>NC_090448.1:545767718-547034320 GCF_031143425.1 Pleurodeles waltl
GGGGGGTCAGGGGCCCCGGGTCGGGCCCTGCCCCGATGGGCCCCCTCCCGGGTGTCCGGGGAGGCTTCCCAGGCTGTCCCGGGGGTCAGGGGCCCCGGGTCGGGCCCTGCCCCGATGGGCCCCATCCCGGGTGTCCGGGGAGGCTTCCCAGGCCGTCCCGGGGGTCAGGGGCCCCGGGTCGGGCCCTCCCATCCTCCAGGCTGCCCTTCCCCGAAGGGCCCCGGCCCGGGTGTCCGGCGGGCCCGGGGAGTCCTCCCCGGCCGTCCCGGGGGGTCAGGGGCCCCGGCCCGGGTGTCTGGGGGATGCTTCCCCGGCCCTCCCGGGGGTCAGGGGCCCCGGGTCGGGCCCTGCCCCGAAGAGCCCCGGCCCAGGTGTCCGGGGCCCTGGGTTGGGCCCTGCCCCGATGGGCCCCGTCCCGGGTGTCCGGGGAGGCTTCCCAGGCCGTCCCGGGGGTCAGGGGCCCCGGGTCGGGCCCTGCCCCGATGGGCCCCGGCCCAGGTGTCCGGGGCCCCGGGTCGGGCCCTGCCCCGATGGGCCCCCTCCCGGGTGTCCGGGGAGGCTTCCCAGGCCGTCCCGGGGGTCAGGGGCCCCGGGTCGGGCCCTCCCCTCCTCCAGCCTGCCCTGCCCCGCCCCGCCCCGATAGGCCCCGGGTCGGGCAGGCCCTCCCAGCCTGCCGTGCCCCGATGGGCACCGGCCGGTCCCACAGGGACCCCGCCGGCTCCGCGAGCTAAGGCAGAGTGCGTCCAGATGGCCGCCCTCCGAGCCCGGCCATCTGGCCTCACCGAGAACCCGGGGCATCTGGTCGCCCTCCGCGCTGATCTGCTATGGCGCGTCCAGATGGCCGGGCTGCCCCGGAAGTCCCAATGAGGGCTCATTTGCTCCCTCCTGCCCAGCCAGGGCTCCAGGAGGTCGGGTGCGTTCTCGCCGACGGTCCCCTCCGTCACTCGGTGCGCACCAACTCCCAGGAAGGGCCCAAATCTTCCTCCGGATTACTAGGGACAGGGTACGCCGGACCCCCTCGTGGTCCGGTGGTCCAGTGGTTCTCGACCGGGCGGGGGTGACCTACCTTCACCCCCTCTCTTGTATCATGAATGAGGACTCAGACAAAGACTATTGCTGGCGCGCTCACGGAGGCTTCTTCCTGCCTTGGATTCAGAAACCACATGTGTGCTGGTGAGACATCATTATTCCCACCACTAGAGGTCGACTAGATCTTTGGACTAGGTAACGAGTGTAGTAATCAGATTAGTTCAATCACAAATCAGTGACATAAAGCCATAAATAATTCTAGACACCATGAAGAATTGAAACACTAATTCAACTCCACCAAATCAAATTTCAAAGCTTTATTACAATCCCAAAAGCAATGTCACATATATGGTGCACAAAACTACATTATAATCATAGATTAAAAACCATTTGGCTGACCAAAATGTCTAAAGGGATTTAGCATACTAAACATCAACACTACTGAACACTCCAAAAGACTGACATACATCAACAAAACGACAATATGCACATAAATATGATGGTGACATCAGTAAATCATCAAAATACAATTTTAACAATCAATTTCTGAGCTGGTTAATTCTTATCTTTGACACAAATTGGGACGTGTGTGGGTACGGGCTAACACATGCGGGCAAAAGAAAGACAAATTTGTTTTTTTAAAATCATCTAACTAATGCAGGTCCCTATTAAAATATGCTGGTGCAAGTGCCTAAGCTGAAAACCACATTTAGTTATACCTCTCCTCATGGGACAGCAGACAGGATAATTCATCAGATGAGCGTTCACCTTCATCCGACATCTGTAGACAGCAGTGTTAGGATGGTGCAAAACACGGGCTGCACATAGGACAGATCAGCAGCTCAGATCTAGTTGGGCATATTAGTACTGAACAGCATAAATAAATGGGGCAATGAAAACTAAGAGGAAACTCACCAGAAGAATTGGAGAAGACAGAGGCGACAGCAGCTAACTCCCTAAGGGCATTAGAAGGACTCTCTTGATGACCTAACACTAACTAACTCTCAGTTTCAAAATCTCACTAATTAGAAATAACCATTGGCCTAGTGATTGGCCACATATGCATAAGATTCAGGGGGTCATTCTGACCTCGGCGGTAAAAGGCGCTTACTGCCGGTCAGAAGACCGCCATAACACCGCTGCGGTCGCGGTAAACCGCCACGGTCATTCTGACCCGCAACTGGCAAACCGCCAAAAACCCGACATCCACAAAAGTCCGCCACACCAACGGGCAGCGCAAAACAGGCGATGACCAAACCTCCACCGTCACGCCAACAGAAATACGCCCATGCCATTCTGACCCACAAATCCCCGCAGCGGTCTTTCAACCGCGGTATTCCATTGACGTACACACCGCTGCGCTCAAAATACACACACCTTTACAAAACACTACCACATTGGACAAATCAAAATACACACACCTGAGACACATACACACACCACTCCCACACACACAATTAAATATAAAACACACACCCACATCACACACAAACCCTTACGACCACAATTGCGACTGAAGGACAGAGAGAGACAGCACAGCATAGAGTAGACCATCACACAGAGGCAAATCACAACATGACCCACACAATTTCCACGCACAAAACACCATACACCACCACACTCACCACACACTACAACACATACACCACCCCTCACCTCATCCACACCACCCCATGGCACCCCAAAGACACCCCAGGTTCTCTGACGCAGAACTCAGGGTCATGGTGGACGAAATAGTTCGTGTAGAGCCCCAGCTCTTCGGTGCACAGGTGCAGCACACCACCATTTCCAGGAAGATGGAGCTATGGAGCAGAATAGTGGACAGGGTCAACGCTGTGGGACAGCATCCATGCAATCGGGACGACATCAGGAAGCGGTGGAACGACCTACGGGGGAAGGTGCGTTCCATGGTATCAAGGCACAACATCGCGGTACAGCGGACTGGCGGCGGACCCCCACCTACTCCCCCAGAATTCACAGCATGGGAGGAGGAAGTCTTGCACATCCTGCATCCTGAGGGCCTCACAGGAGTAGGCGGAGGAATGGACTCTGGTAAAGCAAATCTTCACTACTTCATTCCCCCCACCCCACCTGCATGCCAAATCATACCCCCACCCTCACCCCCACCCCCATCACACCAACTCCTTGCAAATGGCTCACCATCACAACCCACCCATCACAAAACCTAGCCCTGCATGCCTCCCCAAAGCATGGACACCCATCACCAAAGCATGCCCACTGCACACACCCATCACCCCCACAAGCCACCGTCACAAAAGCCCCCACAAGGGAATGCCAGCACTGGGGTACATGGCCACCCACCCATTACACGAAATGTCACACACAGAAGCAATAACCATACTCTTATACCCCTGCAGGACCCGAACGCCACCACACCGCCACGGAGGGTCCAGAGATGTCCATCCCACCCCCAGAAGAGGCCCCCAGTGATGACAGCAGCTCTGTCTCCCTGGACCCAGATGACCAGCCCGGCCCATCAGGGACCTCTGGACAGTCGGTTCCCCACAGACAGCCACAGGCATCACCCGACCTAACCCCCTCTGGGAACACCAGCACAGCTCCCACCCAGCGGGCCCATGCCTCTGTCTCCAGGACACGTCAATCAGCGGTGTGTCCACCACTACAGGGCACCCAGGTTGACCCACCACCCCAACAACAACAGGGACCTGGGGGCAGTGGTAGTGGGCACACCGTCCAGGGGACAGAGGCCCAGGGAAACAGGGGAACTGGGAGGGCTGCTGTGCGACGGGGGGGGGGGACAGGCCCAGGGAACCAACTCTCCAAGAGGCCCTCTCCTCCATCATGGGAGCATACCACCGCTCCCAGGAGACGATGGCTACGGTACTGGCCAGGTTCCAGGAGATCCAGGTACTGCAGGAGGAACAGTACATGGGGTTCAGAGAGGAACTGAGGAACATCAGTTCCGCAATGGGGACCCTCGTCGTGGCCCTTAAACAGATAGTCACTACATTGCGGGACCATGTGGCACCACAAAGGGCCCCTGTCACTAGCCTGGACCAGGAACAGCCTACCACCTCCACCGGCGCTAGTGGACAGGAGGCCCCCACACAACGACAGGCCACCAGAACCCCACCTCCTGCAGAAGAAGAACCACCCTGCAAGCGGCACCTGAGATCTCACAAGAAGACAGAGTGGGATGCCAAGACCCCCGCCAGCAAAGGATACCCCCTGATGTCATCCCACTGTCCCACATTGTCACCCTGTCCAACCTTGAACTGCCCCTGCTCCATCCTTCCACAGGCATATGGACAATGCACCTGTGAGACTGAAAACTGGACTCTGCCATGGACATTACTCCACCATTACCCATCGTCGTTTTACAATCATGTTCCTAAATGTAGCACTTTATTAAAATCACTTATTGCACTTAAAAAATCCGGAGTCTGCTTGTATTTTGAACAAATGTATTAGACATAACGGTGCAATAATGTTCAGTCACATTGTGATGACAACATACCACTGTCACACAGCTGTAGTCCATGGGCAAACAAAGCAGAGGTCACGCAGTGGGGCCCACAGCTCTGAAAACGGAAGGGAAAGTCACAACTCAGTTAACAGGAACTGGGGGGAAACTCAGACAGTAGAGAGGCAGGAGACTTTAAGTAAATGTAAAATGGCGTGGTTGATTCGTACCTGTGTGCTACTGAAAATACTGTTGTATCACAGTGTCCCTGTTGTCTGTGTCATCCCCGTCGTCTTCCTCCTCTTCACTCTCCACAGGCTCCACAGCTGCTACAACATCACCATCTGGACCATCCTCCTGCAGGAAAGGCACCTGGCGGCGCAAAGCCAGGTTGTGAAGCATACAGCAGGCCACGATGATATGGCACACCTTCTTTGGTGAATACATTAGGGATCCACCTGTCATATGCAGGCACCTAAACCGGGCCTTCAGGAGGCCGAAGGTTCTTTCTATAATCCTCCTAGTTCACCCATGGGCCTCATTGTAGCGTTCCTCTGCCCTTGTCCTGGGATTCCTCACTGGGGTAAGTAGCCACGACAGGTTGGGGTAACCAGAGTCACCTATTAGCCACACACGGTGTCTCTGTAGCTGTTCCATCACATAAGGGATGCTGCTATTTCGCATGATGTACGCGTCATGCACTGACCCAGGGAACTTGGCATTTACATGGGAGATGTACTGGTCAGCCAAACAGACCACCTGGACATTCATCGAATGATAACTTTTTCTGTTCCTGTACACCTGCTCACTTTCACTGGGGGGAACCAGAGCCACATGAGTCCCATCAATGGCACCAATGATGTTGGGGATATGGCCAAGGGCATAGAAATCACCCTTCACTGTAGCCAAATCGCCCACCTCAGGGAAAACAATGTATCTCCGCATGTATTTCATCAGGGCAGACAACACTCTGGACAAAACCTTAGAAAACATAGGCTGAGACATCCCTGATGATATGGCCACTGTTGTTTGGAATGATCCACTTGCCAAAAAATGGAGTACTGACAGAACCTGCACCAGAGGGGGAATCCCTGTGGGTTGACGAATGGGGGACATCAGGTCTGGCTCCAGCTGGGCACACAGTTCCTGTAGAGTGGCTCTGTCAAGCCTGTATGTCATTATGACATGTCTTTCTTCCATTGTCGACAGGTCACCCCATTTTGGATTCCCAAAGGTGTTTACTTTACATAAATGTATTGGTTTGCTAGGTTTCCCTAGGTGCCGGCTGAGCTAGAAGCCAAAATCCAGTTAGGCACTTTGCAAAAAACAGGTCAGTTTTCCTTGGGGAAACATGATTTGTTCACGTTGTGTTTTGGGGCATTTCCTGTTGCGGGTACTAGGCCTACCCACACAAGTGAGGTACCATTTTTATCAAGAGACCTGGGCAAACGCTGGGTAGAAGAAAGTTTGTGGATCCCCTCAGATTTCAGAACTTTCCATCACCAAAAAGTGAGGAAAGAGTGTTTTTTGTTTTACAAATTTTGAAGTTTGCAAAGGAATCTGGGTAATAGAACCTAGTGAGAGCCCGACAAGTCACCCCATTCTGAGTTTCCCTAGGTGACTAGTTTTCAGAAATGTCCAGGTTTGCTAGGTTTTCCTAGGTATCGAATGAGCTAGAAGCCAAAATCCACAGCTAGGCACTTGCAAAAAACAGGTCAGTTTTCTTTGGGAAAATGTGATGCGTCCATGTTGTGTTTTGGGACATTTCCTGTTGCGGGCACTAGGCCTACCCACACAAGTGAGGTCCCATTTTTATTGGGAGACTAGGGGATTAGCCAACAGTGTGGAGGTTTGGCCTGTGAGGAGGCACCCAAGCAGCCACTTGGTCCTGAATGTCTGACATGTCCAGACTTGTACTCTTAGGTGCAGAAACAGGGTGCACACCAAGAGGGCCCCCATTTTTACACAACCCATACACCTAAACACTGGGGCTAGCACCCTAGCGCATGCCTATCATGTGACCCATGATGTCACAACCTACGTGACACACCTACGTCAGTTCCAGAGCAGGCTCTCAGGGGGGGACCAGTACGTAACGGATGTGACGTCATTTCCGAGGGGGCGGGACAGCTGTCACTTTCTAGTTTGATGAGGAAAGGTATCCCCCTATTCTACTGTTATAATTTTAAAATATCTGGTTATGTATGTCATGCCTCTTTAACCATACAGCTAAACATACTGAGGTCTTGGTAAGATACACTCATATCCCACCATATGATTCATTCAATCATTTGCAATACCAGTACTTGGGGCCTGATTTAGAGTTTGGCGGATGGGTTACTCCATCACAAACGGTTGTATGTCGGAACAACGCGTGCTTCAACCACCCATGCCTGAACAATGAAGTCGGAACAACGACCTCGCTGTAACCACTAATGCCTTTAGCACTAATGCCTTAAAAACTATTTTTCGTTGTAAACGCATTCCTGGTAAAGGCATTAGTGAACGACATGCATGGTTCCAGCATGCGTCTCCCATGTCTCCCCACCCCTAAAAATTGCTGCAACCCCCCCATCCCCACAACCACCCAACCCCCCACCCCCAAAATTACCACAACCACAACCTGCTCCCCTAAAACCTAACGCACCCCAAGCCCTCCACCCCACCCCTAAAACCTAAACCCTGAGCCCCCTCCCCGCCCCTAAATCTTAATCATGCCGAGCCCCCACCCCACCCACAAAAACTAAAAATACCCTGACTCCCCACCCGCTCCTAAAACTTAAAGCACCCCAATCCCCCACCCCACCCCTAAATCCTAAACCCTGACCCCTGCCCCTAAACCTTACTCACCCAGAGCCACCCACCCCACCCCCAAAAAAAACAGCCCCAGTCCCAGCCCAACTTACCTCCTCCTTGATCGCGTCGACTCCCATCTTCTGTGCCTTAACCACGCAAGTACATGGTTCACACGCTATTATGGAATTGCAATACTGTGGACGGGATATCCGCCACATTTGTGATGGAGCAACCCCCTCCACCAAACTCTAAATCGGGGTGTTGTTTAGTTGGTAGCCATGTTAATTAGGTTACGGAACAGTAGGAATCAAATCATCTATCAGGGTCATTTATGTATTATCTGCCTAAATGCTGGGCAGAAATTGGTATATGAAGATGTTAAGTATTTTGAGGATCTACCCGATGTACAGTGTTTTTTCTGAATACATTTGTGAAAATGCTTCCAAACTCAACAATATTCTGTTTTTTTAACTTAAAGTTTATTTTAGACCGCAAGTGCGGAACCAATTGAATTGAATTTGTGTGCATTATTTTTTATTGTAACGTTTTTACTAACCTATAAATAAACTTTCAAGATTTCAAAAAATACTTCAGTATTTATGTGACCTTGCTAAGTAATTCATTGTTATATGTTGTTTGTGTGTTAAGGTTGAATATATAAACCTCAGCTCTAAGAAACTCATTGGGGCACATTGCTAGAAATACAGGTTCAATAGATTATTATTGGAGTATATCAAAGAATGAATAAAAAAGTTACTTGTGATTAAGGAGTGTTAGCTTTTTTTAGTTTTTGACTGAACTTTGGATTTAGTACCTTGAGCTGAACTGATAGTTGTGCTACAGGAAACACCTTCTCAGGGGTGAATGTGCTATTGAAAAATAAAATTCTAGCCCAGCACATGTCATTGGGACTATGTTTGTCCTTGCAGTGCAGTCTCAAGAATACAACAATAACTATTTCTGGTTGTCCACTTTTTATTTAATTCTTTATTTACAAATGTATTCATAGACTGCAAGCCTCATATTTTAGCAAAGATAAGGTAAGCTGCAAATTTGCTTTTAAAATTATATCTTGATTTTCTTGTCATATTGCAATGAGCCCTTACCTTGCTCCTTCTATACCTTACCTCTCTTGCTTGTATGTTCCAATGAAAAGAAAGATGGTTGGGACTAGTGAAAAAGGTCTTGTTTCAGGATGCACCACTCTATATTCTGTCCTTGGAGCTTGTTGCTGATCTTAAAAATAAAGGTTTAATTTAGTACTCTGCCTCGGTACTTTTCTGACTACCAGAGTTTATTGAGTCTATAGTTAGTAACTTCTATCTTTCTGGAATTAATTGCTTGTGATACAAAGGCACTGAGCTATGACTGTGAAGATAACAGATGTCTCTTTTGTTTCTCTATTTAGTTTTTTGGGGGTTAATCTCAGTTTCTGAGTTTCTGCAACAGATACATTTTAAGTGGGATTTATCATGTATAATACACTACCATCACTATACGTGGTTTACAAGTCTTAAAACTTACTTTCACACATAATTTACAAAATGTAGCTCCATGTGTACTCTTTCCAGTGTCCATTGCTTAGTTATGATGTGTGGTTATGATCTTGTTGCAATGTTCGTATGAAATGTTAATAAGCTATGGGTCCTCAATGTTAGTCTCTATGAGGTGTTCAAGTTACACAACAATAACAAGCAACAGCAAGATTCAACAGTTAGTCGCTAAGAGTCTCTTGGTGAATAATTGTCCAAAATGTAGTGTTATCCAAGTGAGCTAAACTTGTGCATGGCTATGCAACTTAAATTCTTACCTTGGTTCTTGGTTATTTCTTATTGTTCTTACTTTTTCTTTTTTCTTTCAGGTTTTCGACCTCCAAGGAGATCTGAGATTGATACTGCAGGGATCCTTGTTGGAAGACACACTTGTGGTAAGTGCAGGGAGGATGAGATCTTTCTCATTCTGAAGTCTTGAGACAAAGTGAGCAATGGGGCTTGGATGTGGTTGAAATACTGACTTCAACCAAGATAGCTGCTGAAATTTGCCAAAATCTTGTGAGAGTTTAGCAGATCTTGCAGATGTACAAGCAATGGGGTGAATAAGAATGTTTTTAGACTGGTCTCTCCCCGGTAACAGCGTGGAAGTCCAGAAAGACAGGTTTTGGCACAAATATCACTATGTAACATGCAAGGGTACACATATCAGTACAATGTCCATTTCCTCATATACTTGATAGCAGGTGAGTAGTATGAAGCCACCAAGGTTTCTAAGCTACCATTATAAGGAGGAAGCTTGATGACTGCTAATACCAGAATTCCTATATAAGGGGAAACATCACTCACAAGGCTGGGGACTCAAATGGAGTGTTACAGTATCCTCTGCTAAAACTGCCCACAAGACAAAATGGACTGAGTGAGGCTTGGCTGGTCTGCAAGTGTTAAGGGGTGACAGTAATCAAGGAGTGATTTGGACATTGGAAATGGGCTCCCAGAAGCATTGCTTGGGACCACAGACCTTCCAATCCACTAAGAAGTAGCGTTTACCTCAGACACATTTGGAATCCACAATTGAGCAGACTTCATATTCAAATTGTCAGTCCAGTTCTATCAGAGGAGGTGAAGTATGCAATTGTGTGTGTGGTGGACTGGCTTTAGAAAAGAGAAATGGAAAACTTGATGGATCTTGACTGTTGGAGGCAAATCTACTTTGACCACTTCTGGATTTTGACACTGCTGTGACTGGGACAGGACCTAGAAAATGTGGTAAAAGTTTTTTCCAACCAAGGAGGGCAATGTTCTTGGTGAAAAACCATACCTTATCACAGTTGGAGTAGTTGGGTTCTTTACTGTGGTGTAGATCAGCAGATTCCATTTAATGATCTTTAGTCTTCGCCAAATGAAATCAGGCTTTTTCTAGGAGGGCTCAGAGGAAGGCATGATAGTCCTGTACTTCTGGTACCTTGATATATGATATTTCTTCCCAGGGAGTGATCTCACGGATGAAACCCCCTCAAAACAATAAGATGGAGACATCCCTATGGTATACACATTTGATGGCCCATCAAAACCAAGCAACAAATATGCAAATTACTGTCACAGTTAGATTAGTCGTCTTGCTTTGACCATTTGTTTGTGGATGGTAGCTATAGGAATGTCGCACATCCATGTCAATGAGCTACACAGAGGGTTCCCGAACTTAGAAATAAATTGTTACTCTCGGTCTATAATAAGTATTGAGGGAGGGCCATGTTGTTACAGGCCCTGGGTGGTGTACAAACAACTGTTGTCTGTATACAAGGAGACCATCTTTGAATGTTAGTTGTGCATATTCTTATGAGTATTAGTGTTTGGTTTTAACACTGATCACCTGTTTTAAGTTATCAGTGAAGGCTCACATAATTATGCTTGCTAAAAACATTATATGGAAACGATTATCTTAGCCTCTTCTTGCGCTGTGTCAGGATCTGGTTCTCCTACTTGTGTGAGGGCATTGACCTTTGCATTTTCCTTTCCTGGATGATAAGTGATGATGAAATTGTAGTCACTGAAGAAAAGAGCCCATCGAAATTGCTGTGCTGACAAGGCTATACATATGTATAAATAGTTATTGGATGTTTTGCATCCAGTAGGTACTGATGTCACTATTTGAAACCTGTGTTTATGGCCAGGAGTTCCAGATTAGTAATTGGATAGCCCCTTTCTCCAGGAAGTAATTTCTAAGAGAAGTAGGCTATGGGATGCATTTGGTTGTTGATCTTATTCCTTTGGGAGAGACTACCTCCCAAGGCTAATTGAAAAGAATCAGCTTTTACAGTGATGGAATCTGGATGGGCCAATATTGGGGCTGAAATAAACTTTGGCTTCAATTACTGAAATGCTAAATTCACAGGACCACCCCAGCTGAATTTAAGTCCTTTGTGCAACTACTGTGTTATCAGAGTATCGACTTTGGGGAAGTTGTCTGTGAATCTCTGATACAAATTTTCAAAACCAGATAACTTTGGATTTGTTTCACAGATGTTGGGGTTGGAAAATTCAAAACTGCTTCAACTTTTGTAGAGCCCATGTTCACGCCCTCTGAGCTAAGGATATAACTCAACAATTCCACCTTGGTGGTATGAAAGGTACTCTTTTTCAGTTTGGTGTCCAAGGAGTATTTATGCAGTTGTAGAAGAATGGCTCAGACCTGTCAGACATTTTGAGACATTGAGGCCCGTATTTATACTTTTTGACGCTAAACTGCGCTAACGCAGTTTAGCGTCAAAAAATTTTGCGCCGGCTAACGCCATTCTGAAGCGCCATGCGGGCGCCGTATTTATTGAATGGCGTTAGCCGGCGCAAGCAGACCGGCGCTGCCTGGTGTGCGTGGAAAAAAACCACGTACACCAGGCAGCGCCGGCGTAGGGAAAAATGGCGTTAGGGCGTCTTAAAAATGGCGCAAGTCAGGTTGACGCTAAAAAATCGTCTTAACCCGATTTGCGCCATTTTAAACGACGCCCAGACGCCATTTACATGACTCCTGTCTTAGTAAAGACAGGAGTCATGCCCCCTTGCCCAATGGCCATGCCCAGGGGACTTATGTCCCCTGGGCATGGTCATTGGGCATTGAGGCATGTAGGGGGGCACAAATCAGGCCCCCCCTATGCCACAAAAAAAAAAAAAAAAAAAAAAATATTTATACTTCCCTGAACTTACCTGAATGTCCCTGGGGTGGGTCCCTCCATCCTTGGGTGTCCTCCTGGGGTGGGCAAGGGTGGCAGAGGGGGTCCCTGGGGGCATGGGAGGGCAGCTGTGGGCTCATTTTGAGCCCACAGGTCCCTTAACGCCTGCCCTGACCCAGGCATTAAAAAGTGGTGCAAATGCGGGGTTTTCTGCCCCGCCAACTCCCGGGCGTGATTGTTGCCCGGGAGTATAAATACGACGCATTTGCGTCGCAGTCATTTTTTTGGACGGGAACGCCTACCTTGCATCTCATTAACGCAAAGAAGGCGTTCACGCTAAAAAATCACGCTCTTTACTCATACTTTGGCGCTAGACGCGTCTAGCGCCAAAGTATAAATATGGCGTTAGTTTTGCGCCGACTTTGCACCGAAAAAAACGACGCTAATTCGGCGCAAACGGAGTATAAATATGCCCCTGAGTGAGAATAGATGGGGTAGTCATCTATATATACTACATAGCAGACATCTATAAATTCTCTTAGTACTTAGCTGATAAAGAAGTGACAGGCAGTGAGGGTGTTGCTGAGTCTGAAAGGCATGACCTGATATTCAAAGAACCCAAATTTGATTCAAAAGGCTATCTTCCATTCATCACCCCTAGGGACGTTGACCAAATGATACTCTCCCCGGAAATCCAACTTGGTGTCATTTACCCCATCATTTTCCTGATCCAATAAACTGGTCATGATTATTTTTCCTATGTTAAATTGTATTAACCATGATACCAAATGGTTATCAATGTAGTTTCTAGGTCATTAAGTGATGGTAATTCTTTTCCATCAATGGCCCATACAAATTTGGGTTTGTCTTGGCACAAGATTCTTATGCCAAGAAAGTGTGCAAAGTGGTCATCGATGTTTCTAGGTACTGAAGTGATGGTAAGCTGTGCAGGAAAGTATCCTGGAGGTCTAACTTAAAGACATACCCAGCAGGCCAACCTCACCTCCTACCAAGTGGACTCATTTTCCAATGGTTTAGCAGCCACTGTTGTAACCCTTGGGAAATAGCTTTTGCTCGCCCTGGTCTTGTGGGTCGGGTAGGACACTCCTTAAGGAAATTACCAGCTTTGCCATAATAAAGGCATTGACTATGTTCTATATCTTTCTTTCTCTTCTTTGGATAAAGGACTTCTTATTGTTCTTATTTGCATTGGTTCAGAGGTATCTGTTTGTTTGGGCTGAGATTCTATTCTTGTCTATGATACGATGTCTTACCTTTATCACATTTCCTTTTGATTAATCTGTGGTTTAACTTAACCACTAAATTGATAAATTCTGCACAATCTTCTGGAGGATCTAGAATTTATGACAAGAGTTCTTCCAACTCATCTATTAGCCTTCAATAAATTAAGGATATACTTTTATTCTTAGGCCGCTGTGCTGCCACTACCAGTCTGTTAAATGTAGAGAAGCAATGGAAAAGATCAGAAGACCCTTGCTTAAGGTTCAGAAGCTCATTATCAGCTACCTGAACAAAGGCATGTTTAACGAAAAGCTTCTTTGTGGCTTCTTTGAAATTCACTTAATTATATAACAAAGGTCATCCTGCTGGACGAAGGGTATTTACCAAAGTGTTGCATCACCTCCCAAGTATGAGAGGATAAGGACTACCTTAGTAGGATTGGCAAGAAAAGCCACGTGCCTAGCCATAAAATGCAAGTGACACTGATTCATGAAGATTCCAAATTTATTGCTAGCCCCATAAAATCGTTCGGGGGTTGTAAGAGGTACTGGATGACTACCTGAATTTGTGCTGAAACGGCAGGGATAGACTCTGGAGAGGCTGCTGCCTTCCCTGGCATTTGGAACTGGTAGATTTCAAAAGTGGTTTCTCTTTTGGATGTTCAGGAAGAGGAATCATCCAGAGATGACCCTTTTTTGGGTGGTAACTCAACATTTCTCTCCCTTAGTCACTAAAGGTGTTGCATGCATCTTAAGTGAAGTGACTTCTATAGTTTTAATATGAACAGAGCTACAATTTGTATTTTTACTCCAAGCATTTCTTTCTGTGCCTTAAAATGGTCAATCACTATAATTTAACCATTAGTAAGTGTACAGCGCAAGCTAAACATTTCTAATAAATTGTGTAAGTGTTGTTTTCTTAGCTTTCTTTCTTCCTTTTGGTTTTATCATTATAATTTCATTACCACTTATTTCATTGCAGCTATTTTCAGTTTCATTTCAATAATAGTCCTGTCATAGTTGGACTCTCGCTCCTAGATGAGACTGCTGGTTTAGTGATGACAGCACTTTTGTTTGTACACGACTAAGCCATTCCTACAACAAGTCACAGCTGTCGGCCCAACCCTCCCAGCTCACAAGCAGTACCTCACCAAAAACCCAAACAGTAAAAGGTGATTTCTGGCAGCCTTATGTATAGACTCTAGATTGCGACATCTCAGGGGAGTCGTCGTGGAACTCAAGCTACCCTTTTCCCTCATCAGAAATAAGTCTCAGTCACACATAAGCAATAAAGGAGAAGCAGGAGAGTTTTCAATATATTTATTGAAAGGACTGCAATCTACGGCAAAATGCATGAGATGAAATGATTAGGATAATGAACAATAAAAGAAGCATAATTGTGAAGATGAGACCCCCCACCATCTTATAATCAACATTAAATGTAAAATCCCTAGCATAGAGAACCTAATCCCTAACCTAATGAGAGCTAGGTGTAATAAACCCAATCTGCCAGTATCATGTCCATGAGAAGCGCCCCCCAACCCTCGTTACCTTGGAATGAGGTCTTTAGTTCAGACTGTGTGGTTACGCGAAGGCTGATTTCTGCAGAAAGGTGACGTGAAATGTAAATGGCATGTGGAAGGAATCCCTCTGATAACCTTACCTGTGTGAGATGTATTCATACAGATCATGTAGGACCCCTGATGCAGGTATGTTCCCGAACAATTGATAAGGAGGCAGACTTTGTGGCGGCAATTATGTAAACACCCCAACAAGTGTTCATTCTGTTCCAGTCACACGTAAGTGAGAAAGGGACATGATGTTAATACCTACGTACATCACTTGATTATGACGCTGATAGTGACGCTTTCCCATTTCTATCAACAATGGCAGCCATCTTAAAAGAAACAATAAAATAAATGGAATAAAACAGAGCACGCTAAGTAGGTTAAAAGTCACTAGATGACGGGGCACAGGCCTGCAAGGCAAAGGGCTAAGCTAATTTTCTGAGTCCTAATAAAAACTAAATCAGATTCACTACAGTTACAAAATCTCAGTCACCATTTTTGTGAGAGCCTTTTGCCACCAAGCCACCTACCTGTGCTGTCCCAAAGGGGAACAGTACCACAATGAGAAGCATCTATGCCTTCCTGGGGAGGGAGATAGTATCTCATTTTGCTGACTACATTCGCAAGGCACATCAAAAGGGTCTCAATAGAACAATTTGGAACATCCGATGCTTGCTCAATAATCATGCCAAACTCACTCAATAGCAGACATCTTTATCAACTATATCTAATAAAGGTCATCCAACTCATGACATTTTCCAAGATCAATGTGTTTTTAGTTTACTCACACCTCCCTTGATATTATATTGGTTAAATAATACCTGTAATAGAGCTAGATTCAATCGATAAATGAGCAACAGGGTAAGAATATTAAAATCACTCTGAGCATCTTATTACTCCAGAAAAGAGCACTATAATTGAAAGTTACAAATTTTTATTTGATGTTTCTCCTACTCTATTTCATTTTTCTGCAATGACAGGAGAGCGAAGCTTAATAGTGTTCAAGAATATTTGTCAAGCTCCATTTCTTTTATTTTTTTATAGACAACCAGATCAGTCACTTGGCATTATCAACATTTCACCTTAACTGAACGCCTATTTTTTCTAATTTTACATTATCCATTAAGTTAGATGCTACCGGCATTCATGACTTTATATGGTCAACATTTGCCCATTTTTATGCAAACATAGTGTGCGACATATTATGCAAAGACCCCATTTCTCCTACTCGTGCTACGCCGGATCAATGTACATATGCCTACAGACACCATGCAATAAGACTTTGAATCAGAGCTCGCACTTAACTCTATCTGACCAGGTCATACAATTTAACAACCTTTTAAAGCACTCAGGGGCAGATTTAATTAAAGTGGCGCTGCACCGGGTGCAGCGCCTCTTCACCTTCGCCCCTTACTTTCCCCCTACAACCACCATGCAATAAGACTTTGAATCAGAGCTCGCACTTAACTCTATCTGACCAGGTCATAGAATTTAACAACCTTTTAAAGCACTCAGGGGCAGATTTAATTAAAGTGGCGCTGCACCGGGTGCAGCGCCTCTTCACCTTCGCCCCTTACTTTCCCCCTACGACCACCATGTGTGCGCTGTATTTAAAATATGGCGCACCATGGAGCAGAGTAGGGGGCAATAGCGTCATTCTATGTGACGCTATTGATGTACTCTGAAGGAGTAGCGCTGTAATGTTGACGCTACTGCAGAGTACACAGGGTCCCATTCTAAATAATTGAAGCCCCCTTTTAACGTTTGCTCTGGGTAGGCATTAAAAGTGCTGAAAAAGTGGCACAATGAAATCTCAGAGATTTCCTTGAGCCATTTTTTCAGCCCCCCTAAGGGGGAATGCCCCCTTGCATACAATATGCTTGGTGCAGGCATAATGTGGCACAAGGGTTTACAAAGTGGCACAATGCAAGCATTGCACAACTTTGTAAATGTGGCGCATGGGGAATGACACCTTAACGCCACATTTGTGCCGAAATGTATGCCACAATTGTGGCACAAGGTGGCGCTAAGGGCTCATAAATATGCCCCTAAGTGTAGCGTCCATGCAAAATTGGACTTTTCTTCTTAAATCATGCCTAGTACTCAATATTTGTGAATTTTAGTTTTTAATCGTCATGGAAAAGCATGCTTCCTTTTAGATTAACACTAACTGAAATATTGCATTTATACTGAAACACATCTGGGGGGTGTGCTCCTGGATCAACCTTTGAATGTTTGATTGTAAATGGACCTTTAAAAATATGCTATGGGGTAGAAATGCAGTATTTTGTATAAGATTATACTTGAGCTACCACTTTCAATTCCACATCACTCTGATTGTAGAAGGATCCATATATAATTGCAGACAAGGATGAGATCACTGTCATATGGAATCAATCTGTGTTTTTTCACTTGTTATATGCACCCAAGATGCTCTTTTATGTTAGCCTTTAATCATCAGAGCAAACAAAGTAACATTTCTACGTACTGGGAAGTATATTGTTTCTTTTAGACACATTAAGAGACATCTACTGGAATGGTGTATTTGTGGCCCACGACATTTGTCCTATAATTCTCAACACTATAACTACATAGGTATTGCACAGTAAAGGGGATTCATTGGGAAGGAAAGAAGATCAATATATGTTGGTAGTAATTACTCAGCATTCTACTTGATAGTATCCTGGATGTCAAGTGTTGCTACATTTAGTTATAAGAGTGAAAGTGGGAGGTAGTAGAAATGAGACATACTCACCAGTTATTCAGAATTTTCTAGTTCTCCTATGCATGTTGAGGTGAAGGTTCTACTAGAGTTGCTCTTGCTATGTTGTTATTAGATGTATGCAGATTTCCTGAGCGCTACTGCTAAAAATCCTATAGAGTCATAGAGTCATTTTTTGCACAGGAACGCCTACCTTGATTCTCATTAAGGCAAGATAGGTCTCCACTTCCAAAAAATGACTTTAACTCCATAAATTTGGCGCTAGACCGGTCTAGCACCACAGTATAAATATGGAGTTAGTTTTGCACCAAATTAGAGTAAAAACAAATTACGCTAATTCGGTGCAAACAGAGTATAAATATGACCCCTAGCGTCAAAAAACGACGCTAATCTGGTTAGAGTCATTTATTTTGACTCTAACCTGCCTAACGTCATTTTTTTTTACAATAGCCTACCCTTTGCACCGGCTTGCACCATTCCATTAATATGGTGCCCAGCTGGTGCTAAACAATGGTGCAAGCCGGTGCAAAACGTTTTGGTGCAAAACTGAGTTAGTGCAGTTTTGCACCAAAAAGTATAAATAAGGGCCCTAGAGTCTTGGTTAGACGCAGTCCCTCTGAAGCACACCTTGAAAACTAAATTTTTGTCTTTTGTTTATCCACTTCCCCTAAACCCTGGGTGCTGCTATCACTTGGAGTGCTATCCAGGTCTCCGGTGGTCGCAGGACTCTAGGTGGCGTTGGGACTTGGCTTCTGATATTCGTGTCTCACTCCTACAAGATTACACTTACCAATTACATTTCTGATGCCCATTAGTTGCACTAACATTTATTCTAATAATTTTGATGTGATCATTCAGAGATAGTGGGAATTTAATTATCATAAAAATGGTTTAGTAAACTTTTCTGTTGAATGATATCCTTAATCTAAAGGGACATTTTAAGAGTGTAAACCCATTGGTGTTGAAAGATACAGAGGTATATCCTTTTCATGCAGGGAGAAGAATCACTACTCTTTTAAAAGGATATACATAATAGCTTAAGATCGGAGAAAAGTAATAATCATGATTATAGTAGTACTTTCATGTTTTCAAAAACAGGACCAGGTCATCTGCACTTAATCATTTCTTTAAAGCACCAGCACTACTAAATATGTCCTCTCTCCTCTGGCTTTATCAAACACTAGTTATTAATGGTTGAATATAAAATGACAGAGGGAAAGATGTGGAACAACACGTCCGGGACCACCCATGAGTTGTTCACGCAAGCAGAACAACACTTGACTGAACAATGCAGGGCTTTTTCTCTGCCATAACCATGCATGTGTGAACAACGCACATGCGTGGTTAAGGCAAAGAAAAAGGAAGATCCATCGGGAGAGGACATGGTCAGGTAAGTGGGGCTGGGGCAGGGTTAGGGGTAGTTTTAAGGGGTGGGACGGGGGTGAGGGGTTGGGGTGGGTAGGTTATATTTTTTTTTAAGGGGTGGGGTGGGGGGTCAGTACTATGGCGGGCATTCCAACCGTGGCGGGCGGCGGTAGCCGCCCGCCTGGCGGGAACCGCCGAATGACAGCACCGCGGTCAAAAGACCGCAGCGGCCATTCTGGCTTTCCCGCTGGGCCGGCGGGCGACCGCCAAAAGGCCGCCCGCCGGCCCAGCGGAAAAGACCCAGCAACGATGAAGCCGGCTCCGAATGGAGCCGGCGGAGTTGCTGGGGTGCGACGGGTGCAGTGGCACCCGTCGCAATTTTCAGTGTCTGCAAAGCAGACACTGAAAATCATTATGGGGCCCTGTTAGTGGGCCCCTGCACTGCCTATGCCAGTGGCATGGGCAGTGCAGGGGCCCCCAGGGGCCCCACGACACCCGTTCCCGCCATCCTGTTCCTGGCGGTAAAAACCGCCAGGAACGGGATGGCGGGAAGGGGGTCGGAATCCCCATGGCGGCGCTGCAAGCAGCGCCGCCATGGAGGATTCCCTGGGCCAGGGGAAAACCGGCGGGAAACCGCCGGTTCCCCTTTTCTGACCGCGGCTTTACCGCCGCGGTCAGAATGGCCCAGGAAGCACCGCCAGCCTGTTGCCGGTGCTTCCGCGGTCCCCGGCCCTGGCGGTCATGGACCGCCAGGGTCGGAATGACCCCCTATGTTTTTTGGGATGGGGTTGGGGTTATATAGTTTTCAGGGGCGGGGTGGGGGTAATTTCGTATTTGGGGGGGTGGGTTTTTAGGGGCAGGGTTGGGGGTAATTTTGTATTTAGGGAGGGTGGGGGGGTCAGGTTTTTCGGGGTTGGGTGGGGGGGTCAGAGTAATATTGCATTTGGGGGTTTGAGGTAATTATGTTTTTAGGGCTGGTGGGGGGTGGGTTTTTAGGGGTGATGGTCTGGGTAATTTTTTATTTAGGGTGGGTGAGGGGTCGGGTTCCTGGGGTGGGTGTGGGGGGTTGTGGTAATTTTGTATTTAGGGCAGGTGGGGGTGAGTTATTATGGGTGGGGTCAGGTCAGTTTTGTATTTAGGGCAGGCTGGATTTTAGGGGTGGGAGTCAGGGTAATTTTGTATTTATAGGGTTTTTATGGGCGGGGTCGGGGTAATTTTGTATTTAGGGTGGGTGGGGGTTGAGTTTTTAGGGATGGGGTGGGGGGTTGGGGTAATTTTGTATTCAGGGCAGGTCGGGGTTGGGTTTTTAGGGGCGGGTTTGGAGTTGGGGTAATTTTGTATTTAGGGCGGTGGGGTGCGTGTTATTAGGGGTGAGGGTGTCGGGGTAATTTTGTATTTACGGCGGGGCAGGTTTTTAGGGGTCGGTGTTCGGGGTAATTTTGTATTTAGGGTGGGTGGGGGAGTCGGGTTTTTAGGGGCGGGTTGGGGTAATTTTGAATTCAGGACAGGCGGGGGTTGGGTTTTTAGGGGCGGGGTGGGGGTTTGGGGTAATTTTGTTTTTAGGTGTTGGGTACTTTTATTTTTGGGGTGGGGGTCAGTTTTAGGGCTCAGGGTGGGTGGGGGGTTGGGGTAGTTTTTAAAGGTGGGGGTCAGGGTACTTCTGTTTTTAGATGCGAGATGGGGTCTTGGGTAATTTTGTTTTTAGGGGTTGGGTTGTTATATTTTTGGGGTGGGGCGGTTTTAGGGCTCAGGGTGGGTTTGGGTATTGGGGTAGTTTTTCAGGGTGTGGGATCAGGGTACGTCTGTTTTTAGGGTGGAGGGTGGCATGCGACAACCATGCATGCCGTTTCCACACATGCCTTTACTAGGCATGCTGTTACAACAAACAATTGTTGTAAAGGCATGCGTGGAAACAACGCGGTTGTTCTGATCGCGTTGTTCGGGCATGAGTGGTTGCCACATGCGTGGTTCCATCATACAACCAATGACAGAGGGCTTATCAGACAATGCCATTCAAAAAGACAGAGCATGCAACAGCAACACAATTTAGCAAACCCCTAATGTGAGTTGGAAAACTTTTGTGGCTCACAAAAAGACATTTGTGACCCTTTCTGAATTTTCTATAGGAGGGGGCATGAGAGAGGCATCCAGCTCCTTATTTAGATGGCAAAGTGATGTATCAATGGTTTATCACTGTTATGGAAGTCGAAAACAATTGATATCTTACTGATCCTCAAGTAGGGCGGTAACTGGTTCTCAAAGAGGAAGCTTTTCCTTTTGGACAGCTTTCCAACTGGGAACTTTGACTGTTTGTCTCTGAGGATCTGACAGTGGTCAGGGGACCTCTTTATTCTGTATGTCATTCCTATCAGGGACGTTTAAAAAAAAAAAAAGTAGCTCCTAAACTTTTACCAATTTACGTTGCCTTCCAAAAATGTTTTTGTGTTAGGAATGTGATTTTAGGGACAGAGTCCTGCAGCCCCGTGTGGCCCTCCTTTACTACAATCACACACATTTGTAGGGGGTCTTAAATGCCACCAGCTTAATTGATATTCTCTGGAAGATTACTTTTGGTCCTCCAGAAATTCCACATTTTGCCTTGTAACTGTTTAGAACATCCCTCACATCCCAAAATGGAGGCTATGTCAAGTCAGTGTGCAAAAACAACCCCTCTGCTAGACTGCCATGGTTTTAGGATAGTCTTGCATAGAGTACTCGCCACGTGTTGTTCCCAGTGGAGGAGCACATGTAGACTTTTTCTTTAGGAAGGATACTTTTCAAGGACAGTACACTTGGAAGGTCTGTTGAGTTCCCTTCTTCATTGCTCTTGGTAAGGGCAACTTCTCCCAGAAGCCACTGTGCCACCCTGCACAGAACTGTGTTCCTGAAAGATGTCAAGTGTCTCTGTATTAAGGTCCTAGCTAGGAAGAAAACACAAAGAAAAAAACTTCTTTGGCAATCTTGTAGCTCTTGTTTGAAGATGAAGTTTAATTTTCAAGAAATCAGTAAGGCAACAAACTCACACTGCGGGCAGAATCCTGCAACATGCTGCCTAGCAGAGCACAGCGTACTTCTTCCCTTCTTGAACGTACATACTCTTTGGTAAGTCCTTGATACTGCTCTCTGAACAGATGTAACGCCACTTTCCACAACGCTAAGAATACAACAGAGGATTGCTGAAGGGCAAACAGGATGCCTGCCGATTTTTAGCAGTTGCATTGTTACTTCTCTCCTTTAAATGAGGCCCCAAGACCTGTGATTTTAGATTTTGCCCTGCAAAAGATAACCACATGTTTGAAAAAGGCAAAAATCTTACCTTATCAGGGATGGTGAAAAATAATTTTTCAAAACAGGTTGAATGGAACACATTTGAATAGTATTGCTCTGCAATTAAAACAGATCTCATGTAGGTATCAGTGAGAAATACATGTTAAAAATGAAAAATAGGTTCTCAAATCTCTGTGATGTGGTACAGTGTAAGTCTTAATGCCTTACTATATTTTGTTACATGGTGTTTTTACTTCATTGCTTCATACTCAATTAATATTGTCTGATTTAAGCTTTAACCGGTTCTGTGCCTTGGACGAGATGATCTCGTCCAAGGCTACAGTTCCCCTGTGCCTTGGACGAGATAATCTCGTCCTAGGCACAGGGGAACTTGGGGGCGCGCTAGCGCGCCCCCCGTGCATCCCCTTTCCCCCCCCAGGCGGGGATGGAAGGGGAAGACCTTCCCCTTCCACCCCCGCGCCCCCCCCACGGCAATCCAATGACGTCAGCGCGAGCACAGCGCGCTGACGTCATCTAGTGTTGCCGGCGCGCTGGAAGCCATTTGCTTCCAGCGCGTCTTCGGAGCAGGAGCTCAAAGGTGAGTCCTCTCCGTTTTTGGGGGGCGGGGGGTTTGAGAAAACAGACACGGTGGGAAAGGAAAGGGTTTTTCCTTTCCCCCTGTGTCTGTTTTCTCAAGATTCCTGCTCCACGATCGCGGGCAGGGCCCGCGATCGTGGAGCAGGAATCTCCACTAGCCACCAGGGATTTTCTTTTTGCCTAAATTTGGGGGCGACCCCTTGGGCAAGGGTCGCCCCCCCCGGGGGCAATTTTTATTTGTATTTGGCCCCCCCCGGGGGCAGAAACCACTAGACACCAGGGATATATTTTTTTATGTTTGTTTTTGGGGGCGACCCCTTGGGCAAGGGTCGCCCCCCCGGGGGCAATTTTTATTTGTATTTCGCCCCCCCCGGGGGCAGATCCGCCGTTTTTTCGGCGGATCTGCCCCCAGGGGGGGGGGCGAAAACCACTAGACTCCAGGGATATCTTTGTTTATGTGTGTTTTTGGGGGCGACCCCTTGGGCAAGGGTCGCCCCCCCCGGGGGCAATTTTTATTTGTATTTCGCCCCCCCCGGGGGCAGATACGCCGTTTTTTCGGCGGATCTGCCCCCAGGGGGGGGGACGAAAACCACTAGACACCAGGGATATCTTTGTTTATGTGTGTTTTTGGGGGCGACCCCTTGGGCAAGGGTCGCCCCCCCGGGGGCAATTTTTATTTGTATTTTGCCCCCCCCGGGGGCAGATCAGCCAATTTTTGGGCTGATCTGCCCCCGGGGGGGGGGCGAAAACCACTAGACACCAGGGATTTTGTTTTTATTGTTTATTTTGGGGGCAACTCCTGTGGCAAGGGTCGCTCCCCTGGGGAGCTTTTTTTTTCTGTTTCGGCCCCCCCCGATGGCAGACCAGCCATTTTTTTGACAATCTGGCCCCGGGGGGGGGGGGGGTGGAAGCACACTAGGTGCCAGGGATTGTGTTTGGGGGCACCCCTTGGGCAACGGTCGCCCCCCTAAGGTGGGGAAAATTTGTATTGCCCATCTCTGCCCGTAATTTTGTAGGGCCATCTGCCCCCAAGGAGGGCAGAGACCACCAATACGGCAGGGATTTTTTTGTTTTGTGTTGTGCTGGGGGTGCCCCCTTGGGGAAGGGTCGCCCCCTGAAAGGGGGTACAGAGGTGTTGCCCATTTCTGCCCCCCTTGGGGTCAGATTGGCCAATTCTTTTACGCCCATCTACCCCGAGGGGGGCAGGATCCACTTAGGTACCAGGGACAACTTCTAAGTTCTTGGTGGTGGGGTGTTTGTCAACTGGCAAAGTATTTGTATTTGTGATTATAACAATTTATTTCTTCTTTTTCTTCTAGTTCAACGCTTTTGCTTCCTTTGCTGTGGATCTTTGCGGTTTTGGCAGTAGTTGTCCTGTGGTTTGCATAGTTGCATGTTTTAGGTAAGTGAACGCAATTTACTCCAAAGGAGTATTGTTGACATGTTTGTAGGTGGTGTACTAAATCCAGTATTGTGTGTTTGACATTGTCCTTAGATTTGAGCACAGTGGTGTTTGTGTTGTCATATGTCTAAATTGCTTTTTTCTTTTTTCTTTTTAGTGGGATATCGTTGGTGATTGCTGTCTGTGCAGAGTAGTTGCTTGGTGAGTAGCTATTTCAGGCAACTGTGTGGTATAGTTTTTTGTAGTACATAACTCTTTGTGATTAAGCTACACTTTGTTTATTACTTATTTTAGTGCTAGTTGTTGTTGGCAATCCATTTGTTGTTAGGATCATGGCTAGCCGCAAAGTGACCGCTCAGCAGGTTGTTCGCATGCTCTTTGAGTCGTCTTCAGACCATAATTACGACACTGACTCTGCATCTGAGGCAGAGGAGGAAGCAGGAGATTCTGGAAGTGAGTTTTCTGTCCGAGAGTATTCTTCTGATGAGGAAGCTACTCTCAGTGCAGATGAAGGGCCTGTGTTAGAGGAGGACATTGATGTGCCAAGAGTGCAGCAGCCTGGGGCTGCAGGGTTTCCCATTGGAAGACCTGACACCTGGATTGCCCCAAACATGGAGCAGCCACAGTTACCTGCATTTACTGGTCTCCCAGGGTGTAGAGTTAATACGGAAAACTTTCTGCCTGTCCATTTCTTTCACTTGTTTATGGACGATGTATTTTTGGAAGAGATTGTGGAGCAGACAAATGTGTATGCAGAGCAATATTTGCGGGACAACGCTGCCAGACTTAAGCCTCAGTCTAGAGCTACTCATTGGGTTCCCACATATCTGGAAGAGATGAAAAGGTTTTTAGGTTTGTCTTTTTTGATGGGGTTGATCAGGAAGCCGTCACTGGCTTCTTATTGGTCTACTAGTCCCTTGATGGCAACTGCTATATTTCCTGCAACTATGACACGTAATCTGTATTTGCTTCTTCTTCGTATGCTGCATTTTGTAGACAATGCTTTAGCCTTGCCACGAGATCACCCTGATTGTGACCGCCTTTTTAAGATTAGGCCTGTCCTTGATCATTTTGTGGATCGGTTTTCAGAGGTCTATGTCCCAGGCAAAGAGATAAGTGTGGACGAGTCTTTGGTCCTTTTCAAGGGGCGTTTAGTTTTTAAGCAGTACATTCCTAGTAAGAGGGCACGGTATGGGATTAAATTGTATCTGCTGTCAGAAAGCAGTACAGGATATGTGTATAATTTCCAGGTCTACACTGGTAGGGATTCCAGTATTGACCCTCCTGGTTGTCCGGCCACTTTTGGAGTTAGCGAAAAAATTGTGTGGGAACTTGCTAGACGGCTGTTTGACAAAGGTCACCATTTGTACGTAGATAATTTCTACACTGGAGTGCAGTTGTTCAAGGAGTTGTTTAGGGTGGACACTGTTGCTTGTGGCACAATCCGTTCTAACCGGAAAGGCTATCCAAGGGAGCTTGTCTGTAAAAAACTTGAGAGGGGACAGTGCAGTGCCTTGCGGAATAATGAGCTGCTAGCTCTGAAATTTTCAGACAGGAGGGATGTGTACATGCTATCGACCATCCATGATGAGAGTACTTCCCCTGTGGCTGTTTGGGGTCAGGTTGCGGAAGTGCGCAAACCTGCGTGCATTTTGGACTACAATAGGCACATGGGTGGTGTTGATAGAGTAGATCAGAGGTTAGAACCTTACACTGCTCTTCGTAAGTCATATGTGTGGTATAAAAAGTTGGCCCTACATTTATTTCATTTGGCAACTTTTAATGCCTTTATTGTATACAAGGATTGTTCACCCGAGTCAAGGATGACATTTGTTAAATTTCAGGAGTCGGTGATAGAAAGCCTTATTGTGGTGGAACCGGCAAGAGTTCCTAGAGTAGAAGTGGTGGAGGATGTGGCTAGATTGAAAGATCGGCACTTTCTAGATCACATTCCTCCCACTCCCAAAAAAGACATGCCCACAAAGAAATGTAGAGTATGTGCCCGGAGATTAATCCGGAGGGAGAGCCGGATGTACTGCCCCGAATGCCCTTCAAAGCCTGGGCTGTGTGTTCCCGGCTGTTACAGAAGTTACCATACCCCAAAAAAATTCTGGGAAATACCTTGAGCGTAAGCTGTCTGTTTTATATTTTCATATGTTTCACGGTTGGCATCTGTTGTGTATTTAGTTCGAGCTTTTGTGTTTGTAGTTTTGTGCTTATTTTATAATTAGTAGTTTCTTTGTTGTTTATAAATAAAAAAAAGTGATTGCGGTGTGCGTGGGGTGGCGCTTGGCTGGCGGTGTGCGTGGGGTGGCGCTTGGCTGGCGGTGTGCGTGGGGTGGCGCTTGGCTGGCGGTGCCAGCTGAACGGCAGTCCACACTCCCATCAGATGGTGTGATTCCTGTATCAGGCATGTGGGCGTATGTAAGTGATGTGCCCTTGAGTGGCGCGGTCTGTCGATGTGAGTGTTGTAATGTGCTGGGCCCGTGGCTGGCGGTGTGAATGGTCTTGTGCGTGTCATGTATGAAAGGTGTGTGAATGGCCTGTAAAGCGGTTGGTGCCTTGTCGCGGCATTACAGCTCACGAGCTGTGAGTCATTGGTTCACTTTTTTGCCTTTCAGTTATTAGCAGTGCATTTCATTTTTGTGAAATCTCTTGTTAATAAAATTTGATCCACTGAACCATCACTCACCCTCGTGCCAAATCCAACCAGTATGTGTTGTAAAAAAAGACAAAACCTGCTCCGCTGTAATCAGGCGTCGCAGCACACCTGTGACACGCTAGGTGCCTCGGGTGGGACCCCGATGATGAAGCATGCCACCAACTTGGTTGGTGGGTGAGGGGTCTTCTTCACATAACCTAAGTGTGTTTCTTTTCACAATTTTAGTGTTTGGCACATCACGGACGTATGTGCACACATCAAAGTGATATATTCCAAAAATGCCTGTGTTTGGGGGGGGAGGGCCCACCTATGTTTTTGGTCCAGGGTGCGGCTGTCATGTAGGGAAACCTACAAAACCCAGAAACTTTTTAAAAATAGGCACCCCAAGGAGTCCAGGGAGGTGTGGCTTGCGTGGCTCCCCCAACTATCCCTTCTATCCCTTCAGGTTTTGGGCCTTATTCTGTTGCAGGCACCTGGCCCACCCACACAAGTGAGTTATCATTTTTATCGGGAGACTTGGGGGAACGCTGGGTGGAAGGAAATTTGAGGCTCCTCTCAGATTCCAGAACTTTCTGCCACAGAAATACGAGGAACATGTGTTTTTTTAGCCACATTTTGAGGTTTGCAAAGGATTCTGGGTAACAGAACCTGGTCCGAGCCCCGCAAGTCACCCCATCTTGGATTCCCCTAGGTCTCTAGTTTTCAGAAATGCACAGGTTTGGTAAGTTTCCCTAGGTGCCGGGTGAGCTACAGGCCAAAATCCACAGGTAGGCAATGTTTTCTTTCAAAAAATGGGATGTGTCCACGTTGCGTTTTGGGGCGTTTCCTGTTGCGGGCGCTAGGCCTACCCACGCAAGTGAGGTATCATTTTTATCGGGAGACTTGGGGGAACGCTGGGTGGAAGGAAATTTGTAGCTCCTCTCAGATTCCAGAACTTTCTGCCACAGAAATGTGAGGAACATGTGTTTTTTTAGCCAAATTCTGAGGTTTGCAAAGGATTCTGGGTAACAGAACCTGGTCCGAGCCCCGCAAGTCACCCCTCCTTGGATTCCCCTAGGTCTCTAGTTTTCAGAAATGCACAGGTTTGGTAGGTTTCCCTAGGTGCCGGCTGAGCTAGAGGCCAAAATCTACAGGTAGGCACTTCGCAAAAAACACCTCTGTTTTTTTCCAAAATTTAGGATGTGTCCACGTTGCGCTTTGGGGTGTTTCCTGTCGCCGGCGCTAGGCCTACCCACGCAAGTGAGGTATCATTTTTATCGGGAGACTTGGGGGAACGCTGGGTGGAAGGAAATTTGTAGTTCCTCTCAGATTCCAGAACTTTCTGCCACAGAAATGTGAGGAACATGTGTTTTTTTAGCCAAATTTTGAGGTTTGCAAAGGATTCTGGGTAACAGAACCTGGTCCGAGCCCCGCAAGTCACCCCTCCTTGGATTCCCCTAGGTCTCTAGTTTTCAGAAATGCACAGGTTTGGTAGGTTTCCCTAGGTGCCGGCTGAGCTAGAGGCCAAAATCTACAGGTAGGCACTTCGCAAAAAACACCTCTGTTTTTTTCCAAAATTTAGGATGTGTCCACGTTGCGCTTTGGGGTGTTTCCTGTCGCCGGCGCTAGGCCTACCCACGCAAGTGAGGTATCATTTTTATCGGGAGACTTGGGGGAACGCTGGGTGGAAGGAAATTTGTAGCTCCTCTCAGATTCCAGAACTTTCTGCCACAGAAATGTGAGGAACATGTGTTTTTTTAGCCAAATTTTGAGGTTTGCAAAGGATTCTGGGTAACAGAACCTGGTCCGAGCCCCGCAAGTCACCCCTCCTTGGATTCCCCTAGTTCTCTAGTTTTCAGAAATGCACAGGTTTGGTAGGTTTCCCTAGGTGCCGGCTGAGCTAGAGGCCAAAATCTACAGGTAGGCACTTCGCAAAAAACACCTCTGTTTTTTTCCAAAATTTAGGATGTGTCCACGTTGCGCTTTGGGGTGTTTCCTTTCGCCGGCGCTAGGCCTACCCACGCAAGTGAGGTATCATTTTTATCGGGAGACTTGGGGGAACGCTGGGTGGAAGGAAATTTGTAGCTCCTCTCAGATTCCAGAACTTTCTGCCACAAAAATGTGAGGGACATGTGTTTTTATAGCCAAATTTTGAGGTTTGCAAAGGATTCTGGGTAACAGAACCTGGTCCGAGCCCCGCAAGTCACCCCTCCTTGGATTCCCCTAGGTCTCTAGTTTTCAGAAATGCACAGGTTTGGTAGGTTTCCCTAGGTTCCGGCTGAGCTAGAGGCCAAAATCTACAGGTAGGCACTTCGCAAAAAACACCTCTGTTTTTTTCCAAAATTTAGGATGTGTCCACGTTGCGCTTTGGGGTGTTTCCTGTCGCCGGCGCTAGGCCTACCCACGCAAGTGAGGTATCATTTTTATCGGGAGACTTGGGGGAACGCTGGGTGGAAGGAAATTTGTAGTTCCTCTCAGATTCCAGAACTTTCTGCCACAGAAATGTGAGGAACATGTGTTTTTTTAGCCAAATTTTGAGGTTTGCAAAGGATTCTGGGTAACAGAACCTGGTCCGAGCCCCGCAAGTCACCCCTCCTTGGATTCCCCTAGGTCTCTAGTTTTCAGAAATGCACAGGTTTGGTAGGTTTCCCTAGGTGCCGGCTGAGCTAGAGGCCAAAATCTACAGGTAGGCACTTCGCAAAAAACACCTCTGTTTTTTTCCAAAATTTAGGATGTGTCCACGTTGCGCTTTGGGGTGCTTCCTGTCGCCGGCGCTAGGCCTACCCACGCAAGTGAGGTATCATTTTTATCGGGAGACTTGGGGGAACGCTGGGTGGAAGGAAATTTGTAGCTCCTCTCAGATTCCAGAACTTTCTGCCACAGAAATGTGAGGAACATGTGTTTTTTTAGCCAAATTCTGAGGTTTGCAAAGGATTCTGGGTCACAGAACCTGGTCCGAGCCCCGCAAGTCACCCCTCCTTGGATTCCCCTAGGTCTCTAGTTTTCAGAAATGCACAGGTTTGGTAGGTTTCCCTAGGTGCCGGCTGAGCTAGAGGCCAAAATCTACAGGTAGGCACTTGGCAAAAAACACCTCTGTTTTTTTCCAAAATTTAGGATGTGTCCACGTTGCGCTTTGGGGTGTTTCCTGTCGCCGGCGCTAGGCCTACCCACGCAAGTGAGGTATCATTTTTATCGGGAGACTTGGGGGAACGCTGGGTGGAAGGAAATTTGTAGCTCCTCTCAGATTCCAGAACTTTCTGCCACAGAAATGTGAGGAACATGTGTTTTTTTAGCCAAATTTTGAGGTTTGCAAAGGATTCTGGGTAACAGAACCTGGTCCGAGCCCCGCAAGTCACCCCTCCTTGGATTCCCCTAGGTCTCTAGTTTTCAGAAATGCACAGGTTTGGTAGGTTTCCCTAGGTGCCGGCTGAGCTAGAGGCCAAAATCTACAGGTAGGCACTTCGCAAAAAACACCTCTGTTTTTTTCCAAAATTTAGGATGTGTCCACGTTGCGCTTTGTGGTGTTTCCTGTCGCCGGCGCTAGGCCTACCCACGCAAGTGAGGTATCATTTTTATCGGGAGACTTGGGGGAACGCTGGGTGGAAGGAAATTTGTAGCTCCTCTCAGATTCCAGAACTTTCTGCCACAGAAATGTGAGGAACATGTGTTTTTTTAGCCAGATTCTGAGGTTTGCAAAGGATTCTGGGTAACAGAACCTGGTCCGAGCCCCGCAAGTCACCCCTCCTTGGATTCCCCTAGGTCTCTAGTTTTCAGAAATGCACAGGTTTGGTAGGTTTCCCTAGGTGCCGGCTGAGCTAGAGGCCAAAATCTACAGGTAGGCACTTGGCAAAAAACACCTCTGTTTTTTTCCAAAATTTAGGATGTGTCCACGTTGCGCTTTGGGGTGTTTCCTGTCGCCGGCGCTAGGCCTACCCACGCAAGTGAGGTATCATTTTTATCGGGAGACTTGGGGGAACGCTGGGTGGAAGGAAATTTGTAGTTCCTCTCAGATTCCAGAACTTTCTGCCACAGAAATGTGAGGAACATGTGTTTTTTTAGCCAAATTTTGAGGTTTGCAAAGGATTCTGGGTAACAGAACCTGGTCCGAGCCCCGCAAGTCACCCCTCCTTGGATTCCCCTAGGTCTCTAGTTTTCAGAAATGCACAGGTTTGGTAGGTTTCCCTAGGTGCCGGCTGAGCTAGAGGCCAAAATCTACAGGTAGGCACTTCGCAAAAAACACCTCTGTTTTTTTCCAAAATTTAGGATGTGTCCACGTTGCGCTTTGGGGTGTTTCCTGTCGCCGGCGCTAGGCCTACCCACGCAAGTGAGGTATCATTTTTATCGGGAGACTTGGGGGAACGCTGGGTGGAAGGAAATTTGTAGCTCCTCTCAGATTCCAGAACTTTCTGCCACAGAAATGTGAGGAACATGTGTTTTTTTAGCCAAATTTTGAGGTTTGCAAAGGATTCTGGGTAACAGAACCTGGTCCGAGCCCCGCAAGTCACCCCTCCTTGGATTCCCCTAGTTCTCTAGTTTTCAGAAATGCACAGGTTTGGTAGGTTTCCCTAGGTGCCGGCTGAGCTAGAGGCCAAAATCTACAGGTAGGCACTTTGCAAAAAACACCTCTGTTTTTTTCCAAAATTTAGGATGTGTCCACGTTGCGCTTTGGGGTGTTTCCTTTCGCCGGCGCTAGGCCTACCCACGTAAGTGAGATATCATTTTTATCGGGAGACTTGGGGGAACGCTGGGTGGAAGGAAATTTGTAGCTCCTCTCAGATTCCAGAACTTTCTGCCACAAAAATGTGAGGGACATGTGTTTTTATAGCCAAATTTTGAGGTTTGCAAAGGATTCTGGGTAACAGAACCTGGTCCGAGCCCCGCAAGTCACCCCTCCTTGGATTCCCCTAGGTCTCTAGTTTTCAGAAATGCACAGGTTTGGTAGGTTTCCCTAGGTTCCGGCTGAGGTAGAGGCCAAAATCTACAGGTAGGCACTTCGCAAAAAACACCTCTGTTTTTTTCCAAAATTTAGGATGTGTCCACGTTGCGCTTTGGGGTGTTTCCTGTCGCCGGCGCTAGGCCTACCCACGCAAGTGAGGTATCATTTTTATCAGGAGACTTGGGGGAACGCTGGGTGGAAGGAAATTTGTAGTTCCTCTCAGATTCCAGAACTTTCTGCCACAGAAATGTGAGGAACATGTGTTTTTTTAGCCAAATTTTGAGGTTTGCAAAGGATTCTGGGTAACAGAACCTGGTCCGAGCCCCGCAAGTCACCCCTCCTTGGATTCCCCTAGGTCTCTAGTTTTCAGAAATGCACAGGTTTGGTAGGTTTCCCTAGGTGCCGGCTGAGCTAGAGGCCAAAATCTACAGGTAGGCACTTCGCAAAAAACACCTCTGTTTTTTTACAAAATTTAGGATGTGTCCACGTTGCGCTTTGGGGTGTTTCCTGTCGCCGGCGCTAGGCCTACCCACGCAAGTGAGGTATCATTTTTATCGGGAGACTTGGGGGAACGCTGGGTGGAAGGAAATTTGTAGCTCCTCTCAGATTCCAGAACTTTCTGCCACAGAAATGTGAGGAACATGTGTTTTTTTAGCCAAATTTTGAGGTTTGCAAAGGATTCTGGGTAACAGAACCTGGTCCGAGCCCCGCAAGTCACCCCTCCTTGGATTCCCCTAGGTCTCTAGTTTTCAGAAATGCACAGGTTTGGTAGGTTTCCCTAGGTGCCGGCTGAGCTAGAGGCCAAAATCTACAGGTAGGCACTTCGCAAAAAACACCTCTGTTTTTTTCCAAAATTTAGGATGTGTCCACGTTGCGCTTTGGGGTGTTTCCTGTCGCCGGCGCTAGGCCTACCCACGCAAGTGAGGTATCATTTTTATCGGGAGACTTGGGGGAACGCTGGGTGGAAGGAAATTTGTAGCTCCTCTCAGATTCCAGAACTTTCTGCCACAGAAATGTGAGGAACATGTGTTTTTTTAGCCAAATTCTGAGGTTTGCAAAGGATTCTGGGTAACAGAACCTGGTCCGAGCCCCGCAAGTCACCCCTCCTTGGATTCCCCTAGGTCTCTAGTTTTCAGAAATGCACAGGTTTGGTAGGTTTCCCTAGGTGCCGGCTGAGCTAGAGGCCAAAATCTACAGGTAGGCACTTGGCAAAAAACACCTCTGTTTTTTTCCAAAATTTAGGATGTGTCCACGTTGCGCTTTGGGGTGTTTCCTGTCGCCGGCGCTAGGCCTACCCACGCAAGTGAGGTATCATTTTTATCGGGAGACTTGGGGGAACGCTGGGTGGAAGGAAATTTGTAGCTCCTCTCAGATTCCAGAACTTTCTGCCACAGAAATGTGAGGAACATGTGTTTTTTTAGCCAAATTTTGAGGTTTGCAAAGGATTCTGGGTAACAGAACCTGGTCCGAGCCCCGCAAGTCACCCCTCCTTGGATTCCCCTAGGTCTCTAGTTTTCAGAAATGCACAGGTTTGGTAGGTTTCCCTAGGTGCCGGCTGAGCTAGAGGCCAAAATCTACAGGTAGGCACTTCGCAAAAAACACCTCTGTTTTTTTCCAAAATTTAGGATGTGTCCACGTTGCGCGTTGGGGTGTTTCCTGTTGCCGGCGCTAGGCCTACCCACGCAAGTGAGGTATCATTTTTATCGGGAGACTTGGGGGAACGCTGGGTGGAAGGAAATTTGTAGTTCCTCTCAGATTCCAGAACTTTCTGCCACAGAAATGTGAGGAACATGTGTTTTTTTAGCCAAATTCTGAGGTTTACAAAGGATTCTGGGTAACAGAACCTGGTCCGAGCCCCGCAAGTCACCCCTCCTTGGATTCCCCTAGGTCTCTAGTTTTCAGAAATGCACAGGTTTGGTAGGTTTCACTAGGTGCTGGCTGAGCTAGAGGCCAAAATCTACAGGTAGGCACTTCGCAAAAAACACCTCTGTTTTTTTCCAAAATTTAGGATGTGTCCACGTTGCGGTTTGGTGTGTTTCCTGTCGCCGGCGCTAGGCCTACCCACGCAAGTGAGGTATCATTTTTATCGGGAGACTTGGGGGAACGCTGGGTGGAAGGAAATTTGTAGCTCCTCTCAGATTCCAAAACTTTCTGCCACAGAAATGTGAGGAACATGTGTTTTTTTAGCCAAATTCTGAGGTTTGCAAAGGATTCTGGGTAACAGAACCTGGTCCGAGCCCCGCAAGTCACCCCTCCTTGGATTCCCCTAGGTCTCTAGTTTTCAGAAATGCACAGGTTTGGTAGGTTTCCCTAGGTGCCGGCTGAGCTAGAGGCCAAAATCTACAGGTAGGCACTTCGCAAAAAACACCTCTGTTTTTTTCCAAAATTTAGGATGTGTCCACGTTGCGCTTTGGGGTGTTTCCTGTCGCCGGCGCTAGGCCTACCCACGCAAGTGAGGTATCATTTTTATCGGGAGACTTGGGGGAACGCTGGGTGGAAGGAAATTTGTAGTTCCTCTCAGATTCCAGAACTTTCTGCCACAGAAATGTGAGGAACATGTGTTTTTTTAGCCAAATTTTGAGGTTTGCAAAGGATTCTGGGTAACAGAACCTGGTCCGAGCCCCGCAAGTCACCCCTCCTTGGATTCCCCTAGGTCTCTAGTTTTCAGAAATGCACAGGTTTGGTAGGTTTCCCTAGGTGCCGGCTGAGCTAGAGGCCAAAATCTACAGGTAGGCACTTCGCAAAAAACACCTCTGTTTTTTTCCAAAATTTAGGATGTGTCCACGTTGCGCTTTGTGGTGTTTCCTGTCGCCGGCGCTAGGCCTACCCACGCAAGTGAGGTATCATTTTTATCGGGAGACTTGGGGGAACGCTGGGTGGAAGGAAATTTGTAGCTCCTCTCAGATTCCAGAACTTTCTGCCACAGAAATGTGAGGAACATGTGTTTTTTTAGCCAAATTCTGAGGTTTGCAAAGGATTCTGGGTAACAGAACCTGGTCCGAGCCCCGCAAGTCACCCCTCCTTGGATTCCCCTAGGTCTCTAGTTTTCAGAAATGCATAGGTTTGGTAGGTTTCCCTAGGTGCCGGCTGAGCTAGAGGCCAAAATCTACAGGTAGGCACTTCGCAAAAAACACCTCTGTTTTTTTCCAAAATTTAGGATGTGTCCACGTTGCGCTTTGGGGTGTTTCCTGTCGCCGGCGCTAGGCCTACCCACGCAAGTGAGGTATCATTTTTATCGGGAGACTTGGGGGAACGCTGGGTGGAAGGAAATTTGTAGTTCCTCTCAGATTCCAGAACTTTCTGCCACAGAAATATGAGGAACATGTGTTTTTTTAGCCAAATTTTGAGGTTTGCAAAGGATTCTGGGTAACAGAACCTGGTCCGAGCCCCGCAAGTCACCCCTCCTTGGATTCCCCTAGGTCTCTAGTTTTCAGAAATGCACAGGTTTGGTAGGTTTCCCTAGGTGCCGGCTGAGCTAGAGGCCAAAATCTACAGGTAGGCACTTCGCAAAAAACACCTCTGTTTTTTTCCAAAATTTAGGATGTGTCCACGTTGCGCTTTGGGGTGTTTCCTGTCGCCGGCGCTAGGCCTACCCACGCAAGTGAGGTATCATTTTTATCGGGAGACTTGGGGGAACGCTGGGTGGAAGGAAATTTGTAGCTCCTCTCAGATTCCAGAACTTTCTGCCACAGAAATGTGAGGAACATGTGTTTTTTTAGCCAAATTTTGAGGTTTGCAAAGGATTCTGGGTAACAGAACCTGGTCCGAGCCCCGCAAGTCACCCCTCCTTGGATTCCCCTAGTTCTCTAGTTTTCAGAAATGCACAGGTTTGGTAGGTTTCCCTAGGTGCCGGCTGAGCTAGAGGCCAAAATCTACAGGTAGGCACTTCGCAAAAAACACCTCTGTTTTTTTCCAAAATTTAGGATGTGTCCACGTTGCGCTTTGGGGTGTTTCCTTTCGCCGGCGCTAGGCCTACCCACGCAAGTGAGGTATCATTTTTATCGGGAGACTTGGGGGAACGCTGGGTGGAAGGAAATTTGTAGCTCCTCTCAGATTCCAGAACTTTCTGCCACAAAAATGTGAGGGACATGTGTTTTTATAGCCAAATTTTGAGGTTTGCAAAGGATTCTGGGTAACAGAACCTGGTCCGAGCCCCGCAAGTCACCCCTCCTTGGATTCCCCTAGGTCTCTAGTTTTCAGAAATGCACAGGTTTGGTAGGTTTCCCTAGGTTCCGGCTGAGCTAGAGGCCAAAATCTACAGGTAGGCACTTCGCAAAAAACACCTCTGTTTTTTTCCAAAATTTAGGATGTGTCCACGTTGCGCTTTGGGGTGTTTCCTGTCGCCGGCGCTAGGCCTACCCACGCAAGTGAGGTATCATTTTTATCGGGAGACTTGGGGGAACGCTGGGTGGAAGGAAATTTGTAGTTCCTCTCAGATTCCAGAACTTTCTGCCACAGAAATGTGAGGAACATGTGTTTTTTTAGTCAAATTTTGAGGTTTGCAAAGGATTCTGGGTAACAGAACCTGGTCCGAGCCCCGCAAGTCACCCCTCCTTGGATTCCCCTAGGTCTCTAGTTTTCAGAAATGCACAGGTTTGGTAGGTTTCCCTAGGTGCCGGCTGAGCTAGAGGCCAAAATCTACAGGTAGGCACTTCGCAAAAAACACCTCTGTTTTTTTCCAAAATTTAGGATGTGTCCACGTTGCGCTTTGGGGTGTTTCCTGTCGCCGGCGCTAGGCCTACCCACGCAAGTGAGGTATCATTTTTATCGGGAGACTTGGGGGAACGCTGGGTGGAAGGAAATTTGTAGCTCCTCTCAGATTCCAGAACTTTCTGCCACAGAAATGTGAGGAACATGTGTTTTTTTAGCCAAATTCTGAGGTTTGCAAAGGATTCTGGGTCACAGAACCTGCTCCGAGCCCCGCAAGTCACCCCTCCTTGGATTCCCCTAGGTCTCTAGTTTTCAGAAATGCACAGGTTTGGTAGGTTTCCCTAGGTGCCGGCTGAGCTAGAGGCCAAAATCTACAGGTAGGCACTTGGCAAAAAACACCTCTGTTTTTTTCCAAAATTTAGGATGTGTCCACGTTGCGCTTTGGGGTGTTTCCTGTCGCCGGCGCTAGGCCTACCCACGCAAGTGAGGTATCATTTTTATCGGGAGACTTGGGGGAACGCTGGGTGGAAGGAAATTTGTAGCTCCTCTCAGATTCCAGAACTTTCTGCCACAGAAATGTGAGGAACATGTGTTTTTTTAGCCAAATTTTGAGGTTTGCAAAGGATTCTGGGTAACAGAACCTGGTCCGAGCCCCGCAAGTCACCCCTCCTTGGATTCCCCTAGGTCTCTAGTTTTCAGAAATGCACAGGTTTGGTAGGTTTCCCTAGGTGCCGGCTGAGCTAGAGGCCAAAATCTACAGGTAGGCACTTCGCAAAAAACACCTCTGTTTTTTTCCAAAATTTAGGATGTGTCCACGTTGCGCTTTGTGGTGTTTCCTGTCGCCGGCGCTAGGCCTACCCACGCAAGTGAGGTATCATTTTTATCGGGAGACTTGGGGGAACGCTGGGTGGAAGGAAATTTGTAGCTCCTCTCAGATTCCAGAACTTTCTGCCACAGAAATGTGAGGAACATGTGTTTTTTTAGCCAGATTCTGAGGTTTGCAAAGGATTCTGGGTAACAGAACCTGGTCCGAGCCCCGCAAGTCACCCCTCCTTGGATTCCCCTAGGTCTCTAGTTTTCAGAAATGCACAGGTTTGGTAGGTTTCCCTAGGTGCCGGCTGAGCTAGAGGCCAAAATCTACAGGTAGGCACTTCGCAAAAAACACCTCTGTTTTTTTCCAAAATTTAGGATGTGTCCACGTTGCGCTTTGGGGTGTTTCCTGTCGCCGGCGCTAGGCCTACCCACGCAAGTGAGGTATCATTTTTATCGGGAGACTTGGGGGAACGCTGGGTGGAAGGAAATTTGTAGTTCCTCTCAGATTCCAGAACTTTCTGCCACAGAAATGTGAGGAACATGTGTTTTTTTAGCCAAATTTTGAGGTTTGCAAAGGATTCTGGGTAACAGAACCTGGTCCGAGCCCCGCAAGTCACCCCTCCTTGGATTCCCCTAGGTCTCTAGTTTTCAGAAATGCACAGGTTTGGTAGGTTTCCCTAGGTGCCGGCTGAGCTAGAGGCCAAAATCTACAGGTAGGCACTTCGCAAAAAACACCTCTGTTTTTTTCCAAAATTTAGGATGTGTCCACGTTGCGCTTTGGGGTGTTTCCTGTCGCCGGCGCTAGGCCTACCCACGCAAGTGAGGTATCATTTTTATCGGGAGACTTGGGGGAACGCTGGGTGGAAGGAAATTTGTAGCTCCTCTCAGATTCCAGAACTTTCTGCCACAGAAATGTGAGGAACATGTGTTTTTTTAGCCAAATTTTGAGGTTTGCAAAGGATTCTGGGTAACAGAACCTGGTCCGAGCCCCGCAAGTCACCCCTCCTTGGATTCCCCTAGTTCTCTAGTTTTCAGAAATGCACAGGTTTGGTAGGTTTCCCTAGGTGCCGGCTGAGCTAGAGGCCAAAATCTACAGGTAGGCACTTTGCAAAAAACACCTCTGTTTTTTTCCAAAATTTAGGATGTGTCCACGTTGCGCTTTGGGGTGTTTCCTTTCGCCGGCGCTAGGCCTACCCACGCAAGTGAGGTATCATTTTTATCGGGAGACTTGGGGGAACGCTGGGTGGAAGGAAATTTGTAGCTCCTCTCAGATTCCAGAACTTTCTGCCACAAAAATGTGAGGGACATGTGTTTTTATAGCCAAATTTTGAGGTTTGCAAAGGATTCTGGGTAACAGAACCTGGTCCGAGCCCCGCAAGTCACCCCTCCTTGGATTCCCCTAGGTCTCTAGTTTTCAGAAATGCACAGGTTTGGTAGGTTTCCCTAGGTTCCGGCTGAGGTAGAGGCCAAAATCTACAGGTAGGCACTTCGCAAAAAACACCTCTGTTTTTTTCCAAAATTTAGGATGTGTCCACGTTGCGCTTTGGGGTGTTTCCTGTCGCCGGCGCTAGGCCTACCCACGCAAGTGAGGTATCATTTTTATCGGGAGACTTGGGGGAACGCTGGGTGGAAGGAAATTTGTAGTTCCTCTCAGATTCCAGAACTTTCTGCCACAGAAATGTGAGGAACATGTGTTTTTTTAGCCAAATTTTGAGGTTTGCAAAGGATTCTGGGTAACAGAACCTGGTCCGAGCCCCGCAAGTCACCCCTCCTTGGATTCCCCTAGGTCTCTAGTTTTCAGAAATGCACAGGTTTGGTAGGTTTCCCTAGGTGCCGGCTGAGCTAGAGGCCAAAATCTACAGGTAGGCACTTCGCAAAAAACACCTCTGTTTTTTTCCAAAATTTAGGATGTGTCCACGTTGCGCTTTGTGGTGTTTCCTGTCGCCGGCGCTAGGCCTACCCACGCAAGTGAGGTATCATTTTTATCGGGAGACTTGGGGGAACGCTGGGTGGAAGGAAATTTGTAGCTCCTCTCAGATTCCAGAACTTTCTGCCACAGAAATGTGAGGAACATGTGTTTTTTTAGCCAAATTCTGAGGTTTGCAAAGGATTCTGGGTAACAGAACCTGGTCCGAGCCCCGCAAGTCACCCCTCCTTGGATTCCCCTAGGTCTCTAGTTTTCAGAAATGCATAGGTTTGGTAGGTTTCCCTAGGTGCCGGCTGAGCTAGAGGCCAAAATCTACAGGTAGGCACTTCGCAAAAAACACCTCTGTTTTTTTCCAAAATTTAGGATGTGTCCACGTTGCGCTTTGGGGTGTTTCCTGTCGCCGGCGCTAGGCCTACCCACGCAAGTGAGGTATCATTTTTATCGGGAGACTTGGGGGAACGCTGGGTGGAAGGAAATTTGTAGTTCCTCTCAGATTCCAGAACTTTCTGCCACAGAAATATGAGGAACATGTGTTTTTTTAGCCAAATTTTGAGGTTTGCAAAGGATTCTGGGTAACAGAACCTGGTCCGAGCCCCGCAAGTCACCCCTCCTTGGATTCCCCTAGGTCTCTAGTTTTCAGAAATGCACAGGTTTGGTAGGTTTCCCTAGGTGCCGGCTGAGCTAGAGGCCAAAATCTACAGGTAGGCACTTCGCAAAAAACACCTCTGTTTTTTTCCAAAATTTAGGATGTGTCCACGTTGCGCTTTGGGGTGTTTCCTGTCGCCGGCGCTAGGCCTACCCACGCAAGTGAGGTATCATTTTTATCGGGAGACTTGGGGGAACGCTGGGTGGAAGGAAATTTGTAGCTCCTCTCAGATTCCAGAACTTTCTGCCACAGAAATGTGAGGAACATGTGTTTTTTTAGCCAAATTTTGAGGTTTGCAAAGGATTCTGGGTAACAGAACCTGGTCCGAGCCCCGCAAGTCACCCCTCCTTGGATTCCCCTAGTTCTCTAGTTTTCAGAAATGCACAGGTTTGGTAGGTTTCCCTAGGTGCCGGCTGAGCTAGAGGCCAAAATCTACAGGTAGGCACTTCACAAAAAACACCTCTGTTTTTTTCCAAAATTTAGGATGTGTCCACGTTGCGCTTTGGGGTGTTTCCTTTCGCCGGCGCTAGGCCTACCCACGCAAGTGAGGTATCATTTTTATCGGGAGACTTGGGGGAACGCTGGGTGGAAGGAAATTTGTAGCTCCTCTCAGATTCCAGAACTTTCTGCCACAAAAATGTGAGGGACATGTGTTTTTATAGCCAAATTTTGAGGTTTGCAAAGGATTCTGGGTAACAGAACCTGGTCCGAGCCCCGCAAGTCACCCCTCCTTGGATTCCCCTAGGTCTCTAGTTTTCAGAAATGCACAGGTTTGGTAGGTTTCCCTAGGTTCCGGCTGAGCTAGAGGCCAAAATCTACAGGTAGGCACTTCGCAAAAAACACCTCTGTTTTTTTCCAAAATTTAGGATGTGTCCACGTTGCGCTTTGGGGTGTTTCCTGTCGCCGGCGCTAGGCCTACCCACGCAAGTGAGGTATCATTTTTATCGGGAGACTTGGGGGAACGCTGGGTGGAAGGAAATTTGTAGTTCCTCTCAGATTCCAGAACTTTCTGCCACAGAAATGTGAGGAACATGTGTTTTTTTAGCCAAATTTTGAGGTTTGCAAAGGATTCTGGGTAACAGAACCTGGTCCGAGCCCCGCAAGTCACCCCTCCTTGGATTCCCCTAGGTCTCTAGTTTTCAGAAATGCACAGGTTTGGTAGGTTTCCCTAGGTGCCGGCTGAGCTAGAGGCCAAAATCTACAGGTAGGCACTTCGCAAAAAACACCTCTGTTTTTTTCCAAAATTTAGGATGTGTCCACGTTGCGCTTTGGGGTGCTTCCTGTCGCCGGCGCTAGGCCTACCCACGCAAGTGAGGTATCATTTTTATCGGGAGACTTGGGGGAACGCTGGGTGGAAGGAAATTTGTAGCTCCTCTCAGATTCCAGAACTTTCTGCCACAGAAATGTGAGGAACATGTGTTTTTTTAGCCAAATTCTGAGGTTTGCAAAGGATTCTGGGTCACAGAACCTGGTCCGAGCCCCGCAAGTCACCCCTCCTTGGATTCCCCTAGGTCTCTAGTTTTCAGAAATGCACAGGTTTGGTAGGTTTCCCTAGGTGCCGGCTGAGCTAGAGGCCAAAATCTACAGGTAGGCACTTGGCAAAAAACACCTCTGTTTTTTTCCAAAATTTAGGATGTGTCCACGTTGCGCTTTGGGGTGTTTCCTGTCGCCGGCGCTAGGCCTACCCACGCAAGTGAGGTATCATTTTTATCGGGAGACTTGGGGGAACGCTGGGTGGAAGGAAATTTGTAGCTCCTCTCAGATTCCAGAACTTTCTGCCACAGAAATGTGAGGAACATGTGTTTTTTTAGCCAAATTTTGAGGTTTGCAAAGGATTCTGGGTAACAGAACCTGGTCCGAGCCCCGCAAGTCACCCCTCCTTGGATTCCCCTAGTTCTCTAGTTTTCAGAAATGCACAGGTTTGGTAGGTTTCCCTAGGTGCCGGCTGAGCTAGAGGCCAAAATCTACAGGTAGGCACTTTGCAAAAAACACCTCTGTTTTTTTCCAAAATTTAGGATGTGTCCACGTTGCGCTTTGGGGTGTTTCCTTTCGCCGGCGCTAGGCCTACCCACGCAAGTGAGGTATCATTTTTATCGGGAGACTTGGGGGAACGCTGGGTGGAAGGAAATTTGTAGCTCCTCTCAGATTCCAGAACTTTCTGCCACAAAAATGTGAGGGACATGTGTTTTTATAGCCAAATTTTGAGGTTTGCAAAGGATTCTGGGTAACAGAACCTGGTCCGAGCCCCGCAAGTCACCCCTCCTTGGATTCCCCTAGGTCTCTAGTTTTCAGAAATGCACAGGTTTGGTAGGTTTCCCTAGGTTCCGGCTGAGGTAGAGGCCAAAATCTACAGGTAGGCACTTCGCAAAAAACACCTCTGTTTTTTTCCAAAATTTAGGATGTGTCCACGTTGCGCTTTGGGGTGTTTCCTGTCGCCGGCGCTAGGCCTACCCACGCAAGTGAGGTATCATTTTTATCGGGAGACTTGGGGGAACGCTGGGTGGAAGGAAATTTGTAGTTCCTCTCAGATTCCAGAACTTTCTGCCACAGAAATGTGAGGAACATGTGTTTTTTTAGCCAAATTTTGAGGTTTGCAAAGGATTCTGGGTAACAGAACCTGGTCCGAGCCCCGCAAGTCACCCCTCCTTGGATTCCCCTAGGTCTCTAGTTTTCAGAAATGCACAGGTTTGGTAGGTTTCCCTAGGTGCCGGCTGAGCTAGAGGCCAAAATCTACAGGTAGGCACTTCGCAAAAAACACCTCTGTTTTTTTCCAAAATTTAGGATGTGTCCACGTTGCGCTTTGTGGTGTTTCCTGTCGCCGGCGCTAGGCCTACCCACGCAAGTGAGGTATCATTTTTATCGGGAGACTTGGGGGAACGCTGGGTGGAAGGAAATTTGTAGCTCCTCTCAGATTCCAGAACTTTCTGCCACAGAAATGTGAGGAACATGTGTTTTTTTAGCCAAATTCTGAGGTTTGCAAAGGATTCTGGGTAACAGAACCTGGTCCGAGCCCCGCAAGTCACCCCTCCTTGGATTCCCCTAGGTCTCTAGTTTTCAGAAATGCATAGGTTTGGTAGGTTTCCCTAGGTGCCGGCTGAGCTAGAGGCCAAAATCTACAGGTAGGCACTTCGCAAAAAACACCTCTGTTTTTTTCCAAAATTTAGGATGTGTCCACGTTGCGCTTTGGGGTGTTTCCTGTCGCCGGCGCTAGGCCTACCCACGCAAGTGAGGTATCATTTTTATCGGGAGACTTGGGGGAACGCTGGGTGGAAGGGAATTTGTAGTTCCTCTCAGATTCCAGAACTTTCTGCCACAGAAATATGAGGAACATGTGTTTTTTTAGCCAAATTTTGAGGTTTGCAAAGGATTCTGGGTAACAGAACCTGGTCCGAGCCCCGCAAGTCACCCCTCCTTGGATTCCCCTAGGTCTCTAGTTTTCAGAAATGCACAGGTTTGGTAGGTTTCCCTAGGTGCCGGCTGAGCTAGAGGCCAAAATCTACAGGTAGGCACTTCGCAAAAAACACCTCTGTTTTTTTCCAAAATTTAGGATGTGTCCACGTTGCGCTTTGGGGTGTTTCCTGTCGCCGGCGCTAGGCCTACCCACGCAAGTGAGGTATCATTTTTATCGGGAGACTTGGGGGAACGCTGGGTGGAAGGAAATTTGTAGCTCCTCTCAGATTCCAGAACTTTCTGCCACAGAAATGTGAGGAACATGTGTTTTTTTAGCCAAATTTTGAGGTTTGCAAAGGATTCTGGGTAACAGAACCTGGTCCGAGCCCCGCAAGTCACCCCTCCTTGGATTCCCCTAGTTCTCTAGTTTTCAGAAATGCACAGGTTTGGTAGGTTTCCCTAGGTGCCGGCTGAGCTAGAGGCCAAAATCTACAGGTAGGCACTTCGCAAAAAACACCTCTGTTTTTTTCCAAAATTTAGGATGTGTCCACGTTGCGCTTTGGGGTGTTTCCTTTCGCCGGCGCTAGGCCTACCCACGCAAGTGAGGTATCATTTTTATCGGGAGACTTGGGGGAACGCTGAGTGGAAGGAAATTTGTAGCTCCTCTCAGATTCCAGAACTTTCTGCCACAAAAATGTGAGGGACATGTGTTTTTATAGCCAAATTTTGAGGTTTGCAAAGGATTCTGGGTAACAGAACCTGGTCCGAGCCCCGCAAGTCACCCCTCCTTGGATTCCCCTAGGTCTCTAGTTTTCAGAAATGCACAGGTTTGGTAGGTTTCCCTAGGTTCCGGCTGAGCTAGAGGCCAAAATCTACAGGTAGGCACTTCGCAAAAAACACCTCTGTTTTTTTCCAAAATTTAGGATGTGTCCACGTTGCGCTTTGGGGTGTTTCCTGTCGCCGGCGCTAGGCCTACCCACGCAAGTGAGGTATCATTTTTATCGGGAGACTTGGGGGAACGCTGGGTGGAAGGAAATTTGTAGTTCCTCTCAGATTCCAGAACTTTCTGCCACAGAAATGTGAGGAACATGTGTTTTTTTAGCCAAATTTTGAGGTTTGCAAAGGATTCTGGGTAACAGAACCTGGTCCGAGCCCCGCAAGTCACCCCTCCTTGGATTCCCCTAGGTCTCTAGTTTTCAGAAATGCACAGGTTTGGTAGGTTTCCCTAGGTGCCGGCTGAGCTAGAGGCCAAAATCTACAGGTAGGCACTTCGCAAAAAACACCTCTGTTTTTTTCCAAAATTTAGGATGTGTCCACGTTGCGCTTTGGGGTGTTTCCTGTCGCCGGCGCTAGGCCTACCCACGCAAGTGAGGTATCATTTTTATCGGGAGACTTGGGGGAACGCTGGGTGGAAGGAAATTTGTAGTTCCTCTCAGATTCCAGAACTTTCTGCCACAGAAATGTGAGGAACATGTGTTTTTTTAGCCAAATTTTGAGGTTTGCAAAGGATTCTGGGTAACAGAACCTGGTCCGAGCCCCGCAAGTCACCCCTCCTTGGATTCCCCTAGGTCTCTAGTTTTCAGAAATGCACAGGTTTGGTAGGTTTCCCTAGGTGCCGGCTGAGCTAGAGGCCAAAATCTACAGGTAGGCACTTCGCAAAAAACACCTCTGTTTTTTTCCAAAATTTAGGATGTGTCCACGTTGCGCTTTGTGGTGTTTCCTGTCGCCGGCGCTAGGCCTACCCACGCAAGTGAGGTATAATTTTTATCGGGAGACTTGGGGGAACGCTGGGTGGAAGGAAATTTGTAGCTCCTCTCAGATTCCAGAACTTTCTGCCACAGAAATGTGAGGAACATGTGTTTTTTTAGCCAAATTCTGAGGTTTGCAAAGGATTCTGGGTAACAGAACCTGGTCCGAGCCCCGCAAGTCACCCCTCCTTGGATTCCCCTAGGTCTCTAGTTTTCAGAAATGCATAGGTTTGGTAGGTTTCCCTAGGTGCCGGCTGAGCTAGAGGCCAAAATCTACAGGTAGGCACTTCGCAAAAAACACCTCTGTTTTTTTCCAAAATTTAGGATGTGTCCACGTTGCGCTTTGGGGTGTTTCCTGTCGCCGGCGCTAGGCCTACCCACGCAAGTGAGGTATCATTTTTATCGGGAGACTTGGGGGAACGCTGGGTGGAAGGGAATTTGTAGTTCCTCTCAGATTCCAGAACTTTCTGCCACAGAAATATGAGGAACATGTGTTTTTTTAGCCAAATTTTGAGGTTTGCAAAGGATTCTGGGTAACAGAACCTGGTCCGAGCCCCGCAAGTCACCCCTCCTTGGATTCCCCTAGGTCTCTAGTTTTCAGAAATGCACAGGTTTGGTAGGTTTCCCTAGGTGCCGGCTGAGCTAGAGGCCAAAATCTACAGGTAGGCACTTCGCAAAAAACACCTCTGTTTTTTTCCAAAATTTAGGATGTGTCCACGTTGCGCTTTGGGGTGTTTCCTGTCGCCGGCGCTAGGCCTACCCACGCAAGTGAGGTATCATTTTTATCGGGAGACTTGGGGGAACGCTGGGTGGAAGGAAATTTGTAGCTCCTCTCAGATTCCAGAACTTTCTGCCACAGAAATGTGAGGAACATGTGTTTTTTTAGCCAAATTTTGAGGTTTGCAAAGGATTCTGGGTAACAGAACCTGGTCCGAGCCCCGCAAGTCACCCCTCCTTGGATTCCCCTAGTTCTCTAGTTTTCAGAAATGCACAGGTTTGGTAGGTTTCCCTAGGTGCCGGCTGAGCTAGAGGCCAAAATCTACAGGTAGGCACTTCGCAAAAAACACCTCTGTTTTTTTCCAAAATTTAGGATGTGTCCACGTTGCGCTTTGGGGTGTTTCCTTTCGCCGGCGCTAGGCCTACCCACGCAAGTGAGGTATCATTTTTATCGGGAGACTTGGGGGAACGCTGAGTGGAAGGAAATTTGTAGCTCCTCTCAGATTCCAGAACTTTCTGCCACAAAAATGTGAGGGACATGTGTTTTTATAGCCAAATTTTGAGGTTTGCAAAGGATTCTGGGTAACAGAACCTGGTCCGAGCCCCGCAAGTCACCCCTCCTTGGATTCCCCTAGGTCTCTAGTTTTCAGAAATGCACAGGTTTGGTAGGTTTCCCTAGGTTCCGGCTGAGCTAGAGGCCAAAATCTACAGGTAGGCACTTCGCAAAAAACACCTCTGTTTTTTTCCAAAATTTAGGATGTGTCCACGTTGCGCTTTGGGGTGTTTCCTGTCGCCGGCGCTAGGCCTACCCACGCAAGTGAGGTATCATTTTTATCGGGAGACTTGGGGGAACGCTGGGTGGAAGGAAATTTGTAGTTCCTCTCAGATTCCAGAACTTTCTGCCACAGAAATGTGAGGAACATGTGTTTTTTTAGCCAAATTTTGAGGTTTGCAAAGGATTCTGGGTAACAGAACCTGGTCCGAGCCCCGCAAGTCACCCCTCCTTGGATTCCCCTAGGTCTCTAGTTTTCAGAAATGCACAGGTTTGGTAGGTTTCCCTAGGTGCCGGCTGAGCTAGAGGCCAAAATCTACAGGTAGGCACTTCGCAAAAAACACCTCTGTTTTTTTCCAAAATTTAGGATGTGTCCACGTTGCGCTTTGGGGTGCTTCCTGTCGCCGGCGCTAGGCCTACCCACGCAAGTGAGGTATCATTTTTATCGGGAGACTTGGGGGAACGCTGGGTGGAAGGAAATTTGTAGCTCCTCTCAGATTCCAGAACTTTCTGCCACAGAAATGTGTGGAACATGTGTTTTTTTAGCCAAATTCTGAGGTTTGCAAAGGATTCTGGGTCACAGAACCTGGTCCGAGCCCCGCAAGTCACCCCTCCTTGGATTCCCCTAGGTCTCTAGTTTTCAGAAATGCACAGGTTTGGTAGGTTTCCCTAGGTGCCGGCTGAGCTAGAGGCCAAAATCTACAGGTAGGCACTTGGCAAAAAACACCTCTGTTTTTTTCCAAAATTTAGGATGTGTCCACGTTGCGCTTTGGGGTGTTTCCTGTCGCCGGCGCTAGGCCTACCCACGCAAGTGAGGTATCATTTTTATCGGGAGACTTGGGGGAACGCTGGGTGGAAGGAAATTTGTAGTTCCTCTCAGATTCCAGAACTTTCTGCCACAGAAATGTGAGGAACATGTGTTTTTTTAGCCAAATTTTGAGGTTTGCAAAGGATTCTGGGTAACAGAACCTGGTCCGAGCCCCGCAAGTCACCCCTCCTTGGATTCCCCTAGGTCTCTAGTTTTCAGAAATGCACAGGTTTGGTAGGTTTCCCTAGGTGCCGGCTGAGCTAGAGGCCAAAATCTACAGGTAGGCACTTCGCAAAAAACACCTCTGTTTTTTTCCAAAATTTAGGATGTGTCCACGTTGCGCTTTGGGGTGTTTCCTGTCGCCGGCGCTAGGCCTACCCACGCAAGTGAGGTATCATTTTTATCGGGAGACTTGGGGGAACGCTGGGTGGAAGGAAATTTGTAGCTCCTCTCAGATTCCAGAACTTTCTGCCACAGAAATGTGAGGAACATGTGTTTTTTTAGCCAAATTTTGAGGTTTGCAAAGGATTCTGGGTAACAGAACCTGGTCCGAGCCCCGCAAGTCACCCCTCCTTGGATTCCCCTAGTTCTCTAGTTTTCAGAAATGCACAGGTTTGGTAGGTTTCCCTAGGTGCCGGCTGAGCTAGAGGCCAAAATCTACAGGTAGGCACTTTGCAAAAAACACCTCTGTTTTTTTCCAAAATTTAGGATGTGTCCACGTTGCGCTTTGGGGTGTTTCCTTTCGCCGGCGCTAGGCCTACCCACGCAAGTGAGGTATCATTTTTATCGGGAGACTTGGGGGAACGCTGGGTGGAAGGAAATTTGTAGCTCCTCTCAGATTCCAGAACTTTCTGCCACAAAAATGTGAGGGACATGTGTTTTTATAGCCAAATTTTGAGGTTTGCAAAGGATTCTGGGTAACAGAACCTGGTCCGAGCCCCGCAAGTCACCCCTCCTTGGATTCCCCTAGGTCTCTAGTTTTCAGAAATGCACAGGTTTGGTAGGTTTCCCTAGGTTCCGGCTGAGGTAGAGGCCAAAATCTACAGGTAGGCACTTCGCAAAAAACACCTCTGTTTTTTTCCAAAATTTAGGATGTGTCCACGTTGCGCTTTGGGGTGTTTCCTGTCGCCGGCGCTAGGCCTACCCACGCAAGTGAGGTATCATTTTTATCGGGAGACTTGGGGGAACGCTGGGTGGAAGGAAATTTGTAGTTCCTCTCAGATTCCAGAACTTTCTGCCACAGAAATGTGAGGAACATGTGTTTTTTTAGCCAAATTTTGAGGTTTGCAAAGGATTCTGGGTAACAGAACCTGGTCCGAGCCCCGCAAGTCACCCCTCCTTGGATTCCCCTAGGTCTCTAGTTTTCAGAAATGCACAGGTTTGGTAGGTTTCCCTAGGTGCCGGCTGAGCTAGAGGCCAAAATCTACAGGTAGGCACTTCGCAAAAAACACCTCTGTTTTTTTCCAAAATTTAGGATGTGTCCACGTTGCGCTTTGGGGTGTTTCCTGTCGCCGGCGCTAGGCCTACCCACGCAAGTGAGGTATCATTTTTATCGGGAGACTTGGGGGAACGCTGGGTGGAAGGAAATTTGTAGCTCCTCTCAGATTCCAGAACTTTCTGCCACAGAAATGTGAGGAACATGTGTTTTTTTAGCCAAATTTTGAGGTTTGCAAAGGATTCTGGGTAACAGAACCTGGTCCGAGCCCCGCAAGTCACCCCTCCTTGGATTCCCCTAGGTCTCTAGTTTTCAGAAATGCACAGGTTTGGTAGGTTTCCCTAGGTGCCGGCTGAGCTAGAGGCCAAAATCTACAGGTAGGCACTTCGCAAAAAACACCTCTGTTTTTTTCCAAAATTTAGGATGTGTCCACGTTGCGCGTTGGGGTGTTTCCTGTTGCCGGCGCTAGGCCTACCCACGCAAGTGAGGTATCATTTTTATCGGGAGACTTGGGGGAACGCTGGGTGGAAGGAAATTTGTAGTTCCTCTCAGATTCCAGAACTTTCTGCCACAGAAATGTGAGGAACATGTGTTTTTTTAGCCAAATTTTGAGGTTTGCAAAGGATTCTGGGTAACAGAACCTGGTCCGAGCCCCGCAAGTCACCCCTCCTTGGATTCCCCTAGGTCTCTAGTTTTCAGAAATGCACAGGTTTGGTAGGTTTCCCTAGGTGCCGGCTGAGCTAGAGGCCAAAATCTACAGGTAGGCACTTCGCAAAAAACACCTCTGTTTTTTTCCAAAATTTAGGATGTGTCCACGTTGCGGTTTGGTGTGTTTCCTGTCGCCGGCGCTAGGCCTACCCATGCAAGTGAGGTATCATTTTTATCGGGAGACTTGGGGGAACGCTGGGTGGAAGGAAATTTGTAGCTCCTCTCAGATTCCAGAACTTTCTGCCACAGAAATGTGAGGAACATGTGTTTTTTTAGCCACATTTTGAGGTTTGCAAAGGATTCTGGGTAACAGAACCTGGTCCGAGCCCCGCAAGTCACCCCTCCTTGGATTCCCCTAGGTCTCTAGTTTTCAGAAATGCACAGGTTTGGTAGGTTTCCCTAGGTGCCGGCTGAGCTAGAGGCCAAAATCTACAGGTAGGCACTTCGCAAAAAACACCTCTGTTTTTTTCCAAAATTTAGGATGTGTCCACGTTGCGCTTTGGGGTGTTTCCTGTCGCCGGCGCTAGGCCTACCCATGCAAGTGAGGTATCATTTTTATCGGGAGACTTGGGGGAACGCTGGGTGGAAGGAAATTTGTAGCTCCTCTCAGATTCCAGAACTTTCTGCCACAGAAATGTGAGGAACATGTGTTTTTTTAGCCAAATTTTGAGGTTTGCAAAGGATTCTGGGTAACAGAACCTGGTCCGAGCCCCGCAAGTCACCCCTCCTTGGATTCCCCTAGGTCTCTAGTTTTCAGAAATGCACAGGTTTGGTAGGTTTCCCTAGGTGCCGGCTGAGCTAGAGGCCAAAATCTACAGGTAGGCACTTTGCAAAAAACACCTCTGTTTTTTTCCAAAATTTAGGATGTGTCCACGTTGCGCTTTGGGGTGTTTCCTTTCGCCGGCGCTAGGCCTACCCACGCAAGTGAGGTATCATTTTTATCGGGAGACTTGGGGGAACGCTGGGTGGAAGGAAATTTGTAGCTCCTCTCAGATTCCAGAACTTTCTGCCACAAAAATGTGAGGGACATGTGTTTTTATAGCCAAATTTTGAGGTTTGCAAAGGATTCTGGGTAACAGAACCTGGTCCGAGCCCCGCAAGTCACCCCTCCTTGGATTCCCCTAGGTCTCTAGTTTTCAGAAATGCACAGGTTTGGTAGGTTTCCCTAGGTTCCGGCTGAGGTAGAGGCCAAAATCTACAGGTAGGCACTTCGCAAAAAACACCTCTGTTTTTTTCCAAAATTTAGGATGTGTCCACGTTGCGCTTTGGGGTGTTTCCTGTCGCCGGCGCTAGGCCTACCCACGCAAGTGAGGTATCATTTTTATCGGGAGACTTGGGGGAACGCTGGGTGGAAGGAAATTTGTAGTTCCTCTCAGATTCCAGAACTTTCTGCCACAGAAATGTGAGGAACATGTGTTTTTTTAGCCAAATTTTGAGGTTTGCAAAGGATTCTGGGTAACAGAACCTGGTCCGAGCCCCGCAAGTCACCCCTCCTTGGATTCCCCTAGGTCTCTAGTTTTCAGAAATGCACAGGTTTGGTAGGTTTCCCTAGGTGCCGGCTGAGCTAGAGGCCAAAATCTACAGGTAGGCACTTCGCAAAAAACACCTCTGTTTTTTTACAAAATTTAGGATGTGTCCACGTTGCGCTTTGGGGTGTTTCCTGTCGCCGGCGCTAGGCCTACCCACGCAAGTGAGGTATCATTTTTATCGGGAGACTTGGGGGAACGCTGGGTGGAAGGAAATTTGTAGCTCCTCTCAGATTCCAGAACTTTCTGCCACAGAAATGTGAGGAACATGTGTTTTTTTAGCCAAATTTTGAGGTTTGCAAAGGATTCTGGGTAACAGAACCTGGTCCGAGCCCCGCAAGTCACCCCTCCTTGGATTCCCCTAGGTCTCTAGTTTTCAGAAATGCACAGGTTTGGTAGGTTTCCCTAGGTGCCGGCTGAGCTAGAGGCCAAAATCTACAGGTAGGCACTTCGCAAAAAACACCTCTGTTTTTTTCCAAAATTTAGGATGTGTCCACGTTGCGCTTTGGGGTGTTTCCTGTCGCCGGCGCTAGGCCTACCCACGCAAGTGAGGTATCATTTTTATCGGGAGACTTGGGGGAACGCTGGGTGGAAGGAAATTTGTAGCTCCTCTCAGATTCCAGAACTTTCTGCCACAGAAATGTGTGGAACATGTGTTTTTTTAGCCAAATTCTGAGGTTTGCAAAGGATTCTGGGTCACAGAACCTGGTCCGAGCCCCGCAAGTCACCCCTCCTTGGATTCCCCTAGGTCTCTAGTTTTCAGAAATGCACAGGTTTGGTAGGTTTCCCTAGGTGCCGGCTGAGCTAGAGGCCAAAATCTACAGGTAGGCACTTGGCAAAAAACACCTCTGTTTTTTTCCAAAATTTAGGATGTGTCCACGTTGCGCTTTGGGGTGTTTCCTGTCGCCGGCGCTAGGCCTACCCACGCAAGTGAGGTATCATTTTTATCGGGAGACTTGGGGGAACGCTGGGTGGAAGGAAATTTGTAGTTCCTCTCAGATTCCAGAACTTTCTGCCACAGAAATGTGAGGAACATGTGTTTTTTTAGCCAAATTTTGAGGTTTGCAAAGGATTCTGGGTAACAGAACCTGGTCCGAGCCCCGCAAGTCACCCCTCCTTGGATTCCCCTAGGTCTCTAGTTTTCAGAAATGCACAGGTTTGGTAGGTTTCCCTAGGTGCCGGCTGAGCTAGAGGCCAAAATCTACAGGTAGGCACTTCGCAAAAAACACCTCTGTTTTTTTCCAAAATTTAGGATGTGTCCACGTTGCGCTTTGGGGTGTTTCCTGTCGCCGGCGCTAGGCCTACCCACGCAAGTGAGGTATCATTTTTATCGGGAGACTTGGGGGAACGCTGGGTGGAAGGAAATTTGTAGCTCCTCTCAGATTCCAGAACTTTCTGCCACAGAAATGTGAGGAACATGTGTTTTTTTAGCCAAATTTTGAGGTTTGCAAAGGATTCTGGGTAACAGAACCTGGTCCGAGCCCCGCAAGTCACCCCTCCTTGGATTCCCCTAGTTCTCTAGTTTTCAGAAATGCACAGGTTTGGTAGGTTTCCCTAGGTGCCGGCTGAGCTAGAGGCCAAAATCTACAGGTAGGCACTTTGCAAAAAACACCTCTGTTTTTTTCCAAAATTTAGGATGTGTCCACGTTGCGCTTTGGGGTGTTTCCTTTCGCCGGCGCTAGGCCTACCCACGCAAGTGAGGTATCATTTTTATCGGGAGACTTGGGGGAACGCTGGGTGGAAGGAAATTTGTAGCTCCTCTCAGATTCCAGAACTTTCTGCCACAAAAATGTGAGGGACATGTGTTTTTATAGCCAAATTTTGAGGTTTGCAAAGGATTCTGGGTAACAGAACCTGGTCCGAGCCCCGCAAGTCACCCCTCCTTGGATTCCCCTAGGTCTCTAGTTTTCAGAAATGCACAGGTTTGGTAGGTTTCCCTAGGTTCCGGCTGAGGTAGAGGCCAAAATCTACAGGTAGGCACTTCGCAAAAAACACCTCTGTTTTTTTCCAAAATTTAGGATGTGTCCACGTTGCGCTTTGGGGTGTTTCCTGTCGCCGGCGCTAGGCCTACCCACGCAAGTGAGGTATCATTTTTATCGGGAGACTTGGGGGAACGCTGGGTGGAAGGAAATTTGTAGTTCCTCTCAGATTCCAGAACTTTCTGCCACAGAAATGTGAGGAACATGTGTTTTTTTAGCCAAATTTTGAGGTTTGCAAAGGATTCTGGGTAACAGAACCTGGTCCGAGCCCCGCAAGTCACCCCTCCTTGGATTCCCCTAGGTCTCTAGTTTTCAGAAATGCACAGGTTTGGTAGGTTTCCCTAGGTGCCGGCTGAGCTAGAGGCCAAAATCTACAGGTAGGCACTTCGCAAAAAACACCTCTGTTTTTTTCCAAAATTTAGGATGTGTCCACGTTGCGCTTTGGGGTGTTTCCTGTCGCCGGCGCTAGGCCTACCCACGCAAGTGAGGTATCATTTTTATCGGGAGACTTGGGGGAACGCTGGGTGGAAGGAAATTTGTAGCTCCTCTCAGATTCCAGAACTTTCTGCCACAGAAATGTGAGGAACATGTGTTTTTTTAGCCAAATTTTGAGGTTTGCAAAGGATTCTGGGTAACAGAACCTGGTCCGAGCCCCGCAAGTCACCCCTCCTTGGATTCCCCTAGGTCTCTAGTTTTCAGAAATGCACAGGTTTGGTAGGTTTCCCTAGGTGCCGGCTGAGCTAGAGGCCAAAATCTACAGGTAGGCACTTCGCAAAAAACACCTCTGTTTTTTTCCAAAATTTAGGATGTGTCCACGTTGCGCGTTGGGGTGTTTCCTGTTGCCGGCGCTAGGCCTACCCACGCAAGTGAGGTATCATTTTTATCGGGAGACTTGGGGGAACGCTGGGTGGAAGGAAATTTGTAGTTCCTCTCAGATTCCAGAACTTTCTGCCACAGAAATGTGAGGAACATGTGTTTTTTTAGCCAAATTTTGAGGTTTGCAAAGGATTCTGGGTAACAGAACCTGGTCCGAGCCCCGCAAGTCACCCCTCCTTGGATTCCCCTAGGTCTCTAGTTTTCAGAAATGCACAGGTTTGGTAGGTTTCCCTAGGTGCCGGCTGAGCTAGAGGCCAAAATCTACAGGTAGGCACTTCGCAAAAAACACCTCTGTTTTTTTCCAAAATTTAGGATGTGTCCACGTTGCGGTTTGGTGTGTTTCCTGTCGCCGGCGCTAGGCCTACCCATGCAAGTGAGGTATCATTTTTATCGGGAGACTTGGGGGAACGCTGGGTGGAAGGAAATTTGTAGCTCCTCTCAGATTCCAGAACTTTCTGCCACAGAAATGTGAGGAACATGTGTTTTTTTAGCCACATTTTGAGGTTTGCAAAGGATTCTGGGTAACAGAACCTGGTCCGAGCCCCGCAAGTCACCCCTCCTTGGATTCCCCTAGGTCTCTAGTTTTCAGAAATGCACAGGTTTGGTAGGTTTCCCTAGGTGCCGGCTGAGCTAGAGGCCAAAATCTACAGGTAGGCACTTCGCAAAAAACACCTCTGTTTTTTTCCAAAATTTAGGATGTGTCCACGTTGCGCTTTGGGGTGTTTCCTGTCGCCGGCGCTAGGCCTACCCATGCAAGTGAGGTATCATTTTTATCGGGAGACTTGGGGGAACGCTGGGTGGAAGGAAATTTGTAGCTCCTCTCAGATTCCAGAACTTTCTGCCACAGAAATGTGAGGAACATGTGTTTTTTTAGCCAAATTTTGAGGTTTGCAAAGGATTCTGGGTAACAGAACCTGGTCCGAGCCCCGCAAGTCACCCCTCCTTGGATTCCCCTAGGTCTCTAGTTTTCAGAAATGCACAGGTTTGGTAGGTTTCCCTAGGTGCCGGCTGAGCTAGAGGCCAAAATCTACAGGTAGGCACTTCGCAAAAAACACCTCTGTTTTTTTCCAAAATTTAGGATGTGTCCACGTTGCGCTTTGGGGTGTTTCCTGTCGCCGGCGCTAGGCCTACCCACGCAAGTGAGGTATCATTTTTATCGGGAGACTTGGGGGAACGCTGGGTGGAAGGAAATTTGTAGCTCCTCTCAGATTCCAGAACTTTCTGCCACAGAAATGTGAGGAACATGTGTTTTTTTAGCCAAATTCTGAGGTTTGCAAAGGATTCTGGGTAACAGAACCTGGTCCGAGCCCCGCAAGTCACCCCTCCTTGGATTCCCCTAGGTCTCTAGTTTTCAGAAATGCACAGGTTTGGTAGGTTTCCCTAGGTGCCGGCTGAGCTAGAGGCCAAAATCTACAGGTAGGCACTTGGCAAAAAACACCTCTGTTTTTTTCCAAAATTTAGGATGTGTCCACGTTGCGCTTTGGGGTGTTTCCTGTCGCCGGCGCTAGGCCTACCCACGCAAGTGAGGTATCATTTTTATCGGGAGACTTGGGGGAACGCTGGGTGGAAGGAAATTTGTAGCTCCTCTCAGATTCCAGAACTTTCTGCCACAGAAATGTGAGGAACATGTGTTTTTTTAGCCAAATTTTGAGGTTTGCAAAGGATTCTGGGTAACAGAACCTGGTCCGAGCCCCGCAAGTCACCCCTCCTTGGATTCCCCTAGGTCTCTAGTTTTCAGAAATGCACAGGTTTGGTAGGTTTCCCTAGGTGCCGGCTGAGCTAGAGGCCAAAATCTACAGGTAGGCACTTCGCAAAAAACACCTCTGTTTTTTTCCAAAATTTAGGATGTGTCCACGTTGCGCGTTGGGGTGTTTCCTGTTGCCGGCGCTAGGCCTACCCACGCAAGTGAGGTATCATTTTTATCGGGAGACTTGGGGGAACGCTGGGTGGAAGGAAATTTGTAGTTCCTCTCAGATTCCAGAACTTTCTGCCACAGAAATGTGAGGAACATGTGTTTTTTTAGCCAAATTCTGAGGTTTACAAAGGATTCTGGGTAACAGAACCTGGTCCGAGCCCCGCAAGTCACCCCTCCTTGGATTCACCTAGGTCTCTAGTTTTCAGAAATGCACAGGTTTGGTAGGTTTCACTAGGTGCTGGCTGAGCTAGAGGCCAAAATCTACAGGTAGGCACTTCGCAAAAAACACCTCTGTTTTTTTCCAAAATTTAGGATGTGTCCACGTTGCGGTTTGGTGTGTTTCCTGTCGCCGGCGCTAGGCCTACCCACGCAAGTGAGGTATCATTTTTATCGGGAGACTTGGGGGAACGCTGGGTGGAAGGAAATTTGTAGCTCCTCTCAGATTCCAAAACTTTCTGCCACAGAAATGTGAGGAACATGTGTTTTTTTAGCCAAATTCTGAGGTTTGCAAAGGATTCTGGGTAACAGAACCTGGTCCGAGCCCCGCAAGTCACCCCTCCTTGGATTCCCCTAGGTCTCTAGTTTTCAGAAATGCACAGGTTTGGTAGGTTTCCCTAGGTGCCGGCTGAGCTAGAGGCCAAAATCTACAGGTAGGCACTTCGCAAAAAACACCTCTGTTTTTTTCCAAAATTTAGGATGTGTCCACGTTGCGCTTTGGGGTGTTTCCTGTCGCCGGCGCTAGGCCTACCCACGCAAGTGAGGTATCATTTTTATCGGGAGACTTGGGGGAACGCTGGGTGGAAGGAAATTTGTAGTTCCTCTCAGATTCCAGAACTTTCTGCCACAGAAATGTGAGGAACATGTGTTTTTTTAGCCAAATTTTGAGGTTTGCAAAGGATTCTGGGTAACAGAACCTGGTCCGAGCCCCGCAAGTCACCCCTCCTTGGATTCCCCTAGGTCTCTAGTTTTCAGAAATGCACAGGTTTGGTAGGTTTCCCTAGGTGCCGGCTGAGCTAGAGGCCAAAATCTACAGGTAGGCACTTCGCAAAAAACACCTCTGTTTTTTTCCAAAATTTAGGATGTGTCCACGTTGCGCTTTGTGGTGTTTCCTGTCGCCGGCGCTAGGCCTACCCACGCAAGTGAGGTATCATTTTTATCGGGAGACTTGGGGGAACGCTGGGTGGAAGGAAATTTGTAGCTCCTCTCAGATTCCAGAACTTTCTGCCACAGAAATGTGAGGAACATGTGTTTTTTTAGCCAAATTCTGAGGTTTGCAAAGGATTCTGGGTAACAGAACCTGGTCCGAGCCCCGCAAGTCACCCCTCCTTGGATTCCCCTAGGTCTCTAGTTTTCAGAAATGCATAGGTTTGGTAGGTTTCCCTAGGTGCCGGCTGAGCTAGAGGCCAAAATCTACAGGTAGGCACTTCGCAAAAAACACCTCTGTTTTTTTCCAAAATTTAGGATGTGTCCACGTTGCGCTTTGGGGTGTTTCCTGTCGCCGGCGCTAGGCCTACCCACGCAAGTGAGGTATCATTTTTATCGGGAGACTTGGGGGAACGCTGGGTGGAAGGAAATTTGTAGTTCCTCTCAGATTCCAGAACTTTCTGCCACAGAAATATGAGGAACATGTGTTTTTTTAGCCAAATTTTGAGGTTTGCAAAGGATTCTGGGTAACAGAACCTGGTCCGAGCCCCGCAAGTCACCCCTCCTTGGATTCCCCTAGGTCTCTAGTTTTCAGAAATGCACAGGTTTGGTAGGTTTCCCTAGGTGCCGGCTGAGCTAGAGGCCAAAATCTACAGGTAGGCACTTCGCAAAAAACACCTCTGTTTTTTTCCAAAATTTAGGATGTGTCCACGTTGCGCTTTGGGGTGTTTCCTGTCGCCGGCGCTAGGCCTACCCACGCAAGTGAGGTATCATTTTTATCGGGAGACTTGGGGGAACGCTGGGTGGAAGGAAATTTGTAGCTCCTCTCAGATTCCAGAACTTTCTGCCACAGAAATGTGAGGAACATGTGTTTTTTTAGCCAAATTTTGAGGTTTGCAAAGGATTCTGGGTAACAGAACCTGGTCCGAGCCCCGCAAGTCACCCCTCCTTGGATTCCCCTAGTTCTCTAGTTTTCAGAAATGCACAGGTTTGGTAGGTTTCCCTAGGTGCCGGCTGAGCTAGAGGCCAAAATCTACAGGTAGGCACTTCGCAAAAAACACCTCTGTTTTTTTCCAAAATTTAGGATGTGTCCACGTTGCGCTTTGGGGTGTTTCCTTTCGCCGGCGCTAGGCCTACCCACGCAAGTGAGGTATCATTTTTATCGGGAGACTTGGGGGAACGCTGGGTGGAAGGAAATTTGTAGCTCCTCTCAGATTCCAGAACTTTCTGCCACAAAAATGTGAGGGACATGTGTTTTTATAGCCAAATTTTGAGGTTTGCAAAGGATTCTGGGTAACAGAACCTGGTCCGAGCCCCGCAAGTCACCCCTCCTTGGATTCCCCTAGGTCTCTAGTTTTCAGAAATGCACAGGTTTGGTAGGTTTCCCTAGGTTCCGGCTGAGCTAGAGGCCAAAATCTACAGGTAGGCACTTCGCAAAAAACACCTCTGTTTTTTTCCAAAATTTAGGATGTGTCCACGTTGCGCTTTGGGGTGTTTCCTGTCGCCGGCGCTAGGCCTACCCACGCAAGTGAGGTATCATTTTTATCGGGAGACTTGGGGGAACGCTGGGTGGAAGGAAATTTGTAGTTCCTCTCAGATTCCAGAACTTTCTGCCACAGAAATGTGAGGAACATGTGTTTTTTTAGCCAAATTTTGAGGTTTGCAAAGGATTCTGGGTAACAGAACCTGGTCCGAGCCCCGCAAGTCACCCCTCCTTGGATTCCCCTAGGTCTCTAGTTTTCAGAAATGCACAGGTTTGGTAGGTTTCCCTAGGTGCCGGCTGAGCTAGAGGCCAAAATCTACAGGTAGGCACTTGGCAAAAAACACCTCTGTTTTTTTCCAAAATTTAGGATGTGTCCACGTTGCGCTTTGGGGTGTTTCCTGTCGCCGGCGCTAGGCCTACCCACGCAAGTGAGGTATCATTTTTATCGGGAGACTTGGGGGAACGCTGGGTGGAAGGAAATTTGTAGCTCCTCTCAGATTCCAGAACTTTCTGCCACAGAAATGTGAGGAACATGTGTTTTTTTAGCCAAATTTTGAGGTTTGCAAAGGATTCTGGGTAACAGAACCTGGTCCGAGCCCCGCAAGTCACCCCTCCTTGGATTCCCCTAGGTCTCTAGTTTTCAGAAATGCACAGGTTTGGTAGGTTTCCCTAGGTGCCGGCTGAGCTAGAGGCCAAAATCTACAGGTAGGCACTTCGCAAAAAACACCTCTGTTTTTTTCCAAAATTTAGGATGTGTCCACGTTGCGCTTTGTGGTGTTTCCTGTCGCCGGCGCTAGGCCTACCCACGCAAGTGAGGTATCATTTTTATCGGGAGACTTGGGGGAACGCTGGGTGGAAGGAAATTTGTAGCTCCTCTCAGATTCCAGAACTTTCTGCCACAGAAATGTGAGGAACATGTGTTTTTTTAGCCAGATTCTGAGGTTTGCAAAGGATTCTGGGTAACAGAACCTGGTCCGAGCCCCGCAAGTCACCCCTCCTTGGATTCCCCTAGGTCTCTAGTTTTCAGAAATGCACAGGTTTGGTAGGTTTCCCTAGGTGCCGGCTGAGCTAGAGGCCAAAATCTACAGGTAGGCACTTCGCAAAAAACACCTCTGTTTTTTTCCAAAATTTAGGATGTGTCCACGTTGCGCTTTGGGGTGTTTCCTGTCGCCGGCGCTAGGCCTACCCACGCAAGTGAGGTATCATTTTTATCGGGAGACTTGGGGGAACGCTGGGTGGAAGGAAATTTGTAGTTCCTCTCAGATTCCAGAACTTTCTGCCACAGAAATGTGAGGAACATGTGTTTTTTTAGCCAAATTTTGAGGTTTGCAAAGGATTCTGGGTAACAGAACCTGGTCCGAGCCCCACAAGTCACCCCTCCTTGGATTCCCCTAGGTCTCTAGTTTTCAGAAATGCACAGGTTTGGTAGGTTTCCCTAGGTGCCGGCTGAGCTAGAGGCCAAAATCTACAGGTAGGCACTTCGCAAAAAACACCTCTGTTTTTTTCCAAAATTTAGGATGTGTCCACGTTGCGCTTTGGGGTGTTTCCTGTCGCCGGCGCTAGGCCTACCCACGCAAGTGAGGTATCATTTTTATCGGGAGACTTGGGGGAACGCTGGGTGGAAGGAAATTTGTAGCTCCTCTCAGATTCCAGAACTTTCTGCCACAGAAATGTGAGGAACATGTGTTTTTTTAGCCAAATTTTGAGGTTTGCAAAGGATTCTGGGTAACAGAACCTGGTCCGAGCCCCGCAAGTCACCCCTCCTTGGATTCCCCTAGTTCTCTAGTTTTCAGAAATGCACAGGTTTGGTAGGTTTCCCTAGGTGCCGGCTGAGCTAGAGGCCAAAATCTACAGGTAGGCACTTTGCAAAAAACACCTCTGTTTTTTTCCAAAATTTAGGATGTGTCCACGTTGCGCTTTGGGGTGTTTCCTTTCGCCGGCGCTAGGCCTACCCACGCAAGTGAGGTATCATTTTTATCGGGAGACTTGGGGGAACGCTGGGTGGAAGGAAATTTGTAGCTCCTCTCAGATTCCAGAACTTTCTGCCACAAAAATGTGAGGGACATGTGTTTTTATAGCCAAATTTTGAGGTTTGCAAAGGATTCTGGGTAACAGAACCTGGTCCGAGCCCCGCAAGTCACCCCTCCTTGGATTCCCCTAGGTCTCTAGTTTTCAGAAATGCACAGGTTTGGTAGGTTTCCCTAGGTTCCGGCTGAGGTAGAGGCCAAAATCTACAGGTAGGCACTTCGCAAAAAACACCTCTGTTTTTTTCCAAAATTTAGGATGTGTCCACGTTGCGCTTTGGGGTGTTTCCTGTCGCCGGCGCTAGGCCTACCCACGCAAGTGAGGTATCATTTTTATCGGGAGACTTGGGGGAACGCTGGGTGGAAGGAAATTTGTAGTTCCTCTCAGATTCCAGAACTTTCTGCCACAGAAATGTGAGGAACATGTGTTTTTTTAGCCAAATTTTGAGGTTTGCAAAGGATTCTGGGTAACAGAACCTGGTCCGAGCCCCGCAAGTCACCCCTCCTTGGATTCCCCTAGGTCTCTAGTTTTCAGAAATGCACAGGTTTGGTAGGTTTCCCTAGGTGCCGGCTGAGCTAGAGGCCAAAATCTACAGGTAGGCACTTCGCAAAAAACACCTCTGTTTTTTTCCAAAATTTAGGATGTGTCCACGTTGCGCTTTGTGGTGTTTCCTGTCGCCGGCGCTAGGCCTACCCACGCAAGTGAGGTATCATTTTTATCGGGAGACTTGGGGGAACGCTGGGTGGAAGGAAATTTGTAGCTCCTCTCAGATTCCAGAACTTTCTGCCACAGAAATGTGAGGAACATGTGTTTTTTTAGCCAAATTCTGAGGTTTGCAAAGGATTCTGGGTAACAGAACCTGGTCCGAGCCCCGCAAGTCACCCCTCCTTGGATTCCCCTAGGTCTCTAGTTTTCAGAAATGCATAGGTTTGGTAGGTTTCCCTAGGTGCCGGCTGAGCTAGAGGCCAAAATCTACAGGTAGGCACTTCGCAAAAAACACCTCTGTTTTTTTCCAAAATTTAGGATGTGTCCACGTTGCGCTTTGGGGTGTTTCCTGTCGCCGGCGCTAGGCCTACCCACGCAAGTGAGGTATCATTTTTATCGGGAGACTTGGGGGAACGCTGGGTGGAAGGAAATTTGTAGTTCCTCTCAGATTCCAGAACTTTCTGCCACAGAAATATGAGGAACATGTGTTTTTTTAGCCAAATTTTGAGGTTTGCAAAGGATTCTGGGTAACAGAACCTGGTCCGAGCCCCGCAAGTCACCCCTCCTTGGATTCCCCTAGGTCTCTAGTTTTCAGAAATGCACAGGTTTGGTAGGTTTCCCTAGGTGCCGGCTGAGCTAGAGGCCAAAATCTACAGGTAGGCACTTCGCAAAAAACACCTCTGTTTTTTTCCAAAATTTAGGATGTGTCCACGTTGCGCTTTGGGGTGTTTCCTGTCGCCGGCGCTAGGCCTACCCACGCAAGTGAGGTATCATTTTTATCGGGAGACTTGGGGGAACGCTGGGTGGAAGGAAATTTGTAGCTCCTCTCAGATTCCAGAACTTTCTGCCACAGAAATGTGAGGAACATGTGTTTTTTTAGCCAAATTTTGAGGTTTGCAAAGGATTCTGGGTAACAGAACCTGGTCCGAGCCCCGCAAGTCACCCCTCCTTGGATTCCCCTAGTTCTCTAGTTTTCAGAAATGCACAGGTTTGGTAGGTTTCCCTAGGTGCCGGCTGAGCTAGAGGCCAAAATCTACAGGTAGGCACTTCGCAAAAAACACCTCTGTTTTTTTCCAAAATTTAGGATGTGTCCACGTTGCGCTTTGGGGTGTTTCCTTTCGCCGGCGCTAGGCCTACCCACGCAAGTGAGGTATCATTTTTATCGGGAGACTTGGGGGAACGCTGGGTGGAAGGAAATTTGTAGCTCCTCTCAGATTCCAGAACTTTCTGCCACAAAAATGTGAGGGACATGTGTTTTTATAGCCAAATTTTGAGGTTTGCAAAGGATTCTGGGTAACAGAACCTGGTCCGAGCCCCGCAAGTCACCCCTCCTTGGATTCCCCTAGGTCTCTAGTTTTCAGAAATGCACAGGTTTGGTAGGTTTCCCTAGGTTCCGGCTGAGCTAGAGGCCAAAATCTACAGGTAGGCACTTCGCAAAAAACACCTCTGTTTTTTTCCAAAATTTAGGATGTGTCCACGTTGCGCTTTGGGGTGTTTCCTGTCGCCGGCGCTAGGCCTACCCACGCAAGTGAGGTATCATTTTTATCGGGAGACTTGGGGGAACGCTGGGTGGAAGGAAATTTGTAGTTCCTCTCAGATTCCAGAACTTTCTGCCACAGAAATGTGAGGAACATGTGTTTTTTTAGCCAAATTTTGAGGTTTGCAAAGGATTCTGGGTAACAGAACCTGGTCCGAGCCCCGCAAGTCACCCCTCCTTGGATTCCCCTAGGTCTCTAGTTTTCAGAAATGCACAGGTTTGGTAGGTTTCCCTAGGTGCCGGCTGAGCTAGAGGCCAAAATCTACAGGTAGGCACTTCGCAAAAAACACCTCTGTTTTTTTCCAAAATTTAGGATGTGTCCACGTTGCGCTTTGGGGTGTTTCCTGTCGCCGGCGCTAGGCCTACCCACGCAAGTGAGGTATCATTTTTATCGGGAGACTTGGGGGAACGCTGGGTGGAAGGAAATTTGTAGCTCCTCTCAGATTCCAGAACTTTCTGCCACAGAAATGTGAGGAACATGTGTTTTTTTAGCCAAATTCTGAGGTTTGCAAAGGATTCTGGGTCACAGAACCTGGTCCGAGCCCCGCAAGTCACCCCTCCTTGGATTCCCCTAGGTCTCTAGTTTTCAGAAATGCACAGGTTTGGTAGGTTTCCCTAGGTGCCGGCTGAGCTAGAGGCCAAAATCTACAGGTAGGCACTTGGCAAAAAACACCTCTGTTTTTTTCCAAAATTTAGGATGTGTCCACGTTGCGCTTTGGGGTGTTTCCTGTCGCCGGCGCTAGGCCTACCCACGCAAGTGAGGTATCATTTTTATCGGGAGACTTGGGGGAACGCTGGGTGGAAGGAAATTTGTAGTTCCTCTCAGATTCCAGAACTTTCTGCCACAGAAATGTGAGGAACATGTGTTTTTTTAGCCAAATTTTGAGGTTTGCAAAGGATTCTGGGTAACAGAACCTGGTCCGAGCCCCGCAAGTCACCCCTCCTTGGATTCCCCTAGGTCTCTAGTTTTCAGAAATGCACAGGTTTGGTAGGTTTCCCTAGGTGCCGGCTGAGCTAGAGGCCAAAATCTACAGGTAGGCACTTCGCAAAAAACACCTCTGTTTTTTTCCAAAATTTAGGATGTGTCCACGTTGCGCTTTGGGGTGTTTCCTGTCGCCGGCGCTAGGCCTACCCACGCAAGTGAGGTATCATTTTTATCGGGAGACTTGGGGGAACGCTGGGTGGAAGGAAATTTGTAGCTCCTCTCAGATTCCAGAACTTTCTGCCACAGAAATGTGAGGAACATGTGTTTTTTTAGCCAAATTTTGAGGTTTGCAAAGGATTCTGGGTAACAGAACCTGGTCCGAGCCCCGCAAGTCACCCCTCCTTGGATTCCCCTAGTTCTCTAGTTTTCAGAAATGCACAGGTTTGGTAGGTTTCCCTAGGTGCCGGCTGAGCTAGAGGCCAAAATCTACAGGTAGGCACTTTGCAAAAAACACCTCTGTTTTTTTCCAAAATTTAGGATGTGTCCACGTTGCGCTTTGGGGTGTTTCCTTTCGCCGGCGCTAGGCCTACCCACGCAAGTGAGGTATCATTTTTATCGGGAGACTTGGGGGAACGCTGGGTGGAAGGAAATTTGTAGCTCCTCTCAGATTCCAGAACTTTCTGCCACAAAAATGTGAGGAACATGTGTTTTTTTAGCCAAATTTTGAGGTTTGCAAAGGATTCTGAGTAACAGAACCTGGTCCGAGCCCCGCAAGTCACCCCTCCTTGGATTCCCCTAGTTCTCTAGTTTTCAGAAATGCACAGGTTTGGTAGGTTTCCCTAGGTGCCGGCTGAGCTAGAGGCCAAAATCTACAGGTAGGCACTTCGCAAAAAACACCTCTGTTTTTTTCCAAAATTTAGGATGTGTCCACGTTGCGCTTTGGGGTGTTTCCTTTCGCCGGCGCTAGGCCTACCCACGCAAGTGAGGTATCATTTTTATCGGGAGACTTGGGGGAACGCTGGGTGGAAGGAAATTTGTAGCTCCTCTCAGATTCCAGAACTTTCTGCCACAAAAATGTGAGGGACATGTGTTTTTATAGCCAAATTTTGAGGTTTGCAAAGGATTCTGGGTAACAGAACCTGGTCCGAGCCCCGCAAGTCACCCCTCCTTGGATTCCCCTAGGTCTCTAGTTTTCAGAAATGCACAGGTTTGGTAGGTTTCCCTAGGTTCCGGCTGAGCTAGAGGCCAAAATCTACAGGTAGGCACTTCGCAAAAAACACCTCTGTTTTTTTCCAAAATTTAGGATGTGTCCACGTTGCGCTTTGGGGTGTTTCCTGTCGCCGGCGCTAGGCCTACCCACGCAAGTGAGGTATCATTTTTATCGGGAGACTTGGGGGAACGCTGGGTGGAAGGAAATTTGTAGTTCCTCTCAGATTCCAGAACTTTCTGCCACAGAAATGTGAGGAACATGTGTTTTTTTAGCCAAATTTTGAGGTTTGCAAAGGATTCTGGGTAACAGAACCTGGTCCGAGCCCCGCAAGTCACCCCTCCTTGGATTCCCCTAGGTCTCTAGTTTTCAGAAATGCACAGGTTTGGTAGGTTTCCCTAGGTGCCGGCTGAGCTAGAGGCCAAAATCTACAGGTAGGCACTTCGCAAAAAACACCTCTGTTTTTTTCCAAAATTTAGGATGTGTCCACGTTGCGCTTTGGGGTGTTTCCTGTCGCCGGCGCTAGGCCTACCCACGCAAGTGAGGTATCATTTTTATCGGGAGACTTGGGGGAACGCTGGGTGGAAGGAAATTTGTAGCTCCTCTCAGATTCCAGAACTTTCTGCCACAGAAATGTGAGGAACATGTGTTTTTTTAGCCAAATTCTGAGGTTTGCAAAGGATTCTGGGTCACAGAACCTGGTCCGAGCCCCGCAAGTCACCCCTCCTTGGATTCCCCTAGGTCTCTAGTTTTCAGAAATGCACAGGTTTGGTAGGTTTCCCTAGGTGCCGGCTGAGCTAGAGGCCAAAATCTACAGGTAGGCACTTGGCAAAAAACACCTCTGTTTTTTTCCAAAATTTAGGATGTGTCCACGTTGCGCTTTGGGGTGTTTCCTGTCGCCGGCGCTAGGCCTACCCACGCAAGTGAGGTATCATTTTTATCGGGAGACTTGGGGGAACGCTGGGTGGAAGGAAATTTGTAGTTCCTCTCAGATTCCAGAACTTTCTGCCACAGAAATGTGAGGAACATGTGTTTTTTTAGCCAAATTTTGAGGTTTGCAAAGGATTCTGGGTAACAGAACCTGGTCCGAGCCCCACAAGTCACCCCTCCTTGGATTCCCCTAGGTCTCTAGTTTTCAGAAATGCACAGGTTTGGTAGGTTTCCCTAGGTGCCGGCTGAGCTAGAGGCCAAAATCTACAGGTAGGCACTTCGCAAAAAACACCTCTGTTTTTTTCCAAAATTTAGGATGTGTCCACGTTGCGCTTTGGGGTGTTTCCTGTCGCCGGCGCTAGGCCTACCCACGCAAGTGAGGTATCATTTTTATCGGGAGACTTGGGGGAACGCTGGGTGGAAGGAAATTTGTAGCTCCTCTCAGATTCCAGAACTTTCTGCCACAGAAATGTGAGGAACATGTGTTTTTTTAGCCAAATTTTGAGGTTTGCAAAGGATTCTGGGTAACAGAACCTGGTCCGAGCCCCGCAAGTCACCCCTCCTTGGATTCCCCTAGTTCTCTAGTTTTCAGAAATGCACAGGTTTGGTAGGTTTCCCTAGGTGCCGGCTGAGCTAGAGGCCAAAATCTACAGGTAGGCACTTTGCAAAAAACACCTCTGTTTTTTTCCAAAATTTAGGATGTGTCCACGTTGCGCTTTGGGGTGTTTCCTTTCGCCGGCGCTAGGCCTACCCACGCAAGTGAGGTATCATTTTTATCGGGAGACTTGGGGGAACGCTGGGTGGAAGGAAATTTGTAGCTCCTCTCAGATTCCAGAACTTTCTGCCACAAAAATGTGAGGGACATGTGTTTTTATAGCCAAATTTTGAGGTTTGCAAAGGATTCTGGGTAACAGAACCTGGTCCGAGCCCCGCAAGTCACCCCTCCTTGGATTCCCCTAGGTCTCTAGTTTTCAGAAATGCACAGGTTTGGTAGGTTTCCCTAGGTTCCGGCTGAGGTAGAGGCCAAAATCTACAGGTAGGCACTTCGCAAAAAACACCTCTGTTTTTTTCCAAAATTTAGGATGTGTCCACGTTGCGCTTTGGGGTGTTTCCTGTCGCCGGCGCTAGGCCTACCCACGCAAGTGAGGTATCATTTTTATCGGGAGACTTGGGGGAACGCTGGGTGGAAGGAAATTTGTAGTTCCTCTCAGATTCCAGAACTTTCTGCCACAGAAATGTGAGGAACATGTGTTTTTTTAGCCAAATTTTGAGGTTTGCAAAGGATTCTGGGTAACAGAACCTGGTCCGAGCCCCGCAAGTCACCCCTCCTTGGATTCCCCTAGGTCTCTAGTTTTCAGAAATGCCCAGGTTTGGTAGGTTTCCCTAGGTGCCGGCTGAGCTAGAGGCCAAAATCTACAGGTAGGCACTTCGCAAAAAACACCTCTGTTTTTTTCCAAAATTTAGGATGTGTCCACGTTGCGCTTTGGGGTGTTTCCTGTCGCCGGCGCTAGGCCTACCCACGCAAGTGAGGTATCATTTTTATCGGGAGACTTGGGGGAACGCTGGGTGGAAGGAAATTTGTAGCTCCTCTCAGATTCCAGAACTTTCTGCCACAGAAATGTGAGGAACATGTGTTTTTTTAGCCAAATTTTGAGGTTTGCAAAGGATTCTGGGTAACAGAACCTGGTCCGAGCCCCGCAAGTCACCCCTCCTTGGATTCCCCTAGGTCTCTAGTTTTCAGAAATGCACAGGTTTGGTAGGTTTCCCTAGGTGCCGGCTGAGCTAGAGGCCAAAATCTACAGGTAGGCACTTCGCAAAAAACACCTCTGTTTTTTTCCAAAATTTAGGATGTGTCCACGTTGCGCGTTGGGGTGTTTCCTGTTGCCGGCGCTAGGCCTACCCACGCAAGTGAGGTATCATTTTTATCGGGAGACTTGGGGGAACGCTGGGTGGAAGGAAATTTGTAGTTCCTCTCAGATTCCAGAACTTTCTGCCACAGAAATGTGAGGAACATGTGTTTTTTTAGCCAAATTTTGAGGTTTGCAAAGGATTCTGGGTAACAGAACCTGGTCCGAGCCCCGCAAGTCACCCCTCCTTGGATTCCCCTAGGTCTCTAGTTTTCAGAAATGCACAGGTTTGGTAGGTTTCCCTAGGTGCCGGCTGAGCTAGAGGCCAAAATCTACAGGTAGGCACTTCGCAAAAAACACCTCTGTTTTTTTCCAAAATTTAGGATGTGTCCACGTTGCGGTTTGGTGTGTTTCCTGTCGCCGGCGCTAGGCCTACCCACGCAAGTGAGGTATCATTTTTATCGGGAGACTTGGGGGAACGCTGGGTGGAAGGAAATTTGTAGCTCCTCTCAGATTCCAGAACTTTCTGCCACAGAAATGTGAGGAACATGTGTTTTTTTAGCCAAATTTTGAGGTTTGCAAAGGATTCTGGGTAACAGAACCTGGTCCGAGCCCCGCAAGTCACCCCTCCTTGGATTCCCCTAGGTCTCTAGTTTTCAGAAATGCACAGGTTTGGTAGGTTTCCCTAGGTGCCGGCTGAGCTAGAGGCCAAAATCTACAGGTAGGCACTTCGCAAAAAACACCTCTGTTTTTTTCCAAAATTTAGGATGTGTCCACGTTGCGGTTTGGTGTGTTTCCTGTCGCCGGCGCTAGGCCTACCCACGCAAGTGAGGTATCATTTTTATCGGGAGACTTGGGGGAACGCTGGGTGGAAGGAAATTTGTAGCTCCTCTCAGATTCCAGAACTTTCTGCCACAGAAATGTGAGGAACATGTGTTTTTTTAGCCAAATTTTGAGGTTTGCAAAGGATTCTGGGTAACAGAACCTGGTCCGAGCCCCGCAAGTCACCCCTCCTTGGATTCCCCTAGTTCTCTAGTTTTCAGAAATGCACAGGTTTGGTAGGTTTCCCTAGGTGCCGGCTGAGCTAGAGGCCAAAATCTACAGGTAGGCACTTCGCAAAAAACACCTCTGTTTTTTTCCAAAATTTAGGATGTGTCCACGTTGCGCTTTGGGGTGTTTCCTTTCGCCGGCGCTAGGCCTACCCACGCAAGTGAGGTATCATTTTTATCGGGAGACTTGGGGGAACGCTGGGTGGAAGGAAATTTGTAGCTCCTCTCAGATTCCAGAACTTTCTGCCACAAAAATGTGAGGGACATGTGTTTTTATAGCCAAATTTTGAGGTTTGCAAAGGATTCTGGGTAACAGAACCTGGTCCGAGCCCCGCAAGTCACCCCTCCTTGGATTCCCCTAGGTCTCTAGTTTTCAGAAATGCACAGGTTTGGTAGGTTTCCCTAGGTTCCGGCTGAGCTAGAGGCCAAAATCTACAGGTAGGCACTTCGCAAAAAACACCTCTGTTTTTTTCCAAAATTTAGGATGTGTCCACGTTGCGCTTTGGGGTGTTTCCTGTCGCCGGCGCTAGGCCTACCCACGCAAGTGAGGTATCATTTTTATCGGGAGACTTGGGGGAACGCTGGGTGGAAGGAAATTTGTAGTTCCTCTCAGATTCCAGAACTTTCTGCCACAGAAATGTGAGGAACATGTGTTTTTTTAGCCAAATTTTGAGGTTTGCAAAGGATTCTGGGTAACAGAACCTGGTCCGAGCCCCGCAAGTCACCCCTCCTTGGATTCCCCTAGGTCTCTAGTTTTCAGAAATGCACAGGTTTGGTAGGTTTCCCTAGGTGCCGGCTGAGCTAGAGGCCAAAATCTACAGGTAGGCACTTGGCAAAAAACACCTCTGTTTTTTTCCAAAATTTAGGATGTGTCCACGTTGCGCTTTGGGGTGTTTCCTGTCGCCGGCGCTAGGCCTACCCACGCAAGTGAGGTATCATTTTTATCGGGAGACTTGGGGGAACGCTGGGTGGAAGGAAATTTGTAGCTCCTCTCAGATTCCAGAACTTTCTGCCACAGAAATGTGAGGAACATGTGTTTTTTTAGCCAAATTTTGAGGTTTGCAAAGGATTCTGGGTAACAGAACCTGGTCCGAGCCCCGCAAGTCACCCCTCCTTGGATTCCCCTAGGTCTCTAGTTTTCAGAAATGCACAGGTTTGGTAGGTTTCCCTAGGTGCCGGCTGAGCTAGAGGCCAAAATCTACAGGTAGGCACTTCGCAAAAAACACCTCTGTTTTTTTCCAAAATTTAGGATGTGTCCACGTTGCGCTTTGTGGTGTTTCCTGTCGCCGGCGCTAGGCCTACCCACGCAAGTGAGGTATCATTTTTATCGGGAGACTTGGGGGAACGCTGGGTGGAAGGAAATTTGTAGCTCCTCTCAGATTCCAGAACTTTCTGCCACAGAAATGTGAGGAACATGTGTTTTTTTAGCCAGATTCTGAGGTTTGCAAAGGATTCTGGGTAACAGAACCTGGTCCGAGCCCCGCAAGTCACCCCTCCTTGGATTCCCCTAGGTCTCTAGTTTTCAGAAATGCACAGGTTTGGTAGGTTTCCCTAGGTGCCGGCTGAGCTAGAGGCCAAAATCTACAGGTAGGCACTTCGCAAAAAACACCTCTGTTTTTTTCCAAAATTTAGGATGTGTCCACGTTGCGCTTTGGGGTGTTTCCTGTCGCCGGCGCTAGGCCTACCCACGCAAGTGAGGTATCATTTTTATCGGGAGACTTGGGGGAACGCTGGGTGGAAGGAAATTTGTAGTTCCTCTCAGATTCCAGAACTTTCTGCCACAGAAATGTGAGGAACATGTGTTTTTTTAGCCAAATTTTGAGGTTTGCAAAGGATTCTGGGTAACAGAACCTGGTCCGAGCCCCACAAGTCACCCCTCCTTGGATTCCCCTAGGTCTCTAGTTTTCAGAAATGCACAGGTTTGGTAGGTTTCCCTAGGTGCCGGCTGAGCTAGAGGCCAAAATCTACAGGTAGGCACTTCGCAAAAAACACCTCTGTTTTTTTCCAAAATTTAGGATGTGTCCACGTTGCGCTTTGGGGTGTTTCCTGTCGCCGGCGCTAGGCCTACCCACGCAAGTGAGGTATCATTTTTATCGGGAGACTTGGGGGAACGCTGGGTGGAAGGAAATTTGTAGCTCCTCTCAGATTCCAGAACTTTCTGCCACAGAAATGTGAGGAACATGTGTTTTTTTAGCCAAATTTTGAGGTTTGCAAAGGATTCTGGGTAACAGAACCTGGTCCGAGCCCCGCAAGTCACCCCTCCTTGGATTCCCCTAGTTCTCTAGTTTTCAGAAATGCACAGGTTTGGTAGGTTTCCCTAGGTGCCGGCTGAGCTAGAGGCCAAAATCTACAGGTAGGCACTTTGCAAAAAACACCTCTGTTTTTTTCCAAAATTTAGGATGTGTCCACGTTGCGCTTTGGGGTGTTTCCTTTCGCCGGCGCTAGGCCTACCCACGCAAGTGAGGTATCATTTTTATCGGGAGACTTGGGGGAACGCTGGGTGGAAGGAAATTTGTAGCTCCTCTCAGATTCCAGAACTTTCTGCCACAAAAATGTGAGGGACATGTGTTTTTATAGCCAAATTTTGAGGTTTGCAAAGGATTCTGGGTAACAGAACCTGGTCCGAGCCCCGCAAGTCACCCCTCCTTGGATTCCCCTAGGTCTCTAGTTTTCAGAAATGCACAGGTTTGGTAGGTTTCCCTAGGTTCCGGCTGAGGTAGAGGCCAAAATCTACAGGTAGGCACTTCGCAAAAAACACCTCTGTTTTTTTCCAAAATTTAGGATGTGTCCACGTTGCGCTTTGGGGTGTTTCCTGTCGCCGGCGCTAGGCCTACCCACGCAAGTGAGGTATCATTTTTATCGGGAGACTTGGGGGAACGCTGGGTGGAAGGAAATTTGTAGTTCCTCTCAGATTCCAGAACTTTCTGCCACAGAAATGTGAGGAACATGTGTTTTTTTAGCCAAATTTTGAGGTTTGCAAAGGATTCTGGGTAACAGAACCTGGTCCGAGCCCCGCAAGTCACCCCTCCTTGGATTCCCCTAGGTCTCTAGTTTTCAGAAATGCACAGGTTTGGTAGGTTTCCCTAGGTGCCGGCTGAGCTAGAGGCCAAAATCTACAGGTAGGCACTTCGCAAAAAACACCTCTGTTTTTTTCCAAAATTTAGGATGTGTCCACGTTGCGCTTTGTGGTGTTTCCTGTCGCCGGCGCTAGGCCTACCCACGCAAGTGAGGTATCATTTTTATCGGGAGACTTGGGGGAACGCTGGGTGGAAGGAAATTTGTAGCTCCTCTCAGATTCCAGAACTTTCTGCCACAGAAATGTGAGGAACATGTGTTTTTTTAGCCAAATTCTGAGGTTTGCAAAGGATTCTGGGTAACAGAACCTGGTCCGAGCCCCGCAAGTCACCCCTCCTTGGATTCCCCTAGGTCTCTAGTTTTCAGAAATGCATAGGTTTGGTAGGTTTCCCTAGGTGCCGGCTGAGCTAGAGGCCAAAATCTACAGGTAGGCACTTCGCAAAAAACACCTCTGTTTTTTTCCAAAATTTAGGATGTGTCCACGTTGCGCTTTGGGGTGTTTCCTGTCGCCGGCGCTAGGCCTACCCACGCAAGTGAGGTATCATTTTTATCGGGAGACTTGGGGGAACGCTGGGTGGAAGGAAATTTGTAGTTCCTCTCAGATTCCAGAACTTTCTGCCACAGAAATATGAGGAACATGTGTTTTTTTAGCCAAATTTTGAGGTTTGCAAAGGATTCTGGGTAACAGAACCTGGTCCGAGCCCCGCAAGTCACCCCTCCTTGGATTCCCCTAGGTCTCTAGTTTTCAGAAATGCACAGGTTTGGTAGGTTTCCCTAGGTGCCGGCTGAGCTAGAGGCCAAAATCTACAGGTAGGCACTTCGCAAAAAACACCTCTGTTTTTTTCCAAAATTTAGGATGTGTCCACGTTGCGCTTTGGGGTGTTTCCTGTCGCCGGCGCTAGGCCTACCCACGCAAGTGAGGTATCATTTTTATCGGGAGACTTGGGGGAACGCTGGGAGGAAGGAAATTTGTAGCTCCTCTCAGATTCCAGAACTTTCTGCCACAGAAATGTGAGGAACATGTGTTTTTTTAGCCAAATTTTGAGGTTTGCAAAGGATTCTGGGTAACAGAACCTGGTCCGAGCCCCGCAAGTCACCCCTCCTTGGATTCCCCTAGTTCTCTAGTTTTCAGAAATGCACAGGTTTGGTAGGTTTCCCTAGGTGCCGGCTGAGCTAGAGGCCAAAATCTACAGGTAGGCACTTCGCAAAAAACACCTCTGTTTTTTTCCAAAATTTAGGATGTGTCCACGTTGCGCTTTGGGGTGTTTCCTTTCGCCGGCGCTAGGCCTACCCACGCAAGTGAGGTATCATTTTTATCGGGAGACTTGGGGGAACGCTGGGTGGAAGGAAATTTGTAGCTCCTCTCAGATTCCAGAACTTTCTGCCACAAAAATGTGAGGGACATGTGTTTTTATAGCCAAATTTTGAGGTTTGCAAAGGATTCTGGGTAACAGAACCTGGTCCGAGCCCCGCAAGTCACCCCTCCTTGGATTCCCCTAGGTCTCTAGTTTTCAGAAATGCACAGGTTTGGTAGGTTTCCCTAGGTTCCGGCTGAGCTAGAGGCCAAAATCTACAGGTAGGCACTTCGCAAAAAACACCTCTGTTTTTTTCCAAAATTTAGGATGTGTCCACGTTGCGCTTTGGGGTGTTTCCTGTCGCCGGCGCTAGGCCTACCCACGCAAGTGAGGTATCATTTTTATCGGGAGACTTGGGGGAACGCTGGGTGGAAGGAAATTTGTAGTTCCTCTCAGATTCCAGAACTTTCTGCCACAGAAATGTGAGGAACATGTGTTTTTTTAGCCAAATTTTGAGGTTTGCAAAGGATTCTGGGTAACAGAACCTGGTCCGAGCCCCGCAAGTCACCCCTCCTTGGATTCCCCTAGGTCTCTAGTTTTCAGAAATGCACAGGTTTGGTAGGTTTCCCTAGGTGCCGGCTGAGCTAGAGGCCAAAATCTACAGGTAGGCACTTCGCAAAAAACACCTCTGTTTTTTTCCAAAATTTAGGATGTGTCCACGTTGCGCTTTGGGGTGTTTCCTGTCGCCGGCGCTAGGCCTACCCACGCAAGTGAGGTATCATTTTTATCGGGAGACTTGGGGGAACGCTGGGTGGAAGGAAATTTGTAGCTCCTCTCAGATTCCAGAACTTTCTGCCACAGAAATGTGAGGAACATGTGTTTTTTTAGCCAAATTCTGAGGTTTGCAAAGGATTCTGGGTCACAGAACCTGGTCCGAGCCCCGCAAGTCACCCCTCCTTGGATTCCCCTAGGTCTCTAGTTTTCAGAAATGCACAGGTTTGGTAGGTTTCCCTAGGTGCCGGCTGAGCTAGAGGCCAAAATCTACAGGTAGGCACTTGGCAAAAAACACCTCTGTTTTTTTCCAAAATTTAGGATGTGTCCACGTTGCGCTTTGGGGTGTTTCCTGTCGCCGGCGCTAGGCCTACCCACGCAAGTGAGGTATCATTTTTATCGGGAGACTTGGGGGAACGCTGGGTGGAAGGAAATTTGTAGTTCCTCTCAGATTCCAGAACTTTCTGCCACAGAAATGTGAGGAACATGTGTTTTTTTAGCCAAATTTTGAGGTTTGCAAAGGATTCTGGGTAACAGAACCTGGTCCGAGCCCCGCAAGTCACCCCTCCTTGGATTCCCCTAGGTCTCTAGTTTTCAGAAATGCACAGGTTTGGTAGGTTTCCCTAGGTGCCGGCTGAGCTAGAGGCCAAAATCTACAGGTAGGCACTTCGCAAAAAACACCTCTGTTTTTTTCCAAAATTTAGGATGTGTCCACGTTGCGCTTTGGGGTGTTTCCTGTCGCCGGCGCTAGGCCTACCCACGCAAGTGAGGTATCATTTTTATCGGGAGACTTGGGGGAACGCTGGGTGGAAGGAAATTTGTAGCTCCTCTCAGATTCCAGAACTTTCTGCCACAGAAATGTGAGGAACATGTGTTTTTTTAGCCAAATTTTGAGGTTTGCAAAGGATTCTGGGTAACAGAACCTGGTCCGAGCCCCGCAAGTCACCCCTCCTTGGATTCCCCTAGTTCTCTAGTTTTCAGAAATGCACAGGTTTGGTAGGTTTCCCTAGGTGCCGGCTGAGCTAGAGGCCAAAATCTACAGGTAGGCACTTTGCAAAAAACACCTCTGTTTTTTTCCAAAATTTAGGATGTGTCCACGTTGCGCTTTGGGGTGTTTCCTTTCGCCGGCGCTAGGCCTACCCACGCAAGTGAGGTATCATTTTTATCGGGAGACTTGGGGGAACGCTGGGTGGAAGGAAATTTGTAGCTCCTCTCAGATTCCAGAACTTTCTGCCACAAAAATGTGAGGAACATGTGTTTTTTTAGCCAAATTTTGAGGTTTGCAAAGGATTCTGGGTAACAGAACCTGGTCCGAGCCCCGCAAGTCACCCCTCCTTGGATTCCCCTAGTTCTCTAGTTTTCAGAAATGCACAGGTTTGGTAGGTTTCCCTAGGTGCCGGCTGAGCTAGAGGCCAAAATCTACAGGTAGGCACTTCGCAAAAAACACCTCTGTTTTTTTCCAAAATTTAGGATGTGTCCACGTTGCGCTTTGGGGTGTTTCCTTTCGCCGGCGCTAGGCCTACCCACGCAAGTGAGGTATCATTTTTATCGGGAGACTTGGGGGAACGCTGGGTGGAAGGAAATTTGTAGCTCCTCTCAGATTCCAGAACTTTCTGCCACAAAAATGTGAGGGACATGTGTTTTTATAGCCAAATTTTGAGGTTTGCAAAGGATTCTGGGTAACAGAACCTGGTCCGAGCCCCGCAAGTCACCCCTCCTTGGATTCCCCTAGGTCTCTAGTTTTCAGAAATGCACAGGTTTGGTAGGTTTCCCTAGGTTCCGGCTGAGCTAGAGGCCAAAATCTACAGGTAGGCACTTCGCAAAAAACACCTCTGTTTTTTTCCAAAATTTAGGATGTGTCCACGTTGCGCTTTGGGGTGTTTCCTGTCGCCGGCGCTAGGCCTACCCACGCAAGTGAGGTATCATTTTTATCGGGAGACTTGGGGGAACGCTGGGTGGAAGGAAATTTGTAGTTCCTCTCAGATTCCAGAACTTTCTGCCACAGAAATGTGAGGAACATGTGTTTTTTTTAGCCAAATTTTGAGGTTTGCAAAGGATTCTGGGTAACAGAACCTGGTCCGAGCCCCGCAAGTCACCCCTCCTTGGATTCCCCTAGGTCTCTAGTTTTCAGAAATGCACAGGTTTGGTAGGTTTCCCTAGGTGCCGGCTGAGCTAGAGGCCAAAATCTACAGGTAGGCACTTCGCAAAAAACACCTCTGTTTTTTTCCAAAATTTAGGATGTGTCCACGTTGCGCTTTGGGGTGTTTCCTGTCGCCGGCGCTAGGCCTACCCACGCAAGTGAGGTATCATTTTTATCGGGAGACTTGGGGGAACGCTGGGTGGAAGGAAATTTGTAGCTCCTCTCAGATTCCAGAACTTTCTGCCACAGAAATGTGAGGAACATGTGTTTTTTTAGCCAAATTCTGAGGTTTGCAAAGGATTCTGGGTCACAGAACCTGGTCCGAGCCCCGCAAGTCACCCCTCCTTGGATTCCCCTAGGTCTCTAGTTTTCAGAAATGCACAGGTTTGGTAGGTTTCCCTAGGTGCCGGCTGAGCTAGAGGCCAAAATCTACAGGTAGGCACTTGGCAAAAAACACCTCTGTTTTTTTCCAAAATTTAGGATGTGTCCACGTTGCGCTTTGGGGTGTTTCCTGTCGCCGGCGCTAGGCCTACCCACGCAAGTGAGGTATCATTTTTATCGGGAGACTTGGGGGAACGCTGGGTGGAAGGAAATTTGTAGTTCCTCTCAGATTCCAGAACTTTCTGCCACAGAAATGTGAGGAACATGTGTTTTTTTAGCCAAATTTTGAGGTTTGCAAAGGATTCTGGGTAACAGAACCTGGTCCGAGCCCCGCAAGTCACCCCTCCTTGGATTCCCCTAGGTCTCTAGTTTTCAGAAATGCACAGGTTTGGTAGGTTTCCCTAGGTGCCGGCTGAGCTAGAGGCCAAAATCTACAGGTAGGCACTTCGCAAAAAACACCTCTGTTTTTTTCCAAAATTTAGGATGTGTCCACGTTGCGCTTTGGGGTGTTTCCTGTCGCCGGCGCTAGGCCTACCCACGCAAGTGAGGTATCATTTTTATCGGGAGACTTGGGGGAACGCTGGGTGGAAGGAAATTTGTAGCTCCTCTCAGATTCCAGAACTTTCTGCCACAGAAATGTGAGGAACATGTGTTTTTTTAGCCAAATTTTGAGGTTTGCAAAGGATTCTGGGTAACAGAACCTGGTCCGAGCCCCGCAAGTCACCCCTCCTTGGATTCCCCTAGTTCTCTAGTTTTCAGAAATGCACAGGTTTGGTAGGTTTCCCTAGGTGCCGGCTGAGCTAGAGGCCAAAATCTACAGGTAGGCACTTTGCAAAAAACACCTCTGTTTTTTTCCAAAATTTAGGATGTGTCCACGTTGCGCTTTGGGGTGTTTCCTTTCGCCGGCGCTAGGCCTACCCACGCAAGTGAGGTATCATTTTTATCGGGAGACTTGGGGGAACGCTGGGTGGAAGGAAATTTGTAGCTCCTCTCAGATTCCAGAACTTTCTGCCACAAAAATGTGAGGGACATGTGTTTTTATAGCCAAATTTTGAGGTTTGCAAAGGATTCTGGGTAACAGAACCTGGTCCGAGCCCCGCAAGTCACCCCTCCTTGGATTCCCCTAGGTCTCTAGTTTTCAGAAATGCACAGGTTTGGTAGGTTTCCCTAGGTTCCGGCTGAGGTAGAGGCCAAAATCTACAGGTAGGCACTTCGCAAAAAACACCTCTGTTTTTTTCCAAAATTTAGGATGTGTCCACATTGCGCTTTGGGGTGTTTCCTGTCGCCGGCGCTAGGCCTACCCACGCAAGTGAGGTATCATTTTTATCGGGAGACTTGGGGGAACGCTGGGTGGAAGGAAATTTGTAGTTCCTCTCAGATTCCAGAACTTTCTGCCACAGAAATGTGAGGAACATGTGTTTTTTTAGCCAAATTTTGAGGTTTGCAAAGGATTCTGGGTAACAGAACCTGGTCCGAGCCCCGCAAGTCACCCCTCCTTGGATTCCCCTAGGTCTCTAGTTTTCAGAAATGCCCAGGTTTGGTAGGTTTCCCTAGGTGCCGGCTGAGCTAGAGGCCAAAATCTACAGGTAGGCACTTCGCAAAAAACACCTCTGTTTTTTTCCAAAATTTAGGATGTGTCCACGTTGCGCTTTGGGGTGTTTCCTGTCGCCGGCGCTAGGCCTACCCACGCAAGTGAGGTATCATTTTTATCGGGAGACTTGGGGGAACGCTGGGTGGAAGGAAATTTGTAGCTCCTCTCAGATTCCAGAACTTTCTGCCACAGAAATGTGAGGAACATGTGTTTTTTTAGCCAAATTTTGAGGTTTGCAAAGGATTCTGGGTAACAGAACCTGGTCCGAGCCCCGCAAGTCACCCCTCCTTGGATTCCCCTAGGTCTCTAGTTTTCAGAAATGCACAGGTTTGGTAGGTTTCCCTAGGTGCCGGCTGAGCTAGAGGCCAAAATCTACAGGTAGGCACTTCGCAAAAAACACCTCTGTTTTTTTCCAAAATTTAGGATGTGTCCACGTTGCGCGTTGGGGTGTTTCCTGTTGCCGGCGCTAGGCCTACCCACGCAAGTGAGGTATCATTTTTATCGGGAGACTTGGGGGAACGCTGGGTGGAAGGAAATTTGTAGTTCCTCTCAGATTCCAGAACTTTCTGCCACAGAAATGTGAGGAACATGTGTTTTTTTAGCCAAATTTTGAGGTTTGCAAAGGATTCTGGGTAACAGAACCTGGTCCGAGCCCCGCAAGTCACCCCTCCTTGGATTCCCCTAGGTCTCTAGTTTTCAGAAATGCACAGGTTTGGTAGGTTTCCCTAGGTGCCGGCTGAGCTAGAGGCCAAAATCTACAGGTAGGCACTTCGCAAAAAACACCTCTGTTTTTTTCCAAAATTTAGGATGTGTCCACGTTGCGGTTTGGTGTGTTTCCTGTCGCCGGCGCTAGGCCTACCCACGCAAGTGAGGTATCATTTTTATCGGGAGACTTGGGGGAACGCTGGGTGGAAGGAAATTTGTAGCTCCTCTCAGATTCCAGAACTTTCTGCCACAGAAATGTGAGGAACATGTGTTTTTTTAGCCAAATTTTGAGGTTTGCAAAGGATTCTGGGTAACAGAACCTGGTCCGAGCCCCGCAAGTCACCCCTCCTTGGATTCCCCTAGGTCTCTAGTTTTCAGAAATGCACAGGTTTGGTAGGTTTCCCTAGGTGCCGGCTGAGCTAGAGGCCAAAATCTACAGGTAGGCACTTCGCAAAAAACACCTCTGTTTTTTTCCAAAATTTAGGATGTGTCCACGTTGCGGTTTGGTGTGTTTCCTGTCGCCGGCGCTAGGCCTACCCACGCAAGTGAGGTATCATTTTTATCGGGAGACTTGGGGGAACGCTGGGTGGAAGGAAATTTGTAGCTCCTCTCAGATTCCAGAACTTTCTGCCACAGAAATGTGAGGAACATGTGTTTTTTTAGCCACATTTTGAGGTTTGCAAAGGATTCTGGGTAACAGAACCTGGTCCGAGCCCCGCAAGTCACCCCTCCTTGGATTCCCCTAGGTCTCTAGTTTTCAGAAATGCACAGGTTTGGTAGGTTTCCCTAGGTGCCGGCTGAGCTAGAGGCCAAAATCTACAGGTAGGCACTTCGCAAAAAACACCTCTGTTTTTTTCCAAAATTTAGGATGTGTCCACGTTGCGCTTTGGGGTGTTTCCTGTCGCCGGCGCTAGGCCTACCCATGCAAGTGAGGTATCATTTTTATCGGGAGACTTGGGGGAACGCTGGGTGGAAGGAAATTTGTAGCTCCTCTCAGATTCCAGAACTTTCTGCCACAGAAATGTGAGGAACATGTGTTTTTTTAGCCAAATTTTGAGGTTTGCAAAGGATTCTGGGTAACAGAACCTGGTCCGAGCCCCGCAAGTCACCCCTACTTGGATTCCCCTAGGTCTCTAGCTTTCAGAAATGCACAGGTTTGGTAGGTTTCCCTAGGTGCCGGCTGAGCTAGAGGCCAAAATCTACAGGTAGGCACTTCGCAAAAAACACCTCTGTTTTTTTCCAAAATTTAGGATGTGTCCACGTTGCGCTTTGGAGTGTTTCCTGTCGCCGGCGCTAGGCCTACCCACGCAAGTGAGGTATCATTTTTATCGGGAGACTTGGGGGAACGCTGGGTGGAAGGAAATTTGTAGCTTCTCTCAGATTCCAGAACTTTCTGCCACAGAAATGTGAGGAACATGTGTTTTTTTAGCCAAATTTTGAGGTTTGCAAAGGATTCTGGGTAACAGAACCTGGTCCGAGCCCCGCAAGTCACCCCTCCTTGGATTCCCCTAGGTCTCTAGTTTTCAGAAATGCACAGGTTTGGTAGGTTTGCCTTGGTGCCGGCTGAGCTAGAGGCCAAAATCTACAGGTAGGCACTTCGCAAAAAACACCTCTGTTTTCTCCCAAAATTTTGGATGTGTCCACGTTGCGCTTTGGGGTGTTTCCTGTCGCCGGCGCTAGGCCTACCCACGCAAATGAGGTATCATTTTTATCGGGAGACTTGGGGGAACGCTGGGTGGAAGGAAATTTGTAGCTCCTCTCAGATTCCAGAACTTTCTTCCACAGAAATGTGAGGAACATGTGTTTTTTTAGCCAAATTTTGAGGTTTGCAAAGGATTCTGGGTAACAGAACCTGGTCCGAGCCCCGCAAGTCACCCCTCCTTGGATTCCCCTAGGTCTCTAGTTTTCAGAAATGCACAGGTTTGGTAGGTTTCCCTTGGTGCCGGCTGAGCTAGAGGCCAAAATCTACAGGTAGGCACTTCGCAAAAAACACCTCTGTTTTCTCCCAAAATTTTGGATGTGTCCACGTTGCGCTTTGGGGTGTTTCCTGTCGCCGGCGCTAGGCCTACCCACGCAAATGAGGTATCATTTTTATCGGGAGACTTGGGGGAACGCTGGGTGGAAGGAAATTTGTAGCTCCTCTCAGATTCCAGAACTTTCTGCCACAGAAATGTGAGGAACATGTGTTTTTTTAGCCAAATTTTGAGGTTTGCAAAGGATTCTGGGTAACAGAACCTGGTCCGAGCCCCGCAAGTCACCCCTCCTTGGATTCCCCTAGGTCTCTAGTTTTCAGAAATGCACAGGTTTGGTAGGTTTCCTATGGTGCCGGCTGAGCTAGAGGCCAAAATCTACAGGTAGGCACTTCGCAAAAAACACCTCTGTTTTCTCCCAAAATTTTGGATGTGTCCATGTTGCGCTTTGGGGTGTTTCCTGTCGCCGGCGCTAGGCCTACCCACGCAAATGAGGTATCATTTTTATCGGGAGACTTGGGGGAACGCTGGGTGGAAGGAAATTTGTAGCTCCTCTCAGATTCCAGAACTTTCTGCCACAGAAATGTGAGGAACATGTGTTTTTTTAGCCAAATTTTGAGGTTTGCAAAGGATTCTGGGTAACAGAACCTGGTCCGAGCCCCGCAAGTCACCCCTCCTTGGATTCCCCTAGGTCTCTAGTTTTCAGAAATGCACAGGTTTGGTAGGTTTCCCTAGGTGCCGGCTGAGCTAGAGGCCAAAATCTACAGGTAGGCACTTCGCAAAAAACACCTCTGTTTTCTCCCAAAATTTTGGATGTGTCCACGTTGCGCTTTGGGGCGTTTCCTGTTGCGGGCGCTAGGCCTACCCACACAAGTGAGTTATCATTGTTATCGGGAGACTTGGGGGAAGATAGATTAGCAAAACAAGTGCTATTGCCCCTTGTCTTTCTCTACATTTTTTCCTTCCAAATATAGGAGAGTGTGTAAAAAAGACATCTATTTGAGAAATTCCCTATAATTCACATGCTTGTATGGTCACCCCGGAATTCAGAGATGTGCAAATAACCACTGCTCCTCAGCACCTTATCTTGTGCCCTTTTTGGAAATGCAAAGGTTTTCTTGATAGCAATTTTTTACTCTTTATATTTCAGCAAATGAATTGCTGTATACCCGGTATAGAATGAAAACACACTGCAGGGTGCAGCTCATTTATTGGCTCTGGGTTCCTCGGGTTCTTGATGAACCTACAAGCCCTATATATCCCCGCAACCAGAGGAGTCCAGCAGACATAACGGTATATTGCTTTCCATAATCTGACATTGCAGGGAAAAGTTACAGAGTAAAACGTAGAGAAAAATTGATGTTTTTTTCACCTCAATTTCAATATTTTTCTTTTTCAGTTGTTATTTTCTGTAGGAAACCCTTGTAGGATCTACACAAATGACCCCTTGCTGAATTCAGAATTTTGTCTACTTTTCAGAAATGGTTAGGTTTCTGGGATCCAGCATTGGTTTCATGCCCATTCCTGTCACTGACTGGAAGGAGGCTGAAAGCACCAAAAATTGCAAAAATGGGGTATGCCCCAGTAAAATGCCAAAATTGTGTTGAAAAATTGGGTTTTCTGATTCAAGTCTGCCTGTTCCTGAAAGCTAGGAAGCTGCTGAGTTTAGCACTACAAACCCTTTGTTGATGCCATTTTCAGGGGGAAATCCACAAGCCTTCTTCTGCAGCCACTTTTTCCATTTTTTTTTAAAAAAAACGAAATTTTCACTGTATTTTGGCCAATTTCTTGGCCTCCTTCAAGGGAACCCACAAAGTCTGGGTACCTCTAGAATCCCTAGGATGTTGGAAAAAAAGGACGCAAATTTGGCTTGGTTAGCTTATGTGGACAAAAAGTTATTAGGGCCTAAGCGCGAACTGCCCCAAATAGGCAAAAAAAGGCCTGGCACAGGAGGGGGAAAAGGCCTGGCAGCGAAGGGGTTAAATTTGTTTCTTTCATGATGATCTTGTCCATTGGATTACTTATTCTTTGCTTCCCTATTGCTCTTTCCTTTCGCTCCTTTCTTTTTCCCTTTGGGTATTTATTCTTCTGTCGGTGATACCATTATTGCTTAGTACCATTAATACAGTTACATTAATTTTACAATGCTCTGTTGCTGTTGTCTCCCAAAAAATATTTTTTGATATGAAGTTTTGTACACATTTGTATCTTAAATTCTAAAAATGTTGTATTGATACGCCATCCTTTAGAAATATCACAAAGCCTGCATTGTTTCCTTTCTCATTTATGGGTCTAAGTAATACATTGATCTAGAACATAACACTTCAATAGGACAAATGTTGTAAAACATCAAATGTCACACTGCAAAGTAATTTGTGAGCAGCATCTGTGATGAGACCTAATATAAAATTTGCACTTTGACTGATCTACTAATCCATCACTGTACAAACAAATAGCATTCAGTAGCACTTGAAGAATGACTATATCATCAATATTAGTGGTGCAGGATTCTTTTTTTGTCGATCCCTCAGAACAGCTATGAATGCAGAGGTAGAGGCCCACGATGGACAGCAGACTTCCATCACTGTGTTCACATTTACAAAATGTATACTTTTTAACTACAGCCCTTGTCATTTGAAGGCAAGGGAGCTGCAGCAATAAAAAAGGCACTCACTCATTTCAGTGGGGGCGGGGGAGGGGGCGAATGGAGTGGTCTCCTGGGCCACACATTACAATCCAAGAATTGTAACAGCGCATATTCAGAAAGTGGCAGCTGTCCCTTGGTGACACATTCCACCTTGCATCCAATCAATGATATGCTACTGACATTGATGTCGCAAAACATTTCTAGATAGCACTAAGATTTAGAAGTATCTGGATGCACTTTCTAGCCCACTTCACTTTTCTAATCATAATGAAATGCAATGAGTCACAAAGTGCACACTGTGAGTTAGAAAGCCTTACAGCTAGCAGTTTACTGTGAGAACATTGCGGTAACAAAGCCTGTGATTATGTAAATCACAAGCTTTTTGACCACAAAAGGGCTCTCTTCATCAACTCAAAATAGTGTATGCCATACCTGAGCTACATAAACTAAATATTACTTGTTATTGTTTTGTAACAATGACTCGCAGTGTTTTGTACTTGTGATAAAATTGTCATTAATAATTTTGAATACAAAAATAAGTTCCTGTTTTCTCTGTCTGTGTTTCTTTATTTATCCATCACAGCAGCACAAGCACATCCCACACATACATACAATGACCTGTGCTATTTCTCTTTCTTCTCCATCAGACTTGAGTGCTTTCCTTTTGACAGTATGGAACGAGAATTCCATTTGGGAATGCATGGCTGGAAAAGGCACATTGTGTAGAGAATACCTCAGCCCAGTTCACAAGCTTTTTCTGTGAGTATTGATATCTTACTGCTGCTTTAGGTCCTCATTTCGAGGTGGGCAGAGCTATATTCTGGTATGGAATTCTGCTATGAATGATCACGAAAGGCCTGTTGTGTTTACAACCGGTTATCCCAGGTGCAGGAAAACTGGACTTCATTTTACTAGCCTGTAAAAATTGATTAAGGCTTTATCTGCAGCCAGTCCTAGTGGGCCCTGGCTGACCTACTTTTCAAGTCAGGACACTTCCTCCCCTTTCTATTCACCTTCGCCTTTTCCTCTCCCTTTACCTTCTCCTTCCCTCCCCTACACTACCATCCAACCTCTTTCCACTTCCACCCTGCACAGACCCCCTCTTCTTCCATTCCGAATTACCACCTGCTTAGAGTAGGTGGTACCATGGTAGTGTTAAATCCATAGAATTTGTTTTTTGTGGTTTTACACCCAGGAAACCAGGTTTGCACAGTTATCCCCATTCCATGCAGCGTGTTACAGCACCCTTTTGGAAACCATGGGCAAGGAGTTTGCACCATGGGCAAGGAGTTTGCACCATGTCAGTACAGTGCAACTCATAATGAGGGCTTTAGACATACATTACATCTAAATTTCTAGTTCTGATTCATAAAGCAGCTTCAATACCACATGCGCATTTATTTCCAGCAGTAAGATATGCTTATTCTCAGATACAAACTTGTGAGTTGCAAACTTTTTTCAGTGAGTAAGTATGCTTTAGCACATAGCTGTTAGAAATCCAGTTTACACTCAATCTTTCTGTTCACATGTAATCAAACTTGTTATCTTAACCAGGAAGCAGTAGTTTGGCGAATGGATAAGGATGGAAAAAATCTAAGGATGGAGAACAGAGAAAATAAAGTGGCATCATTGTTTTGTGAGACGCCATGTTGGTGGAAGTGCATGGGGCATCTGAAAAGACACTCTAGTGTTTGGTGTACATTGAACCATTTTAGGAAATAGGAAGTGGGAAGTCTTTTTACCAATCGTTTAGATGGTCTTCAGTTTGTGAAGGCCATATTGCTTCATTTTTTAATCATTTTTTTCCTAGATTTTGGACTATATTGCTAAATATGCGATCCAATTAATCTTTCTTCCTGTACACTACAAATTACAGTGCCGGTGGTCACACATTAATCTCAGAAACCAGAATATCGTTCAAAGGGCTTTATTTCAGACTTAAAGTCAAACTTACCTATATGAGTCTCAAAATCATGGTGCAGGTACACAAGATCACCTATGGAGGATAAAAGTTTTGCACAGCTTTGAATTTAATCAACATATGCAGTACTACCAATTCAATAGCGATAATACAGAAAATAAGGAAAAACATTTGTTGCAGCAAGCCCAAATCCAAGTTTTCCTGTCAATAATTCTAGACTCCTAACTACTCTAATATCTAGGAAATTCAGAGAGAAAAAGAAGGCAGCACAACAGAACTTCTGTAGAGGTTTCTGTCAAGAGAGGTGAGGTGGCATGTAGCCACATAGAAATTAAAGGATGTGGTCTACACCTGAAAAAGGTCCACCCTCAGCAAAGGGCAGGGGGAATCTAAATCTTACTACTAACTAAACCACACTTAAATCTAAATTCTGCCAAAGGTGACATCGAGTCCAAAGCTTTCATTTAAGAAACAAGATCGCAAAACACAAATTTTAACTGTCATTTTAGCCTTCTAAGGTCTTTGGCATTCGACTTTGGTGCACCCTCACATTTCAGAAGAGATATAGCTGCCAACTCAGGATACTTTTGCTGTTGATAAAATGTTCCTCCAAGCCTTCTTATCTTCCCTCACAAAGAGCTTTCTACTTTCCCGAACTCGTATCCTGACACGTGCAGCTTTTAGAAAATATGCTTTCACATCAAAGATTAAAACACGAAGAACTCAGGCCTTTGCTCTGGCCAAGCTTAAAACGAACATGAATATATTTCAATTTAAATGACTTTTCACAGGTTTCCTCTAAATGCCATGTATACAAAACTATTGCAAAATAACATTTCTAAAATACTACACCATAAACATACTTGCAGTACGATGAATAAATGTGATTACATAAGGTTGCATTTATTGTGCATTTTACTCATATACAGTTCAGGGCCTCATGTTATTATGAGAATCAACTTGCACGTTCATATAGGAAAATAACCACTCATTTAATTCATGGTTAAAAATAATAATGTCACAACTGAGTTATGCTCTATCAATTTTGGGAATGTATTCATAGTTTCTGACCTATTGAGGGCATCCTGTGGACTGAAGCTGCCCTGATAGGGTATGTGAAGCAAAGGCAGAACAAGATCTGCCAGGAGACTGATTCTTTGCTGTTAAAGATTGAGGTGTCAAGACAGATTTCATAAATCTTATTTTTGGCTAGATGGTAACTAGAAGATAACTGGATCTGCATGAAGCCAAAGTCTTTGGGCCTGTTTTAGAGTTTTTGTGGATGGGTTTCCTCCATCACAAAGGTAATGGACATCTCGTCCGCCATATTATGATTCCATTATGTCCTATGTACTTCATAATGCGGTGGACGGGATATCTGTCACGTTTGCGACTAAGTAATCTATCCGCAAAACTCTAAATCAGGCCTTTTGATTCCAAATTTGGCAGGATCTAGATGCTTGTTACCACACCTGTTAAATAATGATTTCCTTTAAATTGTTTCTTGTGTCTAATAAATAGCACCTATTACGAGTTTCTGGGGAGTAACATGCAGATTTTGGTGCATACCACACCGAAATCAACATGGTACGATAAATACCATTCACTTCCCCTGTTAAGTTTCAGCAGGTTTGACCTGCCAAAATTGAAAAGAAGGGTGAAATATTTAGGGCACCTGATAATTAATGGATGCAGTAAATACCACCCAACTGGTAATTCCGATTCCTGTGTAATGATGGGTTTATACAGCAGTCAGAAAACATCTATCCACTCGTAATCAGACTCTGTAAAGTCAATAGGGGGATGGGGCTATTTTGAAATTGAGTTTTTGAGCTGTGTAATATATAATTGAATAGCCTTACAATTTGCAAGCTAGAATATCTTCATTCAGACATATGGAATTTTTTTGACTGAATACAGATAATCAGAAATGTCTATTCTTTTTTCAAGAAGCAGGCAGTCAACAAATACTAATGAGCTAAAAAGTGAGAACACTTGCTTTTAGAAAGAAGTAGTGTGTATGCTAAATCAGACACTAAGGTCCAGATTTATGCAAAAGGTTACTCGCTCCCTAAGGTAACTATAACTCATGCCCTCACCATGCACTGCTAAGTACCCCAGATATTACAGCACTCATGACAACTTTTCTAACATCATTAAAAATATCAATGAAACATTGGCAGACAGAATTTTTCACGAGAAAACTGTGTATGGTGTAGGTGTAGGTGCGAGTTATAATTACCTTAGGGTGTGAGTTATAGTTACTTGAAATCACTCTAACTATTACTGCTGATTTTCTGTGGTTTTCTACAAGTAAATTCAAAACCAAACTATAAGGTCCCTGTAACTTTTGTTTTTTTTTCAGTGAATATATAAATAATATAATAAAAGGATAAAATCTGCAAAGAATTCAGACAATCCGATACGTTTCATCACCATGTACTCTAAAGATGCAATAGGGATTCCTAAGATCTTAAAAAAATACTGGCCCATATTACAAATGGATCCAGCAATTGGAGATATTATGGGGGAACAACCACAAATTACATTTAGGTGGGCCCCCAATTTAAGGGATAAATTTACTAGAAGTCATTTCAGCTATGGAAAGAAAAATTGGTTACAGAAATTCAGGTTTTTGGAAATGTGCAGACTGAAAAGCCTGTAAGATTGGAATAAACAAAAAATAATATTTTACTGGAAATTGATATATAAAACGAATTAGACAACATATCACATGCAAAAGTCGGTTTACAGTTTATGTTATTGAACGTCCCTGCGGTTCAAAATATGTAGGGAGCACGGTATGTGAAACAAAGAAACGGATTTTAGAACATATCTGGGCCATCACAAATTTGTACAGAAAGTATGCAACTTCAAGTCACATGGAGCAAGCACAAAACAGTCAATGGCAATTATTAAAATATTATGCAATAGACCAAGGGGGTTATTCTAACCCTGGCGGTCGGTGATAGAGCGGCGGCCAACCCGCCAACAGGCCGGCGGTCCAAAAAGTGGAATTCTGACCCTGGCGGGAACCGCCAACACAGCCCGCCACATTAACACTCCGACCGCCACCGCGGTACAGACAAACAGCGCGGCGGTCACCGCCAACAGGCAGGCGGCAGACAATTTCCCGCCCACAGTATCACAACTCACCAATCCGCCACCTTTTCCGGTGCGGGAGCCCCGCCGATAAAAACACGGCGGAAACAGACTACGGACGGGAAAACGCTCACCAAAACACACTCCACGAGTACGGAGGACAGCATGGAACCCGAATTAAACATCCTACCTGCACTCGTCTACCTGCTCATCTACCACGAGTACGAACTCCGGCGCAGACGACAACGGTGAGTACTGCACCTACGACACACGGGAGGGGGGAGGAGGAAAGGTTACGGGCACACACATATGCGACCCCCACCCCCCCAAACTATGTACACACCAATGCAGAGCAACAATGCACAGTGACACCACCCAAACCCCCCTGAAAAATGCAAAGACATAATTAAATTTAGAACCAAATATTTATATAAAAAATAGACTCTGAGACGTATCGGCAACTATGCAAAATATCCATAACAAAATAATACTATACACACTGCCATGGCGAACCGAGGCAATTAGTCCGCTACATCCAAGTCAAATGGAACAGTCCGTGGGCTACAGTGTAGCGACACAAGGGCAAAGCCCACACAGGAGACCTGAGTCCTTTGGAGAGAACACTGCAGGGACATCTGATGAAAATACTACAGGCACCTCAGGGGGAAGGGAAGGGGGAGGCACCACAGCCACATGAGTCCACGACGCAAGATCCACGAAGGGGCCACCATGCCCACTGTGCCATCCTGGGGAGTGCAAAGCCACAGTCTCTCAAGTCTCTACAGTGGGTGGGTTGCCCACTGTGCCATCCTGGGGAGTGCAAAGCCACAGTCTCTCAAGTCTCTGCAGTGGGTGGGTTGCCCACTCTGCCATCCTGGGGAGTGCAAAGCCACAGTCTCTCAAGTGGATAACAGTCTCCACTGGTCAAGGAGGAGGCATGGGGGGCACAGTGAACCATAAACAGTGCTTGAGATGAAGGGGCCCAGCGGAGCGGTGCTTGAGACGGCGGGGCCCAGCGGAGCGGTGCTTGAGATGAAGGGGCCCAGCGGAGCAGTGCTTGAGACGGCGGGGCCCAGCGGAGCGGTGCTGAAGCCGGCGGGGCCCAGCGGAGCGGTGCTTGAGATGAAGGGGCCCAGCGGAGCGGTGCTTGAGACGGCGGGGCCCAGCGGAGCGGTGCTGGAGATGAAGGGGCCCAGCGGAGCGGTGCTTGAGATGAAGGGGCCCAGCGGAGCGGTGCTTGAGACGGCGGGGCCCAGCGGAGCGGTGCTTGAGACGGCGGGGCCCAGCGGAGCGGTGCTTGAGATGAAGGGGCCCAGCAGAGCGGTGCTTGAGACGGCGGGGCCCAGCGGAGCGGTGCTGGAGCCGGCGGGGCCCAGCGGAGCGGTGCTTGAGATGAAGGGGCCCAGCGGAGCGGTGCTTGAGACGGCGGGGCCCAGCGGAGCGGTGCTTGAGACGGCGGGGCCCAGCGGAGCGGTGCTGGAGCCGGCGGGGCCCAGCGGAGCGGTGCTTGAGATGAAGGGGCCCAGCGGAGCGGTGCTTGAGACGGCAGGGCCCAGCGGAGCGGTGCTGGAGATGAAGGGGCCCAGCGGAGCAGTGCTTGAGATGAAGGGGCCCAGCGGAGCGGTGCTTGAGACGGCGGGGCCCAGCGGAGCGGTGCTTGAGGCGGCGGGGCCCAGCGGAGCGGTGCTTGAGATGAAGGGGCCCAGCGGAGCGGTGCTTGACAGGAAGGGCCCAGCGGAGCGGTGCTTGAGATGAAGGGGCCCAGCGGAGCGGTGCTTGAGACGGCGGGGCCCAGCGGAGCGGTGCTGGAGACGGCGGGCCCAGCGGAGCGGTGCTTGACAGGAAGGGCCCAGCGGAGCGGTGCTTGACAGGAAGGGCCCAGCGGAGCGGTGCTCTTCTGCACGGCGGGCCCTGTTCAGCGGTGCATATCTTCACGGCGGGCCCTGTTCAGCGGTGCTCTTCTGCACGGCGGGCCCTGTTCAGCGGTGCCTATCTTCACGGCGGGCCCTGTTCAGCGGTGCTCTTCTGCACGGCGGGCCCTGTTCAGCGGTGCCTATCTTCACGGCGGGCCCTGTTCAGCGGTGCTCTTCTGCACGGCGGGCCCTGTTCAGCGGTGCTCTTCTGCACGGCGGGCCCTGTTCAGCGGTGCTCTTCTGCACGGCGGGCCCTGTTCAGCGGTGCTCTTCTGCACGGCGGGCCCTGTTCAGCGGTGCCTATCTTCACGGCGGGCCCTGTTCAGCGGTGCTCTTCTGCACGGCGGGCCCTGTTCAGCGGTGCTCTTCTGCACAGCGGGCCCTGTTCAGCGGTGCTCTTCTGCACGGCGGGCCCTGTTCAGCGGTGCTCTTCTGCACGGCGGGCCCTGTTCAGCGGTGCCTATCTTCACGGCGGGCCCTGTTCAGCGGTGCTCTTCTGCACGGCGGGCCCTGTTCAGCGGTGCTCTTCTGCACGGCGGGCCCTGTTCAGCGGTGCACATCCAGTAGGTTCAAGGGAGCCAGACCTGGCCTGGACTCCGTGCTCAGACGCCCTCCGGCCGTGATGTTCCTGGGCCCTTCGGTGACGGAGTCCTGGGCCCTTTGGTGTCCTCCTTTCCAGCTGGGATGTGGCATGTGGGGCCCACCTGCTCCGCGCTCCTGCTGGCTGACGTCTCCGCCCTGCTGCCCTTACGCTCCTTAGATGGGGCTCTCGGGCCCTTGCCTCCCCTAGACATTGTGGCTGGTGAAGTGGGCGAACTCTGCTCCTTGGGGGCAGCCGTGTCAGTCTTCGCACGGCGGCCCTTGTGTTTCCTGGTCCTCTTGCCGGGGGGGGGCTGGATGTGTCCTTGCTGCTGATGGAGGTGTCACTGCTGGCAAAGGGTGGGCTCCAGAACCCATGCACAACAGTGACACCCGAAGTTGGGCTGGTGGTGGCTGTGGTGCTCTTGGGACTCTTTGCAGATGGAGGGGGTAGGTCATCGGAGGGGAAGAGGTCAAGATTAGCCAGGAAAAGTTTTTTAGGGCCAAGGTAAAAGGTAGAAGTGGAGATGGAAGTGGAGGAAGAGGATGTGGTTGTAGGAGAGTCAGGTGTGCTGTCATTGGGTGAAGGTGCAGGTGCTGTAGGCTGTTGTGAGGTGGATGTCTGTTGGGTGGGTGTCTGCCTGCATTTGTGTGTCTTGGAAGGGGTGGTGACAGACACAGTAGGAGAGGACACAGGGGACGTGTAAATGGCAGTGGGGGTGGTGACTGCACGCGTGCGGACTGTACAGGAGGGTGTGGTGGTGATGGAAGCACTGGCTGATGTTGGTGTGCATGCAGGTGTGAGTGGAGACGTCACAGGGAGGGAGGAGGGAGACGAGGAGGAGGGGGACACAGGGGTGGTAGTGACTGTTGGGATGTCTGCATCTGTGTGTTGCTTGGGTGAGTGTTTGTGGGATCTGTGGTGCTTGTGTCTGGATGAGCTGCCCTTGGGTGTTGAGGTGTATGCAGGCTGCTCAGATGGTGTGGATGGGATAGGCTGAGGAACAGGAGACAGAGACAGGGTGGAGGCAGTCAGAAGAGGGAGGCTGGAAACAGGGACAATGGCTGCCGTCAGTGCTGAGGCCAGAGCATTGAACGATCGTTGATGGGCAGCCTGACCCGAATGAATGCCCTCCAGGTAGGCATTGCTACGATGCACCTCCCTTTCTACCCCCTGGATGGCATTCAAAAGGGTAGTCTGCCCAACAATGAGTGTCCTGAGGAGATCAATGACCTCCTCACTGAGGGCAGCAGGGGTAACAGGGGCAGGGGCTGAGGTGCCTGGGGCGAAGGAGACGCCCGCCTTCCTGGGTGAGCGGACACGGAGCGTAGGCTGAGGGGCTGCTGGGAGGGCGGGGCTGGTGCGCTGGGTGGCGGCTGTGCCTGTAGAGGCGGGGGGCCCGGATGTTGCCGCCACCGCTAGGGAGCTCCCATCCGAGGACGTGTCGCTGTCGCTGCTCACCAGCGGTCCCCGTCGTGGTGCTCCCCTCGCCCTCCATCTCACTTGGGCCCTCGGTGTCTGTTCCTGTGCCCACCGGGGCCTTGTGGCTTGCAGCTCCCTCGTGCTCCGATGCCAAATCTCCTCCGCCTGATGATGCTAATGCACACATGCACAAGAAGATGAAGAAGAAGGGTGGGGGGAGAAAGAGAAGACCTGGTTGAGTGCATGCAATGTCAACACCGTTGGCGGAGACGACAGACACAGGAGCCGCGTGCACTAAGCCGCGCATTCGGGGCACACTACTCAGTACTTCTGACTCGGACAACAGGTCAGGAGACGACAAGCGCGCACATGTGTGAGGCTGGACCATCAATAGCTGGACTTGTCACCCTACGGAGGTGGGGGCCGGGAGCACAGGGCCATGCCTAAGGGAGAGGACTACACTACAGAAAGCGCCCTGGCCTAATGTCACCCCCAACCCTCCTCCCCCACCCAGACGCCTCCACTGCGCAGAAAGATAGCTGAATGTGCTGATACTCACCCCCTTGTGTCTGCTGTGATGCTCTCAAGCGCCCATCCAAATCAGGGTAGGCCACCGCCAGGATCCGGGACATCAGGGGGGTCAGGGTACGACTGGCACCCCTCCTAGGTTGGGATGCCATCCCCAGCAGTGACTCGGCGGTCTTCCTGGTTCCGCGGCGGATGTCCTCCCACCTCTTGCGGCAGTGGGTGCCCCGTCTGACTTGGACCCCCAGGGCCCGGACTTCCTTGGCGATGGCACGCCAAATCCCGACTTTCTGATGGGCGCTGACCTATGTGACATGTACAGGGTGGGAAGGAAACAATCATCAACTTACTGCATGTTAGATGTGATTGGCCCCCCCTCCCCAACCTTGCAATATAGCACATGCTCTCATCTGTCGTGCGTTGCACTCCTCATTCGCCCCCCACCCCACCAACTTACATCCACCCCACTCCACACAGGCATCGCCCATTCCATGTGCACCCGGTGTACTCACCTGTTGGTCTGGAGGACCGTATAGTAACGCATACTGGGGGAGGACCCCATCCACGAGCTTCTCCAATTCTTCAGACGTGAAGGCAGGGGCCCTTTCCCCAGTCGCTCCAGCCATTGTCACTTCCAGACCGAGTTCACAGCAGCACTTGCAGTATAGGTCCTCTCCTGTGGATGATCAGGTCTCGAGTGATTAAGCAGATAGAAAATGGCGGTCACGCCCGCGGCGGTGCGTACCGCGGCGGTGCGTACCGCGACCGCCGGCGCACATCGTCATTGGCTCCTGAAACCCATAGGCTTCAATGTTATCCAATGCGGCTCCGTATAGCGGTCTTCGACTGCCTACCGCCACGGTGTGCTCCGCCAGCGCAGTGACCTCACATCCCATTGTCCCACTTCACAGGTCAGGCAGCCGCCATTTCAAGGGCCCACATGGCATAATCTCTACTGCGACACACTGGCCTAGGCCTGGCATTGCCACACATACACGCCTTTCAATACCTAGATAACCGTGTGCCATGCAAGCAGTGGTGAAAGTACCAGTGATTATCTTGACTCTGTGCTCCATGTTGTCCTTCCTAGGCACCGTCTGCTGGGATTTGCGAGGAGAAGGATGAATCCTCGTGTGTACCGACCGCTGGTGGACCTGTCGACAATGGAAGAACGCCACATCATACTACGATACCGACTTGACCGTGCCACCATCCATGAACTGTGTGCCCAGCTGGAGCCAGCCCTGATGTCCCCCATCCGCCAACCCACAGGAATTCCCCCTCTGGTGCAGGTTCTGTCAGTCCTCCATTTTCTTGCAAGTGGCTCATTCCAGACAACAGTGGCCATGTCATCTGGAATGTCTCAGCCAATGTTTTCAAAGGTTTTGTCTAGAGTGTTGTCTGCCCTGACGAAACACATGCGGAGTTACATTATATTCCCAGAGGAGGTTGATTTGCCCACTGTGAAGGGTGATTTTTATGCCCTTGGACATATTCCCAACATAATTGGTGCCATTGATGGGACCCATGTAGCCTTAGTCCCCCCAAAAGACGATGAGCAGGTGTACAGAAACAGGAAGAGTTACCATTCTATGAACGTCCAGGTGGTCTGTTTGGCTGACCAGTACATCTCCCATGTGAATGCAATGTTCCCTGGTTCAGTGCATGACGCGTATGTGATGCGTAATAGCAGCATCCCTTTTGTGATGGAACAGCTACAGAGACAACGTGTGTGGCTAATAGGTGACTCTGGTTACCCCAACCTGCCTTGGCTATTGACCCCAGTGAGGAATCCCCGGACCAGGGCTGAGGAACGGTACAATGAGGCCCATGGGCGAACTAGGAGGATCATAGAAAGGACCTTTGGGGTTCTGAAGGCCAGGTTTAGGTGTCTGCATATGACAGGGGGATCCCTGATGTACTCACCAAAGAAGGTGTGCCAGATCATCGTGGCCTGCTGTATGCTTCACAATCTGGCATTGCGACGTCAGGTGCCTTTCCTGCAGGAGGATGGTCCAGATGGTGGTGTTGAAGCAGCTGTAGAGCCTGTGGAGAGTGAAGAGGAGGAAGACTCAGAGGATGACCCAGACAACAGGGACAGAGTTATCCAACAGTATTTTCAGTAGCACACAGGTAAGAATCACACACGCCATTTTAATTTTCCTGACTGCCTCGTTTTTCTCAACTTTGTCTATGACCCCCCAGTTATTTTAAACTGATGTTTGATTCTCCCTTCCCTTTTCAGTGCTGTATGACCCACTGCGTGACTTCTGCTTGGTTAGCCCATGGACTAATGCTTATTGATCTCGGTATGTGTTCAGCACAAAGTTTACAGAACATAATTGATCGGTAATGTGTTTTACATTTGTAAATAATACAGCCTGACTCCAGCATGATTTTAGTGCATTGAGTGATTTATTTTTGGTGCTAGATAATGGTACATGATATTCACACGGTGATGGGTGGGGGTGGAGTAATGTCCATGGCAGAGTCCAGTTCTCAGTCTCACAGGTGCATTGTCCATATGCCAGTGGAAGGATGGAGCAGGGGCAGTTCAAGGTTGGACAGGGTGGCAATGTGGGACAGTGGGATGACTTCAGGGGGTATCTCATGCTGGCGGGGGGTCTTGACATCCTACTCTGTCTTTTTTTTGGATCTCAGGCTCCTCTTCCGGGGTGGTTGTTCTTCAGCAGGAGGTGGGGTTCTGGTGGCCTGTCGTTGTGGTGGGGCCTCCTGTCCACTAGCGCCGGCGGAGGTGGTAGGCTGTTCCTGGTCCGGGCTAGTGACAGGGGCCCTGTGTGGTGCCACATGGTCCCGCAACGTGTCTTCTATCCGGTGGAGGGCCTGGACTAGGCTCCCCATGGCGGTAGAGATGTGGGTGAGATGATTGTTGAACCCCATGTAGCGTTCCTCCTGCTGTGCCTGGATCTCCTGGAACCTGGCCAGTACCGTCGCCATCGTCTCTTGTGAGCGGTGGTAGGCTGCCATGATGGTGGTGAGGGCCTCTTGGAGAGTCGGTTCCCTGGGCCTCTCCTCCCCCCCCTGTCGCACAGCAGCCCTCCGAGTTGCCCTGTTTCCCCCGGACTCTGTCCCCTGGACGGTGTGCCCACTACCACTGCCCCCAGGTCCCTGTTGTTGTGGGGGTGGTGGGTTAGCCTGGGGGCCCTGTAGTGGCAGACACACCGCTGATTGACCTGTCCTAGAGACAGAGCCATGGGCCCGCTGGGTGGGAGCTGTGCTGTTGTTCCCAGAGGGGGTTGGGTCTGCTGTGGCCTGTGTGTGGGGAACCGACTGTCCAGAGGTCCCCGATGGTCCGGGCTGGTCGTCAGGTTCCAGGTCGACAGAGCTGCTGTCATCACTGGGTGCCTCTTCCGGGGGGGGGGATGGACATTTCTGGACCCTCATGGCCGGTGTGTTGGCGTTCGGGTCCTGCATGGGGTAAGAGAGTATGGTTATTGTTTCTGTGTGTGCTATTGTGTGCGATTTATGGGTGCCCTTGTCCCCCAGTGCTGTCATTCCCTTGGGGGAGGTGTTGTGAGGGTGTTGGGGGGGGGGTATGTGCAGTGGTCATGCTTAGGTGATGGGTGTCCATAGTTTGTAGTGGCATGCAGGGGTTGGTGTTGGGTGGGTTGTGCTGGGGAGACATTCTCAGGGAGGATGTGTGATGGGGGGTTGGGGGTGAGGGTGGTGGTGGGGGTTGGCATGCTGGGGGGGGGGTGAAGCAGTTGAGATTGTACTTACCAGAGTCCATTCCTCCGTGTACTCCAGCGAGGCCATCAGGATGCAGGATGTTTAGTACCTCTTGCTCCCATGCTGTGAATTCGGGTGGTGTGGGTGGGGGTCCCCCGCCAGTCTTCTGCACTGCGATGTTGTGTCGCGAGACCATCGAGCGCACCTTTCCCCGTAAGTCGTTCCAACGTTTGCGGATGTCCTCTCAATTTCTGGGATGCTGTCCCACCGCGTTTACCCTGTCCACGATCCGCTGCCATAGCTCCTCCTTCCTGGCTATAGTGGTGTGCTGCACCTGTGAGCCGAAGAGCTGGGGTTCGACTCTTATGATCTCCTCCACCATGATCCGGAGTTCTTGGTCCGAAAAGCGTGGGTGCCTTTGGGGTGCCATGGGGTGGTGTGGATGAGGTGTGGGGTGGTGTATATGGTGAAGAGTGTGTTGGTGTGTGGTGCTTTGTGCTTCTATGTGGTGTGTGTGATGGTGTAGTGTGCCTCTGTGTGATGTAGCTCTCTATTCTGTGATGTGTCTCTCTCTCCTTCGTCTATGATCTTCGGTCGTAGGGGTTTGTGGGTGATGTGGGTGTGTGTTTTATAGTTGGTTGGATGTGTGGGAATGTTGTTTGTATGTGTGTCAGGTGTGTGTATTTCAAATTGTCCAATGTGGCTGGGTTTTGGAGCTGTGTGTGTATTTTGACCGCGGCGGTGTGTACCGCCAATGGAATACCGCGGTTGAAAGACCGCCGCGTGGATTCGTGGGTCAGAATGGCATGGGCGTGTTTGTGTTGGCGTGACGGTGGAGGTTTGGTCATCTCCAGTTTTCCGCGGCCCGCTGATGTGGCGGCCTTCCTTGGATGTCGGGATTTTGGCGGTCCCGCCATTGTGGGTCAGAATGACCGTGGCGGTTTACCGCGGCCGTGGCGGTAGAATGGCGGACTTCTGACCGGCGGTAAGGGCCTTTTACCGCCGAGGTCAGAATGACCCCCCAAGTGCCTAAAAATGAACGAGGAGGAGGCAGAGAGAAAAAACTGTGTCAACTAGAATCAAGACATATAATAGAGATCTGCTCTCTGGCGCCTCTAGGTCTGAACCAGGATGAGGAGGATTTGTACATTTATTAGGAAATAATGTCTTATATGTGTGAATCAAACATGAATCTAGATGGACAATATGGACAGACTTTTTAACTTCCCAGCCTTGCATGTGTAGAAAGTAATGGTTTTTAATAATGTACAAGAGAATAGCTTTGGAGCTTCCCCAGGTAACTCTCTTGAGTGTTCACATAAAAAAAAAAAATCAGATGAAAACAATTTGGCCAGGTAGACATAACAATTATAAAATGGCTCAGTTGATATAAAAACACACCTTGTATTGTTTATATTGAGAGATACAGGAATAAATCATAAATTGATAATAATGTACAAGAAAGGAATGTAGACATACAAAGTTGACACACCATAGATTGAATAAAAATAAGGGGGATTAAGTACGAAATTACATAAAGTAAGATAAGTTGGTAGTAAATTTAATCATTAGGCTACTAAAAAATTAAATGGATACTAATATCTGAGAAACTTAATAATAATAGCAATTTCTTTAATTTTAGGGGGAAAAAAAGGGGCACCAATACCCGAAAATTTGTATTCTGTAATTCGGTATATAAAATTAAAACTAAATCTTAAATTTAGGTGTATCAATAATCGATTGTTAATTTGGGGGTCTTAAACAATGAAGAGAGATCATAAAGGAGATAGCAAATAAAAAGTCCCCAAACAACAAACATTCACAAATATAAAAGACTACATAACCCATAATCCAACTGAAAAGGTTGTGAAAACAAACAACATGAAATGTGATAAAAGTGAAAAAATAAAAACACTGCCGGTATTTTGTAATGTACATGAGAGAATGTTAAAGCGATATTGGTGCTTCTTTTGTTTATATAATCATGGTATAGGTATTTAAACAATCATGTTTTTAAAATATATTTTTTGTATATAAACGCTGAGGAGAGGTTAATAGGAAATGCTTGTGAACAAGGTCTAGGTGTATTGAATAACAACAGCTTTGGAGTGCAGTTCATTTTCTGACAAAAAGGTAAAACTGGAGAAAAAAAATAAATATATATATATTATATTCCTTTAAAAAAAACAAAGGTTACATGGACATTATAGTTAGGCTCTGAATTTATTTGCACAAAACCATAGAAATTCAGTGTTATAGTTACAGTTATTTCAACTAACTATAACTCACACCCTAAGGTAACTTTTACTCGCACCCTTGTCATGCACATTTCTCTCTTCAATAAATTGACTGCTAATATTAGATTACTAGTTTAGTGGTGTTATAAAAGTTTTTATGACTGCTGTAATATATAGGGTAATAAGGCTAATTAGCAGTGCATAGCGAGGGAGCGGGTTATAGTTACCTTAGGGTGCAAGATATAGTTACTTGAAATAACTCTAACTATAACTGCGTTCACCTAACAACACCATGTGTGCACCATATTTACAATACAGTACACCATGGCGGTCATGTCCCCATTAGCGTCATAATTTATGGCACTAATGGGGCGCTTTGCTGGATAAGCACCATAAATGATGGCGCTAATGCAGCAAAGCACAGGGAGGCCCATTGTTTTCAATTGAAGCATCATCTTAATGTCTGCTTTGGGCAGGCATTAATAATGATGCTAAAAATGGTGCAGTGATATCTAGTAAATTTCACTGCACCATTTTTCTGGGCCTCCCCATTGGGAACACCCCCCTTCATACATTATGCCTGGCGCAGGCTAATGTGGCACAAGGGTTTACAAAGTGGTGCAATTCTTGCAGTGTGCCACTTTGTAAATATAGCACATAGGAAATGCCACCTTAACCCCACATTGGTGTTAAAAAAATGATGCAAATCTGGCTCAAGGTGGAGCTAGGGGCATCATAAATATGCCCCTTCATTTTTTAGTTTTTTTGCAGTTTTATGAAGTGCAGGCTGAACCCGAAGGTATTGTAGTGCTTCATATGAGCATCAGTTACATTACAAAAGAACACACTCATTTTGGTTTTAGGCATGGAGAGATTAAGGTGGTCATTATGACATTGGCTGTGAGTGAGAAAGTGGTGGTAATATCGCCAGCAGGGTGGCGGTAAATAACGCAAAATTATGAACATGGCGGTGATACCTCCCATATACAGCCAATGTACCACACCAACCGCCAGGGTGTAAACACCACTGACCACAACAGTAGCCATCAACAGCCAGGCAAAAGCCAAGGTACTGCCCACCATATTATGACATATCAAACCGCCATGATTTGAGGGGTGGTACCAACTCCCTCCAAAAGCCTGGTGGAAACAGAACACAGAAAACGAAAGATTCACCAATAGGTACACAGAGGACACCGCCGCCACCATGGAACCAGAACCTCAAGTCTTCCCAATGCTATTCTACGCCATGGCCCTCCTGGAACACCAACGCCAATGAAGGCGACAGTGAGTACATCCACCTAGGACACAGGTGAGCAAGGGAAGAAAAGGAGAGTGACACACACATGCGCAACATACACCAGACACACACACACACCATACACAGAACCAGCTGCAGAGTTAGACCAATGTCACAGGACACCTGTTAAAATAAAACAAGGACAACTATGAGAATCAGGAATTGTCCATTTGATTCCAAATGCAGGCGACAATGTTGAGAATGGGCCAAAGGCAGTCTAAAGTACAAAAGGGCCACATGGCCACAGGGCACAGAACAAGGCCCAACTTGACTCCTGACAACTTCTGGAATCCACTGTTCAGGGACATCATGTTGGAAATGGGCAGGCACCTCAGGAAGAAGAAGGGGGAGGGGTGGCGGGGCACCTCAGCTGAAGTGGTGAATTTCCCACTGGTTCTGGAGGGGGCTCCATGCCCATTTGTCTTTGCTGGGGAGTGCAAGGCTGCAGTCTCTGAAGTGGGGAACTTGCCCACTGGTTCTAGAGGGGGCTCCTTTTACAACAGTCCCTAGAGAGTGGCCTATATGCCCTCTGCTGGAGGTGAGGGCTGCTGTGTCTCTGCTGGAGGTGAGGGCTGCTGTGCCTCTGCTGGAGGTGAGGGCTGCTGGGTCTCCGCTGGAGGTTGAGGCTCCTTGCCCTCTGCTGGCTGATTGGGCCTCTTGCCTTTCATTGGTGGTTGAGTAGGCCTCTTGCCTTTCATTGGTGGTTGAGTGGGAACCTTCATTTTCATTGGTGATTGAGTGGGAACCTTCACTTTAATTGGTGGTTGAGTGGGGACCTTCACTTTCTTTGCTGGGGAGGGGGATCCATGTGTCCCCTCTTGTCACAGGTCCCCCTTGGCCTTAGACATGTCACTTGTGTCCTTGCCTCCAGGACTAGGAGGTGCCTCCATTGTCCCCATCTCACGTCCCTTGCTTTTCACCACCCTAGTCCTCCCTTTCTGAGCTGGAGGTATGCTCTCAGTAGGAGTGGCAGCCGTCACACTCTGGGGTCCCTTTGTGCCAGCAGCTGATGATTTGATGGGAGCAGTAGCAGACTGTTTGGCTGAGGTGCTGGGCTAGGTTTTTGGGACCCTGCAGATGCGGGGGTGTAGGGGAGGGAAGAGGTCAAGACATGCAAGGAAAAGCTTCTTAGGGGCATTGGGGCGGGATGTGGGTTAAGGGAGTGGTTGTCGTAGGTGTACATCTGCTGGACTTTGGTGCAGGTGCATGGACAGTGTGTGTGTGTGAGGTGGATGGCTGTTGGGTGTATGTGCGTGTGCGTTTGTGTCACTTAGGAGAGGGGGCAGACAGAGTGGGAGAGGACAAAGGGGACGTGTGGATGGATGATGTGTAGGTGTCTGCAAGTGAGGTGTGTGTGCTGTATGATGTGGTGATGGTGGTGGTGGCTGTTTATGCAGTGTATGCAGGTGTGAGTGCGGATGTGACTGTGAGGGAGGAGGAGGAGGGGGAGACAGTGGATGTGGTTGTGTGTGCAAGTGTCTGTTGTTTGTGTGAGTGCATGTGGCCTGAAGTGTGCTGCCTGTGTTTGACTGTGCTACTCTTGTGTGATGTTTTGTGTGCATGCTTGTCTGTATCTGTGCTTTGGATGGGTTGGGATTGAGGAGACTGGGACTGGGAAGTGGCTGCCACCAGAGAGGAGGCCAGAGCCTGAAACGATCGATGTAGGGCCGCCAACCCACCGTGGATGCCCTCCAGGTATGCATTGCATTGCTGCATCTGGGATGCCAGCACCTGGATGGCATTCACAATGGTTGACTGCCCTACAGAGATGGATCTCAGGATGTCAATAGCCTCCCCACTGAGGGCAGGAGGTCTCACTGGGGCAGGGCCTGAGGTGCCTGGGGCGAAGGAGATGCCCACCCTCCTGGTTGAGCGGGCATGGGCAACTCGTGGGGGGCTACTGGGAGGGCGGTGCTGGCATGGGGGTGGCGGCTGTACATGTAGCTGGGGTGGTTCCAGAGGTGTCCGCCACCACCAGGGAGCTCCCATCGAAGGAGGAATCACAGTCAGTGTTGTCACCTCTTGTCTCCGCCATGGTGCTCCCCTCGCCCTCCGTCCACTGGTCCCCTAGGCGTTGGTGGACTCTGCCTCCTGGGTCCTTGGGATGCAGCTCCCTCAGTCACAGGTGCCCCAGCTCCTCCACCAGATGATGCTAACGCACACGTGGACAGGATGACAGAAGATAATAGCGGGGTAGAGAGAAAGGGAGCACTGGGTCAATTACAGCAACAACACCACAGTTGGCATGTACATTACCATCACAGACAGGGATCAGGATTAAGCACTATACATCACACTGGCATTCCATTGGGTAAGTGCCACAGGAAGATGAGAGCAAACCACCGCCAACTGCACTCATCCTGGGACCCACTAAGCCCTGTCTGACATGGAATGCTACCTATCTAGGTTACCAGATTTTGATATACACCCATTTACCTTGAGCTGGATCACTCAGCAATTGCTGAGCTGGCATTAAGGGGTACCCACTAACTGAGACCCACCACCAGGATCCCATGCCATTGAAAAATAATTGTTGTCACGCTCACTGTACTCACCCCCTTGTGGCTGCTGTGCTGTCCTCAAGCACCCATCCAGCTCTGGGTAGGCCACCGCCAGTATGCGGGCCATCAGGGGGGTCAGTTTCTGATGGGCCCCTGCCCTAGTTGGTCTGTGGTCTTCCGGGCCCAGCGTGTCAGGTCCTCCCACCTTTTCCTACTGTGGGTTGCTCCGCTTGCTATAGACCCCCAGGGTCTGCACGTCCTTGGCGATGGTACACCACAATCCTTTCTTCTGATGGGCGCCGACCTGCAGAGGCTATACAGACAGGAGGACACCAATAACCATACAATCCAACCAGTCACACATATTGCCCAAAAATACCATTTCATTCTCCATTGGACACACATTACCCGGAGCACTGCCTACACTACCACCAGACACACCACCCACCCAAATTACACACTGCTAGCACACACATCTCCATGCAACCTTGTCACATGCATATGCCCATGGTGTACTCACCTGTTGGTCTGGAGGCACATACAGCTGTCCATATAGGGGTAGGATTCCATCCCCCAGGTGCTCTAACTCCTCCAAAGTGAAGGCCAGGGCCCTTTCCCCTGTCACACGGGCCATGGCAGGATCCAGACACAGGTCACAGCAGCACACGCCGTGGAGGTGTTGTCCTGTGGAAAGTCAGGAATCAAGTAAGGTTTTGGACACAAAATGGCAGTCAGGTCCGCGGCGGTGTACACCGTCACTGCCGCCGGTGATCCCTATTCGACACTGTACCCCAAAGACCCCCATTTTAGCCAATGAGGAATAGCACGGCGGTGCAAGACTGCCGTCCGCCATGACGCCCAACGCTGGCGGAGTTACATCACTTCCACCTGTCCATACTTACAGGACAGGCGGTCACCATTTTATGGTGGTGGACAACATTCAGAAATAGGAAACTGCATCATTGCTATAAATTACACATACATTGCCATTCACATTGTCCAATTACATACATGCTCTATGTACACTGAGGTGGTGGTTCCATGGTTCAGATTGTGACACCCTACTCACTCTTATGTCCCTTAGATACCTACCACTGTGGAGGAATAGGAGGAGGAGACAAGACCCGGTGTACAGACCCCTTGTGGACTTGGCCACACTGGAAGACAGGCACATAATACTGACCTACAGACTGGACAGGGCCATAATCACAGAGCTGTGTACTCAATTGGAGCCTGATCTGATATCAGCTATCCGTCATCCCACTGGGATCCCCCCTCTTGTGCAAGTTCTATCAGTGCTCCATTTCCTGGCAACTGGTTCTTTCCAAGTGACAGTGGGCTTGGCAGCAGGAATGTCACAGCCAATGTTCTCAATAAGGCTGGCAAGGGTTTTGTCTGCCTTAGTCAAACACATATGCAGCTGCATCGCTTTCCCCCAAGTGGAAGATTTGGCCACTGTGAATGCTGGATTCTATGCAATGGGGCATATACCAAATATTATTGGGACGATTGACGGAACACATATTGCATTTGTTCCCCCCGGCACAATGAACAGGTATTCAGGAATCAGAAGTTTCCACTCACTCAATGTGCAAATGGTGTGCCTGGCTGACAAGTACATCTCCCACATCACTGCCAAGAATCCTGGGTCGGTGCATGACGCCTTCGTCCTGAGGAATAGCAGCATCCCAAATGTGATTGCACAACTACAGAGGCACAGGGTGTGGCTAATAGGTGAGTCAGAGTCCTCACCCACTGTATGTCAGTGTATGCCTTCAACAGTCATCCCCCATTCCATTGTGTAAGGCTAATGTTTGTCCCTCAGTACTTGCAGGTGACTCTAGCTATCCAAACCTATCGTGGCTCCTGACCCCTGTGAGGAATGTCAGGACAGGGGCTTAGAATTGGGATAATGATGCACATGGGTGAACCAGGCGTACCATAGAACGTACCTTTGGCCTCCTGAAGGCCAGGTTCAGATGCCTCCATCTGACAGGTGGATCCCCGTGCTACTCCCCTGAGAAGGTTTGCCAGATAGTTGTTGCATGCTTCATGTTGCACAATCTGGCCCTCAGACGACATGTGCCTTATCTGCAGGAAGAGGAGATTGGAAATGCCCCTGTAGCAACAGTGGCCCCTGAGGACAGTGAGGATGAAGAGGCAGAGGATGAGGATGTGTGTCAACACCAGAGTAGTATGCGCTCTATTGGCAGAGTTCAATCCTGAAAACTTATTTTTAATATGCTTACAAATACTGTTCCTTTGCAATGTATTGCTGCAGGTTTTCAGAGTGTGTTAGGGTGTGGCCCCTTTCCAGGGCCTTCCAGAGACTTTCCCTGCAACATGCCTGGGCGTGGATGTGGGCTGGGCCAAGACTCTATAAAAGAGAGCCAGCCCAACTCCCAGTGCTCACTATTCAGAGGTCCCGGTGCAGAGCAGCAGCTTCTTCCTGAGCTCCTGTCCCAGCAGCCTATTGGATCTTCCAGGCTTCTGCCCTTCATCCTTCATTGGTGATCATTGTTCCAGGCGGTAAGACGGTGGTTGGACTGTTCCGACACCGTTATCGAGAATTTTCATATTCTTGGTTTAATTCTGTAATGATTAACAAATTACTTGCGCGCTACCATTTCTTGACATTTATATGGTGGTTTACAAATCGGCAAGACGCGCAATTTGTTTCATAAAGGTTTAACTTTGTTATTCATTGCGCGCTACCATTTCTTGGTATTTACATGATGTCTTACGAATCGGCAAGACGCGCAATTCGTTTCATGAGGATTTAACTTTGTTGTTCATTGCACGCTACCATTTCTTGACATTTACATGGTAGCTTAAGAATCGGCAAAAGACGCGCAATTTGTTTCATTGTACTTTGATCTTGTGATTCATTGTGAGCTGTTATTTCTTGGCATTTACATTGTGGTTTACGAATCGGCAAGACGCGCGATTCGTTTAATGATGATTTGATTTTGATATTCATTGCGTGCTACCATTTCTTGACATTTTACATGGTGACACTCGAATTGGCAAGACGCACGATTCACTCCTTGAGTTTAATTTATGTTGTTTATTGTATGCCACTATTCTAAGATATTTATTATGTAATATTCGAGTTGACAAGTTATGTGATTTGTTTCCTGAATCCATATTGTGTTATTCATGGTGCACAATCCTTTTATGGTGTTTACTATATATATATATATATATATAAATCTGCAATATTCACAATTTGTGTTAAAACATTTTAAGAGTATACAGAAGGCCAGAGTTTCTAGATGCAATATTGTATGGTCCTAGTATGCATTCTCAAAAAGGATTTATATGAGTGGTTTAAAATTTAGTCAGAATGTTTTTCTGATTCTCATGTAAAGGAAAGTACTTGAATAAGAAAGTTTTCATTTAATCCATCTTGATTCCCTTACAGGTATCCGACCATCTTGAAACTTAGTCATTTTAAGCTTAATTCTTAGATTGTTCATGTTTTCAGAATGACTAGGCTTAGAATCATAGTCTAGTATTGATTTCAGGAGATATAATTTTCATATTGTGTGTTCTAACCTTTTTCTTACTACAGCTCTCCTTCCCAGCTGTTCCCTTCCTAATCCCCTCTTCCCCTCTTAAACTCTCTTAGCCTCTGTGATTTATCTATCAGAGTCTTAGAGCTGTTCAGTGGTGGACGTGTTGGAAACGTGCGCAGACCCCGAGGATCTGGTGACTCTGACAATGTGGACAACAGAACATCAGTCATACGGCAGTACTTCCAATGATACACAGGGGAGGCAGTGAAACTAAACATTTCTCTGCTTATTTATCCTTTTAGTGTGGCTGCAGCATGATGGCAGTCAATTCCTTTGCATCTCAACTGACTGTCACCTATGCCTTTTCATTTTGCAGATGTTGGTGTTATTACTACTGTGCACTGATGTGATGACTACAGACAGCTACAGGTCATTATTTGTATGCTATCACAGAGTTCAGGTCATTTGCACAAGATGTAACTGTTACCATAATTGCACATTTTCTTCACACAAAGCACTATCACTCAAGTTGTGTTCAAGGATGTTTATTGTAGTGAACTTTATAGACGAAATAGTGCAATGGAATGGGGTGATGGTAGAGGTAAGTCCAGAGTATTGGTCCGGTCTGTTTGTAGCACAGGTCCAGTGTCCAAGGTGTCATAGGAAGGGGAGCATAGGCAGTTCAAAATGGACAAGGTGACAGAGTGGGACATAAGGGTGATATTCAGGAAGGTCTCATTTCCTGGCGGTGGGCTTGGTCTTGGCAAGTGTCTATGGCATCTGTCTGGGTCGCAGGGACCGTTTGCAGGGTGGTTCACCTTCTGTAGGGGGAGGGGTGCTGGTGGTCTGTGGGTCCTGTGGCAAGGCCTCCTGTCTACTAGCTGCAGCAGATGTGGTGGGCTGTTCAGCTGACTGGCTAGTGGAACGGGCCCGCTGGTTTGCTGTATATTCCCTCATTATGTTGGCCATGTAAGCCAGCATCCTTGCTATGAAGACCATGGTGGTGTTGATGGCCTGCAACTCTTTCCTGATCTCCTGATGGTGTACATCCTGCAGCCGCTGGTTCTACTGCATGATGTCAAACATCTGGCCCATCTTGTCCTGGGATTGTTGGTAAGCCCCCAGGATAATAATGAGTGCCTCCAGGACAGTTGGTACCCTAAGCCTGTCTTCCCTCTGGTGCACAGCTGTCCTTCCAGTGACCCTGTCCCCCTGTGCCTGTGTCCCCTGAATGGTGTGCCCACTGACACTGGCCCCAGGACCCTGATTGTCTTGGCTGTGAGGTGTGGACGGGGGCCCTGTACAGGCAGGCACACTGCTGATTAACATGTCCTGGGAACAGAGGTGTGGGGACGTTGGTTGGGTGCTGTTGTGTTGGATATTGAGGGGGGAGACTCTGGTGGACTGGGAGTGGGCTGGGGTGGCCGACTGACCAGTGGTCCCTGATGGGCCAGGAAGTTCATCCAGATCTGGATGTCCAGAGCTACTGTCATCAGTGAGGGCATCTTCTGTTGTGGGACTGGATAGCCGTGGCACCTCCTCGCCCCTGGGATTGGCTGGGGCACCTGCAGGGATGTAAGTGATGTATTATGCTCCATGTCTGTGACATATTGTACATCCGTAGCTTCCCCTATATCGTTGCTGTTGCCCTGCCACCTTTGTTTGTGTATGGTGATATATTGTGTGAATGTTAATTCTCCATGCTGTGCATCCATAGGGGGTGGGTGTACATGCAGGGCTGGGAGGGCTGTACATGCAGTGGGTATGGCATGCAGGGCTTGGTATTGGGGTTACTCATATGTGTAGGTGCACTGTGTGGGATGGAGTGGAGTGATGGGTGTCAGGGTGAAGGGATGAGATGGCATGCAGGTATGGGGGTAGGTGATAGTTTGTAAATATTGACTCACCAGTGTCCAGTCCTCCGGCTACTCCAGTGAGTTCCTCAGGATGCAGTATTGCCAAGACTTGCTGCACCCATGCTGTCAGCTGTGGGGGAGAAGGTGGGGGTCCGCCGCCAGTTCTCTGGATGGCGAGCTGGTGCCTTGGTGCCATGGAACGTACCTTCCCCCATAGGTTGTTCCACCTCTTCCTGATGTCGTCCCTTGTTCTTGGATGCTGTCCCACGGCATTCACCCGGTCCACAATTCTCCACCATAGCTCCATCTTCCTCACAATGGATATTTGTTGCACCTGTGCTCCAAACAGCTGTGGGTCTACCCTGACTATTTCCTCCACCATGACCATCAACTCCTCATCTGTGAAACAGGGGTTTCTTTTTGGGGACATGGGTGTTGTGTGGTATGTGTTGTGCAGTGCGTGTTGAATAATGTGGTGGGGTGTGTCGTGCGTGACAGATGGCTGGGTGCTTGTGGTGTGTTTAGTTGTGTCTGTGATTTGTCTGTCTTGTGGCTGTTTTTCGTGTTCATAAAGGGTTGTGGGTAATGTGTGTGGGTGTTTTATAGTGCTGTTGGTGGGTGTGTGTGGTGTATGTATTGGTGTCAGGTGTGTGTTTTTGGTATTGGCCAATGATGTGTTGTTTTGTATTTGGGTGGCCATTCTGACCGCGCAGGTGTGTACCGCCTATGGTTCTAAGCTGTTGAATGTGCGCCATGGTGATTCGTTGGTCATAATGTGGATGGCGTTGTTTTGTTGGTGTGATGGTGTGGGTGTTTGTACCGACAGTTTACCTCTTACCTTGATCTGGCGGATATGCGTTTGTGGCAGTATTCTGTTGGTTTAGTGTGTGTGTGACATAATATGGCAAACAGATGTTCGCCTCCGCAACGGTATGTTGGCGGCCATCACCGCGGCGGTACGTGGGATTTACCACCAATGTCATAATGAGGGCCTAAGTGATTTGCCCAGAATCACAGGATGTCGATCTGATGCCAAAACATGAACCTGATTACCCAGTGGCAAAGTCTGCAGCTCTGGCCGTAATGCTGCATCCTGTCCCTTAAGTGCAACAAATAATCAAGTGATCAACTGGATAAAAAAAACATATAGATAGCAAATTTGCCACTATTTGAGAACTCAGAAATGATGTCCTCTTTTTAGTTTTTTAGAGCCCTAACCATAATTTCTATGGGGAAAAAGACCCTCTCATTTTTATAATTTCTAAAGGAAATGCTTTAGGTATTACAGTTTTGATTACATCAAGATGACCTCAGGCGTGCCACACTTTAGTAATAAGTATAGAATATTAGCAGTCTAGTTGTTCAATAAAATACTGTGGGGCTGCAGAGGTCAGGGGCATGGACTCAGATATTTGAGGACAGGGAGGAGGGTGCAGAGACCACAAGTTGACCACACTGGGCAGGTGGGAGGGGCAGTGTCAGGACAATGGTCCATGGAGGCCAGGAGAAAGGGAAGCAGGGGCAACAAACCAACCATGCACGGCAGGCAAGAGAGGCTGTGGCAATATAACACACCATCAAGGGCAGAAGGAAGAGGCTGTGGCAGTTCAACCATACATGCCAACAGACCCAATTCAGACAGGAGAGTTCCAATGTTTTTAAGGCCAAAAGAGCTTTATTTTATTTGCTTCCTACCTAAAATCTCCTCTTTTTAAATGTAAGTCAATGGGGAAAATCAATTCCCAAGGTTTTTTTTTTCAAAATCTCCCTCTTACCAAATTTGAAATGTTGGCAAGTACAGTACATTGGATCATGGAGGGCAGGAGGAATGGGGTAGGGACCTGGACTTGGATAATAGAGGGCAAGAGGGAGATAGGCAGGGGCACCAAACTGACTTTACAGGGCTGGCGTCAGGGGTTGCAGCAGCACAATACACCCCACACGCAAGTGGGACGGCTGTGCAGCACAACAGACCATGGAGGTCGATAGGGAAGGGACAAGGCTATTCACATGGACAACAGAGAGCAGAGGGTAAAGAGGCAAGGGCAGCATGCTGACCATACCGGACAGACAGGAGGGACAGTTGCAGCATAACAGACCATAGAGGGCAGGGGGGAGGGGCAGTGGCAGCATATTGGACCATGAAGGGCAGGAGGGAGGGGGCTGGTGCATGAACCCAGACAACAGAGAGTAGGGAGGATGTGGATGGGGCAGCACGCTAACTGTTCAGGGCAGGCAGGAAGGGCAGTGGCAGAACAACAGCCACACAGGGATGCAATGAGGGAGCAGAGGCATGGACTTGGACAATGGATGGCAAGGAGAAGCATGCTTGGGTAGTGGCAGCACAATGTCAAGCCAGGCCCTGCGTCTAAACCCCTCCTCCACTGTGCATTGTGATGGGCATCATACTTCACATTTAAAAAAATAGTAGAAATTCAATGAAAAAATAAAGGTTAAAGGGATGTTATAGTTAGGAAATAGAATTAAAAACACCTTAGAAATTCACTAAAAAAAGGTTGCAGGGACTTTATAGGGTCCCTAAGGTAACGATAACTTGTGCCCTCGCCATGTTCTGCTAATTACCCCAGATATTACATCACCCATAGCATCTTCTTTGGCATTATTGATAATATCACTGTAACATTTGCAGTGAAATTATTGATGAAAAACTGTGTATGGTGAGGGTTGTGAGTTATAGTTACCTTAGCGCATTAGTTTTAGGGCCTCATTACGAGTTTGGTGGAGGGGATTACTCCTTCACAAACTTGACGGATATCCCGTCCGCTGTATTGCAAGTTCCACAGGATGTAATGGAACTTTTAATATGGTGGACAGGATATCCGTCATGTTTGTGATGGAGTAATCCACTCCACCAAACTCGTAATGAGGCCCAAAGTTACTTGAAATAACTCTAACAGCTGAATTTCTATGGTTTTGTGCTTGTAAAATTGGAACCTTGCTATAACATTCTTTTAACCGTTGTTTTTTAGTGAAAATATATATATATATATATATATATATATATATATATATATATATATATAAACATGTGGAGCTAAATATAGTAAATGTGTACTTACTTATATGCACTTACCTTCTCACTATTTGAGTCCTCGATATTTAAGTCTCGATGTTTTAAGCCCCACAATATTCCTGCCCTCAATATTCTGTAATTCAACCCATAGGAAGTTGCTACGTCTTTATGACAAGGCAGAGAGAAATTTAAACATGTTAAAGAGAAGAGAACAGCATTTTGGACTAGACTTTTGTAGACCCCTGGTTAGATTGACCTTTCATAATATTTTCTTACAATAAGAATGAAGGCTTTAAGAGGTCAAGGGCTTGTGTTTCGGGGTTACTAAGGTATTGCCTTTAGTAATATTTCACGCAGCCATCAAATGAAGATTGTTGTTGCAATTTTGTGGTCTCTCTATAGTATGAAATTGATTAAATCCCGTTAGCAACAACAGAAACATCACATAGTAACACATTGTTATATCTTACTCTGGTGTCATCAGATGGTGATGCAATGAAAAAAATATTTCCTTACGCACACTCCTCCTATATGTTTAAATATATATTTCCTTTTATAATAAAAAAAATGAGGACCTGTGTAAGTCACAGTGCCATGTAGTATAATTATGTCATATGTCGTCGTGGTGATAACGCGAGGATGTGACCTAAACACGCAGGGATTCAGAAGAGTGCAAAACACCGAAATCATAGTATAGGTTGCCATCACAGACTTGGCGATTTACGGTATATAGGATTTGCTATACGTTAAATCTAAATGCATTAAGCACTCTGCCTTGGCACCTAACACATGGTAATGGAATTTTTTCGATTAAGTGCCCCTCTGGCTGTGAACAAAAGACTGTTTGAGAGGGAGCGTGTATGCCAACAGCCTGCCAATCCATTTAGCTGAGAACGCGCTGTTATTGGACCTGTAAGAACTTTACGTTAATTCTGTGAGTTTCTTTGTCGCTTTTCTGTTGAGAATTTCTTTATAAGCTTATATTTGTTTGAAGACCCTTCAAAAAAAGGGAGAATAATTTCCCGCATGCCAACATTTAAGAACGTAGCTTTGAAAATAATGAAGGTCTGTGCACATTTGTGGCAGGCAGCCAGGGGAGTGTCCTGGAAAAGGGTTTTTTTAATGCTGAAATGAAATTTTGGTAATTTTACCATCTGCTGCGTGTGATTGCTCAGTTTAGAACTTTTACAATAAATTCCCCAAAGTGTATGATTTTATAAGCCCCTGTCAGAAGTGATCTGGTATTAGAGAGAGCTGAGCTAGTGAAAACTAGTGATGGTGTGTGGGCAGGCCACATCTGCACCGCCATTAAAGAGAATAGTCCACGTAGATTATGGATCATTCGAATAGTGCAAAATAAGGCAGAGATATTGAAAATAGTTTAGAGAAGTCAGTAATCTCCTCACCCTTTCCCGCTAATTTATCGTGCACATCACAAAATAATGGATTTTTTATGTCTTCCTATTTCATGAACAAAGTAATTTTGCAGTTAATGTCACATAAAGAACAGAAGTAAACATTTTAGCTGTGGGTTTTATGAAGTCATACTTTAACTTCATCTTTCAAGTTTTCACGTTTATGTTAACGATTTTTTAACATGTCTGTGCGTCTGTATTTCACTAATTGCAAGATAACTGAACTTACTGAGGTGGCATAGCGAGTGTGCCATTGGCTCTAAGGCAAGTACAGAAAATGAGTCTTTTCTCAATGTTGGGTATTATAAACCCCATTACTATAGTGTACCCAGACCTTCAAACCTCTAATCCCTGTGGCATTGCACCTGCCCCACTAATTTGTGCCAAATCCCTGCTTACAGATAACAAGCACTGACAGCCTTTAGGTGCTTCACTGACTGCGTAACTATTGGCTTTGTAAATGTTTCTTTAAAGCTGACCACCCTTATGAGCTCACATAGGTGCACATATTGACAGCCATTTTAGATTTTGTATTTGTAAAAATGTTTCATGAACACCCATGCATCCACACATGAAAACACCTGTTTGCACAAACTGATGGCTGTCTTGGCATGAACGTCATTTAGGGGTCCCTAGGTGTCGCAGCTGTGACCCCCAGATTTCCCTTTGTGACTCATGGCACTGCCTCTGCGACCCCTGGCCTCAAAGGTGGCAAAATCAGTGCCAGGAACACAGGGGCAGATCGTCCTTATGGACGTTGCTTGTGGCTCCAGTTCGTAAAAAAATTGAGTACGGTCAGTGACCCTACTTGGTAGCTTAGGTAAGTAAAAAACACTTTTAACTGTATGTTGTGTGCATGCTTGTGGATGAGAGTGTGCTTATGTAAAGGAGAGTCTGTGTATGAGTGAATGTGTGTTTGTTTAAGCATGTGTGTGTGAGTGGAAGTAAGAATTAAAGGGTGTGTGATGTCACTTTTGCTACCCCTGGCATTTTTGTGAATTGAGGTCTGTGCACCTTGGATTGTGCTCTTTTGTAGTATGTTTTAGAAAAACCAATGAGCTCCAATGAGAAGCTCACATATAAGCTGCAAGGCACAGACTTACCTCTATTCCTGAACAACGGTACTTAAAATTTGGCGAAGTCTGGGGTCTCAAGTCTTGGATCTTTGGCCGTATGAAGGCCATGCACAACTTCCATTTAGTCATGGTATGTTGTTGCAGCGTTGTACAGTCACAATTGCGCATACCTACATTCCTCATTTGACAGTGACTTGACATGGGCCCTAAATACAACATTGACTGATCTCTAGGAGAGTAGATTACTTGTAGCCTTATACACTCAATATGCTGTGAGACTTCAAAGCGTACATCGCTGGGTGCTGTGATAGAGATCAGATTTTACTAATACATTAGTGGCATAGAAGTCAGCATACGGTGACTTATAACTCTTCATTTAAAAGTCTAACAGAGAAATTAACAGGACATGCAAACATATGCATTTTGAAATGTGGCGGACATTGTGCCCTCCATTCACGTTTTGCCTTGGCAGATGTTGTGCATTTATTTTTTAGTGAACTACTGACATGCATTAATGTTAAAAGTATTGTTTTTAGAGACACAGTAGAAATTAAAAATATATCATATGTATTGAATGAACATGAATTAACCGTAGTTATACTGATGAATATGGATTTCATGAATTTAGAGTTGTGTGCAGAGAAATAAATACACATTTCAATTATTTCTAGCACTATGCATTAATGATGTGGGCAAATAAATTCATGTGTTTTGCATATGTTAATTAAATGGTATGCATTAGAATAAGTGTTTAGTAATTTAAACTATGTAGTTAGGCTTACTTAGCTAGACTAGGCCTGAAGATGAATTTTTGCTACAGTAGTCAGAAGTACTAATTCATCATGTTTCCTATGACATGAATTATTTATTAAGTTTGCTTATGTGTTGAAGAATGTCTTATTGTATTAAGAGATAGCAATTGTGGTTCAGTTGACCTCAAAATGTAGTGATATTTTTTCTAGCTATCAGATGCACGAAAGGTATCATTGAATTCACATGAGGAACTGTGGGATCATCCTGTGTTTCACGGGAGGATGTTGTACTGTTTCAAATGTTAGACAAATTGTCATTTTTCAACTGAACTGTATGAATTCATCGACATGACTTCGCACTTTCCTGAGAAAATCCGGAATGGTGGCAAACTTGATGGATGTCTGTAATTTTTATTGGAAATTGATCCATTTTTGCAAGATGGGTCCTCTCTGAGGGCCAATCAGAACGCTATGGACATTTCTAGTTAGGGAGAGACTTTTGAATCTTTGGGAGACTTCATCCTTGAGTGTTTGTGCTCCCACCTTCTATTCCTTTCCAAGTCTTCCACCATTTCTAGCCTTTCATTTTGTGAGTTTCCCTTTAGTCCTATATGCCCCATTTACATTTGCTGTTCAGTACTAATATGCTCAACAAATCCAGAACTGCTGTCTTGCCCCATGTGCAGTTTATGTTCTGTTCTGCCCCTGACGCTGCTGTCTGCTGATGCTGAGAAGCTGTGAGCGCTCTGGACTGACGAATCCTTCCTGTCTGCTGTCCCACGAGGAGAGGTATTTAATCTGCAATGGGGTTTGTCTTATTTTTCTTTTCAGCTTAGATAATTACACCAGAGTATTTTTATAGTGAGTTACCCTAGTTAGATGATTTTTTGCAAATTATTTTTGTCTCTTCTTTTGTTTTTGTCTGCCTGTTAGCCCATCCCTACACATGCAAGTCCAAATTCACAAAAGGGTTAAGGATGGTCCAGCCCCAAAATTTGATGTTACTAATTGAATTTTGATGATTTACTGATGTCACCTTCATCTGCTTTAAAATTTGTTTTTGATGTGCATATTATAGTTTTGTTTAGTTTGTGTTTTTCTTCTGGAGTGTTTAATGGTATTGATGTTTAGTAGGCTTAATCTCTTTAGGCGTTTTGGTCAGCCAATAGTGTTCATGTATGTTTGTAACTTAGTTTTGCGTACCATGGACATTGGCTCTGTGTGTGTAATAAAGCTTTGAAACTTAATTCAGTTTGAAGTCTTGTTTCCGTCGCCAAGTTGGTCATGGTGTTTCAATTGTCTAGATTTCTCATGTTATTTATTTGTGTTGAACTCTCTTCACTGAGTCCAAAGACTCATTGACCTCTAGTGTGGGTTGGACGAGTTGTGGCGTCTCACCAGCTCGCAGTTCTGAATCCGTATTGGGAGGAAGACCTCTACGTGCTACCACAGGTTTGGTAGCAGAGTGATGGTTTTGCCTCATGAGGAGGGGAATCAGATTTGCCCACATGGTGACCTGTTCATGGTGAAGTGTAAAGGTGGATGGAATTCCAGCATTGCGATACAGGTGACGGTATGTGCTCTGAGTAGGGTTTGCACTTGCAATGCTTTTGTTAAATTGCAGTGAAGTGTGATGCGTGAGATGTTTGGGGAGTCGTCGTACTCAAACTGAATGTTGAGCTTTGTGCTCAAAATTGCCCACGTGGTTGTTGTTGTTTACCAGTCCTGCATGGCCTAAGACTCCAGAATACCACACATGTGTATGGAGACTCTTGGTTAATTTATTATCTGCAGTGAGGTGTTGGTCGATTGAGTACTGTTGACAATACCAGTAGATTTCTTGAGTGTGTGTGAGTTGTTCATTGGTATTAGGCGAATCCTGAGTACACAGGAAAGATATGTATCAGTGTAGTCCTACCGGTAGTGAGCAGACAGGTTTGGTTTTTGTGCTTACAATATTTGAATTTAAGGTGTCTGCTCGAGTGGTGTATGAGACGGCTATGAAGTGAGTCGCAGCTGCAGAGTGAAGTGAGTTGACATAATTTGGGCTGTGCTGGGATTGGTTGATTAGTGAGAAGAGCCGCGCAAGGATTTGTGGACAAGACTGCGCTGCTATAGGCTGAGGACAGCTTGCAAAAAGGATTGTGGGATTGAAAAATACTTCCTGGAAATTCCCAATAAGTGTTAAGAATCTCCTCTTAGCACTTATTAAAGCTTTGACATTTTTCAAAGCTTTAATAAGTGTTAAGAGAAGATTTTTTTATTCCGTATAGGGAGGGTAAACCCACTCAACCTGAGGATACACCAGCATTTGAGATGATAGAGGAAAGAGGAGTTTCAGCATGTCTTTGGGTAAAACAGTGGTGCAAAGTCACCGAGAAGGAAGGTAACTTAGCTTTTCCTTGTTACAGCACTTTCAATCTAAGGGTATTGGAGAATCTGAGGAGAGTGTTTTAAGAATCAAATCCTCTTCCTAGACCTGCACAATTTGAAGCACTTGCCATTTGGGAATTAGTTGTAAGGCAGAAAGTGGCTCAAACATTTGAAAGGAGAATGAGAAAAGTGGAAAAGACATTGGCAGAAGCTAGATGGAATAGGGAACAGAAAATTTGGAGAGCAGACAGGTTACACAAAGTAAAATTATTCCCTGCAATAACACCCAAGGGTGATGGAAGCATTAGGTCTAAGATAAAAAAAAAACAGCAGAAGACCTAGAGAAAATGTTAGATGATCATAAAAAAGGCAACAACCACCAAAAGTGATTCAAATGATGAATTGATCACCCAGTTTTTACAAAATTGTCCCCCACGGCACAATACAGTTGAACCAGTAAATCAGAATGTAGCCCCAAGTATTGTCCCCTCCAGCTGCGCAAAGTCAGGCTCAAGTAGCTCCAAATGTACCTGCTACTGCAGCGCGGGTTACAGAAGTTTATCCGACAGTTCCAGTTGTTAATACAGCCCAGACTATCACATTTCCACTTATGCCACAGCCAATTCAGAATTCAGGAGTGATTCAAATGGAGTCTATGCCTAATGTAATGACACCCGCACAAACTGTGAATCAAAGGCAGATAATGCCCATGTATTTCCCAGTATCAACACCACAAAACGTTGCCCCAAATCATTAAAATCAGACCTTTGGTACAGTATTAACCGGTCAAGGTACAGGACTGATGTTCTCACTAAATCAAGCGAATATGTCAGGACCAGATGCATTGACAGTTTCCATGACAATAGGTCCAGTCATCCCATTGTATGCCCAGGCTAATACTGTGAGTGGTCTGAAGACTCCAATCCCAGTATCAGCAGTGCATTCTCTTTTTGGAACTAATGCAGAAATGGAAAGATTGAGCACTTCTGTGCCAGCCATGACCCCTGAATTCTTCCGGTTCTAACCAGATATGTGATAATGTAGGTTCACTGATTGATATGACATGCCCCCAGTGCTCAACAGGTCCATCTGTGCTGGCTCAGGAGCAGACTATGAGAGCACCCTGTAATTCTCCACAACCCATATCTTGAGGTAATAATAATATCTTACAAGGATTATCAGCACTACAACTAACTGAGTGATTAGACAATTTGGGTAAAGTATTGGTTTTGAGAAACACACCAGAGGGAGAAAAAACACCAAAAATGGCTATACTAAAATTGGAATTAAATTAAATGATTGAAGGAACACTTGAAATGGACAGATTGGATTCTTACAATTAAAATAAATAGGGCTTTATGTGCAAGGATGTCACACATCGTGCAGGACAGATCTATGGGAAATTAGCTGATTTGGGAGAAAAATATGAAATTGAGATGAATAAATCCAAACAGTTACAGATTAGAAATCGATTCTAGCAACATTGCAAACTTGAGATCACCTGGTATGAAAATCACATTAAAGAATTGATTCAGAGCATCTAAACATGGGAATCCTTAGATAAATCGGAAAGCAGATGTTCAAAGAAAAGAGAGCAGAGGAAAAAGTCAACTGCACCCTCAAATGGTGTACAGCAGGCTGAGGGAGCTGTAAGAATGATGCCAATGAGAGAAATTCCGGGAGGGATTTTTGTTCATGTCCCATGGAGCAGAAATGAAATATTATTATTTACCACTGCTTACCCAACGTTGAGGAAGAAACCAGTGGAATGGCACCAACAAATGAAGAGGTTTGTTCAGCTTGTAAACTGTTTGTGGGAAGATTTGAACACAAAATTGTGGTTCCAGCAGATTTTTGGATTGGATGTAAGTGGAGTGCGGAAGAGATGACGAAAAGTTATTATAAGGTGATTAAACTTTTGAAAACTAGAGTTTCCCCTAAAGATGTTGATTGGCAGAGAATTGACAGGACAGCCCAGGAGTCGAAGGAGTCCATTCATGCTTATTATGAGAGACTGTTGTAAGCATTTAAACAATATGGTGGTACAGAGAATATTCAACCGAGAGATATGATTCATTTTAGGTTCAGATTTGTACAAGGATTGAAGCCTGAAATTAGTAATGTGATTCAGAATCATTTGATTTGCTGGCAGGGTAAACTGACTGATGAAGTACTGCAATATGCAAAATAATATAGTGATGAAATTGAATTGAAGAAGAAGAGGTTAAAGGAGAAGTCAATGGTGCGGCAGATCAAGTCTGCCCAAGCCCAAGGAGCAGGTTGCAGGGATCACAAGGGAGGATGAGCACAGGAGGAATGTAGGGAGTACAACAGCAGGGCAATATGATGCCTCAGTTTACAGGTAGAGGTTGTGGAACTTGAGTAGATCAGAATGTCAATGTGGCTGACGTTCAAACCATAAAGAGAATACTTCCTTGTCATGCATCTGGGAATGTCAGACACTGAAGATGGGAGTGTTCATAAAATAGTGTAAATAATGTGGTGCAAGGTTGTGGTGTTGCACAGATGGTTGACAACAGTCTATTTCAAAATCAAAGAGTTCAAAGGCCCTGAAACCAAAACATGAATGTTTCTACTGGAGCAGTACAAATGCAAGTTCCTCAACAACAAGTACAATTTCCCCAACAGCAAATTCAGGCCCCAGAGCAAATGCAGATTCCACAAGCTTCGATGGAACAGCAACAGGTAATGTTACCTCTGCAGAACGCAAACCAGAGAGGAAATGAAAATATAAATCAGTTAATCACACAATACCCCTAATGGATTTCAGTGATGATGAAATGTGTGAGTTAAAGTTCAGAAGAGGAAGAATGTTTGTTGGCTGCCCTACTGGAGGTAGATCAGTGTGTCCCTATGTGAATGCAAATGTTGTGGGTCATGATGTTTCATTTCTGGTTGACACTGAAGCAACCCATTCCAGTGTCAGATTTGCAGAAGTCCCTAATATGCCCCTTTCTGGAAGAACGGTTCGAGTAGTAGGAGTAGCAAGCCAACATCTGGTAAATCCCATTACGGAGTACTTCCCGGTCAAGATAGTAACTTTTGAGGATATACTCCAATTTGTAGTTTGTGATGCAAGTCCTGTGAGTCTGTTAGGGAAGGACTTGCTAGCAAATTAAAATGCTCCATCACTTGTATTCATGAATGGATAGCAATCCAAACAAATAGTGATGATGAAACTTCCAGTCAAATTGATGAAATGTATACTCTCATTTAATTGTTTCCTGTCATAACAGTCAGATACTTGCTTGATGAGTTACAAGACACAGTAATGTTGGTAGTTTGGGGTCTCCCCGGAAAAGATATTAGACTCATATGAAGTGTTGACCCATTCAAAGTGATTAGAAAGCCAAATTCAGTGTTTCTCAGAATGCCACAGTATACCATGACCCCAGAAGTAATTGAGGGAATTACTCTGATAAGTGATGATTTTGTTGAGCAGGGAGTTGTAAAAGAAGTGATGGGTAGCATTTGTAATTCTCCCATTATGGGACTGCGAATGCCAAGAGGAGAATACCTCATAGTCCAGGATGTGAGAAAGGTGAACAAAATAGTGGTATTATGTTGTCCTGTGGTGCCAAATCCAGCTGTAGTTTTATTACAGACTCCATGTGAAGCAGAATGGTTTTCTGTTATTGATTTGTCCCAAGCATTCTTTTCAGTGCCTTCACATGAAGACTGCCTTTTCTCAGTTAAATTTGGCAGTTGTGTGTATTTGTGGTGGTATACACCACAGGTATTCTCAGAATCACCGTCCACTTTTACTCAGATCCTGAAAAAGAACTTAGGGCCAGATTTACAAGAAACTGGTGCAGTGCAGTGCAGTGCTTTGCCAAAATTAGCAGCGCTGCGCCAGCTTTGAAATGCAGGGATGTGCTGTATTTACATGAATACGGTATACCCATGCGTTTCCCCCGTACCAGTGCTAAATTAAGCAGCCTGCACCAGCGCAGGCATCCTTGCACAAAAGTGCAAGGGTGTCTGCGTTGAGGGGGGAGATTGTTCATGTGCAGGAAGCTGTCCCTTCCTGCACATGAACAATCTTCAATGGCAGATGGTGGGACGGCACTGTCCAGGTGCATGGAGAGGATCGAGCACCTGTTGAAGACAGTCATGGCAAAGAATGAAGACTTGGAGGCCCGCTCACACCGCAATAATATCCGGATCACAGGAGTGGCAGCATCTACCAGCACAGGGCCTATGAGCCTTTTCGTTGAGAGACTCCCGGTAGAACTGTTAGGCAGAAAGTCCTTTACTCCCTCATTTGCGTTGGAAAGGGCACATCGCTCCCTGGGGCCTCGGCCTATCCCAGGGGCACTCCTGCACCCAATTATTTTGAGGACTTTGAATTACTGAGATTGTGATATCATGCACTGCTAAGGCTGCGACAAAGCCCCGTTACAGTTTCAGGGTATGTCGTTCTCGCTGTTCCCAGACTTCACTCCGCTCTTCCAGGAAGCTCGAAGAAAATGTTCTGAGGTGAAGAGTCTATTGCAACAAGCCAGTTTGCGCTATGTAATACTCTACCTTGCCCGCTTGTGCATTGAAGTGAATGGCAAATCCCATGTTTTAACACCTCGGTGGAGGTTTCAATCTTCCTTCAACAGAAGAAACTTAACAAGACCCCTTCTGCCCACAGCCCTCAGCAGAGCCCCCCCAGATCCTCGCCCGCAGAGGCGTGGGATGCTTCACCGGAGTGAGGCACTCGCTTCTGGACATTGTTGGTGACACTTAGCATATTGACCAAATCACAGATTTGTTGACGAAAGCTGCTCACCTGAACAGATGTCTTTATTTTGCAACTGACACACCCTTACTCATAGTTCTAATCAATGGATCTGCACCGAGCGTTGCTATCTTATTACTTTCACTTATGGCCGCTTGGTTGTCCCTAACTGGAGCATTGCTCACTCCCCCAGGTGTACACCTCTCCCAGGTTCATTATGTTAATGTGGTCGGGGCTTTCACTGGGGGATTTTGGTTCTTCTGGTGTGGGTGAGGGAATTGCAGTTTGTTATGTTTTTTTATCTTGTTGACTTTCTTGTTTTTTCCTTGACATATACACATGCGATGAAGCACCCCACAGCCCCTGCTATGCATCCACTGATTCATTCCCATAAAGGTACCACAGTAAATAATGGGAGATCTTGCTCATAGTGTCGTCTGCACCACATGGAACATTAGGGGACTTAACAATCTCAGGAATGGCAAGTTGTTTATCTCTTATTTAAATAGGCACCAAATTCCACTTGATTTCCTGCAGGAAACTCATCTCTCACTCTCAATTACATACGCCTTTCTCACACAGTGGGGGTAAATCAGTATTTTGCCAATTACAGTTCCTATTCTGGGGAGTGTATTCTAGTACCTAAGAACCTACCTTTTGTGTGTCATGCATCGGTTGCTGACTCTGGTGGGCCCTACGTGGTGGTACACAGGTCCCTGGCTGGCACCTATATTCTTTTGGTCAATGTTTATGCACCTAATATTGATTCCCCCCGATAGTTTTTGTAATTTGAAAGCACAGATGGAGCGTTTTCAATTCAACCATATTCTGCTAGATGGGGACTTCAATTTGACTTGTAATTCACGGAGTCTATGGGGTTACAAAACCTCACTTAATTCAAGCACCACCTGGCATGTTAGATACTTTTCAGCTCGCTGATGTGTGGTGCATACGAAACCATACTTTCACAGTTTACACTTATTATTCTAGCCCCCACAATGTATGGTCCTGCACTGATCAATGGTGTGTGACTCCAGCGGCTTCTCTTTGGCTGGATAGATTTTCGCACCTGCCCGTACCCTATCTGATCACTCCCCACACCTCAGTGCAAGCCACTTTGCTCGTGCCGGCCCAACTTCCCTCTGCCCACTTGTGGTGCTTCCCTTCTCAGGCTCTTCTTGATGAGGCGTTCTGTTCAGAAGTCTACAATGCTATTACTAATTATTTTACTTTGAATGCGGGCATAGTTCTTGCATATGCAAAACTCTGGGATGCCTTTAGGGCATACATTAGGGGGGTATGCATTGCCAAAAAGGATAGGGTGCCTCATTGTCTGTCTCCTCAGGGAGATCTGTTTTACTTCAGGACTTCCATGAAGCCCCTGATCGTGAGGTGCTGTAGTTGGGCAAATATGCTATGGCTAGGCAATGAGGGAGGGTGAGCACGCTGGCCGCACACTTGCTCGCATACTTCGTCCATCATATCAATCCTCCTGTATTGCTGCTCTTCAGATGGATTCTGGCAAGATGGCTACAGATTCTCCAGACATCCTCTCCATTTTCGAATCCTATTACCCATCCCTTTACCAGTCACGATTGACCGCCTCTGCACTGGCAGATTATCTGGCGGAGGTGGCTATGGTATGGTTGGAGACCAGCCAACTGCAGTTTCTTGCTTCACCCATTACTGCAGAGGAGGTTGCCCAGGCCATTGCCTCACTCGGTTTCACGAAGCCCCTGGGGTCTGACGGCTTTACCAGGGCCTTCGATAAGGCTTATAAAGCATTACTCATTTCCCCCCTCCTTGAGGTCTATGCTGACTCTCTGAAATCAGGGAATCCTCCCCCCTACCATGCGGGAGGCAGTGATTGTGCTCCTTCTTAAGCCTGGGAAACCCCCAATATTTTTCCTCATACAGTCCATTGTCATTACTCAATCATGATAATAAGATTCTCCTTAAAGTCCTCGCTACGCGTCTGTCCTTACTTTTGGAAAGTGTAGTTGCCCCCATGCAATCAGGATTTGTACCACATCGTTCCCATCTATTAACTTGCATACAGTTTTTGCTGTTCTAAATCAGATATTTGGGACAGCAAAAAGACAATAGACCAGGGAGGGTGTCTAATGTGTGGTCTCCCAATTTCGTTAGCCCAGAGATTGTACAGAGGTCCCCGGTGGGGCCTGTTGGCTTTTTTATGATTGTCTGTTTTTAATGTTTTTTTAAAATTGTGTATGGGATTATTTATTAAATCTGACATTTTTATATCCTTTCTTAAGATTAATAGTTTGAGTGAATGAATGTATGAGAAGAGAATTGAGTGGTGGATAGCATGATAATTCGCCTAGGTTTTTTTTTCTTTCAATTACTGTGATACAGTGCCCTGTCTCCTTTGGTGGATAGGTTATGGGCGGGGTCCTTTCTCTCCCTTTCTGGAGTTCAAAGTACAACCTGTAGGTTGGAGAGATTTGTTGCACATAAGGATCCCATTATGGATACCTTTAGAATGTCTGGTTTTAGTGAAAACCAATTTAATAAAATTATTGGGACCAATGGAAAGGCCGGCGGGAAAGTAATGATTGTTCCCACTGACAATGAGAATAGGAATAAGATCTTGAACCTAAAGAAAAAAATTATCAAAACGGAATTAGACGCCGACTTTCTTATTGAATATGTCAAGTCGAGTATTATCCCGATTGGATTCCAGGTAAGAAATGAACCTGGTTTGTTTGTGGAGAATAGGAAGTTTTTTGAGACTTGGACTCTTATAGCCAATCAATGCAGTCGAGATTGGATGTTACTAATCATTGAAACAGCGCAAGGGATGGTAGTCATTGTAAAACAGGAGATTGAGGAATTGGAGAAAGCCTTTAAGGAAAATATGGCTCTAGATAATGCTAAAAAATGTTTGGATGAACTAAATCAGGAAGTGGATGGATATAGAGAATATCTGACAAACAATCTGTGAAACTCAGAAGGGACGTTAGCAGATTCAATTATGAACTGACATATCCTTACCTACAGAAGGATTATTATCAAGGAGAAAGAGATCAGGGCAGGGACATGACTCCCAGAGTGAGATGGACACTCCCGAGGGGAGTGGGGAAGAAACATGTTACTTTCTCCAAATCCTCAGGTTCTAGTAGTGAGGATGATGACTGTATGTATGAAAGGAAGGAGTACTCAGGAATAGGGAACAGAGTAGCAGTAGTTTTCTAGAATCACACCCACTATATGGTCAGGGGACAGGGGGGAACAGAGGGAGGGGCCCCCAGCAGAGGAATCAACCTCCACAAGAATACAGATATTGGCTATAGACAAAGCCCCTCTAATGAACATATCTCACAAAATACTGACTGATAGGGAAATAAAAGTTTTGGAGAAGGGTCTTAGTTTTGCCCCTAAGGCAAGAGTAGATAGGTTAGGATTGCAGAAGGATATACGGGCCTTCTTTAGAAAAGTTAGATTGCAGAAATTCTTTGCAGAGTGAGAATTCACTAGTGATGGATGTAATATTTCTGGTTTGAGACCTACAGCTACATTTACTCCCTCGCACAATTAGGAAAAGAGGTGGAACTATTTGAAAATATAGTTGAGTTAGACATTCAGAGAATCCCTCGGGATCCTTTTAAACCTCGTAATAACTTAATTTAGGAACAGAGGTGTGCCCTCCAATCTCTCCAACAAGACTTAAGTGTAACTATAAAACCTGCTGATAAATGGAGTGGGGTTGTGATATTTGATACTCTTGATTATGAAAGACAAGTGGAGAAACTCCAGCCAGTAAAGGAACATTATGTAAGGGTTCCTATGACGAAGATGAAAATGTTAAAGAGGGAGGTAAGAAGAGTGATAGGAGAAGGACTAGCAGAGGGGTGGATTAGTGAGGAAGAGAGCCAGTTCCTCATGAATGAGAACCCTATGATTCCTGAATCTTACGGGCTCCCTAAAATTCATAAAGATATGACGGATCTTCCATTGAGACTAATAATATAATGTATTGAGTCTTTATTGGAACCCTTTAGTAAATATGTGGACAGTTTCCTAAAACCTCTAGTCAAAGAACTTAGATCATATATCACGGACTCATGTGATATAGAAAGTTGAATTTTAGGAGTTCAACAGACATAGGCAATTCATGGTCACCTTAGACATAGAAGCTCTCTACACAAACATTCCACAGGAGAATGCTATTAAAGTGATTAACAGCTACCTAGAGGGAGAGGATATGAGAGGTGCAAATAGGGATTTTATGATAAAATGTGTCACCCTGGTTCTAAAAAATAATTTCTTCTTGTTTAGAAACAATCTTTATTTACAGCTAAAAGGGACCAGAATGGGAGCTACATGTGCTCCAAGCCTGGCCTGTCTTTATGTAGGCGAGTTTGAGGAAAAACATATCTATAAGGAATTGGCCCCATTTTTTTAGAATGTGTTAACTTGGCATTGTTTTATTGACAATGTTTTCTTCATATAGGAAGGTTCTCGTCAAGAACTAGATGAGTTTTTGGTTTAGTTAAACCTGGGTGATACTAATCTGAGATTTACAGCTATGTTGCGGTCGACTTCCTAGATATCTCCATCAAGGATAACAGTGGAATTCTGGAGGTAGAATTATTTACAAAGCCTACTAATAAAAACACTCTTCTCCATTACTTGAGTTTCCATCCTAAAGCCAAGAAGGACAGTATCCCTTTTGGACAATTTTTGATACTCAGAAGAAATTGTATCTCTTTAGATGATTTTTATAAACATTCTGCAGTACTAAAACAAAAGCTAAAAGATAGAGGGTACCCTCATAAGTTGATTAGTCATTCTTTTAAGAGGGCTCACTTCAACGACAGGAAGAGTATGTTTGACAGTAAGAATAGGAAAACGGGCATGGATAGAATAGTTTTTGTGAGTCAATTTGATGACATTAGCAACAGGATCAAGAACATCATTAATAAAAACTGGCATGTTCTAAACAGTGAAGGAGGAACCCCCTTGAGAAAACCCCTTTGCGCAATCAGACGCAATATAAATTTAAGGGACAGTTTGGTACACACCTACAGGGATGTAGGGCCCACTAAGACAATTAAATTTAACTGGTGGAGAAGTGAAAGGTAACTATAGATGTGGAAACTGTAGTTGCTGTGATCTATGGATGGAGGAAAGACATATTGAGTATCAGGGCTTCAAGGCCACCCCCGTTAGTATGAATAACTGTCGCAGCATGAACGTTGTATATCTAATTATTTGTCCATGTGGGTTGGGCTCTGTGAGTGAAACAGTGTAGGAAGTTGGCTCTGTATATACTATCTCAAAGTGAGAGATAGTGTGCATAGAGTCCAAGGGCTTCCCTTAGAGGTTGATAGTGGCACAATTAGATAATACTAATGCTCTATTTTGTGGTAGTGTGGTCGAGCAGTAGGCTTATCAGAGGGTAGTGTTAAGCATTTGTTGTACACACACAGGCAATAAAAGAGAACACACACTCACAGACTTAACTCCAGGCCAATAGGTTTTTAAAATATTATTTTCTTAATTTATTTTAGAATCACAAGATTCAGAATTCAAGTAAGTACATAAACTGTAAGGTACGTGGTATTGGTAAATATGGAACATTGTATTAAAACAGTAATGTACACAGTTTTAGCAAGAATGGCAATAAGCTATTTCAAAAGTGGGCACTGCAAAAATCAACAGTTCCTGAGGCAGGTAAGTATTGGTTAGTTTTTCAGGTAAGTAAAGCACTTACAAGTTCAGTCTCCAGGGCACAGGCATCCCACCGTTGAGGGTTCAAGTTAACCCCAAACACCCGGCACCAGCAACACTGGGCCAGTCCGGTGCAGAGGTCAAAGTAGGGCCCAAATAGTATAGGTGCCTATGGAGAATAGGGGTGCTCTGGTTCCAGTCTGCTAGCAGGTAAGTACCTGCGTCCTCGGGGAGCAGACCATGGGGGTTTTGTAGAGCACTGGGGGGCCGGGTCCCAAGTAGGCACACAAAGCACACCCTCAGCGGCACAGGGGCGGCAGAGTTCAGTGGGCAAACAAGGCGTCAGGTTTGTAATTGAAATCAGTGGAGAGACCCAGGGGTCACTCTGGCGATGCAGGCAGGGGACAGAGGGGGCTTCTCGGGCCAGCCACCGACTGGGCAAGGATGAGGGCTGCCTGCTGGTTATTTCTGCACAGGTAGTCGGTTTCTCTCGGGCCTGGGGGCTGCGGGTGCAGTGCTTCTTCCAGACGTCAGATTCCTTTGTTACAGGGCAGTCGCGGTCAGGGGGAGCCTTCGGATTCTCTCTGCAGGCGTGGCTGTGGGGGTGCAGGGAGTTCGTCTCAGGGTGTCCACGTCGTGGGAGTCGGGTTCCTCTCTGCAGTGTTGGTTCTTCTAGATGCGGGACGGGGGCGTCGGGTGCAGAGTGTTGGGGACTTACGCTTCCGGATTGAGGCTGGAGTCCCTTTAAAGATGGTTGTTTCTTGGACAGAGCCACTGTCCACAGGAGTTTCTTGATCCTTTGGTTGTAGGGCAGTCCTCTGAGTCCTCAGAGGTCGCTGGTCCTGCTGGATGCATCGCTGTGCAGGTTCTTTGAGTCTGGAGACAGGCCGGTAGGGCTGAGGCAAAGTCAGTTGTCGTCTCCGTCGTCTCTGCGGGGCTTTCAGGTCAGCAGTCCTTCATGTTGTAGGTCATCAGGAATCAGATTTCCTGGGTTCAGGGTCACCCCTAAGTACTCAATTTAGGGGTGTGTTTAGGTCAGGGGGGCAGTAGCCAATGGCTACTGTCCTGGAGGGTGGCTACACCCTCTTTGTGCCTCCTCCCTGTGGGGAGGGGGGCACATCTCTAATCCTATTGGGGGGAATCCTCCAAAACAAGATGGAGGATTTCCTAAGGCAGGGGTCACCTCAGCTCAGGACACCTTAGGGGCTGTCCTGACTGGAGGGTGACTCCTCCTTGTTTTTCTCATCATCTCCTGCAGACTTGCCGCCAGAAGTGGGTCTGTGTCGGAGGGGTGGGCATCTCCACTAGCTGGAGTGCTCTGGGGTGCTGTAACACCAGGCTTGAGCCTTTGAAGCACACCGCCACTTGTTACTGTTCCTGCTGGGGGAGGTGTGAAGCACCTCCACCGAGTACAGGCTTTGTTCCTTGCCACAGAGTGACAAAGGCACTCACCCCATGTGGCCAGAAACCCGTCTGGATGTGGGAGGCTGGCAGAAACCGGTCAGCCTAGCACTAGTAGTTGGACTGGTATACAGGGGACATCTCTATGGATGCCCTGTGTGTGCATTTTTCAATAAATCCCACACTGACATCAGTGTGGATTTATTGTGCTGAGACATTTGATACCAAACTTCACAGTAGTCAGTGTAGCCATTATGTAACTGTGAAGTTCGTGTTTAACAGACTCCCAGGCCATATACTCTTTGTGGCTACCTTGCTCTTACAATGTCTAAGAATTGGCTTAAACACTGTAGTGGCATAGTGCTCATGCAACTATGCCCTCACCTGTGGTATAGTGCACCCTGCCTGAGGGCTGTAAGGCCTGATAAAGTTGTGACCTACCTATGCCACAGGCAGTGGGTTGTGGGCATGGCCCTCTGAGGGAGTGCCATGTCGACTTTGTCTTTTTTCTCCCCACAGCACACACAAGCTGTGAGGCAGTGTGCATGTGCTGAGTGAGGGGTCCCGAGGGTGGCATAATACATGCTGCAGCCCTTAGGGACCTTCCCTGGCCACAGGGCCATTGGTACCAGGGGTACCATTTACAAGGGACTTATCTATGTGCCAGGGCCGTGCCAATTGTGGAGACAAAGGTACATTTTAGGGAAAGACCACTGGTGCTAGGGCCTGGTTAGCAGGGTCCCCACACACTTTCAATCATAATTAGCATCAACAAAAGGCAAAAAGTTAGGGGGTAACCAGGCCACCAGAGGCATTTTCTTACAAACAGGTAGAGAGTTTAAGATTTGTTTATGTGAACATAGATCGGCAATTAGAATTGGTAAACCCAATGCCCCACTAGTGGAACATTTTTAACAGAAATGACATTCAGATAGGGACCTACGGTGGTTAATCCTGGAAAAAATCGTCCCAAAGAAGAGAGGGGGCAATGGGGAGACACTGAGGAAGTGGAGAGAATTGTTGCATATCATTAAGCTAGAGACCGTTAAGAAAAGGTTAAACAGCAATGAAGAGTGGGAGAGTGGATTGTCCTACAGATAACCGTCCCATAAGAAGCTGTGGGCGTCTGAGAGTGGGTTTTGAGTTTAGCATCTCAATTTAGCACATTCATATTTTTCTGATATTGGCACCCCTACATTATGGAGCATTTGAATATGTGCTTCACAGTAGTAAAGGGGAATCCGATATGGCGCCTGAAAAAGGATCGTGTGTAGATAGGTTAGAGGTGCATTTCTTTATGCATTATGAGAACAGGAAGTGAGGACACAGTATGCAGGATATGACGTAGGAGATGAGGAGGGCCGAGGTGAAGAAGTAGAAGAGTCTGGATTGGGTCAAGAGCCGGTTGTTGGCACACCCACTTCACAATATAAGGAAGTGGTTTAGAGACGTGCATTCTTGGTTCTTTGTTGAAGAAAGAAAGGATGAGAACGCAGTTCCGCCGACAAGTTAAGCAGGGTAGTGTTTGATGCAATGGTTGTACATACGATAATGGGAAGATAAATTCGACCCTGTGCACAGTGTGTTGTGCCCTGGGCTCTAATGGTAACATATTTTTGGTACCCAGTCCCTCCAAAAGGGAATGAATATTTCATGCCCAGGTCGTGACACACTAAAATATGGATTGTGCCATATGGATTGTGAGGGAAAAATTACTAGTTGTATGAGTTTTACAGGCATTCCTCCAACAGAATTGATATCTAATAAAATGTACCCTTAATATTGTGTATAAGGTAAAATGAATATTTATGAATGTATTAGTTAATTTAGTATTCATGTGTCTGTAGGGCGATACTTTGGTCCATGATAGTAAGTAAAAGTGGTTGCCTAATGTGATTGATGAAATACAGATCCCCTTTTGAGGAATTATAGAGATATAAGGAAATTGTTTGTATTCTTGTTCTTTTGCCCATAGATTTAAGACTGAAAGCCAAATTAATGGCACAGTACTCATTTTTAAATAATTTTATGAATTTGCTGAAAGAGTGGAATATATGGTAAGAGAAGGGGAATATATTTGGTGATGGCTTTTGGGATTTATGGTTCCCCTGAGCACTGCATGGCATTAACTGTATCCACAAATAATATAATTGGGTGTTAGAGACCAGGCCCTGCATGTATAGGGTGAACCATGGGAGAAGAAATATATACACTGCGGACCAACAGGACGGTAGGACCCCCGTGATATGATTATAAATGTTTATTTATTTGCTCTGCCCATCTAGAGGTTGGGAAAATAGAGGAGTAAGAAATACCCTCTGGATAAGGATACGATTTGGTGACTATCATCAAACTTTGATATTAGTATAATCTACTATGAATGCAGGTGAGTGTTGTGATATAATGATGATGATCTGCATGTTTGGTTTTATTTGAACCAGCATTTATTGGATTGATTGCTCACACTAAGGGGGTTATTCTAACTTTGGAGGAGGTGTTAATCCGTCCCAAAAGTGACGGAAAAGTGACGGATTTACCACCAGCCGTATTACGAGTCCATTATATCCTATGGAACTCGTAATACGGCTGGTGGTATATCTGTCACTTTACCGTCACTTTTGGGACGGATTAACACTCCTCCAAAGTTAGAATAACCCCCTAAATGTTCTTATGTGATGTTTTAAAAAAGGAATAAGGGTGATATTCAACAGGGGTAAGTTTGTTGTGGTTTAAACCAAGCACAGGGCTTCTTCCCCCCTGGGGATGGTGCACGGGAATGGGAAGGGCGGACTTTAAAGAGGAAGGAGTGGACTGGGTGAGGGCATGGAACCGTTTAGGAACAAGATGGGTCAGGCCATTAGGTTCAAACAGGTCAACACGGGAAAGGAAAAGCTTCTTACGTTCAGTTGGAGGTGTTTTGGAGCCAGGTCTGGGAGTGGAGGTTGAGGGAGTGGTGGTATGAGGTGTAGGTGTGCTGGACGTGGATGCAGGTGCCTGTTAAGTGTGCTTATGTATGGTGGATGTGTGTGGTGTGGATGAGTGTGAGCGTTTGATTATTTTGGGAGGAGGAGGGGTGGACACAATGGGAGAAGACATGCTGTCAGTGTATATGGATGTTGTGTGGGTGTCTGCAGGTCTGGTAAGTGTGCTGTCAATGTAGTCATGGTGAGTGCAGGTGTGGGGCCTGGGGTGCATGACTGGATGTCAGCTGTTGTGGTGGCTGCAAGAATGGGGGTAACAGCAGTAACTGAAGGTGCTGTGCATGTGGGTGTGCATGGTGGGGTGACAGACAGGGAGGCGGGGGAGGTTGACATAGTGGGGGTGGTGGAGTTGTTGTGTGTGCTTTGGTATGTTAGGTGTGTGGCTGCTTGTGGTGGGAAGTGTGGTGCTTGTGTTTCTCTTTGTGCTTCTTGTGTGTTGATCTGTGTGCATGGCTGTCTGTATGTCTGTTTGGGATGGGTGAAGGGAGTGGGGGGATGGAAGGGGTAGAGGTGGTGGGAGAGGAGACAGAAAGACCACGGACACTGGCTGCTGTCAAAGAGGAGGCAGAGCCTGAAAAGATCTCTGTAGCCCAGACATGGCACCTTGAATGCCTTCCAGGTGTGCATTGCATTGTTGCATCTGGGATGCTAGCCCCTGGGTGGCATTCATGATGGTTGTCTGCCCTACAAAGATGATGGTTCTCGGGAAGTCAATAGCCACCTCTGTGAGGCAGCAGGGCTGACTGGGGCAGGAGATGAGGTGCCTGGGGTGAACGAGATGCCCACCCTCCTGGGTGAGCGGGCACGGGCAACTCTTTGGGGAGCTACTGGGAGGGCGGTGATGGTATGGGGTGGCGGAAGATGGCAAAGAATGGGTGGGCCCAATAGGGTCTGCCACCACGAGGGAGCTACCATCGGAGGAGGTATTGGAGTCACTACCTCCAGTGGTAGTTGCCTCTCCCGTGGTACTCCCCTGGCCCTCCAACCCACTGGTCCCCTTGGCGTTGATGGACTCTGCCACATGGGTCCCGTGGGCTGCAGCATCCTCAGTCGCTGGTGCCTCAGCTGCCTCACCAGATGATGATAAAGTACACAAGGACACAAGAGCACCGAGGGCGGGGGAGAAAACAAGAAAGAAGTATGTCAATGCCAGGACACATTCACTCCCACCCAGCTCAGGCACTAACCCTCAGCAGACACAACACATGTTATGAATGTGCTCATGACTGGTAGGCATGACCCCACAGTACGCTACATTCCCATCCTGCCCCACTACTCTAATAACTCTGAGAGACGATGCCAAGCCAACACATCTGCAAGTCCAGGAGGCTATATTGAATACATTGGCCCAAACAGTGGACCCCTCACAGGCCAACAGACCCAGCCAAAACTACAAAGGACACTATCCCATGGACGTGGAGGGGGGCAGACTGCAGGGACACACCTGTTTATGTGCCTGGCACTACTATGCATGCACCCCCTAGCATCTAACTACACTCATCATAGTGGCATCACAACAGGGTTGGTACTCATCCCCTTGTGGCTTCTGTGCTGCCTTCAAGCGCCCATCCAAATCCAGATAGGCCAACACCAGAATGCGGGCCATTAGGTGGGTCAGGGTCCAATGGGCACCCCTCCCTCGTTAGGAGGTCTTCCCCAGCTGGGTCTCTCCGGTCTTCCTGGCTCAGCGCATCAGATCTTCCCACCGCTTCCTGCAGTGGGTGCTCCGCCGGTTGTAGACCCTCAGGGACCGTGATGGCTTGCCACAGTCCACTTTTCTGATGGGCACTGACCTGCATGGGACACACAAAGTAAAGAAACAGACGTCAGTGTTGTTGCCCCATACACAAATGCCATGCCCGTTCAACCTGACATGGCCCAAAGGGGCAATTTCCAAGACAAAAACTGCCAGACACACTGCGGTTGAGCATTCACACAGCCATCAAAAACACATGCAGGCATCCGCCACACTCACACACATCTAAGGAGGACAAATAGCAACTCACCTGCTCCTCTGGTCACCCATACAGCTTGGCATACAGGGTTAGGACCCCATCCACCAGCTTCTCCAGCTCCTCCGCCGTGAAGGACGGGGCCCGTTACCCTGTAACACGTGCTATCTCAGGGACCAGAGACAGGACACAGCAGCACATGCAGTGGAGTTCTTCCCTTCTCGTAGTGCAGGAGTCAAATGTCAAGGGCATGTCAAAATGGCAGTAGATACCACGGCGGTGTGCACCGTCACCGCCGGCGGGGATCATGATTGGCCCAGCTTCCCCATTGACAACCATGTTATCCAATGATCAGGTGCACGCCGGTGAACACCTCCTACCGCCATGACGTGTAACGCCAGCAGAATGAAGTCACTTCACACTACACTAACTTTATGGCAGGAGGCTGCCATTTTGCATCCACCACACCTCCATAGCCTGGCCAGGGGCCTCATCCATGGCTCCTTTCCCTCTCCTCTTCGTCGAGTACTGACAAGAGTACTGGTCCCCACATGGAATCATGGTAGGAAGTGTGTCTACACTGTGATGCCAATATGACTGAGACACCCCACCACACATTAGCCGGACAGAATTACTTACTTCTTTGTGTCTGTGTGAGTTACATTTGTGTCACATGTTAAACATGAATTCTGTCACCATGAGATGCAAGGGTATGTCCCAAATCAATGTGTCTTCCTTCCTCCCCCATAGGTACAGACCCATGTGGCGAGGGAGAGCCCCATCTGTTTACAGACCCCTGGTAGATCTGGCCACCATGGAGGAATGTCGAAATCATAAATTACTGCCTGAATCGAGCTACAATCCTGGAACTCACAGGCTCATTCCAAGTGACAGTTGGCATGGCTGCCGGGGTATCTCAGCCAATATTCAGCCACATCCTGTCCAGTTCCTGAATGCATTTGTGCAACACCTGCTAAGTTATGTCCAGTTTCCCCAAAGGGCTGGTCTCACCTCCATCAAATCTGGATTCTATGCTTTTGATAATATCCCCCATGTGATAGGTGCCATTGATGGTACCCGCATAGCCCTCATACCCCCAAAAGTAACTGAACAGGTGTTTCAGAATCATAAAAACTATCACTCCACGAATGTCCAATTGGTATGTACTGCTGATCAGTACATTTCACATGTCAATGCAAGGTTCCCAGGATCAGTCCATGATTCATTTGTCATGAGAAACAGCAGTGTGCCACACATGATGGGACAACTACAGGGGGACAGAGCTTGGCTCATAGGTGAGTGTGTACGACACTAGTTCAGTTACATAGCTGACAGGCACGCTGTATGCAAGTAGATAGTGTGTGTTTCAACCCTCTTTCGCCCACTTTTGCAGGGGATTCTGGCTACCCAAAAATGCAATGGCTCCAAACACCTGTGTGAAATCCCAGGACAAATGCAGAAAGGCATTATAATGAGGCACATGGTCAAACTAGGAGGGTGATTGAGCGGGCCATAGGACTCCTGAAGGCAAGATTTTGTTGCCTGCATATCTCTGGAGGATCCCTGTGCTATGTCCCTGACAAGGTATGTAAGATAGTGGTGGTCTGCGGCATGCTGCACAACTCAGCTGTGAGGAAAACTATCCCACTTCTGGAAGAGGAGGATGCTGTCCAACCAGCCCTGCCACCTCAGAGGAGGGATGAGAGTGATGGTGAAGAAGAGGGGGGAAGACATCAACTCCAGGACCCAGCTAATCCGGCTATACTTCCAGTGACTCTCAGGTACATTTCCTATGATGCTCATAACTTCACTGCATTATTTCCAGCTGACTCATGTAGTAAGTACTGTGGTGTCCCTTACCAGTGATGTAGCAAATTCATGACTGAAGTGGCAGGTGTGAGTTAACGCAATAGAATGTACAGTGTGACATACTTCAGAGGCTACAGTCTGTTAGACCCCCTCCTACCATGCAAGCGGCATCATGATGGTAACTGGCTATTGCACATATAATCACATTTGATTGCTCATAATAAACAAGGACAGAGATTTAGGATTAGGATGCACAAGTGTATTTATTCCAAGTCAAAACATCAATGCGTGATGGGATGGTGGAAGGGAGTGTTCACATGGTGAACAACATTCTCAGCTACATTTACACAGCTGTTGGTAGCACAGGGATACAGTCCATAGGGCCATTGGAAGAAGGTGAAGCGGGAGTGGCATGTCAACAAGGTAGCTCAGTGGCAACCAAGGGAGACAGTTCAGGTCAGAGTCACTTCCTGGCGGTGGGCTTGGTCTTGGCTGGTGTTTCAGTGGGTTATCTGGGTCTGAGGCCACGTTTGCGAGGGTGAAGCTGGGCTGCAGGGGAAGGGGTGCTGGTGTCCTGTGAGTCCTCTGGCAGTGCCACCAGTCCAGTAGCTTCTGCAGATGTAGATGGAAGGGCAGTGTCCTGGCTGGTGGAAGGGGCCTGCAGGTGAGTGGAGGACTCAGGCTGGATGTTTGTCTGGTGCTGCAACACCCCTGCAATGATGGCCATGGTAGCATTGAGCTGTTTCCATTGCCTCATGGCCTCCTGGTGATGTGCTACCTGCAGCCTCTGATTCTCTTCCAAGGTGACCAGGATCTGGCCCATCCTGTCCTGGGAATGGTAATATGATCCCAGTACCTCAGCAATTGCCTCCTGGGCAGCAGCATCCCTCCTTGGAACCCCCCCCCGGGCAACTGATATCTTACCACTGGCCCTAGCCCCCGGTGCCTGTGTCCCCTGCGCAGCTCTGGCAGTCCCACTTGAAATGGGCCCTTCATCATCCTGCGTGGTGGTGGGTGGGGACTCGTGCCTCTGTACATGTGGGCAGCCAGTCTGTAGCCTGGGGGCACTGGTGTGGGGGCGTTGGACCAGAGCTGATGGTGGTCCCTGGTTGGTAGGGGTGTCAGTGGTGTCCTGGGTGGGGCTTCTGGAGGGTGACTGTCCAGGGGTGTAGGATGGGCGGGGTATTTCTTCTGTGTCCAGCACTCTCCTGAATGGGCCCTTCATCTTCAGGTGGAGGACTGGCACTCCTTAACGTCTCCGTCCGAGTGGCATGGGTGGTGGTGCCTGTGTGTGAGAGAATTGAGATGTAGGTGTCTTGCACATTCTTGTCATTTGCAGCACTGATCAGCAGTAATTGGTGGTTGGATTCCCATGTAGTGGCATGCAGGGTCCCTTTGTGTTCTCTTTGATGCATTTATTGAGGGGAAGTGGTGTATTGTGGGTGTTGTGGTGCTCCTGAGATTACATGCATGGGTTGGTGACTGTGCACAGGTGGCTGGATGGTGATTTGTATGGGGGATTGTGGGCTTGCAGGTGACATTGATATGAGTGTGTGGATGTAGTGGACTGGGTATGGGATGGGGTCCTGGTGGTAGTGAGAGGGATGGGGTGATACATGCAGTACAGGTGTGGTGACTTGTGGTGTATTGTAGTTGACTTACCCCTGTCCTCTAGTGAATCCAGTGAGGCCCCTGGGTGCAGGATAGCCAAGACTTTCTCCTCTGTATTCGGGGAGAGGAGGTGGGGGACCACCACCAGTCTTCTGTACGGTAATGTTGTTCCTGGATGCCATGGAACGCACCTTCCTCTGCAGGTCGATCCATCTCTTCTTGATGTTGTCCCTTGTGCGTGGATGGTTTCACACTGTGTTCACCTTGCTGTCGATCCTCTGCCATAGCTCCATCTTCTTGGCCAAGGGTGTCTGCTACACATGTGCCCTGAATAGTTGTGGCTCGACTCTGAGTATTTCGTCCACCATGGTACTTACCTCCCTGTCGGTGAAGTTGGGGTGCCATGGTGTACGTTGTGGGTTGTGTATTGTAGGTGTGTTAGTGAGAGTGTTGTTGTGTGGTTAAGTGTGTGGCTTGTGATGGTGGGTGTACAATGTAGGAGTTTTGGTGGTGTTTTTGTGTGCTTGACTTGTGTGATGGTTAGTTCAGTGTATGCGTGTTGTGGTGTCAATATCTGTTGCGCTATTGGCATTGCAAAGGATTGTGGGGTGTGTATGTGTGTGTTTTAAAGTTTTGTGGATGTGTGTCAGGTGTGTGCTTTCCAACTTGCCAATGTGTGCATTTGTTGTTGGCGGGTCCCATTGCTGGCCGTGGCGGTCCGTACCGCCAATGGTCGTTCAACATTCACTGTCCGCCAAGCTGATTTGTGCATCATTTGGTGTGCGGGGGATTTGTCTGCATGGCAGTGGCGGGGTGATATGTACTGCCTTTCTGCTGTTGTTGGCAATGGCGGTGGGTGGAGGTTGCAAGATTTTTGGAGGTTTGTCTTTTTTACATCATTATACTGCGGTGTGCAGTTCATCACCACTGGCAGTCTTTTGTTCACTGTCATCACGGCGGTCGTGGTGATTGCTGCCATGTTCATAATGAGGGCCTTAGTGCTGGATTATTGCAAAGGTCTGGCTAATGTGGTTTGCTCTTTATCTCATCAGGTTGAAGCAGCAATGGTTCAAACAGCTCAAGAGCAGTGACACAGCTTGAAGCCCAGTGAATGGGTGCTTATCAAGAAGCATGTGAGGAAGAGTTGCCTAGAACCAAGGTGGAAAGAGCCCAACCAAATCATCTTACTGACTATAACAGCTGTGAAGTGTGCTGGTCTTCCAAACTGGATTCACGCAAGCCACAAACGCAAAGTTCCCTGTCCTCTTGAAGACACAGAGTCTGATCCACTAGGAGTGAATGCGGAAGGCGAAGGGATTCAGATTAACCAAGCTTTGAGGACTGGACAAGTGGCTGAAGCAGAACTCATATAAGATGGTGAAAATTCAGGCGTTACAAATGCAGGAGAGCCAAGTCAAAGCCAACTGACCCCTGCCAACACAGAACATGTTGAGAATCCAGTTGCATATGAAAAGAGAGCTGTAAAGGAAGATCAATGGTCTGCATCTACACCTGACCTGGTTGCAGATATAACAGAAGCAGCTGAAGAATTGAGTCAAAGTAAAGGTGAAATGTGTGCTGTGAGGAGAACAAAAAGGTAAAGACTGCCAAGCCGAAAAATCCTCTTCCCCTAAATGGATCTATTTCCCCTAAATGGATCTATCTTGTTGCAAATGAATGGGAGAACAATTTTATGGCCTTTTGTTTTGACCGTGAGAACTCAGTTAAACATTCTGGAACTTGAAATCATGTTTGAACTGAGTTTTGAGATAACCTTGCCAATTGATCAACAAAGACATTACACACTGGAAGTGTCAATAAGCAATCACCAGACTCTGATTTATTAAAGACAAACCTTTCTGAACTATTTTGAGAACCTTTTAGACGAAACTTGATGAACTTTCTAGAAGATCAAGACTGTTGGAAATAATTGCAAAAAGACTTTTTGAAAAGCTGCTTTGAATTTATTTTTGATTTTTGCTTGCTTTTTCTTTTCTTTTCTTTTCTTTTCCTTTCTTTTATTTTCTTTTCCCTCTCTAATTCTACAGAAGCTATGAACCCAGAATAGGGTAAACATAGCAAGTGTAAATATGTGTGTATTGGCTTAGTCAAAGTATGTGTTATTATGAGCATCCTATTGATTGCTGGATTGAGTGTTTCAGTGAAAGAAAATGTGCAAAGCCCAGAAACTCCAGTGCAGGGAATAACACCATTTTAGCGGGATACGTTTCATAAGGAGGAAAGATTGCTTCATTTAGATATGCAAGGGGAGATTTGTCTTCCAATGTTTATTATAGTCTGCTGTATGAGTATGTGGATACAATAAATCTGCATGACTGTTATGTATGTACACAGATTCCTTTGTCAGTACAGGAAGGGATTACATACCATGATTTACCACTGATTTATGGCATTAATTGAAGCCAAGAGTACACCCAGTATTTTTATTCTAATGTTGATATAGTTTTCTCTTTCAATTATTCAACGCTTGACTTGAATGACCCAAAACAGGCAAATATTTGGGGAGACAATAGGTAAAGGATTCTCAAGAGTAGGATCTTGGTTTGGAAATTTGGGAAATGGATTTGGGAGAATGCTCCTGAAACCAATATTGAGCATGACAATGTGCATAATTTGTGCACTTGGATTTTACAAGGCCTACAATTTCGGGAAGATGCAAAGAACAAAGAATAAACAGAGGAGGGAAGAGATTGAAATGGACAATATGAGAAACAGATACTAAATGAATCTGAAGAAAATTTAAAATTACCACCGGCCTAGACCTATGCGTTATCTTACTACAAGACTTTGAGTTGTCTCATGGTAAATGAGAGTGCCCTTTTAGTGATGGCATAAATTGGCGTCAGAGGAGGGATTGATAGAGATCAGATTTTACTGATACATTAGTGGCATAGAAGTTATCATATGGCATCTTATAAACCTTCATTTAAAAGCCTAACGGAGAAATTAACTTGAAATGCAAAAATGTGCACATTTGAATAATGGAGGACATTGTGCCCTCAATTTATTTGGACATCAAATTTTGCCTTGCCAGATGTTGTGCATTTATATTTAAGTGAACTACTGACATGAATTAATGTTAAAAGTATTTGTTTTAGAGATACAATAGAAATGAAAAAATATAACATAAGTATTGAATGAACATGAACTTACCTTACTTTGATGTATAATGATTGCATGACTTTTGAGTTGTGTGCAGAGAAATAAATACATGTTTCAATTATTTCTAGCACTATGCATTAATGATGTCTGCAAATGAATGAATTTGTTTTGCATATGTTAATTAAATGGTACACATTAACATTAGTGTTTAGTAATTTGAACTATGTAGTTAGACTTACTTAGCTAGTCTAGGCATGAAGATTCATTTTCGCTGCAATACTGAGAAGTGCTAATTCATCATGTTTTCTTTGACCTGCAATTATTTCCTAAGTTTGCATAAGAAGAATGTCTTATTGTATTAAGAGACAGCAATTGTGGTTCAGTTGTTCTAGCTGTCGGATGGACAACAAGTATTATTGAATTCACATGAGAAACTGGGATCATCATGTGTTTCACGGGAAGAAGTTGCACTGTTTCAAATGTTATTCATATTGTAATTTTCAACTGAACTGTATGATTTCATCAAGATGTCGTCGCACCTTCCCTGAGAAAATCTACAATAGTTGCAAATTTGAAGGACATCCATAATTATCATTGGAAATTGATTGGAAGATAGGTCAACTCTGAGGACCAATCAGAACTGTATGGACATTTCTAGTTAGGGAGAGACTTTTGAAACTTTGGGAAAGTTCATCCTTGACTGTTTGTGCTGCAACCTTCTATTCCTCTTCAAGTCTTTTACCATTTCTAGCCTTTCATGTTATGAGTTTCATTATTATTTTCATGTACGTTTCTAACTTAGTTTTGCCTATTATTACATTGGTTCTGTGGTTGTAATAAAGTTTTGAAACTTAATTCAGTTTGGAGTCTTGGTTCCGTGGCCAAATTTCTCATGTTATTGATTTGTGATGAATAAATCTGGTTACCTCCTCTTCACTGAGCCCAAAAATCCCATCGACCTCTAGTGTGGATGGGACGAGTTGTGGCATCTCACCAGTGCAGGTTTCGGAATCTGAATTTGGAGGAAGACCTCTGCGCGCTACAATAGCCGCTGGCACTCAACCTCGTGAAAGTAGTCCTTATTGTCCGAACTCCCTCCACACCTCACTCCCCCATCTCACCTACATTCAGGCCTTATATCAAACAGCATCCTGTGGTAAGGAGCCTTTTTCTTGCTGCAGTCTTTGCATAATATGGATCATGCTGACCACAAAGGAGCCTTCCTGTCGTCATGTGCCATTGATGTCTCCTTTTGACATATTTCTAGTTTCTGATAGCCAATGCTGCTGTACTGTTGTATTGTACTGAATTAGCACCTGATTACATAACTAAAGCTATTTTAAAAAAATAAATGAGTAGGTAAAGTTGGTCACCTTGAAAAGGTTTACAAAGCCAGTTTCCAAAATGGCAGCTACTAGCAGTTGATGAACTCAGTAACAGTGAATTGGGAGTATTTGTGTCTTTGTATAATGAAAAAACATGTTAGAAAAAGGAGATAACTTTTTTTAACAAGAAGAAGACCACATTAGGACTGTAGGCCCTTGTAATGAAAGCAGCCACCTTTTATTCAAACATGAAGAAGTGTTTGTCAGGCTGAGCACGTCAGCCTGACAGACACGCTTCAAATTTGGGTAAGGTAGCCAGGTGCTATACATTCGCTAAATGCATCAGCGTCTGTCTGCCTAAGCTGCAATTTGCTATGGTGAAGATTTTACAGCACGGTTGACATGACTTCCTCAGTCAGGCAAAGACTTCTGCGAGCCTCGCTGTTGGAAGTTGCCCTGTCTGACGTTTTGCCTCTGACCTCCTGTTTTTGATCCTGTGCTGGATTCAGGACTCTGGTCACTTTACCACTGCTGGCCAGTGCTAAAGTGCAAGTGCTTTCTCTCTAAATAGTATTGGTTATTGGTTGATGTGTGATTGGCATATTTGATTTACTAGTAAGTCCCTAGTACAGCTTAAAGTGTGTACCCAGGGCCAATAAATCCAATGCTACTAGTGGGCCTGCAGCACATATTGTGCCACCCACATGAATAGCCCTGTAAACATCTCAGACCTGTCACTGCAGTGTCTGTGTGAGCAGTTTTAACTGCCCGTTCAACCTGGCATGTGCATCCACGAGCCAGGCCTAAACCTTTCCTTTTACTACATGAAAGTCACCCCTAAGGAAGGCTCAAGGCAACCCCATAAGCAGGGTGCAGTGAATTTAAAGGTAGGACATGTACAGGTGTGTTTTACATGTCCTGATAGTGAAATACTGCTAAATATGTTTTTCACTAATGCAAGGCCTATTTCTCCTATAGGTTAACATGGGGATTGCCTTGAAACATTTTTCAAGTGTAATTTCCCACTGGGGACGGACAGAGATATGGAGTTTGAGGTCTCTGAACTCCCACTTTAAAAATACATCTCTTGGTGAAGCTGCTTTTTAAATTGTAAGTTTGAAAATGCCACTTTTAGAAAGTGGCCATTCTCTTGCTTAACCATTCTGCGCCTCTGCCTGGCTGTGGAATCTATGGGGGTGATTCCAACTCTGGCGGGCGGCGGAGGCCGTCCGCCAGAGTTCCCCCGACAGAACACCGCTCCGCGGTCCTAAGACCGCTGCGGTGATTCTGTGTTTCCCGCTGGGCTGGCGGGCGACCGCCAGAAGGCCGCCTGCCAGCCCAGCGGGAAACCCCTTCCCACGAGGAAGCCGGCTCCGAATGGAGCCGGCGGTGTGGGAAGGTGCGACGGGTGCAGTTGCACCCGTCGCGAATTTCAGTGTCTGCTAGGCAGGCACTGAAATTCTTTGTGGGGCCCTCTTACGGGGGCCCCTGCAGTGCCCATGCCATTGGCACGGGCACTGCAGGGGCCCCCAGGGGCCCCACGACACCCCATACCGCCATCCTGTTCCTGGCGGGCGAACCGGCAGGAACAGGATGGCAGTATGGGGTGTCGGAATCCCCATGGCGGCGCAGCAAGCTGCGCCGCCATGGAGGATTCCATAGGGCAGCGGAAAACCGGCGGAACACCGCCGGTTTTCCTGTTCTGACCGCGGCTAAACCGCCGCAGTCAGAATGCCCTGCGGGGCACCGCCAGCCTGTTGGCGGTGCTCCCGCCGACCCCAGCCTCGGCGGTCAATGACCGCCAGGGTCGGAATGACCCCCTATGTCTGGTTCAGGATGATAGTTGGGCTGCTTGTGAATTCACTCTAGACAGTCATACATGGGGAGCTGAGGTATGCCCTGCATATCCTGATGGGTCCTTGTGGGGTAGAATGGTGGGAGGAGCTGACACTTGCACCTGAATAGGGTTGTACCTGTCCTTGCACAAAGCAGCCTCCAACGCCCTGGAGTTTGTCTGGGGCCTGGGCAGGAAAGGCAGGGTCTTGTGCACTACAAAGACTTTCCTTTGAAGTTTGCCTACTTAAAAGGCAGAAATGAGTATAAGTATTGGACCTCTGAGACCCCAACTTCAGAACACTTCTGGACTGAGGACATTCTGCCAGCAAGAAGAGCTGAATGCTGTAGGAGGAACTGCCACTCTGCCTGTTGCTTTATTGTACTGGCCTGCTGCTTGATGCTTCTATCCTGGGAGTGAAAAGGCCAGGCTTTGCTTTCTACATCCTGCTTTCTAAGGTTCTCCAAGGGTTTGAACTGAGTTTGCCTCCTGTTGAAAAATTTCAGGGACATCAAAGACTTCATCAACCAGTGCCTGGACTCTTTTGCTGAGAGTCCTGACTTGCCAAGTGGTGCCAAATCCAGTCCCTGGGCCCTTGAAACCGGTGTCCTGAGGAAGAAAATCCATGCATTGGATCGCCGTGGCTGAAAATTGACTAATTGCTGGGCTTGCGGCAGAAGAATCAACGAAGCGCATGCCCTGCGGCAGAAGAATAAACGCAGGGCCTGCGTCCATCACCTGTAGGACCAATGCAGCAACTGTTCCACTGTGACTCTATCATCCTCATGTGTCTGCATTATCTCACACATTGTCCCTGGGCAACATTTTGTCATCATCTCCTCACCATAGCAAAGAACCGAGGCTGTGTGACTGGAAACCGACGCATCATCTCTCCTCCATGGAGAGAACCAACGCATCACCTCCCCTGCCAGTAAGGAACCAACACATCCCCTCTCCTGCGAGGAGAGAATCGAAGCATCACCTCCCCTGTCAGTAAGGAATCGACACATCACCTCCCCTGCACAGTAAGGAACCGATGCGTCGCTTTGTTTTCCGGCACATCACCTCCTCTGCGACCCACATCGTCTTTGTGTTTGACAAATCCAAGGTACTGTGTGTTAAAAAGAGACAACCATTGATTCTTCTGGATTAAGGCTCTTTGCAACATTTTAATCTCTATCTTTGCTTGTGTATGTTGGAATTTTGCTGGTTTGGTCTTGTTTAACTCAGATAAATCTTGGCTATTGTTCTAAACTGGTGTTGAGTGATTTTGTGGTGCTTTTACTGTGTGAGTGTAAAAATACTTCACACATTGCCTCTGAGAAAAGCCTCACTGCTCGTGCCATGCTGCCAAGGGGGTGAGCAGGAGTTATCTTAGCTGTGTGGCTTCTTTACCCTGACTAGAGTGAGGTTACCTACTTGGACAAGGTTCAAACCACTGCCACCTAGAGACCCTATTTCTATCACTCACCAGCATGACAGGGGGTGCCACTGATAGACTAGAACCTGGACACTTCGGTTTTAAGCCCTGAAGTGCCATAGGCCTAGTGTCCATCAGTGATACTTGTCACAGACTGGTTTGGGTCAGCAACTTTCACTGACCCCATTCCACTCTGTGACAATATAAGGAAGGTCCTCTTCTCATTGGCTGACCTTTAACAAGGCCAGCCAAAGTGAAAAAATGGCAGTTCTTTCCCCAAAGCCTCCAGGAAACTAAAGAGGCTTCTCTCCTGCCACCCGAGATCACTGCCTCAGTCAGGTAAGCTTCTCTTATAATTTTGGGTACATGTGCGTGTGTGTATGTATCAATGTTTGTGTATCTGTGCATGCCTGCATGCTGTAAATGGGTGTGTGTATGTGAAAGGTGTTAGTATTTGTGTGCACATGCGTAAGAGAGTGAGTGTGTGTGTCCACCCCACCTCTGATGCATATTACAGGCTTACACTGAATGAACAGCACTATTTTGTATGCAGTGAATGACATTGTGCTTAGACAGAATTGCATCACACAGAAGGGAACTGATGGCTGAAGTGGTCTGACCCATTGCCCCATGATTTATGCTCTGGTGGGTGGCAACAAAATGTGACTAACACAACAGGCTCAGGGGCATAACAGACACCCCTGCAGCCCCCGCAGTTCAGGAGGCCCCCAGTCTTACATATTTATATATATATATATATATATATGTATATATATATAAAGGGGGACACACTCAGCTTGTCTGTCCAAGGACTAGAGTGTGTGTCGCTCATAACACAGCTGCACGGACAGCCTGCTCTGAGCTGCTCAGAGCTGACACAGGCTGACTCAGAAATGAAGAGAAGTAAAATAACACTTTTTTCTTTCTCCTTCTCTCTGAGCCTTCCATCTCCCTTACGAGAGTGGATAAGTCTTATTCATTTCAAAATAGCCTCTCTGTATTTGCTTATTTCTACTGTTTATCAGGGGTCAGTAGGGTATCTCTAGAACACAATTAGAGTGTTTTCTTCCTGCCTGTTCAAAGTAGGTACAGATAAGGGGAAAATGCCTACCTGATTTTTCTAATTGTTCTAGCAGCTAGGACAGTGTAATACCACTCGCTCATGCCCATATGAAACCATTTAGGTGGCAACCCCGGGAATAGAATGTGTGCAACTCCAGAAACATAACCAGGACTCAGGCTCAGAGGTAGTGGAGGGCTCAAAATATAGCTATAATGTTGAATGAGTGGTGAAGGATGTGAAGGGGTGATTGCACGTGGATGATGCCCCAAGGATCTTCTCTCAGCCCAACTCTTTTTAACAACTACATGGCATCGCTCGCCAACATCGTCCGATCCCACAACCTCAACATCGTCTCCTACGCCGACGATACCCAGCTGATCCTCTCACTCACCAAGGACCCCACCACCGCCAAAACCAACCTCCACGACGGACTGCATGCCATCGCCATCTGGATGGAGAAGAGCCGCCTCAAACTTAACTCAGACAATACAGAGATCCTCATCCTCGGCTCCAACCGCTCCGCATGCGATGACTCCTGGTGGCCAGCCACCCTAGGAACCGCACCAACACCCACCACCCACGCACGCAATCTAGGCTTCATCCTAGACTCATCGCTCACCATGACCAGCAAGTCAGTGCCATGTCATCTTCCTGCTTTAACACCCTCTGCATGCTTCACAAGATCTTCAGATGGATCCCCACCAAAACAAGAAGGACAGTCACCCACGCTCTTGTCAGCAGCAGACTGAACTACGGCAACGTGCTCTACATCCATGCTCACAAAGCTCTTCACAACACAGGCCCGGACTACCTCAGCGAGCGACTCACCTTCCACACTCCCACCCGCCAACTCTGCTCCGCCAACCTTGCCCTCGCCGCCATCCCTCGCATCCATCGAACTACAGCCGGCGGCAGATCCTTCTCCACCTCGCCGCCAAGACCTGGAACACCCTCCACGTCCACCTTTGACAGACCCAGGACCTCCTGCCCTTCAGGAAATGCCTCAAGACCTGGTTATTCAAGCAGTAGCAGCCCTTCCCTCCCACCCGCCCTCAGCGCCATGAGACCCTAGTGGGTGATTAGCGTGCTTTACAAATGTTGATTGATTGATTGATTGGGGTGCGTGAGCGCTAAAGAAATGGACCTCTCCTTCAAAAGACTCTCCTTCAACACCACCTTCTTTTCACAATGACTAGCACACGTGTGCCCTGTACAGGTTCTTGTCTTGTTAACGGTTTGCTGTAAGGGGACAGGAATAGCATTTTTAAATAGTTAAATTCAGGCGTGTTTCATCTGTATATGCAATAAACTAAGGAGAGTTGTTGTCTTGGCACCAAATGTATTTCAGTCCACTTGGATACATTTAAAAGGTAACAGCACCTCTTATACTGAATGTATTTTAAATGTATTTCCCAAAACAGTAATTACCCAAGTCTGTGTGGGCCGTCACCTACATCTGTACTATTCTCTTTTTTTGTTACATACGATGAAATACTAGTCATACTATTTTTTTGCGTCCTTAGAAGTGAATTGTTTTTGGCAGGGCACACATTAGGCTACAGTTAAACTGGTGAGGGAACTTTATGGGATAAAGTAACCCATGCTGTACTTATAAGGATATTGTAAATTGTTAATCACTGAGGAGGTCCATGACCATATGGAGGAACGGCATGGTGAGCAAGTGACTTGGGGTGAGTGTTTAAAAAACTTCAACACTCCATCCATCATCCTTTTTGTGTTTCTAAAAATGCCATAATTATGCCAGGGTATGCCCAGACGTGGGTCCCTTGTTTGCTGTGCCACTGGATTCAAACTAGCCTGGCTGAAGAGGGGTGATACCCCGAAACAGGTCCCAGGATGCTTGTTTCCGGTCCAGGGAGGACCTGGCCTTGCATTTTGGCCTGAACTGTTCCCATGGGGAGCAGAGTCAAAACGGATTTTCATATGGCTGGGTCCATACTGGGGTGGCATGGTGAGCAAAAGAATGATGGATTTAACCCAGATCTGCTACTGAGGGTGAGTGCTTGAAAAGTTTAAGCACTCTGTACATCATCCTTTAGTGTTGCATATAGAGGAATGAGGCTGAAGGCCCAGTTCCCTTACAATGTTATGAAAGTCTGAGGTGACTTGCAACATTCTTATTATGTACTTCAGGGAGTATTTTATTCCTTATACTATGTGATCACATCATCACCTTTGCCATAAACCACTTAAATACTTTGGGGGCATATTTACGAGACCCTTGCACCACTGTTGCATAACTTTTTGTGATGCAACAGAGGCGCAAACCTTGCACTTATATCTATTAGGTCACACAAGGCCACTTTGCGTGGCTTTGAATGGCCTCATAGATAAGGAGTAAGGCAAGGCATCGCAAATCGTTGCCTTATTCAGTGCAAGGGAGGCATTCCATGGGCATTGTGGTGGGTGTTCCCATGCAACATCCATGGATTTTGATGCATCCCCAGATTTACAAGACCTTGTAAACCTGGGGATACGCCAAAACCTTACGTCTCCCCAGGGGAGGCGCAACATGGAGAAATATCTTTATTTCTCTTTGTTTTGACTTCTTTCTATGTGTGCTGCAGCACATATAGAAAGAGGAAAAAGCCTCACAGGAATGTTTTTGTGCAGGATGGAGAACCTTCCTGCACAAAAACAATCCTGCATGCAACGCATGGTGCATGGGTGCCTGCGTTGGTGCTAGTTTGCCAAAAATGCCACCAGCTCTGTGAGAAAGGACAGAAATGTGCCATAAGCCATAGATGAGGCACATTCATGCCCTCGATGTTGGCAGTGCAGCAACGTGACTTGCTGCGCTGCTCTGTGTCAAAAGCACATAAATATGGGCCTTAGTGGGTAGCTCTTTCTGAAGAAAGGAAAAGCATGTTTGCAAACATGAAAAATAAAAATAGAATATCTAGTGCAAAATTAAACACATTTAAAAAGCTGTTAGGTATTTATTGTACACATTTATTAGAATTGGTTTATCACAAGTCCATTTTTTAAAAGGTGCAGTATCTGGGAATATATAGAAACATGCAGAAAGATTCTAACTTTTACATAAGTACCTCAGGAGGGCAAAAAATAAATATGTTGCTATAAATGTCCTCTTTCTGTTTATCATGGTACAGCTAGAATAATAGAGCAGAAGAATGAAAGCAATGTTTGTTTCCTTTTTGAAAAAATTGTTTAATTATACTTCATGACTATCTGCCTTTCCTCTGGCTGCTGGCTCTGGTAGCAGACCCTGTGACGTAAGAACTCAACTGGAATAACTTATTACAGGTGTAAATTATAATAAGTGACTGAGGGGCAAATTTATACTCTGTTTGCACCGAATTGGCGTCTTTTTTTTTTTTACTCTAATTCGGTGCAAAACTAACTCCATATTTATACTTTATTTATGTAGCTAAAGTCATATTTTGGATGTGGAAACCTACCTTGCCTTAATGAGATACAAGGTAGGCGTTCTCGTGCAAAAAATGACTCTATGGCCTTAATGCCATATTAATATTCCAGTGCAAAAATGGTGTGCGGGAGGGAGGAGGGGTCAAAAAATGGTGCAAAGCTTGCTTTACCCCATTGTTTAACACCTTGGTCAGGGCAGGCGTTAGGGGACTTGTGGGCTATTTCCGTGGTGGAACACCGTGGAATAAGCCCACAGGTGCCCTCCCCAGGCCCCAGGGACACCTCCACCCACACCAGAGGGACAGCGGAGGATGGGGGACCCCATTCCAGGTAAGTATAGGTAAGTACAGGTAAGTATTTTTTTTTAAGTGCCTGAAATGGGCCCCCCTACATGGCACTGGGTGCAATGGGCATGCCCAGGGGACCCTGTGCTGGCCATTGGGGTGGGTGGTGGGCATGAATCCTGTCTTTCTTAAGACAGGAGTCATGTGGTATGGATGGTTTTGAGTCAGAAAATGACTATAGGAGGTTAGTCATTTTGTTGTTCTCTAACCTGCCTAGCGTCATTTTTTGTTGCAAAACCCCCTTCTTCCATACCGCCAGCCCCATCTGACTAACGTATTTTTTTTTGCTGGTAGCCTACCCTTTTCACCAGCTTGCACCAATCCATAAATATGGTGCCCGGCTGGTGCATAGAAATGTGCAAGCCGGTGCTAAATTGTGGGTGCAAAACTGAGTTGGTGCAGTTTTGCACCAAAAAGTATAAATCAGGGCCTGAGTGTGTTACATGTTGCTGATTGTAAAGAAATTAGGGATAGGTTTTGAATACAGGGATTGCAGAATCCCATTACATATAGCTACGATTGGTGTAACATTAGCCCCAGCAGCCTTGGCAGTGCAGGGGGGCCTGAGCTCCAGGGGACCCTCTGAGCACAGTACACTGACTGGGTCTAGGGCCACTTAGTTTGATATGCTTGTGCATGCAGTGACGCACTGCGCACTGGTCTGCCCTGTCACAGGCGTCGGGCACCTGCCTGAGAGTTCGTGACTGGGTCGGGGGTCGGGCTGTGCTTGTACTTTGAAGGGGGCCCCCTCAAGTTTCATTACTCCACTGAACAGGTCAAGAAATAAGAAGGGTTGACTGATAGTTCCTATATGCATTTCTGTTTATGTTTTATTTTTAAAGGTTTTTTATGGGGGAGGGGGGTTAGCTAATGGCAGAACTGAAAAGGTTCACGGCTGAAACAAATAAACAGCACCTGCAATAGTTTTTCTTGTGCAATGTGTCTGCTTTGCTTAGGAGCAGCAATGTTCAGGCAAGGATGAGGTGTATCAGATTCCAGCTGGGTCCAAAACAAAGCCCGAAGTTAAGGGGCCATCAGGCCTCCTTTTTTTGGAGTATTCTGACTAAGGGCTATCTGGAATGTCACACCTAAATAAATGCAAGGGATGAAAAAGAAAAAGGCATCACTTCATAGGTATTTAAGAGAGGCACTCTTTTGACTTTGTTCAGTCTCTGTATATAAGACATATGCATGCAATCAATGAATGTCAGATGTGTTGGTCTGTCCCAGTATTTACACAAATAACAATTTAAATACTGCTATTTTGTTTTACATCTTTTAAAGTGCTATAGTGTCACCAATCCAAATGCAGGGTGTCAGAGCAGTTTACATCGAAATTTCACAATTACACATTGTACATTGACAATAAATTATGTGAGTAAATCAATGTACATGATGTGTTACAGAAGACAGTGAGGGTTACAAAGTATAGGAGCCACATGTCCTCATAGCTCACTGTGCTATATTAGAAGGATTGCAAATTATGAACTGTAAGTAATAAAAGGATCTTTGTATTGAAAGCAGTAACCCACTTGTCCATTTACATAAAATAAATATCTGTCATCTGCATGTTACGTAATGTGGTTTGCGGGAAACATCTTAACCCTCTATGCTATTTTGACTCAAAACTGGGCCTAGAAAAAACACAGTTCTTTCCAGCAAATATGTTAACGTCCAGAGTTATCTTACCATTATTATTATTCCATGAGATTTACCAGGCACACAAAGATCTCTGCAAAAGGTGTCTTAACCCCATAAGATATTTTAAAATGTAGGCTTTATAACCTACTAAGCAGAGCAGATGTATTGCCACGCGTCTCCTTGCTGTCAATTTCTTTGTAGCAGGCTTTTAAAAAATAAATGTCTAAGTTGAGGCCTAGATGTTGTGTTGGGGTTGAGTCACTATTTTTGGTACATCCTCGACTCAAAATCACATTTGTTAAATATTGTGGTGCGCTCAACTGTATTCATGATAGACCTGCTAAACATATGTGTGAGGTCTTGAGATCTGATGTCACTTCCTGTATAACTTCCTGCGCGGTAATGAGCTGTTATTCCACCTTCTGTGATGCTGTGCGATGTTACGCGCCATGATGTCACACACTGTGATGTCATGCACCACAATGTCACTTACATGCTGCCTAACTTGGTAAGTCCCCACACTTCTGTTTTTAGGACTTATGCACTGGAAAGGATTCTACAAATCCTGGATAAGTCTGTCATAATAACTGAGTCAATAGCATTGATATCAGGAGTGAATGAGAGGTCTGTGTCCAAGTTGACTGTCAGGTTTTAAACATTTTTGGAAAGTACATGGTGCAGGTGCAGTTCCAGACTTAGGGTAAGCTGAATGATAATGTTGTGGGTTCTGTCCTTCGAAGTACTAGAATCTCATATCTATCTCTGCCTGGGCAAGGAAAGCTCTCATCTTTCATCCAGTAATGAATGTGGTGCCAGCATTTGGTGATGTTTTCCTGGCTCCCAGAAACATTCTCAAGACCTATGCGGATAAGGGCCATGTTGACCATTTAGGTTAATCTCAAGAGTGCTGATTTACAGCCCTGGCACTCTGAGCAGCCCCTGACTGAATGAGCTGCCTTCCATCTCAATGAAGAGCATTTGCCTTCTTGAGAATTAGAGAACTTAATTGTATTGTAATATTTATATAATACTTACTGCCACCATGTGTGGGACTGAAGCACTTGCCTGCATGCATAGCATGCAACACCATGTAGTGTGTATGGTTCAAAGGATGTTGTCATTGCTTTGACCCTATATTGAAAGTGCTTCTTTATTGTGTGTGACGACCACTAAGGTATAGTTATCATGTTCTGAGATGAAGCGCTTAGCAGTGTGATGGATAAAGTAGTGTCAGAAAGGCACCAGTTTAAGCTTTTCAGTAAGTTGGAAGCTTTTCATAGGTCTCTTTATGGTATTTCCTATGATCTTATTTCAGTAATAAGTTGACACCTGCTGTGGTGGTCAAAATCAAAGTCCTTCATTGGCCAGCGATATGTGGCAGATCTCTTCAGTTATTCCATACATATTCTGTTGGTGATGGATGGTACACCACTAACCTTTGGACACGACTGTCATATTTAAGACAATATTGGCAAGCAGTATAAAAGAGTTAAATTCAACTTATCTGCACCAGAATTGGCTGCCCGGTCTCTGTGTGTTGTAGTACTAGTATAAGCGAGGGCCAGGAGGTTTACATATGAATTGACATTACTATATAAAATCCAGGCTAAACATAGGCCACCCCTCATATCTTACCTAGACATAAAAGGCTGTGTGCTGTTTGGGCTGTTACATATCTGTAGACTGTATATTGTACTTGAAGGATTCATATTCTTTGTTCTATTTAAGGGTTATGGAGTTATGGAGTTATCCTGGAAATAGTGATGATTTGATCCCTCTTTGGAAGTGTAAATGCCCTTGAATGCTTCAAATCTTGGCTGCTAGTGAGTTCCCAAGTATGGCGGCTTGTACTGAGAAAAGGGTGCTTGCTCTGAATTTCTTACAATAAGGTAATAGGGTGATCTATAGTGCAAGACTGAAGAGCAGTGATGTATTTTGTTTGTTTTGCTTGATTTTAACATTTAGGTATGGTGATCTTTTTCCTTGGAAGATTTTGTGGATGGTGCAAAGCTCATTGAGAATTGCTAAACAAGTCATATCACTGCAGGACTGGAGTTATGTACTCTCCTGGGTTGAGATGGAGAAGGAGTCTTGTAGATATTTGACTAATTACATTTTTCACATGATGAAACTTGGGGCACCCAGGTATAGGCTATTGGCATGGTTGAGTTTGGAGATTATGAGTGTCAGGATAACCTGTAGCATTGATGGTATCCAAGGCATGGGAAGATATATCACAATGGTTTCATTGTGTAGTATCTGTTCTTTGGTTCTTGTTGACATGTGGTATCAAAGATAGGTCTGACTCCATTCTTAACTCTAAGGCCTAGATTTACAAAAGTTACACACAACACAGCGCAGCACCCAAAAATGTTGTGCTGTATTGCGTAAGAGGTAGAGAGGACAGCATCAAATCTACAGAGATATGGCACTCTGCATAGTACCAGCTCTGAATCTGGCTCCCGAGCGCCATGCAAACACCTTTGCACAAAGTTCAAGGATGTGGGCTTGAGTCTAGCATAAGTTTTGTACTAGTGGGGTACCCTTCCATTACAAAATACTATGCTTAGAGTAACTTTAGAATGTTTCAAACATTGAATGCGTGCAGTACAGTGCAGCACTCATTAAAAGTGAGAAGCGTGACAAGTAATAAAATCATTTCTCCTTTTTAACATCTACTTTAAAGCAGCATTATTTTTTGGTGCAAAAACCTGTCTACTATTGTAAGTTTTTAAGAGGGTTTTTTAATAGGGTTTTACCTCAAAAAGTGTGTGTGGTGCATGGGAACACCCATGGACCACTCATGTAATGCCTCAATAATGCTAAGAAAAGAAAAGCTGCTTTGTGTTACTTTAGGCACATTTCGAGCGCAAAATATGTTTTGTGCTGGAAAGTAAATTAAAAAACATTTAGTGCTGGTTTGCTTCACTTTTGTGATGCAATCAGAGCGCAAAATGTTTGTAAGTCTTGGCCTCGGTTTCCTACTTCTCTTGATGTTGTTGGTAGGGCCTTGTCAATTTCCTTGGGCCGCCTGGCTGTAGACTGGTGTTTTTGCCATTGTCTGCAGATCACAACCTCTGCCTTTACAGTGCTGAGCTTTAGACGATATACATTATATGGTCACTACGAATCAAGTAGGACTGTGTATCTGGTCAACATAAATAAATGTCATGCTATAGGGACTCAGGGTCATATTTATACTCCGTTTGCGCCGAATGTGCGTCAAATATTTTGACGCACATTCAGCGCAAACGTTGCCCCATATTTATACCCTGACGCCCGAGCCGGCGCACAAGGAAAATGGCGCTATGTGCGCCAGTTTTTGGAAGCGGCACCCCGCCCTGCGTTAATGACATGCAGGGTAGGCGTTCCCGTCCAAAAACCAACGCACACAGCGGTGCGTCGTATTTATGCTTCCGGGCAAAAATCACTCCCGCGCGGCAGGCGGCGCAAAAAAATGGCACAAAGCACGAATATCGTGAAATTTTAACGCCTGGGTCAGGGCAGGCGTTAAAATGGGGCAAACACACCTGTACTTAATCAGAACACACAGAACAAACAACAGAGCAGCAGAGCAGCAGAGCAGCAACAGGGAGACATGGAGGTGCTTTTTCTTCAACGTGCACGGAGACGCAGAGCCCTGCAGCAACAACAGCAGCCACTACAACAACAGCAGGGACCCCAAAGACAGCGCAGAAGGCAGGAGAGGATATTCCGCCCAAGAACAACCCTGCATGGCCTCAGGGAACGAGACATCATCCAGAGGTACCGGTTGAACTGGCAGGCCATTCAGCAGCTGCTGACAAATATTGAACCGCAGTTGGCCCCCATTTTAGTGACTCCACGCACTATCCCAACAGAAACAAAGCTGCTTGCCGTACTTCACATGCTGGCAAGTGGCTCGTTTCAGACAACTGGTGCCCTGGTTGGTGGAATATCACAACCATCTTTCTCCGCATTCCTGCCTAAAGTACTGGATGCCATCATTCGCCTGACACCCGCCACATCTGCTTCCCTAACACACTGCAGAAGCAGCAGGAAACAAAACAGGGGTTCTACGCCATCAGTGGCTTTCCGCACGTCCTTGGTGCAATCGACTGCACACACGTACGCCTTGTGCCACCTGCTGCGAGTGAACACCTCTACCGCAACAGGAAGCACACACATTCAATCAACGTGCAGGCCACAGTCGATCACCAAGGACTGATCAGCAACATTGTGTCTAAATATCCTGGGAGTGTACATGATGCATTCATCTTCCGTCACTCCACCATCAACCAACACTTCCAGGATGGACGGTATGGCAATGGACTACTTGTTGGTAAGGACAAAAAACAAACTCATATACACACTGCTCAGAAACCCTCTAGGATAAACAACACATACACCACAATAGCAACACCTAGACAGGAACACACTGAGGTACTCACATCACTAGCCATGTTTCTGAAGTCACCATTGAACCTCTCACACATTTGAATTTACTCTACAGCTTAGTGTGAAGACATTAATGACTGTGGTTGCCTAAATGTCACCTTGTAAATTGGAAGGCTCACAATAACCTGTACACTAATACAATGCATAAGTTTAAAGGTATGGGATGGCCTGGTAATGTTCATATGAACGTTTCAAATACACTGTCATGTTTCAACTCTGCATGGAACTATCATCACACCCCCAGTGAGGACACACGGACACCTGTATCACAAGTCACAATGCAAGGGAGGGCACACTGTACTGGAGAAACCAAACACTGACAAACAGTTAGCCAACAAACACTTGCTCAGCAAAGGAAAAAAAAAATGCCAAAGTTTTCACCAATAACCATAGGTTGTCACATTAGCACACAAAATAGTCACAGACAACACAACACAACTACTGCCATCAAAGATACGTACAACAGTGCCTCCTACATCTAATTGATACCATTCTGTGTTTCTCTTTCAGCTGATCAGGGGTATGGCATCCAGCCTTGGATAATGACACCATATGGGAACCCAAATACTGCTGCTGAGCGGGCATACAATGACGCCCACAAGAGGACACGCAGCATTGTGGAGCGGACCTTTGGGATCCTAAAGTCAAGGTTCCGCTGCCTTGACATAACTGGCGGTAGCCTACTCTATTCCCCAGAGATGGTCTGTAAGATCATACTCACTTGTGTCATATTACACAATATTTGTGTAAAAAGGAATATTCCCCTACTTGACCTGGACCCAGACATGCCTGAGGATGACGAAGAGGAGGATGCTGGCCTGCAACAGGAGGGGGAACAACCTAACACGGCAGCAGGAGTGCGTAGGCGCCAACAGCTAGTCAATAATTTTTTTTCTTAATTTATTATAATAACTTGTATTCCACAATTGTAAATAAACACAGATAACCAACACCACATCATGCTTTGGCCTATGCATTTCTGACTACCTTTAGTTTGAAATTGCTGAAGAAGAATGTCGTCTCATTGAGCAAGAATGCTATAACATTCATCACACCAAAAAAAAACATCACAAATGTATGCACAGAGGGTAGGATGTGACATGATACATTACCATACACAGAGCCCAACAGGAGTACAAATGTGGCAATTACACATGCCGGTTCCAAACAACTGAAACAGTCTCTCATCCAGCACAAAATTTGAGGTCATTTGAAAGTCACATCACACGTGTTCAGAGACAGGGTGGGACCATCCATGTGTACATGACCATGTCATCAATGGCTTCTCTCAAGTGTGTGATATGAGCAATACACAATTGGAACAACATCAGCTGCCACTAACTCAGGAGGAGACCTTGAAGTCACAGTGACAACATACACCCAGACAGGTGATAGTGGATCCACATTCCAACACACATGTACACATATGTCAGACAATCAACCTAATATTTGAAAGTAGACCATCACAGTTGTGTCCCAGTTTGAACCTAGCAGGAAGAATGTAACATGCCACTAAACCAGTTTATGCAGAAAGGGACACAGACAACAACAAAATAACTCTCATTATCACATCGGGAACGGTGCGAGTCTTGCAAACATAGTCATTGGAAAATGGTATGCAAGTTAGCTCCAATTCATCATTACTGCAAACGTCAAATGGGCTAATGAGATGAATGAATGGTCAACAGTCATTCATAGCATATGGACTTACATTAGCCTGCTGCTGCAGGTTTGCCATTATATAATAAATATACTCCACGGATACAGTAGCTATTCTGGATGGTCAAATCCTAGGGTGCTGGGGGCCTAAGTCCACCTCGACCGCCCCCAAAACATACAAGAATCTTGTACTTGTGAACTAAACACATGCATAAGGCACATGTGTGGGCTACATGTCATAAGTCCAACACAAATCTGAAACACAAAATCATAATGGGACATGGTTAGCCCCATAAAAACTGTAAGTGACTTTTCCACTCCCTGTTAGGACTACAGATAAAAGCATCACCATCATAATTGTGGACACATTTTGGAGAAGGAATACATCATGGTATCCCATCCATCATTTCAAAATAGCCATCTGAAATTAACCCAAATATGTTGACAAATATGGTCAATACATTAGTTAACGTATCCAAAACATTACAGTGTGAATGCCTACTATACATACAACAACGGACATGTGTCATATACAAACACAAATGGGTATCACATAGCACCATTTGACCATGAAAAATCACCTTTCCAAAGGTAAAAACATGAAGACATAAGGAAAAATTTGCTCCAAATCCTACGCATACAGCATGGGCGTCATAATTTGTTCACGTGCATGAGTGCACAGAATGCAGAGTCAAATAGAAATGTATCCAAAAGTGTCACATATTTCACCATCAAAGTCTAATTAACATCATACATCTTTTTTGACTCAGCATCATGTGCACTACTGTACGTGGAAAAAAATGACGCCCATGATGTATGCGTGGTAAGATTGACGCTACATGGACAAAATGTTGGTCATCTCATGTACATTCAAAATTATTAATATTCATATCATATTTTTCGACTCAGCATCATGTGCACTACTGTACGTGGAAAAAAATGACGCCCATGATGTCTGCGTGTTAAAATTGACGCTACATGGACAAAATGTTGGTCATCTCATGTACATTAAAAATTATTAATATTCATATCATATTTTTTGACTCAGCATCATGTGCACTACTGTACGTGGAAAAAAATGACGCCCATGATGTATGCGTGGTAAAATTGACGCTACATGGACAATATGTTGGTCATCTCATGTACATTAAAAATTATTAATAATCATATCATATTTTTTGACTCGGCATCATGTGCAATGTAATGCGTCAAAAAAAAAATGACGCACAATTGTGTATGCGTGAAAATATGACGCATAACGGGAAAATAAAAACGGCGGCCATTTTATGCAGGAAGTGATGTAATAGGATATCCTGTTTACCAAATCTGTACTGGGAGTTAACTTTCACTTTCACTTTGCAGTCTCAGATTTATCTAGACTGTGTGGTTGTGTGAAAGGTGTTGTCCTGTGTTTTACTGCTTTAGTGTCCTGTGTCCCTTGTATTTTGTCTTTTTGTCAATCTATTCTTGTTGTATAACATTGTCTCAGTCTGTTTAGTCTTGTTTTGTCTATTCCTGTGATTGTTTGTATTGTCTGTGGGAGTCTGTTGTGGGTAGCATAGTTTGGGGCGTTAGTTGGGCTATTTTTCTACTTTTTCATTTTCTTTCACACCTCTACCTTTCCCCATTTCCCACTTTTACTTTCATTTTTCATTTGTCCATTTTTAGAGCTGTCAATATGTCAGGTAGGCCTCGCCTGTCCAGGATGGGTGAAGATGAATTGGGGGGATTTATATGGCTAGTTAGCCATTTCCTCCCACTGATGCTGGAGGTTGGGGGCCGTGTGATACAGGGGTATCACACGGAGGCTAGGAAAATCCGGTGGGAGAAGGTGCGCCATCACCTGGTCCGGGTCTACGGGAGCATGCAAAATGTCCATCAACTGAAGCACCGCTGGGCAGATCTGGTCACCAGGGAACAGGACCTGCTGGACCACCTGGGACTCCGGATTGGTGGCCATGTTGGTGAGTACAAATCAATTACATGGGAATAATAGAAATCTGTGTGGGAACATGTGATGATTGTTAGCCAATCTGCTAAATAAGTAGCTGACTGTGTGTAATGCTAGGGAAACCTAGGCCCATGGTTATACACATATATCCCCATTTTTGCAACACATTTTCACGCAATAACAGCAGAAAATTGCAACATCTATCTGTATTTTGCTAAGTAGCCCCCTCTCTGCGTCACAAAATGAAGCAAATGATGCGCTACAAAGGTATACATATGTGTCCTAATGTGTATTTGTTGCAGAATGTGTGTGAAGACCAATGATACCAGTCCGATGGCTCATTTTTGCAACACATACCAGATGCCTGTAGCTGTATGTGATGTAGTGTTGCATTTGTGTCTGAAAAGCAACACGTGAACGGCTCTATTTGTACTCTACTGGTCATAATGGCCAGTGAGTAAGTCATGTAGAAACAACATACCTACATATGTAGACGCCATAGCTAGACAGAAAATTAGAAACACATGATGATGCTATACATGTGTGTTGCCTTCACGTCACATGAAGTTAGTTATGTTGTCCACACATATGTCACATGTGTGTGTGGTTGCTGTTTGTTGAACATGTCCACCTAGCCTGTTTGATTGTGAGTGGTCATGCAGTCCTCATGGAACCAGTTTTGGAATGTCTCACTGGGATGCACATGCTGAGATGTATGGATAACATTATTGTTGGGGCATACTAATGGAGGATTAACTTGGACGACACATGACTGTCCTGGCCACTGCATGTGTGTAGTAGGGTGTGTCACTGTAGCAGGAGACTCATCCAATGATAATGTTGAATACAAAGTCATCCATGCAGTATGAGCATGTGTGAAAGTCTATCATTACCACGTCATATTCACACAGTGTCATTGTAACTGAAATTATTTGTCAGTTCACCCAGTCTGAGTATATTCTTCCTTTCATGCTTTACAGGTGGACCAGCCCGTACACCGTGGGAGAGGTGGCACATTTTGATGACCCCGATACCTACAGTGAGTGTCGCCTGAGTGCTATTTTCATTGTTTGGTAATGAAGCATGATGGATTACTGTGTGTTCAAGAGAATTCATGATTTGATGCGCTCGCCGTTCATTGGCATTGTTGTTTTAGTGTGATATCAAATAGGACTTATGTTTCTGTAAAGCAATACCTAGCCATCTCTCAGATTGAGGGGCTGTAGGTCATTCAAGTTGGGCGGCAATGGGGAATGGTATGACTCATTTGGAATACACTGGTCAATGTTAGACTTGGTCAGGGACTTGCCATGAACTGAGTCTGCATATCAGACTGACAGTCTCCCAGATAGCTTAGGCACATGGCTTTGATGACAAGTGCTTCTTCATAGTTGAGGATGGACTGTGTACACTGTAGGTCGGATCTTCCGGGGGCATGTACTTCCACAAGGTGAACTAGAAGTGTGTGTGACTTGAGTGCAATGGCCTAGGTGTTCTGTCGAATCATGAGAATGGGTGTTCTACCTCCTCTGTGTGTGTTATAAAACATGCCTCACTGATAGTATGTCATGTTGGCCTAAGTCATATCATTTTGACATGTGTGGACCTGGGATGTGACAATGTTTGGCTGACTACAACGTGTTGCTAGCCCTTCATAGGTGTTGTGTGTGAAGGCACATACTTGTTGAACTTTCTATACACTCCTGGGTGTGCATTGAACATGGGATTGTTGGTTGTTCTTCCCACACCACCCACAAAGACTGGGATGTTACTGTGAAACAGGGTACCTAGGACTGTAGCAACCAGTATGTTACACGTACTTGACACCTTTTGTGACTTGAGTGAGTACCTAGGGCCAGATGTAGCAAAATGTCTACACGTTGCAAATGGCATAAATTTATGTTTGTGAGTTGCAAACGTCTGTTTCCTATTCCGAAATGTATTTTGTGGTCATGAACATATTAGCAAAATGCTTTTCAAAATGCAAAATATCACGGGGTTTTCCAGACCTACTTGCAACTCACAGTGGTAGGCAATCCCATTAGCAACCGACTACGTGGTTGCAAAGTGAGTCGCAGTTATCATCCACTTGAAGAGGATGATAACCCACTTGCTAACTGGAAGGGGTCCCCATTGTAACCCTTCACCTTTGTGAGTGGACCGTAATGATCCTGTACAAAACAGCCAGTGGTCTAAGGGACCACTTATTACCGAGAAATAATCCAAGATTGAAGTTGTTGAGTTTGTTTACTAATTGCAGCTCATTTTCCTTTCAGGTAAACTGCCTACACTTGGGGAAAACATAAACTGCTTTATTTAAAAGCAGTCACGTCCATGGAGGTCTTCTTTTCCCAGCAGGCCTCCATCCTCGTGAGTGCCCATATTCGCTAAGGTGGCGCAACTTGGAACCCACATCATTGATGTTCATGAGGTGGGTCTTAGCGACCCCATAGCGACTCGCAGACGGTGTCAGAGACACCGTTCTGCATTGCAAATTGCTAGTTGCATTTTCCAAATTCCTACATCTGGCCCCTAGTGTTGACATTTGATTCTGGCCCATGGGTTCAATCGTAGCACACAACTAATTCCAAATGCCATTGAGTGAGGAGTGTGATTGTTATCACATAGAATGACATATGTAGTGAAGTCAGTATGCGGAAGAGGTGCTGCCATGATGTCAAATGCCTTAGGTAAGATTTGGATGAGTAGTTTAGGGTGATGTCATCCATCATGTAGAGACATGGATATGCTAGGTGTGATATGCCCTTATGTATGCATGTTTCACATGTACTTCCTCTGAGCCTTTCCGTGAACTATGTTGTAACAATTGCTGCAACCAATACATTTATAGTAATGGACAAATGACCCATTGTGGTATTCCACCCACTGCAAATCCAAAGCTAAATAATTGCCTTTTCTCTTCACAGCTGCAAACCTGAGTGCCGCAGATCGCAACCATTTTGAGCGCCGTGCACTGAGATACAGGCACATCCTGCAGGTGCAGTGTGGGTATCGGAGGATGGCCCGCTAGTACCATTCAGATCGGGCCTCCGGGGCGTGGTGGGCCACACCACAGGCTCCCCCCAACAGTGCCACCAACAACCACCGACACTACATCCACCAGGTCTGCCCAAGTGGACCCAGCAACGGACCAAGCATCTTCCTCCAGACCTGGACCCAGCCGTGTGGTGGTAGCAGGACTGTCCCGTGGCCACACAACTCCTGCCACAACATCCACCTCCACCGGCACGCAAACCAGCACTGACCCTCCTGTCGACCCAGCTGCCTTCCAGGCATTGTCCCGAAAATTGGACAAGTTGATGAGAAAGGTGGACAACCTGAGGGAGGACATGAATGAGGTTAAAAAGAAGGTGCGCTCCATCAGGCGCACACTACGGAGGGCAAATCTGTAGTACTTTTGCCCTCCTGAACTTTTACCCCTCCCCTCTCACCTCTTTCCTATTTTATACTGTTAGTTGGGTTTTGGGGGTTAGTTATAGGATAAGTATAGGTAATTAGCTTAGTTAGTGTTAGGGAAGAGGGTGGGGGGTCCTTATTCTTTCTATCTTATATATTTGTGTGGGTGGGTGGGTGGGGGGCAATGTTGGGTTTCCTGTTTAAAATAATAAAAAAGCAAAAAAAATAAAAAAATGATTATAGAAAATATTACCAAAAAAATATATGTTTGTTTAGGATAGTATAGTATGTGTGTAGGTTAGTAAGTGTTGTCCTGCATGTGTCTTGTCTCATCATGGTGGGTGGGGGGTTGATGTTTAGATCGTTTCGTTACATGTGTAGAGTAAGTTTAGCTTAGGTTAGTTAGGGACAGTTGTGGGTTAGTAGTAGTCAGGTTAGATTAGTGTAGGTTTACCTTTCCCTTAGTTGCCTCTTTTATTACTTCTTTGAAATAAAAATTTAGTTAACCCTTTACATGATGCGTTAGGTGCTACATTATCATGGCCTTGACATCAGTGTAGCAGAATGTTTTTGTATGACATTTGTGTCCTATGCTCGCTATCCCCAGGCTACTGAGGTTTAACATGCCAGCTACCCGTGTGGTAACTTGGTAAGTATCCACCATGTGGGAGACCCACCATTGGTAGTGTGCATTGATCATCAAGGTTTTGGGTTGGCATGTATCCTACTTCACAAAGAGTGCTTCCAGACTTGTTATTGTAGGTAAATTGATAGGTCGGACAGCAGTGTAAAGTTCAGGGAGATCTCTGTAGATGAGGATTTGGTCACACTCTTGTCTTGTTGCTGTCATTGCTGACCTACATCATGTGTGTACTGATTCAGCATGACTTTCCTTCATGGAAGTATACTCCGTAAGGGTGATTGATGCAGTGTAATTTGTTTATGATTCCTTACATTTTACAGCATTATTTCTAATGTTAGTATTGCATGGTGCCTACATTTCTCAGCCACCATTAGTTGTCTAGAATAGCCATAGATGGTGCATCATTCTATCCAACACAGCATGATTGTGTGTGCTTAGTCCCTTCATCAGTTATTTTCCTCAGTATAGTAAGGCTATGATGCAATCCTGGCCACTGCACAGATGTTTCTGTATACATGAAATCAGGACAGTAGTATAGAGAATATACATGGTTGCCACACAGCCACTTTGGAGTTATGTACTGCACAGTTGAAGTGTGAAATAACACAGAGACACAATAGGTGTGCAAGTGATATTTATTTTTAGGTGCTGTAGTGCAAAATGTCCATTCACCATGTTTGCTGAGTCCGTTCTGGTGCATAATTATATGGTGATCCTACAGAAGGGGTGTGGATGATGCTCCTGACATGCTGGGGTGATGTCACAGACAGTGCACAGGAACAGGAATTGCCAAATAGTAGGAGAGAGACATTCACTGGCAATGGGGACAAGTCATACAGTGGATTGCCAAACAGTCAATGAGTGTAGTTGTAGTGAAACTGGCATTTGTCAAAACGTAGGACGTTGGTCAGAGTAGGCCATGGTGCAGGGACTAGGGCTTCCGGGTACTCTTGCGTGTGAATGTTATCTGTTCCATGTCTTCTTCTTCTGATGTGTGTGTTGCCTGGTGTGTCCTTGTTGTTGTTGGTTGTGAAGGGGCAACACACACCTCAGTGTTAGAAGACATGGAGGCAGACATCCCGGGGGCTGCTCCCTGTCGAGTAATGAAGGGCAGTACTGCAGCAAGGAGGGCCTGCTGGTTTTTCAGAATGGCAGCCACATCACGATGGTAGGCAGCCAGGTCAGCCCTGAGGGGTTCTATGTTGCATTCATGCACACGTTGACTGGCTTGGAGTTGGAGTTGTTGTGTCAACTGGATGACAGCTGTGCAGATTTCCTTCTGTGTTTTTAAAAGTTCCTCCAAGAGTGATGTTCGGGCTTGCATTGCAGCTGCCTGATCAGCAGTTGACAACATGCACGAACGCACCCCCTCAAGGCTGGCTGCCATAGTTTGCATCCCCACCCGCACCTCCTTGGCCAGCTCCCGCTGGACCCCAACGACAGTTCTTTCAAAGCTGGTGCCAGGGTCGTCAGAGTCCTCAGCTGTGTTGGAGCTGGCAGGTCTTACAATTGGGGTGGCGGGTGGTTCTCCTGTGGTGGCTGCTTCTTCTGTGCTCCTCCTTGTGACTGAAGGTGGGGTTTGGAGGCTTTCAAGGACCATTTGAATGGTCTCTTGTGGGAGGTTTATGGGCTCGTCATCCATGTCATCAGGGAACTCATGGACAGGCATATCGGCAGGAGATCCGTGTTCCTCTGCAATGAAACAGGGTACAATTAGTGTGTCTGTGTTGTGACAATTTTGCACTAAGATACAAGCCTTTGGATGCCTTAACTTTGTGCTCTGTGTTTGTCTTGGTATCTGCTGTCCATCATAGGGCATTGTTGTAGGCCTATGGCCCACCTGTGTGTCACATGTATGATATTGAGCTATCAGACATGTCTGCCAGGTCGCCTCTAGGTGTTGCTTTGTAATTATTTAGGAATAGGCGTGTTTTTGTCCTACTCCTCCCTCGGTGTTTAACTATTGTTATGGAGGGACATTTTGTTGGGTGGGCTCTCATTATCCTACATGTGATTCTTGGCTTTCTAGGCAGCAGGATAGCTAATGGTGTGGGGGAGTAAGTCTGACCAACTTGTAAATAACTCTGTCACCCTGATATTTCATTTTGCTCAGACTAACTAGCAGTGCCTCTGGTCTCCCACATCAAAGGAATGTTTAGACATCCGAGCGCATGACATCTTTGGAACTTCTCAGGGAAGTCGTGGTCACTCAGATCCTACACAATTATGTCTTTTCCGGTATGTTCCCATACACAAATGACAAAGACAGTATTTGTTTAATATGAGGTTTAATTGTACAACTGACTTGTAGAAATTTAGGTGTGAGCCCCAATAACCCAAACAATACACACTGTTAGAATTGAAATAGTCCGCAGGAGAGTAGTACATTAGTACACAGCTATCATGGTGCCTAACAGTTTCTACTCTCCCTCTGCTTGTTCTATGTATAGCACAGCATGTTAAGTTTGGAGCTTGCCTGTCTGAATCACAGTGAAGACTTCATCCCTCATATCAGAGGAAGGGGCTGTGATCTGGTTGTGCATCAGCAGCAAGGCAGGCAGCATCTAGTTGTGATTCTCTGTTTGGAAACTTCCTCTTGCGTGTCTTGGGACAAGGAAGTGATTTTATAAGTCATATGTCATCGTGATGACAAAGTTTCCCTACGCAGGAATGCCAAACCTTAACCCCTACCACATCTATCATCAACGTACCAGACTGTATCCTTGACTGGGGCACAGAGTGAATATGTTCTGGCAAACTCCAGTGCAGAAGTAGGCAAAACAGTGTGATTTGACTAATTGACAACACCTTAGGACTGGCTATTTGCTACATTAACTGATAGGAAGGGCAATGATAATCATTTAGTGCAAAGTGCTCTGAGGCTCTTAGATGTGAGCAAATGATTCTAAGTACATTCAGGGTAAGATGCACAAAGGCCTCCAACCTGAGGCTAATTGCCAAAGTATACGTTACACTTGCCACAATACACTTTGACTGACTGTGGGTGTTGTGACTGCCCTGCCAGCACACTTGCCTCTCAGGCCCTGCCCCATACACTTTTTATTCACATTGCATGAACTGTACATGTTACGTGGCATTACCTATGCATGTCAATGTTAGGATGTGGTATGGATGTAAACATTGTTGATGTTTGAAGATGATGTTGGGTCATGTGTGTCTTACTGGATTGGCCTGTTTATCGTATGAATGTCCTATTTGTTTGTCCAACTTTGCAGGTGTGTTTCAGTGACCAGTTGCCTGTGTCCCCTCCTCAATGTTGTTGTCTGAGCAGTATGACATTAGTGATGTAGCCTTGTTAGCCAGGCACGTGAGGGACCGTGACGTATGCAGCATGTGTGTGTCCTTAGTGCTGTGTGGCTCCTATTGCAGTTTACTTAGGCTTATGTATGTGTCAGGTATGGACATTCGGCATTTGAGTGTACTGGTGCCTTTGTCTTATTTCTAGGAGTAGTTGCAGATGTCATCCTCACCCCCTAATTTAGGTATGTATGTTCCAGGGGGAGGTTCCTGCCATTTGGTACTATAGCTGCACAAAGATGAGAGGTGTTATTGTCAACTGTTGTGGCAGTTACATTGCAGTTGTTGTTTTTGCTACTGCATTACAGATAGGGACCTAGTTGATGTAGAATAGATTTTGCAATACAAGTGCCTGGATGTGGATTTGAGGTAGTGGCCTTCCCACCTGTCACTGCTTTCCCTTGGCTCTATTGTTGTCATTACAGGATGTCCCCATGGGACTGTTGTTGTTGCTGTATTTTGTCGTGCCCCAGCTTCGGTCAGTGCTGGGCATGCCCCCCTGCCGTGCCCCTTTACCCATGCCACTTCATATATGTGCTGACTTACATGCATTGTGTAGTAGGTATCCCCCCCTGCTTACAGTCCCCATTATTGCATTTTAATTCCCCATGCGACTTACCCTGCATGTGCGTTGTGTCGTGGTAGTCTGCGCTGTCCAGTCCTTGAATCCCTGTGACGATCTCCTCCGGGATGACGGCTGCGACCATCTCCTCCATGTGGTCCAGGGCCTCCTGTTGTGCTGGACTCCCCCCTCCAGTCTGCATTGCTGCCTTCCTGTTCCTGGCCATTTTCTCTTTTGTCCTACGTTTGCAGTCATGCCAGCGTTTCTTACACTCAGTGACTGTGCGGCGTTCTTCAGCCACACTGTTGATCTTGTCCACTATTTGTTTCCATATGGCCTCTCTCCTACTGAGTGGCAATTTTGAGGAGATGAAAAGTTGGTGCTGGTGTTCCGTCACCTCTTTCACCAGGATTTCCTGCTCCTCTTCACTGAAGCGACACTTTCTTTTCTCTTTAAAAATGTCCTGGTTCCTGTATGGATCCTCCTGGCTGGTTCCTGGTCTGCTCTCATCCTCCTGGGGTCTGTTGGGGCACCTGGGATCCATTTTGGCTCTCCTCTGCTGAAAGGGCAGTTTTCGCACAAAAATGTAACGCAATAGCGTGAAAAAAAACATCGTTTTCACAATTGCGCTGTCGTAAATCGACCCAGAGTGATGTGCGTCGCCTTTACGTGGGTTTCCTTTACGACAGATCGACGCTGTGTGCGTCACGAAATAATGACTCCCACCTGTTGGTTGCGCCGCCGTACGTCAAAGTATAAATTTGACGCCCGCACAGCGCTTCAAAATGGCGTTAGACGGCGCTAATTTTTTTGACGCAAAATTGCGTTGGCGCAGTTTTGCATCAAAAAGTATAAATATGTCCCTCAGTCTATCTATACCATCAGGAAATGTTGGCATGTGTCATAGCTAGCTCACAATGCCCCATCTGAACACTTACCAGGGTACCAGATGGTACTTGCAACCTTGAACATAACTACTCAGACTGCCAAGGAAATTACGGCAACAAATCTACCCTTTTGTTGTCACTCTGCATACCCAAGATGAGACACGATAAAGATATGAAAATGTATTTTCAAGCATTCATTGCAATAATTGTATTCTGGTATAAAAAAACACTATCTGTGATTATTAGGCAAATGAAACAAAGCATGATAACCAGCAGTAGGAAAATAGTGAAAGTGATAAATAGTTCAGCCATGATAATATTATTGCGTTGGTACACTCCTATGTGTTAGTACCTGCACTATCGAGAGCATAGTGGGAGTACCCTCTTCCAAATCTATTGGGATAGTCTGAACCCGCCATTCCTGGGGAAGATGTACAGGGAAGCCATGAAGACAGTCTGGTGTAGTGCAGGCTATCGTCCCTTGCAGAATAGAGGTCAGAATCAGCAGGACTGCATCCCGGTCACAGTGAGTCGCATTCCAGGATGATCTCAGCAGAATGCTCCTCTACTGAATGCAGCACAGAGGTAGTTTTTTAAACAAATGCACTATGCATATTGCACTGTGTCAGAGGTGCAGAACCGATGCAATGATAGTACTGCAAGCAAGGAGCTGTCTCCAACATACACTCGAGCACAAGGGCATGACGTTCTGTGTGGCTAGCCTTAGATGGAGTGTACTGACTGCATTACATCAATGCTTACAAGAAACAGGCTGCATGTACAGTGATTTCTCAGTACATAACGCATGAGTGAAAAGAGGAGGAAAAAGCCACAATTAGAAACAAAGTCTAAGTTAAAATGTGCAATCTGAAATGGAGACACTATGTGGCTCTGTCAAGCTTTACCACATCATCATTCATGCTTGTAAACAGTTGTCAAGTTTTGATTCGTAGAATTGTTCTGTGCCAACTCCATAGTTGTTACCAGTGATTTTGAATGATCTAATGAGTTTGTTAAGGGGTTAAGTAGATGTCAAATAACAGAGCAGATATGATTGGCCTATGGATACCAAACGTGTTGGGTATAATGGACTAATGTGAAAGGTGGGAGGTATACTAAGTTGTGTCTCTCTTTGAGGTAAGAAGCAATCCATGTAAGAGCATTTTCAAGTGTCCAGAGATGATGAAGTCTTTGGATTAGTGTATGGTGGTGAACAGTGTTTAATGCCACTGATGTGTCCAAAAGCAATAGAGTGGCCACTCCATTCTCATCTACTATGAATTTTAGGTCATCTCAAATGATTGCGAGGACAGACTATGTGACTGTAGGATATTTTCAGCTTACCTGGGTAAGTACCTAGTTCAAAGAACTTGACTTATAAATTTCAGTTACCTTTCCTGTGCAGGTTGTTTGAAAGTTATCTTTAAAGATTTTTGGTGGAGCTGGGCATGTAGGTGATTCTGTTGGACTGCTTGCATTGATAATGTTGCAGAATTCCTTTTCAAAGATTGCGTTGAAAGTATTAAGTGGTAGGAGATTACTTTTGTCCTTCTTTATTGTGGTTGAATTATTTGTCAGTGGAGCGGCAGTTGCATTTTACTTAAGATAATTTTCTATCTTTTTTCTTTTAACTATCAACTCCATCGAGGTTTTCTGACAGAAGGCTAGCAATTGTGGCGTTTCTGTGTTTTGCCACTCTGGATTGCAGAGTTATGCTACAATCTTGTGCAGCTGTTTAAAAGGGCAGTCAGCTTCAACCATGTGTGAGGAACAGAGTGGTCTATTCATAGTTTTGATGGCTGTGTAATACTGGTTTAATAAGATTTTGGGCCTGATTTTGAACTCAGGAGATGGGTTACTCTATCACGATGTAAAATGTAATCGAATCTAGATTTCAGCGGACAGGATATCCGTCACCTTTGTGATGGAGAAACCAGTCCACTGAGTTCTAAACCAGGCCCTTTGTCTTTTTCATCTCTGGATTATATTCATTTGCATTGAGTTATGTTGAGTTGTGTTTCCATTCTTTTAGCGTTGTCATCTATTCATGTAGTTTTTTGTGGACGCAGTTTAATGACAGTGTCTGCTTTTCCAATGCACTGGTGATTCAATTGTAGAATTTGTGTATTATGGTGTAAATGTTTTCAGGGAAATACTTTTAATAAACATGACTAAAAAAAGCATTCAAGAAACCACAGTAATCAATGTGTGAGTGAATGTTTATCAATTAAGTAAATGTGGAAATGTTCTAGTCACCTTTAGGTGCATAACAAAAGCCAGGGAAGGGGTCAGTAGGAGCACCTGATTTCACAATTGACATTACTTTCAGTGTGAATTCCATAGAAAGTGTTAAAAATTAAAAAAAAGTGTGGACCCAGATGCAGCCTCAATAATTTAGATATAATTAAAAGATGGTTTCAAACATGTCCAATTGCCCTAAAACCCTTATTTGTATACTTCAATGAGACACCCTAAGTGCAACGAATATGCCCAGAAAAGGGTCCCATGCTCACTGTGCATTTGGAACCAAGCTGCACCCTCCCTACTGAAGATTCCCAATAAGGGTAAATCAGTCTTTGGTTGCTTGTGTTCCGGTTTGGAAAGGTCCTGGCTTGGCAGTTCAGGCTGTACTGTACTTATTGAAGAAGGACCAAGGCTGATTGCATGTGGATAGGCCTAGTCTGGCATAGTGGCCAAAAAACGATGGGTTGGGATGCTGCCTGAGTAATTACCAATGGCTGAGATTAATTCAAGCATTCCAGCCATCACTTTTTTGTTTAATTTAGTATAGACCCCCTAAATATGATGGGTAAGCACAGACTTGAGAATCAAACAGCACTCAACTGAACAACCACATTTAGGGCAAAACCGGTCTTTGGTTGCTTGTGTTCCTCTTCAGAAACAACCTGGCTTAGCAGTTCAGGCTGGACTGTTCTTGTTGGGGTAGGAGCAAGACTATTTGGATATGGCTGGTTCTAATCTGAGGTGGTATTGAGGGCAAAAACAATTGACTGTGAAGCTTCCCGACTGAGGAGCCCCCATTAGGGCAAAAACACGTCTTTGGTTTAAAAAGCACTGCGCTTGGCATTTCAGGCTGGACTGCTCTTAACAAGGCATGACTAAGACTGAATTGGATATGGCTGGATATAATCTGAGGTGGTGTGGTGGGCGAAAAATTGATACACTGGAATGCAGTCTTGAGTAACTACGAGTAACTGAGATTATTTCAGTTATACCACTTATCACATCTTTTTTTACTTCAATGCAACTCCATAAGTGTGCTGGGTATGCCCAGGAGTGGGTCCCGTGCTACTAGTGGAACCAAGCTGCACCCAACTGAGCATCCCCATTTATGTCAAACTGTTCTTGGGGTGCTTGTGCTCCTGTTCAGAAAGGATCTACTTGGCAGTTCAGGCTGTACTGTTCTTGTTAGAACATTACCAAGACTGATTTGCATATGCCTGGGTTTAATATGAGGTGGCATAGAGGGCAAAAGCATAATATGCTGGGGTGCGACCAAAGTAATTACCAATGGCTCTGATTAATTCAAGCATTCCACCCATCACTTTTTAGTTTACTTCACTAAAACGTACAGCTGGAGCACAGTCAAGGCCTATTATTTCTTTTCGAACTCTAAGCATAGCCTCTATCCTCAGAGAAGGAAGAAACAGTTAGACAAAACGTGGGTACTGGTGTCTCAAAATGTTTCCACCATTCGCTGTCTATGGAAGAATGTCATGATACATAAGAGTCATGTTTCTTTAGATTTCTCAGTGATGTCACTAGCGACTGAGCAAAGAGAACAGAGTTGAACAATTAATATGCTAAAAATGGAAGACCATTGAATACTGAGTGGGCACAGTAGCCTAGATGAAATGAAGGAAAATATGTTCAGCACTCAAGAGACATCAAACACTATGGAGGTAATGGAGTGAAATGGGAAAGGAGGAGTTGGCAGAAAAGTGTAAGATGTAAAAAGAAAACTGTAAGCAAGAGTTCAGATGACATCTTAGCAATATATGGTTTAGGCATGTTACATTATACTACAGTGAGGTGAACGGTACACAAGGAGTTACAAATTAAATGGGCACGTTCAATTTACACAGGTTCCCATATAATGGCACTCATCACCCATCATCTGTCTGGGGGAGGAAGGTAGGAATACCTTTCAATGAGCAACAGAGCAGCCCAGGAAGATGGCACATTACAACTGTGCAGGCAAAATACTGCTGGAAAAAAACTACATCACCCCTCCATGGCAGAACACCCACCAAAGCAAGGCACTCTACACACACAATCACACACCCAGGCCTCAATTTATGCAGGTCATGCAACATTTGTGCAGAAAGTAAAGGTGCTGCACTTCATTGTTTGAAATGTATAGACAGCAGAACAGTGCCATATTTACTAAGATGTGGTGTTGTTCTTCTCTCTTTCTGTACTGGTGCACTTTTGGCCATCATGCATCCAACCGTGCACCATAGTGCAGGGGTATCCGGTTTTCAGGAAGCATAGGTTTGTGCTGGAAGGGGTCCTTTCCAGTACAAAAACTATGCTTTAAGGCATTTCTGACTTTGTAGATGTGCTGTACAAAGAAAAGTGGGAAAAATAAGGGAAATTAATATATTTCTCCTCATTAAGCCTGACTCGAGGAGGCGCAGGGTTTTGGCACATATGCTTATATATCTTTTTAGATAGAGCTTTGTACCAACCCCCATGGGTGATCGCATGGGAACGCCAATGCAACACCAGTGAAATGCCCGCTTGATTTAAGATTAACACCAGGCAGCGCATTGCACAGCTTTGCTTTACTTTGGGTTACAATCCAACACAAACTGTGATTTGCATTGGATTGTAAATCAAACCGCAATACTTTGCGTTGGGTTTGCATTAAAAAAGTAATGCAAACCTCAAGAAAGTGTTTGTAAACTTAGGCCTCAATGTCGACCAACATTGAAACTCTTAGTATAGCAACATTGAACTTTAAATATCTGAATAACTGAAGCAAGATTCAGAGTATAGCATTATATAGGCACCATAAGAAAGAGATCCTAGCATTGCTTCTCAAGAAATATTTGTCAGCAGATGACCACAACAAAACAAAATGAACAAAAGGTGGGAACAAAGCCCTAGCCCTTGTACTCGTGGCAAGGGCCCTAATTATATAGCACCTAGAGTGCCATTGGATACAGTATCTGCTGGAGCAGGTCTAGAGAGTGGTTACATTAGATACTACGAAAGACTCCAAAACCAGGGAAATGTGTTAGATGAATCCTTATTGCCCTGGGGAGACTCTTTAGTGGTGTATTGAAGAGATGACAAATCAGTAGGGGATTCTAAACAACTGCTCCATCTGAAGTTAATGCAGTGCTTCTGGAGTACCATAATCTGACACCAGGGAGTCATGGTCTATCAGCTAAATTCAGCAGGATGTCAGGGTACCCGAAACAAAGGGGTATGAATGACAGTGATCAAGGGTGACTTTCAAACATAAGGGAAGCAAACGTTAATGTATTGCTGCAACCTATTAACACAACACAAGGGCTAAATTTAGGAGACTATAAATAAACTGTTCCAAGCTATAATAAGACTTGTCTTTGGCCTCATAAATTCTCTATTTGCTGTTTTGTGAATAAATGGACTTGTTCAGCAGAACAAAGTAAAATGAACCACCTCAAGGCACATTCTGGAGCACTGCGCTTCTCCAATTCATCTGACACAAAGGGGCATACTTATACTACATTTGCGCCGAATTTGCGTCATTTGTTTAACGCAAATTCGGTGTAAAAATAACTCCATATTTATATTTTGGTGTTAGACTAGTCCAACGTCAAAATATTGAAGTTTGCACCATTTTATAGATGTGTAAACCTACCTTGCGTCAATGAGGTGCAAGGTAGGCGTTCCCATCTAAAAAATGGTGCTAACCCCATAGCCCCATATTTATCCCCTTTGCTTTGCACCATTATTTAACACCTGGGTCAGACCAGGTGTTAGAGGATCTGTGGACCCATTTCCATGGTTAAACATCATGGAATGGGTCCACAGGTGCCCTCCTGAAGCCCCAGGAACACCCCCACCCACACCAGAGGGACACCGGAAGATGGGGGAGCCAATCACAGGTAAGTAGGGTAAGTATAGGTAAGTATTTTTTCTTTTTTAAATTAAAGTGCCATTGGGGGCCCAACTTGGGGCCCCCTGCATGGCACAGGGTGCAATGGCCATACACAGGGGACAATGCTCCCCTGTGCTTGCCATTGGGAGGTGGGGTTGACTCCTGTCTTTTCTGAGACAGGAGTCATGTAGTATGGATGGTTTTGCATCAGAAAATGATGCTAGGCTGGTTAGAGGCATTTGTTTTGCTTTTAATCAGCCTAACGTCATTTTTTGGTGCAAAACTCCCTTCTCCTATCCCGCCACTCCCACCTGGCTAACGTCATTTCTTTTGATGCTAGCCCACCCTTTCTATAAATATGGCGCCCGTGTGGCGCTCAGGAATGGCGCAAGCCGGTGCTAAACTTTTTTAGCGCAGTTTTGCCTCAAAAAGTATACATATGCCCCAAAGTGTTTAGTGGGACAGTGGACGCTGCATGATCAGTGTGAATCGTGTGCTTTCATTAACTTGGAAACAACCTGGTGGTGAATGTATTTATCTAGGCATAATTTTGTAATAGGAGGCAAGTTGAACAAATATCTCTTCTAGGGCCAGATGTAGCAAACTTTTGCGAGTCGCAAATGGGCCGAATCCCAATTTGCGACCCCAAATTTGCGATTTGCCAAAATCGGAAACGGGATGCAAAAATCCCATTTCCGACTCGCAAAATGCGACGCGAGCCATTACCGACTCGCAAAAATAGCGACCCCATTTTGCAACCCGCAAATAGGAAGTCGCTATTTGCGAGTCGCAAACCAAATGCAATAGCCAATCGCAAATTGCGACTAGTCGCAAAAAGCCCCAATTTGCACTTCCTATTTACCACTAAATCAGAGCAGGTGGTAACCAGAACCAAAGTATAAAAGGAGACCCAGAAGGCACCTGGGTTACTCAAGATGGCGGAGATATATGTGATAGCAATGAGGAGGAGAGCCCACGCCGTACAGCAGAGGAGGAGGAGGAGCCAGAGACAGGAGAAGATATACAGAACCAGGCAGACACTTTTCCAACAAACTGAGGAGGAGATTTATGATAAATACAGACTTAGCAGTGCAGCAATACTAGATTTAATAGAATTACTCAATCCGCAGCTTCAGCGCCTGACTGGGCGCGGCTGCGCCATCCCTACGCATGTGCAAGTGCTATGCTCACTGCACCTCTTGGCCTCGGGTACCTATCAGGGGGACATTGCTGTGGCAGGTGGGGTATCCCAAAGTGCACTCTCACGGTTCTTCAGAGCATTCCTAGATGCCTTACTCACACACATGTCCAGATACATATACCTACCCAGGAATGATGCAGAAATCAACAGCACCAAGTTGGAATTCTACAGGATTGCCAACTTCCCCCATGTAATAGGGTGTGTGGATGGGACACATACAAATCTGCCCTCCTGCAAATCTGGAATATCTGTTCCGCAACAGGAAGTATACCCACTCACTGAACATCCAGGTGGTATGTGACGCACATTATGTTATCACTGACATGGTTGCCAAATTTCCAGGGAGCACACATGACTCCTACATTTTCAGGCACAGTGGGATACACCAATGCCTAGAACGTGGGGAGTTTGGAGACAGATACCACCTAGGTATAGCTGAATAAACCTTGCAGACATACACACAGGTCAATGTGGAAACCATCTATGCCCAGCTAACATTGTACATTTTGTGCCACACAGGTGACAGTGCATATGCACTACGACCATGGATACTTATCCCGTACTTAACACCCAGCAATGAGAAAGAGAGGTGATACAACAGTGCACAAAGGAGGACCCGAAATATCATAGAGAGGACCTTTGGACTGCTGAAGGCACGATTCAGATGCCTCCACAGAAGTGGAGGTGCCCTCCAGTATACCCCAATAACAGCTTTCAAGATCGTTGGCTCATGCGCCATCCTGCACAAAATTGCCACCAGACGTGGGCTACCTCTCACCCCAGAAGACCCAGATTCGGAGGATGAAGAGCAAGAGCTACCACATCGCCATCATGGGGATAGAAGCATTGCAAATCAAGGCAGACTGAGACGGGACCACATTGCAAACCAATACTTTGGAAGGTACGTGCTAACTGTCACCACAATCACTAATGTCACACACAAAGAGTCCAGGTGTGAAGTGGAACAAACAAGTGATTTAATTATGTGCACCAAAAAAAACAATATACATTAACAACAGTTCAGGGGCTGTAAAAGTCCACCTGGCATGAGGACACATTGACCTCATGTGCCTCTACCCCAGGACAGTGCGGAGCTCACATTCTACGCTGGCCTCGGCCAGCATGGCTGGTACCTGGTGTGTCAGCAGTGCCCTGCCTTGCGCTACCACTGCGCAACACCCTGGTGTCACTGGCTGAGACACTGCTGATGGTGGAGCCCTCCTCGCTGTCCTGCGGCGTGTCAGCCGCGCCCCTAGCCACCTGTCGGGCCTCCATGATATCCACGGCGTGGCTGAGACGTCCCAGTTCACGTGCCACATCACTGGCAAAGTGGCCCATGTCTACCTGGAGGCTGACCGTGCGCCTTGAAAGGCCAGTAGTGTTCACTGCCACTGATGGAGGCAGACATGCAGTCCAGCCGGTGCAGTAGCTGCCTGTCACGACGCCTTGCACCCTCTCTCTCAGTTATGAGTTCTGCCACCAGTTGTCTCATTGAGAGTGCAAGGTCGCCGACATGTGTGTTGAGTTGTTGCAGCTCTGTGTGTACCAGCTGCATACCACTGTTTTGGTTTTGCACCATGCGCCGCATGGCCCCTGATATTCTCCTTATCTCCTGTGTCTGCAGGTGCTGACCCCGTAGGAATGCGGCCTCGGCGTGCGACATGGAGGCGTCCCCTGACTCAGCCTGCGGCTCTGGTGGTACATTTACACGTCGCCTGCGACGCAGTGGAGGCTCCGTGTCATCTACAGTGGCACTGTGGCTGGGACCAGGTGCTGGCTCATTCACCAGTATGGCAACTGGTGCATCATGAGGGGACTGTGTGTGGGTGGTGCAGGTCTCTGTGGTGGCTGGTCCTGACTCCTCTGCAAGCTGGTGGCTGACCTGTGGCCCCTGGATGCTTTGGCTGGCGGTGGTGTCGTGTGGGAGACCTGTGGGACATAGGGAACACACTGTCAGTATCTACCATCTGTTATCAACTTCCTAATAAACTGTTGCCTATCAACTGCCTACTTGACTATATTGCCCATAATGCACCATGTAGGTGGTTGCTACTCTGAAATTGAGCTATTTTGGTTGTGCATGCTGCTGTGTACAAGGTGGGTGGGGGTATGGCATATATGGGTGTACATGCATGTCTCATGGTACTCACCGGTTGATGGTCCTGGCTCTGAAGTATCCAGCTATCCCATCCCGCTCACTGCTTCTGGCTCCAAGGTCTCCTCAACTCTTTCCTCCATGGGTGCGGGTGGTGGTATAGTGGACGGTCCCCCTCCTGTGCCCCTCATCTCCCGGAGCCGCTCTGCCACCCTCTCCTTGGTCCGGGAGCGCAGGTCATACCACCGTTTCTTTAACTCTTCTATACTCCGGTGGCTGACACCCATGGTGTTCACCTTGTCTTGTATTTCCGTCCAGATTCTTTTCTTCTCCACCTCTGGCACACTTAGGGCTACCCTCCCAAAAAGTTGTTCATGGTGCTGGCAGCGTTCCTCTCTCAGCACCTCCAGCTCTTTTTCTGAAAATTTCAATTTGCGCTTCCTTGGTGTCTCTGCCATGGTAGCTGCTGTTCTCTCTGTTTGCAGTTCAGCAGTTTAAAATGGGTGTGGTCCTCCCTCCTCCCAGGTGTATTTGTAAACTTCCTGGCTGTGATGTCATCATCAGGAGGCAGGAAGTGTTTTCCAGAGTGTTCTGCTGCACCTGCATTCAATTTCCAGCACAGTCGCAATTTGCGACACCCACTCGCACATTGCGTGTTCGTTTTTAGCGCGGTCGCAAAAAGCGACCTCGCAAACAGCAGACTCGCAATCTGCGGTGCGACTTCATTTGCGAGTCGCAAATTGAAGTCGCTTTTTCTTCTTGGATACCATTTCGCTACATTTTTCCTACCTACATCTGGCCCTTAGTTCTTATGCTATGTTTCTGTCTAACATTTTTCACCACACTAAAATCACGTGAGCTTGCTGCGGACACAGTAGAGACTGAAGAGAGATGAGGACAGGCGAGGAGTTCTTTGGATAATGTCTTCCCCAAACTGCTAATGTCCCAGTGACACAGCAGTAGTGCATTGTGGTACTTCACCTGGAGTACCTGGCAATTAGGGATAGAAAGAGCAGGATATGGAAAGGGACAGGAGATGGCAGGAGGTAGAAAAGGTGCAAAGTGAATTAATTGTGGCATAACAGAGTTCATGGTATAGGATGAGAAACACTAGGGGACAGACTTATGGAAAGTGGGGCTGCACTGAGTGCAGTGCCACTTTCCCTGCGTCCCTTAGCACCCCCCTACCGCCACCATGTGTGCACTGTATTTAAAATACGGCACACCATGGAGCAGGGTGGAGGGCAATAGTGTAATTTTTTATGACGCTGTTGATGTACTCTGCAGGAGTAGCACCAAAATATTGGCAGAGTACATAGGGTTCCATTCTAAAGAATGGTAGCCCCCTTTTAATGCCTGCTATTGAGCAGGTGTTAAAAGTGTGTAAGAAATGACGCAAGGAAATCACATTGATTTCCTTACGCCATTTTTCCGGCTCCCCTAACGGGGAAACGCCCCGTTTGCATACATTATGCCTGACGCAGGCATAATGTAGTGCAAAGGGTTACATGGTGGGTTCAGCCACAGAACAAGGCAATTTGACTATTTATCAAAAGTAGAATATCCTTAGAAACCCTGATGCTAGAGATATAGAAATGAAGGTTCAGAAGTACCGGAATTCCAAGTATGTCTTTTATCAGCCTTGCGACAATTCGTGGAATAGTGGATGCCAGATAATGAAAATGCAGGAAACGTTCTGCTCAGCTGCACATCAGTGAAGATGCAGAAAATTAAGGAAATGTTGCTTTGTTCCACTCTGAAAGATGCCAAAACCGAAAGGCTGAGCTTAGAAGAGAAACAAACATGGCACATGTAGCTCAAAAGAGTAGAAGCTTTAGCCTCATTTACCCCAAAAGCTCCAGGACAGGTTACTCAGTCACCAATGTGACGGATATCCCGTCTGCCTTATTACAAGTGAATTAAATTCAACTACACCCGTAATATGTCAGATGATGGAGACATCAGTCTGTCAAACTGTAAATCAGGCCCTTAGTTGTAAGAAATTGTGCACTGACTTTTTGCGACTAGTAGCTTAGTTTGCAAATCAGCTATGTACTAACAGGTCAGTTAAAAAAATAAAGAATCAGTGGGGGGTTGCGGAAAAGGCAGGTCACAAACTGTGTCTCCCTTTGATTGTCTTCATTCACAGGGATTGTGGCCTGCAAAGTACAGCAGACAACCATCCTCTGAAAGCATTTCAAAATGAAAAACCTTTTTTGAAAAGCAGCCCATGCTTCCTAAAGGAAAGGGGCTGCTTTAAAAAAACATTTTCGATTTTGAAAAAGTTAATTGAGGGCTAGCAAGGCCCCCTGGACTACTGCCTACACCTCCTGTAGATGCCATCATTATACTCAAAGAGTAAGAGTATCAAAGGGTACACTTTCCCTATTGCAAGTCAGTTACTACCCCAACTTGGGAACTGGTAACTGGTCAATGGTTTGGGACCAGAGTTACATTCTCAGAACATTCATACATTGGTCACTGATTCACAACTTGGAAGTAACGCCCCTTCCAAGTTGCGATCTGTGAACCATATCTCATCCCTTTTATTGATTTGGAAAAAACTTTCCTAATTTGTTAAATGGGTTAAGTACATTAGAAAACGTTTTTAGCAGTCACAAATCCTCTGATTCAGTCACTCAGATAGTTACATATAACCCTCGATCCATTAGGTATTTGGTGAGATAAAAGCAGGAGAACCACGAGACAGAGTTTGCAAGCAAAACTCAAGATAATAATCCTGAGGAAGCGATATGGGAAGAGAGAGCGGGACAGAGAAAAGAGTAAAGCAGAGACAGGGGACACACTGCTAATTTATTGCTTAATATGCATATCACAATTCTAAATTCCAAAAATGACAAATCAACTTTCCACCCTTATAGATCAGTAAATTAAGTATCATTAAATTGGGTGATAATAGATGCATATTATTTGTACTACTGAGAAATGACAGAAATGTGGTTAAAAATGCTGCATAAACAACAAGTTGTTATTACAGGCCTACCTAAAAAAACTCCACACTATTGGAAGTGAAAGAAACATGAGAAGAGAACAAATTCCACTTTTTAGGTCTCACCTAGTAGTGCTTCAAGACCTTTTGATTTCTATGAGTAGGCTTAAACACCACCCATTAGTTGGATCCATTATCACTCTCATTAGCAAGCGTCTCATTGGTCAGCTGCCACAGGATTTCTTCCAATTTGTGTGTTTGTCCCTTCGCTGGAGCATGACCGCATTTCTTATGTCCTTCCACTGCTCATTTGTTTAGGAGCTACTTTTTTCTTTGGATTTAAGCATTCTACCAGTGTGTGTCTTTTTCAGCTGGCTCACTCATACACTTCTCCACTCGCCATATGTCTGCTAGACAGCACCCATCCTCCTTCACTTCAATGATTGTGTTAGCTTGCCCTCAAGTCCTTTACTCACTCCTTCCATTTGTTGTCTGTGTTGGATTACCCCCAATCTCATTCTGTTCATTGTCCAGTTTGGCTTGCCACCACCTCTCCCTGTAGGTTCTTTGTCGATGTTGGCTTGCCCCCACCCACACTCCTTCAGTTTGTTACCCATTGTGGCTTGCCTTCACCCACTCACCCACTGACTTTCAGTTGTCCCTGTTGCACTGAACCCTCCCTTACTCTGTTGTTACACCATAACAAAAAAAGAACTATGGTGCAGATACTGCTGGCTGCATCTTTGCATTTTCCCCACACCCTCCACCCTCAAGTTACATACCACTCCTTCTTTGTTGCATTCTGCAGCCATCAATAAAAAAGTGATATGATGTGGCCAGCACCGGCCATATCATATTGCTTTTTCTTATAATTTTCAGCCAAGCTGTACAGAAGCTGTGCTGCCATACATTGTGTGACAAAAACTTTAACAAAGCCAATCTCTCACTTAGGCAAGATCTGTTGGCTTTGGCAAAGGTTGTTTGTAAATCACTAACACAAAGAAAACAAGTCTCCACACCAGGCCATCTGTTGTCTACCACCCAGTGGTAGGCAATTATCTAAGAGCCATCAGGCTCAACTCTGACCTTTTGTCTTTCAAAAAAGACTCACTTGTACAGATTCCATCTTCCAAAGTAACTCCTTTATTTCTTATCATTAAAATTGCAGGTTGAGATAACATTTCTAAAATTGCTACTCCTTGTTGTCTGTAAAGCATGCCATTGCATACTTTGCTAGGTTTTTGTTGTGTTCTATAATAACACAAGAAGATAAAGAAAGAAATAGTGTTCTGTTAGTTCAAACATTATTGACCCAATCTTAGCTGTGGCCGCCCTCCTTCTCTGAACTTGGGTAAAACAAGCATACAGCCTCCAAGGGCAGGGCAGATTATTTAGATTTTAATTTAGATGATGTATGGAGTACCCAAATAACCACTTGGCCATGTACATCCATTTTCCAGCCTTCATCACAAACAAAATTCTTGCATTAAATTTTTCTTGATGATTGAGATGACTGAGAAAAATAACTAATAATATCAGAATTTCTGAAAGACAAATTTTGATTAATCAATGTTTATTCTGTAAACATCAAATATTAATTTACAAAACTATAAATCTCTTCGATGGGCAGTGGACATGCTCTACTTTACAATCAATTATCTAATCTAATAACTTAGGCACAGGTGCTGGAATATGTTGTATTTAATACTGGTTTTACCAATCCATATGCTGCATGGGATACATTCAAGCCTTTCCTAGGGATAGAATGTACCCAGCAATCTATAGCATATTGCACAGCTTCAAAAGTCAAAATTAATTACTTTCAATAATGCAGAATATCTCTCCAAAAATAAACAAACAACCATATTATAAATAAAGCAAACCCATACAGAACTACACAATTAAATCCTCATTAAGATTAATTGTGAGCTTCTGAGAGGAGAAACGCACTCTACGATGAAAGGGAAAAAATGGTACACTAGAGTACTTTTCTTACAAGACAGCAGAAAGCACATTCTAATATTATACAAATACAAAGGGGCGAGATGAAGCAGCGCCTCTCAGGCGCTGACAATATTAATATTTTACATAACTGTATGATATGAATATAAAATAATGGAAGGAATGATATTTAAAAAAGTAACACAGACAATACATAGGTGGTCATTACGACCCTGGCGGTCTCCGACCGCCAGGGGTAATGTAGCGTCCGTACCGCCAACAGGCTGGCGGTACGGAGGCCCTCATTACGACTGCAGCGGTAGCGCCGCGGTCGCACCGCCGGGGCCGGCGTTTTCCCGCCATTTTAGCCCTGGCAGTGATAATCCACCAGGGCAGCGCTGCAAGCAGCGCTGCCCTGGGGATTATGACATCCCTACCGCCAGCCTGTTTCTGGCGGTTTGCACCGCCAGGAAGAGGCTGGCGGTAAGGGGTGTCCTGGGGCCCCTGGGGGCCCCTGCACTGCCCATGCCACTGGCATGGGCAGTGCAGGGGCCCCCTAACAGGGCCCCGGCCAGCTTTTCACTGTCTGCATAGCAGACAGTGAAAAGCGCGACGGGTACAACTGCACCCGTCGCACGGCCGCAACACCGCCGGCTCCATTAGGAGCCGGCTCCTATGTTGCGGCCTCATCCACGCTGGGCCGGCAGGCGCAAACTTGGTTTGCGCCCGCAGGCCCAGCAGGAATGTCATAATGGGGGCCGCGCGAGTGCGGCTGCATTGGCGGCCGCATGGCGGGCGGCGGTAGCCGCCCGCCAAGGTCGTAATGACCCCCTAAGTCATCTAACAAAAATACAGTAATGTACTAAACACAGGTCCATGACTGATGAAAAGGTACGAGAGACAATCAGCAATGTAGACAACATTAGGGCATCATAACCTGTTGGATTAGGATCTGAATTATATAAAACTGATCAGGCTATTATGTTTCCAATTCCATTTTATCTCCTCAGATTGATATAAAAGGGGACAATGTGCTAGAAACTGACATAAAACTCTAAAATGAATAAACTCCAACAATTCCAAAATTAATGAAAACAAAACAGAGCAATTATAGTGGAACATCCAGTAACTAATTTTAATTTCACAAAAAAAGAGTTCAAATATCAAGATCAAAAACCTACAAGAATCAGCAGAAGGAAGAAGAAACAACATCCATCAATGGCATGTAGTGTGAAGTCTACTCAGGATTATCAGGGAGTAAACCACTAGTTTAGGCATTACACAAATAACCATATTTTTGGTCTAGAAAATATGCCTGGGAATAACAGAGAATCAGCCCAAGGGGCCAAAGAGCACCACATAGGGGTCCTGACTCCACAACCCAAAGCAATGGTGTAGTGATTTTAAGAAGGCAAGGAGAGAGGACATAAATGAATGATGCATGAAATAAAGTAGGTTTGAAGTTCAAAGACAAATATGAGGAGGAAAAATCAAGCCATAACAGACACAAAAAAAAAAGTTACCATATAAAGACACCCTTGAGCGGAGGCCAACAGCACAGGGGAGTAAGCAAAGAAAAGGAAAGAGACAGTCTCCACAGTTCAGCACCATCAATGCATATCCGCAGGTTGACTCTCAATGTTCAAGGAACTGGCTAAAGGAAAGTTAGCTGCTCTACAGCCTGAGTTTGCAGGCCTGATGAAAGGAACATCTAGTCATGTGACAAGCAGGCACTAAACCACATAGCTACAGCTCAGTGGGCATAATGATCAAGATTCGATCCATGAAACACTTTGCTTCATGTAATTTAGCACTCCAATCCTTACGGCAAGCCATTACCACTCCCTGACTTTGGGAGTACAATCTATCAATATTAGCTCTCAAAGGGATTACTCTGCTGGGTTTATTCTGTTTTCCATATCCTAGTCTATCACAAAATAAACTTAGTTTGACTTTTATTGATACAGGCAGCAAGAAAACATTTGTTTTATCTCAAAAGTATGTTTTCACTTAGTATTTGTTGTACAATCAAGAATTTCAGAATGAAGTCTTCAAGTTAAAGTTCCAGTGGTGATGTTTCCAACACAATCATTGAATCTGGCCAGAGCATAGGCTTAACTGATTTTCCAAGAAAGTAACAACTGCTTTAGGTCCCTTGAGTCCCTTAACAAACAGGTGGGAGGCAGAGGTAGGCGGCATGGTCGATATTGAATGGGGGGAACATTTACAAAGCTTTACAAAGCCTGAGTTATAACAATATGGGCTGAGTTCCGCCTGATGCAATTACGAATCCTACATAGCTCATATTATGCAACAATGCTACCGTACAAGCTGGGAAGGGCTCCAACGTGGGAGTGTATACGTGGTTGTGGTCAAGAAGGTACATTCATACACATATTGTGGACTTGTCCAATGATTCAGTAATAATGGGAGAAGGTCACACACCTGTTGGAGAGAGTCACTGCAATACAGATCCTGATGAACGCCAGGTGGCTTCTCCTGAATGTGAGGGGTGGATAAGTGGTAAAATGTACGAAAGAATGTTGAGCCTGTAGTCAGCCGCAAACTGGTGACTGACACCTAAATAGGGCATACATGATGTACAAAAACTCCCTAAATTAGTTGTTCTTAAAAGAACACACCTCGATTTCTAAATGGGAGATACTATTTTGCTGTACTAAGCATTCAGAAACAGGAAATTAGATAAAACACAGCTGTTTGCAAGTGCAAGATACCATTGTTTTGGAACAGGTGGTAACCAGAGGCAAAGTATAAAATGGGGCCCAAAGTTCCTTGAAATCTTTCACAATGGCTGCACTATGTGCTGTAGTGAAGATAATGTGGATTCTTAGACATAAACAGAGGAAGAGGACTGAAACAATATTCAGGCAGAGAGTGACTTTGTTTAACCAAATGGACGAGGAGGTTTATGCCACATTCAGGTTTACAAAACGGGTCATTCTCAGTCTAATTATTGATTTGAATGCTGTAGTAGGCAGCCTACCCAACAAAGTCTAGCAATACCTACACATATTCAATTACTATGTAGCTTACATCTGTTTCTGGTAACTACCAATGCAGTGTGGCTGTTGCAGGAGGGCTATCCTAAAGTGTGTTATGCAGGATTTACAGAAACTCCCTACAGGGAATGTTATCTTGAATACATACCCATATTTCATTTCGAAGTACCCCTGCAGAGTTAGAAAATACCAAAATAAAATTTTATGTGGCAGCCTATTTCCCACATATGCTTGTATGTGTAGATTGTACACATATTTGTTCACTCACTGACATAGATTATATCTACACTAACAGAAAGAGCCAAGATTCCTTAAACATGCAAGTTGTATGCAAGGTAAAATGTCTGATCACAGATCTAGTTGCATGATACTTTGGGAGCACTGATGACTCTAGGGGGCATATTTAAGTGCCCCCTAGCACCACGAGAGCGTCACTTTTCATGATGCTTCGGTGGTTCTAAGCACTGCTCCATATTTACAAGGAGGCGTAATGCCACTTTTTGTGGCGTTACGCCTCCTTGTAGATTTGGGCCCCTCTGATGCAGTTTCCTGTGTCAGAAGGGCATGCAATTGGTGTTGTGGTGGGCGTTCGACTGGAACACCCATTGCTTTTGACGCTGTATCAGATTACGAGTTGTCGAAAACCTGAGGCAGCGCCAAAAACGAACGCCATCCCAGGGGTGGCGTTAGGATTGCAGAATGAGGAGGAATGCTTTTATTCCTCCTCGTTGTTTGCTTTTTCTATGTGTGCTGCATTCTGAAGCATATATAGAAGAAGCAAAATGCCATGGATGACTGTTTACGTGCAGGAAGGTGTACCTTCCTGCACATAAACAATCATTTCAAATGAGAATTTGTGTCACAGTGCCCTTTCCTCTGGATCTGCACGCTGCTGAACAAAAGGCCCACCTCCCGGCGTCACCAACTCAGAAAGCTATTATAGCACAGTTATGACGTAGCCAGGCGGGGGGAAGGGAATTAGGGTAGGGAACTGCAGGGAGAGAGATCTGAAAAGAAAAGGTTAGAACAAATATGCATATACTCATTGATAACAGTATAATTCACCAATAGACTCTTGAATAAAGGCGTCTCTGTGATATCAGATTGAGACCCTTTGTGAATTGGGCGTAGCCCCTTCTTTGAATCACGGAACAAAAACAAACTGCAACCTCTGAACCTAGAGATGGCAAGAGTCTTGGACTATGGACATACTCTGAATACCAATCATGTAATCACTATACACTCATAAACATAAATGTTTGATCTCAGCCTAGGAATTCTCAAAGACTTAAATTTGTATCTCACATATTCTCAAAGACTTAAATATGTATTTCACATATTATGCTTCCCAAAAAACAATGAACTATAATTTGCTTATCTCCGAAACGTTTTCACATTGACTTCCTAGGCCTGAAAGTTTTAATCATTGAACTTAAAGCGCTTTTTTCGTTGAGTAGAAGCGCCTTGCTTGTTAGACATGAAGCGCTTTGATTGCCATGTCAAGGACGCTTTACTCATGTGTACTAAAGCGCTTTGATTGCCGTGCCAAGGGCGCTTTACTCATGTGGACTGAAGCGCTTTGATTGCCGTGCCAAGGGCGCTTTACCCATGTGGACTGAAGCCATTTGATTGCAATGCCAAGGGCGCTTTACTCATGTGGACTGAAGCGCTTTGATTACTGTGCCAAGGGCGCTTTACAAGTGTGGCCTGAAGCGCTTTGTTCATTGTGCTAAGGGGTGCTTTACTCATGTGATCCGAAGCGCTTTAATCGTCACACCAAGGCCGCTTTACTCTGAGAGCTGGAAACGCTTTGCTCGTTGTGCTAAGGGGCGCTTTTACTATTTGAACTGGAAAGGCTTTGCTCATTGTGCTAAGGGGTGCTTTATTTCTGGAAGCAGCATCCCCCTTCAAGATTGGGCTCATCAAGACCTTACCGCCAAGAGTACGACCTACTCGTATTTGAATTCACCATGAAAACAAGGATAGTCTGATTTACTGTCAAGCGGCCATGCAGGCAATCTGTTCTTCTTCAGAGGAACCCCCACAAGGTCTGACTGCATCAAAGTCTTCAAAATAGTGAGCAATGTGCTTGGGTGTGGCTGGGCTTTAAAAAGGCCTGCCACACCCCAAGATGGTCGCTGCCTCTAGAAACCTGGGAATTGTAGTCCCTTCATAGAATAGCACTGATAAGTGCATCTTGACCACCAATGTCCTGACCCTGCAGCTACATGAGCTTTACCACAGGGCAGACAACGCTGATGACCACTCCTAGAACAAGAGGGGATGACAAGTGGTGCGCATGAAGTGCCGCAAATACGCGCAGTGGAGTTTCAGGCGGGACCTGGACCACGCACAGCCTTATTCCTGACATTACACCCCTCTCCCAAGCGCGGTCCAGGGCCCGGCTTATCAGGATGAAAGAGATGAAAGCGTTGCACCAAACGTGGTACATGGACATGTCTTGTAGGTTCCCAGGAGTCATTTTCCGGCCCGTATCCTTTCCAGGACACTAGGTACCAAAGGGAAGAACCACAATATTTGGAGTCTAAGATAGATCGCACCTCATACTCCCAATTACCTTGGACTAATACAGGAGCAAGTTGCGTGACACTTGAGGGCGAAGCAGGTTTAAGAAGTGAAGTGTGAAACACCGGATGAATTTTCAAGGACGGTGGCAATTTTAGTTTATATGTTACAGGGTTCACTTGTCGCAGAACTTCATAGGGCCCTATGAATTTTGGATGAAACATGTTTTTATTTTTGAATACTACGTTTTTCGTGGATAACCAAACTCTATCTTTTCTGTATACCGAGGACCAGGCTGGTGTTTCTTGTCATATTGCATTTTATATTTTGTTTTTGCTTGGTGTAGATTTGTTTGCAATTGTGAATGTATCTTTTTCATGTGTGTTAACATGTCCATGACTGCCGGAGTGATTTGAGTAGAAGCTGGTAGCGTAACTGGTAAAATGTGCGAATGACGCCCATAAAAACCATAGAAAGGAGTTGAGTTTATTGAAGAGTGGTGAGAGTTGTTATAAGCCAGTTCTGCAAGCCACAAGAGATCCAGCCAGGTTTTAGGAGACTTTGTTGCATAACATCGTAAGTATTGTTTTAGAGTTTGGTTTAGTCTCTCTGTTTGACCATCCGTTTGTGGATGATAACTAGTGGATAAAGTCGAATCAATTCGTAAAGCCTTGCACCATTGCTGCCACAAACGTGCAGACAATTGTGTTCCTCTATCAGAGAGGATGACTCTTGGAAGTCCATGAAGGCGAACAATGTTTTCTAAGATGATAGTTGCTAAGGTGTCGGAGGTTGGGAGACCTTCACATGCAATGAAATGAGCATATTTGGTAAGACTATCCACCACCACTAAAATAGTTGTAAATTGCTTTATTTGAGGAAGACCAGTAATAAAATCCATAGAGATATGTTCCCATGGATGATTGGGAATGGGTAGAGGTATCAATAGTCCTTTAGGCTTGCTATGTTTGCTTTTGCATCTTGCACATACTTCACATAATTGTAGCATTTGCTTTAAGTCATGAACAAATGTGGGACACCAAAAATACCTTTTCATGAGTTCTAGTGTTTTTTGAGGACCTGGATGACCTGCCAGAGGATGACTATGCAACCAATAAAAAGCTGTCCCTCTTAACTCCCCAGTAGGCAGGAATACTCGAGATTCGTGTAGAGGTAGGCCTTGTTGAATGGACCTTTTGGTGTCTTGTTGTAACCACTCTTGCCACTTGGTGATGTGAAAATGATTACGAATGAGATCAAAGAACTTTTCAGCTGCTATTAAACACAACACTTTTGAAGGCGTTATAATAGGCATGGGTTTTTGTTCAGTATGTGTGATCGAAGAATCGTGTCTAGACAATGCGTCAGCCTTACGATTATCTACTACTGGTCTAAAAGTCACTATGAAATCAAATTCTGCAAAGAATAGCACCCATCTCATTTGCCTAGGAGTTTGTAGTCTGGCAGAGCTCATACATTGTAAGTTTCTATGGTCAGAGTATACTGTTATGATGTGTTTTGCTCCCAATAGATAATGGGGGTCATTACGACCTCGGCGGTCTTTTTGCAAGACCGCTGAGGGACCGCCGTGCGGAAGACTGCCTGTGCAGGCGGTTTGCCGCTTGGCGTATTATGACTGTTGGCTGCTCTCCATCGATATTCCGACGGAGAGTCGCCAACAGCCATACCTGCGGGCGGCAGGGAAGTGGAGGTTGCTCCACCTCCACCGCCACGCCAACAGAACACCGCCCAGCGAATCACGTCCTGTGATTCGGCGCGGCGGGGTTCTCTTGGCAGTGTGGTGTCGGCGGAGCTGCCCCCCATGGCTCCCGTCCCCTCCCGGAGGATCGACGGAACAGGTAAGTCGATCGTCAGTTAGGGGAGGGGGGTGTTGTGTGTTGTGTGCGTGCATGGGGGTGTGCGTGGGTGTATGTAGAGGGGGTGTGTGAGTGCGTGTATGCTTGCGGGGGTGTTGTGTTTATGGGAATGAGTGTGTGCATGGCTGTGGGTATGTCTGTATGGATGTGTGCATGTATGTTTGAATGTGGGTGTGCGTGTCTGACTGTGTGTGTGGATGTAGGCATGTATGTCGGGGTGTGAGCGTGTGTGTGTTGGTGGTGCCTGCATGCGTGTCGGGTGTGTGTGAGTAATGTTATGTTGGGGGTCGGGGTGGGGAGGGGGGCCCTGCCACCTTTGGGGGGTGGCAGGGGTGGTGGGGCTGTAGGGGAGGGAGTCAGGGTGGGGGTGGGTAGACCCCTATCAGTGCCAGGGAAGGAATTCCCTGGCACTGATAGTGCTTACCGCCATGGATTTCATGGCGGTTCAAACCGCTGGAAATCCACGGCAGTAAGCCGGGTCCAAATACCGCCGGCGGTCTACTGACGGCCGCGTGGCTGGAGACCAGGTCTCCGGCCCGGCGGTCGTTTCCGCCCTGGCGGGCGGGACGGAGAACCGCCATGGTCATAATCCACCAAGGTAAGACCGCCAGCCTGTTGGCGGTCTTACCGGCGGTTCTCCGCCATCCGCCAGGGTTGTAATGACCCCCAATGTCTCCATTGTTTGAAAGCATTGAGAATTGCTATTATTTCTTTGTCTACTATGGTGTAATTCTGTTCTGCTTCATTCAGTTTTCTTGACACATATGCTATGGGGTGCAACTGTCCAGTTTCTCTGTGATGTTGGGATAAGATGGCCCCAACAGCGACATCGGATGCATCGGCTTCCACAATGAATGGTTCCTCCACATTGGGATGAGCTAGAATGGGTGCTGAAGTAAAGGCCTTTTTTAAGTCTTGAAATGCTTCTTCTGTCTCTTGGGACCAGTTGAAGACGGCCTTTTTCCTTAACAATTTGGTAATTGGTGCTACCTTTTGGGAGAAGTGATGGATGAAGCATTGATAAAAGTTTGCAAAACCCAAAAAACATTGGATGTCACGTACTGATTTTGGTGTGGGCCATTCGGATACAGCTTGAATTTTTCTTTCAGTCATCTGCATGCCATCAGGTGTTAAAATAACTCCCAAAAATTCAACTTCTTTGATATGGAATTCGCCTTTACTTAATTTGCAAAACAAATTATGGTTTTGTAAAGTTTGTAATACCTTTTTTACATGTTCTTCATGTATTTCTTCAGAGTTTGAATAAATCAATATATCGTAAATATAAACGATGACAAAGATGTCTAGGTATTCTCTCAGAACATTGTTTAGGAAATATTGGAAAGCTGCTGGGGCATTACAGAGTCCAAATGGCATCACTAGATACTCAAAGAGACCGTAACGAGTCTTAAGAGCCATTTTCCACTCATCTCTCTCTCGAATTCGAACAAGGTGATAAGCACCTCGTCAGTTAAGTTTGGTGTAAATAACGGCAGATTTTACCTGGTCTAATAAGACTTGTATGATAGGTAGTGGATATTTATTTTTAACAGTGATCTTGTTTATCGCTCTAAAGTCAATACAAGGTCTCAATTCGCCATTAGCTTTGGATCTGAAAAACAACAGAGAAGCCGTTGGAGATCGTGATGGCCGAATTAGCTCGTTGGATAAGCATTGATCAAGGTATTCTCGTAGGACTTGATTTTCTTTCTCTGATAATGCATAGATTCTACAATTTGGTATATTGGCGCCGGGTACAAGGTCGATCTGACAGTCATACGGCCTGTGAGGTGGTAAGGAGCTTGCTTTCTTTTCACAGAAAATGTCAGTATATTCTGAATATTGTGGTGGCAGATCAATTTCTTTCTCGACTGCAGTAGCAATGGAGTGCTGAAGATTTCTTTCTTTGTCTCATCTTGGTTGAAGACATTTTCTTACACAAGAAGAAGAAAAACGCACCACCTGGTTGCACCAGTCTATGCATGGATTGTGGAACATTAACCACAGCATTCTGTGATGCTATTAATTGTGTTTGACCAATGACTTTGTGTTTCACCACTGCACATATTAGTTGCTCAATGTTCACCAGTAGCACATTATGGGCCTCATTACGACCCTGGCGGGCAGCGGAGGCCGCCCGCCAGGATGCCGCCCTCCATAATACCGCTCCGCGGTCAGAAAACCGCGGAGGGTATTATGAGTTTTTCCCTGGGCTGGCGGGCGGTCTCCAAAAGACCGCCCGCCAGCCCAGGGAAAAACTCCCTTCCCATGAGGATGCCGGCTCGTAATCGAGCCGGCGGAGTGGGAAGGTGCGACGGGTGCTACTGCACCCGTCGCGTATTTCACTGTCTGCTACGCAGACAGTGAAATACTAGCGGGGCCCTCTTACGGGGGCCCCTGCAGTGCCCATGCCATTGGCATGGGCACTGCAGGGGCCCCCAGGGGCCCCACGACAATCCTTACCGCCATCCTGTTCCTGGCGGGCGAGCCGCCAGGAACAGGATGGCGGTAAGGATTGTCAGAATCCCCTCGGTGGCGCAGCGAGCTGCGCCGCCTTGGAGGATTCTTAGGGGCAGTGGAAAACCGGCGGGAGACCGCCGGTTTTCCCTTTCTGACCGCGGCCAAAGCGCCGCGGTCAGAATGCCCAAGGGAGCACCGCCAGCCTGTCGGCGGTGCTCCCGCCCCCGTTGGCCCTGGCGGTTCTCTACCGCCAGGGTCATAATGAGGCCCTATATGTTTTGTTCAGTTTGGCTGCCTATTAGTTTTGACATGCTATTAGACATTACATTCTGTATTCAGTTTAGCTGCCTATTGGTTTTGACATGGCATTAGCCATTACATTTTGTATTCAGCTCAGCTGCCTATTGGCTTTGACATGGCATTACATTTGATATTTAGGTTAGCTGCCTATTGGCTTTGACATGGCATTAGCCATTACATTCTGTATTCAGCTTAGCTGCCTATTGGCTTTGACATGACATTAGACATTACATTTGATATTTAGGTTAGCTGCCTATTGGCTGTAACATGGAGTTAGACATTGCAGTTGAGAGCACGTAGATTTTGTGTTTACCTCGCAATCCAGTCTGAGAGCGAGTGAGCTCAGGAGAATTGGCCCCTCTCCAAGGTTATTCAGCTCTCACACTGAGTTTGCTTTTAAGGATGACTCTGGGCTACAGTGAGTTAGATTTAAATCTGCTTGACTTCAGACAGGAACTAGACGTCAGTTGCCTGCCTCCCGTTTGGGTAGAGAATCTCTTTCTCGCAGTTGACCGGAGTCATCAACTTGCAGACCCCAGAAAGATGAAGCTGAGTATAGGCCCTACTGACTTGCCCATACGGTGATGAATTTGACTTTTATGCTTTGCTTTGAAGTTATGATATGATATAATCACATCCATTTGCTGTGTACATTGCAACTGAGAAGTACTTTGATATATTTTGCTTTCATTGCTGTGATTACTTTTGAACGTGTGCTTCCAATCTTCTAATTTTGTCTCTCAGGAACTTGTGGGTGGGGAAGAATTAACAACAATAAATGTCTTCTTTAAACTCAGAAGTGCATTCCAGAGAGGTTCTGTAAGCTCGGAACTGAGATAAGAGGGAAAGCAGAACATTATGGCATAGTCAGCAGGATTGGGAGTCAAATTGGAAATTGGAAGTGCACTATTTAAAAGTGTAATTGTTTTTTGTTGTTTAGAGAATTACAGAAGCACGGCAGACCATGTTTGAAAATGCATGTGAAGTTAAACTGCCTGATGGTGCTGTGAGAAAAATGTTTTCTTGCTGTGATAAAGCATATTTAGAAAATGTGCCTTTTGAAAGAAATGATTTTCCTTTTGTTTTTGACGGAAGGGTTTGGATACTTTTATCTGCTTACAGGAAAATGCAGGAGAGATGTAGGCAGTTAGAACATGAAAATAAGAATTTACGTGAGCAAATTAGCCAGACCACATTAATGCAAGATAATGCTGAAATCTATAAAACTGCTGTTTTAGAAGAATCTGGCTTTTCCCATTCCAGTAATGAGGGGGTTAAGGCAGCTGTGGGCCAGTCTGAGCCTCCGTGTGTGCCGGGCATGGAAAAAAATACCCCTTAGAATTTTGCAGTTGAAGTGCCTTCCTTAACTGATAATACTGAGAACAGAGCTCAGAATGTTATTTACAGACCGCTTCTGGAAAGAAAAATTAATTCGACCATGGCAGAGGTACCGTCGCAAAATGTGCAGTTACTGGCACAAGTAAAACGATAGATTTTAGAGTTTCTTACTGTTTGCACTAAGCAAGAGACACCGAGTTTCATTAGCTTGTTTGATTTTTGGAAACAGTATAGCCCTCATCTGAGTGAAATCTTAACACTTTGGTATAAAGTCACTAGGAAAAAATATAAGCAGCTGCGCGCTTCTGATTTGGCAAATGAAATAATTCAGACTTTAGGTTTCTGCGCAGTGCAAGAGGGAAACACTGATTTACATGTAAATCAGGAACAGGGGAGGACAAGAGTGCCCCTGGAACTTTGGAGTATGAAAAATGAAATATCAAGCATTCAGTGGGTGATGAATTCACCTAAATCTCACAGTTTTGGACAGGCACAGGATGCTAGTATCATACACTGGATCTGGTACATGCAAGACAAGGCTAGAGTCACTGCAGCCCTACATGAACAGGTGTCACAAGCCCCTTTTCAGGATGTGGAGAGGGTGCAGGGAGTGCCACAGGTAACCAGTGAAATTGAGTGCACCATTTGAATTTGTGTCCCCTGAGGATAAAAAGCATGTTTGTCTGACTAATGATTCATTGACTGAAAAGTTGTTTTCAGCACAGGAGAAGGAACAGCGTTGTACAGTGTGTGTCAGACTTCAAAGCAAGAGCTGTTTGAGATGTGTCATTTTTACACTGATTCTTGGCTCACTGCCAATGGTTTAGCCGTTTGGTTTTCCACATGGCTTGTACATAACTGGTTCAATTCCCTTGCAGATGTTAAAGAGAAAAATTCAGAGAGAGAAGTGTCCACCCAGAATTCTGACTTAGTAGTGATGGCTAAGTGGGTGCACCAGAAATGTGGACAGCTGGGAGAAAAGCCACTTACAGGTGGGCAGAGATTAGAGGGATGCACATTCCCCTAAATTTGATCAAAACTGTGCAGCACGCACAAGAGCAATCTGTCCCACACACAGTCAAAGACCAATTGGAGAGAGAAAGGTTACCAGGACAGATATGGCAAATTGATCAGGTTTTAGGGGGAGTGATTGCTGCAGATTACCAAGGAGAAATCAAAATGATGCTGATAACTGGAAAAGAATCTGATTTATTCACACAAATTGGAGACAGAATGGCCCAACTTGTCGAAAGTGCAGTGAATGGAGGTTTGGTAAAGAAGGAGTCTGCCCCAGCCCTTCTGACAGTGCAAAAAAAGGGAAGCTGTGGTGCAGCAGATAAAAACCTCAGTGCTGAGGTATGGGTTGAAGCACCAAGTGACCCTCCAGAACCTGCAGAAATCATAACAAAGGGCCCCAAAAATGTCCTGCTGATTATAAAACAGGGAAAAGAGGAAGGGTACATTTCAGATGACAAATGTTATTTGCAAGAAAAGTCATACTTTTTTCTTTTGCAGATCCTACCACGTTTCGCCACTGACCATGAGTGTGCTGTGTGGTCTCCCTTCGGGTGTGTGCGTGTGGGGTCGGGGAAGGGACCGAACCCCCAACCTGAACCTGATTGATTAAAGTACAGACCCCATGGATCCATTTTGCGCAAATGGCGCCTTCAGTTCAAGTTCAACTTGTTTGATTGCGTTATTCCACTGGAACTAAGCAACCTTAACAGTGAACTGTCTGTGTTTTTTCATGTGGAACTCTGACTTTTGCCAGCAAACCTTTCAGGTGGACCGTGCACCTTTACATAAATAGAACTCATGCTACATCAAATTGCTATTTTAGAGACATTGTTCAATCAGTCATTATCCCAGTCAGAGTATATAAGTTTCAGTCTTTTCTGTGTAGATGTATCTGATGTGAAAGGTTATGGGATCAATATGTTAATCCACTTCCATTGCTTTACAGTGATTGCTTTTATCATTCAAATCTGATTTGCTTATAATGTTTTTTGTTGATATTAGTTGTTTTTGTTTTTGTTTGAAATAAGAGGTATGAAACAATAAATTCATTGGTCATAGGGTGGAATGTGATGCTAATTGTGTTTGACCAATGACTTTGTGTTTCACCACTGCGCATATTAGTTGCTCAATGTTCACCAGTAGCACATTATGTTGGTCATTACATCCCTGGCGGACGATGTTAAAGCGGCGGTAAGACCAACAACAGGCCGGCGGTAAAATTTTTGGAATTACGACTGCGGTGGTGACCGCCAACAGACAGGTGGAGGACAAAGTACCGCCCACAGTATTACAAAAGTCCAATCCGCCACCTTTTCTGGGGCGGATTCACCGCGGATAAAAACACAGCGGAAACAGGTATTTCGAATGAAAAACGCTCACTTCTACACACTCCACGAGGAAGGAGGACACCATGGAGCCGGAACTCCATATTCTTCCTGCGATGGTCTTCCTGCTCCTGTACCAGGAGCACCAACGCCGGCGGCGAAGACCACGGTGAGTACTGCACCTACGACACAGGGGAGGGGGGAGGCAAAAAACAGGGACACACACACGCAACACCCCCCCACACCCACTACAATACACACACCAATGCATATGTATATATTACAGTTACACCCCCCCAATCCCCCCAGAAGAATGCAAAGACAAAAGGAAATGAGTGTAACCATTGTAATATATCAAAATTCAGTAAGCAAAAATATACATATATACACTATTAATAAAATATACACCACGATTAATAGTTCAGGTATTGCACCATTTATAGTCCGTGGACCACTGGGCCCAAAATGCATGGGCGAGGCCCACACACAATACCAGATCAAAACAGAGAGAACACTGCTGGGGCATCAGATAGAAATACAACAGGCACCTCAGGGGGAAAGGAAGGGGGGGGGCACCTCAGCCAGATGAGTGCACGATGCCAGCTCCACGAGGGGGCTCCATGCCCATTGATGTATCCTGGGGAGTGCAAAGCCACAGTCTCTCAAGTCTCTACAGTGGGTGGTTTGCCCACTGTGCAATCCTGGGGAGTACAAAGCCACAGTCTCTCAAGTCTCTACAGTGGGTGGTTTGCCCACTGCTGCATCCTAGGGAGTGCAAAGCCACAGTCTCTCAAGTCTCTACAGTGGGTGGGCTGCCCACTGTACCATCCTGGGGAGTCCAAAGCCACAGTCTCTCAAGTCTCTACAGTGGGTGGTTTGCCCACTGTACCATCCTGGGGTGTGCAAAGCCACAGTCTCTCAAGTCTCTACAGTGGGTGGTTTGTCCACTGTACCATCATGGGGAGTGCAAAGCCACAGTCTCTCAAGTCTCTACAGTGGGTGGTTTGCCCACTGGACCATCCTGGGGAGTGCAAAGCCACAGTCTCTCAAGTCTCTACAGTGGGTGGTTTGCCCACTGTACCATCCTGGGGAGTGCAAAGCCACAGTCTCTCAAGTGGATAACAGTCTCCACTGGTTCTGGAGGGGGACTGGTGCCCAGAGTGCTTCATCCTGTGCAGGACAGAGATAGTGGATGCATGTCTCCACTGGTTCTGGAGGGGGACTGGTGCCCAGAGTGCTTCATCCTGTGCAGGACAGAGGTAGTGGATGCACGTCTCCACTGGTTCTGGAGGGGGACTGGTGCCCAGAGTGCATCACTCACCCCGTGACGGTCCCTGTTGCGTCAGTGCCCCTGCCGCTCATGGGCTTGCGGTGCTTGAGTTGGCGGTCCTTGCCCTGTTCAGCGGTGCTTGACTTGGCGGTCCTTGCCCTGTTCAGCGGTGCTTGCCCTGTTCAGCGGTGCTTGAGTTGGCGGTCCTTGCCCTGTTCAGCGGTGCTTGCCCTGTTCAGCGGTGCTTGACTTGGCGGTCCTTGCCCTGTTCCGCGGTGCTTGCCCTGTTCAGCGGTGATTGAGTTGGCGGTCCTTGCCCTGTTCAGCGGTGCTTGAGTTGGCGGTCCTTGCACTGTTCCGTGGTGCTTGCCCTGTTCAGCGGTGCTTGACTTGGCGGTCCTTGCCCTGTTCAGCGGAGCTTGCCCTGTTCAGCGGTGCTTGACTTGGCGGTCCTTCATTGACCAGCTGGGCTGGGGCTGGCGGTCCTTCATTGGTCAGCTGGGCTGTGGCTGGCGGGGTCCTCCTGGGCAGCTGGGCTGTGGCTGGCGGGGTCCTCCTGGGCAGCTGGGCTGTGGCTGGCAGTGGCCTCCTGGCCAGCGACGATGGGGCTGGTGGTGGCCTCCTGGCCAGCGACGATGGGGCTGGCGGTGGCCTCCTGGCCAGCGGGGATGATGGCGGTCTTCTCTGCTGTGCTGCTTCTCCCAGACTTTCCGGGTTTCTTCTGCCCCTTCCCCACCTTGGGAGGAGTCACAGCTGAGTCCACACTCCCCCCGGGACCCCTGTGAGCGGCTTGGCTGGCTGGAGTCTTCCCCCTCTCCCGCCGGGCACTGGCCAACTTCTGGTGCTTCACAGGGGGGGACTGGCTGTGCTGTGGCTCCGTGACACACTGGCTGGTCTGGTGGCCGGTGCACTCCACATACCTGTGACAACAGGCACCACTGGTCCCGGAGATTTTGTGGCTGAGGTGCTAGTTCTGGACCTATGAGTTGGACGGGGGGGTGTGGTTGGAAATAGGTTAAGGGTGGACAGGAAAAGTTGTTTGGAGACACTGGGATGGGTAGCTGGAGGGGGTTTAGGAGTGGAGGAAGAGGTTGTGGTGATAGGAAGTTTTGTGGCTTTGGGTGCAGGTGCATGCGCTGGAGGCTGTTGTGAGGTGGATGTATGTTGGGTGGGTGTGTGCCTGCGTTTGTGTATCTAGGGAGGTGGTGTCACAGACACACTGGGAGAGGACACAGGGGACGTGTGAATGGTAGTGGGGGTGGTGAGTGCACGTGAGCGGGGTGTGGTGGTGGGTGTGCTGGTACGGGACGTAGTGGCTGTAGTGGTAGTGCATGCAGGTGTGCGTGTAGACGAGACTGGGAGGGAGGAGGGAGACGAGGAGGAGGGGGACACAGTGGGGGACTGGTGCCCAGAGTGCATCACTCACCCCGTGACGGTCCCTGTTGCGTCAGTGCCCCTGCCGCTCATGGGCTTGCGGTGCTTGAGTTGGCGGTCCTTGCCCTGTTCAGCGGTGCTTGACTTGGCGGTCCTTGCCCTGTTCAGCGGTGCTTGCCCTGTTCAGCGGTGCTTGAGTTGGCGGTCCTTGCCCTGTTCAGTGGTGCTTGCCCTGTTCAGCGGTGCTTGACTTGGCGGTCCTTGCCCTGTTCAGCGGAGCTTGCCCTGTTCATCGGTGCTTGACTTGGCGGTCCTTCATTGACCAGCTGGGCTGGGGCTGGCGGTCCTTCATTGGTCAGCTGGGCTGTGGCTGGCGGGGTCCTCCTGGGCAGCTGGGCTGTGGCTGGCGGGGTCCTCCTGGGCAGCTGGGCTGTGGCTGGCAGTGGCCTCCTGGCCAGCGACGATGGGGCTGGCGGTGGCCTCCTGGCCAGCGACGATGGGGCTGGCGGTGGCCTCCTGGCCAGCGGGGATGATGGCGGTCTTCTCTGCTGTGCTGCTTCTCCCAGACTTTCCGGGTTTCTTCTGCCCCTTCCCCACCTTGGGAGGAGTCACAGCTGAGTCCACACTCCCCCCGGGACCCCTGTGAGCGGCTTGGCTGGCTGGAGTCTTCCCCCTCTCCCGCCGGGCACTGGCCAACTTCTGGTGCTTCACAGGGGGGGACTGGCTGTGCTGTGGCTCCGTGACACACTGGCTGGTCTGGTGGCCGGTGCACTCCACATACCTGTGACAACAGGCACCACTGGTCCCGGAGATTTTGTGGCTGAGGTGCTAGTTCTGGACCTATGAGTTGGACGGGGGGGTGTGGTTGGAAATAGGTTAAGGGTGGACAGGAAAAGTTGTTTGGAGACACTGGGATGGGTAGCTGGAGGGGGTTTAGGAGTGGAGGAAGAGGTTGTGGTGATAGGAAGTTTTGTGGCTTTGGGTGCAGGTGCATGCGCTGGAGGCTGTTGTGAGGTGGATGTATGTTGGGTGGGTGTGTGCCTGCGTTTGTGTATCTAGGGAGGTGGTGTCACAGACACACTGGGAGAGGACACAGGGGACGTGTGAATGGTAGTGGGGGTGGTGAGTGCACGTGAGCGGGGTGTGGTGGTGGGTGTGCTGGTACGGGACGTAGTGGCTGTAGTGGTAGTGCATGCAGGTGTGCGTGTAGACGAGACTGGGAGGGAGGAGGGAGACGAGGAGGAGGGGGACACAGTGGAGGCAGTGGATGTTGGTGTGTCTGTATGTGTGTGATGCTTGCGTGAGTGCCTGTGGGATGTGTGGTGCTTATGTTTGCCTGAGCTTCCCTTGTGTGGTGAGGTGTGTGCAGGCTGGTCTGATGGTGTGCTTGGGATAGGCAGAGGTACAGGGGATTGGGTCTGGGTGGAGGAAGTTGGAGGGGGAGGAAAACCCACAGCCCTCCTCCCGCACCCAGACACCTCCACTGCGCGCAAAGTAAGCTGAGTGAGAGTGTACTCACCCCCTTGTGTCTGCTGTGATGCCCTCAAGCGCCCATCCAACTCCGGGTAGGCCACCACCAGGATCCGGAACATTAGGAGGGTCATGGTTCGACGGGCACCCCTCCCACGTTGGGAGGCCATCCCCAGCTGTGCCTCCGCCGTCTTCTTGCTCCAGCGGCGAATGTCCTCCCATCTTTTCCGGCAGTGGGTGCTATGTCTGTGGTGGACCCCCAGAGTCCGGACGTCCTTTGCAATGGCACGCCAAATATCCTTCTTCTGGTGGGCGCTGACCTACATGAAATGTACAGGGGTAGAAGAGAAGTCATTACCAACTGCGCCCTCAAAGTGAGTGGCCCCCATCCCTACCCTTGCCATGTGGCACATGCACCCACCGTCTTTCATGCACTCAGAACTCTGCCCCCTTCCTTCTTACAACCAGCCCTCTCCACACAGACATAGCCCATATTACATGCTCCCTGTGTACTTACCTGTTGGTCTGGAGGACCGTAGAGTAGCGTGTACTGGGGGAGGACCCCATCGACGAGCTTCTCCAACTCCTCCGATGTGAAGGCAGGGGCCCTTTCCCCAGACGCATGAGCCATTGTCTCTTCCAGACCGAGGTCACAGCAGCACTTGCAGTGTAGGTCCTCTCCTGTCGAAGATCAGGTATCGAGTGATTCAACAGATAGAAAATGGTGGTCACGTTTGCGGCGGTGCGTACCATTACCGCCGGCGTACATCGTCATTGGCTCCTGGGACTCATAGGGTCCAATGTTAACCAATGCAGCATTGCGCCGCGGTCTTCGACCGCCTACCGAGACGGTGTACAACGCCAGCGCAGTTACCTCACATCCCATTGTCCCACTTTACAGGTCAGGCAGCCGCCATTTCAGGGGCCCACATGGCCTAATTACCAACTGCGTCACACATACCTAGGCCTACTCTCAACACACATACAGGCCAGATTTTGTGTATGAATGGTGTTCTGTGTAGACTGTGGGTACATACCGCTGAGTTGTTTGACTCTGTGCTCGCTGTTGTCCTTCGTAGGCACCGTCCGCTGGGAAAGTGGGGAGATGGCGGAATCCTCCGGTGTACCGACCGCTGGTGGACCTGTCGACAATGGAGGAGCGACATTTGATAATCACCTACAGGTTTGACCGTGCCACAATCCAGGAACTGTGTACCCAGTTGAGCGAGACCTGATGTCAGCAATCCGCCATCCCACAGGAATCCCCCCTCAAGTGCAGGTGCTGTCAGTGCTCCATTTCCTTGCAAGTGGGTAATTTCAAACAACTGTGGCCATGGCATCAGGGATGTCCCAGCCTATGTTTTCCAACGTATTGTCCAGAGTGTTGACTGCCCTGCTGAAACACATGCGGAGCTACATTGTTTTCCCTCAGGTGGAGGACTTGCCTTCAGTGAAAGGTGAATTCTATGCCCTTGGACATATCCCCAACATCATAGGTGCCATTGATGGGACCCATGTGGCTTTGGTCCCCCTCCACAGGAGTGAACAGGTGTACAGGAACCGGAAGAGTTATCATTCCATGAATGTACAGATGGTATGTTTGGCCGACCAGTACATCTCCCATGTGAATGCCATGTTCCCTGGCTCAGTGCATGACGCCTACATCATGCGGAATAGCAGCATCCCTTATGTGATGGGTCAACTCCAGAGGCACCGTGTGTGGCTATTAGGTGACTCTGGTTACCCCAACCTGTCATGGCTACTGACCCCAGTGAGAAATCCCAGGACAAGGGCAGAGGAACGCTACAATGAGGCCCACGGGCGGACTAGGAGGGTGATCGAACGCACCTTCAGCCTCCTGAAGGCCAGGTTACGGTGCCTCCATATGACAGGTGGATCCCTATTCTACTCACCAAAGAAGGTGTGCCAGATCATCGTGGCATGCTGTATGCTTCATAACTTGGCTTTGCGACGACAGGTGCCTTTTCTGCAGGAGGATGGTCCAAATGGCGGTGTTGTGGCAGCTGTGGAGCCTGTGGACAGTGAGGAGGAGGAATCAGAGGAAGAAGACATGGACAACAGGGACTCAGTCATCCAGCAATATTTCCAGTGAAACACAGGTGAGAATACATTCCTGCCTACTACATGTACTTTTACACTTCTACCTCTATTCTATCTGTCGATTTCACCCAGTGTATGGTCACTGAGTTGTCACTTTCCCTTACGGTTTCACAGATGTGGGTCCCAACGTGTGTCATCTGCTGAGATTCCTCATGAGATAGAGCTGTGTGACATAGGTATGTTGACATTACTATTTCCTGAGAATTTTGTCACTGTAATTGCAAATACACAATTTCGAAATCACAGACAGACTCCAGATCTTTTGGTGCTTTAGGTGTGTTTATTTACATACAAAATATTGGAGGGGGAAGTTAAATGGTGAGGGGTGATGGCGGAGGAGTGTCAATGGCAGAGTCCAATCTATTAGTCTCACAGGTGCATTGCCATATGGGCATAGGAAGTGGAGCTGGGGCAGTTTCAATATGGACAGGGTGACAAAGTGGGATGACAATCAGGGTGGTCTCATTTCTTGGCGGGGGTCTTGGCATCGTGCTCTGTCTTGTTCCTGGATCTCAGGGACCATTTGCAGGTGGTTCTCCGTCTGCAGGGGGTGGGGTGCTGGTGTGGTGGTCCTGTGGCGGTGCCTCCTGTCCACTAGCGCCAGCAGAGGTGGTGGGCAGTTCATCGTCCATGCTAGTGTCAGGGGCCCCTTGTAGTGCCACATTGTCCCTCCTGGTGTTGACTATTTCCTTCAGCACCCCTACGATGGTGCCCAGGGTGGAGCTGATGGTTCTGAGTTCCTCCCTGTACCCCAAATACTGTTCCTCCTGCATGCGCTGGGTCTCCTGAAACTTGGCCAGTACTGTTACCATCGTCTCCTGGGAGTGGTGGTATGCTCCCATGATGGAGGAGAGCCTCGTGGAGAGTGGGTTCCCTTGGCCTGTCCGCCCCCTGTCGCACTGCAGCCCTCCCAGTTCCCCTGTGTTCCTGTGCCTCCGTCCCCTGGACCGTGTGCCCACTGCCACTGCCCCCAGGTCCCTGTTGTTGTTGGGGTGGTGGGTTATCCTGGGTTCCCTGTAGTGGTGGACACACAGCTGATTAACGTGTCCTGGGGACGGATGTATGGGCCCGCTGGGTGGGTGCTGTGTTGGTGATTCCAGAGGGGGGAAGGTCTGTGGTGGCCTGTGCCTGTGTGAGGGGAAACGACTGTCCCGAGGCCCCCGATGGTCCGGGCTGGTCATCTAGATCCAGTTGGACAGAGCTGCTGTCATCACTGTGGGCCTCTTCTGTGGGTGGAGTGGAGATGTCTGGACCCTCCTGTCTGGTGACGTTGGGTAGTGGTCCTGCAGGGGTGTAAAGGCATGATTATTGCATCTGTGTGTGTCATGGTGTGCAATGGGTGGGTGAGCGTGTACCCCAGTGCTTGCATTCCTGTGTGGGAGCTTGTGTGATGATGGTTTAGGGGGGTGTATGGGTATGTGCAGTGGGCAAGCTTTAGTGATGGATGTCCATGCGTTGGTGTTGCATGCAGGGCTTGGTGTTGGGATGGGTGGTTTGTGATATTGGTAGATTTGTGAGGAGTTGGAGTGATAGGGGTGGGGGCGAGGGTGGGGTTATGTGATAGCATGCAGGTAGGGTGGGGGATATGGTAGTTAAAGGTTTGACTTACCAGAGTCCATTCCTCCACCGACTCCTGCGAGGCCCTCAGGATGCAGAATCGCCACAACCTGCTCCTCCCATGTTGTTAGTTGCGGGTGAGGAGGTGGGGGTCCGCCGCCAGTCCGTTGAACCACCTGGTGGTGTCTGGAGACCACAGAACGCACCTTCCCCCGTAGGTCGTTCCACCTCTTCCTGATGTCGTCCCGATTTCTTGGGTGTTGTCCCACTGCGTTGACCCTGTCGACTATTCTTCGCCATAGCTCCATCTTCCTTGCAATTGTGGTGTGCTGCACCTGTGATCCAAATAGCTGTGGCTCTACCCAGACGATTTCCTCCACCATGACCCTGAGCTCCTCCTCTGAAAACCTGGGGTGTCTTTGCCGTGCCATGGGGGGGTGTAGGTGATGTGTGGGGTGGTGTGTGTGGTGTTAAGTGTGGTGATATGTAGTGGTGTGTGGTGTTTTGTGCGTGGAAGTTGTGTGGGTGATGGTGTTGAGTGCCTGTGGATGCTAGTTTGTGGATGGTGGTGTCTCTCTCTGGTCTTCTCTCTGTAATATCGGTCGTAGGGGTTTGTGGGTGACGTGGGTGTGTGTTTTTTTATTGTAATGGGTGTGTGGGAGTGGTGTGTGTATGTGTATCAGGTGTGTGTATTTTGAATTGTCTAATGTGGCGGTGTTTTGTAGAAGTGTGTGTATTTTGAGCGCGGCGGTGTGTACCACCAATGGAATACCGCGGTTGAAAGACCGCCGCGTGGATTCGTGTGTCGTGATAGTGTGGGCGTATTTCTGTTGGCGTGACGGTGGAGGTTTTGTTATCGCCAGTTTATCACTGACCTTTGGTGTGGCTGACTTGTGTGGGTGTCTGAATTTTGTCGGATTTCGAGATGTGGGTCATAATAGCTGTGGCGGTTTTCCGCAGCCGCGGCGGTGTGTTGGCGTTCTTCTGCACGGCGGTAAGCGGCTTTTACCGCCAATGTCGTAATGACTATGGCCCTCATTCTGACCTTGGCGGGCGGCGGAGGCCCCCCGCCAAAGTCCCGCCGTCAGGTTACCGTTCCGCGGTCGAAAGACCGCGGCGGTAATTCTGACATTCCCGCTGGGCTGGTGGGCGGCCGCCCTCCAGCCCAGCGGGAAAGAGGCTTCCACGATGAAGCCGGCTCAGAATCGAGCCAGCGGAGTGGAAGCTGTGCGACGGGTGCAGTTGCACACGTCGCGTATTTCACTGTCTGCGCAGCAGACAGTGAAATACATTTAGGGGCCCTCTTACGGGGGCCCCGCGACCCCCCCTACCGCCATCCGGTTCCCGGCGGGCGGACCGCCGGGAACTGGATGGCGGTAGGGGGGGTCGGAATCCCCTCGGCGGCGCAGCAAGCTGCGCCGCCTTGGAGGATTCCAACGGGCAGCGGAAAACCGGCGGGAGACCGCCGGTTTTCCTGCACTGACCGCGGCCAAAGCGCCGCGGTCAGAATGCCCTGCGGGGCACCGCCAGGCTGTCGGCGGTGCTCCCGCCAACGGCGAGCCTGGCGGTCACAGACCGCCAGGCTCGTAATGAGGGCCTATATGTTTTGTTCAGTTTGGCTGCCTATTGGTTTTGACATGGTATTAGACATTACATTCTGTATTCAGTTTAGCTGCCTATTGGCTTTGACATGGCATTAGCTATTACATTTTGTATTCAGCTCAGCTGCCTATTGGCTTTGACATGGCATTACATTTGATATTTAGGTTAGCTGCCTATTGGCTTTGACATGGCATTAGCCATTACATTCTGTATTCAGCTTAGCTGCCGATTGGCTTTAACGTGGAGTTAGACATTGCAGTTGAGACATTGCAGATGAGCTGTGTTTTTCCAAGCCGTGTTTTTCCACAAGATGGACCAAGCTGTTTTCTTCACACCAGACCTCAGCTGATAAGAGCACGTAGATTTTGTGTTTACCTCGCAATCCAGTCTGAGAGCGAGTGAGCTCAGGAGAATTGGCCCCTCTCCAAGGTTATTCGGCTCTCACACTGAGTTTGCTTTTAAGGATGACTCTGGGCCACAGTGAGTTGGATTTAAATCTGCTTGACTTCAGACAGGAACTAGACGTCAGTTGCCTGCCTCCCGTTTGGGTAGAGAATCTCTTTCTCGCAGTTGACCGGAGTCATCAACTTGCAGACCCCAGAAAGATGAAGCTGAGTATAGGCCCTACCGACTTGCCAATACGGTGATGAATTTGACTTTTATGCTTTGCTTTGAAGTTATGATATGATATAATCACATCTATTTGCTGTGTACATTGCATCTGAGAAGTACTTTGATATATTTTGCTTTCATTGCTGCGACTACTTTTGAACGTGTGCTTCCAATCTACTAATTTCATCTCTCAGGAACTTGTGGGTGGGGGAGAATTAACAACAATAAATGTCTTCTTTAAACTCAGAAGTGCATTCCAGAGAGGTTCTGTAAGCTGGGATATGAGATAAGAGGGAAAGCAGAACACATTCCTAAGATAAAACCATATTGGGGTGCTTGAATTATATTGACGCGAATTATCTCACAGTGGTTCTGATTCTCATCATCTTTGCAAATCATTTGTATTCATGCGATTTGTTTTGTAATGGGGCCTCCTGCCAATTCACTACCATCAACTGCATAAACAACTTCAGGAACCTTTTTCTTGACACTGGGCATATGCAAGTCTAGTGCAGTTTGTTGCTCCACAAAATTTCCTGTTGCCCCTGAATCACTTAGAACTTGTACATTATGGGGGTCATTCGGACCCTGGCGGTCCATGACCGCCATGGCGGAGGGCGGCGGAAGCACCGCCAACAGGCTGGCGGTGCTTCCTGGGCTATTCTGACCGCGGCGGTAAAGCCGCGGTCAGAAAAGGGGAACGGTTTTCCCCTGGCCCAGGGAATCCTCCATGGCGGCGCTGCTTGCAGCACCGCCATGGGGATTCCGACCCCCTTCCCGCCAGCCTGTTTCTTGCGGTGTCCACCACCAAAACCAGGATGGCGGGAACGGGTGCCGTGGGGCCCCTGGGGGCCCCTGCACTGCCCATGCCACTGGCATGGGCAGTGCAGGGGCCCCCTAACAGGGCCCCACAAAGATTTTCACTGTCTACTTTGCAGACAGTGAAAATCGCGACGGGGTGCCACTGCACCCGTCGCACCCCTGCAACTCCGCCGGCTCCATTCGGAGCCGGCTTCCTCGTTGCAGGGGCCTTCCCGCTGGGCTGGCGGGCGGCCTTTTGGCGGTCGCCCGCCGGCCCAGCGGGAAAGTTGGAATGACCGCCGCGGTGTTTTGACCGCGGTGCGGTCATTCGGCGGTGACCGCCTATGTCTTTTTCCCTGTACAGTCAATTGTACTAAAATTCGAAAATGTTTGACATAACGATTTGTGCAAGAACACACTGAAGGGATTGTTAATTTGTCCAAGAGGTCCCCTTCCTTTTTTTCTTGGGCACTTTAGTTTTCCTGTGAATTTTCAAAAGCAATCGATATCTTTTTCTTTGTTACAAATGTTGGATCAATTTTACCTTTGGGTTTCTTTTGACATTCTTTTATGAAATAACCCTTTTTTCCACAATACAGACACTGTCCATTTCTTCGTTGCATGTTTTTCTCCTCTTTGGTCAATGATGGGCGAACGGTTCCGATATTCATCGGTTCTATAATAGGATCTGAGGACAACTGAAGGTGTCTGGACCTTTCCATTCGCCAGTTGTTTTTTTCCCATTTTTTTCCTTACTCCTTTTCTCTCTGAAAGTCTACGATCTATCCTCAGGGTTAGATTAATTAGATCAGTACAAGTTTCCGGTTGTGGTTCAACTTGGGCCAATATGTCTTTCAGTTCTTCTTTTAGCCCTTGATAAAAGACTGCTGACCTTTTTTCCTCTGGCCAAGCGGTATCCACTACTAACCGGTTGAAGTGTGACAAATACGTTATCAAGTCTTTGTTTCCTTGGCGTAATTCTAGTAACTCTGTCTGCAGACATAGTGATTGCACGCCTGTCAAATACCTTTACAAATTCGTCTACAAAACGATGCCAATTATACAAAAGAGGACTGTCTAATCGGACTAATGGCACTGCCCAAGTAGCTGCATCACCATTCAGATATGATATAAGGAACGCAATTCTAGATTGTGCGTCCAGAAAGGCACTGGGACGACACGTAAAATGTAGTTCCACCTGTGTGAGAAAAATTGGAACCTTATTGGGGTCCCCTGAAAACCTTTCTGGTGCAGCTAGAGGAATCTGTGTCGGCACGTTCACAGCTATGTTAGTAGGTGTGGAAAGCATAGGACGAGACTCAGATTCAGAACCATCCACCTTACTCTGTAACTGGGTTACTTTATTAACTAAATCAGCTGTAACATTTTTTGAGTCTGTTAAATCCCCTTGCATTTGAGTGACTGCTTGCATAAGGGTGTCTAAGGTGGCCATTTTGCACAGCTCACATACAGACCAAGAGGAAAGTGTAAACTTGTGGGCTCACTATTCTGTCACAGTGCCCTTTCCTCGGGATCTGCACGCTGCTGAACAAAAGGCCCACCGCTCAGCGTCACAAACTCAGAAAGCTATTATAGCACAGAGTTATGATGAAGCCAGGCGGGAGGAAGGGAATTAGGGTAGGGAACTGCAGGGGGAGAGATCTGAAAAGAAAAGGTTAAAATGCATATACTCATTGATAACAGTATAATTCACCAATAGACTCTTGAATAAAGGCTTCTCCGTGATATCAGATTGAGACCGTTTGTGAATTTCTTTGAATCATGGAACAAAAACAAACTGCAACATCTTAACCTAGAGATGGCAAGAGTCTTGGACTATGGACATACTCTGAATACCAATCATGTAATCACTATACATTCATAAACATAAACGTTTGATCTCAGCCTAGGAATTCTCAAAGACTTATATATGTATCTCACATATTCTCAAAGACTTAATATGTATCTCACATACTATGCTTCCCAAAAAACAATGAACTATAATTTGCTTATCTCCGAAACGTTTTCACATTGACTTCCTAGGCCTGAAAGTTTTACTCATTGAATTTGAAGCGCTTTGTTCATTGGGTAGAAGCGCCTTGCTTGTTATACATGAAGCACTTTGATTGCCATGCCAAGGACGCTTTACTCATGTGGACTGAAGCACTTTGATTGCGCATGTGGACTGAAGCGCTTTGATTGCCGTGCCAAGGGCGCTTTACTCATGGGGACTGAAGCGCTTTGATTGCCGTGCCAAGGTTGCTTTACTCATGTGAACTGAAGCGCTTTGATTGCCGCCCTTGAAGCGCTTTGATTGCCATGCCAAGGGAGCTTTACTCATGTGGACTGAAGCGCTTTGATTGCCGTGCCAAGTTCGCTTTACTCATGTGGACTGAAGCACTTTGATTGCCGTGCCACGGGCACTTTACTCATGTGGACTGAAGCGCTTTGATTGCGTGCCAAGGACGCTTTACTCATGTGGACTGAAGCGCTTTGATTACCATGCCAAGGGCACTTTACTCATGTGGACTGAAGCGCTTTGATTACCGTGCCAAGGGCACTTTACAAGTGTGGCCTGAAGTGCTTTGCTTATTGTGCTAAGGGGCGTTTTACTCATGTGATCCGAAGCGCTTTAATCATCGTGCCAAGGCCGCTTTACTCTGAGAGATGGAAACGCTTTGCTTGTTGTACTAAGGGGCGCTTTTACTCTTTGAACTGGAAACGCTTTGCTCATTGTGCTAAGGGGCACTTTATTTCTGGAAGCAACAACCCCCTTCAAGATTGGGCTCATCAAGACATTATCGCTACACGTACGACCTACTCGTATTTGAATTCAACATGGAAACAAGGATACTCCGATTTACTGTCAAGCTGCCATGTGGGAAATCTGCTCTTCTTCAGAGGAACCCCCAGGAGGTCTGACTGCATCGAAGTCTTCAAAATAGTGAGCAATTTGCTTGGGTGTGGCTGGGCTTTATAGGCCTGCCACACCCCAAGATGGCCACTGCCTCTAGAAACCTGGGAATTATAGTCCCTTCATAGAATAGCACTGATAAGTGCATCTTGACCACCAATGTCCTGACCCTGCAGCTACATGAGCTTTACCACAGGGCAGACGATGCTGATGACCACTCCTAGAACAAGGGGGGATGACAAATGGTGCACAGGAAGCGCCGCAAATACATGCATCGGAGTTTCGGGCGGGACCTGGACCGCGCACAGCCTTATTTCCTGACAATTTGGTACTTCTTTGGTACTTTTGGCACTTTCCAGCACACATAGAAGTGCCAAATTGCCATTATAGATTGTTTATGTGCAGGATAAACAATCTGTCCCCTCAATGCAGACACCCTTGCACTATGGTGCAATAATGCCTTTGTTGGTGCTACGCAGGGGTGCACAGTATTCCTCTAAATACGGCACATCCCTGCGTTTCAAAAGTAGCGCAGTGCAGCGCTGCTATTTTTGGCGCAGCACCACGCTGCACCACTTTTGCATAAATCTGGGCCTACATATTTAGACACTGAGGACTGCATGAGCAACTATCCATAGAAAAGTTTGGAGACAGCTGATTGTTAAGTATGTATAACCCACAGGGAAAGTTATTTTTCACAGTTATTGTTTCCCTGACTACTAAACCAGCTCCTTTAAAATTCAGGCGTCAGTGCATATTCTTTAAAACTATGGCTTATGCCACTGTGCTTTCAGCATAAAACCTCTAGACAAATGGGGCATTATGCTGCCCACAGACAAACAATAAGCATTTTCAAGAAGACCTTTAGATGTCTGCATAAAAGTGAGGGTGCTCTACAATATGTTCCAAAATATGGCCACATGTGTAATGCTCTACAACGTAACATTGCATAAGACTCTACCCATTGACCAAGTAAGTGAAGATTCAGGTGATACAATGACGGCATCCCCCCTTGCTTGCCACCTCCAGGACCTGGTGTCAGGAGCTGCAGACAGACATGCATACAGAGAGGAACTCTCAAACACCTTTTCCGGGAAATAAACATATTTAGCAATTTAAATGTTGATGATAGAAAACATCTCAAATGTTACCAAATTTTGTTCTTCATACATATGTTCTTTTCTTTTATAACACAGTAACTGCAAATTAATATCTTCATTGCCAAGTAATCAGTGTCTTAGTTTGAATCACTATTCATGCCTTTGATGTCCAGTAATTAGTCTTTGAATCGAAACTGGATGGCCCTTATTTGCCCTTCCATACTCAGACTTCTAGTACTCCAATGCGTACTTTGCTCACAAACGGAAATACTGCTTATACTTGACTTAACATAATGTTTAATTTTTGTATTTCAGGATATAACATGACCCATTAACAGCGTTTATTTACAATACCATGAACCTACAAATGTAAATGTCTAAATGGTTTACAAAAGTTTTAATGTATTTTTATATACTTTTATATAGTTCTCACAGTGTACTTATCAGATACTTAATCAATGTTGTCAGAAGTTCTTTTAAACTGGTAATGTATTAAAACGTACTTCTTTTATCTATTATTTAAAAGGTTTAGTCAAAAACTGAAACAGGAGCTATATGTTTTTAAAAGTAAATTGTGAAAAACTAACCTAGAGCATCTGATCCTCGGACAGAAGTATTAGACACTCCTGTGATGTTCTTCTGGATACAACGTGAGCTCAAATATCTCTTTCATAGGCATAGGTTTTAGTTCTTTGCTTTGTCCTCCAATAGTAGCTGCTGCCCCCTTTCTCTCTTTGGTGTGGCAGTGCACATCGTAACACCTCTTCTGTATTTCCTCTACAGACCTTTTTGTCATTCCAGCAGCAGTGATACGTTGCTGTATCTGTGTCCATGTCTGTTTCTTGGTGGCTTCTGAAAAAGACATTAAAGCCTTACCAAAGGCTCTGTCATGCTTGCCCACACACTTGCCACTATTTCAAGCCCTTTGTCATTACATTTCTTTTTCTTTTTTTCTACCCATGTCATCCTGTGGCTCTTGGCTGGACATCTTGATTGTAGGTAAACCTAGGCTGGGAAACACACTCAGGCCCTCATTACTAGGCTGGGGGTTATCAGACTGCCAGCCTCGTGTGGCGGTCTTACCGCCACGGACCGAGTGGTAAAGACCGCCACATTACAAGTTGTGGGGTTTGTCTGAAGCCAAACCGCCACAATGCCACCTGGCCCACCGGTGAAGTCGCACCAACGCGGCCATGGGAGAGCTCCACTGGGTCGGCGGCAGGCCTCAGGCCATCGCCCACATTACAAGGCAGCAAACCACCAGGGTTTTCCGGCGGTTGCCCTGCCACGAAAACCCTGGCGGAAATCCCCATTCCTGTCACCGGAACACACACACCCACACCCTCACACACCTCCATGCACCCCCCACCCATCCACACACCTTCATGCACCCCCCATCTGTCCACACACTTGCAAAAAAAAAACCACCTAACTGCACATATCCATACGCACACCTCCACTCGCACTCAAACATACGCACCTCCCTCCTCAATCATTCACACCCCCACCCTATCTGCATTCATGCACACCCCCAAGCACACATACATTTACACACTCCCCCTCAATCGCACACTTGCACACAGAAACACCCACTCACTCGCAGACATGTACACATGCACCCCCACTCACATGCATCCCAATACACACACCTACTCACTCACAACCCGACACACCCTTCCCCTGCGCGTACATGCAGACACACACCCCTAACCACACCCATACATCCAGACACCCCCACTCGCTCACACACACACACACACACACTCAGACACCCCCATTTGCACACAAACACGCACTCAGACAGATACCCCCACCCCTCTGCATGCAAACACACATGCACACATGCACTCGCACCCCAACACCCCCCTACGCACACATGCAAACACATACAGCCTTCACACACACATATATATACACACACACACACCCATTCAGGCATACATACATGCACACACCACACCCATGCACCTAAAACCCCTCACCACACCCTTTCGGAAGATCAACTTACCTTTTCCGGTGAGGTGGTCGTCCGGGAGGGGATAGGTCCTGGCGATTTCGACTGCCATCACCGCACCGCCGACAGGACTCTACCAGCCCGTATTTCATATTGTAATATGGCAGGCGGTGGTTGCTGTGGCAGTGTTGGTGGTGGAACCGCCTCCTCAAGTCAGATTTCCACCCGTAGATGGGCAGACGTCCTACCAGGTCTCCTAACATGGCGGTCAGCAGACCGCCAGTACTGGCGGTCTGTTGACTGCAGAGGCTTTGGCAGTCTTTGACAAAGACTCTCAAAGTCATAATGAGGGCCTCAGTCTGGGCCAGGGGTGTTTGCTGCTTCAATGCGCTGGGGCTGCACCCTTATGAAATTCCCATATCTTATATGCAATTGTTTTTTAAATGCATCTATTTATTTAGAGGTACAATTTTAGGTTATATCTGTCTGGGCTGCCTGTCCCAGGCTGCTTGCCCCTCCTCACTCTGAACAAGGAGCCAGAAACCAGATAGTGAATCAACTTTCTGCAATGTAACCCAGAACACAGGGCTTACCTTTCTAAAGCCCTTCAGTGACATAGGAGTCTATGTTGGTATCCTCTGTAGGCCAGAGAAGCTGCTGGCATCATAGTTTCAGGAGTTGGAGGCTGCATCCCTGGGTGAACACAGACGTCCATCATTCACAGTCATAGGTCCCATCCTTTCCAATTCATCACAGGGTCAGACTGGATGCAAGCACAGTAAGATTTGGCTCCTTGTCTTCTGTAATGGTAAGGGTCCTAAACTTGTATTTGGTACAGGGGCGGCTCCTCCATAAGGGCAGAGGAGCGTCGCTGCCCTGCCAGCAGCGGCAGCTGCAAACCTTTTCCCACAGCACTCCCCCTCAGAGTGCATGTGTGTTTGATTGACCGTCTCATGCCGGCCAAACACACATGCGCACAAGGCACTCTCCAGCCCAGCACCACAATTGCTGGGCTGCAGAGAGCCTGCACAAGCACCCAGATTGCCTGGGAGAGCCCTTGGTGGGCGCTCCCAGACAATCTTAACACTGCTCTAAGAGCATCAGGATTGGCGCTGGGCAGGCTGGAACCCTTTGCCTGCCTTCAGAGAGAATACAGAGGAGCGGAGCGGCGTGGGAAGGTAAGTGTTTTTTTTAATTTGTTTAATTATTTTTAATTAAATTAATTCCCCCCCGTGCGCCACCCTGCCCCTTCTGCTTTACACAAGCCGCGACTGATTTGGTATTATATTATATTGTGCTAAGATGCTTGGTCACACTGACCTCTCCCACAGTGACTCCCCAGGCTGTAGGTCGCTGGCCCCTTTAGAAGCAAAGCTATTGTATTTGTTTCCAAGCGCAATTAATCCAAATGAATGCTTGGTAAATGGTCACAGAGCAAACAATAACACCTGGCCTGTTCAGTGGAGAACATAAAGTGAACCACTGGTACCTGATGTGCTTTTGCTGGCATGGGTTGCATAGAGCCAAGCATGCCAGGGAAAATACTTCATGGCGCTAAGCAGGGAAGGTGAAACATGTTTGTGATTTGATACGATTAATCTGTGTTAAGCGTGCAAATACCTGTTATGCAGGACTTTTGCTCCCTAACGAAGCTGATCCTCAGCTTTTGATGAAGTCAAGCACAAAAGGAGGAATATGTGCATGTAGTGTCCTGATTAGTGATGTACCAGGAAATGTCAAAAAGTATTTAAACACAGATTAAAATGGGTCCCTGTTGGGCCCTATATTCAATCCCATTATTGACATTAATGCAAAAAAACTGATTGATTTCCAAAAAATGAATTTTAAACACATCAATGTTATCTTTTGGGTCATCATCTCAGCCATTTAGTTCCTGCTTCTAGCTCAAATATTTTACCCAATCTTGCATTCCCTAAGAGTGTAACCTATTTCCATCATGAGATTGAGAGCTCTGGTGCTGAGGTTGAAGGCAGTGCGAGTTTCTCACAGTCCCTGTCAGTGAATTAGCATCTCTGCAGACTACACAGAGCACTGGTCACATATTTCAGTTGCAATTGAAATTCTGTGCAAATTTATGAGAAGAGGGTACACAGATGGCAAAAGATTGGCATAAGTAAAATAAAATAAAGTGCTTACATGTGAGCGGGTGCAGTGAATGTTGCGGAGGTGAAGTGAAGGAGATGTGAGGAAGTGCATTCAGGAGAGAGTGAAAAGAGAGTGCTGAAGAGGAAAGAGATTAGGTTTAAGATATGCAGATGGGTGAGATGTGGGAAGAAAAAGAGCATACATGACTAAAGATTAATGCTCCTTCCACAGGTCTCAATAATATTTAATTCACAGTATCACAATTTCAGAATTGGAACATTTTTATTATTAATTATTTACAACAAAATCATTGTTGTTACTCATTTATCTTAAACAGCTTACGACCATTGATAAAGAAAATAGTCCTGGCAGGTTTTAGGTGTATATCAGTCATTGTGTTATATATCTGAATGCAAAGCTCAGAGAAACCAAAATGCCAGTCGCATGGCGCACTATGGGACTCTCAGAAATCTAGTTTAAATGTTTAGGCCTCGGCCCTTTTGAAGACCCCCACTTTTTTTTATCAAACATAAAGCCATGTCTACACATATTTCTAAATGACTGATTGCAGCCAGCCTCTGTGGGTGCTTTCCCAAGCCTTGTTTGAGCATTTTGTTCCAAAGTTAATGCCACATGCAGTGCAAGACTTTCAAGGGCCTGAATTTATCGCACTGTACAATTTGCACACTACAGTAACTGTTGAACATATTAATACAATAAGATATGTAGCATTTTTTTATGTCCCTAAATATTTCAAGAATATACGTTCACAATTGCTTGATAAACATTCTTGATTTCTCACTCAGGCCCGGACGTAAGAAGGCATTTTGCATTTCTTAATGGTGTGAATCTCTATTTCAGGCCATTTGGAAATGCAAAATGCCTTGCCAGTATGTACGAAATACATTTGTGGTGGTGCAAAATACAATTTCTATCTTGTAGAAATTGCATTTTGGAGATCGCTAATTAGGAAATTGCAAATAGTGATTTCCAAATAGCAAATCTCTAACCACATGTAAAAAGGATTTTTTAATTGCGACTAGTTGCAAAATGGCCATTTAGGAAATGCAATTACCATTGAATCGGATCAGGTGGTAACCAGGTGCAAACTATAAATAGGCACTCAAAATAAATTCTGGCCAGGAGGATGAGGGTTTTAGCTGTGAAGCCAAGAAGGAGGAGAAGACAGGAGAGGATATTTCGGGTGAAGGTCATCTTGTTTGAACAAACAGAGGAGGAGATTATCAAGAGGTACAGAGTGAGTAGTCAGATAATATTTGATTTAATTGGAAAGTTACACAAACTCTGCTACTGACAGTTACCAGGGGGTGTCGCAAAGTGCCTTTTCCAGGTTCTTTGACAAGTTACTGGACATATCATTCCCCAATACCCCCAATTATTGCAGCAAACCAAATTGTTGTTTTGCCGGGTAGCAGGGCTCCCTAATGCAATTGGCTGTGTTGATGGCACACATATTGCCAAATGTCCCTCCTCAGCAACTGACTACATATTCAGGAACAGAAAAAGCTCACGCTCACTCAATGAACAGGTAGTGTGTGATGCATCCTGTATCATAACAGACCTTGTGGCCAGATTACCAGGCAGCACTCATGACTCATAGTGGAGTGGAATACAAAACCAACTGGCACAGGGTGAATTTAGCTATGGTTTCCTACTAGGTAAAAGAATCGCAGACTCAAATAATGCAGTGGCCAGGATGGTGCGTGTAATGTGAGCTAATGCTTTTCCTTCTCATGCCCTTACGTCCCTGGCTACTCGCACCCTATCTGACTCCGAGGACAAAAGGTAGGAAGCAGTACAACAAGGCAAGCAGGACAACGCATTAAATAATAGAGAGGGCCTTTGGGATCCTGAAGTCTCGCTTTTGCTGCTGTCTGAAGACCGCCAGGGCACTACTGTACAGATTGGATACATGCGGCAAGATAATTGCCACATGTGCCATACTGTACAATATTGCAATGACGATGGTTCTGCAGGACCTCCTCATAAAGCCTGATTCTGATGATGACTTAACACAGCTACAGGTGTAGCAGGAGGGCATACATGCAGCAGAAGGACGTGCATGGTGCACAGAGATCCGCAACAATTATTTCTGAGGTAAGAGAAATTAAAACATCTAATAATGAGACATCCCACATGATGGTAATGCTTGGTAATGATTGGTGCATAATTGAGAGACCACCTTTTTTTCAGGTTGCAAAAACATTGTTTCACTCAAGGATCAAATGTAACCTTAGGGATGTAACATTATTGTAAACTAAGCAAAAAAGTAAGCAATGCCAAACAAAACAAAGGTGACTTATTCCTTTGAGTGTACAGTGGTTCCATTCTTTCAGCCTCTGGGGTTGAATGCTCTGTCAGCAACACTGAGCTCTTGGACTGGTGACGTGTTGGTCTCAGAAGTGTGTCTGCATGAACACCTGGTACTGCATTCCTCCTGAATGGATGTGCTACTCAGGTTGGAGGCAGCTTCACTCTCCGGTGGGGGCACGGTGTTGGGGGCATGGATGTTGTGGGCCTGGATAGTCTCAATGTCTATAGTCATTTGCACTAGCCCACGAGCCATGCCCTGACAGCAGTGCCCCATGTCAGTCTGAATGTTCACAGTCTGCCTTGCTAGCATTGTTGTGGCTACTGCCAGGTGGTTGATGTACCGGGTGAACTAATCAAACCTTTCCAAGTACTGCCTGTGCCTCTGTCTTTGCACACAGTGCTCCCTCTCTATATCTGCTACCCACCAGTCCTGCCCTTTCTACAAATTCTGCAGTGAATTAGACATTCATTGCAGCTGCCTACTGACACTCAGGGCTGTATTTATATTGCCCTAGCGCCACATGAGCGTCACTTTTTGTGATGCTCCTGTGGCGCTAAGCACAGCACAGAATTTACAAGGTGGCATTAAGCCACTTTTTGTGCTTAATGCCACCCTGTAAATATGGCCCATTCCCATGCAGCACTGTGCACTGTGAAATTTCGTAAACCTGAGGCAGCATCAATAAATCTGGCCTTCAGTATTTGTTTTGTCTGCAGGTGCGATGCGGAGATAATGGACCTCTTCATCCCACCATACACAGGAGGACTCTCCAATATGTCGTCTGGCACATTCTCGGTATAGCCTGCTGATATTTGCCCTCTGCACTGTCTGTGTGTCCTGGTCTCCAATGTTGTGGGGCCCCTGCTTTGTGATTGACTCTCATCATTGTTCACAAACTCTAGTAGAGGTAAGATGGCTGCTTTCCTGCCAGTTGGAGTTGAGGTGTTGGGCTGAAGGGATGTTGGTGTTGTTTCCTCAATGTCCACATCAGTGTCAGTAGGCCCTTCAGCTGCAATAGTTCCTGACACGCCCGGGCTGTGATCTGTGTAAATACATGTAAATAGTTTGCGTAAATCAATGGATACGTTTCTCCACATTATTGTTGTAACTCTGCTTCATTTGTTTATTAGTGACATATTTATGTTGTAGGGATATGTTTGGTGTAGTCATTTGCACTCAGTCCAGCAAGCCAGTGATGTGTATTACAACTCCAATGATGCATTGCCAGGGAGGTGTAAGCATCTCAATAGAGTTATAGATGCTGTGATGTATGAAATATGTATTTGCTAATATTACGTTTTGTTAGGTAAGTAAAGGGAAGATGAATTATTCTGGACTGTGTCTGCTTAAGTGGAAGTGTCCATGTTAGCTACTCCCACCAGAATCTCTGGTTTCAGGGTCCCCTCTATGAATGTCTCAATTGGACTAGGAGGGTGTTTTGTTCCACTTCACTCTGCCATCCTGCTGGCCACCTTTTCCTTCGTACGAGACCTTAGGTCATACCACCTTTTTCTAATATCAGGAATTGTCCTCTGAGTGACTCCTAGGGAGCTAACCTTCTCCTGGATGCTGGTCCCGATACGTGTCTTTTGGCTGTCTGACATAGAGAAGAGGACTTGCCAAACAGTTGGTCCATATCAGCCTCACATTTCTCTGTCAGGAGTTCCAGCTCCTTCTCAGTAAGTTTGAGCTTCCTTTTCCTGCTCCCTGAGTCCTTGTTCCCATCTTCTGTAGCCATGGTCTTCTCCAGCGATGGTATTCTTCAGTGGCAGTGGTGATGAAGAAGCACTCCTTACTTCCAGCCTAGGCCTCTGGGTTGTGACCACACCCTATATTTGTAAACTTCCTGGTTTGACATCATCATTCTGCATCCATAAAGTTCTGTTTCCTATTTTGCAATTTCCTTTTAGTAAATCACAATTGTGCAGTTTCCAAAATTATGATTTCCTAATTTCAAATGCAAATCCATCGGATTCACTATTGGTGGAATCAGAGGTTTCGTACATACCTGTTTGCGATTCCCAAATAACAATTGCTACATATTTGCTATTTGGAAATCGCAAATCCAGATTTTCGTACAAATGGGCTTGAAATCTATCTTAAAACTTGTTTTAAAATGTACCATTAGCTAATCGTTTTTCAAAATTTTCTCAGGTGGAGGACCCCCTGAACTCCACATTTATCCATGAAACTTGCTTGTTTCACTCACTACATAAACGTTATACCCAACGTTTACGCCCCACCACTTTTGAATGTCAACAGCAGCCACTGTTCTGGGCTCTGCTGCTCTTAGTAAATATATTCACTGAACAGGGTGTGGTCCAGATGCAAGATTAGCGTATTGTGATTCATTCCGAATGGTATTTTGTGATTCGATACTTAAAAATACTGCATGGTTACGAATCACCATATGCCTAGAGTAAAGATAAGTAAATCATCTTTAGTGTTTCCTAATTTGGGTGTCAGTTGCAATTTAGGAATCAGTTAATTTGCTTTTTGTAATCAGGCCCTTAAACTTTCAAAGATATTCTTCATGTATTCAGCATGTTTTACATTCTCAGGGTACAATTCTACCTATAATATCAATATAAGTGCACTGTTCCACAAGAGAGAGAGAAACATGAAAACTAATTGAGTTTGGAAGTGTCGAATCTGTACTGAGTATTTTTAGGAGGGCTCTCAAGCACCCACTTGGGTGACAGGTATCATCATCGGGCTTACTCCTCGCCAGACTGGTGCTGCAATGCCTGGCGGGTCACCCAGCATTCTGGGTGGCACTCAACCATTATAAAATTGCTAACAACAAGGGTCTGGGAAAGAAACTGAATAAGAAACGGAGAGTGTAGAAAAAGAGACAAAACTCTTAAAATTAGTTCTGAACCTGAGCCATTATTTTAATGCGATAGAAATTGGGTTCAGGCCACGATTAAAAACAAAAATATAAGAGTGTTACTGGAAATAATGTATCGTTATACTCTATAATTAGGGAAGGTAGTTCACCTAATCCTACATGGTCAACATGTTTCGCGTCTATGGTTGGTCACAAAGTGATCCAGTGACGCTTCTTCAGGACCCACGAAAAAACTTTTGATTATTAAACTACTTCTCCTATGTGTCAGTAATTAATCGAGTGCACATGAAGTCACTTACAGAGTAGAAGACAGAGTATGTCTAAGTCAGTTGGTCAGTACAGTCGCCCATCCCATATTAGAGATTGGGCTCCCTAGGTCTGCGCTAGCATCAACCAAGGAGAACGAATTAGTATGCTCCTCGGTTCGTCAGGGAAACCTGCCCCGTGCCGAGCGCCTGTAGACTACAGAGAGTGTAACGATACATTATTTCCAGTAACACTCTTATATTTTTGTTTTTAATCTTGACCTGAACCCAATTTCTATCGCATTAAAATAATGGCTCAGGTTCAGAGCTAATTTTAAGAGTTTTGTCTCTTTTTCTACACTCTCCGTTTCTTATTCAGTTTCTTTCCCAGACCCTTGTTGTTAGCAATTTTATAATGGTTGAGTGCCACCCAGAATGCTGGGTGACCCGCCAGGCATTGCAGCACCAGTCTGGCGAGGAGTAAGCCCGATGATGATACCTGTCACCCAAGTGGGTGCTTGAGGGCCCTCCTAAAAATACTCAGTACAGATTCGCCACTTCCAAACTCAATTAGTTTTCTTGTTTCTCTCTCTCTTGTGGAACAGTGCACTTATATTGATATTATAGGTTCATTTTGGGAGACTGTGCACTGGACCAGTAATCTCCCAGTCCCCACCTTTGTTTATACAATTCTACCTATCCCTTTACATGCAACACCAGGGAAATACAATTGTGTTTGCCGTGGAGGTACAGATAGGTTCATCTCTCTGGTGGAGGCTCAGGAAGCAGATGTATAAAGTGGCAGTGTATGATTCTGTCTGGAGTTTATTTTGCAGATTAGCATTTTGTAAATATCTAAATTACAATATTAAAAAAATGTGTGATCTGCTAACAGATTTAATGTGTAACTCCCTATAATTGATAGATAATTGTTAATGTAGTTTTTCTGGTTCCATTGGTAAAGCAATAACTTGTGATAGCAAGTGAGCCATACTCAGGACTTTTTGAGTGTATTGATTAAATGCAGCCTCCATTTGTTAAATACAGTATCTCACAGAAACAGAACTGCTAACTTCTTCTGTCAGTCAAATTATCAAATAACAGAGGGTCTGATGTACTGTTTAGTGGACAGGGTACTCCATTACAATGACGGAGAAGATCCCTGTCCACCAAACTCTTGGTCCTCTTGCCCAGTATTTAGTCAGGCAGAGCACCAGATTTGTGGCGACAAAGTAAAATGTACTTCCTCAGCAAAAACCCTCCTCTGACAGCCCGAGGGAATACAGGCCATCAGACATAAGCCATCCGACCATCTACCCTATTAGCAGTGTGTGATTGGATGACTTTATAGTAATACAAACATTGGCAAAGCCAGTAGGTCTTGCCTATGTAAGAGCGACTGGCTTTGTCAATGTTTTGTTAAGCCATGCTATGCAGCAATGCAGTTCGTGGGTAGTATTGGCTGAAAGTAACGGGAAAAAAGAGCTATGACACATCTAGTACAGACCTTGTCATAGCATTTTTTTTAATTATGCGACTAGTAATGACAATGTCATAGCAGTTCTTTTTCCTTTACTTTCAGCCATGCTGCACAGCAGCCACGCTGCTGTACAACATGCTAAAACACATTGGTAAAGCTAATTACTCTTGCCCAGGTGAGACCTAGAAACGTTTGTCCCCCTTGATTGGTTTTAAGTATCCCAATTCAAAGATGTGTGATGGTCACTAAGAGCTCTGTTGAGCCACTTTGTTTACACTACAGGAAGCAGTAGGTGCCCTCTCGCATTTGTCGTTCCATCTTAGACACACCATTAGCATGACCTACATAGGCAAAATAAGAATAAAACAGGCATGAGTGACAACACCCACTAGCACAGTTATGACATAACAGATGTCTTACTCCTCCGGTGATTAAATGAAAGTGCTATAAAGCTCCATGGGTGAGGAGCCATGGCAGTGACTGAAAAGCAGCAGCAGCACAAGTTGTCAAACGTAATTTGGAAGAGTTTTGCTGTTTTTGAAATAAAAAATAAAAAATGTATGAGCCCTGGCAATGCTTGAGAAGCAGCAGCGCAAGTTCTCTGATCTATTTGGGAAGAGCAGTGCTATTTTTAAACTAGAAAAAAGGGCCATAATCCGAGCAGTGCAAGACCACAGATAATGCAGTTAATCAGTTCTTGGTCCATGCTCCATAAAAGGGACAAACCCATGAAGAAAAAAGTGAAAGTGACGCACTTACAAATGAGAAGCAAGGAATTTAGAGTGACAATGAAGCAAATCAAGGGTACATAATGGGTGGGCAAACAGCCCCTTTTTAGAGTTCTTTTTTTTAAAAAGAAATCACAGCTCATCGCATGCAACAGCAAAAATGCTGTCTCATGCAAGACCTAACAAGCATTTGCAATTCAATGGGTCTAGCATTTGCTTTACTTAGAGCTATTAGCGTGGTAAAGTCCCATAGACACATAAACTGAAAATAAGAAGTAAAATAGTTTCACATAAGTGCGCCGACAGCCGCCATGAGCGTGAAGGAGTCCCACAAAAGGAAACAGATGTTTGCTCGCAGTCTAACGTATCTGCAAATGTGCAATAAATTATCCATGTAACAGGGTCGATGTCATGCAAAGCGCTCAACTGCCCAGCGAGATCGCGCTGCGTAGGAAATAAAAATAAAAAGTAGTCCACAAGGCCTTCAGAAAACACAGAGCCTTGTATGTTTTCAGTAGTTTACAGGTGCTCCGAGGAAGGCTAAACACCAGAAAAGACATATGCATGCCTTTCACTAATCAAGTGTATTTAAAAGGCAAGCCCACGAACCAACCAAACTGATGGGCTTGACATGAGCAAGGTTAAAAGCCCACAGAGAGATTACAACAGGGGCCAGAGCGCTTGCGCGCACGACCCTGAAAATTACCCCACACCATCCAAGAAAACTCCCATGGCATCATAGCCACTCAATTGCGAGTTTGGTTTTGAAAAAGAAAATCTTTCAAAACGTTGGTGTAAGCATCTGTCACCAATGACGGATGCACACCAAACTTTTAAATAGCTATTTATGAACTACTGTGACAGTGGTTTGTACAAATCTAGAGAGTTCACGCAAGAATGGCGGTGAACTCTAAATTTACGGGCAGAGTAAAGGCAGGGTGGGGACGTAAAGTCCTCGTCCATCTTTGCTGCCAAATGTTTTCCTGTTACCAATAAGAGTAAGTGCGTTTGAGTGCGGAAATTTCGGGGAGACCATCTCCCAACTTAATAGGGGTGTAGAAAAAACGGAGGGGGGAGAAAACGGAAAAACTCACATTTTATGAGATTTCGTTGGTGTAAAAAAAATAATCTCCCTGGACATTCACATACCGAGAGATGATCCCAGCGAGGCAAATTTCTGTCTAATTTCCATATCTTCTATGCATCAACACTAAACAGTCAATTTGCATGCTTTGTCTATATGCGTAAGTGCTCACATAGTCGAACAAATGCCTTTCAAAGATTTGAAAATCGAAATGTACAATTTACAAACAGAATACAAAATTCCAATGTCAGATAATCCAGACATTTCAGAGTAAGAAGCTGAAAGTGTCGCTTTCGAGGAGACTTCTACAAGTCAAACACTCTTAATTCTTTGAAGTGTGCCATGGAAAACAAAAGTTCATCTCTCGAAGTAAACAGTGGCCCTGGGATGCTATGAAAGCATTAGCCTCTGTTGTCCCCTTGAGCCTGCACAAGCCCTCCATGTTGCCGTCTCTAATTGCATCAACACCGGGGTTACATTTCAAGTGCCCTGCATGTTTATCAACCTCTCGAGATCCTTCTGTTTGCCCCATTATGAGAGAAGGGATTTCCTTTCTCTTTCAATTCCAGCCTTTCTCATGAGACACTCTAGAATCTGATACCTCTGTCTTCCACCCAGAGGGATTAAAACATTCTTCATCTTTCCATTATCGCGGCTGTCACGCCGAAGCAAGCATTTATTTCTCCTTTATTTGATTTCACACATCCTTATAAAATTCGAGGCTTAATCTTCAGTGTGACCCTTTTGTAGCCCCCATTACAGAGGGAGAGGAGGGCTGCGAGTGGAGGAACAATCACCTTTTTATTATCGCTATCGACAAGTCGTCTATTTTATTGATGTCTTTCTATATGAGATTGCATTCCACGTCTCACTTGAACTCTGAAATGTGAAATTCACTCTCCTCCGCTCTATTAATAAATATTTTAAAGTTCTGTGGCATTTTCAAGTAAACATAGTGAAGCATTATTGTTCTCTGCATGTGCCGTGGTTAATTCTCTGCGCAAATAGTTTAACCACTGTTAACTGCCCGTTGTACAATTTTGATTAGCACCCTGAATAGAACGTTGGGAGCTGATAGCCTATCCAGATGCTCCCTATGCGGGCAAAAGCTATTGTTACATGCTCTCAAAGGGCGCATTCTGTGCTGCCAGCTCCCAACGTCCCTAGGTGTGCTGTTGGCCACGCGGAAGCTACCCCTTACCTTAAAGACAAGTTCTATAAACACAACTTCATTCTCCCATAGCTCTGCCACCACCTCTTCAAATGCAGCGATCAGTTGTCTATCTGGGCTCCTCCCTGTGCTATTGCTCAGGCTCTGACCGCAAATATCTCAAAAGAGATGGCCACTTAGGACGTACTTCAGTCCACAGTGCCTCAGGAGCCTAAAGACCAGGTTTGAAAAGTTCTTTTGGGGTCACAAACTGCGAAATTTGCCTTTTGTGACCACAAAATGGCCTTGTAGCATGTTCCTTCCCTATTTTGTGAGACGGTAACTGTTACCGACTCGCAAAATAGGGATTGCGACTCGCTATTAGGAAGGGGTGTTCCAATGGCATCCCTTCCTAACAGCGACTCGCAGGCCCATGTACGATTGTTTTGTAACCGTGAAGTGAATGCATTCGCAAAACAATTGCTGTTACCACCAATTTCAAATTGGGGGTAACCCATTTGCAAACGGTAAGGGGTCCCAAAGGGAGCCCTTCCCCTCTGTTAAAGGGGGCGCCAACATTTTTTCAGAGCAGGCAGTCATCTGTGGGACCACTGCCTGCGCTGACAAAATGAAACTGAAACATTTAGGGGCATATTTAAGAGCCCCTGGTGCCACAGGAGCGTCACTTTTAGTGACGCTCCGGTGGGGTTATGCACTGTACCGTATTTACAAGGTGGCGTTAAGCCACTTTTTGAGGCTTAACGCTACATTGTAAAAACAACCTCTTCACATGCAGCACTTTGCGTGGAAGGGGCATGCAATGGGTGTTGCTGTGGGTGTGCAACAGCAACACCCATTGCATTTTGATGCTGCCCCAGATTTATGAGCTTTCGTAAACCTGAGGCAGTGCCAAAATCTAACGTCACCCATAGGGTGGCATTAGCAGGGCACAACAAGGAGATATGCTGTCATTTCTCCCCGTTTTTTTCTCTTTCTATATGTGTTGCATTCTGCAGCACACATAGAAAGAGCAAATCACCATTTAGGATTGTTTTTGTGCAGGAAGGTGTTCCATCCTGCACAAAAACAATCTCCCCCTCAACCCAGCATTCGGGCAGCAAATTCAGCGCCGGCGCAGGGGGAAACACAGGGGTGCGCCATATTCTATTAAATACGACACATCCATGAGTTGTGAAAATGACGGCGCATGACGCTGCCAAATTTGGCACAGCAACGTGCAACGTCATTTTCCCTTAAATCTGGCCCTTAATTTTTATTTTTTAAATGCAGCCTGTTTTCTTTTATACAGGCTGCATTTCCAAAATAACCAAGCAATTGCAATGCAATAGGTCTCACATTTGCTTGAGGTAGAACTATTGGCACTGTAAATTCATACTGGACTTTTCCTGCCACATAAATTGGACAACCATGGCTCAAAATTTCATCTTTTCCTGAAATGTTTTTCCAGTGGTCCTGCATATAATTAAAGCACTTCAATTTACCTTCTTGCTGTATCTGCAGCAAAAAATGTTAATGTTGCCATTTAGCATCCTAAATTAAATCTGCTGTACTAATTCCAATAAAATACCACTTTCACCACATCACCATCAGAGTTGCTGGCTGGCTAACAAAATTCCCCCAAAAAGACACCAGACATCCACAGAGGACAAATAAACTAGAAGGGTCACCCACACATATCAAGAGTGTTCAAACAGTCATAGTGTAATAAGGATGATAAGTTGGCCTGAAATATGGTCATAATTGTAACAAGGAGAAATTATTAAACCATATACAATTATCATATAAGAGTTTATCAGTAATAAACTTTTGGCATTTGACTGTAATGCACCATAACAAAAATATCATTTGTAAGAAACATGGTCATGTAACAATATTGTTAGCCCATAGAAGGGATAACCCCATGAAAAAAACAGGCGACATTAATGAAGTGTAACCAGATATTTAGCCCCTAGAGAGCGTTTTTAGGGCTAGCAGGTCTACTGAAATGATATTACAAACAAGACCTTTAAAACAAAACTTCACTCAGCTGTCAAACAAAAGTTGCAGCCATGAGAAAGCTTAAAATACACTGAATGGTGGGAGGGGTTATTATTTTGGAGTTCCCAATAACTAGTGTGGGAACTCAGTGATGATGTAGACAGAAAGAGTGTTTTGAAGGTGGTCTCATTGTTATGAGCAAAACTGTTTTATAAAAGTAATTCCCTGCAAAGCATTATGGGGCAGGTTTTCGTGCCACAAATATTATAGTATTGTTTATTGCAATGCTCAGAACAGCCCACAGAGAACACTCAATAAAAATAGCATTTGGAAAAAAAAAACATGGTCATGTAACCATACAGTCAGCCCTTAGAGAACATAACCACATGAAAAAAGAATGTGAGAATATAGTGCAGTATAACCATACATTCAGCCTCTACAGGGAATAGTGCATTACACATTTCCAAAACTAGCCTGACTATTACAATGATATTACAAACAAGGACCATACAATATAAATTCCTATAACTATAAAATAAAGGTTCCAGCCTTGAGAAAAATAACAAACAAATAAAGAAAACCAACAAATGGTGGTAGGGGTTATTATTTTGGAGTACCCACTAAAATAGTGTGGGGACCCAGAGATGACTTAGACAGAATGGGCACTTTGTGGTCAATGTTTTGAAAGTGGTCCCATTGTCCTAGGACCACCACAGGCTGGGTTATGAGCAAAGATGTTCTGCAAAAGTAATGCCCTGCAAAGCATTATGGGACAAGTTTCCATGCCATGAATATTTTAATATGTTGATATGACTGCATGGGTTAGAACAGTCCTTAGAACACACCTCAATGAAAATAGCATTTGTAAGAAACAAGGGCATGTAACTATAGAGCCAACCCCTAGAAAGCATAACCACACAAAAACATTGCACTAAATAATGCAGTATAACCAAATATTTAGGCCGTAGAAAACATAGTTCATTACATATATTCAGAAGTAGCAGACCTATAACAGTGATATTGTAAACAAGGCCATCAAAACCCACACTATTCACAGCTGTAAAATAAATGTTCCAGCCGTGGAAATGTTTAAAACAAACACTGAATGGTGGCAGGAGTTATTATTTTGGGGTCCCCATAACCTAGTGTGGGTACTCAAAGATGAAGTAGACAGAAAGAGCACGTTGTTGTGAACATTTTGAGGGTCGTCCCATTGTCCTAGGAACACCACAGGCTAAGGTAGGAGCAAAAATGTTTCGTAAAAGTAATGCCCTGCTAAGCATTATGATTTGAGTTTTCCTGAGTGCAGTGAATATTGTAGTATTGGCTCTCCTGCTGTATCGGGAGAGCCACTATCACTTTGAGGATTTCTGTTTTACGTAAAGCATTCTCCAATTTCAAGTGTTTTAAGGGGAGAGCCACAAGAAATGACTCTGATTAGGTAACTGTGAACAATGTGACCAGAGCTCCAAAACCACCAATTGAGTTCACACTGCTGTGCCTGTTCACGCTGTGAGCGTCATGGCTGCAATGCAGCACGAAAGGGAGAGACAAAAGAAATAGGGGGTTATTCTAACTTTGGAGGAGTGTTAATCCATCCCAAAAGTGAAGGTAAAGTGACGGATATACCACCAGCCGTATTACGAGTTCCATAGGATATAATGGACTCGTAATACGGCTGGTGGTAAATCCGTCACTTTTCCGTCACTTTTGGGACGGATTAACGCCTCCTCCAAAGTTAGAATAACCCCCATAGTTTGCCCATGCTAAAGTATATCAGCAATCGTGCAAAAAACCATGTAACATGGGCAGTCTGCAAGGCTTGACAAAAAAAGCCTCAAAGCCAGACAAACGTAAAGCATTTACCAATGACATCAAGAGATTTTTTAAAAGAAAGCCCAAGAATGAGTGAAAGTGATGGGCGTGACATAGTCGTGGTAAAAAGCCCACAATACTTACAATAGGTCAAAGTGCTTGTGCACGCAACCTAAAAAACGGCTTCATTTAAAAAGCAGTCACAGACATGATGGTCTGCTGGCCCCAAGAGGCCACCATCCCTGAGAGTGCGGCCATTTCCAAATGGCTCTCAAATTGCGATCTGCTTCATGAATATTAATGAGGCAGATTCCCTGCAAACCATTTGGGAATCGTTAACAGTGTCTCAGACACTGTTTCACATTTTGTTTTGCGACTCCAAATTTGCGGTTAGGGAAAAAATCGCAAATTGCGAGTCACAAAAAAAATTATCGTATATCTGGCTCTAAATCTTTGTTTTTGTATTTGATATAATTCTGCAAAAATTATACAAACATATCACGCACAACTGTGCACAATTATGCAGAATAGAAGACCAGCATTTAAAAGCTGTATTTTATGGCCATGCATCCATTTTGAATGTAAGGGCACATTTTGCATTCAAATATATAGCAAAAAAGTGCCCAAAAAGCAGCCACTAACATTCTGCTCGTTCTCATTGTCTTCATGCCCCTATGCTAAATGTTTGTTACCTTGGAATTTTAGGTAACATGCACAATACAAAATTTGTTGTTTTGCATGAGTTTACGTCACTCTAACATAAATTTCACCCAGGCCTCATCACAGGTACTGTTGACCAGTCTTCATCCCATGAACCAGAGGACCCTAAACGGTTTTGGTACAATATGGAATGCAGTCAAGAACTGTAGGGTATTGCACTACAGATCTTTTTCAACTGCAAACCCTGCCCAGTGCAAGTGTAAGCACAACACTGCACAATATGTATCTTAGAAAGAAAGACAACAAGGCAAGACAGCTTTCCTGGGAGAAACCCAAATTTGTGGTCCCCTCTAACCAAAGTAGACCCCTCAAGAGCCTGACAATTTTGTGCTACTTTGCAGGATGACTGCTTAGCAAAGGCAGTATGGTAGGAACACTTATTGAAGCTTTGGGCACAAAAAATAGGATGTTGCTTCACAGTTTCCTACTACTATTAGTGATATACCTGCATTTGTACACATAAAGAGGCCTTTGTTTCACTCATAAACAGCCCCTTATGTGGCTTAGCACCAACAGGGCACTGTTAGAAATTGGGGTCTCTAGTTGGCAGGGTATGCACCCTGACCACAGTCCTAGTCAAGGTAAGTCAGATACACCACCTACAATAACCTGTGCTCAACCCCTGGTAACTTGGCACAGAGTAGGCAGGCGTAACTTAGAAGGCAATGTGTAAAGTATTTGTGCAGCAACCATTACAGCAAACACTGAAAAACACCACAGAAAAAGACTCAACACCAGTTTAAAAAAAGAAAATACTTTTATCTAGATAAGTTAAGACCAATGTGCCAAAAATCCAATAAAACAATCAAGGTTAAGGTGCTTGGAAAGAAATTAGGCTCTGAAGCCTAATAAGTATAGGTGCCACGCATTCCTTATGCTCTTCTTAAGCTCCCCCGCAGTATCAAAGGAAAATGTATGCGTTTCAGTTGTAACCTCCTTTGTGGGCCTCATGCTGTTTGTGTGTGATGAGGCTGTTGGCAAAGTATTGGCCCAAAAGCGAATCCGGAGGCACTTTTTGAGAGAATATGGCCCAGCCCTAGACAGCTCACGGAGTTCAGCCATGGCTCTCTTCACATGTTCAGGGCTTCCGGAGCCTGATGCAGGCAGCAGTCCCTGTGAGCGGTCCTGGCAGGATCCTGGCATACAGTTAGAAGTGCCTCACTTCAATCAGAGGATGCGCTGGGACGCTAGCCGGTTACCCGACCCGCAGGGTATAGTCCTTCTCACCTGGAGTTGTCGCATAGCGGCCCGGTCAGCTAGGATCAGGTGAGCTCAGCGGTTGCGCTTCAGGAGCTTGAAGAAGGGAGCATGGACTGCACACAGCAAGACTGAAAAGCATGGCAGGTGAGAGCCAATGTCTGGTGCTCAGGCACAGTCCTGTCTGGACTGCAGTGTTGCGCACAGCACGGACGATGAAGTGAGAAGGTGTCCTGCAGCCGCGCTCGGAGTCAAGGGGAAATGGAGAGCAGCCCTCACCTCAGCAGGTCTTAGGCAGTGCAGGTGGGCAAGGCGAGGTACAGTTCACAATGACAAGCACAGTTCTGGTGGATCAGTGGGGCCACACTGGGGGTTCTCTTTCACTCCGCACGATGTTTCTTGAGTAGAAGTGTCAGGCCAAAATTAACACCATGCTGTCTCCCAAAGCACAGTCTGTCACACTCTCACTGTGCCGAGTCTCATAAAGATGTCTTTGATCTCCCGGGACCTCTGGTAAGCCAGAAAGCCCTTAGAGGCCCTCTGGGCAATAAAAGAGAGACAGTCCCAATCTCTCTTCTGCAGAGTGAGAGCATCAGGAATTAGTCCAGCACAACAGAGCAACAGCAAGGTGGAAGTCCCTCCTACAGTCCAGCACTCAGCAACAGTAGGCCAGCACAACGATGCAATGCAGAGTAGCTGTCCCTCCTGACAGCACAGTGGGCCTTCTTCTTGGCAGAGTCCTGGTTACAGAGTTCTGATTTAATGGGGGTTGGGGCCTTGCATTAATACTTTGGTGCCCAGGCTCTGGAAGGCTGGGGAAACTTCCAGGCCTTCCTTTGAAGTCCCCATGTTCCCTTCCTTGCCCTCCCTGGCTCCAGACACTATGCAGGGGGTAAGGCAGCCCTTGGTGTGAGGAGAGACTCAGAGCTATTCAGAAGCAAGTGTCAAGTCCTCCCTCCTACCCAGCACAGGAAGACCCAACATTCTGTTATTGGTCCATCAGTATGCTAATGCCACACCCAAGGCCCTTTGTGTGTGATTGGTTAGTGGGAATGCACAAGGCCCAGCTCTCTTCTACCCCAGACATGGATACAGGGACAGACAGAGGCACAAAATGGATAAAGTAAGAAAATGATAACTTTCTAAAACGTTGCATTTTTAGACTTACAATTTAAAATCTGACTGCACCATAAGCTGTGATTTTAAATTGTGAGTCCAGGAACACCAATCTCCTTATTTCTATCTTGTCTCATTTGAAAGTTAGACTTAAGGCAACCCCATTGCTATTCTATGTGAAAGATAGGCCTTGCAATAGTGAAAACAAATTTAGTCGTTTTTCACCACCTAGACATGTCAAACTTAAAAGGTACATGTCCAACATTTTATATACCCTGCAACCTGCCCTTGGGGGTAACTAGGGCCTACCTTAGGGGTGACCTACATGATATAAAAGGAAAAGGTTTGGACCTGGCAAGTGGGTACACTTGCCAGGTCAAACTGGCAGTTTTAAAACTGTCTACACAGGCTCTGCAGTGGCAGGCCTGAGATAGGTTTGAGTGGCTACTGTAGTGGGTGGCACAATCAGTGCTGCAGGCCCACTAGTAGCAATTAATTAACAGGCCCTGGGCACATTAAGTGCACTTTACTATGTTTTCGAGGACAATCACCTGCACTTTAGCACTAGTCAGCAGTAGTAAAGCGCACAGATTCCTAAAGGCCAGCAAACATATGTCAAAAATACAGGATGTCAGAGGGCAAACAGTTAAGGGAGACCACGCCAATTATGCCAGGTCTAACAAACTGTGGGTCATATAGGCAATATACAGCTGCAAAATTATCAGCTGTCATGTTAAGGGTCTAAAGATAATAAACCTGCACTATTCCAACAGTTAGTGAAGTAAGGTTTATTGTTGTTTAACTTATATTTGAACAAGGTTGTGTTGCTTGTCCAAAGGGCAACACAGCCTGCCATGCTGCTGAATATAGTGTGGCTATCTACTATGTCATTGGTCTATAACTGACTTTTTACCTGTGTTTCACGTTTGCTGATAGGATGTTGGCCATAAATTAGGACATGTCAAGAAATTACTGTTTGGTATTGTAGGGATGAGGAACATCTCCTTTGATGCAAACATTTTGAAAAGTGTCCAGTGTCTGATTATTGGGATGTCTTGGGAGGCACACCACCATAGGAGCATTGCAAAACTCCATTAGGCAACAGAGACCATGATGCACTGTAAATGCATTAGGGATTGCTGTTCCAGGTATGCAGCTCAAATTATGGGTGTTAGGGTGTCATGGTCAACCGCTAAATGGGAGTTTTCTGAGAACATCTTTCTAGATACAAGTGTGGGACTTTCTTTGTGTATGTTGTTAGTGGCTCAGGATGACTAAGCACATTACAACTATTGGGGAGAAAGTTGAGTGAGACTAAAGGCAAATCTAAATAATGGTTTTTATCATAAAGCAAAGCATTATGTAAGACAAATTTGTCCCTCTATCCCTGGTTATTAATTATCAGGTGGCTCATGAAAGAAACATGACTAGTTTATAGATATATTTTGGTACTTGTGACATAGACACTCTTATCAGCAAGCAGCCCTCAGTTGAAAGGCAGTGGCTTATTTTGAACACAAAGGAGAACAACATTTAGAACTGTACACAAAAGCATTTCCATAGTGGTGGTAAGTCTGCTCTATATACATTTTAACTGGATCAACCACCTTTTACAACACCAGCAGAATGCAGGAGGAGAGTCTGCATCTCTGTAAGTCTGTTGATTTCTGTCTACTCTGTCCTCTTCATGGTGGATAAATATAGGTTGGGTTTAAAATGGTCCTCAATAAGATCTGCTTTAATAATCTTGTGACTGTGGGTTGGCTGGATATGGTGGATGTATGTGTATCTGAAGTTGTGGTGTTTGCAGGTGAGGTGCTTGTGGTGGATGTCTGTGGGTCTGCTAGGGTAATGTCTATGGGTAGGATGTGTGTGGTGTCTGTGCCAGTGACTGTTGTGGTGGTGTCTTTTAGGTATGCTTGATGTAGTGTGTGATGCGGGAGTGGTGAAGTGTCTGGGGAAGTTGTGAGTGTTGTCATGCCTGTAGCTGGATGTTGGTTGCGTGCATGACGGTGTGTCTTGTGGTGCTTGTGTTTGAGTGCACTCCGTTTGTCTGTTGAGGTGGATGTCTGTGGATCTGTCTATGTGAGCTGGGTAGGTAGGGGAAGGGGGGAATTTGGACTGGGAAGAGGGAATTGGAGGGGGGACGGAAGGTGGAGGGTGACTGGCTATCGTCAGTGTGAAAGCCAGAGCCTGAAAAGATCTCTGTAGGCCAGCCACTGCCCCATGAATGCCATTCAGAAACTCACTTGTTTGTTGCAGTTGGGTCCCTGGATGGCATTCACAATGGCTGACTGACCCACAGAGATACTTCTCAGGAGGCCAATAGCCTCCTCACAGAGGGCAGCAGCAGTAACTGGGGTTGGGGCAGAGGTGCCTGCAAAGGAGACGCCCACCCTTTTGGGTGAGCAGGCAAGGCCATCTGAGTGGGGAGCAACGGGGATGGCGGAGATAGAACGGGGGGGCCAACAAAGAGGATGCTGGGGGATATACCATTTGGTCTGCCACCACTAGGGAGTGACCACTTGAGGAGGAATCCGAGGATGATGATAATGATGATGCAGATCTGGTCTCCCCCATGGCACTTCCCTTGCCCTCCATGCAACTGGGTCCCTCTGCATCAGTTGTTTCTTGACCCAAGGTCCCGTGGCCAGATGCATTCCCACTTGGCTCGGCCCGTCTCTTCCACTTGCCTGTGCTGATGCTGCAAGGTCAAAGAGGAATATAGTCATCACATGTCAATGATAACACCTGAACCACAACTCAGATTGACTAAGAATACCATTATGTCAAGTAGACCCCAGCAAAACTACTCATCTAAGTGGTGCATGTATGTGCCGTGACATATTCATGTATGTCATCTGGATGTACTACAGTGGCCCACAGTAAAATCAGGACCTCAGACAGCTACAATTGCATGGGTGAAGCCTTGGAATCACACTAACGATACAACAACTAGGAGTCCTCTGATCCTCAAAGCTGTCCCACATGCAGCAGACCTCAGTCAACTAAAGACAAATACCAGTATCCCATTGTAAACTCCATTCCCACGCATCCCAAATAAGGTCATGCACACATCTATTTGGCACATATATAATGAACCAACAATTACAAATGATTCCCTGAAATCCTGCTCTGTGGATCACAAAAATTATATTTCCTGGAGTAGGTGACTTTGAAATAGTCATGTCACAAAGGAAACATTTAAAAAATGTACACTTCATCAAGTGACATCTGTCACAATAGATTCAAGGAGGTAGTATCAATGTAACTTAAATATGCCTCAAATGTGGCATTGAAAGGAACACTGCTGACTTCAGGTTCAATATGTCAGGTACAGATGTCCCAGAATAAACAAAACAATGAATTAGCAAAACACAGGATAGTCACCACTAATTTGTGACACCCATTACTCTGATATCCTCTGAGTGTTTCAGTAGTAGGCATCTGTCCTTTGCATGTTGGAAAGACACAGCAATAAATAATAGAAGTTCCTCAACCTGTTGCCCAATGAGCATCAACATCACTAACCACATCTTGGAAATGCCATTCCTGGTGTCTGTCGCAGGATAAATGCCTGTACCCAACCACATGTTATGTCAACATCACTGCAACTCACTCTATGATGCATGCCAACAGCCAATTCTCTATCATTACACATGTGCAGTGCACTTTTCCACATGATTCCACAACAAGGGCACAGATAAACACAAAGTGGTTCCACCCTCTGGGCCTACCTGTCAACTCATAGCTACTGCAGTTCTACATGCCAAATCACATACTATAACGCATGTAGGTATATGTCAAACAATGAACAATGGTGACATACTGCTGTCTGTGGCACCACCTGAAATGTACGCCCATTGTAGATTTCCTATTCCACTAAAAGATTCCCATGCACATATATGTGAGGGAATACAGACATCATCACATCAACATAGATACAAGATGCATGTAACTGCAGCATAGAAATGTTTTCTAAAGCGAAAGGTACACATGCTGACAAGTAGGCACAAAGAATGTTGGTAATAGTGATGACCCATCATTCATGTCAATAGACATTCCCCACTTTCCAAGGGAAAGTAGTTTGCTACAGCTGCAAACAATTAGCTATGTAAGCCATGTCATATGTATGATGGACACCTACCCATCACATACTGTAGTGAGGCACCAGCACCAATCATACACTGACAATAACTAGCTCCTGGGTGGCAGATGTCTACATACACATATGCACAAACACATAGCAGAGTACAGTGTTCCACGAGCTACTTATCTTTTACCTTAGGAAGGGTGACTTGTTAGAAATTACACCCATTAGAACAATAATCAGTAAACTAATGGTTACTGTACACAGCCATTTGTGGTCCCTGCTGAGCAAATGCTCTGAGGATTCCCCCCTCTGTTTTGTCCTAGGTCCCAGTCCCAGAAGGCAAAGCACACCAGGCTCCTACACATGACATGTCAACACAAACAATTTCCCATCTACTGTGTGACACATGGCTCATCCCACATTGTCAGGGGGAGCAGTCAGTGCTCAGTCAATCACCTGGCAATGGAACAGATGGGAATTTGCTGTGTATTCACCCCCTTGTGGCTGCTGTGCTGCCCTCAAACGCCCATCTGGCTCCAGGTAGGCCACCACCAGAATGCGGGCCATTAGGGGGGTCATAGACCGACGCACACCCCGCCTACGTTTGGAGGACAACTCCAGCTGGGCCTCTGCAATCTTCCAGGCCCAGCGTCTCATGTTCTCCCACCTCTTGCGACAGTGGGCGCACCTTTTTGGTGATGGCTCTCCAAATCCCTTTCTTCTGATGGACGTTGACCTGCATGGATGCAGGCCCTGCACTGACTATGTAGGTCAACTGACATCTTGTGGGAGATGGTCTAGCAAACTGACAGAGATCAGAAACTCTATGAGACATATTACATCTATGTGGCTTCTGGAAGGTGAACTCCTCAATCATGAATGCATCAAAACACTCACAATCTGTGAGAATGATCCTCTGCATACTGTCCCTACAGTCTACTGCCAGGGTACAAACTCTAACATCACACATAAGTAAAAATGAAGGGATTGGCACGGTGGGCACAGAAAAAGACTAGCCTGTCCATGTGAGGATATGTGCAAATACATATGCAGTCATGCCACTTCAGGGTGTGGGGGTCTGTGTGTCTCATCATTAACACAACACACACTTTTTGATATATATGTGTCCATAATACATAGATTACCTTCACAATAACATAGGCATGTATTGTTGACTTCTTACAGTAAAAGAATCTCATAGCCTGGCTGAGGAACAGCTGCAACGACATAGCTACCGGAGGCACCTGGCGGCTGTGCATGCAGAGGAGGGTAGGTCGGGCAGGATGCTGGCATGGCTGGTGAAACCCCAGGGGGTAGGGTGCACCAATAACGAGCATGAACGGTGCGGGAGGGGTTCGCATGCATGGACCGACTGAAATAAATGATGAATTTATGTATTACTATAAAGCCTTTTATGGTTGACCGGCGGCGGGCCTACCAGGGGTGCTGGGGACCCACTTGCACTCACTGCCATTGTGCACATTGACGCTAGAGGACCGGAAACAACTGGGGTGCCTGATGACATTAGAAGAAGTCAAGACCACCATCTCACAACTAGCGGCGGGTAAGACACCGGACACGGATGGACTCCCCATGGAGTTTTATAAGACGTACTTGGATATTCTGGCGCCTATGTTGGTGGAACTCTACCCAGAGGCTCTTCAGCGGGGTACGCTTCCCGAGACAATGAGAGAAGTGCTAGTGGTCCGATTGCCCAAGACAGAGTCACAGAAGGCACCAGTAACCGATTTCAGGCCGCTTTCGATTCTGAATTGTGACTTTAAGATACTGATTAAGGCTTTGGCCAACAGACTGGTCTAACATATCCCCTCCTTAATACACGAGCACCAAAATGGTTTTATACCAGCACGTAGCACGTCTCTTAAGCTTAGGCGTTTGTCTGCTCTTTTACATATGCCGAGAACTGAGCGGCCACCGGGGGCAGTGTTGCTCTCTGTGGATCTGGAGAAGGCGTTTGATTCGGTGAGATGGGACTACTTGAAGGCAGTGATGCTCAGGATGGGCCTAGGTGAAGGATGGGTGCAGTGGGTCGACTTACTAAACAGTGGCCCGATGGCACGGGTGAGGACGGGCCGGACTGTGTCAACGGCCTACCCCATTTTCAAAGGCACCAGACTGGGCTGCCCGTTGTCTCCTCTATTTGTGCGCTTGACGTTGAGCCTCTGGCGGGCAGATTTCGGGTGGAGAGCCGAGGCAGGGGGGTGACGTGGGGCTGCACGGAGCATAACATTTCACTTTATGCAGAAGATATATGAATCTATTTGAGGGAGGGTGATTCGGGGTCCCATGGGCTCTTGCAATACTGGAGGAGTTTGGAGATTTTTCAGGCTTGCAACTCAATAGACGTAAGACGTACGTATTTCTGTGGGGTCGGGAGAGCTCCGGCCACTGTCTTGTCCTGTGGATATAGGATGGGCACCCGCACCTTTAAATACCTGGGAGTTCAGGTGTTTCATGACCTGGAGGACCGTCATGATGGCAATTTGGGCAGGGCACTCTGATCTTTAAGGTCCTCTGTGATGTTCTGGCGCTCTCTCAAACTATCCACAATAGCACGGATATCTCTCTCTAAAATGATTATGTTGCCTCGCCTTCTCTATTATTTCTCCAACTTACTGCTTCTCGGCGAGTTAGTTGAAGGAATTGAATACACTGCTTAGAGAGCTAAAACGGGATGGGGGTCGCAGACGGACTGCCCTGTCTGTATTGCCTCGCACTGTGGAGGAAGGTGGACTGGGAGTCCCGGACTTTGAACTTCACTACTTGTCGAGCCAACTACAATGGATGGTCAGATGGTTTGCAGGGGAGGGGCGATTGGACAGGGTCACTGCCAGGGGAGAGATTAGGGGAGACTTGATACTGGCGCGAATGATCAACAGGCGGATACCGTTACCAGGGGGGAACACGTTGCTGAAAGTGGCATTCTCCTGTTGGAAGAGATGCCAGAAAAATGCATGGGAATCAGGACAGCATTCTCACCGGCACTTCCATTGACGGCATAGCCTCGGGGTCCGACAGGCTGGGTGCTACCGAGATCGCCGGTGGGGGCCTGGGTCCAGGCAGGAGTGGAGTCCCTGGGGTATTTCTTCCGTGAAGGGGTGATGAGATCTTTCACTAGTATGATGGAGGAGAGCAGAGTTCTGAGGGGACAGTTCCTTCTTTACCAAACGCTGACATATTCCATACGGGAGCATTGGCACACAGTGAATGTGGAAACAGAGGTTCATACAGTACTTCACCTCTTACTAACAATGGGGGGAGACACTCACCTCATCACTAGGCTATATAGAGCCCATAATGAAGGCACAATGGAATCCCTTCAGGACCTTAGGGCGAAGTGGGAGAGGACGTTAGGCAGAGACATGACTGAAATTGAGTGGCGGAGGGCGCTGGCGTACCCTCGTAGGGTGTCACGGAACACTCACCTCAGATACATCCAGTACAATTATGTGCATAGAACGTACCTTACATAGAATGCAGGTGATATATGGGGGTGAACCCCGGGTGTGTCCCAGATGTGGTACTGAGGATGCAGATTTGGATCACATGCTGTGGCACTGCCCTGAGATTCAGCAATGTTGGCGGACGGTGGTGAAGGACATGGAAGGGACACTAGGAGTGAGTGTGAAGATGGACCCCTCTGTTTGCCTGTTGGATCTGGGCCCCAGATCGGTCTCCAGAATAGTAGCTGATAGGTTTCTAGACTTGGCACTGGCGCTCTTCAAGTGCCAGATTTCCATGAACTGGAAATCGCCTGGGGGCCCCTCAGTGGTGGCCTGGAGGCACAATGTATCGACCTGGATGCAGGCTGAACTGCGTGCGTTGCGGCGTGTGGAGGCCCAGGGAGTCCGTCAGCACCCAATTGCCCCATTCTGGGCTGAATTACTGACAGTTTGGGAGGAGAGGGCATTGGTGGTAGGAGATAACCCAGGGACAGGGGAGGAAGAAGCTGACACGACCCACACAGGTCAGGGCACAGGAGATGAATAGGGTGGAACGGGAGTGTGCGCTACTAGCGATGGGCACAACTGAGGAAAATGCGATATAGAGCTTAGGTGCACCCCGATCCCAATACATGATGTACTGAGAAACCAGCTGTTGAACTTTGTGATTGAACCCCAGAGAAAGGGCTGCGGGAAAATACAAGGATGGGTGGGTGCCTACCTGCTGGGATGGTGGGTCTGTGGCCCTGACGACGCTGACCCCCACGCCAGTGTTGGGACCATCTCACCAGTGCAAAGTTAGATTTATTAGTTACTACGGTTAATAAGACATGAGGATGATTGGATGCAGAATGTGACACTTTGCAGATTGGGAAGAAGAAGAGGGTTATAAAATCAGAGGGCAAGGGCATTAACAAGATATGTAGAATATAACTGTTAACATACTAATCAAATGCCTGTTCTACTTTTTCAAAGTTACGAATACTTTGATATCTGTATCTTGAATTTGAGGCATTGCAACATGACTTGTTAATTGAATGAAGATGTGAGTTACTGGGAAAAATGTCGATAAACACATATTTAAAAAAAACATAGGCATGCATTGTACATTTTCTACATTGTAACCAGACAACTGAGTCACATATCATGGGGTATCAATAAACCACACACTGTTTGCAGTTATGCAATGTCAGAAATGCAATGAGCCTCCACAGAACACATGTGACCTGTATGAGGGTGAGAACAGGGTTGTAGGATCAAGGGACCTGTCAAGGCTCTGAAACACACATTGACAAAGATGCTATCAGTCACAGATCATCAGCTCTCGCCGAATACCATATACATTCTTATCAGAGGATAGAGCCTTAATACCCTGCATATTAGCACTGAGGCAAGATTTGGACTCATGTCATGATGTGCTAGGATATAGGGAGTGGGCACAGTGCCACAGTTGCATAACAAAAGTGATTCAACACCAGCCCACACTTGGACAAATACGGTGAGATAAATTTGACCGGCCCGGTCTCTGCATGCTGATCAGACAGACTTACATGAAACTTCATGCATGACTGTACATCATGTAGCCAACAGCTAATTGGTATGTGATGTTTCAGTGCTAACCTGAGGGGCAGAGTAAGTCAGGATATGCCTTCCAAACAACAGTTTAGCAAGGGCAGATGAGGTTTGAAATGTCTGTGGCACTATGCACATAGCTCACATTACGCACAATACACGCATACAACATGCACACACAGCTCATGCTCTCACGTAATTGCATGTGCTCTCACATTGATAACATCCAAGAAGTAAGAGATGTCTGGGATAACTGTTATGTCACATCACCTTGTTCTGTGCATTCAAAACAAGGTGGATCAGGGAACACTCAATACACACAGCGCAATGTATTAGATTTCAACATCTGGCACTGAGCACAAATACATGCACATTGACTCTCCCATTGATGCACACTGACTGCACCTACAGGGCTTTGAGTTCACATTCTACCACACCTCGTCACACTCTAGCCTGTGAGGAGGTTCAGAGAAAACTGTGCATGTGAGGCACTTATCTGCTCCTCTGGTGCACCATAGAGCTGTCCACGCAGGAAAAGGACCTGAGCCACCAGCTTATCAGCTCCTTTGGTGAGAAGGCTAGGGCCATATCACCTGATGGACGAGGCATGATTGCTCCCAGAGGCGGTACCCAGGAGCTCAGGTAGTGGAGGACTTGCTGGAAGCAGTGTCAGAAGTCAAGTGAGGGATGTTGCAGAACATGGTGGTCACGTCCACCACGTACGTGGCCGTCACCACCAGCGGACACAGCCACTGGCCTATGACCACCAATGGCATCAATGTTAGCCTATGGCTGTGTCTGCTGTGGTTGCAACCGCCTACCACCATGATGACTTCCGCCAGCGGTTGCGGGCGGTTTCTAATGTCCTGTGGAGTAGATCAGGCATCTGCCATTTTAGGGACCTGAAATGTTTTATATTGCTCCGACAAATGTGTCACACCTCCGAAATAGTTGGGTTTTGCATCATTAACTGTTTTTCTTTTCCTGTCATGTAGCTCCTACTACTCAGACACCATTGTTGAACATTGCTAGGCATATATGGCGATTTGCATTGGGGCACAGTCTCTCTCCCCCACTCCCCTGACAAAGGTCATTTAAATGCTAGGGATATCAAGCCACAGTCCGAGAGGCATGTTTTGTTGCACAATTGGTGATGACCAGTAACATGATGTGAAAACATGTATGGCAAAGCAAGGGGATGACATGTGTCTATTGTGTGATTATCAGTTGTGATAGGTACTGTGTATCATGTCCAAACCTCAATACATGCCTTGTCATATTTTCAAATTGACATGTATCCTGTATGTTGCAAGGGACACATTGAATAATGGCAACACTCATGCCTTGTCACACCTAGGTATCCAGGGAGGGAAAGGATCAGACAACCTCCTGTCTATTGTCTACTGCCAGACCTTCAGACCATGGCAGAATGCCACATAATACATATCTACCGTCTGAATCGGCTAACAATTGTGGACCTATATCATCAGTTAGTGCCAGATCTGATGCCTGCCATTCGTCATCCAAATAGAATACCATTAATTGCACAAGTAATGACAGTTTTGCACTTCCTGGCCACAGGGTCCTTCCAAAATTCAGTGGCCCTATCGGCTGGGATGTCCCAGCCTGGGTTCAGTCTGGTTTTGAAGGATTTTGAAACATCTGGACAGCCATATCTGCTTTCCTCAATGTGACGATTTGACCCATGTGAAGGATGACTTCTATGGTTTTGCACATATTCCACATGTGGTGGGATGCATGACAATTAACAAGTGTACCGCAACAGAAAGAGCTACCACTCCATCAATGTCCAAGTAGTGTGTTTGGGGGATCTCTACAGTTCACAAGTCTGTGCCCGTTTTCTGGGTTCAGTCCATGATGCCTTCATTATGCGGAACAGTGCAAACCCCAACTGAAGTCACAACTGTACCCAGAGAGGGCCTGGCTGATTGGTAAGTCACAATTGTTCTGTTTGTGTGTGTGCAATGTCTGTTTCAACAAATCCAATGGGAGGGACTCATAGTTGCACATATGTTCCATTCCATTACAAGGGACTCTGCATACCCAAACCGTCCATGGTTTTTGATGCCGGTGAGGAACCCAACTACACCAGGGGAAGTCTGCTTCAACGATGCCCATAGAAGAACACAGCATTTCATGGAGAGGGCTTTTGGGCTCCTGAAGGCCAGATATAGGTGTCTGGACACGACAGGTGGAACCTTCCTCTACTCACCTGAAAAACTATGCAAGATCATTGTGGCCTGCTGTATACTCCACAACATTGCCCTGTGGGGGAATATCCCATACGTCCCAGATGAGGGGGAGCCAGCAGTGCCACTGGGTGAGAATCCTGAAATGCCAAGTGAGGATGACAGTGATAAGGAGGAAGGTGAAGACATGGGGGCAGATGTCATCAATCACTACTTTACCTGAGTGTAATTAAGTATTGTTATGTTATCAGTGTGACTGTATGAGGAACTGTTTTTGGCAGTATGTGTGGAGTAGGGTGTTTTACCTACAGATTGTGGATGTTATGCTTTGCAGTATACATCCATACTTTGCTTGCTAAGTCTGACTTGAACATTTCACTACTTTGATTATCTGCAGGGTTTGTGTCAGTCGTATTGCAATGTAAGTGTATCCACTGATGTTTGATTTGAGCTTCTGGTCAAAGATACACATTCCCAATCTAAACTCCTTGTATTGTTTATTATCCAGGTACCTTCACCATGTCATCCTCATGTGGGTAATCCATGGTTGTGACATTGGCTGGTATATGCTGCTGTTCTAACATAGGAAGAGGACATGGATTGATCCAAGTAATGTTGGTGACAGATTTAGGGTGTGTGAGTCCTGTGCCAAGGCCGTGTGGATGGAAATCTGAAGTGCAGGATACACTGGTTTGATGTGGTGTGTTGGTCCAGTTGTCACATGGATGCAATCATATGGCCTTGAGATATGTTCTAATCAAGTGCAATCCATGCATTTCCCCTTCACATTGTGTTGACAATGATCCTGTATGACCTGTTCGTAGCTCTGGATGTGTTTCCTTATTGCAGGCCAGAGTGGCTGTGCCACAACACTGACATAGGTCATATCATACCCACAGGTGCTTTGTCATTGTAATGGGATGGACCCATGATCACGGACTGTTATACTGCCTACTGTCTGTGCCATGGCTTAGGTTATGTTGGCAGACCATGCTGTAGTATGTAATAAGGCTCAAGTTGGTGACAAAATACACTAATCTATTAGCCTGTTCTACGGGACAAGGTCTGACAATGCCCTTTCTTCTGTGGGTTGGGGGATGTTACCTTGGCTTATCTAGCCTGATTCAATGTAGTTCAGACATTCTTGACTATGAAAGTCCAGATATTTTGACAGCCTATGTGCTGTACAGTGCAATAAAATGTTTGTTGTGACCAGACGCATATATCAGTGTGCTGCTATTAATCCTCAGCATGACACTTCCTGTGACATATCCCTCCTTCTATTACCAACTTGTGTCTTCCTCATGTACTTTACAAGGGCTTACATCTCAATATTTCAACATGTGAAACAGAAGGAAGCAGGCAATGTTTTTCTGATTGGTGAGTTTATTTACATAGGTGCAGGAAATAAAAAGCTGATGTTGCAGAAGATGAAAGTGAGGGGATCAGTCATGGTGAATGAAATCATATTAGTAGATGCCACAACATTTGTAGTCCATCGTCCAGTGTCCTACTACCATGGAAGATGGAACGTGGTTGGAGAACAGTCAACGGAGTTTATAATTGGTGCACAAAGGACTGAAATCAGGAAGAGGTCGCTTGCTGGCATGGGTTGGTGTCTTGCCATCTGCACTTCATGGAGTATTGGGTGGGCGTCCCCACTTGTGAGGGTTGTTCTGCAGCTACAGAGGCAGCGGTGTTTGAGGCGGGTGCTTGCCCTGACAAGGCCTCCATTTCAGTGGCTGCTACCGATGTAGAAGGGCCTAGTGTTCCTGGGCACAAGAAAGGGGTGTGATGTTGTTCACAGTCCTTATCAGGGTGCTTTTAATCTCTTTAAACACCCCTGATAGGGAGGCCAGGATGGTGTTTGTGACCTCCCACTTTTCTAATGACTCTCAATGGAAGTCTCTCTGCAGCTACTTGATTTCCCTGAGTTTGGCAAGTACTTGGCCCAATACACCATGGCAGAGGCTCCCAAGCCTTGGCTGATGGTGTCCTGGCCAGGACCATCCCTAGTGGCCTCATGTCGCTGGCCCACAACATCCCTCCCACTTACCCTACCTCCATATGCCTCTGCCCTTGGCACAGCTTGCCCTCTACCACTAGTTACAGGAACATCATTGTCGGAGGTGTATTGCTGTGATCCTGGGCTGGGGGCACAAGATGGTAGTCACTGTCCTCGGGACACAGGTTGTTGGGGGAATGGCTATCTGAGATGTAGATGCTACTGGGTTGGGAGGAGACAATATGGTCATGATGAGGCTCACTGGTGTCATCTGACTAGGTTGCCCAAATGGGCCTGAACCATCCTCAATGTCGAGACGTCCAGGAGTGTTGGGGACACTGAAGGCTTCATCCATGGGGGTAGTGGCAGTCTCTTCAGTGGTCTTGGTGTTCCCAGTGGCAGCTCGACATGTTGATGTAAGAGATACAATGTTACGGGCTAAATTGTGACATCTGCCTCCAATAGTTTACAGTGACACTTAGCCAAGGCCGAGTACATGTTGGATTGGCAGGTTCTCCTTATGTGACTGGTACACATGCTATCAATTGTATAGACCTGACATTTCTGAGATATACCAATTCCTTTTCAGTTATCCAGCTGCAGAATGTATGAGTTCACTAACACTGGGGAGAATGGTCATAGACTTCCATTTTTCCAGCAGTGCCGGCAAAACAGTGGCTGGGCAGGATGTGGCTTTGACCAATTCAATTCCTAGTTGACTGTTATGCAGGCAGACCCTGGATATTGTTGTATATGTGATTGTAGTCATCATGTTGATCAGTGCATTGTGCATGTGTGATGCCTTTTGAGGCATTTGTTTCATCTTTTTTTGTTGCGCACAAGTTGAGCTGTCCTTCCTGTCCACAGGAATTTCATCTTGACTTAGCTGCCCAAGATGGATCTAGGTGTTTAGACACATCACAGAGTGTATCATGATCAGTCTCTTGGTCCCTTCCAGGTGAGTAAAGTTCATTTGTGAGTTCACAGACAGATGCATTGTGACATATGTACAGTATCCTGATGATTGGAGTTACAGGGACTGGCCCTCCTGGAATTTAAAGTCATGTTACTCCAAGTACTGCCCACTATACATAAGTTATCCTCCTAGGTGTATACACTACCATTGTGAGTTCACAAACGAGGATATTGGGACAGATGCACACTGGGCGTGTGCTTGGATTTTGTGAGACAGAGCCTCCTGGCATTAGCATTCATGTCACACCCTGTACTACCTACCCCGGTGAGTACACAACATGAGAGCTTTGAAATACTGTTATCTTCAGTGAAGGGAGCACTGTTCTGGAGTTTGTGGTGACAGTAGGAGTGCCTCCTGGCCGTGGCAGTCCTGTTAGTGCTTGTAGTACCCACACACCATACAGATATCAACCTCTTAGGTGACTTCACTTCAACTGTGAGTTCAGGGACAAGGGTCATTTTAGCAGAGTGCACTGTTGTGGCTGAGTAGAGTGACAGTAGCAGTGCCTCCTGGCCTTAGCAGTCCTGTCAGTGCCTGTACTAGCCACACACTGTACAAATGTCATCCTCTCAGGTGGGTACACCTCTCTAGGGATTTGCCAAACAAGTTAATTTTGAGAAGAATACACTGTTCTGGTTTTTTTTAATTGTAGAACTGTGCCTGCTGGGAATTGTAGTGCTGTTGATCCCTGTACTACACACAATGTTTAAAGTTATCGTTCCCCCAAGTGAGTCTAGTTCACATGTGAGTTGCCAGACAGTGTTCTATGAACAGGTGAACATTGGGCTGGTGAGTGGGGTGACAGTGAAGGTGGACAAAGGTGAGCAGTGAGCATGCATGATAATACATTTGTGTGAGAGATTTTAGTGTTGTGACTTACCCTACTCCACTCCTCCGGGTATTCCTGTTAAGCCCTCAGGGTGCAGGATAGCCAAGACCTTCTCCTGAAAGGAAGTAAGTTGTAAGTGAGGAGGTGGGAGAACACCGCTAGTCTCCTGGACCTGCAGCTGGTGCCTCGATGCCATGGAACGGACCTTCCCCCTGAGGTTGTTCCACCTCTTCCTGATGTTGTCCCTTGTGTGCAGGATGCAGCCTACAAAATTCACTCTGTCAGCTATCCTTTGCCACATTTCCATTTTCTTGACGATAGTAGTGTGCTGGACTAGTCCTCCAAATAAATGTGGTTCAAACTCTTATGACTTCATCCACCAGGACTCTTAACTCATCGTCAGTGAATCAGGGATTTTTCTGGAGTGACATGGTGGTGCTAAGGCAAAGGATTGAAATTAACAGGTGATGGTGAGTTTGTGAAGTTGGGAAGTGCAGAAGGATGTGCCTGGTAAAAAAATGTGAAGGGTGTGGTATGTGATGTGAGAAAAATTGCACGAGTGCCTATTCTAGTTCTTTTGTTTTTTTTATTGTGCGCTTTGGATACAGTGTTGTGTTGTAGATGCAAAGAATTGTGGTGTATGAAGAAGTGTGTTTTATAGTGTGCTTTGCAGGTGTGTCAGGTGTGGCAATGTGTGTCCGCTGTGTTGTTTTCAAGTACATCCAATGTGGTGTTCAGTATTACTGTGGTAACCGCGAACTGCAGTCATTCGGACCGCCATTGGTTGACCGCCATGGCTGACCCGCGACTGTGGTTTTGGCTTGTAATTCGATCGGTGGTCGGTCGACGGGCTGTCGTTGCTGGTGATCAGCCTGCCTATATCTCGACCTCTACGGGACTGGCTATCTTTCGTTTATGGCTGACTTTTGGTGGTTCTGCCTGTGTGACTCGTAATATAGCGGACTGTATGACCGCGAATATGGTGGTCTTTTGACAGCTGCCACTATGGCGGTCTGGTGGTCCGACCGCCAAACTCGTAATCAGGCCCTGAATGTTCCAGCTTTTATAGTGTTTCTGTCCAGCATGATCCGGAAGAGAAAGTAATGAACTGGATCATAGTATAGGCTAGCATCATCTTGGATGGGAACATTCGCGGGAACACCAAATGCCTTACCTTTGTGTCACTACGACCCGGTTGCTATATTCTTTAGCTAGGCAACATATCCAAGAACCTTCCATCCCATTCCCACTGGTTGGAGCTTGCAACTTGAGCATGTAGGTAGTTCGGTTCTGACAATCCACCTCCCAAAATAGCTCATAGCCAATCAGTCCCTACCTGATAAATCCACTTACATTTAGAGACTCTCAAACCTGAATTTACACATTCTCGTTGGGACTTAGCCTACCAAATCTACTAACCCACTCTTCTGGACGATTACAAGATTCTGCTCAAGAATCAATTAACTGATCACGTGGAAGGTTTTGCACTTATCCAGTAGCCCACATCACATGCAATAAACTCAGGAGTTGACTTTATAAGTCCTTAGAATGTCTACTTGAAACATGCATCCATCATGTCCTTCTGATACTACTTGTGTTAGCATATATCACCTCACCTTTATAAAACATTCTAAAAAAAAGTGAACTGTCCACCTTGAATGGTTCCTTATTTCTTAGAAATCTCAGCATTTGGGCTTACAAGTTGGTTTACCTCAAACTGGTTAGCTCTTAAATACATGGGATACTTTCATTAAATTACACTTTCATATACTTCCTTCGGCATCACATATTGACCTCGACAAACGTTAACCTTTCTCATTCTCCTCCAGCCTCCTGAATATTAAATGCCATCAAAATACAGGTAAACAAAACACGTCAGGCCTTTACTAATAAGAGCCTTTTACTTCCCTGACAATTCTTTTGGCACACTGAAACATCTATTTCTACTTCCACCCTTGATGAGGTTGCTTCCAACATGAAAAGAATTATAAAACCTATTTTCACCCTACTTTGCTGTTGTTGAGATAGATGAAAGGCTTCTCACTTTTGAACTTCCTTCTGAATCTTCTTCATTTTGAGCCTGAACTCAGAAAACACTGGCAAATACCTGAAGGCATCTCATCCCATTAAGCTTTTGGTCTAGAATGTCTATAGCCACTCTGTCTACTACTTCATCTCTGATTGCCATTTACCCCACGCCACAACTGGTACGACTAGTGCTATGAATCATTCTCCCATGGCTCTAGGGCCCATATTTATACTCTGCTTGCGCCGGATTTGCGTCATTTATTTTGGTGCAAATTTGGCGCAAACTTAACTCCATATTTATACTTTGGCGCTAGACCAGTCTAGCGCCAAAGCAATGAAGTTTGAGTCATTTTTTGTACATGAAAACCTACCTTGCGCTAATGACATGCAAGGGAGGCGTTCCCGTGCAAAAAATGACTTTAAGGCAAGCGCACCTTATTTATCCTCCGGCGTCAAAATGACGCACAGGAGGAGTTGGGCCTTAAAACATGGCGCCCAGCAGGATTTGCGCCGTTTTTTAACGCCAGGGTCAGGGCAGGCGTTAAGGGACCTGTGGGCTCATTTCCATGGTGTGAGACCATGGAAGAAGTCCACAGGTGCCCTTCCCTGCACCCAGGGACCCCCCCTGCCACCCTCATCCACCCCTGGAGTACACCCATGGATGGGGGGACCCATCCATGGTGAGTGCAGGTAAGTTCAGGTAAGTAAATATATTATTTTTTTAAGTGGCGTCGGGGGCCTAACTTGGGCCCCCCTACATGCCACTGTGCCCAATGGCCATGCCCTTGGGACACAAGTCCCCTGGGCGTGGCCATTGGGCAGGGGGGCATGACTCCTGTCTTTACTAAGACAGGAGTCATTTCCATGGGGGTTGTGCGTCAAACAATGGCGCTAGTGAGGTTAGAGCCAATATTTTTTACTCTAACCTGACTTGCACCATTCTTTGGCGCACAACCCCCAGTCTTCCCTTCGTCTCCGCTGCCCGAGTATCATCATTTATTTTGACACTAACCAGGCCGCAGCGCCGGCTAACGTCATTCCATAAATAAGGCGGCGCGTTGGAATGGCTTTACCCGGCGGTAAACTGTTTGACGCAAATCTGCGCTATCGCTGATATGCGCCAAAAAAGTATAAATATGGGCCTAGGTCTTTATAAAACATTACATAATATAAAAATAAAATGTGAGAGGAATTCATTATATAAAGTAAGTGATGTACTAACTTCTGTTTCAGGGTGTCTACTGACTCCTTTACACAGAGATCACCTCTTACTTGCAAATATAATTCTGGATAACAGTTTGGCATTGACTTGCCAAAACGTGGCAGAAAATGTTTGTTTTTTAGTGTTTCCCTGATATTTTTCCTGCGTCCCTCACCTAGAAAGATGCCAATTGGGAAAGTGAGCGTGCTTAGTATTTGTTTGCCTTCCTGAATCTTTCCCAAATTCGGGCAAGAGATTTCACAATTTCCTTTCTGTTTTCTTATTAAATCAGGGCAGCTGAGAGCAAGCCAGAAGGTTCTTGCCCACTCACCTCTGCCAGAGCCAGAAGGGTTGTCTTAGGCCTCAGCCCCAGGTGAATGTGTGATGTTTTTCTACAATATCAGAGGCTCTCTGCCTTGTCCAGGGGGCGAAGGAGATTGTTTCTGTCTCCAGCCCCATTCTTGTTCAAGAGCTGAGGGGAATTTCAGCATCTATTTCTTAAAACTACTGGTAAGGCATAATTTTGGTTGCACCATCATGTGTTAAAGGAATAACACAATGTAATTAACAATACATATATTGCTTGCCCTAACTTTGCTAATGTAAAGTGGAGCAACGAAATCGTACTACTGAAGGTGTATTCACAGTAGAAAAGTAGTAGTTCATGTACATGTGTGATCTGATGTTTAAATTCAACATGTTGAATTGTAATACATATGCACACTTATATTTGTGCATTTTGATTATAGTATTATGGTGTAACTGCATATAATCACATTTAATTTATATTTCTTGTTTCCATTTATAATTGTAAGATGTGCTTATAATCATTTATTTCAAATATGCATTGAAATGTCGTATTAAATTAGCATAACAAAAGACCTGAAATCCTGGCTCCATATATCTATCCTTCAGCGTGAAGTTTGCTCGCAATGCAATATTCTTTATTTGTGGGTGCATCCGTCTGAGTCTGCAAGTTAATAAAAGGCATATTGTGCATCTGAGATAGTGGAGTACGGGTGGATACTTTGGTAAGGACAAAGGAACGCTTACGAACTGAGAAGAAAAGTCTCCCGTTTGTGTACCAGCTCCAAGAGACACTCAAGGTCGTCCTGATGTTCGAGTCATGAGGTGAGAACTTGGTGGGAATTTGCAATTTCCACTGTAAACATAAGGTGGAAAACTACTGGTGTTGAAAAATGGATGACCCACTTTGAGGGTCTTTACCTAGAGTGTTGTAACATATAGGGCCGTCCGCAGAAACACAATTGTGCTTTATTAAATAAGTAGGAGGGAGGCAATGAGGTTTACCCTCACTGAAACAGCAATGCCCTAAACCAAATGAAAAGAGAAAAGGCCCCTGAAAGTGATGTCCTCTTTGATATGTATCTTTCCCAACCCGACATTTTGTTTCCCTATCTCAACTGACTCAGCGATGGTATCCCGAGGGTTGGGGGTATTCCTCCTTCTTGGCAAGCGGCGGTCATAATCCCCCTGTATAAAAAGGGGGATAGACATGAGCCGGCTAACTATAGGCCCATAAGCCTAATAGACGACAGCCAGAAAATATTTTGCAGGCAGTGTCAGAGTCACCAGATCCTCGGGGTCAGCACACATTCCCAACATGTCCACCACAAGCCAGCTCCAATAGTCTGAATAGAATGTCACAGAGTCTAAGAGAGTCCAAGTGGGGAAAAGGGGATTAGGTAGGGAACAGCTGGGAAGGAGACCTGTAGGAAGCAAAAGGTTAAAACACACAATATCAACATTATATCATATTAATCTTTACTAGACTATGATTCTAAGCATTGTCATATTGTAACCATGGATAACTTAAACATGGACTAATTAACTAGGCCTCAAAACGTCTGGTTACCGAGGAAGAAATGTAGAATGATTAATACAACTTCTCAATAAAACCTCTTACTGAATTGTTACACATTGACTAGAAACATAAGCACCCTCTAGGATTATGTCTTCAGAATCAAACACAGTCTTTTTGCATGAGGACAAGGAAATAATCTGAACGTTTTCTGGAACACCATAGGAGTTGTATTAAGGGGCTAATTATGCACATAAAATGTAACATCTATAACTCTAACACTTAGTTTTTAAATGCAGAAACATGAATTGCGCACATTGCTGATTTCCACCAGATTATATAAACGCCATGAAATGGTTGCACACAATGAATATCATGAGTTAAGCACAAGAAATTAATTGCGCGTTTTGCCGATTCAAATGCCACCATGTAAATGCCATGAAATGTCAGCGCACAATGAATAACATGAATTAAGCACAAGAAATGAATTGCGCGTCTTGACGATTCAAATGTTACTTTGTAAATGCCATGAAATGGCAGCGCACAATGAATAACATGGATTAAGCACAAGAAATGAATTGCGCGTCTTGACGATTCAAATGTTACCTTGTAAATGCCATGAAATGGCAGCGCACAATGAATAACATGGATTAAGCACAAGAAATGAATTGCGCTTCTTGCCGATTCGAATGCTACCTTTTAAATGCCATGAAACTGTAGCGTACAATGAATATCATGAGTTAAGCACAAGAAATGAATCACGCGTCTTGCCGATTCGAATGCTACCTTGTAAATGCCATGTAATGGTAGCGCACAATGAATAACATGGATTAAGCACAAGAAATGAATCGCACGTCTTACCGATTCGAATGCTACCTTGTAAATGCCATGAAAAGGTAGCGTACAACGAATATCATGAGTTAAGCACAAGAAATGAATCACGCGTCTTGCCGATTCGAAAACCACCATGTAAATGCCATGAAATGGTAGTACACACTGAATATCACGAGTTCAACACAAGAAATTAATTGCGCGTTCCTATACCAACAAGATGCAAACCATCCAAATCATTAAGAAGACAAACTCTCCGAAAGGAACACATACATAGTGGTCTACTTTGTATTTGACCACTCAGGTGAACTACATGGTCTGTCTCCATAAAAAGTGTATATCCTGTTTCTCTTTTTCAAATAGTTGGATGAAGGGCAAATAAACTACACCAACAACGGCATTGAGAAAAAGAAGGGGACCTGTGGCTGGCTTTCTTAGGATGCTGGTCTGTAAGGGAATTATTGTTAACTTGCTGAGGGGTAGCCTGTGATAGGTGTGGTTCTGCTGTCGTTATGAGCGCTCCCCTCATGAATTGGCAGGCAGTGCATTGCTTAAAATATATTTTCCTAAGTGATTTTTTTCAGATGAATACATTTAGAAGTGTTCCAACAGTATGTATGATCTGTATGTTTTGTTCACAAGGGCACCTACCAGTGTCTGTTAGTAATTGCTGATCAAATTGAAAGGTTGGCATTGCTCTTGTGTGTTATTTTATTTTTTCCTCTTAGCAGGTGTATACATTGTACTGGTGCCAGCAGTGTGTATACTATCATTTATTTCACTTTTTAATGGTGTCTGATGGTATTATTCTCAGCTTCCACATGTTTGTGTTTCAATAGATTAAATTTTTAGGTCGCAGCCTACCAGACAGCACGGCTGCCTGATTTGCAAAAATACATCTTGGGGACTTTCAGAAAGTTGATCTAGGAATGCATTCCTCTCCTTGATTACCACTGCTTTTCTGGTTTGTAGCTCACAATTTCTGACTTTCCATTTGCTGGCTTGATTTGCTTTGTGCTACCAGGCTCAGCTCGTCCCTCCCATTGCCTAACCCGTGTTTTCTGTATCCTTCCACAAAGTCGCTTTCTGTCAACAGGCCTTTAAAACTTACTCTTATCTTGTCATTTTTGCTGTGCATTCAAAGACTGAGGTCAAATGTCAGGTGCTGTCTTCAAAGGTGCTTGTTTACTTTTCTTTTTCTGACCTCAAAGTGAGCGGATTTATGTTACAATCTTTCTGGATACTGGGATTGGAAAGAGTTTTTTTCTAGCATACAACATCGTTTAAATGAACTGTGCAAATAGTTCAGAATATATCAGAATTATGAATGCACAAATGAAGCACATTTTTGTTATTTCTGAAGTATTTTGGACCCGTTTTAGTGATATTGGATTTGTCTGCCGCGTTTGATACCATTTCGCTGCATCTGATGGTACAACGTCTTCATCAAGCAGGAGTCTGAGAGAAAGCCTTGAGTATTCTGAAGTCCTTTCTATGTGAGAGATCCACCATGGTAAGCTGTGGAGACTTCAGAGCTGCCTTGTTCCAACTACCTTGTGGGATTCCTCAGGGCTCCTCTCTTAGCTCCACTTTGTTCAATCTTCATGTGGCCCCACTGGCCAGACCTATCCACTCTTTCGGCTTTTTGGCCACCTCCTATGCAGATGACACTCAGCTCATCATTCCTGTTAACAAGAACTGGGAGGAGTTGGCAGATAGATTCCATCACTGTATGAGTGAGATCAATAAATGGATGGGCCACAATTGGCTTAAAATGGAAGGTAACAAAACGGATATCTTATTTTTTGGCTCCAGCAGTGATTTGTGTAGCTCTTGTTGGTGGCTGCAATCTTGCGGTGGCCTGCCTGTTCCCGTAGCATCAACTAGAAACCTTGGGATTGAGTTGGACAAATCTTCCATATCTCCAAAGGGAACTTATAATGTTGGTGTCTCTGGCCTTGGTGATCTCTAAACTAGATTACTGCAATGCACTGATGTTGAATATAAAGGTTCTCTCGACAAATTGCAACTGATTCAGAATACTGCTTCCCCCTTGATATTAGATCTTCCTCCCTTGGCTTCGGCCAGCAGCAGCCTGAGACAGTTGCATTGGTTATCTGTCCAGAGGTGCATTACGTTTAAGGCCGTCTGACTGGCTCATAAGGCACTTCACTCAGGAGGCTCCGAGTACCTTTGTTCTTCTTTACAATGGTATGTGCCAGGTCGTCAGCTCAGATCATCGGGTCTCCACCTGATTTATGTCCCCTACAGCCGCAAGTCTAAGTGGGGTGACAAAGCTTTTACAGTGGCAGCTGCCAAGTACTGGAACACTCTTCTGCTGTCCATTAGGAAAGACGATAACTTTCTGTCCTTTAGGAAGCAGCTAAAAACTTGGCTTTTTCCCAAGTAATTCTCTCAAGTCCAGGCAGCTGTGTGTCACCTATCTGTGCTTCTCTCACTCTTAATCTTTGCCACTCTGCGCTGCGATGCCATGGCCGGAATGCACTGTACAAATACTAATACAATACAATACAATGTTTTAATATGATCTAGTGAATCATTAAACTAGATGATGCAATTTCCACACATTTTGGTATGTGCACTGTATATTTTTATTACTCAAACTGTATGTCTGTGCAATTATAATGGTAATTTGAATTGGAAATATGTTGTCTGCAATGGCGTTGTGCTACCACACCATGAATACTCCACTCTATACCACTCCACTCTACTCTGCACCACTGCACACCACTGCACTTTACGCTGAACCACTCCACTTTACACCACTCCATGCCACTGCACTCTGACCACTCCACTCTACCCCACTGCAGTTTCCTACTCTTCATGCTACTCCTCTCTGCTCGACCCTGTAGCAGTCTACTGTATGACAATGCACTCTTAGCCACTCTACTCTACACCACTCTCCGCCACTGCAAACTACACCACTGCAGTCTAGTCCACACTACTCTAGTCTGCACAACTCGATACTTGCCACTGTATTCTACGCCACTTTGCAAAACTGCACTCTATGCCATTGCACTCTATGCCAATGCACTTTCATTGTAAAACTCAGCTCAATGCCCCTGCACTCTACGCCAATCCACTGTACTCCACTATAACCTACTCTGTAACACTGCACTGTATGACACTGTACTCTACACCATTTTACTCTACAACATTACACTCTATACTACTCTATGCAACTGCACTCTACCCTGCACCACTCCACTCTACACCACTTCACTCTACTCTAACAATCTACTCTATGACACTGCACTTTACACCACTCTACTCCACTCTACTCCATTCTATGCCACTGCACCGCACTGCACGCCACTCTACTCTTAACCACTGCACACTGCACCAATGCACTCTATACACCTGCACTCTATGTCACTGCACTCTATGCCATAGCAGTCTACTCTGCAGAACTGAACTCTACGTCACTGCTCTCTACGCCACTCTACTTCACTCTACACCACTACACTCAGACACTAAACTCTGCAACACTGCACTCTCTGTCACTGAACTCTATACCACTCTACTCTGCACTACTCCACTCTACGCCCCTGCACTCTGTGCCACTGCACTCTATGGCATGATATTCCACTCTGCACCACTCTATGCCACTCTAATCTGCACCACTCTGTGCCACTGCACTCTATGTCACTCAAGTCTACTCTGCACTCTACGTCACTGCACTCTATTTCACTCGACTCTGTGCCACTTCCCTCTGCATCACTCAAATCTATGCCACTCCATCCTGTACTGCTCTACACCACACCACTCTACTCTAGGCCACTGCACTATATATTACTCTACGCTGTGCCACTCTACTCTGCACCCCTGTACTCTGTGCCACTCCAATCTACACCACTGAACTCTACCATGCACCACTGTAATCTACACCAATGTATTCTATGATGCTGCATTTTATGCCACTGAATTCAATGCCACTGCACTCAATGCCACTGCACTTTGCAGCAATTTACGCCAATGCACTCTACACCAGTCCACTCAACTCTACACCACTCCAGTGTATGTCACTCTATGCAGCTCCAACACACAACACTCTACAACACTCTACTCCACTCTCCGCCATTATACTCTATGACACTCCATGCGACTCTTCTATATGCCATTAACTTTTCAACCATGCTCAACAGCAGCCACCCTCGTGAACAACGTGGTTAAAACACAATGGCAAAGGCAATAGCTCTTGCATGGGCAAAACCTATTGGCTTTGCCATTGCTTGTATTATACGCCATGGAGTGGTGTGTGCCTTACTCCAAGGCTGAGGTGGAGGAGATTTGAGCCTAATTAATAGTGTCAGTTTCTCTTCGTTGATATTTTTACTTAACAACAAGATATAGGGACAGACCTGCAAATAAACTGTAAATCCTTGCAGGCATATGAGGTATACTCCTGTTACTAGGCAAGCTTAGTGACTACTGCTTTCGACACAATCACAGGCGTACGCCAGGGATAAACAATGGTAATTTCCTTCGCAAATGTCTGGTCTCTCTAACCATACTTTTAAAGAAGGCTCGCATCACAGAAAATGTTTTTAATCATTTCGGTCCAATTCAAGGTCACTTAAGTGCTATGAGACCCGGAGACATCCAAGCACTGAAACAAGAAGACCACAAGGACATAGGTTGTCCTAAAAAGGAATGACCTTAATTTGTCTGCGAGGTATACAAAAGTCCTCTCGTTTTCTGGGTCAAACAAGCAAAGAATCAGCGGCTGCCTACTTCGGTGCTTAAAATATGTGAGTGTTCTGTCCCTTTACATCCTGTTAGCACCACCTAAACCTGGCATAATTTTAAGGACACCATGGAATTGTTAAAATAGCATAGGCCAGGGTTATAAATCTATGATCGTTCATTTCATTGCTTTGCCCACCTTTGTGAATGACCCCTTGGGAACACCCACCACTTCTCACCACTGTCAATAATTATGGTGTAAATATACACAGATGGCGGACGTTTCACACATATAGGAGTCATATCTGCATGGCAAAACAAACTATTTCTGCCTTGTGAGCGAGGATCAGGATATTGTATGCTGAGTTACCACTATTTCATATTGTCAGATTTACTTGCATGAGAAGTCCTTCAGACCCTTGCAGATATGGTCGACTGACCCGTCAGGGTGGCCAAGACACAGTGGAGGAGGACGTCTGCCTTACTGAAAGAACCCCACCTGCCTGGCAAGGTCCTCTGAGCTCTGAATATTTCACAGTATTGAAGGGTTTCCAATGCGGCACTATGTTTAGAGAACCTACTTAGCACACTTTTCATTTGAGAAAATAATTTCTGAAAGTGGGAGCTTGTTTTCTCAATCGTAAAATACACAGGCGGTTTTCTCCCTGTGAGTTGGGGCCATTATTTACTTTCGCCTCCTGCGTCCACCATGATTTGCGTGGCTGACATGGGCAAGCAAAATGAGGGATGGTCACCCTGCCTTCAATATGACGAGACGGACGTCATTGTGCCATGGTGGCCTTTTGGCAGACAGGCTACCAGGCTGGAGGTTTACAACGGGGAGTCAGTGAAGGATCACTGGTGTAAACACCGTGCTTCCCCTGACTCTAAATAAAACGATCGAACCCTGAGTTTAATGGGGCGAGAGCACCACTGATATACAGTGCTCCTTCCCATCAAACACTAAATGATGTCCTGTGTTGAAAATCCAGGCCTTGTAGTTCAATGTCTAAAAACCCATATGCTGCTGCTGGATCCAATAGAAACAATTTGCTAGTGCTCGGATGAAATTTCCACTAGGGTGGTCTCATTTCTCAGCGAGATTTCCTGGAGCTTGTCTCGTGCCAATTCCTGTGTGTGTTTCTCAAAATCCTGCTAACAGCTTGAAGTTCCTCTAGTGCTCTGTAGTTCAGTCTCAATGGAACTACTGTGTTTTGTATGTGTACATCCTCTGCTAATCAGTTTAATTCGTGTTTTAGTTCTTCAAGATGTTGTCGATGTTAGCATTAGTCTATTTGACTACATGTACAATTGGAATCTTCAGCACTAGTATACAGTCTGTTAAACTTTGAGACTTACATTTGGCTTGTTGCTTTATTGTTTTTTTTGTTCTCATTGCCACGTCATAATGCATCACTAACCCCTCACTCCAGTTTATATAGTTTTGTACTTTCATCAGGCAATCAGATTTTTGACTTATGATTATCCATTTAGTTGTTTGACATCCTCAAAATGGCAGAATCCCATTCTTTTCGGACGGCTTTAATTTGCAAACTCTACTTCTGTTGCATTTTAATGATCACAAAGACTTCCTTTTCTTCATAAGAGAACACTTGAGTAAATATTTATTTTCCTGTGCGTTATTATTGATTAGTGATGAAACGTGTATTGGCAAAATCAAGAGGTCTCACCCTTGAGATCTATTGGTTTGTCAATGGTGTTTAGTCATGCTGTATGCAGCACGGCTAAATATGAAAAAAGATATAACGCAACAGGCAACAGCTTTCTGTAGGCATGTGCACCACGTATGCGTGTGAATTCAAAATGTCACAGCTGTTTCTTTTTCTTTTTATTGGCTAATACAGGTTAAGTAGGCAAATAAACCCCAAAAAATGTGCAAAGGTGTTTTTTTGAAGCATGGGTGGGGGGAGCAACATGAAGGGTGTGGGGGAGCAACACAGAGGGTGCGGGTGGGGAAACCCACGAGGGTGGGGAGAAAAAACAATGGGTTTCAGTGAAGAAGTGGGTGGGGAGAAGCAACACTGAGGGTTATGGGGTGGAAGCAACGCAAAGAGGCAGCGAGAAGCAGAAGCATAAAGTGGCAGATTAGGAGCGCATGGGTGAGGGAAAGCAATATGAAGGCTTTTGGGTGGACAGAAGTAACACAGAGGGCTTGGGCAGAAAGGAGAAGCAACATGCTAGACCGCAACATGGAGCAAGTGAGTCAGAAGCACACAGACAAGAAAGAAATTGGGGTGAAGATACAAAATTCAGCACAACATGCAGGGGAGCAAGAAGAATCACACAGGCAACAGCAACATAGAGTGTGAGTGGAGGTTAGTACAGAAGGCAGATGGCTGAAAAAAACATACATGCCCATGGCATGCTTAACCCTAAAGAAAGTAGAGCTTGAAAAGCAAGCGGTGAAACCGTAGAAGCCGAAAAATCAAAATAGATGGCAAAGAGACTATGATCCATGGGAGAGACAACTACACGATTGACAAGCTGGGACATGAATAAGAAACAAGCAAATGAGAGTGACAAGAAAGCCAACCAATGGTAAGCAATGAGTGGGCTCCAAACCATTGATTGTTCTTGGTTAGTCTGGCAACAGACAGCACATGCGTTGTCTAGTAGGCTCAATCTAAAACTACCTTTGTTATTCAACTCACCATTATATGAAGTTTGGCTGTCTTGTGGTCATATGGTTAGTGGTTTGAAAGTAGAGAAGTGTTGACGTTTTCAAAAGAAGTTACCTGAAAAGACCCCTTCCTGGTTTTCACATTGTTTGATTGTAAATACTTGGATGATTTTATATTTTAAGGCTTGAGAGTTGAGAAGAAAACAAAAGATTAAAAGTGCTCATGTTTATCTAGCTTTGCACTAGCCCCAGGCAGAATTTTAATGCCACTTGTGGAACTGGAGAAAAGTGGTGACTCCTCGTTACTCTTGTAATGTGAAGTTCCTGCAAAATTTGGTGATTCGCTGCAATGGGAACAATGTGAGGCTCCATAAAGCAAACTGGCAAGCGTGAGCGAGATTTGGCGCCCCAAGCACAATTAACGGTCAATAGAAGGACTTTGGTGAGATTTTTTACCTCAGGCGATGGCAAGCTGTTGCGGTGAGAGGGCTACCTCTTGAGCAGAATTTCTTCTTGAGAAGCAACAAAATCAACTTGAGAGAAGGTTTTCGAGTAGATATTCTACCCAAACCGACAGTTCAGGTAAGTTTCTTTAGGGTAACAGACATTTTTTTCTTTTACTGCATTTCTTTTTAAGTGCTACAGAGACTCCAATTCCCTTATCTGTCCAGAAAGTGCCTCCCACTGCTTTGTCCATCCCTTGGTCACTTTTTTTGGATTTGGAGTTAAAGGATCCCTCTCTTTGTCTGCAATCACTGCTTCATGCATGTACCATTGGAATGTAAGTTTTTTTTGTGTGAGAAATCAAGTAAGTAAAATAACTTTTGGATAAGTTTGTTGTTTGATGGAGATTGCACCCCAGTATTGTTTCCTCTTTTGGGTTTTCTTACATTTTTCAGTGTCATTGTGGGTGGCCTGGAGCTGCAGTAGTGGCCTATTTTGCATTCCTTTTTTTATTTTTTCTAACAGAAAAAAGTTTGCACATTCGTAAAAAGGGCTGGGTGCCTGGTTTTACATGTTTTTTCTCAATTTTCTTGTGTATTTTGATGTATGGATAGCCTTACATTAAATGCATGTTATCTGCAAAATCTTAATGTGTCTTTAGGTGGGGTAATTTCTAATGCCTTGGGATGTTTGTGGTTGGGGATTTTTTAAAGCTGACCTAATTTTTGTTTTTGGCATTGCTGAATTATTGGTAGTGTATTCTTCTTTGTTTACTGTGCCTCCTTTCTTTGCTAGCCAAGTGGTAATTTTTGTGTGGGCAGTGTGTTTATGTGCCTGTATTTGTCATTGACCACTTTTGTCTTTGTTCTAGGTCTGATTTGTCCTCCATGCCATGTAGAAGGGCAGCCATTTTACATAGCCAGTGTGACTTTGCCGTAGGCCTGCATTTGTCCTTTGATATCCATGCCTTCGCTCTTGGTGGCCATGTGGCAGGGCAGCCTTTATGTGCAGCCATTGGACTTTGCTTTTGCCATAGGCCTACAATTGTTCTTTAATGTCAGTGCCTTTGACATTGATGGCCCTGTGTGAGGATTGCCATTTTGTATAGCCAGTGTGCTTTGCTTTTGTCAAAGCAAGCAAACACAAATGATGGACGGAATGTGGAACCAATCAAACATTCACCCCCAGTCACAGATCTGGGTTTAATCCATCAACTCTTTTGCTCACTATGCCACCCCAGTTTGGCATTTGCTTTTGTCAAAGGGCAGAATGTGTTCTTTATTTTCCAAGCATTCTTGCTTGATGTTTTGAATATGAACTTTTAGTGTAGCCAGTGTGTTAAATCCTTTTCTTCTACTTTTCAAAGCTATTTTCTATATACGTATATGTTTTTTGTTAATTTATTCCTTTTTCCCTAATATGAGTTTAATGTGCTTGAGTATGATAGTAGTAATGCATTTTTAAGAATTTTTCCATTTTCCCATGCGCCTCCTTCCCATAAGATTTCTCATAGTTCCTAGGGAGACATCACCAATTATTTGTTTTTCAATTATTTGATTTTTAACTGCACCCCCTGCCTGCCATATGTGTCTCATAGGCAATAAGAGCACACCACCAGTAATTTGTAAGAACTGTTCCAATTTCACCTGCACCCCCTGCCTGCAATGCACATCTCACAGGCCATATGGGCACCTCAGCAATTATATTTTTAAGGGTTATTCCATTTTCCTCTGCACACCCTACCTGCCATAGATTGTCTCATATGCCGTAGGAGGTGGTGCATACCAGCAAAAAATGATTAAGGGTTATTCCATTTTCCCCTACGCCCACTGCCTGCATTAGGTGTGTCATGGGCACACACCAGCAATACATTTTTTAAGGATTATTCCATTTTACTCTGCACCTCCTGCCGGCCATAGGTGTCTCTTCATAGGCCATAAGCACACAGCACACCAGCAATAATTTTGTTAACAATTATTACAGTGTCCCCTGCACTTCTTGCCTCCCACGGGCATCTCATAGGCCTTAGAGGCACATAAAGTACCATTTTCAACCTGTAAGCTATTGAAATAATATGTTTATACATGAATTGGAATGAATATACTATTGTTAATTATTCCTGATGACCTCACTAAATTATTTTGTCTGTAGGTCCAAACGGCAAATGCCAGGCATTCAATAAATGTTGTACTTGTTTGCTTTTTGGTGCACAAGAGACATCATACACAGTACTATCAGAAAGAAGGCTGGCAGTGAAACCACCTGAGTCCTCATCTGCTGCCACTTGTGTGGCTAAGTGGCAACTGCCAGACCTAAGAACCTGAAGATGGATCCAAAGAAGTGTGTTCCTGCTGAGAAAGTGGTCAGTGAGGAGGAGAAGAAGATTGCCACCACCGGCCTATCACCCTCCACCTTTTTCAGTGGTGCACCCTCCTCTGGCAGCAAAAGTCTGGGACCTGCACTCCAGCACCAACAGAACTACTCCAAACTAAGCCCAAGTCCATGTCATGGCGACAATCAGTGAGTCTGAACTGGATTTGTCTCAGCTGCAAAGTATCCAATAGTCGTAAGAAAGTTGACAACAGGATCTTGCTCTTCAACTATTGGCTTCATGATCTCCAGCAACAAAAATAAAGTATTCTCCACCATCTTCTCCAAGTCCACCCCAGATGATCAGATCATGGATTAGATTGTTGCTGAGTCTGAGGTCTGTCATAAAAAGAAAAGGAAAGTTTCCTTGAATTGTGGGAAGTGACAGTGATTGTCAGTATGGAGGGCCTCTCAGAAGGCTCTGAAATGAAACCACCTATTCAACCTGCTCAGAGAGATATGGTTCCACCATAAACGCTAGCTTCCATATTTGTAACACCCCCCACTGAGAACTGCATTTATCACTACCACAGTAGAAAGAATGCCATACAGAGAGGCAAACGACATACCCACCTACCTCTAGTTAGTTTTTCAGGCATCAGTAGTAGCACACTAAAAAGTTATCCTTCCCAGTTTGAAACTTCTTTATGATTAGCAAGCAGGAGGATAGCATTGCAACATGCTCCATTGGCCACGCCATTGTTTGTTTAGGTATGCCGGGTTCATGCTATGGTATTGGAGGCCAAATATCCCATCTAAAAAAACATCACGCGTTCCGGTGGGAGGAGCACCTTAAAATGATAGCTGGTGGTGGTGAAGATAAGAGAGGAAAGCAGCTCAGTTCACAATAATCAAAGAAGAAGGTGGTCATGGGGAAGAAGAGGATGACAGCATTACACAGAGCAGCTCTGCTGCAATGATTGTCTCCCTCAGTGTGCCAGCAACCTCCTAATGGCACAAACCTCAGATGCAGACACCACCGCCTACAGTGACTCCCTCAAGATGCACAAAGAATCTACTACCTTCTGGTTTTCTCCAGAAGGTGCCTGTGTCTGTGGCACTGCAAAGGGAAAAATTCAAAGCTAATATTACGGGCAAGTTTAAGCAGGATGGTCCTACAAACGCAACCACTCAATGTCATGTTTGTACAATAGGAATCTGGCTAAAATGGTAGTGCTGGACCTCCTCCCTTTTACTTTTGTGGAAGAAGTGGCTTTAAAAAAAATTTGTGTCAGTCATCTGGCAGAAATGGAAGGTTCCCAGCCTGACCTATTTTGCCAGTGTTGCTGTTCCAGTACTCCATCATGATGTGCTATGTTTGGTTGGCCATGGTATACAGCAGACTGCTGTTCAGACTATCCACCTGATGACTGACACCGTCAAACAACTGATTATATGTGTGTCACTGCACTCTGGATCTCTTTTGTTGGGTCATTCAACAGCTATCTGCAGGTCGCAGCACTGAAGAAAGTTTTAAGGCTATTTGGCGGGATGCAGCAGTACCGATGTTTGCCATGGAGAACTCCCATACAGTTGTAAACATCTTGGAAGAGTTTAACAGCAAGGTGTTTGATTGGCTTTGACCCAGAGGACTCAGAATTGGATTTGTTGCCACTGACAATGGCAGTAATACAGTCAAGACCATGGCAGGTGGTGGATAGTTCAGCGTTCTGGGTTTGGCGCATTGCATCAACATGATTGTGCAGGACTTTCTCAAAAATGAAGAAATGATCAGCAACATACTGACAACCTGCCAAAGAATATGTACTCAATTCATTAATTCTTTTAAAGCCCGGAAGCAGTTGAGCATCATTCAACGTGCTAACAGAGTACCTGTTAAAGCCAACATACTTGAGGTGGCAACACAGTGAAGCTCGACCTACTACATAGTGCAATGTCTGTTTGAGCAGTACAGACTGATCATCAACTATGTCCTTCAAAGAGGATTGGATGCAACAACGTGTGACAGTGGAGATGGACAAATGGATAGTCAAGTGCCTGGCACAAATGCTATTTCCATTTGAGGTTTTCACACGAGATGTTAGCAACGAGGACAGTACGATGAACCAATCAATCCTGTTGTTGCATGTGCTACAGGACCAGTTGCAAAAGGTTGAAAAATGTGGTGTAAAGGTTCACCGGTGTGAATAAAGAAGCATATGAGTTGGTTCAGAGCTTAATCCTTCACTTGGCTGTTAATCTAAGGCTGTAAAAAAAGAGATTGTGTCTTAAAAAGAGTCCTTATGTACAACAATACATAATCCATGATATCAAAAATACTGGACACTTTAATTCCTTTTTCAAAGGGGATGTGTCACTTTTAAAGACATTTTTTTAAAGACTGTTGATCAAGCAAGAGACCTGGAAGAATAACCTCTGGAAGTTAGAAGGGTAGGCAGAAGTTCTGGCATGCAGCCTTCAAACTCCTGATAGGGGAACATTTTTGTCTCACAGCCAACAACATCATCACCTGCAACATCAGTGACATCAGCAACAGAGAATCATACCCAACTTCTGCAATGGCTTTGTTTCAAGTGGCAGGGCTTAACTCAAGTGCAAAGAAGAAGGAAATATATTGTTGAGCAAGTGGCAGCAACAATAACCATTCAGGGTATGGTTCAAGATCCAAAAGAGGTCTACCTGGATCAAAAGTCATTGGTCTACTGGTATGGGAAGAAGTGCAATGTAGGAGCTCAGAACACTGGCAAGAAAGCATCTGGCTAGTCCGGTGTTAGTCTGTGTCTTCTGAGCGTGTGTTCAGTGCACCTAGCGCAGTTGTCACAGCCAGAAGGACCAATCTCTCACCTCAAAAAGTGGATAAATCGAGCATGATTAAAACTAACAAATACTTCATACCAAATCTTATACTGCTCCTAAATCAGTACAGTAGGAAGATGAGGGCAATCAGTCAGACCCAAATGTTTTAAGTGATGAACTTCTGGATGAACCCCCTAAGTTTGAGGACAAGGGGCCTCATTCTGACGTTGGCGGGCAGCGGAGGCCGCCCGCCAAAGTACCGCCGTCAAAATACCGCTGCGTGGTCAAAAGACCGCCGCGGTAATTCTGAGTTTCCCGCTGGGCTGGCGGGCGACGGCCAGAAGGCCGCCCGCCAGCCCAGCGGGAAACCCCCTTCCACGAGGATGCTGGCTCCGAATGGAGTGGAAAGGGTGCGACGGGTGCAGTTGCACCCGTCGCGATTTTCAGTGTCTGCTATGCAGACACTGAAAATCTTGGTGGGGCCCTGTTAGGGGGCCCCACGACACCCGTTACCGCCAACCAAGTTCTGGCGGTCAAAACCGCCAGAACCAGGCTGGCGGTAAGGGGGTCGGAATCCCCGGATTTGTAATGTTTGGGGCCCGGGGATGTTCTACCGGAATGCTTGCCTTGCTTTCACATTTCACATTCTATGGTCTTTTTATGTACTTCCTGGTTTCAGATTATTCTGACACCAGTCACTTTAGTTACCCAAACTACGCAAAATGGTCAAATTATTTTACTTTTCTTGTTCATCAACACTACAGATCTATCTCATTCAGGTTGGGAGTCAGGCCAGGACTACCACAAAATAAAACAGCCAGAAGAAGGAAGGAACAATGCTGATCTGCTTCAATGGGAAACAATATGTCTCAGTAAGGCCTACTCCTTTTGACTGAAGAGAAGTGCACTGATTATGGAAATGCAGAGTATTGGCTCCAATGTCAAACTCAAATTAAGTGGGTGTGGCTGGGGTGGATGGTCACTGGGCACATGATGATAGCCGCACACTCCTAACTGCTATTGACATTTGTGAGACTGATCAGCCAGGCACATGCAGCTACGTTGTCTGGGATTGGTGGTAAGAGACTGTTCTCACTGCCCAGCTAACTGCACAGGACTGTACCAGCCTATGCTCTGCCCTCATGATCCTTATCCACCATGAAGCTAACCTTGACTCTACAATACTGACATTTACTGTTTTTATTTCAACAGGCCTTTTCTTCTTTTACGTAAAAGTTCCATAAGACTTCTTCTTAAAGGACCCATTCAGCCTTGCACTCGTGATGGGCATTCTGAGAAGAAGAATGCAAATGCACTGTCCATTTTGGATTTTCATGTTATCCTTTTTCTTTTCTTAACAATAACCATCTTTAGAACTGTATGGGCCCTCCATCATCTCTAGGTAGCATAACATTTAGATAACTTGGAACTCTGTGGCTAAAGGCCTATTTGCATTTGGTAACTGAACTGTCTTCTTCCGTCCACAACAGATATGATGATGTGCTGCTCATAGACTTGATAAATGTTATGTTTGTTTTTGTCTCACCTTTCCCCAACTCCCTCTTACCATCCGTTCATGAAACCACCAAACCCTCTTCACTCAGGTTGTGTGATCTATTGAGGTGTGACTTAATAAATTATATCATAATGGATCACAAACTTGGGAGGTTGGTTGTGGTTAAGTTTACATCTGTTACAGGATCTTCTTGAACAATAGCCCACTCCAGCAGTACTACCCAACCAAACATGAAAGGGACATCATAGTGCAAAGTATTATAACAATGTAGGTCCAATGATAGGTAATGTTAGTGTGGACTAAGGCCTGATTCACAAAGGTAAAGGGCCATTTTTGGTGTAAGTCTACACTTCCAGTTTAACTCTACTACCACCAGTAACTTTAAGAGAAGTATCTTTACGAGTAGTGACTAACTGTAATAGCTCCTTTTAAATTAATAGGAGTTAGTGATGGAAAAGTTACTAGTCAAAAAACCTACGCTGCAAAAGAAAATTAACACTGAAAGTGTAACATTACCTTTGTGAATCAGGCCTTGTGTTGCTTACAAGATCTACGCAAGATGGAATAACCTTCTCCGGAGTCCTGACTCAAGGTTTTTGTAAGTGCAGTTTAATTTTTTAAATAAATTAAATACTACCTCCACAGAGTTCTTGCTAGTTGTTGTTTGTTTGACTTTTGTGTCATTGTGGCCTCAATCTTGGATTATCCACTTACGCAGTATTTTCTTTCAGTCTAGTTGCCTCTGATGGATACTCCTTCTGAATAATCTGACAGTTGTAGTTCACCTTGCAAGTACGATTTGGAATAGTTAGGGCCTTGTTTTGTGATGTCGTTCCTGTTAGCGCTAGACCTCTACCACAAGCATTAATAAAGCCCTTATGGAAACCCAGCAAAGAGGTTTGGGAAGATTCGGAGAGGTAGCGGACACTGCCTAATCTATTCAGGTAAGAAGTTAAGAACTTAGTATCAAAGTGGTTCTCAGGAAGGAAAGGTTGTGTTTTTGTGTATGTTATTGGGAGACCCCATTAGTGATTAATAGTTACAGAGGGTAGGACAAGGGTTGTAAGTAACTAGTATACAAGTCTAAGTGATAGATAGCTGAGTGCTGCAAAACCTCATAAAGAAATAAAATCAAACATATAGTCAGTTTTCTGTTCCCACTCTGGGCACAAAGTATCCTGGACTGCAGAAATAGTTAAGTAACCTACTGAAGAGTAAATACATGGCAAGGGGATTCAGGTACAGAAAGTGTAGGGGGAAAGTGGATGTACAGTATAATGTGTGGGAATTTCAGAGGACAGCTTCTCATGTCACTCTGGTCACTAAACCACAATGCTACACTAGCTAGCAATGCAAAGACAGTTACTAAAGATAAATGCCCATGTATTTTATCAAAGGAAACTCCCACAACATGCCCAACCCCCTGCCCAATCAAAACCCCCAAAATGTCCTTTAGCCCAACTCCCTTTTCTACCCTCATCAACCACAATGAGTCCCCACCCCAAAAAACATACAATACAAGAGGTGCCTGAGGGCATCCAGGTCCTTTTAGACATTGGCCACCTCTTGGGCCAGATTCTGCTGGTCCCGCCTGGGGGAGGGCTACTGGTTCTGCCTATATGTGGCAGTTGGGGACCTCCAACTTCAGGTGGCGATGGTGGCATTGCCAGGTTGAAGGCAGGACTGGCTGGTGGACCAAGAACTAGAGGGTATATTCTCCTCTTCCTCCTCTTCCAAGGCCACCAGCGATAGTATTCTGTAGCCGCTGCCTCCAGCTTGTGGTGCCACAGCCAAATGGCTATCTCCCAAAGGGACAGTTGACTTCCAGCGGCAGGAGTAGCTATATAAAGAAACACAAATTGCAATGCTCAGTGCAAATACTTGTTTATAACATAGTGACACAATAATTAATAAGGCTTATATGTGATAAACAATTACTTGACTATATGTGCAACATTAATGGAGCCATGCTGGTGGGTCTGCTACTCTGCAGCATGTTTTTGGGGCAGCTGTCATGGCATGCTATTAACATATTATCATTCATTTCAAAGGCCCTGCTTTTTTCTTACTCTATTTTTAGTTCTACCCTGAGTTCAAACTTAGGAGCTGATAGAATCTGGCAGATGGGATACTCTGTCACACATTTGGTGGATAAGGGATATTCCACCTATAGTATTACAGTAGACTATAAATAATGTGATGTGGATGAATGCGTATGCTGAGCAGTGTGTATGTGAATGCATGCGTGTGTGAAGAGGTGGGGGGTGTTTGTAAGTGTGTGGATGGGTGGGGGTGTGTGCATGTGTGTGGACGTGTGGGGTGCATGTGCCAGTGACAGATATGGGGATTCCTGTCGGCGGGTGCGTGACTGCCAGGGTCTTTGTGGCGGTGTGACCACCACGGAAAGCCTGGCGGTCTGCAGCAGAGTAATCCGGCCAGCAAGCTGAGTCCTGCCACCGTGTTGGAGGTGCGCACCGCCACCTGCGTCTGCCAAGCCCCACAACTCGTGATGTGGCGGTCATCACCACCGGGTCCGTGCCGGTAAGACTTCCACAGCGAGGCTGGCCGTCTGATGACCGCCAGCCTTGTTATGAGGGCCTATATGTGCTACGTAAAGCTACAGAGAATGCTAATACTGCTGATGTACCACTATAGAACTAGTGACATCCATAAACCAGCCAAGCAATCACCTGACTCAGAGGGAAAACAGAATCCTGGCAATATCGTTCATTTACATCCACTACGGTCCTGCACCCCCTCTATCAGTCTGCCAACATGCACCACTATTGTAGATACTGGGGGTCAGCCTGATTTCACAAGTGTTTGTGTTGCCTTTGCACTAATGCACCCCTTAAGTGACAATTACCAAGCCATGCAAAGCTATCTTAATTGGCCCTGCATGGCTTGGTAAATCTGGAGTAACATAATTAGGCAGAGCAAGTTACTACATTGTGTTAATCTGAGCCAGAAACGTGTCTCATGGGTGGGGACTGTGACTGGGTGTTCCCACACATCCATCCATGTATACTATTTCAGCACATTCCCATATTTCCCACCACTGGTAAGTCTGGGAATGTGTCAAAGTGCTAGGCCTCCCCAGTAGAGATGCATGTAATGGGGTGAAATATATTTATTTCTCTTTGTGCCTTTTTTTCTGAGTGTGTTGTATTCTGCTGCAGCACGCTTAGAAAGAGGAATAGGCCTCTAGGAACTGTTTTGGTGCAGGAAGGTGTCTCTTCCTGCCCCAAAACAATCCAAGGTGTAACCTGGCACCCCTGCACCATGGAGTAAGGATGCCTGCATTGGCACTAGGCAGAACTCGGTGCACCAGTGTAGGGACAGAGCAAGAATGTGATATATCTTTGTAAATAAATATGTTACATTCCTGCCCTTTCCCTTTGATGCAGAGCAGTGCAGCAAAATGCTCTGCTCTGCAAGATATTTTGATAAATCTGGGCCCTGATGCACTCCACAAAGTGTGTAGATGAGCCTAGGCTACATGTCCACTCCTTCTGAAACAAAGGTAGTGGAGGCAATTGTAAGCTCTCTCTGATGCAGAAAGTGCATTTATTGACTGTGAGTGGCACACACTAACATTAAAAAAGCATCTTGACTGAGCATGTTACTACACTCATAAATAAAATGTCGTTTTGCCACCAGAGGGCACATAAGGACACAATCATTACTGCAAAGATCTATCTATCTATCTAACTATATGTATATCTATCTATCTCTCTATCTATCTATTTGTCTATCTGTCTATCTATCAATCCGTAAAAAACACAATTACTTAAAAGCACATATATGATTTACATTTTATAATAAATTAACACATTCATTATATATAAATTCACATAATGAATATGCACAATTATTAAAAATAAAATATATTTGTTTTTATAAATGCACAAAAATTAATGCAAATAATATATAGAATATATATATTAGATAGATCCTGTGGCCAACCCCGCACGACATTAAACATGCCATAGAACTTCACTGAAAAAAACAAAGGTTACAGGGACATTATAGTTAGGAAATATCATCTAAAAGCCATGGAAATTCACTAAAAATAAATAGGTTGCAGGATGTTATAGTTAGGTTCAGAATTTACATGTAGAAAACCATGGAAATTCAACTGTTATAGTTAGAGTTATTTCAAGTAACTATACCTCACGCCCTAAGTTAACTATAACTTGTGCCCTCAACATGCACACCTAAATACCCCACATATTACATCATGGCATCATTGATATTATCACTGCAACTTTTGCAATAAAGTTTATGATGAGAAAACTATAATTCGATAATTTATTGTAATTTACCATAATTTCTTGGGGGGGGGGTTGATTTTACTCCCTATCTCCATTATTTTCCATTGAAGGGTGTTGCAGTACTAGTGGCTGGCTCTGTATTGTGTTGGGCTTACTACTATTTTTTGTCAGTGGTAATTTGCATTCGTAAATTTGGCTTCAGTTGCTTTTTCAGAGGATGGAGACATGTAAGTTTACACTTTTTAGTAACTTTATAATTGGATTTTGTGAATAGCAAAAATTAGTAAAGTTACTCAATAGCGTAAGAGAAAATCCACATGTGTGAATTACCCACAAGTGTAATTTACCTTTGTGAATAGCCCCATGCATTTTTAAATATTATTATGTAAATGTAATTGAAAGGTATTTGTTTTATTAATGTACATTATCTAATAATTTTTAATGTAAGTGTAAACATTTAATTCAAAGCTTTATATAAGAATTTACCTATTTAACTTCAAAGAATTACAGTATTTCCTTATTAATTTTCTATTGTTCTTTAACACTAAAATATATACATTTAATGTCAAGCAATGTCATTATTTTAAAATTATTTCTCAGTGTTATTTTAAGTCCCAGTCTCGATTAGTTCGAAGAAAGTGCGTTGCATTACTTGTCAGTACTCCACAGGTGGAATACATTTAAGTCTATTTTGTCTATTTAACGCTGTAGTAACTTAGAAGTGTAATTTGTGAGTGTGTTTTTCATTTAGCATGTCCCGGCCTACACACTTCCTTACATTTCCCCAAGCCCCTCCGATCTTGAGTATTCACCATTTTCCTAATTCTCCCCCCGATTACTCCCACATTAACACCAAAATTGTATACTTGTATCCACATAGATCTCTGGCACCTTGGCTCAGATCTCCGCATAGAAACGATTGGCGAACTGGAGTTCTTTGTCTGTAGCTTTGTGAATGACATTTTGTAGTAAGTGAGTTAGTACTACAGTTTGGGATGACTTGTGTCTTCAATAGTTGAAGAGCTGTGGCAGAGCTATTTTACCACCTTAGACAGTAGTATGGGGCCAGATGTACATAGATGCAATTTAGCATTTCCTAAATAGTGATTTCATAGAAATCGCTTTTTAGAAAATGCAAAATACTATGTATCAAAATACTGATTTCCTAATAGCAATTCCTACTTTGCAATTAGAAATCCCATGTCATTTGTGGCAATGGGTTGATTTTGCATTTCCTAAATAACGGTTTCCTAATAGTAAATCGCTATTTAGAAAATGCAAAACGAAGGATGGCTATGGGCAAAAGCCCCCTGAAGTGCACCCCAAAAATTTAGGTGCACATGGGCATGTGTGCGCTCTATTGCACTTTCAAAAAAGCATTTGGATGCTTTTTTATAATTGTACATGGTTACCATTGACTAGAAGTCAATGGCTATTACATTTCCTAAATGCCCAAATCACATTTTGGAAATGCTATGTACATCTGAATAGGAGTCGCAAATAGGTAATCCCTATTTGCAATTTCCTATTCAGAGGATCACAAATTGTGATTTCTACTGGATAGAAACCGCAATTTGCGATTCCCTAAATCTGTAAATCTGAAAAGCCCATTATGTATTTCTTAAGAGCCCGAAATAGCGTTTTGGACGTAACAAAATGCAAAATGGCTTTGTACATCTAGCCCATGGTGTTTACATCCAATTTTCCATAATATACATTTTGCTGAAACCATGCTATGCTATGGTATGAAATGGCTACTGTTTACTAGCACAATGTACAATAATAAGGTAAAACTATAGAGTAATTGCCATCTCCATTAGAAAATGTTGACCCTCTTTACAACCCAGGTGCAATGTTGGTTCCCTGATTGTCCACTCACAATTTACAATACAGCCAAGGGTGGTAATTAGTGGGAGCAAAATTAATACATGATTTTATATGTCAGACCTCAGAATGGACAATATACTCTGCTAAATGTGCTCGTTTTCCCCCTCCCTTTCTGAGGTGCACATGCCTAAAATCCACACTATTGACTGGTACCATATGGATCAGTTTTGACTTGATGAAAATTGTGTAGTAAAAAAAAATCAGGGTATGCAGTTTGTGTCCAAGTTGTAATCCTGATTCAAGTACAAATGCAGGTTTGTGCTACCACTGGGATTCGGGTGGTACTCATAATGAGGGCCATCATGTTTTTTTCTCAGTCACAAAGCTCAGATTACCACAAATATCTACCAATTGAAAATTAGCTACCAAATGCTTGAAGGTGATGTCTCAATTGAGCATAGAAGAGTGGTGCCCAGAAAAAATGCAGAGCATAGAGCACAGCGGGAGCCCTGGTGATTCTAATTCTGGAGCAGCACCCACAACTCACATTCACTAGTGAACGTATTGAGAGAAACAGGCCGTGGTGATACGCAGGTCTTTGTATGCATCAGTAGTGGTGTGAGTGTGGATAGACATGCAGTAGGAAAACCCCATGAGAGAATCTGCATCCTGTCAAGTACGTCAAGCATGTTATTCCAGCTAGTACTGGCAAAGCTATTAGGCCTCGCCAATACAAGAGCTATGAGGAGTGGAATGTCATAGAGTGGAGAAGTGAAGATTGTTGTAGAGTGGATAGAGTAGGGTGTCACAGACTAGAGTGTCATAGTGTTTTGTGGTGTAGTGGCTTAGAGTGGGGTGGTGTAGAGTGGAGTGTCATATGATTGATTGGAGTGGTGTGGAGTGGCTTAGAGTGGAGTGGCATAGGGTGGAGTAGTGTGTTGTATAGTGGAGTGCTTTAGAGTGGTGCTAGTGGAGTACAATGTTGTGCTGTAGAGTGGAGTGGTATAGCCTTATGAAAGTGTTAGCGCTGTTTGATAATGCAGTCTACCAATATACAAGCAAACATAGCCTTACTATTTTCACATATTCATGCAGGTCAGAGAAGGGCAAAATAAGGGCACACGCAAGGAGTCATCCTTGCACAATTGCCATTAAGTTCAAAGCTCCAACAAACTCGGCCTACAAAAGAACATTTTTTACTTCAATCAATCAAAGAAATGTGTAGAGCGCGCTACTCACCCGTGAGGGTCTCAAGGCGCTGGGGGGGGAGCTGGGGGCGGGAGGGGGGGTGGGCCAGGGAGGGTCACTGGTCAAACAGCCAAGTCTTGAGGTTCTTTCTGAAGACCAGTAGGTCTGTGGTTTTGCGAAGGTCGGTGGGGAGGGAGTTCCAGGTTTTGGGGGCGAGGTAGGAGAAAGACCTGTCTCCTGTGGTGGTGTGCTGGATGCGGGGGGCTGTGGCTAGGGCGAGGTCGGCTGATCGGAGGTTGCGTGTGGGAGTGTGGAAGTTTACTCTTTCATTGAGGTGGGTTGGGCCGGTGTTGTGGAGGGATTTGGGTGCGTGGATGAGGATCTTGAATGTGATTCTCTTGTCTATGGGGAGCCAGTGTAGGGATTTGAGGTGTGGTGAGATTCGTTCGTGTCGGGGGAGGCCAAGGACGAGGCGCGCGGCTGTGTTCTGGATTCTTTGGAGTTTGCGTTTGAGTTTGAGTGTGGTGCCGGCGTAGAGGGCGTTGCCGTAGTGCAGTCTGCTGCTGATGAGTGCGTGGGTGACTGTCTTTCTGGTTTCTGGGGGAATCCATTTGAAGGATTTTTTTAGGGTGCAGAGTGTGTAGAAGCAGGAGGAGGTTAGAGCATTGATTTGCAGTGTCATGGAGAGGGAGGGGTCGAGGATGATGCCGAGGTTGCGTGCGTGGGTTGCGGGGGTGGGTGCGGGGCCTAGGGCGGTAGGCTACCAGGAGTCATCCCATGTGGTTTTGTTGGGGCTGAAGATGATGACTTCGTTTTTGTTTGAGTTGAGCTTGAGATGGTTAGTGGTCATCCAGTTGGCGGTGTCTAGGAGAGCGGCGTGTAGGTTGGTTTGGGTGGTGGTGGGGTTGCGGGTTAGGGAGAGGATGAGTTGGGTGTCATCTGCATATGAGAGGATGGTGATTCCGTGTGCTCGGAGAATGTTGGCTAGGGGGATCATGTAGATGTTGAAGAGTGTGGGGCTGAGGGAGGACCCTTGGGGGACTCCGCAGGTGATCTTGGTAGTGTTGGAGTGGAAGGGCGGGAGGCGGACTCTCTGGGTTTGGTCGGTGAGGAAGGAGGAGAGCCATTCTAAGGCTTTGTGGCGGATTCCTATGTTGTGGAGGCGTGTGCAGGGTGTGTGGTGGCAGACGGTGTCAAAAGCTGCTGAGAGGTCTAGGAGGATGAGTGCGACGGTCTTGCCTTTGTCGACTTTGGTCCTGATGTCGTCAGTGCATGCGATGAGGGCGGTTTCTGTGCTGTGGTTCTTGGGGAACCCAGATTGTGAGGGGTCAAGGGTGTTGGTTGCTTTGAGGAAGTGGGATAGGCGAGTGTTGACTAATTTCTCTACAACCTTGGCGGGGAACGGGAGGAGGGAGATGGGGCGGTAGTTGGAGATGATCTCCGGGTCGGCTTGTTTTTTTTTTAGGAGAGCGGTAATCTCTGCGTGCTTCCAGGGGTCTGGGTAGGTGGCGGAGTCGAAAGAGGAGTTGATTATGTTGTAGAGTATGGGGGCGATGGTAGGGCTAGCTTTGTTGTAGATGCGGTGTGGACAGGGGTCGGAGGGGGAACCGGAGTGGATGGAGTTCATGTTTTTTTTCGGTTTCTTCGTGTGTGGTAGGGGTCAATGTGGATAGTGTGGTGGGGGGGTCTTGAGGAGGGGTTGAGTTGGGTGGGAGAGGGGTATGTGTGGTGGGTGTGTGTGATATGAAGCTGTTGTGGATGTCCAGGATTTTGTGGAGGAAGTGGTTAGAAAGGGCATCACATATGGGCTGTGTGTGTGTGGGGTCTATGTTGCTGGCTTTGGGTTTGGCAAGTTCGTTGATGATGGTGAAGAGTTCTTTGCTGTTTTGGGAGTTGTTGTCAAGGCGTGTCTTGTAGTGATCTCTTTTGGCGGTGCGTATGAGTTGGTGATGGGTGCGAATGTTGGTTTTCAGTGTGGAGAAGTTGGTTGAGGAGGGTTCTAGTCTCCATATTTTCTCAGCTTGGCGGCATTTGCGCTTGGAGTCTAGTGTGTGGGGGGTTGGTGAAGGAGAAGTAGACGCAGCGGTGGTCTGTCCAGAGGAGTTCGGTGGTGTGGGTGTAGGCTATGTGTTGGCTTGAGGTGAAGATTGCGTCCAGCGTGTGTCCTGATGAGTGGGTGGGTGCCGTGACCAGTTGTTTGAGTCCGAGGCAGTCTGTGCCGAATGTGCAAGCTTTTACCCAGAGCCTCAGAGCACATTACTGGGAAATGGAAACAAAAGCATCAGGGAATGAAGACACTTGATTTTATGAGGTGTGTGGGATTCTGGAGGGAGCTGGCCAGCTACACAGACTGAGCAGAAACTGAGTGAACTACAGGTGAATTGTCAGAGAAATACCACATTGTCACTCTTCAACAAACATATAGGGAGAACATGTCTCACTTTAACTCAGCCCAAAACTGAGCATCTAATGCCTCGCAGCAGAACAAATAGGGAGAATGAGTGTCACATTCTAAACAAACAGATGCAGAGTCAGCTCAACATCCTGTGATTCTGAGAAAATCACTTAATTGTCCTGTGCTTATAAAGAATTAATGTGAACTTGTGAAATTTAAGTGTTGCTAATGTAAGGCACTCCAATATCTTCAGGTTTGGTCGAGTTCACTCTCTATAACAAGCATTTGCAATTCAATGGCTCTCACGTTTGCTCAAGTTAGAGCTGTTAACGTTGTAAATTCCTAACTGGACTTTTCTTGCCACTTAAATTGAAAATGAAAAGTAAAACATTTGACATAAGCGAGCCGATTCAAAGCGCCATGGCCACCATGAGCATGAGCGCAAAGGAGATACACAAATGGAAAAAGACGTTCGCTCACAGTTAAACATGTCGGCAATCGTGCAACTATCCATAAAACAGGGTCAATGTCCAAGGCGGTAACCGAACTGCCCCAAGGAGGGACAAACATAAAGCATTTATCAATTATAACAAAGGATTTTTTAAAGGCAAGCCATAAACGAGTGATAGTGATGGGCATGCGGTGGATGTGGTTAAAAGCTCACAGATAGATCATAACAGGTCAGAGGGCTTGCGCGCACGACCTATAAACGGTAAAAAAAATAAGAAATTATATCTTAATCACAGCTCAAGCAGCAGACCGACACTAATTAATATAAATCAGTCTGTACTTGGTCCATGCACCATAGAAAGAAAGAGAAGTGACACAGGAAGTGATGGCTTGCATACGCTAGACCAGTGGTTCCCAACCTGTGGTCCGGGGACCCCTGAGGGTCCGCGAAGCCTCATCATGGGGTCCACGACTGCTTAGAAAGCTAAATAACATCAACAGATGAAGTCCTCACCTTTCAGCAATGACTCAGTAGGGGGTACCCAGAGTCCTATAAAGATTCAGTGTGGGTCCCCAGGCTCCAGTAATGGTAAAGTGGGGGTCCACAGAATTCAAAAGGTTGGGAACCACTGCGCTAGACGGTAAAGAAAAGTGATAATGATGCAAATAAATGGTAGGTAATGGGTGGTGACAAGGAATCCCTTCCCTGTCACTGATAGGGGTATTTCCCACTCTCTTCCCCTCAACAGGTTCCCCCCACCCCTCTTCCCCTCCAGACCTCCCCTTCATACATGCCCCTCCCTTCACACACGCACACACGCAAACACACACCCATTCCCACATTCATCCACACATGCATACATCCATTCATACACACATCCACACACACTTACATACATACACGCAGACACGCATTCACACAACTCGACATACACGCACTCACACCCCCAAACATGCACACACATGCAACACACAACACACACCCGCATACACACGCACGCAGACATGCACACACACACCCACACACACACACACAACACTCCCCCACCCCCCATGGGAGCACCCACTTACCTGTGTCCAGGGGTCCTCCGGCAGGAGACGGGACAGGGCGCTGCTGCAAGCAGCAGCGTCTGCCAGCACAACACCTCCAGGCCGTATTAATTCTCATACTACGGCCAGCGGCGGTCTACTGGTGTGGCGCTGCTGGCATCCACCAGCCACAGCCAGATTTCCGCCATCCTTCTGGCCCAGTTCTATCCCTCCCTGCACATGATGGCTCATCCAGCAACTGAAAAATAAAACAATAATCAAAATAATTTTAGTTTTCAGCTGCTGGCTCGTAGCCAGAGAGGCGAAGCTCTTTCGTCATTGCGGAGGAGCCACCCCTGCTTCTATGATCCGCAATAAGGAAGCACGTAGTCTTGTTGCTTATCAGCATGTGTGTTCAAATGACTCAAAGGGAATTTTAACTTATATAATTTTGTAAATAAAGCCACTGCTGTTTAAACTCTTGGTGTGCTACTTGCGCATTACATTCATCCATAAAAACATATATATATTTATATTACCATCAACAACACATTTTATAAGCCTTCTAAAGAGAAGCTAGTTTGCCCTTCATTGTTGACTTGCAAAAGGCCAGGCATCCTTCTTTATTATAGCATGTGTATACCCATGACTCTTAGAGCCTACAAGTGGTGTATTTTGCGCATTAGGGAGGAGAGAACAAACAGTATCTCAAATGAAGGTACAAGTGTAGATATTGTGGATGACATGAGACTAAAAAGGTGTGCATTCATGTGTTCAACAATAGCAGATCTTGGAGGGAAGATTCGCCTATTAACTTCTGATTTTTGTTGGGAAATTGGTGGCAGTTGAAGTGATATGTTTGCAGGGTCTTTAATAAATATATTTCTGTCTAGATTGTGTCATAGTCATCTCTTTAATTTGGAAAGGAGATACCTAGGGACATTAACATGTATCTTAATTCGAAAGGAAATATTTACAGACATTAACATGTACAATACCTTCACTAGTTGAACATGATTTGTAGTCCCTCTCTGTGTGGTTACAGTATGGTAATGGATCTTGGACCACTTATAAATCAAATACGTACTGACATCAGTTGTCTGAAGTACGTGATGCTAAAAAAGATAATTCCAACCACTGACAGAAGTGTCCTTATTTCTGGGGCCAACATTTTCTCAGCTAATTTTGAATTCATCAGTGTGAATTGTATACCTTTTTAAAATCACATTGTAGCCCATTTGCTCAAGTTCATTTCCCCAACACCTCAGTTAAGCCTTTTCAAATCAACAATTTAGACTTCCATAAACAACAGATCCAGTCAATTTCTTTACTAATTAAAATTTTGTGGGCCCCTTTGTTGTCCTATAATACATTTTGAAATAACCATGTGCACATTTTACAAATTATATTTTGCCTGCGGTTTTGGTTTGGAAATTTTCTAGACCTTGAACTGGATTTGTTGGCAGATTCTGGGGTGCTTTATATGCCTGGGTGGCAGTAACTTTCAAAGGTGTATCATTAGTCTCTGGATAAGTGGATACTATATAACGAGGGACATCCTTTGCCTTTGATATGCTCACACATAGCTGGCTGTTAATATGAGCTAACTATTTTGTGTTACTTCTCTTGTAAGGTAAGACATATAACACAGATTGTGCCAAAGTTAGATTTATTAGTGGATAAAAGTGGAATTCAGTGTGGTTAAATGAGGTTTTAAAGATCTGAGTCTGACCAATCACCTTACCAGTGGAATTCTTTAGAACATTCATCTTAGACTACCTGTGCACCACTAAATGTAGAGTAAGAACACCTACTTTTTTTCAGAAATTACTTAGTTCTGGCTTCCACAGACCTTTTTTTTGCCTGCTGTGGCTGAAATGTGTCAAGCATATTCAAGGGATCCATTGGGACCAAGTTAAACGCATGCCTTCTTTGGGTTGTGCACTTGGGTCTATGTATCCTCTATCACATGAAATTAGTAGAAAAGTTGTGTTCTGACTGAGAACCATGTTGATATTGCATCTAAGAGGGGCAATATTGGATTTCTTTAGGTGTGGTAATCAAAGGAGATGGAATTTTGTTGTCTACTGGACTAGACATTGTTGAGAGGTATGAATTAGCACGTGTTGACCAAACTAAAGTAACAAAGTTGGTTTGCTTACTCTCAGATAGCCAATATTTACTTTTCTTCCATGCTAGTTATTAAGGTGCTGTATCACAATATCAGCGTCAAAATATCGACTTATAGACATATCAAGACATAATATTGGTAACAAAAATAATATCACAGCAGGGTTGCTAGTAGTAAATCCACATGTACCTGGAAAACGGTTTGGGAAACAATATTATGGTCATGGTATATCTGTAGGTCGATATTTTGTCAGTTGATAGTGTGACAAGTAACCTTTAATATTTAAGGTACACTGTTCCAAAAAATAAAATGTCGTCCTAGGGGACCACTGGTCTCAGGAGCGAGAGCCCTCAAGCATCACAATGGATGACTAGTATCATCATCGTGAAATGCTCCTCACCAGGCTGGCACTGCAATGCAATTTTGGAACAGTGTACCTTAAATAATTGACTACAGTTTGGGAGATCGTACACTGGACCACATAACCTCCCGGTCCCTCCCCCCGCTTTGTTTGAGAAGTAACCTTTAATAGTCACATCTAAAGTGCACCCCAATTACATTGATAATTGTCCTTTAGTGGGCTCATTTTAAGTCTAAAACGCGCTGAACTACATGATAAAACTGCCAGACTATGGACTGCCTTTCACTTACCGATTTTATCTCACATTGAACTCCTAATGCCCCAGTGGAAAAGACAATTATCACATTGTAACAAAATGGAAAATTTGCAGAGTAGAAGGGTGCTAAGATAGGTACAAAATGTAACATGATTCATCTTATCCTAATAATCACTACAATAACTTCTAATGACTATGCACAGTGTATGTAGAACAGGATTAAGACAAAAGCCATAAATAAAGGAGATAGAGAGTGTATATATCTCATCTTGTCTACAAACCGATCATTGATGTTCATCAGATAAAACGGTTTAACCAATTACAGCTACTAGCCTTTTGTTCTTAAAGAAACTCTGATCATGAAGATCCAAGGCTAGTAAAACATTGTTCATTTTAAGAATGCACACTGAGGGAAGGATGTCATTGAAATGCAAAACCTGAGGAACTCTGATTCTGGAAATTTCCCTCTACCATAGAGATATAGAATTGGCCATTTCCTGAAAATATGACCCTGATTATAATTTGGCTGTAAAATTAGGATCACTGCTCAAACCTCTATATGTAAAGGTATCAGAATTCCAAGATGTACTGGCAATAACATAGTTCCAAGGTTTTCCCCAGATATGTTAGAGGAGGTGAAGCTTGCTGTAAGTTACCAGGTCAAAATATCTGATAAGTCCTGACACAATCAACATTTTTGCAGTATTCCCCAAATTCTGTAGCTTATCATCCATGTTCCAAGTGAAACCTTGAAGCAATAAATATTTACTGCACTTAAAAAAAATATCACATAATCGAGACAGTAATAACCCACAGTTGTAAATACCAACGTCCCTCTGACCAACTGGGAAAAGAGTTGCATTTTGGCCCCAAACCTACTCTGCCATTTCATCAACATGCCTACACACAGTACTACCCTTTAATTAAAAGGTTAGTGGAAGAAAGTCAGGTTGTGGTGGATAGAAGCATGATGGTGCAAGCCACAGTTCTTATATTATTTCTGTTCGCTGAAACCAGACCAAGCTGACAACCACTGGGCCCACTAAATACAGGCTTTTCTCACACTGCCTTGCACCCCATGGCTTCTGCCCATGCAGTTAATTTTTTTATTACTGGTCTTCGGTTTGGTTTCGCAATATGGGGCTCATTTAAGAGCCCCTAGCGCCTCCTTGTGCCACATTATCATCACTTTTTCATACTAATGTGGCCCAGCGAGGCTGAAATCGCTGCACCCAAATTTACAAAGTGGTGCTATGCATGCATTGCGCCCCTTTGTAACCCTTTGCGCTATATTATGCCTGCGCAAGGCATAATGTATGCAAAGGGGACGTTCCCCCATAAGGGGGATTCGATAAAGTGGCACAAAGAAATCTAAAAGATTTCTTTGAGTAATTTTTTGGGCCCTTTTAACGCCTGCTTACAGCAGGCGTTAAAAAGGATGCACATCATTTTTTTCAATGGGCTTTGCAGGATTAGTGTCAATATTTTTGATGATTGTCCTGCAAATCTTCGAACTAGCGTCAATAATTTTGACGCTAGTCTCCCTAACTACCGCCATGGTGTGCCATATCTTAGATGCGGTGCACACATGTTATGTTATGTTATGTTATAACAGCTTATATAGCGCCTAAATCCTGCCCGAAGGCCTCGTAGCGCTTTACGTACATAACGGCAAGGTGTCATCATCTTACGGTCAAATGGAGATTAGACTTTAAAAAGCCAAGTTTTTAAGGCCTTCCTAAACAAGGTCTCTTAGGATGTCACATGGTGGAGTTAGGGGGGCTAAGGGGTGCAACGAATGTGGCACTGCACTGGGTGCAGCGCCATTTTTCCTAAATCAGGCACCATTTCCATAATGAGGCTGTCTAGCAGCACTTCTTGCCATTCAGAAACAACCTTGCAGAACAGCACTTTGCATTGTATGCACATAATTTTAGTTATATTTAAACATGGCAGATGTGTTTTCATGCTGCAGTCAAAAGTTCATTGAACAGACTATCAAATGGGGTTCTGGGCAAATGTTTCACCTCATGCATACCGGTTAAACACCTAATTACAACAACTGATAGCTTAAATGTCACCATAACCTCTACGACACCATGGCCCTCATTCGGACCTTGGCGGGCGGCGGAGGCCGCCCGCCAAAGTCCCGCCGTCAAAATACCGTACCGCGGTCGCAAGACCGCGGCGGGTATTCTGACTTTTCCCCTGGGCTGGCGGGCGGCCGCCGAAAGGCCGCCCGCCAGCCCAGGGGAAAACGACCTTCCCACCATGAAGCCGGCTCGTAATCGAGCCGGCGGAGTGGGAAGGTGCGACGGGTGCTACTGCACCCGTCGCGTATTTCACTGTCTGCTATGCAGACAGTGAAATACTAGCGGGGCCCTCTTACGGGGCCCCCTGCAGTGCCCATGCCATTGGCATGGGCACTGCAGGGGCCCCGCGACACCCCCTACCGCCATCCTGTTCCAGGCGGGCGAACCGCCAGGAACAGGATGGCGGTAGGGGGTGTCAGAATCCCCCATGGCGGCGCAGCGAGCTGCGCCGCCATGGGGGATTCAAATGGGCAACGGAAAACCGGCGGGAGACCGCCGGTTTTCCATTTCTGACCGCGGCCAAAGCGCCGCGGTCAGAATGCCCAAGGGAGCACCGCCGGCCTGTCGGCGGTGCTCCCGCCCCCGTTGGCCCTGGCGGTGCAACACCGCCAGGGTCATAATGAGGGCCCATGTCTGACAGAGCACTGTTAAAACTGATCTACATTTGTAGTAACTTTTGAACCACTGTAACAAGAGGTGTTTGTTTATGCAACTTATACAGTAGAGAATAGGAGCTGCAGGAAGTTCGCTAAATGCACAATTACATGGAAGACACCAGAGCACCACAATTATGTTTTTCCCAGTGGCTCTGCGTGTAATCTGCTATAGAAAGGTAGGGTGTAGAATAGTACCATATGGTATGGATAATACCCCACCTTTCAGGACAGTTTAGGGTAGTGAAACAATAATAGTAAGGTTTAGTATAGTAGAATGTAGGTTAATATTGGATAGTGTGGTGCAAGCTACGCTTATGTTTTTTAACGTTTGTGAGCAATGCAAAGCTTGCATAGTTTAAATATATATATTTGGGGCACCTCACGGCAAAATGGACGATGGACTTGCACAGTATGTAGTCTTCTTTTCACCTAGTAACGGGAGTCAGAGAGAGCCTGACAAAATGTACGGTGCCAAAGGTACTAGTACAAAACTCAAGCAGGATTCATCCCGGCTGGGCAGATTGCCCCTGTCCCTGTGGCCTGCTCACCCACTCGCCCCAACATTATGGTTAGTCTCCACCCATGTCATTCCCCACCCAGATCCTAGCACTGTCTTGGCTTCCCTGACATGTATCATGATAGTGGGAGACTGCAGCATTATGGCTTCCATCTTTTCATTTCCTGCTCCAGGATGTCCAGCACAGGAACATCCAGAAGCAAATTATTTTGTTGCCACCCATGCATAGGTGTATCAAATTGGAACACATTTTCTCAAATGCTGGAGGTGAAGCTAAATTGAGCCTCGGGATTAAAATAGGTTGTGGCTGATCCCGTTATTTAGTTTGCAGTTTTATATAGCGCAAACTCTACCTGAAAGTATTGAAGTGCTTCCTATGATCACCAATAACATTAGACAATGTCACTTTTTTTTGGGGGGGGGGGGCATGGGGCGATTAAGGGCCTGATTTAGATATCGGCTGATGGGTTACTTCGTCACAACGGTGACAGATATCCATCTGTCGAAATAGAAATCCCATTGGGAAGAATAGGATTTAAATTTTGGCAGACAGATATCTGTCACTGTTGTGATGCAGTAACCAGTCCACTGATATCTAAACCAGGCCCTAAGTGGTTTTCCCAGAATCACAGGATGTTGAGTGATGCCGAGACTTGAACCTGCTTTCCGAGTTCCTAAGTCCCAGCTTTGGCCCTAATGCCACATCCCTTCCTTGTTAAGGTTACTGTAGTAGTAATGCATAGGGGTAATTTTGTGGCCAATACATGGCAGATAGTGCACACAGTGGGCCTCTAACACATTTTAATGGAAGATTATGCCTGTCATTAAAGACATTTTAGTAGAACAAATGGTAACTATGATATTTTGACACACATAAAACCGGTTTAGTTAGTATAATGTGGCATTTCTGGTTCTAATTCTAGTTGCATCAAAAATTAGTGACAAATGATAAAACAACACTTCCTAGTCTATCAGCACAATCACTGATTTCTCTTAAATATCTCTATAATAGTTCACTTTGGCTCACAGTCCCCCGTAAAGCTGCATCTTGCAGCTCTGCCGCCATTATTTTCCATAAGTGAATGCCCTTGGGGAACATATCACAGGCTAGAGTAACCAGGAGCAGGCAATAATTTGACATTGTTTAGCACAACTTACTCAGCTATAGCCACTAGTCTCATTTTCAGGGAAGTTTCCTGACATGTCTGTGTCACCACCAATTGCCAATGAGCTGTCTCGTGAATCAATGGTCCCAGTGAAGCTCAAGGTTTCATGGAGTGCGACCACTGCTGCAAGAACCCTCTCAGCTTGTGCAGAGTAGGAGATGGTCTGCCAAGTTATGTGGTTATCTCCTTCATTATGATCACAATCTTGGCCTGTGATGGGATTATTGCATAGGTCTTCCACAGTATGTCAGTCCTTCAGCCAATGTCTACTCTGCAAATGCATCAGTGAAGAAATTAGATTTTCTGTTGTGCAGGACTTTCAGTTGTGCTGGAAATATTAACATGTACTTGTGGTCTGATTAAGGGGGTAATTTGTTAACTTTCAGAAACTTTGACTTTGGTTGTTGCACCGCTAAACTGTTATCAGGAAAAATCAGTACTTCTACATCACTAATTGGAGATACAATCCAGGCTTATCAGAAGCTTTTGTGGGTCTCAAAGCAAAACTGGTTGTGGTGCCCTGACCAACAGAGTCTGGTTTCCCAGCTTGATCAAACTGTGTGACCCTGAAAACTGTTTTCCATCATTGTTACTCCTTTTCTATTATCATCACATTTAAAAGCACCTTGATGCACACTGTACAAAATCCTTTTTGTATGTGTTTTTATTAGACCCTAATGTTGCATCAGCCAATACAGCACTAAAGACCTCATATAGGGGGCACAAGCCAACTGACTTTCCTCTTGGGCCAATAATAAAAATGTAATCAAAGTAAAATATGCAAAATGTGGTAGCCACACAGTGTCGTAATTGCACAATGTGCAATAAGGAAAACCAGTTTCAATCTCAGCTTTGCAGCTTGTCCAAACTATTAAACCCTTGTCAATTCATCCTCTTATCTGTGCCTCAATTTACATAAGCATACCATTTGAGAGCACCTTGAAATAAATCAGTTCGGGGTGCACACTGTATTATTACAATTACATCAATTGTATATTGCTTAGTAGACAATATTGTTGTTCAATCTGTAACAGCAAAGGTTTATACAGAAGGCACAAGACAGCTGACTTTGCCTTGAGTCATTAATAAACTCGTCTATTTAGAAGGGGTGTTGTCAAATGCAATGAAGGCCACTCAGTGCAGTAAACTAAAATAGTGCAGTGATTCCCAACCTGTGGTCTGGGTAATCCTGGGGGTCTGCGGAGCCTCCTCAGGTTGTCCACAACTGCTTAGAAAATTAAATAATCTTACCAGATTAGGTCCCCAGCTTTAAGTAATGACTCAGTGGGGGGAACCCCGGATTCCAATAATGATTCAGTGGGAGTCCCTGGGATCCAGTAATGATAAAGTGGGGGCCAAAGTAGTCAAAAGTTTGGGAACCACTTATCTAGTGTGCTTAAATGAAAGAATCCAAAATACACATTTTTAACTCAAAATGTTGTATCTCCATTATAAACAAAGTGACAGTCAGCCAGCAACACTTGTAACAGGCAGGGAGGGAGTCAGAAGTATGAGGCACAGAGGAAAGCTATTCTCCTACCTAGCACTGTTCTGCTGTGGAGAACCATGGGAACTATCGTGACCTCTCTACCACTCCCTACTGGCGCTAGCTGGTAGTGAGGAAGGTGCTCATTGGGAATGACTATGGAAGTAGGGAACCAGTTTTGAGTCTCAGCATTGGTTCAACATCCTGTGATTCTGAGTAAATCACTTAGGGCCAGATGTATGACCACGAGTTTTGCATCTCACAATTTGCAACTCATTTGCGAGTCGCAAATGACGAGTCCCAAAACCCAATGTACAACAGTGTAACTCAAACTGTTTGCGATTCCCAATTGGGTTGCAAATGACCTACCTCTTCAATATTCATGAAGTAGGTCGCAGTTTCCGACCCCATTGAAAATGGCTGTACTCTGAGGGATGGTGGCCTCCTGGGAACAGCATACCACAATGTCTGTGAGAACTTTTTAAATAAAGCAGTTTTTTTTAATGCAGTCCATTTTCCTCAAATGAAAACAGGATGCATTTCAAAAAGAAAAATGAAACGTTTCAGTTTAATTTTTTCAGACTAGGCAGTGGTGTTTAGGACCACTGCCTGAAAAATATTTTTGCATCCATTCACAAAGGGAAAGTGGTCCCGTGGGCAAAAGGGTTACCACCAACATGAAACTGGTGGTAACTGCGATTGTTTTGCGGTCACAAAACAATCATACATCCCCCTGCGACTCGCTATTTGGAAGGGTCTCCCTCAGCACGCCCTTTCCAAATAGCGACACGCAAATCTATTTTGCAACTTGGTAAATAGATTACTGAATCACAAAATAGGGTTTGGACATAGCAAAATGCTTATTTCTTGTCGCAAATGGACCGACTCTGCAAATTGGGCCACTTGCTACAAGAAAAAAGCTACGTACATCTGGCCCTTAATGTCTCTGTGCATGTAAACAATGCATGCACCATTGTGTAATGTAACACACTCCAATACCTTTGGGTCGAGTTCACACTATTTTTTAGAAACTGCAGAAAAATGCACTAAGAGCAAAAATCAAAGCCTAAACATAAGGAAAGGCAAATGGATACCCTTTACTGGCTGATTTGTGAAACCATGGATAATACGTGGGGCTTCCCTGCTTGAATAATGTTATCTTAGGTAAATATTTTATTCCACTAAAACTCTTTTTTCTTCATTTTTTGTGTCTGAAAGCACTTTCAAATACATGAGGTCAGACTACCAGTTGTACAAAACTATCACTTTTAGCAAGTGCTGTGTTATAATGTGCCCTATAATGTCAAAGCTTCAACATGTTAAAGAAATAAAAAAAAATGTAATTTTAAAGAAGCTTTATCATACTTTATGTGATGTTTGCTGTATAATTAACACAGCAAATATTTTCAGGGCTCAGCTTTTCCACGGGCTCTATGATTTGAGGCAGACTCTTGGCTCGGCTGAGGCTCAGACCTCCCTGTTAATTTGTTGGCTTGCCCACTTCTATCACACACCCATCTCTCTCCTTCCCCATTCCCTCTGCCTATAACTTGATATCGTTTGTTCTGTTCTTCATGCACTGATCTGTCCCCTTGACCTTTCTCTCGTTACCTCAGCTTCTTACTTCAACTCAACGGTTCTTGCCTAACGACATCCAGTTTTTCCCTCCATGATGAACTGCTCCATTGGAGTGCCACCTGGCCAATCTGTAGTAAAGTGGCTAGTATTTTTAGGAAAATGCTGATAAAAGAAAATGTAGAACCGCAAAAAGGCTATTAGTTCCTAGCAATGTACATAATCCCTAGGTGATTATTAAAGCCAATGGAGGTGGAATTGGTAAATAAAACGCAAAGTAATTTTCCAAATACTCATATTCAAATACAAGCTCCGTGTACATATTTTATATGGAAAATGTGGTAACTATATATGCAACTATCTTCTCTCCTATTTAAATTCACAAGCCCGACCCTTCTGTCTGAGCAAAGTAAGCATGTGTTTTTTGTGCGCTTTGCAGGATACCCTGGAAGGTGAGGTCCGAGGTCTGCTTAACTTCGACCCTCTGCCTATCTTTGAGCCCATATCATCCCCATTGTCATGCAGATAAGTGAGCTTAAGCCATGAAACAGCTCCCAAGAAAAAAGCTGTTAAAAGAAATTTAAAAAAAATGCAGAGGTTTGTTTTCTGCACTGTGAATGCTATGGATTTTGGGTGGCCAGTGCAATACCTGGGTTACCGACTGGCAGCCCCAGCCCAGTCCAAGGCACCTGATGGGGGTGGGGGTTGAAGCCCTTTCAGCCCAATAGCCATTGCGTGCAGGGCCGGCTCTAGCCGTGGTGGTGCCTGGTGCAACAATCTCTTTTGGCACCCCCCCCCATGACCTCATCCTGGATTCCCTCACTACCACCTGCTAAAAGTGACCCTCATCTCTCCATGATATTTCTCTCTCTCTCACGTTCATTTCATTTGTTTTAAAGTGATGGCAAAGACTGGCTTTACTAATCCACTCAGCCAGACACAAAGAACGCAGTTCGTTTCTTTGCAGCAGGGATATTAACCCTCTGGGCTACTTTATAGTGAGTTAAAATTGCCACAAGTCAAAACTCTGATCTCTCTCTCTCTCTAGCAGGAGCTTTAATCACAAGAGTTATCTTGACATTTTAAATGCTGCTTCAAAGCTGGATGAACAAGAAACTCTGCAGCAGGTGTTTTTAAATTGTAAGTTAAATTGTAAGTTATTTAAAACAGCGCCCCTCTTGAGGTCAGTGCCCCCTCTCCAGATCAACGCCCAGTGCAGTCGCACCAGTTGCACTGCCCTAAAGCCGGCCCTGGTTGAGTGCCTGGTTTAGTGCCAAAAGGCATGGGTGGTAGCACGAGTCCACCCATGAACCACCCATGTAACAACACTTTGATGCAAAGTAACGCAAAGCAGCTCTTTGCGCTGTTGTGTGTTACTTTGCAACAAAGCCAATACAAATTTCAATTTGTGTTGGTTTGTGAATCCCCAAAAATCTGGGCCCTAGAGTACCGACTCTACTAGGGACTAGGGAACTAGGGTATCAGATTTAAGTCCTTGCTCAACATCCTTAATTCTGTGTAAATCACTTAGGCCCAGATTGATACTTTTTGACGCAAAACTGCGCTTTTGCATCAAAAGATTTAGCGCCGGCTTACGCCTTTCTATAACGCCAGCCGGGTGCCATATTTAAGGAATGGTGCAAGCCGGTGCTAAGCTTGGGCTAGCGTAATAAAAAAGCCAGGTGAGGGTGGTGGTATGGGAAAAGGCGGTTGTGCAACAGAAAATGACGGTAGGCTGTTAACTGCAAAAATAATACCGGTAACCAGCCTAGCATCATTTCCTGACGCACAACCACCCAAAAAGGACTCCTGTCTTTATAAAGACAGGAGTCATGTCCATCACCCCAATGGCCAGCACAAGGGACCAGTGTCCCCTGGGCATGACCATAACACCCAGTGCCAGGCAGTGGGCCCCATGTAAGAGCCCTGAATGGCACTTAAAAACAATATTAAAAAATACTTACCTTACTCACCTGGGATGGGGTCCCCCATCCTATGGTGTCCCTCTGGTGTCGGTGGGGGTGTTCCTGCGGCTTGGGGTGGGCACCTGTGGGCCCATGCCATGGTGTTTGCCCATGGATATAGGTCCATAGGTATCTTAACACCTTGTCTGACCCAGGTGTTAAATAATGACGTTAACCAAGCTTAGCATCATTATTTTGGTCCCCCTTCCACCTGTGCATCATTTTGGTAAGGGGGGAGAAATATGGCGATGATGATTTAGCATTTTTTGGATGGGAACTCCTACCTGGCATCTCATTGACGCAAGGTGGGTTCACGCATCCAACAGATGACGCTAACTCCAATATTTTGACACTAGATGTGCCTAGCGTCAGAATATAAATATAGAGTTAAGTTTGCGACATTTTAGCATCAAAATATATGATGCTAAAACGGCGCAAAGTATATATATATGCACCTTAATCTCTCTGTGCCTTGACAGAAAAAAATAATAATCCGAATTTGTGTAATGTCATCTGGTGCTCATGTAAAGCACGTCAATGCCCCTGTGCCGTATTTGCGCTTTATAAAGTTACAAAAAGAATTAGCCAGAGCCACTAGAATTCTGCGGCACGCATGACTAACTTAATTAGCAAGATAAGGCAATTTATGAGACATAAGGCGGCACATTTTAAAGCAGCTTTACTTTAATATCTTGTAAGTTTTTAAATGTTAACAGTGTCTGGAAAAAAAGTTTCACCTCATTATACTCAGTATAACACCCAAATACCGTCATCAGTAACTGAAAGCTGGCCTGTCATTGAACTGCAAATGGCCTGCCAATGGGTGGCAAGAAGCTTGCAGAGTTTTTGTAACTTTTAATGTGTTTGAGCTAGAAACATTTTTATTAAATCCGCAAATTATGCAGAAAATGATGGATTACAGGTCAAGTGCGGCAAATCCATAACTATATGGAAAACTATGCAGCAGCTGAATTCCATAAATACCATGGCCATGGGATTCGTTAGGTGTAGAGCTATATACGACACATTTGATAAGTATATCAAATAGTCTTGCTGCGTTCAGTCTGATTTTTACTTGAACATGAAGGGAAGGCTGGGGCAGAGAAACGAACTCTTCAGACGAAGGTGCCCTGGACGGCGTCCCAAACCGACTCAAGGCCGTGTCTCCAGTGCTGCCTCAAGCAGATGACTGGCTTGGGATCAGCAGGTGTGACCCGAGGCTCAAAGAGAACGTCACGCTAAATAAAGGACGAAGTCAACAAACCGCCAATGAATAGAAAATGTGCAGTACATTGCTGTGACACTCAAGGCACTCCACCCTAACCGCACAGGTCGCGTGAAGAAAGACTAGCCCCACGTGGCTAGATTTAGACCCCTTTTCCAATGGTGGTCAGTCTCCAGTTTTGTCGGTGTTTTTTTAATTTATTTGAATGGACTATCGACATAGTTAAATGGAAAGTTCCATACAACATTTTAATAAAACTTTTCACGGCCATTCATTGCCAAAGAGGTAGAAGTGTGTGTTAAATTCTTAGAGAGGTGGAGATGTGCATATAAAACAAGCCGACAAAATAAAGATGATGAAAAGGCTGGTTGTATTTATTAATTAATTCTTTTCACGTTTTATCCTCATGAAAACTCATGCTACCGGCTGTCTATTAGAATGTTATATGTTATGATATGTTATGATGCATATTTGTAAAGTGCACTATCACCATTCTTTATTCATTTTTTTCAATAAAATCATCAAAGACAACAGTAATAGGTATGATGCATAATTTAAAATCCAACAAATCACTTGTTTAAACTGAACCAGGTAATAAAGCATACAAAAGAAACACATTCACATATATCAGGGGTGAATTATAAATTCTAACAATGGATGGGTACACCTTTGGTGAATAAAACTGCATCTATTATTTAATTTGGATTTAGACCTAATGTTTACGATTTCATATTCCCATACAGTTCAAATATTCACGACTCTAGAATTACATTTCCGTTATTTGGGTTGCCTCGTGACACTGACAGGAAATCTGTAATCCTTATCACAATTTTCAGAAGCATCGTGCATTTAATTGCATTGTTTTCATAGTAGGGGTCGTGATTGCTTACTTGCATACACGGTCAGTAAAATTTTTACAAATCAAAGAGGAAAGGAAGGGACATTTCCACGCTTCCCAGTTTAATATTCCTCTGGCTCAATTGAACGTGCTTATTGCACCACAAAGCGACATTTACTACTATTGCAGTACAGAAGTGTAGCGGCGGCGTTGAAAGACGAGGTAAATGCCATATCACTTGCTAATTGTTAATTTTTCTTTTTATTGGTATTTTTTTTTTAATTAAAAAATTACAATTCTTGTTTGCTAGCAATGTATCTGTGCGTCATCAATGTGTTTTGCTAACTCAAGAGGCGGTTTAAATTTAATGAAACATAGGGCGATCATTATTTTCATTATTATTTATGTTATTACAAAGCAATTGCAATCACACTTTGCAATTTTGGGGGCACTGTGCATGTCGCCCATATTAGTGTAATTCAATTGTTAAACCTCGAAACGATAAAAGATTGAGCTCGGCATTGCTAAGATTGTTTGATTTAATCTTTTTTTTATTTTATTTAAGACAATCGTGTTTAAAAACAACAAAATCATCAAATTATCCTTACAACTTTTTTAATCATAAATAAAATTTGAATACGGCTGTTACAACATCCAGTAAATTCATCTGTCCCAACATCAATTTTCATGTGGTGATTAACAATATTATGGCCCATATTTATACTTTTTGACACTAAACTGCGCTAACGCAGTTTAGCGTCAAAAAATTTAGCGCCGTCTAACGCCATTCTGAAGCGCCATGCGGGCGCCGTATTTATGGAATGGCGTTAGCCGGCGCTAGCAGACCGGCGCTGCCTGGTGTGCGTGGAAAAAAACCACGTAGACCAGGCAGCGCCGGCGTAGGGGGAAAATGGCGTTAGGGCGTCTTAAAATGGGGCAAGTCAGGTTGAGGCAAAAAAATCGCCTCAACCCGATTTGCGCCATTATTTTCGACGCCCAGACGCCATTTAAATGACTCCTGTCTTAGTAAAGACAGGAGTCATGCCCCCTTGCCCAATGGCCATGCCCAGGGGACTTATGTCCCCTGGGCATGGTCATTGGGCATAGTGGCATGTAGGGGGGCACAAATAAGGCCCCCCTATGCCACCCCAAAAAAATTAAAAAATATAAAAAATTATACTTACCTGAACTTACCTGAATGTCCCTGGGGTGGGTCCCTCCATCCTTGGGTGTCCTCCTGGGGTGGGCAGGGGTGGCAGGGGGGGTCCCTGGGGGCAGGGGAGGGCACCTGTGGGCTCATTTTGAGCCCATAGGCCCCTTAACGCCTACCCTGACCCAGGCGTTAAATAGTGGCGCAAATGCGGGGTTTTTTGACCCGCCACCTCCCGGGCGTGACTTTTGCCCGGGAGTATAAATACGGCGCATTTGCGTCGCCGTCATTTTTTTAGACGGGAACGCCTTCCTTGCATCTCATTAACGCAAGGAAGGCGTTCACGCAAAAAAATGACGCTATTTGCCCATACTTTGGCGCTAGACGCGTCTAACGCCAAAGTATAAATATGGCGTTAGTTTTGCGCCGAATTTGCGTCGAAAAAAACGACGCTAATTCGGCGCAAACGGAGTATAAATACGGGCCTATGTTTGATAAATAATGAACGCAGCCATATCCTACCCTGTTACGACAACATGAAACAATAAACAAGCATTGGCAAAGCAAATAGGTTTCACCTATGTAAAATGTACTGGCTTTGTCAACTTTTTTACATGATGTACAGCTGCGGGATCAGCTGTTTAAGATGGCTATAGGCAAAAATAAACCCTATGACACAGCCAGTGTTGTCTGCTTCATAGCTTTCTTTCTTTTCTTTGCACTATCACCTCTGGGATTAAAATGTAAGTGTTAGCACGTTAGACCTTATTTGGTTAGTTGACATTAGTCTACAAGGGGATGCGTTTGTAGATTGAGGGACCTTTTGATTGCGCTTAGAGTAGTTCACACCTTGAGACTCCATACCAATACAAATCAATAGCAATGACAATCAATAGCATCAATATCACATAACGTAGTCTCAAAATCAAATGATAAGCATGCAGAAACAATACTGGCTGCCCAAATCTCCTAAAGAATCACAATTTAATCAAGGCTTGGACCACTACACATTCTAAGGTTACAGTACAAATCAATAGCAAGAATACCTGCAAAAAAGAAATGGCATACATTTAGATTCAGCAAAGAAAAAACATCAACTATTATTACTTGTAGCAAGCATCATCAGTGAGTACCCTAACTAACGTTCTGATTAGAATAGTATGTTGGACTTCATGCAAAACAATTTAGTCAACACAAATTTGGAAAACATCTAACTATGGCTCTATCAAAATTAAGCGGTTGGTAGCTAGGGACAAAAGCAAATAGACATAACAATCATTAACATCGTCTTATGCCTTGCCTCAGTAAGGTTCAGCAAGCTGTGACAGTCTTCGTCAATTGGAAATCAGTTCGGTTAGCAAGGCATCGGAATTCAGCATTAAAGTCCAGTTAAGCAAAGTCTCTTCATGCAGTACGAAAAGAATAATGGCTAAGCGCTCAGGATGGTTAAGAAAAATATAGCAGAATGGCCTCTCTGGGCAGTTTGAAATAATAGGGTTAATGGTCTCTCTCATCTCGGTGCAGTCTGGCTAAGTTTGATTCCCTAAAACTACTTCCCATGTTGTTATTGGTCAAAGAATTGTACGTTTACGTTTAGCCCAATGAAAGTAAAACCCCAAATCTAACAACTTACTAATCCACTGTTCACATGTCGATGATTGGCTCCTCTTCTCCTGTTCCCATCGTTGGGCTCGTCAGGTAACTAATTTGTATCAGCTTATACTCCAGTCAGTGCATCCATTGTCTGCCTCTGGGAAGGTCGCCTTGCCACACACTAAGCTATACAATGCATCCCTAACTAGTAGAACAAACTCTAACAAGTAGGTCTCATGGGAAAGAATGTCATCTACTAGCATTTGGTCAATGCTGTGGAAAATCACAATTTAATTCTATCAAGCAGCCATTTTATAAATCGCCTAAATAATGCAGCTTGACATGAGGCCGTGCAACTAGGCCAAGACCTCGCTAAATTAAGGCCTATGATTAATAAAGCAAATACATAATACATACCATTATATTGACATACAACTACGTTAATCCAAACATGAGCTCAACATTTTACAATAATAAGCTGTTAATAAGTCCACTTCCTGAATACTGATGATCACTCAAGTAGGCACTTTTTTTGTAAATGCTTGTATTATTTTTCTCTGGTAACTCATTTTCTATGCAGATTCAACACTCAGAATACATGAATATTCATTAGTAATAATTCAGCGTTAACAATCACTCCTCTGATGACTAAATATGTCATCACATCTGCATCTTCCCACACAAATGTTTTTGCTTCAGCTAAAATTTGTCATTTCTATCCCTTTTAGTCTTCATTCCCTCTTTTCATTTCTTTCCTCCTCTGATCATTTTCCATTTTCCCCAATGTAATCATGAGAAACAATGTATATATTCCCCATACTCCAATTATGCAAATCACCATAATCCCTTGTATTATTTCCAATATTATCCCTTTCCCAATCTTGCTGAGCCAATTTCCCAATGAAGCAAAACCTTTGCCAACTTTCTCCAAAACACCTGGTTCTCTCAATTCTTTCAAATCAGCACTTCTATTAGTCAGATTAGTAAGTAAGCTTCTAATTTCATTGCTATTATCATGAATATACGAGCAGCAATGCTTAAAATAGAGCATTTTGCAAACTCTGCCATCCTTTGCTAAAAGAATGTCTAACGCCAGGTGGTTCTGAAGAGTCATAGATCTTACCGCAGCTGTTTCTGTATCCATTAGGATCATGGCTCCTGAAAAGTTTGTCAACATGTTATCCACAATAGTAGACAACGTTTGAATCTTTATTGAATTCATAACAACTCCTACTGAAGGAATCATTGCTCCAAATATATCTCCCACTACACCAGAAGGTGACTCTCTCTCTTTTGTCTAAGATGATGTAACTCACTAATTTTCGGTAATCTTTTCAAGTCCTCAAGTTGAAATATCTTTGGGAAAACTATCCCCACGTAGCATGTGCCATACCATCCTCTTGGAAGACGGTAATAGGCATTTGGCCCACAAATGTAATATATACCAGGAATCACTGGATCCTGTACATTCAACATAAATGTCCATTTACCCTGAAACAAAAACACATCTACATTCATTCTTTCCCACAAACAGAGTGTCAGTACTAGATTTAGGCCTATATACACAAATCTTTCTTACGTGGTGCGCATCTAGAGCTAACTTCCCTTGTGTTTTTCTTTCACTAAATGCGTAATCATTTCTAAAAGTCTTTTTCTCTAAAAACTTTTCTAACTTCTCATTCAATATCTTTCTCCTGTCAATTGTCTGATCTAAGAAGCTCTTTTTTAATGGTGTAAGAAAGCATGTCAAGTTCTTCTTGTGAGCATATGCTGTGCCAAAAGTTAATGTAGGTTCAAAGAATCCTCTTACTAATTCTATATTGTTCTGCTTGGCTACTTTACTCAGGTACTTAATTATGGGGACAAACGTCTTGGTTAGAATAGAAATAATGAATGTACTCCTGGTTATAGAATCTTGTTAGAAACAGACTACAACTTATCCGGTAAGTGAGGGGCATACTATGATAGGTAACTCCTTTTTCAACTAATGAAGGAATCTGTGTGCAAACATAACAATTTCTCGCACTCATTGTCTCAACATACTCACTCAATAAGCAATAGAAAACATTAGAAGAAAGTTCCCCCTGTGTATTGTCTACGTGCAGATATTTCTCATCTAACCTGAACTTCTCTATTTCTGTTATCGCGGTAGTTGACTCTAAAACAGAAGCATGGTTGACTTTATTCTTGTCAAGAACAGTCATTCCAGCAATCAATATCAAGCACAATACCACGCACATAATTGCCAGACCAATACTCATGTATTAACAGCACCTATTCTTCCTACTCTGCTGGTTACTGTTACTCATGATCTGTAAAGAATCAGAAAGTCAAACAGAAAAATTTATAACTATGCAGCAAAATCAAAAACGAAAATCTTCAATCTTCTTTCAGCGATTATTTACAGCTTTCAGTCTCACTGCCAGGATCCTTTGTCAATATCGGTAAGATTGTCAAAAATCGGTTTAGCAGCTTGTCAAGTAAGGTTTTCAAAATTATTTTCCGGTTACTTTCAACAGTCTCTTTTTCTTAGTACCTTTCTCAATTTGTGGTCTCAACAGTTCAGTTGATTGATTTCCTTCAAGTGTCAAAATATTGACCAGGAATGTCTCGATCAAAACAAAAAGACAAAAATTCCCTTTGCCATTCACTTGTTGCATACGCCCATTCAGGGCCAGCATACCTTCAACTTGCTATTATCTTTCTTTTCAACTTTCGATCTCCATTTAACTCTCCTTCATTCAGGTCTTCTCTTCTTGTCGTGTCTATTTCTTCCTCAATTGTTGTCACACCAATTGCTTCCTTTCTCTTTGTTTGTGACTCCAGCCACTTATCTCCTTTCAGTGGACACTTGGTCAATGCTCTTTTCAGTGTTGAACTTGAAACTTCTTCTTGCTCTGCAGGATTTTCTCTTGACCGAACTGCGACTTGTTCAGGAGGAGTCAGACCACATTGGCTTTTATCCACCTCAACTCCTTCCCCCTCGGGGTCTAGCATTTGCTCTGTTTGTCTCTCAAAATTGTCTACTTCTGGGAGAGCCCTCCTCTGACTAGACTCTCTTGCTGCCTCAATAGAGATTGGCTCACTGTCACTCTCCTAGAGCTCTTCTCCTTCATCTCTCACAGGAGTGACTGAACCGTTCTCAATGTGCTCAGATCCGGTCTCAGTTCCTCTTTCGTCTCTTTCCAGCTCTGAGGTTGGTGTGGTCGTTGTTGGTACTCTCAACAACTCCTCTTCATTGTCTAGAGGACATGCCACTTTGGAACTCCAGCGCACTTCACAGCTGTGGTAGTGATCAGAACTACCTGGAAAGGGCTTTTCCACTGAGGCTCCAAACAAGTCTTCCTCACGTTTTTTTCTGTTCACAACCCAGTCACCAGCTCTCAGGTTGTGTCCTTGATCTTGAGACAGTTGCAGTGTGGTGGGTTTCACCTGATGAGAGAAAGAGAAAACCACATCAGCCAGACTTGTGCAGTAGTCCAACACTATATCATCTGTTATGTTCACAAGAGCGTTTGCAGGAACCGCTGGCAACCTCATAGTTCTGCCCATGAGGACCTCATGCGGTGACAATCCTGTCTTTCTGGCGGGTGTGTTTCTCATTGTCATCAGAACTAACGGTAGTGCATCTGGCCATTTCAGATTCATGGACGGCCACATTTTCGCAACTCTTGATTTCAAGGTACTATTCATCTGTTCCACGAGTCCTGATGCTTCAGGCCGGTAACTACAATGCAACTTCTGCTCAACGTTTGAAGCTGAACATAGTAATTTAATTACTTCATTGTTGAAATGACTTCCTTTATCTGATTCTAAAGAGATCGGAAACCCAAAACGTGGTATCAGTTCCCTAAGCAGTAATTTCGCTACTGTGAGGCTGTTATTTCTTAGTGTAGGATAAGCTTCAATCCAGTGTGTAAAGACGCAGACAATCACCAACACATATCTCAATCCACCACACACAGGCATCTCAATAAAATCCATCTGCATTCTGCTGAATGGACCTTCTGCTCTTCCAATGTGGCTCAAATTGAACATTGTCTCTTTTCCCGCTTTCAGTTGTTGACAAATGACGCAACAATGGCAAACTGCTTCAGCAATTTGTCTAAATTTCAGATTGAACCAATTCTGTTTGAACACTCGAATCATGGCATCCCTCCCAACATGTGCATGACCATGATAATATCTAGCCACTTGAGTGAACAAAATGTTCTGCAAAACCAATATACCCTCTTCTGAAACCCACAATCCATCCTGTCGCTGTACACATTTAATTTTGCCCCCTGACCGTTTTTCCTCCCTATCAACATTATTCTGCAATGTTCTCAGTTCTTCCAAAGTATCAATTACATATGATGCATAACTTGGACATGTCTCATCTTCTTCAGGTAACAATTCCCACTTATCCTTGAACGATATACACTTCAATGCGCAAAATCTTGCGACTTGATCTGCATATCCATTTTCCATTGACACAAAATCTTGCGATTTCAGATCTGCACTGCATTTCACCACAGCAATCCTTTCAGGCATTTGGATAGCTTGCAACAACTTGAATTCTCTCACCATTTCTTACTGGTGAACCAGAAGAGCTCAGGAAACCTCTCTGAGACCACAACTGTCCAAAATCGTGCACTATTCCAAATCCATACTGGCTATCCGTATAAATGGTAACTTTAAGTTGAGCTGAAACATGGCAGGCTCTCTAGTAACAGCTACCAGTTCAGCTACCTGTGCAGGGTATACTCCTCAAAGCCAGGACACTTCAAGTATACCAGAAATTGTGCACACAGCATATCCTGCTCTCAATGCTCCCATATTGTCCCTTAGACAGGAACCATCAACAAAGACAATTTGGTCATTTTCTTCCAATTGTGTGTCTCTGATATCAGGTCTCGGTTTTTGTGCACAGATCAGTTACTTCAAGACAATCATGCTCAATATCTTCCAATTTTTCAATTTCAACATTTTCATTTGGAAGTAAGGTTGCCAGGTTAAGCACCGTACATCTTTTCAGGACACATTAGGTGACCCCAAGTACCTTGTCTCACAGCGAATCAATCTGCACATATTCCGTCTTGTCCTTGTAAGTAAAACTTAATTTGAGTGAGGAATCATAAAAGTCAGGGGATGTCCCATCACAATGCCATCACACTGTGCGAGGCTGTGTCCAACCGCAGCAACTGAACTCAAACAGCCTGGTAAAGCTGCTCCAAGTGGGTCCAAAGTAGCTGAAAAATATGCTACTGGGCAGTTTACACCTCAATCGACTTTAGTCAAGACAGACAAAGAACATGCATCACGCTCGTGGCAAAACAACATGAAGGGCTTAGTGTAGTCAGGCATTCCCAAAGCCGGAGCTTGGCACAAACTCTCTCTCAATTCAGAAAATGCTTTCATACAAGCCTGTTCTAACACTAGGGGATCAGTGACTTCTCTGTGGGTTAGCTTCTGCAATGGCTTTGAAATGACTGAAATATTGAGTATCCATTTGCAACAGTAGCCTACCATCCCCCCAAACATCCTGTCATCTCTCTGTATGGCTGGGGGAGTCATCTTTAATATGGCTGTGACCCTTTCTCTGGATATTTTCCATATACCCTTCTCAATCTGGTGACCCAAATACTTCACTTATTTCTGACAGTGTTGTAATTTAAAAGGAGACACTTTATGACCATTCTTTCCCAAATGGTTCAGTAAGGCAATTGTGTCATATTTGTACTCTTTCTTCATTTTAGATCCAATCAACAAATCATCACTGTACTGTACCAATGTCGATTTGAAAGACATTTCCAATGACTCCAGGTTCTTTTTCAAGATCTGGTTGAATATGGAAGGTGATTCTGAAAACCCTTGAGGAATTCTACACCAACAGTAAACTTGATCTAAAAATTTGAAACAAAAGAGAAATTGACTATTCTCATGAAGAGGAACAGAAAAGAAGGCTTGCAACAAGTCTTTGATGGTGAACCATTCAGCTTCACATGGAATCTGAAACAAAAACACGGTTGGGTTTGGCACTACAGAACAACATTTTAGCACAATGTTATTTATTTTTCTCAGATCCTGGACAAACCGAACTTTCCCACAGGGCTTTCGCAATCCCAATATCGGTGAATTACATGAACTGCACAACACTTCTTTCAAGACCCCTTAGTTTAAATATTCTACAATTATGGGAGCAACCTTCTCTATGATATCCTGTGGCATGTGGTACTGGGGAATCTGAGGGAAAATTGCGCTTGGCTTTACCGGAACATTAACTGGCTCAACTCCCCTTACCAGGCCAATCTCTTTCCCTGTCAAATCCCCCACTCTCGCTTTATCTGTTCCCTGTAAATCAAGAGGACGATCCTTTACTGTAAATACTGGAAAGAAACTAATCAGAGGGTACTCCTCATTTATTATTTCCCCCCTGTCCCTGGAGCTGGGTCATCCTCATCATCACTGTTCATTTGTATCTCAAGTACATCATTTGAGCAAGTAATTGAGCATCTTATTTTACACAGCAAATCTCTTCCCAATAGAGATACTGACTTGAATCACAGACTACGAATTTGTGTAATCCTTTAAATTTGCCAATTTTAACCTGATCCAGTTCTGTAATTGGGTTGGTTAAAGACTGATTCGCTACTCCTACAATCATCACTGTTGTTCCTGAAAGTGGCAGGTTTGGAACTTCTGCAGTTCTCACTGTAGAGTGTGTAGCGCCTGTGCCAACCAAGAATGAAACTTTGTGACCCATTACTCTTCCCTTCACATATGGACCTTTCTGATCTACTTCCAAGGAAGCTGCGAGCACACATTTCTCTTCAACGGAGCTCTCGCTTACCAAATCATCCTTCCTTCCATTCTCACTGTGTAACGTGAATTGGTGTACTGTGTTATTACTCTGGTTAAACGTCTGACCTATGACCTGTTCAGGAAGTATCACTTGCTGCTGTTACATTGGGACTTGAGGTATTTGGATTTGCTGTCTAGGTACCATTTGAACCTTATGTTGCATTGGCTGCAACTGTGTCATCTGCACACGTGGCAATTGCACCTGCTGCATGGATAAAATATTTTGCATTTGATTCACATTGCTATGGAAATTTGGATTATGACCTCTCATTCTTGGTCCTCTCATAGAAAAGACAGGAGTCATGCCCACCACCGCAATGGCCAGCACAGGGGACCAGGGGCCCCTGGGCATGGCCATTGCACCCAGTGCCATGTAGGTGGGCCCATTTCAGGGCCCTCAATGGCACTTAAAAAAATACTTATCTGTATTTACCTATACTTATCTGGGATGGGGGTCCCCCATCCTCCGCTGTCCCTCTGGTGTGGGTAGGGGTGTCCCTGGGCCTGGGGAGGGCACCTGTGGGCTTATTTCATGGTGTTTTACCATGGAAATAGGCCCACAGGTCCCCTAACGCCTGCCCTGACCAGGTGTTAAAAAATGGTGCAAAGAATGCTTCGCACCATTTTTTGACCCCTCCTCCATCCCGTGCGTGATTTTAGCACAGGGGGATAAATATGGTGCTAAGGCCATAGAGTCATTTTTGCACAGCAATGCCTACTTTGCATCTCATTGATGCAAAGTAGGTTTCCACGTCCCAAAAATGACTTTAACTCCATAAATCTGGCGTTAGTCCAGTTTAGCGTCAAAGTATAAATATGGAGTTAGTTTTGCACTGAATCTGCATTAAAAAAATGATGCAAATTTGGCACAAAACAAGTATAAATATGCCCCTTAGAGAGGAGTCGGCTCTGTCTGAACCAATGCCAGTTTCGGGAAAACCTGTCCTGTTGGCACTATTAGGTTTGTGGTGGTACCACAATAGGTACATCAGGGTAAATTCTCGGGACATTTGGCTGTGGCATCTGGGTTTGTGCTATCGGTGTAGTAGGCAGATTAAGACTGCTCTGCATTGGGCTTTGTGTCATGCTAGGATTAATCTGTACTGGACTCGTCGTCATGTTAATCGGTGTCGGTGATGAAGGGTTTACACTAGTGTTCATACCGCTCTCTTGTGCTGCATATTGTGGGGAGGATTTCTCAATAATTGTAATATAAACTCATTGTCATCTGACTCTTCCTCGAGTGTAAAAGATCTCCTAGACTCCTTTGATATCCGCTCCCTACTCTCGGAAGGGCTTCTCTTTGTCTTTCTGATTGCTTTTGTTTCTTCCCTCTCGCCACTGTCCTGAGTAATTGCCGGAAACAATTTAACCCCCCGTAAAGTCTTGGTTCTCCAAAATTTCTGATCGCTGTCCCATCTAGACTCCACTAGTGTCTTCTCTGCCTTTCTCATTCTCCTCTCAAACGTCTATTGCTGTTGCTATCTGGCTACTAATTCCCAGATTGCTAATGCCTCGAACTGTGCTTGTCTCGGAGGAGGTTTCAAGTCGTATAGCATCCTCCTCAAATTCTCTAAGCTCCTCAAATTAAATGTTCCATGGACAGGAAATGCTAAGCTCCTATCTTTCTCAGTCACTTTGCACACTTGTTTCAGCCAAAGACATGGCGCAGCACCCTTTTCTTCAATAACAATATAAGCTGGTGTACCCTCTGGCGGTGAAACATCTCCCACACTCGTTGTGATGTACGTATCTCCCCTTAAGGCACTCTTTAAAACTGAAACTGAAATTTTTAATTTCTGCAACCTTTATATTATTCTAACTCAAATCAGAAAGTGACTTTAATCCTAGAATCCTCTTCACCAACCTTCTCGACCAATTATGCTTCACGGTTGTTCGCCAATCCGTGCGCGACCCTTCTCACTAACCAACCTATCCCAGTGCGGCTCCAATGACGTCACACTCTTATGTACTGCAGCTGACAAAGTCTTGCGGCTTGTCCTCCTAAACTCAGATTCACTAGAGTAATGCAAAATTATAGCGAGCACTAAACAAAATCAAACCCCAATTTGTCAGTATACTACCGGTAGGGTAACACAATCGCTTCAGAAACCTTACAGATTTTTCATTCATGGAGTTTCGCTCTGGCAGGTACTCCTTCTTTCTCAGTTTCCCTGATTTGGAAGTCAAATTCGACCTGCAAATGTCACTCTCAGCTGATCAGCGGCTCTGTCATGGTGCACATAGGACTCATCAGATCTCAGGTCAAAAAATTATATTTGCTCACTTAGACTCACACTCTGACTTTCAACCGATTAAACAAGACAAATTTCAACAAAAACCAAGTGTCTCATACACTTTCATGTGGACGATTTTTAAGCATAAAGCGCCACACACGTGAAGTTCGACGACTTCCCTACTCTCACACTTCGGAGTATGCACACTCTTTCTACAACTTCATGTGGAGTATGCAAACTCCCTAAACCCTAACAAACATCACAGTTCACCTGAAATTTGCATAAGTTGCGCAAGCGCAAAACCTACTTCATTCACACTGTCACTGGGAAGCCTGGAACATCCTCAAACAATCATTGGCAAGCTCCAAGTTTCTAGGAAAGTCATTCTAAGTACTTAGGGGCACGTTTTTCCTCCACTTTGTATCATTGAATCTGAAAAATCCAAACTTTCTGTGAATTTTCTCCTTCTAGGGGCTACTCGTATACAGGGACTCTGTGATGGGCTCTTAAGGAGACTAACCATCCTCTGCTACCATCTTTGTTAGTGTGTCAGACCTTAGTTGGTTAATTAATATTAATTTATAAGGGGACGCGTTTGTAAGTCGAGGGACCTTTTTTATTGGGCTTAGAGTAGTTCCCACCTTGAGACTCCGCACCAATACAAATCAATAGCAGTGCCAATCAATAGCATCAATAATCAAAGGAGTCAGTAATTTCCATACAACATGACTTTTTGGTCATGAATAACTACACCTTTAAGTAAAAGTTAGAATGTTTATTTCCCTATATTAACAATCATGTAACTTAGGCCCTCATTAAAACAATGGCGGTAAGTGCCGCCTACCGCCACGGCGACGGCCGCCAAAACACCGTTGCCATGATTACCAGCCGTCCACCATATTATGACCACAGCCTGAAATCCGGCTGTGCCTATGGCGGCGGATGGCGGTAAGGTGGTGCTGCTGCCAGCAGCAGTGCCACGCCAGTAGACCGCCGCCGGCCGTATCATGAGACATCATAAGGCCTGGTGGTGTTCTGCTGGTGGACGCTGCTGCTGCACCCCGTCCTGTCTCCTGCCAGAGGACGCCCTGCCATAGGTAAGTGGGCACCCCGACAGGGGAGGGGGGTGTTGTGTGTGTGTGGGGTGGTGTGTGTGTATCTGCGTGCGTGCGTGCGTGTATGGTGGTGTGAGTGTGTGTATGTTGAGTTGTGTGAATGCATGTTTGTGTGTATGTATGTAAGTGTGTGTGGATGTGTGTGTGAATGGATGTAAGCATGCGTGGATGAATGTAGGGATGGGTGTGTGTATGCATGTGTGAAGGGAGGGGTGTGTATGAAGGGGGCTCTGGAGAGGATGGGGGGTAGGGAGGAACCTGTGGAGGGGGAGGGGGTAGGGAAGACCCCTATCAGTGACAGGGAAGTGACCTCTTCAGCCCGTAAAGTTCAGCTCAGACAGCCAGGAGTCTGTGCGCATCGCGCATGTCTGCTCCTTGCTGCCTGACCTGAACATGAAGAGTGTCTCTCAGGCTGACCTTTGTTCAGCGTGATCGGCACTCTTCATGAGGGGCAAAAGGTGGGGGTGTGGCCCCTTCGCCCTAAAGGACAGGCCGTGCCTATGGTGTACCGCTCCAAACAGAGCCATGGCTGGAGCCCTGCTAGCGCTCTTCCTGCCGCCTTTGCTAGTGCTGACCCAGCGAATCAACCATCCTGCGTAGCCGCATTGGTGGGAGAGGAACCGGCAGTGCAGCAGCGCAGCTCCTGGACTCCCGACTCTGGGCCTTGGAGCCACCACTCCGGCAGACACCAAGAGCAGTGCACTGTGCACCGAGAGTGGCGGGAGCGTGGCAGCCATAGCAGGCTGTTACTTAGAGAGTGACCCAGCCCTCCACAAAAGCGGCCCAGCCAGGGCTGGGTGCCGCTTGTGCATTATCCGGTGAGACCCACTCGTGAACACTCTGAAGACCCTCTCCATGACCCAGGGCGAAAAGCCTTCTCTTGCCTCCCCTTTTGGCCTTTGCACCCGACTCCACCAATCTTTTCTTCTCTACTCCCAGGTAAAGCTACAAGTGTTTGATGCTGTCAACAGGGCAAAGCCACAGCTAAGGTGAGGAGCAGTGCGGGGTGGTCAAATAAATAAAGCAATATCTATAAATAGGAGGAGAAGCCTGTCACATGTAATCTCCTCTGAAGCAGCTGGCAAAAGTACTGACTAAAACAACTAGAAGGTAATGAGGTAAAGGGAGTAGCTAAGTCAAGGCCAAAGCAATATAAAGTGGAAAAAAATATACAACAGTACTTCCGTGCTGTGAGTTCCAAGCAGGTCGCGCAAAATGCTAGAGCCAAATATCCACCGTCCCAAGGTGGAGTCCGTTTTGGCACAAGATCGCTAAGTGACAGGGACATCATGCAGAGTCCAGAAATTGACAGCAGTAATTTGGTGCCCCATCTTCCCGGACCTAGAAGCTGCCCACCATTTCCACAGTTTGGCACCCAGTTCTCCTGCCTTTCCTGTGCCCTTGTCAATCTCAGGGTGTCTGCTGTCCCCTGTCATTAAGGTAATAAAGCCATACACAGCAGAGGGACACACAGGGCTATTGGGCACCAAGTTGCAGCACCTGCGCTGGAGCTCACACAATCCAACTCACCAGCTATGGCCACAAGGAGTCCAGCGACGCAGGAACAACAGGAGGAGATAAAAGGCAGTGGACCTCAGCAGCAGTCAGCTCCCAGATCCCCACCCTGATTAAGGAGTTCCATACTATGGATTAGGGAAGGAACACATGTAGTCCAAGGAGTCGAGTCAGCCAGAGAATCTGGGCACTGTAGGGGCAGACTGGCGCACTCTGTACAGTACCTTATCTGCTATTACAACCGCTACTACAATGAACACTGATAAACTAGATATTTAGATATCGCTTGTTCAGACGATGGCTTCAAACATAATGGCAATAGATGCAAAAATTCAGAATCTGAATTCCCTAGTCACTAGAGTGCAGTCCTACAAGGGAGAAACAACGCAGCACTATATTATCAAGGGTGACATATCAAACGGCTATACGGAATCATACTAATCTATTTAACCTTTCAACGCACAGGCACTTTGTACTACCAAGGGATTTACACCAAATTGTTTTATGGAACTTCACTAACTTGCACACCTAAGGCTGCCACTCATTCTACTCTGAGGTTCATTCTATTTTAAGGGCAGCTTTAGCTTTAGCGCAGGTTTACATCTCGGACTCAGGATCCTGCTCCATCGTTTCTCCTACAGTCCCATAGGTTCTGACATGTTCCAAAAGGTTCTCACTTTCAATCGGCTAATGTTTGTTCCATTGGTGAAGAATTACAATCTTTGTATCGGCATGTCTGAGGATACTACATTTAGTAGAAGGAGAGATACAATTTTAACATGTCAAAATCATGATTTATCTTTGCCTAATTGTATTTGGTTCAGCTGTAGCCATTAGCACTGGCCATGTAAAACCTCAAGGACACTGCACTCCCAGAAAATGGTAGCAATTTTAATCTAATGTTTTGTTGGTTTTATTTTTCATTTTGTTTTAATTACATCATGTAAGGTTTTAAATAACTATACCATGATTAATAACCTCGTATTTCTCTTTTGTGTAAGTATGCTTGGGACTTGGTGTCCTGATGTAATTATCTCAGCAAATAAAGGGCAGATCCACACCCTTATTTTTTAGAACACTCAATAACTTCTCCTGGTTCATGGGCGAATGCTTGTTTGAAATCTCTAAATACCACCTTAGTTGAAACCTTCTTGATGGTGACATAATTAATGAGTACCAAATGTAAGACAGGAAATCCATAGTATTATCTATCCCTGGGTGCACATCAACATGGGATTTTATCTCACAAGTAACATAGTGCCACAGATTAAAACAAACAGCAGCCCAACTTAATTCACAAAGAAATAGAGGAGAGAAATTGGTATGAAATTAACTGGTTCACATTTGGAGCCCTTCTTACAAATAGGAGAAATTAATACGTCCAAGAGGCTTAGGGGCATATTTAAGAGCCCCTAGCACCACTGGAGCATCACTTTTCGTGAAGCTCTGGTGGAGCTATCCCTGCATCGTATTTACAAGGTGGCGGAAAGCCACTTTCTGTGACTTAACGCCACCTTGTAAATACGACCTTTTCATACGCAGCACTTTGTGTGGAAGGGGCATGCAGTGGGTGACGCTGTGGGCATGCACAGCAAAAACCAGAGTTTTCAGAAACCTGAGGCTGCGCCAAAATCTAATGGCACCTGAGGGGTGGTCTTAGAGTGGCACAGCGATGAGAAATGCTTTCATTTCTCCTCGTTTCTTGCTCTCTCTCCATGTGTGCTGCATTTTGCAGCACACATAGAAAGAGCTGATCGACATTTAAGATTTTTTGTGCAGGAAGGTGTTGCTTCCTGCACAAAAAACAATCTCCTCCTCAAGGCAGCCATCCTTGCTCTACGGTGCAACAGTGGCTGCGTTTGCGCACAGCAGCAAATTTAGCGCCAGCGCAAGGGGAAACACAGGGGTGCGCTGTATTCTAGTAAACACTTTGCATCCCTGAGTTTTGAAAATGACGGTGCACAACGCTGACAAATTTGGTGCAGCGCCGTGTACCGTCATTTTCCTTTAAATCTGGCCCTTGGTACCTTCTTTAGAGTTTGGTGGACATGGCATCAAAATGTGGTGGACATCCCTTCCACTGTACTTAGAGTGCCTTTGAATACAGCGATGGATCATGTGCCACATTTTTGTCATAGTAACCTGTCTGCCAAACTCTAAATGAGGCCTAGATTTTATGGCAGGACTGCTTGTCTTAGACATAGGAATCATTACCACCAATAGGAATATTTCCAGATAATTTTCGAAAAAATCTAATGAGTCCTGGCACTCTACTAACCGTCAGCTTTGTAAGGACCGTCTTAAGTTGAGTAAGGTTGTTTGATGCTAAAAGATGGGGATGGCTTTAGCTCAGTAGTGATGGGATTTATTTCTTATTTCACTATGCCGATTTCTGCTACTGAAGAGCTGCCTGAGTGTTTCACTCATTGTTCTGCCATAACATTCTAGGTTACAGGTTACAGGTAGGGTATATTCAGTGGTGCCCTAATCAGCTAATTTTGAGAACTAAGAACCAAATTTAAAAGAAAGTGGTGCATCAGCTAAGATGGACCACATTTCTTGTACATTTCTTGTGCCCCCCCTACCCGCACCTAACGATACCCTGGTAGCGCCATATTTACAATATGCCACACATTAGAACAATAGTGTCATACGTTATGACGCTATTGTGGTACTTTGCAGGATTAGTGGCATAAACAATGATGCTAGACATGGCGCAGTGAAATGTTGTAAATTTCACTACACCATTTTTACGTGACTCCCACCATCGGAACACCTCCCTTGCATATATTATGCCTGGTGCAGGTATAATGTGGCATAAGGCGTTGGAAAGTGGCACAATGCAAGCATTTTGCCACTTTGTAAATATAACGAAGTTGAATGTCCTCCTTAACGCCACATTAGCTTAAAAAAAATGACACTAGTGTGGCGCTAAGAGGCGCTAAGGCTCTAAGTGCTCTACTGCCTTTTCTCTGAATTTTCCAGTTCAACATAAGCTTCTTAACGGCTTTTTCATCAATTTGGAGAAGCACGTTTTTAGAATGATCTTTCATTTGTGTAACAAACTCCCTCCTACCAACGTCTCTCTGTTCTATGCTCCTCAATAAGGAAACAAGTTGCTTTGCTGCTTATCAGCATGTGTTATCACCTCACTCCAAAAGAATCTCCAATTTTTACCATTTGGTAAAAGCCACTGTTAGTTAAACTATTGGCATGCCATTTAGGCATTACAGTCACCTATAAAAATATAGATTTATTTATGCAAATTTATATGTGCAGCAGCAAGACAATTATTAATTCATCTAAACCGTTCGCAGTAAGACCTTCATTGTTGACTTGCAAAAAGCTCTATAATCTTCAGGGAGAAAGCATTTTTGTACCCATAACCCTTGAGATGATGTATCTTACCCATTATCCAGGAAAATATAAACAAATGTTGCACCTCCCAGGCCAAAAACCTCAGTATCATCATTGACAGTAGCCTCAACATGACCACCCATGTCAACTCTACGACAGCCTTATGCTTCCTCACCCTAAAGATGCTGAGGAAAATATTCAAGTGGCTGCCAACCAGTACATACAAAATTACCACTGATACCCTGTTCACTAGCAAGTTGGACTCTGGGAACACCTTCTATGCCGGGGGGAGTAAACAACTCGCCAGATGACAACAAACCATCTAGAAATCTCACCACACACACATCAAACCACACCTCAAGGAGCACCAACGGCTCCCAATACACAACAAGTACAGTTCAAACTTCTAATACACACCTTTAACGCACTGCATGATAATGGAACAGCCTACCTCTATAGCCATTTGTCCTTCCACAAGCCATTCAGGCACCTCTCAGTTGGACTACTTTTTTCAAACATCCCCACATATATGCAGGACCAGATCAGGTGGTCGGGCCTTCTAGTACATTGCCCCTAAACCCTGGCATGACCTGCCACTGCACATCAGTCTTGTCTTGATTTTCAAGAGAAGCTGAAGACCTGGCTCTTCGAAAAGCCCCTGCTACCCCAGGTGAGGCTAGTCTCACACCTGGACAACACCAAGATACCCTTCCAGGGGATAGCATACTCTACAAATACGCATCACAAATGAAGTTTCGATATTAGGGCGCCTTGAGAAGAAAAATGAGTGATTCTCATGTTCCACAACTAGATAATCTTGGAGTGAGGATTTGCCCATTAATCTTTTCTGCTCTTTGTTTGGAAATTGCTGACAGTGGAAACCATAGGGCTTCAGGGTCATTCATACATATGTCTAGACATAGGCCCTCATTCCGACCCTGGTGGTCATAGACCGCCAGGGCCGCGGGTGATGGAAGCACTACCAACAGGCTGGCGGTGCTTCCTTGCCCATTCTGACTGCGGCGGTAAAGCCGCGGTCAGAAAACCGGGTCCGGCGGTTTCCCGCCGGATTTCCCCCGGCTGGGCGAATCCGCCATGGCGGCGCTGCAAGCAGCGCCGCCATGGGGATTCTGACCCCCTTACCGCCAGCCTGTTTCTGGCGGTCTTTACCGCCAGGAACAGGATGGCGGGAACGGGTGTCCTGGGGCCCCTGGGGGCCCCTGCACTGCCCATGCCAATGGCATGGGCAGTGCAGGGGCCCCCTAACAGGGCCCCAGCATGCTTTTCACTGTCTGCCTAGCAGACAGTGAAAAGCGCGACGGGTGCAACTGCACCCGTCGCACACCTGCAACACCGCCGGCTCCATTCGTGGCCGGCTTCAGTGTTGCAGGCCCCTTTCCCGCTGGGCCGGTGGGCGCTACCTTGGGTAGCGCCCGCCGGCCCAGCGGGAAAGTTGGAATGGCCCCAGCGGTCTTTTGACCGCGGGGCGGCCAAATGGCGGTTCCCTCCAGGCGGGCGGCAACCGCCGCCCGCCGTGGTCTGAATGACCCCCTTAGTCATTATCATCTCTTTGATTTGTAAATGAGATACTCAGTAGTTCTGTGTTTTTACTAATTAAACGTGTGTGTAGTCCCACTCTATTTGGTTACAGTCTTGAATCTTGGGCCATGCAACAATCCAATATGTACTGACAACAGTTGTCTGAAGTATGTGGTGCCAAAAACATTAGCTCCAACTACTCACAGAAGAGTCCTTATTTCTAGGGCAAACATTCTCTCAGCTAGTTTTACATTCGTCAGTGGGAAATATATACATTCTTTACAGACAAACTTTACCCCTTTCGCTCAAGTCTATTTGCCCAACACTTCATTGACCTCTTTTCGAATCAACAACTAACATGTCCATAAACTGTATATTCTGTGAATTATTGTACTACTTAAAACTCTGCGGTACACTTTGTTGTCATCCAATAGATTTTGGATTACCATGTGCATATTTTACAAATAAAGTTTTGTCTTTGACATTTTTGTTTGGACATTTTCTATATCTCAAGCTGAATTTGTGGGCATATTTTGGGGTGCTTTATGTCCCAGGGTTGCAATAACGTTCATAGGTGTATCATTACTCTCGGAATACGTGGATACCATTTTATAATGGATTTGCTTTGGACTTTGTATGTGTATGTGTAGCTGGCTTTTAATATTAGCTAAATATTTTTGTTTTACTATTCTCGTTAGTGAGACATATAACAAAATAAAGGATTCATGAAGGATTGTGCCACAGTAGGATTCGTTATTGAACAGTAGGTAATTACTTTAAGTGGGGTTTTAAATAAGTTTACCCATCACCTTGTCAATGGATTTCATTAGTGCATTCGAAGATAATCTTACATAGATTACATCTGCAACGATAAAGGGCATAATTATGAGAGGCTTACACCACCAGAGTGCCACTTGTTTTGATGCTCCAGGGGCGCAAGCCTCTCAATCATATTTACCAGGCCACGCAAAGCCACTTTGCATGGCTTTGCATGGCCTTATAGATATGGACTAAGACAAAGCAGCGAAAGTCTCTGCATTGTCTTACTCTTCACCAGGGCATTGTGGTTGTTTTTCCCATGCAACACCCATGGATTTTAATGCTACCCCAGATTTACTTTATCATGTAAACCTGGGGAAGTGCCAAAACCTTACACCTCCCCAGGGGAGGGATTAACAAGGAGAAATATTTTAATTTCTTCATGTTTGTTGCTCTTTCCATGTGTGCTGCATTCTGCAGCACACATAGAAAGAGGAAAAGGCCTCTCTGGATGGTTTTTGTGCAGGAAGGTGTCCCTTCCAAATCTGGCCCCTGGAGCTTCAGAGCCCAACTTTGAATAGAAAAACATGGTCACACATTGGCTTCACTCTAATGTTAAGTGTGGCATTATTTTGTACAAGGACATCCTTCTAGTATGCAAGTTAGGAGATGTGGGACCCCTGCCTAGGAAGTACCCAGGGGACTACTTAATTATTAATTTTTGTCATCCTATAGTTGCAGGAGAAATCATAGTCCAAGCCAGGGCAGGTTCTGCCCGGTCTAGGGAAATTAGGATTTTACCCCAGGGTTCTTTTTATAAACACTTGAATCCGGCGAACTCTGGTCAAGTTAATAGGAAAATTCCATACAAACCTTTGTACCACACTGATCAATTTCTATCCAAGAACAAATGTATGGCCCTATCTGGTTTAGAGGACAATGACTGATGCAGCATCAGGGAGTAAGTTTGTACATATGACCCGGGCCCTTCTGCTTCCCCAGTGACCGTCAGTTTGTCCCACCATGGTACAAGTATCCCTCTCCCTCCAAATCATCCAGGTAACCTGGGTATGTTGAGTGAGAGGTGCACAATAGAGCTGGTAACATATTTACCTGCTGATCCCTCCCACCCAGTAGGTGGGCAGATCTTTCTCTGTGGATGTAAATCTCCTGCTTTGGCAATACATATCTTTGACCAATGGATTATGCCATCCCCACAGTTTAACATGAATTTGAAACTACTGTGCTGGAATTTCACCAGAGTAGTATCGAAAATGTCAATTGAAGATCGGTGTGCAATTATTAACAACTTTGATTTTATGCTGTTGCGAGAGACTTGGGCACGTAGCTATGTCTTTTTCAATAGGTACACATGCTATAACCTTCAAGCCTGTCCGTCACCTTCCAAATGGGGCAAAAGGGCGCTTGGCCATCTGGTTTAGGGTTAACATTAGTTGTAACATTAAGATGCTGCATTCTGGGAGGGAAAATATGTCGACTTTTGACCTGAAGTGAGACACTAACTTAGGCCTGGTCTTAGTAAATTATTATAATAATGATTTCCCTGTCAGGAACAAGCACATTTTTGCCAGCTCTTTGATTTATGGATTCAGTGGCAAATAGGAATTCATATCTGGGTATACCATTCGATCTTATTTTGGCCGGTGATTTTAATGCAAAGTTGGGGGTTGCTCCTACATTGTCATCTTCAACCTTCTCTCCTTATCCACTTGATTACAGCCCAGAGGTAGACATGAAAGATGCAGGGTGCAGATTAGTATGGCATGCAATCAATTTGAAGTTGATTATGAACAAAGTTATTGATGGGGGTTGGGGGCTGATTAACGTCTGTTTAGCAGAGGTTGTAGAACCCAATGTAATGCTAACTAGCTTTTCCGAATTAAATTCCTATATTAGGGAGTTGCTACAAGACCCACTGGAAATAGATTGAACCATAGCAAATTCTGGTTTGATAAGGTATGCAAGGAAGCCAACAGTAGGTTGAGAAGAGAACTGAGATGTACTTCCAGGGTCCAGGAAGTAATAAGTGTTTGCAGAAAGGCCTATACACAGGCACTTAGGAAGAGAAACGCCAACATGAAGGCTGAGCAAATGGAACCTCTTGTGCATGCCTGGCAAGCTAAAGATCTGTAGGCTTTTTGGAAGGCTGTACGTGCAATCCTCTCGTCAGGTTCCTCCCCCAATAAAGTCAACACTCATTTCAGTCCTGAGGAATGGGTACACTGTTTTAGTAGAATTTTTCATTCCAGTGACCCCACACAAGAAAGTGGACTTGCTGATCGTGCATTGCCCTTGAAAGTTACATTTTCTTTTGAGGAGGAACTTGATGCCATTATTAGTAGTTCTCCCAAAAAAGCATATGCTCATGGATATGTATATAAGGAAAAACCTGGATTGTGGGCACCCTTACTTACTAATGTCATTAACTCTGCCTGTAAGGCAGGCCTTCCATCCTCCTGACATTCTCTACTATCGTACCAGTTTTCAAAAGGGAAATGTGTAGGACCCAAAGTGCTAGCACTTAGGGGCATATTTATACTCTGTCTGCGCTGAATGTGCGTCAAATATTTTGACGCACGATCGGCACAAACCATGCACCATATTTAAACTTTGACGCCCGAGCCCTTTAATGCCAAAATTCCGCTGTGTGCGTCATTTTCTGGATGCGGGAAACCACCTTGCATTAATGACATGCAAGGTAGGCATTCCTGTCCAAAAAATGACTTAAACTCCTGTGTGCCTTATTTATGCTACCGAGTAAAAATGACGCACGGCCGGGAGGCGGAGCCGGAAAATGACACACAGCCCGATTTGCGTTAAAAAATAATGCCTGGGTCAGGGCAGGCGTTAAAATGGGGCAAACACACCTGTACTTAATGAAAACACACAGAAGCAACAGCAGAGCATGGAGGTGCTTTTCATCCAGCACGCACGCAGACACAGAGCACAGGACCAACAACAGCAGCTTCCACAACACCAGCAGGGACCCAAAGGCAACGTAGAAGGCAGGAGAGGATATTCCGCACCAGGACAACCCTTCTGGGACTCCGCCAACAAGACATCATTCAGAGGTACAGGTTTAACTGGCAAGCCATTCAGCAGCTGCTGTGCAACATTGAGCCACAGTTGGCACCCAGCTTGCAGACACCCCACACCATTCCAACAGAAACCAAGCTGCTAGCTGTATTCCACATGTTGGCAAGTAGCTCCTTTCAAACCACTGGCACCCTGGTTGCTGGGATCTCACAGCCATCATTCTCCGCCTTCCTACCCAAGGTACTGGATGCCATCATCTCCCTCACACCCTGCCACATCAGCTTCCCCAACACACAGGCGAAGCAGCAGGAGAAAAAACAGGGGTTTTACCAAATTAATGGCTTCCCACATGTCCTTGGTGCCAATGACTGCGCACATGTACGCATTGTGCCACCTGCTGCAACCGAACATCTATACCGCAACAGGAAGCACACACACTCCATCAATGTGCAGGCCATTGTCGATCACCGGGGTTTGATCACCAACATCGTGGCAAAGTATCCAGGGAGTGTACATGATTCATTCATCTTCCGTCACTGCACCATCAATCAACACTTCCAGGACGGACAATATGGAAATGGACTACTTGTTGGTAAGTACAGAAGCCCAGTTACATACACACTGCCCAGCAACCATCTAGGACACACAACACATACACCACGACATCGACACGTGGACAGGAACACACTGAGGTTGTGACACCGCTAGGCATGTTTGATATCCTCATCCAATGGGATACACACCTAGGGACAAATGACAGTTCCAAATAAGAACAGATGCCACTCCAGAGCCACAAGGGGACAATTTAAAACAACACAATGACAAAGACATGGCCCCAACTAGCAGTACAATTTGGAAGATTAATCTTTCAATATCACATCAATAACACTCAATCCAACACCCTTCAAACCAATACGTACTGTGTAAGGGGTGTGTAATGTTTGTTGCTGCAGGTCAAACACCATGACACACATAGCATGATGATGACTCCAAGGAAGGTCACATGCAATCATTGAGGCTGTACCAATATCTCACATCACTTCTGCCCTTACATTGCCCACTACCAATAAGCAAGTGGACTGTGCTCAGAACACATCTTGATGGGACAATATTGAAAGTGCACATTCCTACACACACGCATTGCGACAAATTAACACACACGCAACAGATGTACTGGCATATGGACCTTCTGAAAGTCTAAATGATAACCTCACAACAAAGTGAGCCATCTGAACTAGAACATGTTCAGTAGTATAGGTACACATTACAACCTGAGTCGACTTGGCAAGGGCAGAGAAATAGGTCTACAGTGAACTTGTCACACATATGAAATTAGTGCATAGTCAATTGTTAACACGTCAGTGCTCACAACGTACAGACATGTGTTGCACATTGTCACCTTGCAAAATATAAGGGTCTCACTGATGGTTAAATAATTCTATTGCATATGTAAAATTGGATGGGATGTCCAGGGTATATAGATGCAACTGTGTTACCACCACTGTCAAATTGATTCTGTGTATGGAAGTATGATGTCACCCCCAGTTAAGACACAGGGACACCTATTTCACATGACACAATGCAAGGAGCACACACTGTACTGCAACTCTACAAAAATACTGCTGACATCCAGTCAACAGCCAAACACCAGTTCAGATAAGGAAGCATCCCAATGCTGATGATACATCCTAGAAGCCTAGGATTCCACACAATAACACAAACACCGATGAGTCACAGACAACACAAGAGAACAACTGCCATGCAAAGTGATATTTATGGTGCCAGGTACATCAACATGTTCTCACTCATTTTCTCTTTCAGCTGATCAGGGGTATGGGACACAGCCATGGATCATGACCCCATTTGCAATCAGAGTGCAGCCTCATGGAGTATTGCTGAAATACAGATTAGGACACAGAAAATTCCAAAACTATTTTGATGTGTATGAATGTACAGCCACATTCACTCACACTGTAAATTACATATATCCTGTACATTTCGCATTTGGAGGGCAATAGTAGAGGACCACACCTATTTCACACATACATGTTGGCAACATGGTTCATCGCAGCATATGGCACACACCTAAGACACCATCAGTCAATAAGGGAAAAAAATGCCTCATACATGAGGCAGTGGATGTGCTATTGCATTGGTAACAGGAATGTATGACCAGACCCTCGTCAGCAATAAGTCTTACATCACCTATCTTTGCAAGGACTATGTGTGACAAGATATGACTAGCATTGCTCACATGACAACCCCTGCACATGGCAGCCCATGTCCTAAGTCCAGCCACACCCATGTTCCCTGTCTCAGCCTACCCTTCTTCAGATGTCCCTGGAATTGGGAATATGTGTCCCCAGATAATCCTTCCTCTACACACACCCAGACTCACAATGTTAATCCAGTGTGCTTCCCTCTTTAGTATGGTATGCCATAGTCATTGTACTTCTGTCTGCATGGACGTCAGGTTAAATAATTCACTGGCTTGTAGTCTGTAGGACCTGTAATCACCTGTACATTGCTTCCCATGTGAAAGGTACTGTTGGCCCTTTGAACTAGAATCTCACCTACAGGACTTGTGAGAGACTGATGCTGCACACACCTGTGAGCACCTCCATGGAGAGCAGCCATTTGAACATGCACTGCCCTTGCAGCTGCCTGGAACTGCATAGAAGCTGCCATTTTATCGACAACACTGTTATGCATTGCCGTACAAATCAGCTGTGTAACACAGCCCTTGGGTTAATGTGTTACGTTCCAACACACAGGACAAACATAGTTTTCTGTTTCCACAGTCTTGTTCACCTTTGACCAGTCTCAGTCTGACCACTGTGTATTTACCTTGTGAAATGGTTGGATCCTGATTGATCCTGCATCCTGTTAGCCTGACTGGCTCCTGTCTTTGCGTTACCCTAAAGGTTCATTGTGCCTACATTTGTATCATAGTTGCTTTCCCAACCCTCATATTCCTCCTGGGGTATTGTGTCAGGTGGGTCTACAATGCATACTCAAATACATTGTATAGCAAAATCAGTTCATTTATCGTACCATGGGGGGGAACTTGTCTCCAAATAGCCGAATCATGGCCTATCCCTTGTCTGGGTTTCATGTATGCATGAGTGACAAATAGTGACAGTGTACCATGGCTGTATGCATGGATTGGGTATGGTGCCCCCAGCACAACAAACAAAGTCAGATAATGTGCATGAAATGTCTACACATGTTAGGACCCTGACAGTCCACACGCTGATTCACATTGCTCCCAACATATTGATGGGGCTTGTGTGGTGAATAGCTGTGAGATTTATCAGCACAGAGGCACTGATGTTCCCAGATGCAGTGGGAATTTTAGAGGCCAACCTGTGTACAAATGTTGTGAGGACACCTGCTGGTATAAGAATCCTGAGACATTAACTTTGTCAGCACACCAAGGTTGCCCAGTTGACAGTCTCATAACACGTCTGCAGTGAAAGGGCTGGACCATCCCCATGTGTGTTCTCAATTCCTCATTGGCTTTCCTTCTATTGATCTGCAAAGGATACTTTGTAGATACAGGAAATGGCTTCACAGATGTATGACTAGACCTGCACGTAACTGTGACAACATAGACCCCAATAATTATACAGGCTAAACATTGGCCCGCACACATGAACCAGACACCTCTGTGCATTTTACCACTGGAAATATGTGAACATGTGCTGCTTGGTCTGCTGGTCCTCCCCTGCCACAGGAGAGACATGGCTCAGTTATCTGACTCCAACTGTGGCGTAGCATTACAAATGTGTATTATATTTGGGACTCTGTGCCACAAACACAGTTCCCACATAGTATTATCCCATGCCTGACTCATGGTGGGTAAACAAACAAGTGCCTAGACTCCAGGACATGTGATGGCTACGTTTTGGAACATTGCCATGATCAACCGTCTGCTATCTATCCTGTGCATGCTTTGTCATTGGTGGTGTTTATGTTCCAAAAAACCTAGGAAGTGCACACAGCAGTTGTTGCTATGTGTATGACTAACACATGTCTTCTCTCATTTCCACACTGACTAGCATCTGAGGGATGGACTCATTGACTCCACATGCATACAAGCAGAGTTTCAAAAATGCATCTTGGGATGGTCACACAGTGGGACAACAACATTAGTAGCCAAATCACACACATTGACCCATAGGCATTGAATTACTGTATTGAGTTGGGTCACTTTGCTATCCTCTCTTGACGTAAAACATGCCCAAACTGGGTAATACATAATTGTATCCCACACGTTTGGCCATCTATTGCATCAGTGAAGAGTGCAAATCCGGTACAACAAGTAGAGGATCATGGTCCGCAGTAGTATGATCTGGCAACTTACCATAGCTGTGGCACATCAAATGAAGAAAATGATACAAATTGAGGGCTAACAACTGTCCGTGGCATTCTGTACATTGTACCTGTGTGTCTAAAATTGGCTTTAGTCACAATGTCTGGGTGACTGGTATTGCAGTCCTCACGGAAAGAGGCTTTGCATGTCTCTCATGGACACATGATGAGAGGAATACACTCCATGAATTTGTCTGCTCACTAATGAAGGAGCATGTTTGCCACCACAAGATAGTTAGGGCCACTGCATGTGTGCAGATATGTGTGTATCACTCACTGGAGTCCCCGGGTCTGTACATGTTTGCAGTGGTTTGTAGGATGCAGTGTCATCATGTCTGAGAGGCTTGACTTTCTGAGTTTATATTACACATAGTATTTGTATTTGGAAGTGTTGTACAGTGCACAGACATTGAGCACATTTCTCCCTTCCATGCCTTACAGGTGGACCTGCACCCTACACGATCGGAGAGGTGGCTTGATTTGCGGACCCAGACATCTCCAGTAAGTGTTGATATTTCTGTTCTGTGTTGTGTTTGCTGATGATGTGTGATTGACTCCTGTGTCTTGGACACATAGCAAGGTGTGATGCGCTGGTCAATGATCGGTTTTGTTCCTTGAGTGGAGTATCATTTCTTCCCCATCTTTGAGTTGGCCAATCCTTATCGTATTGTCATAATTTGGGATTGTAGGTCAGTCCTGTAGGCACGGCAATGTGAATAGGGATGAGTTATGTGGATAAAACTTGAAATAAGAAAATGTAGCAGTGCATCATATTAGTGATTTAATCAGCCAGTCAGACCCTGATTCTCCCAGAGTAGGGATGCCAAAGTCTTACCCATAGACTTCAGCTTCCCTATTCACTAATGAACATGTTTGACTGTATGTGTAACTTCCTAGCAGCATGTAGCTCCACATGTTGTGCTACGAGTTGAGGCATTTGAGTACAATGGCCTAGGTGGGCATGCAGCTCATGGCCAGAGGTGTGCTTGCATCTATCTGTTTGTTGTAAGTAATGAGTTACTGGTAGGAAATTATGTTGACAAAGGTCTGCATTTCTAAAGATAAGTGTTGATGGGATTGTCGAAGGTTTGGGTGAATCCTATTTGGACTTCCTCCTTACCTGTGGTGTGCTGGCCAAACCCATGTACAGCTTTTCAAAGCTTCCTGGGTGTCCTTGTTGTTAGAAATTATTAGTTGCTTGTCCACCCCACCCCCTCAGGCACAGGTGTAGGGTTGTGAATAGTGTACCTAGGACTGATGATCCAAGTTTAGTACACAGAAATGTAAATCTGTAAATCACTTGACCAAACCTAGGATACCCACTCATGATTAGCTCCTGCATTTTATACTGCTATTCCATTTACAACTCGCAGATCTTGTGGCCCTAGATTGTCATCCAGAACATAGTAATTTGTTGGCCTGTCAGTGGTGGAGGAGTTGCAGCATGATTTTTACCTGACAAGTGGCTGAACACTGATTCCTAAGTCATTCCAGTTGTTACCCATCTTTTAGGGTTTTGATGTGCTGTTTGATGATAGGACATGTGTAGGCTGGCTTGGCACGTATTTCCTCAGGGACAATCAGTGATCTGTATGATTATATGGGTTGTTTCAGGTATTGAGATGAATTGTCTGATTTACTTCTTGAGCCATTTCACACAATGAAGTACCTAAGGTTTGGTTTTCTATTTGTCTCAACATCTACCAATATGACTTCCATCCAAATTTGAGAGTTTCAGGGCAATGCATTACCGCCACATTCTGGATGTGAAGTCTAGGTTCCGTAACATGGCAAGGCGTTATCGCCATGAAAGAGCCTCTGGAGTGTAGAGGGCATTTTCTCAAGAGGGCCCTTCCGTGTCCACCACAGCCACCACCACCAGCACCACCACTACCACCCAGGTGGCACCAACAGTAGCAGGGACCTTTGCTGGACCATCAACATCGACAGCTCCAGGACCTGTCACAGCACCACCTGCACCTCAGCCTACAGAATGGCACCGACAAGCGCCCATACTTCCTCCACTGGCACCCAGACTACCCCTGCTGCAGTCATAGACCCTGCAGCTTTTAACCAGATGCAACGGAACTTGGACCGTGTGTTACGTAAGATGACCAGACTGCAGCAGGAGGTGGCACAAGTGAATCGGAGGGTGTGTGCCATCAAAAAGACCCTGCGGAGGGCCAACTTCTAGGCTTATACTCAGCCATGATTCCCTCCCCTCCCTCCTCTTTCCTGGTTATTTAAATTAGTGGGTTTAGAGGGCTTAGTGTTAGGTTAGTATAGGCTGTTAGTTTAGTTAATAGTAGTGGGTGGGGGTGGGGTATCATACTTTTTACAACAGTTTTTTAATATGTGTGTTGGACGATGTTGGGGTTTTGGTGTTTAAATTTTTTATATATATATATATATATATATATATATATTTGTTTAGTATACAATAGTATGTGTTTAGGTTAGTATATTTTGTCTTCCATGTGTCCCGTCTTATAAGGGGGGTGGGGGGTTGATGTTTAGATCATTTCGTTAAATGTGATAAGTAAGTTTAGCTTAGGTTAATTAGGGACAGTTGTGGGTAATGTGTAGTTAGAGTAGTTAAGGTTAGGTAAGGTGTTTCCCCTGGTTTTAGCTTCTGTTTTTACTGATCAGGGCCTTGCCATGAGTGAACAGTATCTATTTTACATTAGCTTTTGTGTCCCATACTGCAACCATATCCCAACTGAGCTGTTACATTGGCAGCTACACCAAAGCTACTTAGCTAAGATTCGGCCATCCATTGCACCCACCACTCACGGTTACTATGGATCCCAAAGTGTGGTTATTTTGTGATGTATGTTTTCAATGTCACACACTTTGCTAACAGATTTGGTATTGGGGACACTATGTTAAGTCTGCCTGAAGCCTGATGTCCAAGCGAATCCTTACAAGGTGAGTGGTAGTATGCTCTCATGTAGTATGGTATACATAACTCACACCTATCATTTGTTACAAAGTCCCGGTGACTTATTTGTATGGAAACTCATACACATCCATTCATGCTGTTTGGTGTGTGTTAGCTAATAATTGGGGGAAATGTCACATACGTAAGTTTTGACTGTCAGTAAAAATTGAAGGCACTATTTTCTGGCTTAGACATCCCTTGAGGAAGCGTTATTCTGTACAACACAGCATTATGGTGTATAGTTTTTATTTTCCTAGGAAATAACCCTCAGGGAGGGCAGATGATGGTACAATCCAGGCACTGTGCATAGTTCTCAGCCAAGATTTGTTCAGGTCAGGTGTATTGACTATCAATGATCATTGACCTGAGGTAAACATCACCGATGGCCATCCCGGTTGATGTGTCACATTACACAGAGACAAAGTTGTTGTGTAAATGCTATTTATTTAAAAGTGCTGTAATACTATATGTACATTGTCCATGATTGTGAATCCATTAGTGTGACATCTTCCATTGTGATCCTACACAAGTGCAAAAGGACATGTCATTGGACATGCTGAGGTGAAGTGTCAGACAGTGCAGAGGGACAGGATTTGCCAATGAGTTAGTGAGAGACACTCACAGGGCAGGGTGACAAGATAAACAGTGGGTTGAAGAACAGTGCTTGAGTACAGTTGTTGCAAGACTGGCATGTTACAATGCACAGGACTTTTGTAATGGGTGGCCATGTGGCAGGGCCTAGTGCTACCGGGTACTCTTACGGGTGAAGGTGATCTGTTTCACGTCTTCATCCTCTAATGTGTGTGTTGTTTCCTCTGCCCTTGGTGGTGGTGGTTGTGAAGGGACAACACATACCTCAGTGTTTGGAGACGTGGAGTCAGACATCCCGGTATCTGCCAACTGTGGGGCTCTTAAGGGCAGTACTGCAGCAAGGAGGAGCTGCTGGTTCTTAAGAATAGCAGCCACATCACAGTGGTAGGCAGCCAGGTCGGCCCTGAGCGGTTCAATATTGCATTCATGCACGCGTTGACATTATTGTTTTTGTAGGTGTTGGGTCAACTCTATTACAGCTGTGCTGATTTCCTTCAACCTTTTTTCAAGTTCCTGCAAGATTGTTGTTCGCCCTTGCATAGCTGCTGCCTGTTCTTCAGTTGACATCATGCACAAACGCACCCCCTCTAGGCTGGCTGCCATAGTTTGCATCCCCACCCGCACCTCCTTGGCCAGCTCCCACTATACTCCAACTAGAGTTCTCTCAAAGCTGGTGCCAGGGTCGTCAGAGTCTTCAGCTGTGTTGAAACTGGCAGGTCGTACAATTGGGGTGGTGGGTGGGTCCTCTGTGATGGCTGCTAGTTCTGTGCTCCTCCTTGTGACTGGATTTGGGGTCTGGAGTGTTCCAAGGACATCTTGGAGGTTCTGCTGGCTGTTGTTTGTCAGCTTGTCATCTATGTCATCAGGGTAGTCCTGGACAGGCATATCCGCAGGAGAGCCATCGTCCTCTGCAATGAGATATGGTATAATTAGTGTGTCTGTGTTGTAGGCTTTGTAATGTGACATGCCTGCCTTCCAATTATTTTCACATTGTGATCTTGGTTCCTGTTCATTGTTCATGTCTATAATATAAGCATTCTCCCAGGCCTATGTCCCACCTGCATGTCACATGTATTGTGGTCAGTTTGTGGACTTGTCAGCATCACATCCTCTAGGTGTTGGTTCAGGCCAAATAGTGAATTGCCACCTTCTTGTCCTACTCAGCCCTCTGTCTACTTCCATTCTCATGGTGAGGCCTTTCACTGGCTGTGGGTGCTCTGATGGCACTAGCACCACACTTAACAATCTGGACCTGCCCCAGTCTCTAATCTTTCACATCCACCTATATGTTGTTGAGATCTAGAATATACTATGTATAGCTTTGTTATGGCACAATATGGATGTCAGCATTGGTGATGTGTACTGCTGATGTTGGGGAATGTGTGGTACATTGGATTGCACTGATAGTCCTAGCAGTGTTCCATTTCATCCTCTGACTGTGCAGGTGTATTTCTGTAACCAGTTACATGTGTCCTCCCCCTCAATGCTGTTGTCTGAGCAGTATGACATTTGGGATGTTGCATGGTGGCATTGGAGCTATTGTGACCCAGGCACAGGGTGGACCCTGCCATATGCAGTATGGATATGACATTAGTACTGTGTACATCCTAATGTTTATGACAATGGCTGATGTGTGTAGCAACTTTGGACAATCACATTTGACTGGATTGGAACATTTGTATTGATTTCAGGGGATTGATAGCGTTGTCATCCTGAACCCTCTAATTTGGGTGTGTTTGATCCGTAGGGACGTTACTGCCATTAGCTACTTGACCTGCACACACAGCAGAGGTGGTAGTGGCAACTGTTGTCAATGTTACATTCCACTTGCAAGTATGGCCAGAGGTTGTTAATTGGGCCCTAGTTACTGTAGGGAGAATACTGGCTGACGTGTGACGGGGAGCCAGTTTTATGTTGTACCCTGCCCTCCTGGCTTGGCTTTACCTTTGCAACATCCTTGGCATGGCAGCATACCCCCATGCAAAGGTTGTTGGTGTTGTGTAGTAGTGTGCCCCAGGTTTCCTCTGAACGGGCCATAACCCTGTGCCATGCCCCTTTACCCATTCCACTCCCTGAATATCATGACTTACATGCATTGTGTAGTAGGTATGTCCACCTCCCCTGCTTACAGTTAACATTTGTGCATTTTAATTTCCCATGAGACTTACCCTGCATGTGTGTTGTCTCCTAGTAGTCTGCGCTGTCCTGTCCCTGAATCCCTGTGACGATCTCCTCAGGGATGACGGATGCCACCATCTCCTCCATGTGGTCCAGGGCCTCCTGCGGTGCTGGACTCCCACCTCCAGTCTGCAGTGCTGCCTTCCTGTTCCTGGCCATCTTTTCCTTAGTCCTGCGCTTGCAGTCATGCCAGCGTTTCTTGCACTCGATGACTGTTCTCCGTACTTCTGCCACACTGTTGATCTTGTCAACAATTTGTTGCCTTATTGCCTCTCTCCTACTGATTGGCTACTTTGAGGTGACAAACAGTTGGTGCAGGTGTTCCGTCACCTCTTTAACCAGAATTTCCTGCTCCTCTGCACTGAAGGGAAACTTTATTTTCTTCTTCTCCCTGTCCTGGGTCTTGTGTGGGTCCTCCTGGCTGGTTTCTGGTCTGTTGTCATCTTCCTGGGGTCTGTGCAAGCATCTGGGATCCATTTTGGCTCTCCTATGCACATTTTGCAGTGTTTGCGCCGCTTTTTGACGCAATTGCGTCAAAAAACGGAGTGTATCCGGTTTGCGACATCGTAAACCGGCTCACAGTCATTTTTGCCGCTTTAACGTCATTTTCCTTTATGACGTGAAGCATTGGTTTGAGTAAAAAAAAATGACTCACACCTGTGGTGTGCGCCGCCGTGTGTCAAAGTATAAATTTGACGCCCGCATGGCGCAAAGAAATGGCGTTAGACGGCAGTAATATTTTTGATGCAAAACTGCGTTGGTGCAGTTTTGCGTCAAAAAGTATAAATATGGCCTTTAATGTCTTGAGGAGGACTTGGTGCCTCCATATTGACCTGGTTGCCTATGTGAGCTATGGGGATGAAGGAGAGTGTTCTGCCCCTTAGTGGTTAAATGTGGGGTTTGTCAGGGTTAAGTCATGATGCTGTGCTGCTTGCCAGGACTGCAAATAGTCTAAAGGTATTGATATCGTCTGTTGTCCTGTTTATGAAGCAATTAGAGCAGGAAACTAATTTAACAAAAGCAATTATTATGGTCTGTAGTCCCAAAAATGTTAAAACGTCCTGCATTAGTATCGGGGGAGGGCCACTGAGAAAGTGACCCAGCTCCCATATCTTGGCATAATGTACGATAGTGAGTGCACCCGCATCCCATGTGTAAATAACAGAGAAAATCGCTTTTTGCATGCGGTTGGTTCAATCTTCTCCCTTGCTTCCTCCTTTGGAAATAAACCCTTCTGTCCTTTACTTGAAATCTATAGGAGAAAGTGTTTGCCTATCCTGACCTATGGAGCAGGGTATGGGGCTATAGGGATGTGGGCAGTGTTGAATCTGAGGAAAATGGAGTGTGCCGCCGTCTATTGGGGGTCCCTTAATCATCATCTCATATTGCTGTCCACCAGGAACTGGGCCTGGAGTACATTGAGGACCAGATTAATATTGCTCCTCTGATGTTGGTAGAAGATGGAAGCCAGTCTGAAGTGGAAAATCATTTTGGAGTGTTTGTCCTACGACTATGGGAATAGGATACCCTGGCTTAAATATTTCAGGTAGACAACTCTTACTTTAGGTTGCCCATTAATTTATGAGAAACCATCAGATATTTGCAAAAAGGATAGTCGGCGGATTAAGGAGTGTTTTCTCTCCCATAGAATGGCCCAGAAAGAGGATAGAAAATGACTGAAGCCCTCAGTCAGGGACTATTGTCTCAAACAAACCATGCTAGGGGTGGACCCATTTTTTAGCCTGCTACTGGGTATCTGGGAATACATGTTGATATCACGGTTCAGGTTATGCTCAATTAGGTGGCTATTTTGCTTCTAATAAGGTCAGTTTGACTCCTCTGACATTTGCACTGTATTGTATTTGTATTGAGACGTCATCCCAGACCTTGTTACATTTTACCTTTTTTTTGTACATTTTATCTTCCCCTAACCAAAAGCTATCTATTGCATGTGCTAAGGACATTTACAATTAACAAGAGCAGATTGGCGCTGTTATATTTGCTTCAATTAGATTGTCCTGGTGTTTGTATAGCAGTAGCCTCCTTTCTGAAAAATGAACTTCGTTTGCGCAATTCAGTAATGTTTTTAGGTTTTTGATAGCTAGTTTTATATTCATGTTTTTTATTGCCTTTCAATGTGTTTTTTAGTCTTTGTGTGCTTTTAACTACTTATGAAATTATGTGTTTAGCTTGTGTCTTTTATGATCTGCTCTGCAAGTGATCGAATAAAGATATTGCTGATGATGATGATGACTTGGGGTGCTGCTATAAGTGTTGCATCACTGAACACAAGGGAATTCTGAAAAATCATCACACAAAGAACAAGTGTTCAAAATGAGCCACATCCATTCAGCAGGAGAGTGTTTAGGATCTAACATGTAGTTGATGCTGTTTTTAGGAGCACACTCTCACAAAGATATTACTAAAGCACGTTTTGGTAGCACACTGCCATTTAGAGGCAGCACATGTTTCATTGAAGTGACCCTTAAGTTGGCACAGGCATACAGATTTACTGCTAAAACTAACATGAAAGTCGTTTTGAATGTTCATTTACCTTCAGAACTCCAGCATAGTTATTTTGTGGGTGCTGTAGCAACCATGCTCCGTTACTTCCAGCACCTGGGCTAGTAGATGCACTCTCAGTGCTCAAGACGCTGTTGTAGTTAGCCCCCATCCCACCTCTGGGCCCCAAGGCATTACATCGACTGCATTGATAAAACTATATAGCGCACAAGCAATGATGTGTGGAAATTGGGTTTCACTGTATATTTGCTATTTATGCATCATAACTTAAAATGTCTTAATTTGTTTTGATCCTGTTAAAATCTTTGATTCTATCATACTCTAGAATTAGAAAACAATGCTTTATTTGTGCTTTCCTGTTTATTTATTTTTAACTATTTTACAGAGCGTTAAATATTGTTGTTTGGTGGAAGAAAAAGACATTCTAAAGCCTTTTCTTTTACACCAGTAAATATTATATGGTCAAAACTAGGGGGAAGTATTCCTAGACTTCCATGGTAAAATAATGATTAGATAATTATGTATGTCCAATATATGTTGCTTTAGTTGTGCTTTATTTCTTTTTACTTCCTCATAAAAGATTTTCAACAGCATGTGTTATACAGCTTTTGGAACAAGAAAGATTTTTTACTTGTAGCGGTAGGTGCTCCTAATAATAAAAACACAGTGAAAGTGAATATTGTGAGGAAAAGTGATAGTGATATATACAATATGTACAGAAGGTGGTTTAAGAACAATATGGACTTCTAACGGCTCTGTCACTCCAGGAAGCCCTGAAGTCACATAACATTTCTTTACAATTTAATCCACATTCAAAATCATGTCGACGTTTTGACCCCATATGTAGACATAAATCAATAGTGGGTCATCATCAGGACTGGGGATATTCTGTTCGGTAGCACCTATGGTATCCAGTGAAGGATCAAGGTTTTCTAATCAGGTACGTCTTCCTAGTGAGAACATGATATGTATAATTGTACCCTATGTATTAATGTGTAGTGATAAGTAAAACATCATGAGAATGTAGATGATTACTTACCTAGTCAAGGGCTCAATATAAATTGTCGTTGATTTGCTGAAGCCTGATCTAAGGCTCTTTAATCAGGAAGTGCAGTTCTCATTAGGATACAGTCAATGTGAATCAATCATAACCAAGCCGTGCACAAATGTGGGCTGGAGGCTTACGGTATGTATAATAATAAAGAGCAAAGAGGGGGCCTTAGTGTAGGTTTCTGAAGATTAGATAGCTCCATAAGGCTGTCTGTGTGGACACTTACTTGACTTATTGGTCTGTGGGCGTATACTCGTGTCGCCGGGATTTAAGGATTTCCAAAAATTCATGCCGCGCATTGAGCCGACGAAGCAGCTTAAAAAGAGGAGGCATCCGTTTTGCATGGAGCTAGGGCTCCTGCCATTGGTCCATCTTAGGACCAATCAGGGGAGTGCAATTCCCCCTTGTGGTCTGCCGGCAGCGAGTTTTGCGAAGCTGCCCGAGCGGACTATTGATAAGAGAATAGAGAGAGTTTCCTCTCCGTTCCGACATAGCGCGCATGAAGAAATTCATTATATGTTCGGAGTCAAGTTCATGGAATATAGTCTCTGCAGGTAAATAGCCCGGTGTGTGGGAGAACGTTTAGAAAGGCACGGATGGTGTCCTATTTCATTAAAGAAGTACTGCGTCCATAGGGCATACAAGAGCTACCTACTATTCATGTTAGCAGGCCTGTCCATTGGGCATGTATTGTGTACAGTCGCAATATGATCTATATACACACAAAAGGGGTGATAGTATGAGCCGAGAGCAGGTTCATCTATCGGGGCATGTATATTGGGTGATATAATGTTGTAGGTCATAAGTGTAAATGCAACCAGTACAGGGGAGGTTCCACAGGATTCTCATGCATGTGTGAGATATACAAAGGACAGGGACACATGTGTATTAGTATGTTTGTCAAATAAATTGAAATTTACTTTCTTATTTAGGCAGTGATTATGAAAATGGGAACAGTGTGTTTGGAGGGCTATACAATTTAGGAGATTAAAAAGAAAGGTAAGTAGGTCATAGGGAGGCGTGATGCAAATCTTCTATTGTATTCAGTCCTTCATTGATGGTGCCACATTTTTCTATCCAAAACAATTCCCTCTTAGTTAGAATGTACTCCTTGTCACCTCACCTCGGTCCCAGAGTGATCTGTTCCACAACTTGCGCTACATATTAAAATGGTCTAGATACATCTAGCCCACAAACTTTACAAAGTTATCACACTCTGCAGTTAGAGAAAGATAAGTAAAGAAAAGTTTCCATTTTAAAAACAATTGCCTGAAGGGTAAACTGTATGATCATTTTGGGGATACTGCAGCACCCCCCACACCCCTACGTCTGGTGCTTATGGGTTCATGTCAAACCTTGGATTTTTTAAGTGTTAACCGGACCATTTAAAATTCTGACACAATGGAGTAAAAACCTCTGTAGTAAATAAATCACCACCATCTGATCAACTTAGAACTGGGGCCTTAGGGTTCCAAATTAACCGGAGCACAGGCTCCACCTTCACTCTAGAATCATCCAACCTCTGCATTTTATCAATGCCTTATTTAAAGAGTTGATGGGAGAAAGTCAGGTGGTGGCGGATATCAGGATGGTGGTGCAAGCCATAATTCTGATGACCCCATATCAACCTCACAACCACTGGGTGTTATGAAAATTACAGGATTCTCACCTACTGTTCTGCATCCTATGAATTCTGCATATCCAAGTTAGGTTTTATTACTACTCTAAAGATTGGTATTACACTGTGTCCACAATAAGATTATCTAGAAGCATCTTTTTCCATTAAGAAACAGCCTTACAGAACAGAACATTAGATTTGATACACATAATGTAAATGTCCCCCTAGAAAGTACCGTAAGATTAAAAAAAATTAGAACATAAAAAGAGAAAAAGAGAAGTAACATGTTTCAGATATTTCTTTAGTCTAAGTATACTCATGAAATAACTGCTCTTTTAAAAACAGTGCCTGTGATGTAACATGATTTTTAATACCAGTTTAACACCTGATTACAACAATCAACACCTTAAAGGTAACTAGACAACTTTTAAACTAGACAACTTAAACTAGACAACTTTTCAAACTATTTCTGCCCCTGAGTAATCGCTTTATTAGAGGGAATAAAAATGCGTGAAAAATGTGAGGTCCATACATCCCCTGAACTCACTGAAATCACTGAGTCCATCTCAGGACTTCTTAAAACAGCAGGCGATTAATAACATTCCACATTTTTTCGTATCCTTCAGGGACCCAGCTGCCTCTAAGTCCGACCAAGACTCTCTCCTTGAGTCATACTAATCACTGCTTTGAAATTTTTCCTTGCTGCCTTAACTTGATCTTTTTTTCTGGGAACAGTATGTAAGGCCCTCTTTTAGTTCCCAACGAGCTTTATTGCAAGCACTGTTAAACCATCACACAAGTGTTGCGCTATTGGAGGGGCATTGTTTTAGCAGGGCTAATGAAATGGTAGTAAAAAGATTTTCAAAATCCCAAACATGCCCACTGGGCCTCCCTCAGTGTCCAGGCAGCTATTAATAAGTGCAGGATTCTCATTCCCTATTTTATACAAAAAGTCCTGTGGATTCACCCTACCCCTTTTTATCCTTAAGCCTTTATTCATATTGAATCATATGGGAAGGTTAGAAGATTTCTTAATCCCCACCTGAGAAATAAAATTAAAATGCGCTACTAAAGGATTATGGTCACTTGCACATCAATAGACATGACTTTAAAGTCCTGCACAAGATCGCCATAATTATTGGAAATTAACATAAAATCGATGGTACTTGCATTTCTTCCGCCACCAAAAGTCGGGCAATCATTAATACTATCTTTAACACCATCACTTAAGAAAATTATTTAATTAGAGATCAAGATACCATTTAGCGCATCCCCAAAAGCCGAATGAGGGAAGTGAGTCATGGGTTCTCCATCCTTAGTTACCACCCGACATGCGCTAAAACAACTCAGGGCAAGGAATGAACAATTAAAATCCCCAACCCACTAGAGACTGTGGCCCACATTTAAAGGAAAACGATGGAGCGCTACGATGGGCCAAAATTGGCAGTGCCACGCTCCATCATTTACACAACACAGGGATGTGCCATATTTAATTGAATACGGCACACCCATGTGTTGTCCCCTGCGCTGGCGCTAAATTTAGCTGCCAACGCAGGCATCCTTGCAACACTGCTGTAGGAAGCCATCTAAAGTAGAATATCCTTTTTTCTGCGAAAAGCCTACAAATGTAATAGTTTCAAGCCCAGTGACCAAAATTAACCCAAGTGAAAATAAATCTACCTAAAATTGTCCAAAAATTTGGATTTTCTTTCATCACCACCAGGTGCTCCCCTGCATCATTTTTCTGAATATTTGGTAAAGAGAAAACCTGACTCAAAAAAAGAGAAAAAAATAGTTTTTTTAATCAAAATAAGTTTAAATGAAGGTGTTTGTATTTTCCAGTGAAACCTTTTTAAATCTACATTGGTAAAAAACACACCGTCCCAAAGTGTGTAGACGAAACCAACCTGCATGGGGATGTACATGTGGTTAGAACAGTAGAAACATACATACATTGGGCCTCATTACAAGTTTGACGTTCACGACCGCTGCACTCCGAGCGGTCTGACCGCCAGATTATGGTGGTCAAAGCCACTGAGGAGATGTCAAAGTTCAATCTTTTATTGCACTGTAGCCCGATATAGGTGGAAATGTTTGGGATATAGCTTTTTTGGGGGAAAGTTCAAGTAGGTGGTAGCTTGAGTTTAGGTTGAATTTTGAAAACCACAGCGCTTCGTTAAGGTCTGCAATGATGTCTATTGTTGGAGTTTTGTGACAGCCACCGGAGTGAAGCGCCACTAGCTCAGTCCTCATGGCTGTGCAGTGCAGGAGCACTCTCAGAGCCCCTTGATAGGTTGATGAGCTCCACCTCATTGCCAAAATGTTAAGTCTTGGCCTCACTGATTACCCTCAGCAGTGACCCAAAAACTGACCCAATTTGTGAATATGGGCCTTGCAAAAATGGGCCACTTGTAAAAACACGCTGCATAGTATTTTTAAAGATATGGAAGACTGCATGGATTTTCCACAAGCAATGTTTGTTTTAATAGCAAATAAATCAACAGTAACAGGTTAAACAGACTACAAAACTGACCCCCAAACAGAGCAAAAGCAGCCCACAAAGTGATCTGTCAGAGCAGCCTTTTGGACACTGCCTGATTCCCCTATAGGCCATTCCAGCCCTGCACAGGTTTAGCATGTAGATCAATGGTGCAGCATACTGTGTTTTGTAAATCCATAGTTATGGCCAGAACCTTTTTAGTTGAGTCACTGGAGTGGAGGCTCCACTTATGTAAAGTTCTGCTTCAATGCACTAATCCTAATCCTGTTAGGGCAAACTTTCTAAACACGTGTTGTGCACACAGCTTTTGTGGTACATGCAATATGTGCACAAGTGTGCCAGAGTAATGGAGACAGCGGATTCCATTTTAAAACCTTTCACCTGCTCCTGTGCACAAGATGGAAATAAGATTGTTTACCCAAATGATGTAAGTGTTTCCCTGACATTTCTGAAGCTGGAGGGAGGAGACCCAGACAATGAAGTGGGTACAGAGAAGACTAGACCCCTTTAGAAATTCGCAGAGGCCATTTTGCTGGGAGGAGCTGCTGATTAGTCTCTCTGCAGTAGTGCAATGTGGAAGATGGTTGGGATGAAGTTTGAGACCGAAGTCTCTTTTCAGTGTGGCAAGGATCTTTTTTAGGTGAGACAGATTTTTTTATTTCCCATGATAATTGTAGAGTGTGGCTGTTGATAAGCCAGGCATTGAAAGTGCATGCCTAATTGTTGTGGGCACTCCAGACTGGAGACTATCCTGCTATGAGGAGCGTCACTCTGCTTTGCAGCATACTGTAATGACTGCTGTGCACTCAGCTGGTTTACGACTGACAGCCAGCTTCTCAGGTGAGAGGGGTTATTTCCTGGAGTCTTGCCTAACTGCAAGAACTGTATCTCTGAACTTAGTGCCTGGAAGCCAGCCTGCCTACTGAGAGGGGGAATTATCCAGCCAGAATGGCCCGCTCGCTAAAATCATTAGACAGCATGGCCTAAACATCGTCTTCTATGTTGACGATACCCAACTGATACTCTCCTTGACCAACGACCCATCAGCAACCAAGAGAAGTTTCCACAACGGCATGAAAATGGTTGCCATTTGGATGGAAACCAGGTGCCTCAAACTCAACTCGGACAAGGGAGAGATCCTTGTGCTTGGCACCACCCACTCGACCTGAGACGACTCCTGGTGGCCAACCGCCCAAGTATACACCACGCACGCAACCTGGGCATCATCCTGGACTCCGCGCTTTCCATGACACCTCAAGTCAACGCCGACTCATCGTTATGCTTCCACACACTGCACCTCCTTCTGAAGATATTCAAGTGTATAACCACTGAGACAAGAAGAACGGTCACCCACACGCTTATCAGCAGAAAACTCGACTACGGCAATGCAGCATCAAAAAGAAGCTTCAAACAAGACTACAGAGAATCCATACCTCAGCAGCCAAACCCATCGTGGACATATCCAACCACAGCCACATCTCTGCCAACCTCAAAGATCTGCACTGGGTCCCGATCGACAAACGCATCACTTACAAGCTACTGACACACACCTACAAGGCACTGTACAACATCGGACCAGCCTACCTCAACCACCACCTGACCTTCTACACCCCCACCAGGCAGCTCCGATCCTCCCAACTCACCCTCACCACCATCCCCAGAAACAGGAAGAGCACAGCTGGAGGCACATCCTTCTCCTACCTTGCACCTCGGACATGGAACACACTTGGAACTCAACCTCACACAGGCCACTTCGCTGAAGCAATTCAGGAAAGATTTCAAGACCTGGCTCTTCAAGCGAGTAGCTGGCACGCAACAGCACCTTGAGACCCCACGGGTGATAGGCCTTGCTTTACAAGTGCCTGATTGATTGATTGATTTGATTGAGAATGTGGTGCTGATTGTCTACCCAGTGGAAAGGAGACCCAGAAGTGAAGTGCCAAGTGGGAATTGCGGATTGGCGACTAACTTCGCAGCTGTGCAATAAGAACAATTGCAACTGAAGCAATTTAAGCCAAGACCTGTGCCACTGGCTTTCACCACTGCTGTTAGCATGTCACTCTGTTCCTGTCTATGTGGCTGCCCATCTGCTGCTCAACACCAAGTGACCAAGAAGTGGGCCCAATGCCTACCCCCAGTCCCCACCAACAACACTATCTGCGTTCATGCAGGGGCTCTGGGCTAACACTGTGGCTCTCAATCACTGGCAACCCCCAAGCTACCCCCCGGAGATGCTTGTCACTACTTTCCATGGCCACCAATGAGCCCCAAGTGCTGAAGAGGATTTACTTGACCCTGTTTTTACAGCTGTAATAGTAGATATTCCTGGTCGTCAAAGGCAAACAACCCCAACACCAAAGGTGACCCAATATCCCATGCTTGCCCCATATTCCCTGAACATGGTCTTACATGTCATCTAATAGAATGGGTATGCATTCAAACTCATCAGCTTTGCACTGTGAGCCTCCTAACCCTATAAAGTCACTGCACTTCACAATACCATATTTTCAGTGGGAGTCCAGGGGACTATGGGAGCAGAAGGATTCTCTGCACTACATGCATTAAGGCAATGAAGTAAAAACAGGGTGGCTTTGAATAAAGCTAATAGTGTTATTAAAACCAGTTCACTGATTCTGGATACCATTATGCAGGCCAATGGGGCACAGATGGTGGTCTACATTGTGGCTTCAGAAGCAGCTAAAGGGGTCTGGCCATGGTGACCCACCACCTCTGTCATTCAAAGAAGCCATTATGAAGGCCAATAGGGCTAAAGTGTAGGATCAACAAATAGATCCACACACACACAAACACGCACGCACACACACACACACACACACACACACACACACCAGCATGTCCTCACTCAATTCTCACAACAGCCCACGGCCTCAGATGCAGTGCTTCACTCTTAGACCTCATGAAGCTTTTTCCTGCATTCCCCTCTTGTACCACAATACCACTTCCTTCCGGATGATCTCCACAGACTGAGACTGATCTCACCCCCCACACCAGCCCACTCAGCCTTGGCCTAACTTCAGGTTGGTTCTATCCACCAGCCTCAGAATACTCTTTCCTCTTGCACTCGCCCTGTGGTCCAGTGGTTGTGGATGGAACTAAATAGGCATCTAGTACCACAGGAAGGACAGATATTCTGTAAGTGCATTTGTGGACATATGTGCATGTTTATGAGTGATGGATAATTTAATGTGTGATGTGTGAGGTGTTCTCATGTAAGTGCCGAGTGACTGTGAATCATGTGAATGCATATCTAGCATTGTGAGTGCTGATTGAAAGGTGTGCCTGTATGAGTGCTGAGTTAGTAGCATGCCCATGTGACAGATGGATGACCATTGTGTGTATGTCTGTATGTAACTCACCATGTCATTCACGATTGACAAGTGGGATTTCAGGTGTAATTTAAACTAGGATTATCATGATATAAACGAGAGACTTAGGGTGGAGAAAATACATTATCAGCTGTACCTGCAATAAAATGTCAGCTTTTTGGATATTTTTCTAGAGGTGTCCAAATCACTGAAGAGCCAGAGCCAAATCTCTGACTCAGGAAGATGTATTTTTGGAACCTCAAGCCAAGACTTCATGTGGCCTCTGCCACCCACCTTCCTTTGTCAAAAACTAAGCCCCCTGCCCCCTTCATCTAGTGGCTAAATTGTGCAACATGAAACAAGGATCCCAGTTTACCTGGTTGACTAAACTGTAGGTAATTACCGTATTTCAATATGCCTCCCATTCCGTTGTCCTCTCATTTGAGTGTACCTTTAAAAAACCTCATTTAAGGATGCATGCTCTACAAAAACATCACTTGTATGTGTTTGATAGATTTTAATGTTGCTCCATATGTTACTAAAACTCTTGCAGGGTTAACATACTAATTTACTTGTATCTTGGTTCACTAATAGCAAAATCATTGGAGACATTAATATATGTAAGTTTATGTTTAGAAACTATGGGGTAGATTTACTAAAAACCCATGCAACACAGCACACCCACCAAAGTTGCAGCACTCCATTGCGTGAGAGAAGAGAGCAGGACAGTGCCATATCTGTTATGTTAACGCTGATGAACAATCTGTGCAAGACACATCTTTGCACAATAGTGGTGTAGGTTATGCACTGTGGACAAAATACTGTATCTAGGCAAATGTAAAGCTTTTCCCCACTTTGGATGCATGCTGTACACTGCAACACAGATGCTAAGCAGGAAACATTTGGAGAAATACAAATATTTTCTCCTTTTTAACACCTGCCCCAAAGAGGCAATATGTTTTAGCACATAGCCCTCCCTACTATTGTTAGTAGAGAGGGCTTTGCATTAAAAACCATGGAAACATAGAACGTCCATGCACTGCCCTTGGAACAGCACTTTGACGTAAAGTACAGTAAAGTGAAGCAGAACACAGCACTGCTTTGCATTACTTCCAGGCAATTTTCAGTGCAAAACAAGTTTTGCATGCAAACATGCAAGCCAGATAAACATTTACAAATCCAGTGAATAAAGTTAGTAAATCTGCTTTAAGACTTCTGATAAACGCCACTTAATGCAGCACTTCATTCTAGTGTTCTGGAGTGAAAGGCTCTCACATTAAATAAATAAACTTTCTGAATAGTCTTTCGCACATTTGAGAAATGGACATTTACATACCATGCAGAGGGCTTTGTTTGCAAAATAGTACTTAGGCTCAAGATTGATAATTTGCTGAGCTCTGGCTTGGCACTCCATAATAATAGTCTGCTTGCCCACATCTATATTGTCCCTGAAATATCCTTAGGGCCACTGGAATTATGTGATTAGTCGGGCACTGCGATTTTCACATAATTGTAGATTTGCCGCTTGTGCCACCTAATTTGCCGCGTTTGCCACATTACCCATCGTCCACAGTTCAAAAGTTACTAAAAATGTAGTGACACGAACTGTTGCACAGTGGAAGGCCCATCGCAAAGTTTGACTGGTCATGCTTCTGTAGCTTGTTGCTATATTTAGTTGTTAAACTGGTACTAATGAGATGCAACTAATTCCCAGACAGTGTTAACAAGTTTACAAATGGCAAAATAATGAATACTATCACAAAACATGCAGCTTAATGTGTCTTTCCTTAATTTGCTCTAAGGGCCGAGGCCCTCTGAGCCTGAGTACTGTGGTATTATACAGTTCAAACAGAAGCAGGTGCCCCATTTCCTTATGTGCACCAGAGTGCATGACACACTGGCTACGCCTCTGCCAACATAGCCCCAGAAAGGACGTAGAGTCGGTACAAATTTAGGGGCAGATTTGCAACCCCCTTGTGGCTCCTGCACTGACCTAGCTTCAATTCTTTTACTTTAAGGAGGCGTTATGGAGGGCCCCACAGTGATCTATATTAGCAAAGTGACGCAATGCATGCATTGTGCCACTTTGTAACCTATTGCATCACATTATACCTGCACCAGGTGTAATGTATGCAAGGGGGTGGATCCCACGCAAGGAGGACCAAAACAATGGTGCAGTGAAATTTACAAGGTTTCACTGCACCATGTTTTTCATTTTTAACTCCTGCTCAGGAGAGGAGTTCAACTGATGCTCTCATAATGACCTATGGGCCTTCCTGTGATTTGCTGGACTAGCGCCATAATTTATGGCACTAATCCAGCATGGTGACGTTAGAGGGGCGGAGGGAGACCCAGTAACTGGAACATCGAAGCTAACGCGCTACTTACTTGTAAATATGCCCCTATAGTTAATTTATTGCCCCTACAGTTTAATTGAGATTTGAACGTAAATGTTTACTATTTCATGTTTCAAGAGGGCGAAGTACATTTCTGTTATTTGTGATGCCTCGAGTCACTGACGTGCAATTTAAAATTAAGATGACAATTTTTAGTAAGGTGCAATAGATTGTATTCTTCTTTATGGAGCAGGTCTTTATTGCTTGCTTAAATACACAGTCAGCAATTTACAAACTACGGTCGAAAGAAAGTAGTACTGAAATTCCTCCCTGTTTAATATGCCTCTGACTCCTTCGAATATGCTTATCCTACCACCAAGTGGTGTTTCTAGGTACTGCAGTACAACATTTTAGCAGCGACATTGGAATCAGAGCTAATTACCATTGTACTTGCTAGTTCTTATTTTCCGTTTTTTTGGTAGCTTTTTCAAATCAAAATAATTACTGCTCTTGTTTGCTTCCAATCCATCTGAGCATAGTCAATCTTTCTCGCTAACACACAAGGAAAGTTCAAATTTAATGAAAGAGATTAACATAATTATTATCATAATTGTTGTTTTTTGTTATAAAGCAATTGAAAGCTCACTGCGAGTTTGGCGGGCCTGTGGCCGCCATGTTGGCGATCCTACTGCCAACAGTCTGGTGGAGTGGACCGCTGTATTACGAGTATGACGGTTGCAGAAACAGAACACCGCCAGCTGTCTGCCAGGACTGCCAGCCAGCACAGACCACCATGATCACCTGGAAGCACTAACAGACTGGCGGAACCTGTCCTTCTGACAGAGATATTACAAGGTTGCATACCGCCAATGTGACAGTGGCAGTCCAATCACCAGGGAGAAGCTGATGGAAACGGACAGTATAAAGGGACACTCACCTGCACATAGCTTCACAGCCGCCATGGAGCCCTTCGGAAATGTCATGCCACTGCTCATGCTCGCCAAAAGACAACAAAATCAACGCCACCATGGATTACAGCAACTATAAGTACACACCTATCTGTATCATTAACCTTAAAAACAGCTTGTAGCGCCTGCAAACTCTTCATGGGGGGGATTCCACAGGCAGCAAGTACACGTCTCAAACCATACACATCAGCAACACGGACACCTCCAATCTCACAATATGCACACTTTGGTCAGCACACTCACCCTCACTGCAACAATACACAAAGACACACGACCACACAGATCAGGGACACCGAAGCCTACACAAAACCATACCTACAGCACATATACAAATACAAATCACACTCACATTCAAGACTGACCAGGGACTGTCCACACTTGCAACACACCTATCTATCGATGTTGCATGGAATACATAAAACAGCACCATGAAACAACCCTACAATGGACACACACATCACACCACAATGGAAGCACAATGGCATACACAATAGACAGAGAGACAAATAGATAAAAAAGACAAAGTGCACCATACCAACAATACCTGCACAGTTGGGATGTGACCATCAGGAGCATACATGGAAGGAGGCTGAACTGGGACACATGTCAGGTTGAACAGGCCCCCCCTCAAGAAGAATGTGCACAGCAAATGGTCCTACATGGATCTCAGAGACAAACTATACCAAAATCAATTGTCAAGAGCAGCTACATAATGGGGACGAGCAAGTCAACAAGGAACCTACAACTCCAACACCATTGGACATACCTCTACACAATCTAGCTGCAAGGGACACACACCTAAATGGGCAGATGTACACCAAAATGCTAAGCAATCTAGCACAACTTAACACACTCCATGTCTGCAATAACAAAACTCAAGAATACACACATTACATGTATACAATAGCCATATCAGGGAGAGAAGTCCAACACCATACACGCCCATATTGGACAACACAAAAAGGAACACTTACCACACAAAACAGTGCACAATGCCATGACACCAACATTGTATATGCCACCACAGACACACACAACATATACCCTTCCCTTGGGGGACAACAGCAGTGAACACAAACTCACATACAGCAGACAACAGCATGTGTAGCAGCAAGCAGACACAAACACACACAACTGGAGGCACACAACCAAAGTCACTCAACATCAACCTAGAAAAGGAATTGCAGGACAAAGGTATACCCAACAAAATCAACTCTTTGGCTTTAATGTCAACAACAAATAGGCCACAAAACAACATCCAAAGGCCACTGGCCAGTTCAATAAATGTCTAAATCATGGCACAGTGTTGTGCCCCTACTTGACTCCTGACTGCCATGTAACCTCCACAGTAAGGGGCATCAAAGTGGCAGACAGGCCCTTCAGGAATTATCCAGGGGTAGATGATCGGATTGGGGGGGCTGAGATTGGGCTTGGGAGAGGGTTCTTCTTTTTGGGAGGGGTGGGCTTCTTCTTCAGGAGGAAGGGGTATGGGTCTTTGCAGGGGGGCAAGGGAGACCAAGGTGGAAGGGATGGCCTAGGGGGTAGATGAGGAGTTTGTGGGTGTGGTATGGGGGTGGAGAACAGGGGTAAGGCCTAGCTCACAAAGGAAAGGTTTTTTGGACACATTGGGACGGTCATCAGAAGGGGGTCAGCATTTGGAGGTTAAGGAATTGGTTGTCTGATGTGTTGCTGTGGATGTCTTGGGTGTGTGCTTATGGAAGGTATGCTTGAGTGTGGTGGGTGTCTGTTGGGTGGGTGATTGAGGGCGTATATGTGTCTTGGACTTGGGGGTTGAAGGTGGTGGGGGATGCCGTAGTGGGTAGGTGGGTGTCTGTTGGGGTGGTGACTGCAAAGGTATGGTGGATGTGCTGGATATAGGTGTGTCAGTAGTTGTGTTGTCTGTGGGTGTGGTGTTCGGTGGATGTCTGCTGGTGTGGTGCCTTTGGGTAGAATGGTTGTGGTGGCTGTCTCTGTGACGGTTGTGGTGGTGTCTGTAGGTAGGCTTGATGTCATGTGTGTGATGCTGGGGGTGGTGGGAGTGTCAGGGAAAGTAGTGACCTCTGCTGTGTCTGTGAGTGGATGTGGTGTGTGTGTGTGCCGGTGGTGTGCCTTGTGGTACTTGTGTGCTCTACCTTTGTCTGTTGAATTAGATGCCTGAGGATCTGTTTGTGTGCATTGTGTAGGTAGGGGAAGGGGGAATTTGGACTTGGAAGAGGGAGGTGGAGGGGGGATGGAAGGTGGGGGTGACTGTCGTTCATCAGTGTAGAGGCCAGAGCCTGAAAAAACCTATATAGGGCAGCCATTGCACCATGAATGCCTTCCGGGAAATTAATTGGTCTGTTGGAGTTGATCTGCCAATTCTTTCATGGCATTCACAATGATGGACTGACCCACAGAGATTCTTCTTAGCAGGTCAATAGCCTCCTCACGGAGGGCAGCAGGGCTAACAGGGACTGGGGTGGCTGGGGCAGCGGTGCCTGCGGTAAAGGAAACGTCCACCCTCTTGCATGAGCGGGCACAGCCATCTAGGTGGGGAGCAGCAGGGAGGGCAGTGATAGAACCGGGGGTGGCACGAACATGGATGGTACTGGGGGGTTCCTGATTGGTCCGCCACCACTAGGGAGTGGCCACTGGAGGAGGAATCCAATGATGATGAAGAGTGTTCTATCTCCCTCATGGCACTCCCCTCGCTATCCAGGCCACTCCGTCCCTCTGTGTGAGTGGTATCTTGACCCAAGGTCCTGTGGCCAGACGCTTCCCCACTCGGATGTGCCACATCTCCTTTACTTGCCAGTGCTATGCTGCAAAAATAAAGAGGAATAGGGTCACAACATGTACCTGATAACACTTCAACCACAACTCTAAGTGACAAAGAATACTATCAGGTGAATTAGGGCTCAGCAAAAATTTACACCTAAGTGGCACCTACATGTGCCATAACATATGCTTGCATGCCATGTGGATTTCCCAAAGTTACCAACAAGAAAATCAGGATGTTAGACTATTACAATTGCATGGATGAAGTCTGGCAAACCCCACAACCACACTACAACTAGATGATCTCTCCATCCCCAGTGCTCTACCACATGCAGTAGATTCCTGTTAACCTATAGCCAACAAAAGTATCCTATGGTAAAGTACAGACCTATTTTTCACACACAAGTCTGTGCACACATCCATTTTGCACTGTGATGATGTACCAACAATTTGGGATGCAGCCAATGACACCCAGCTAACTCAGTTACAAAAGTGCAATATCCTAGAGTATTTAAAATGGAAATACCCATGTCATAATGAGCACATGACGACAATCTACAGATCTATAAGTGACACCTGTCACAATAGAGTCAAGGAAGTACTATCAGTGTCACACAGAAAAGCCCTACATGCGTCAATGAAAGGAATACTAGTGATGTCAGGTTCAATATGTCAGGGAGTAATGTCTCAAGGACACACATAACAAAGAATCAGTAAGCCCCAGGATAGTCTCCACTAATGTCTGACACCCATGACAATGACAACATCTGAGTGTGTCAGTAGTACACATCTGTCCATTGAATGCTGTAGACAGACATAACTCACAGTCACAAATAGAAGCACTCCAACCTCTTGTCCAATGAGGAGCAACATCACTACCCACATCTTGGACATGCCAAACATGGTAGCTATCTTTGGATGAATGCATGAAGCCAAACACATGTGATGTCAATATCAATGCAAGACACTCCATGATGCATGTCAGTGAACAATCCTCAATCCATACACATTTGCAGTAAATTCTTCAACATGATGCCACACCAAGGGCATAGATAAACATAGATTAGTCCCACAATATTGGGCCACCTGTGATATCCCTCATTGCCACAGCAGATCTACATGCCAATTGATATTCTATGATGCATGAAGGTATCCGTCAGACAATACACATTACCAACACACTCCTGTCTGTGACACAACATGGAATGTACCACCATTGTAAATGTACCGTTCCACTAAACGTTTTCCTAGCACATGTTTGTGAGGGGATACAGACATCATACCATCAATATTGTTAGGACATGCCTGAAATTTCAGATAATGAACCTTTCCTAAAAGGAAAAGGACATATGCTGACATGTAGGCACAATGAATGTTGGCAACAGTCATGGGACATTATTCATGTAATTGGACATTCCCCATTTACAAAGGAAAAGTGGTTTGCTACATCTGCAAACAGGTATCCAGGTAAGCCATGTCATGTATATGACGGTCGCCAACACAGCACAGACTGCAATGAGGCACCAGTACTTATCATATATTGAGGATAACTTGCTTTAGGGGGTCAGATGTCTGCATACACATATGCCCAGAAACATGGCAGAAGACAGTGATCCATAATACAATTATCTTTTGTCTGTGACATTATGGGGAAGTGATTATTGACTCACAAATAACACCCACTGCAACTACAAATAGTACATGAGTGAGGAGTGGATACAGCTATTTTTGGACCCTGCAGAGTAAGGGGTTTGTGAATTCCTCCAAGGTTTGTACTAGGTCCCAGGTTCAGAAGGCAAAGTACAAGAGTTAGATACATATGACATGTCAATACAAACAATCTCCCCAAAAGTGTGTGACACAGGGCTCACCCCTAATTGTCAGGGGGGCAGTCAGTACCCCACACAATCACCTGGCAATGGGACAAGCAGGAATTTTCACCCCCTTGTGGCTGCTGTGCTGCCCTCAAATGCCCATCCAGCTCCAGGTAGGCCACCGGCAGAATGCCGGCCATTGGAGGGGTTATGGTCCGAAGGGCAACCCACCCGCATTGGAAGGACAGCCCAAGCTGGGCCTCCGCGATCTTCTGGGTCCAGCATCTCAGGTCTTCCCACCTCTTTCTACAGTGGGTGCTCCACTGGCTGTGGACCTCTAGGGTCCACACCTTGGCAATCGCTCTCCAAATTCCTTTCTTTTGAGGTACCTTGGCCTGCACGGATGCACAAACATAAAACAGAATATTTTGCATTGTGAGTGCACGTTTAAAGGTGTGACACATTTATTTTTAAGTCTCCTACTGTCTAGCGGCACTGTTTTCTTTTACGTTTTGGTAACCATTTCAAGGTAAAATGTATGATTTGTGGCATTTCTTCAGAATGTTACGGGGGTAAAGAATGGACACTGATTATTGCATTACAGTGAACAAGTCCCTTGTAACACTCTTATTGTAACACAGACACTGTTGGTGTTCAACAGTGTGAGAGTGTGAACTTTCTAACATATTTTATTAATGATTTTGGTATATTAACTATATAGTAAATTAACATGCTAAAACGGGTGACTTTTGAAAATGTTTGCCACCGTTCATTTCTGTTCCTAACTGAGCAAAATTCTAACTAAATGTTGTAGTTATTTTCCATAATTCAATGCTTATATAAAAGTGTGTTAGATGGTTTAATAGATGTGTATACAGCTACCCCTAGTGGGTTGCTGCGCTATGTCTTACAAGGCCATGTTTAACCAAGTTCTTACATAAGTTGAATGTTATGTTGTCTGAAATTGTCACTAATATGTGGTTTCTTCCTCAAGGATGGAGGTGAATGTTGCAAATTGGAAACTTTCTTCCTGATAAGAGAAGTTTAGACGTGATGGAACAATGGAGCTACAGACGAGACGGAAGTGGAAAAGTTACAGTTATGAAAATGTCAGGATTAATGTGACATTGTTGCATATTAGGTTAACAATTAGAATTACTATTGGTTGAATCGTTAACACCCCATGTACTGACCAATCATAAACTTTTTGTAGATTAATCTAACAACCGGGGTAGGATTTTCTTTAGGCAGAGATGAGATGAGATGAGTTTTTCTACAGTGAGACTCTGGGAAGGAGATCGGGTGTTCAAGAGTTCCGCTTGATTGTTCAAATCATACTAGCAGTGTGGGTTTAGCTGATGTTAGGCCTGATTCTTTGAAGACCTACCTGATGGTGTCCCTTTGCTGAAGTAGACTGCATGTTGTTGTTCTAAGGGTAATGTATAAAATTGTAATGATATATGTGTCTCTTTTGCTTTGCAGGTACTATCTGCAACTTATAATTTGACTGCTGCATATTAATAATGTTTTTCTTACAATAACCTGAGATAGTATGTTTTTCCTAAATTTGTGTTTCTAAATTTTTTTTACATGAAGCCCAACATGTTGATGCTAATTCGTGGTTAGTGAGGATATTAACTTTGAATGCTCAAGATTCGTATTGGCACTCTTTGATTGTTTGTACTAATGTATACTTTGCCATTATTACCAATTTGTGTGTTGTTAATCAGTGTTATTATTTTGGAGGTTATTTGCTTGATTGTTTTGATTAAACTCAGACATATTAGATGTTCTAATCAGCCATTATTAATTCTTTATGCTTATCACTTATCTTTGAGAGTTATCTTCATGACATTAGCATTGTTAATCTAGGGAAATACATTTTATAATTCTTCTTAATAAACTGGTGTGGTTATTGTTTAAGGTTCAAGATCTTTGAATATATTGATTATTGTTGATGATTACATTCCTCATTGATTGCATCCCCTCATTCCTGTGTCGCTTCGATCCATTGACCTCTTGCACAGAATCCACTATTCAGTTTAAGCAATAGCTAGGATTCTGTGGTGCTGCAGCAGTTTTTGGTAGCAGATTACGGTTACGTCATTGATTGATGATGTCATAATGAGGTTAATGTAAGATTTTCTTTCTTTTATGAAACCAGATTTGTTGTTTTTTCTGAAATGTTATATAGATGTGACAAGATGAGTTGCTAGTTGCCTTAAGTGACTTTCCCCAGTTCTTGGGGACCCTCTAGGTTGAAGGGTATGTTTCTAGCGGTGTTTGGTTGAATTGAGTGAAGTGATTTGCGCTTGCACAGCTTGAGCTAATTTACAGATGATTGAGGTGTGTACGAATTTAGAGGAGTGGAGATACTCAAGTGGAATTTTAGAAGGAGTGGGCGTACTCCAATAGGTATGAGAGCAGGGAAGTGGCATTCTTCATTTGAGTGTGGCGCTTAATCAGGAAAAATTATCCATATGGTTGTTGATGACAGACCTAAGGAGAGAGGTCTGGGACTCCGGAGCATATTGACAAGTGTAGTGAGACACTTGGTATATGTTGTAATTTGTCCATTTAGTAGACCGATCCGGCGTGATTGGTAAGTCGAGGTTGTGAGATAATTGGTGTGATTGAAACTATACTGAGACTTAGTGAGTACAAAGTGCACTAGGACAACGGTCCACGGGTCAGTTGAGAAGTGAAATTTGCAGGTCGAATTTTGCTCGCGATTGAGGGGAACTGTGAGAAAGAGTAGGCAAAAGCTGAAGGTTGCTTTGGAAGGTTCTGAAGAGATTGTACTACCCTACCTATAGTAAATGGGCAAATTTGTTTTCTTATTTTTGGTTTTAAGTTTTGCTCACAAATTAATATTGCGTTGATTTTATGTGTGGGTTGTGGAAGACATAGGTACGATAGACTTTGTCAGCGTCTCAGCAATCGTGCTGGGAAGGGTTGTGTATGTGTTAGTGTGACATAAGTGGTGCCGTGCTGTGATTGGTTGATTAGCGAGAAGGATTGCACACGGATTTGTCGAACAGTCTGACAATAGAGTAACGTTATTGGAAGGTGAGAGGGTCGAAGAGCATTGTGGGATTGTGGTCACTTTTCCTGATTGGTTGTTTTTCTTTATATTCGATTTATTATTTGGTTTGCTTAGTTTAACTCAGTTCGTAAATCAGTTTTGCTCTGGACATCAGTTTTTAGTAAAATTCAGTTGAAAATCAAGTTTTTCAAGGCTTTGAGAAGTGCATTAAGAGGTGATGTATATATTCTGGCATTCGAAGGAGAAATTTGTCTACCAGAAAATACTCCGGCATACATCATATTTGAGGAGAAGGGTGCAGGAGCATGTCTTTGGTTGAAACATTGGGTTAAGATTGCAAGAAAGGAAGGTTGTTTGGCTTTTCCGGAGAATGGAACATTTAATTTGAGAATTTTGGAGAATTTGAGGTTGAAGATGTACAGTTTAAAACCTCCACCAAGGCCAGCACAGTATGAGGCTTTAGCGATTTGGGAGCTAGTAGCTAGACAACAACAGGCATTGGAATTTGAAAAAAAAATGAGGAGAGTAGAAAAGACGCTAGCGGAGGTTAGATGGGATGAAGAACAGAAAAGGTGGAGAACAGAAACACTACAGGGAATCAGATTATTTCCTGCAAGGACAAAGGAGGATGAGATAAAAGATGGAAAGAAAAAGGGTTCAACAGAGACTAAAGAACAAAAATTGAAAGGCTTGAAACGAGTCATGTTTAATGATGACGATGAGATGGGCGAAGATTAAATAGTTTCTGAGATCTTAGAGACTGATCCTTCACCAAATACAAATCAAAGAAGTGATAGTGTATCAAATGGGAGTGGAATTAGTAATACAATTCCTACTGCACCACCCACATCAGAGATATCAAGAGATACCCTGAACAATGAAAGAGTTCAGATGCAGAGTAGTTTCAATGATTCATTGAACAATAGACAACAGTTGGAAATAAACATTCCTGAAATACAGCCAGAGACTCAGTTTATAAGAACGACTACTAATTTAGTGTTGTCTCCTGGTCATCGAGGGTTGGGTGTAATCCAAAGCGAGCCTGTTCAAATACAGATTCCACAAATGCAGAGCATGGGTGTAGGACAGATACAGAGGCTTGGATCTTTAGCTAATCCGGATGCAATTTCTGAACCAATTACGATGGGTCCGGTAACTCCATTATATGCACGAATAAACAATAGTGGAGTGAATTCTATAGTCCAAGTTCAGAATGGTTTTTTTTTAAAATCAGTTCCTATACAAGGACAAGTTCTGAATGAGACTAATTCCTTAATAGATTGTGCTCCTGTTGAGAATTCTGGGACTACAATTTACAATAATCAAGGACAGAGATTAATGATTCCACAACAATGCACAAGCTCGGGACAAGAACGAGATTTAGGTGCACAATCTATTTTCCTTGAAAGGTTTGTCTGCACAAGAAATAACGAAGTGGTTGGAAGATTTAAGTAATTCAAATACACTAGAAAGGAAAGACAGGTAAGAGGACACAATAAACATAGTGAGATTGGCAATGGAAGGAAATTACCTTTTGGAAGGGACCATGGTTGTGAACAGACTTGAGTCCTATACTGAAGCCCAGTTGAGATATTTGTGTAAAATAATTACCAGAGGAGCAGAGAAAGTACACCAGCAGTTACAAGAAATAGCAGATGAATATGATATTGACTTTTCAAATATGAAAAACCTGAAAAGAAGTTACAAATTAAACATGGAGAAGGAAGATTTTATACACATAAGAACTGCAGGGATGAAAACACATCTTAGAGAATTACTTGAGAGAGTGCAGGTTTGGAGAGCATTAGACAAGTATGAAGGCAGATGGGTTCAGAAGAGAGAAAGACCAAAGAAAGCTGATGTGACACAGACAGGAGACCCAGTGAAGATGCTACCAATGAGGGAAACACCTGGAGGGACTTTTATACATGTACCTTGGAATATGGGTGATATTTTAAGTTTTACAAATGATTAAGCAAGATTGAGAGAGAAACCAGTGGAATGGTACCAGCAGAGAGATAGGTTTGTGAAACTTGTGAAATGTCTGTGGGAAGATCTGAATACACTTTTCGATATTGTTGTTCCAGCAGATTTGTGGAGTGAATGCAAAAGGAGTGTGGATTGGCCAACGAGTGAACCGCAAATAGATCTGAAAACAGGAGCACCATCTCCTGAAGTAATGAAATATTACTATAAGGTCACTGAGTTTCTGAAAACAAGAGTTTCGCCGAAAAATGTTGATTGGCAATGGATAGATAGAACATCACAGGAAGGGAAGGAATTGGTTCATGCGTATTATGAAAGGTTGTTGAAGGCGTTCAAGCAATTTAGAGATGTGGAAACAATTGCCTGTACAGCAAATGCACATGCCGATACAGATTCAAATGATACAGAGTCCAATGGATCAAAAACAGGTAATCCTTTCGCAAGTGGTAACTATCACGATTGATCTTGATGATCAATCAGATGAAAATCAGCAGACAAATGAAGATGACAACTCAGTTGATTTAATTAATTTCTTTCCAGTCTTTGAAATGAAAGATCTGCCAATAGATGTCCAAGAGACAGTTAAGTTAAAAGTTTGGGACTTATCAGGAAAATACATTGGTTTTATTAAAAGAGTTGAAGGAGTCAGATTAACAATGAAAGAGAATGCAGTGTTTCCACAAACTGCACAATATCCAGTGACGAATGAGGCAATTGAAGGGATAAGACCTTTGATAGAACAATTTTTGGAGCAGGGAGTTTTAAAAGAAGTGATGAGTAGCCCGTGTAATTCACTAATAAGAGGTTTGAAAAAGCCGAATGGAAACATTCGTCTTGTCCAGGATTTGAGGAAAATAAATGATATTGTGGTGAAATGTTGCCCAGTCGTGCCAAATCAAGCTGTGATAATGTTTCAGATTCTGTGTAATGCAGAATGGTTCACAGTAATTGATTTGTGCCAAGCTTTCTTTTTTGTGCCTCTTCGCGAGGACACTAGATATCTCTTTTGTCTCAAATTTCTGACCAGAGTCTATTTTTGGTGTAGAATTCCTCAAGGGTTTTCGGAATCACCATCAATTTTCAATCAGATTTTGAAAAAGAACCTGGAGTCATTGGTAATGTCTTACCAATTGACATTAATGCAGTACATTGATGATTTGTTGATTGCATCAAAGGCAAAAGTAGGTTGTAGAAAGGAATCAATTGCACTGTTGAACTTTTTGTGAGACAATGGACATAAAGTATTTCCTACTAAGTTGCAGTATTGTCAGCAAGAGGTGAAATATTTGGGTAAAAGGATCGAGGAGAATTTCAAGAGAAAGAGTAGCGCCAATAATGAAAATGAAAATACCCAGCTCACAGAAAGAGTTGAGAATGTTTCTGGGAATGGTAGGGTATTGTCGCCAGTGGATTCCAAATTTTTCAGCCACTTCCAAACCACTGCAAAGGCTGACACATAAGGATGTTTCAGATCCCATAATGATGGATGAAGAATGCATAAGAGCATTTACTGAACTGAGAGAAAGTTTGTGTCAAGCTCCAGCTTTAGGTATGCCTGATTACACAAAACCTTTCCTGTTGCTTTGACATGAGCGTGATTGATGTTCTTTGTCTGTCTTGACACAGACACATGGTGGTGCAATCATCTGTAGCATATTTTTCAGCTACTTTTGATAACATTGCACCAGCCTTACCACAATGCTTACGAGCAGTTGCAGCAGTTGAGAAGAGTATAAATCAAAGTGAAAACATTGTGATGGGTTATCCTCTAACAGTGATGGTACCTAATTTGATAGAAATTTTATTGACTAGATCAAAGACACAATACCTGACAAATGAAAGATTGACACAATATGAGGTGGTTATCTTGGAGCACCAAATGTAACGAACAAAAGGTGATCAGTGCTTAACCCGGCATCACTGTTACCAAATGAGGCAGATGTTCCAAACAAAATAGATGACATTGAACATGATTGCTTGGAAGTGACGGAATTATGCTCCAAACCAAGAAATGACATTAAAGACTGTCTGGAAGACAATGAACAAATTATCTTTGCTGATGGTTCCTGTCTGAGAGACAACAGAGGTGCATTGAGAGCAGGCTTCGCAGTGTGCACAGTTACTGGCATACTGGAAGCTTCATAGCTTAAAGGAGTAATTTCTGCTCAGGTTGCAGAATTGGTGGCTCTTACTAGAGCATGTGAATTATCAGATCAGACGAAAGTAATGATCTACACTGACAGTTAGTATGTATTTGGTCACAAAGGGGGTTTCTAGAGCTGTCAGGTTCACCTGTGAGAAATGGTGAAAGGATACATGACTTGCTACAAGCTGTACAGAAACCTGAGAAAATTGCAGTGGTTAAATGCAGTGCACACCAGAGAGGACAAGATTATGTAACTTTGGGAAATGCTTATGCAGACCATGTTGCAAACTGTTGTGCTTTAAATGGAATTTCATTCAAAGGAAATTGGGAATTAATGTCTGAAAATGATGAAGTGTATACAAATTTCACGATTCAAATTGCTGAGACTTTAGAAGAGTTGAAAGCTATACAGAAAAACGTTCCAGAAGACGAGTGTAGGGATTGGCTAAAACATCATTGCATTCAAAGAGAAGATGAGATTTGGGTGACAAAGAAGGGAAAGTGGTTTTACCAAACAGTCTGTTGACACAAATGGCCAGATAGTATCATGATCAGGCACATATAGGGAGAGACGCAGTGATCAGGTGTTTTAAACAGTTCTGGTATTATCCAAAATTTAGACAAGTTGCTGAACTGGTTTGACATAGGTGTGTAGTCTGCCAGCAAATGAATGTTGGCAAAAGAACAGTTGTCAACATGGGACATATAGGTATGGCAGGAGGTCCATTCAGCAGAATGCAAATGGATTTTAATGAGATGCCTGCGTGTGCTGGTTTGAAATATGTGCTGGTGATTGTGTGTATTTTGAGTCACTGGATTGAGGCATATCCTCCAAGGAGAAATGATAGCCTTACAGTAGCTAAGTTACTTCTGAGAGAGCTAATTCCATGTTTTGGTTTCCTGGTCTCTATATAATCAGATAGGGGAAACCACTTCTATACTTAAGTGATAAAATTGCTTTTTTCAGCATTAAACAATCTGCAGAAACTACATTGTAGTTATCGCCCAGAAGCCTCAGGACTTGTAGAGCAGATGAATGGAACTTGAAAATCACGAAAGGCAAAAGTATGTGCATCAAGAAATTTAAAGTGGCCAGATGCTTTACCATTAGTGCTAATGTCAATGAGAAGTACTCCTGACAAGAAGACTGGGTTGTCTCCTCATGAAATTCTAATGGGGAGAGCAATGAGTTTGCCAGCGATACCTGCAAATGCACTTGTGAATATTACAGATGATATGGTGCTAGACTATTGCAAAAGCCTAGCTGATGTGGTTCGGTCTTTTTCTCATCAGGTGGAAGCAACAACAGTACCACAAATGCAAGGTCAAGACCACAACTTGAGAGATGGTGATTGGGTGATCATACGGAAGCATGTGAGGAAGTGTTGTCTGGAACCACGTGGAAGGGTCCTTATCAGATCATACTTACAACAACAGCTGTGAAGTGTGCAGGTCTGCCGAACTGGGTACCCACCAGCCACACAAGAAAGGTGAATGACCCAATAGACTAAGCAGAAGAACTGTTGAGATTACCGGCAATTGACAACATTGCGAGCAAAGAACAGGAAAGTGAAGAGCCGAATACTGAGAATGAGCGAGCTGTGCCTACTTCTATAACAGATGAAAAGGAACAAAGCCCCGAAGAAGCTGAACAATCTGCAGAGGAGTAGAAGAAGAGTCAGTTCATGAGGAAAGAGAACTTTTGATTGAGAGAAAGTCTGATCAGAGGAGAGTGTCCTCAGGCAAGAGTGATCAGAGACTTTCGGCTGAGAGAAGATCTGCTCAGAGGAGGGTTTTGACATACCAAACTGAACAAAGGACTGACCCCATTGGGAAAGGAATTGAGGGTAGTCCCTCCCAAATAGATTATACTCTCCCTGAACCAGTTAAGGGAACATCGGAATAAAAAGGTTTAAAGTCGAGTGAAGACTCAATTATGAGAAAGTTGCTAACGAAAAAGACATTGAAAGGAGACAATTGGCCAGAGAAAAGTTCAAAGAGTGGAAAAATTAATGTAGTACCACCAATTCAGGATGAAAAATAATTGGATGAAGGAGAAAATAGTAGGGGAGAATTAGGTGAAAGCATCGAAAGACCGAAAAGAAAGAGAGTTGCAAGCAAGCGATATGCTGGAGCAGAATGGGCATTTATAACTACAAATGATTGGTAAGAAGAATTCTTGAGTTACTGCCTTGATAGAAATTTTTTATTCTGGCACGTAAAGATTATGAAAGAGAATTTGGGACAAAGTTAAAAAGACATGAAAGTCAGGCATAAAAGAGACATTAATAACTGGAATTGACAAATAAATAACAGAACTTGACAAGCTGCTATACCGAAAATTGACAAAAATAGACTGTCCTGAGAGAATGAATTATTATTATTTTTTTTTTATTTAGGCAGGATTTTTGGATTGTTTACTTAATTTTTAGAGTTTTTGTAAAAAACATTTTTTTTTATTTTTTTTTATTTTTTTTTTAGACTATGGAGACCATGAGAAACTTGCATAACCAAAACAGTAGAATTCGTTGTTGTAAAGTTTTAGGTATTGGATTGGCGGTAGCGAGTGTGTTAATGTGTTTATTGTTGTTCGAAAGGTGACTGTTTATGAGACAAATGGAGCCAACCATACCCCAAAGATTGATAATTCTCTGAGTACTACTGGTACATCACTGACTAAAGATAAGTTTAGAATAGATGTCAAAAACTTACATGAAGAGAAAGAGCTTTCTTCTAATGTTTTCTATAGTTTATTGTATGAGTATGTTGAAGTGATGGACGCAAAAGATTGTTATGTATGTACACAGATTCCGACTTCAGTAGAAGTAGAAGTTGCAGTCTTTGACTAACGCGCTTCTATAACCAAGAATATATTCAATATTTCTATTCAAATTATGACATGGTATTCTCGTTTGTACCTCTCATAGGTAAGTTGAATAAAATAGCCAAAGACAATAACATAGTTATCATGAGAGATTTCTTTGAGCCTACTTTCACTTTTGGCACAGCATTCGTGCACAGAAACAATTTACCATGTTTCTAACACCTGCAGAGAAGAAATTTGTAGATAACACAGAAGACAGAAGGATAGAAATAAAAGCAAGGATAGATAAGGAAATAATTAGTAGAAGACCCAGGATTGGTCATGCTTATACCGATATTACTAAACAAGGAAAACTAACATTGGATGTTGAACATGTGGGGAGACTGTGTAAATATAGGCCATGGACTAAGAATGATAGAGTTTTTGTGGGAACAAGTGAGTGTAGACATGTGTTTATGTTTAGGCGTAAGTGGGATTTTATGATGAATGGACAGGATCTGTGGGTAAATGGAGATGCTGATTTACAACATATTTTATCTATTGTCAGGAAGGTAGAGATATCAAGTAGAAGTGCTAAAGTGGTGTAAATGGATGACAATACAATAGGGCTGAATGGGTAAGTAAAATTATCAACAAACCTGCAAAAAAAGGGGGGATTCTAAAACAAACATTCTGAAGGTATGAGGGAGGAACAATATGAAGGAAACAGGGAAAACCTAAGATGTTTCCATTCTGACAGTAAGTTGCATCTTGCATATAGCAAAACTTGTCCAGCCCTCAAACAGAAATGTTTTATTTGTGGGGTGAATGGACATTTTTCTAAAGTTTATAAGAAAAATAGAGAACTAAAGGTCAAATGAGTAAATAATGGTGCGATAAGTGAGGAAGAGACATCACTATATGACACACAGAAAGAAGACAAATTTGTGTTAAGTGTAAAGGAGGGTGAAAACAAGATTTTGAATATTGACAATGTAATGATAAGGAAGAAACCTTTATGCAGTATGACAATTGGAGGTAACAGAATGCACATTTATGCAGATTCAAGTTCTCCATATGTCATTATTAATGAAAATGTATGGAAATGAAGATTTGTAGACAAATTAGGCAGTACACTAGAAGAACCCAACATCAGTCATCCTGAAGGGTGCTCAGGGGAAAGAACTGAGAAGTTAGATTTATTGTTTAATTATTTTCAGGTTGAAAAATCAACAGAGCATTGGTAAACTTTATATTGCAAGAAAAGGACCCTCAGTACAAGGTTGGTTTGACCAAGGTGAGGATGCTGAATCCTAACAGTCCGGAACCAGTAATGATCATAAATGAAGGAAAGTGAACAGGTAGTACCATGCTAACAACATTTTCTAAAATATTAAATGGGAAAATTGGAAAGTTAACTGAGTTTGAGCATGAGATTATACTAAAGAAATGTGCAGGCCCTCGGACACATAAAGCAAGGAACATCCCTATCCTAATTGTAAAGGATGATATAATTGAAACATTGAATCATCTGAATGGTTTTCCCCTATTGTAGTGGCCAGATGTGTGAATGGGGAAATCAGGCTGTGTATTGACTTTCACCATTTAAGTAATAATATCCTGGTATATCAGTTTTGTTGTCCAGGCTATCAAAGATATTGGCACTTGTAAAAAACACTACATTTGTTTCCACTATAGATTTCTCCATGGGTTACCATGATTTTTCTCCGCTGGAAGGGTGTAAGAGTTATACAGCTTTTGTAACTCCCATTGGTGTTACCCGAAAACCTTTTGGGCTTGCGGCAGCTGCTGCAGTTCTCCAATGAATGATGCAACAACTCTTTGGGAACATGTCTAATCTCCATTGTTTTCAGGATGGTATTCTGATGTATGGAAAGGAGAAACAAGAACCTGGTTACAATTTAGAAAGAGTAATGGAAATTTTGAATGCAAGGGGTCTGACTGTGAAATATTCCAAATGGAGGTTTGCTGGGAAGTCTGTGCAATATTTGGGTCATGTATTAAGCAAGGATGGTGTAAGACCAGAACCTGAATTGGTGGAGGCAATACAATTGGCTCCTGCACCCATAAGCAACAATGATGTAAGATATTTTTTGTGTCTCTCAGAATTTTATCCAAATATAGTAAAAATTACTGCAGAACATTTCACATTAGACGGTTGTCAAAAAACAAATGTAAATTTGATTAATGTGAGGAATTCAAAAAGGAATTTAAGGATGTCAAATCAACAATTGCAAAAGCCACTACCAGAGTGGTTTTGATCACAATCTTACAAGCATGATTACTACTGATGCTAACTGTAAGGAGTTAGACACAGTTTTGTCTCAAACATTAAAAGAAGGTGGAGAATCTATTATAGCATACGCATCCAGAGCTCTGACACCTGCAGAAGAAAGGTACTCAGTCATCGAGAGGGAACCCTTAGCTTGTGTATGGGCTTTAGAACACTATAGGTCCTTTGTCAAGTTACTTACCACAGAAGGAATGATCAAAGCTCCCACCAGGAGGAGAATCCTACATATCTGGTGATTTGGTCAACATGTTTCAGCCAAGTGTGGCCCCTACAGGTCCGGGGCATTTTGCCAGGACCATAAGCAATGGACTACCTACAATTTTGAGGTCATCCCAGTAAGTAGGTATAGCAGTACGCGTATTAACTTGCAAACCATCATATAGGGGGTCATTCTGACCCCGGCCGGCGGCGGTAGCCGCCAGCCTGGCTGGGACCGCCAGAAGACCGTACCGCGGTTAAAAGACCGCAGCGGTCATTCTGGGTTCCCCACTGGGCTGGCGGGCGACCGCCAAAAGGCCGCCAGCCAGCCCAGTGGGAAACACCCTTCCACGATGAAGCCGGCTCCGAATGGAGCCGGCGGAGTGGAAGGTGTGCGACAGGTGCAGTAGCACCCGTCGCGAATTTCAGTGTCTGCTGAGCAGACACTGAAATTCAAAGTGGGGCCCTCTTACGGGGGCCCCTGCAGTGCCCATGCCATTGGCATGGGCACTGCAGGGGCCCCCAGGGGCCCCATGGCACCCCTCACCACCATCCTGTTCCTGGCGGTCAAAACCGCCAGGAACAGGATGGCGGTGAGGGGGTCGGAATCCCCATGGCGGCGCAGCTCCCATGGGCAGCGGAAAGTCGGCGGTACACTGCCGACTTTCCGTTTCTGGCTGCGGCTGTACCGCCACGGTCAGAATGCCCTGTGGAGCACCGCCAGCCTGTTGGCGGTGCTCCCGCCGACCCCGGCCCCGGCGGTCCTTGACCGCCGGGGTCGGAATGACCCCCATAGTCTTCAATGGCTCTATAGGCACATTAATATTGGAGGCACTAATCTGTGGCCTTAGTGCAATATTAGATATCGTCTCAAGGAGCTATTTTCCTCCATGATAGAAAGCATGCCAACTGCCGATGTGTTCCATGTCTCTCTCATCCCAGATGTTAAGGGACGCTCAAGTGAATGAGACTTAATGATGATGCTACCCATGACATCACCTCAAATGAGATAACATATAACGGTGCTGTTGAATACATGGATGAGGGTCTTTAAGAAAATCTTTTTTGGACCCTTGACATGTAGCCAGTGTGGTTCACTTTTTTGTTATTATGAGTATCTGCAATAGGAAGCTGAGTGAACATTTTTGAGTTGCTTCACATCCCCCCGTTTTCTGGTTTATACAGGAATGATCAAAGTGTTAGCTTATATAGCTAGAATGTCTATGAAACTTCAAGATTTCTTGTATAACATAATCTATGGTCCGGGCAAGGATAATGTAACTACAGATTGTTTTATCACGAATGTCATTACAAATCACAGAAGATGTGAGTGTGGAATGGGATGCATTTCAAATAGCTTTAGTACATGATGTAGGTGTTCCAGCAATAGACAAAGAAGTGTGGTTAGAAGAATATGTAAAAGACGAAATGCTCCAGGATGTTTTGAAATACATGATTAATGGTTGGCCCACTAAAGGAGCACAAAAATAAGATCTAAGGTGTTTTGCAGAGGTTAGAGGTGAACTATCCCATGTAAACAGTATACTTTGGAGAGGAGATAGGGCAGTTCCTCCAAGCAAATTAAGGTGCTATGGAATGTCATGAAGGACATGGTGGTATTGTAAGGACCAAACAGTCTGTGAAGAAAAATCTTTGGTTGCCAATTATAGATTTTTTGGGAGAGGTTAGACAGAAGTTGTGTAATATGTGTGAATGCCGATAAATTGTTAAAAACTTTGAGACCTAACATGAGTGAACATTCTATTCCCAAAATACAGTGGGAGACTGTTGCAGTAGATATTTTGGGTCCCACAGGAATCAAATCTAAGGCCCAGATTCTAAAATGTGTCACGCAGTGCAGCAGCCAAAAGAGCAGTGCTGCGCTGTGCTGCGTGACAAGTAGAGAGCAGGAGAGCACCATATTCAATAGATATGGCACTCTCCTCCTCTCCCTAGCATCGGTGCTGAGTTCAGCTGCCTTGCGCCATGCACACAAATTAACGCCATAGTGCTAGGGTGTGTGCGTGAGTCTAGCATAGGTTTTGTACAGGAAGGGTACCCTCACTGTACAAAATACTATGCCTAGGCAAGTGTAAATGCTTTTCCTACTTTGTAAGTGTTCTGTGCAGTGCAGCATACATTCAAAGTCAGAAAAGCAGGGAGACAGAAATACATTTCTCCGTTTAGCGCTTGCTTTCCTAAGACATTCCTTTTTGGTGCTAAACCCTGTCTTCTGATGTTTCAGAATAGCGTTTAGCGTCAAAAAGCATGAGTGGTAGCACGGGCACGCCCATGTACTACCCATGGTATGCCCTCTTGACGCAAAGTAATGCAAAGCAGCTGCTTTCACGCAGCTTTGCATTACTTTGCCACCCAAACCAATTGCACATACCTATGTGCGTTGGTTTGTGAATGCCAAAAATATTTGAGCGTTGGCTTAGCTTTACAAAAGCAACGCTAAACTGACGCTAAACCTGTGAGAATCTGGGACCAAGTATGTTATTGTTGTAATATTCTCATGGTGGCCTGCAGTTAAAATAGTGGACACAATTGACACTGACTCTGTTTTATGTTTCCTAAATAAAGTATTCACAGAGGAAGGGTTACCAGTTCAAAATATCACGGACAATGGTGTAGAATTTGTGGGAGGGAAAGCTAAACTTTAATTCAATAGAGCTGGTATTAAACATCGCACCTCATCACTTTATAATCCCTACGGAAATTACATGATTGAGCAATTCAGTACTTAAACCTGCTATACAGATGGCTGGAGTTAACAATGAAGAATAGGAGTTGCAAATATACAAGACAGCATGGTTGTATAGAACTACTATTAATATCATTGAATTCTCCTTTTGAAATTATGAGAGGAAGGATACCTGGAACTAAGAGCAGCCATTCATGGCTGGTAGAAGCCACCACTATTCTTGGGGATTTGGATGAGTTGAGAAAAAAAATTGAAAACACTCACAAGAGTTATTAATCACAGTATGATTGTAAGAGAGGATTGGCGAGTGGTTCTAATATCAGTGTGGGAATGTAGGTGAAAGTTTAAAAAAACCTGGAAAGTAAAAAAGGGAAAATTCCATTTTCTGGACCATTTAAAGTAAAAGAGGTTTTAAAGAATGCTGTGAAACTTAGAAATGGAAAGGTGTGGAATTTGAAAAGGATTGCCACACTCAGAGGGGAAAAACATATCTATCATAATGAGTTTCCTGATGTGCACATAGATTTTGAAAGTGATGTGAAATTGCAAAGTTAGGAAAGGGTACCGGAATATGAAGAGTGGGAGCCTACTGAAAACATTGTACATTCTGAGGAAGTTTCAGGGTATTCTAATAATTCTACTTATGAAAAAGTGAATATACCAGGTAATAGGAAATAAGTAAATTTGGAAGAGAAAATAATTCACAAGAAGCCAGCCTGGATGTCTGTTTATATTCGCAAAGAGAAGGGCTGATTTTGTGTCCTTCCCGCTCATTTCTGTTTTAATATTGTACTGCTTGCTTTTTGTATTTTAGTATTTAGATGCATTATGCTTCAATATTTTAGATGTATTTAAACTCTTGTTATTTATTTATATTTCAGTATGTTAATTCTTTTATCTTTATATTTTGTTATTATGATTTTTTGTTAAATTTCCAGTTTTTCTAGAGGAAGAGGATGTGCGTGTTTACATTAAGTTTACTTTTATGTTACACTGTAATGAGCTTTCAGAGCTCGGTACTCCAGTTTGGAATAGTGGAGTAGGTACAGTGACAGTTGGAGGAGGAGAAGATATGAAGTTGACATATGTACCTTGTTTAGATTAAATCCTATTCAGTTGTCTCATCATGATTACTTAACAGACACCTTTCTTGAAGGCATTTTCCTTTTTAGGTCTCGGCTAGACAAAACATAAGCTGTCTCTTCGAGCCTATTGTAATGTTACACCAGGCTTGGTGCATGTCCGTTGCTTACTATTTGTTCGCTTGTGTGGCACTCACCTTTGCACCCTCATAATTGATCACTGCAGGCCTAGCATCATTCCTGTTCCTGTCTGTGGAGCAGGGACCAAGCACTGATTGATTCAACTTAATCAGTGCCAGTCCACTGCTCCTAATGTGATTGAGGGGCTTCTCTTTAACTTCTAGGGCCTTGCAAATAGAAGGCGTGTGACTGGCAAAAACGTTCCCAAGAGGACAAACAAAATTGCAAAGCTTTATATTTCTGTAGTTAACTTGTTTCATTTACTTTACCAGGTCTTCTTTTCTCACTTTGCACTCTTGTTTTTGCTCGTGGGCACTGTTTGCAAAAGATGACGATTAGATTATTCTAAATGTTGCATGGTGGCATTGTTTCTTACTTATGTGCAATTTCTGAAAATATGCTCTAACACTTAATCATGCAGCACATCCCAATCCACATCACACCACTCCAATCTAATCCACCCCACTCCAATCCATGCAACTCCACCCCCCTCATCCATACTAATTCACCCCACTAAATCCAATCTACCCTCTCAATCCAATCTATCCAAGACCAATCTCGTCCACCATGTGCCAATACAATACAATCCCACCCCATTCCAATCCAAACAACTCACCCTAATCCGCTACAATCCACATCACTCCAATCTGCTCCATCTGCCCCACTCCAACCTAAACCAATCTGTTCCACTCCAATCTGCCCTACTCCAATCTAAAACAATCTGACCCAGTCCAATCCAAAACAATCTGTCCACTCCAATCCACAACAATCTGTGCCACTCCATTCTCCCCCATTCAAAATACAGAACAATCTGCCCACCCCAGTCTGCCCCACTCCAGTCCAAAACAAGCTATCCCACTCCAATTTCCCCCCACTCCAGTCCACAAACTCCACCCCACTCAAACCCAGTACAATCTGCCCCATTTTAATAAAAACAATCTTCACCATTCCAATCCAAAACAATCTACTCCACTCCAATCGAAAGTAATCTACCCCACTCCAATCTAAAACAATCTGCCCTACTCGAGTTTGGCCCACTCCAATCCAAAACAATCTGCACCACTCCGATCTGCCCCATTTCCAACATCTCCCTCTCTCCAGTTTGCCCCACTCCGATCTAAAACAATCTGCCGCATTTGCAATCCAGAACAATCTGCCCCACTTCAGTCCAAAACAACCTGCCACACTCCAATCTGCCCCACTCTAATCCAAAACATTCCGCCCGATCCAATAAAAAAATCTGCCCCAATCACATCCAAAACAAACTGTCCCACTCCAATCGAAAACAATCTTCACCACTTCAATCCAAAACAATTTACCCCACTCCAATCTAAAACAATCTGCCCCACTCCAACCTGTCCCAGGCCAACCCAAAACAATATGCCCCTCCTAGTCTAAACAGCTTGCCCTACTCTGACATCAAACAATCTGCCCCACAACTATTTGCCCTACTCACAATCCAAAACAATCTGCACACTCCAATCCAAAACAAAATGGCCCACTTCAATCCAAAACTATGTGCCCCATTCTAATCTAAAACAATCTGCCCCACTCCAATCCAAAACAATCTTCCCCACTCTAATCTAAAACAATCTGCCCCACTGCAATCTGCCCCACTTTAATCCAATACAACTCGCCCCACTCCAATCCAAAACAATATGTCCCACTCTAATCTAAAGCAATCTGCCCACTCAGGTCCAAAACAACCATGCCCACTCCAATCCAATGCAATCTGCCCCACTCCAACCCAAAACAATCTGCCCCATTCCAAACCAAAACAATCTGCCCCACTCCAATCTACCTCACTCCAATCTAAAACAATCTACCCTACTCTAATCTAAAACAATCTAACCCTCTCCAAACGGAAAGAATCTGCTCCAATCCCCTACTCCAATCCCATCTGTCCCACTCTATTCCAATCCACCCCACTCCAAACCAGTCCACCTCACCCGATCCACCCCATTCCTCCCCATCCCAATCCATCCAATCCAATCTGCCCCACACCAATCAGCCCCACTCCAATCCAAAATGATCTGCCCCATTTGATATGACACACTCCAATCCAAAATACTCTGCCCCACTCCAATCCAAAACAATCCGCCCCACTCCAGTCTGCCCCACTCCAATCTGCCCTTCTCCAATCCAAAACAATCTGCCCATCTCCAGCCTTCTTCACTCTAATCTGATCCACTCATATCCAAAACAATCTGCTCCACTCCAATTTGCCCCACTCCAATCTACCCCACTACAACCTGCCCCACTCCACTGTGCCCCACTCCAATATGCCCCACTCTAATCCAATCCACCTCACCCCAACCCACTCTGCACCACTCCACCCCAATCCCTCTACTCCAATTCAAAACAACACCACTCCAATCCAAAACAATTTGTCCAAGTCCAATCCAAAACAATCTCCCTCACTCCCTCCTGCACCACTCAAATCAGCCATACTCCAATCTAGAACAATCTGCCCCACTCCAGTCAGCCCCACTCCAACCCAAAACAATATGCCTCACTCCAATCCAAAACACTCTGCCCCATTCCACTCTACCCCACTACAATCCAAAACAATCTGTCCCACTCCAGTTTGGCCCACTTCCATCCAAAACAATCTGGCTAACTCCAATATGTTTCACTTCAATCTGCCCCACTCCAATCTAATCCAATCCATCCAACCCCAAAACCCTCCAATCCACTCCACTCCAATACAAACCACCATAATCTACTCCACTCCAATCCAAAACAATCTGCCCCACAGCAATCTGCCCCACTCCAATCCAAAACAATCTGCCAAAGTCCAACCCAAAACAATCTGCTGCACTCCAACCGAAAACATTCTGCCCCACTCCAGCACAAACAATCTGCCCCACTCCAATCCAAAACAATCTGCCGCACTCCAATCCAAAACAATCCACCCCACTACATCCCAATTCACCCCACTCCAATTCACCACAATCCAACCCATAGCAATCCAATCCACGTAACACCAATCCAATACACTCACTCCACTCTACCTCAATCCACACCTCTCCAATCCAACCCACCACAGTCCATCCCACTCCAGTCCAATCCACCCCACTTCAGTCCAATCCACCACATTCAATCCAATCCACCCCACCCCATTCCAAACCAACCCACTCCATTCCAATCCAACCCACCCCATTCCAGTCCAATCTAGCCCCCTCACTCATATCCATTCCACCTCATTCCAATCCAATCAACCCCACACCATTCCAATCTACCACAACCCAATCTACCCAAACCTATCCACCTACCCCACTCCAATGAATCCCACTTAAATCCAATTCACTTTAATCTACTCTACTCCAATCCAGTCCACCCCACACTAAACTACCTTCATGTAACCCACTGCAGTCCAATCCATCCCACACAACCCACCCCACTCAAATCCACTCTAATCTACTCCAGTGCAATCCATCACAATTGACCCCACTCAAATCCAGTCCACCTCACTTCAATCCAGTCCACCCCACTCCAAACCACACCACCTCACTTCGATCCAACCCAATCCAATCCACTCCATCCAATCCACCCCTTCCAGTCCATCCCTCTCCACTCCAATCTACCCCGCTCTACTCCTGTCCAATCAACTACAATCTACCTAACTCTACCCTAATCTAATCCACCCCTCCCCAGTTCAGTCCACCCCACTACAATCCAATCCAATCCATCTCATTCCAGTCCAATCCACCCCACTCCAATCCACTCCACATCACTCTAGTCCAATCTACCCCACCTCACCCCACACTAATCCAATCCACCCAACTCCAGTCCATTCCACCCCACTCCAATCCAATAAATGTAATCCAACCACTCCAACCCACTCTAAATCACCCCACTCCAAACCACCCACTCTAATCGAATCCACTCCCCTCCAGTCAAATCCAATCCACCTCATTCCAATCTAATAAATCCAATCCTCCCTATTCCAATCCAATAAATCAATCCACACCACTCCAGCACCGTTCAATCCAATCCACCCACCCACCCCACTCTAATTCACCCCACTCCAAACCACCCACTCTTATTGAATCCATCCCACCCCAGTCCTATCACTCCAATTCAGTCCACCCACCCCAATCTAATCCAACCCAGACCCCCAATCCACCCCACTCTAGTCCATCCCACCCCAATCATCCTAATCCAATCTAACTCACCCCATTTCAATTCATCCTATTCCACTCCAGGCCACTCCACTGCTATCCAGTTCACTACAAACCACACCCCTCCAATCCAAAACACTTTATCCCAATCCGCCTGCCATATTATGTGCAATAATACAACCTGGTGGTGTCCTGCTGGCGCGGCGCTGCCAGCGGTTGAAGCGCCCCTTTCCGTCCCTGCCGGAAGACCTCCTTCCCTGACCAGGTAAGTTGATCGTCCGACAGGGTAGGGGTGGGAGGTGTTGTGTGTGAGTGTGTGGTGTCTGTGTGTGTGCATGAATTTGTGTATGCATGGTTGTATGTGTGTCTGAATGTAGAAGTGAGTACATGTATGCATGTAGGTGTGTATGCGTATGTGTATGCGAGTGTGAGTTCTGAGGTGAACGCAAGTATGAATGTGCGTGAGTGAATGCGTGTATGTAAGTATAGGTGAATGAGTATATGCATGGTGCCTGTGGGTGCCTGTGTGCATGTGCATGTATGCAAGGAGGGGGGCACTGTGTATGGAGGGGTGGGCTGTGTGGGTGCTGTGTATGGAGGTGGGCGGGGTTTGGGAGAGGGGGCCGATGTGTATGGAGGGGGGTTTAGTGCTTGCTGGGGGGAGGGTCGTCTACAGGCAGGTGACAGGGAAGAAATTACGGTAGCCTTTCCACCAGGGGTTCAGAGGCTGTGCTACTGCTGCAGAAACCCTGGTCGAAAGGCAGCTCTTAATACCGCCGTGGTCTTCTGTGGACCACCAGGCTGGAGAGGATCATCTCCAGCCCGGCGGTTCCGACCACGCTGGCGGATGAGTGGAGATGTGGTGGGTTGGTAGAGGCCAACCGGCCACACTCATAATGTGGTGGTCTTCACCACCAGCCTGTTGGCGGTGGGACCACCACCTTTACCCTGGCGATCAGAAGACTGCCATGGTCATAATCACCCCCTATGTGTCTATTTGTGAATATTATATGCTTTTCATTAGTACTGAAATATTGCATGTATATTTTGCTTATTAGTGGGTCATTTAACTACTGGAGCGTGTAAGTGCATACCCGTGCTGCAATCACAGGTGAACCACTTGAAATTGTGATGTAAGACCTGGGTGTACTGTGTGTCTGTCTCTCTCAAACCCATTCCCCGTTCCCTCGAGTGCCTAGCTTTGTCTAATACTACCTCATTGGTACTGATGGAGTTGCCATCTGGAGAGTGGATTGATGTCAAAACGCAACTGATAACATTGGCAAAACCTGCCAATCACATGGGGTGAATCCATTACTGCACCTCACAGTTTTTCCCTTGGGCGATTTTACTGCCTCATTCTCATCAGTAGGAGGAATCTTTTTCACCCCACCAAGTTCTTCATATTATTCCAACTATTTTAATCCATTTATTTCTTCTTGTAACATCTGGAAGACTCTGTTTGGGACAAAAACTCTGAATTGTTTTATAATTTAAACCGCAGCCAAGGGTCCCATTCCCTACTGGCTATGCAACTGCCAATTCCATGAACTGGTGCCAAGAGTTCAAAAAGTTAAACTAAACTTCTTTCTCATGGACCAGCTTATAAACTAAGGTTTATTTAAAGAAAATTAGGCAAACCCAGTAACCCCAGGACCCGGGTATGTAAATATAATAAGAAGCCCCTCGCCCTCCAATATTGAGGTTGGTTGTAGTCGGAAGGAAAATATAGAGTCAATTGTATGTTTACAAGCTTCTGTCAGGAGACGGAAGGCTGACGGTGGGATTAATTTTGGATTTAATTTCCTGTGGACTTGATAAGACTTATTTTAATTGACAGTTAAAACATTAATCATTGCAGAAAAGCATACTTGATTTAGGGATCAAGGGGGAATCATTGATTGTGAATTGGACACATTGGAATAAAAAGCAGAAAAGTTTTAATTATTTTGTGTTGTTAGGGTGCTACCTGAGAAAAATATGACTTTTGTCCTGATGATGACCCTTTAATGGTTGGTTCTTTTTGTGGGGTCGAAATGTTGACATTAATTCTTGTGAAAAATTAGTATCTTCTGGACACCTGGATTGAAGGGGTCTTTTTGAAGATCACTCCTCATACATTTTAGCCACAATATGTATATATTGTAGCCAACACTTGGCACATTATTTATTTATCATGTTTCACTGTGCCGGTATCCTGCGAGCACCTAAGTATGTTTATTCATGTTAATAATTTACTAAAATGCTATTCAAATAAAATTCTTTCAACCTTGCGGGTACACAGGGTTTTCAAAGAAATTGTTTGACATGGGAGTTAAAGTCTACTCAACCCCCTTTAGGTCAGAAATTTCTTATTATATAAACTAAGGTTTGTGACAACCCAACCAACCACTCAGGTGCTGAGCTACACTTAAATGTTTTAGAGGAAACCAACCAAAATTCTGGTTAGTTTCTCTTCGTGTACTGTCCATTTGCAAGGTGTTTAGACATCCAATAACAACAGGAATGCCTCAGAATCCAATACAATGGAGGCAATCTGTAATAACCATCTCCAGTAGGCTTAAGGCTACCAGAGGCTTCTTCCTCAGCTGGACTACCTACAGAAGATCACATTTCTTTGTGGCAGGTGTAAGCAACTGACCATACCTTTGGTCTTCCTTTTCAACGTGTCATCTTCTTACATGCAACTTTCTCTCCTCTTGTAACTTGCTCATGTCAGATTGGAGAAATGTAAAGGTCTCATCTCTACCCCATTGTAAATTTTATGAGCCCAGCCCAAACAATCACAAAACGAACAAAACTAAGCTAAACGGACAGTCACTGATGTGAGGGGGTGCAATGGGCAGTACCTGAGAAATGAGTGGGGTAGGTACAGGGCAAAAACAGCTTCATGCGTGGTCCACAGTGGCTGTCAGTGGTAACCCTCAGCTTGACAGCACAAACATGATGCACCCCCCCACCCACCTAGGAGGAGGCACCCCAGGCATTCATATATACACACAAGCATAACAAGCATTCATGCATTTTAGACCTGTGAGCTCTTATTGTGAATACCCCTATTTTTTGGCTTCTGACCTACTGGTTTGATCCTGTGCTGTATTTCCTCACTGCTGGCTTTAGGACTCTGGGCACTTTACCACTCCTGACCACTACTAAAGTGCAAGTGCTGTCTGTCTAAATTGCATTGGTAAATGGTTTATCCATGATTGGCATATTGTATTTACTAGTAAGCCTCTAGTACAGTGCACAGTGGGTGTCCAGGGCCTGTAAATCGAATGCTATTAGTGGGCATGCAGCACTGTTTGTGGCACCCACCTGAGTAGCCCTGTAAACATGTCTCCTACCTGCCATTGCAGTGTCTGTGTGGGCAGTGTTAACTGCCAGTTCGACCTGGCAAGTGCACCCACTTGCAAGGCCCAAACCTTCCCTCCCTTTTATTACATATAAGTCACCCCTAAGGTAGGCCCAAGGCAGCCACGTGGGCAGGGTGCAGTGTATTTAAAAGGTAGGACTTGTGCTGGTATGTCTTACATGTCCTGATAGTAAAAATACTGCTAAATTAGTTTTTTCTTTATTGCAAGGCCTATCTCTCCCATAGGTGAACATGGGGATTGCCTTGAAATGTCTTTCAAGTGTAATTTCCCATTGGGAGAGATGTGGAGTTTGGTGTCTCTGAATTCACAATTTAAAAATACATCTTTTGGTGAAGTTAGTTTTTAAATTGCAATTTTGAAAATGCCACTTTTCTTGCTTAGTCATTCTGTGCATCTGCCTGGCTGTGAATTACACGTCTGGGACAGGATGACAGTTTCACTGTTTGTGAATTAACTCTAGACAATCACACAAAGGGAGCTGAGGTGTGCCCTGCATATCCTGATGGGTCTTCCTGGGCTAGAGTGGTAGGAGGAGCTGACACTTGCACCTGAATAGGGGTGTGCCTGCACTTACACAAAGCAGTCTCCAGCCCCCTGAAGGGTGTCTGGGCCCAGGGCAGGAACGCCAGAGTCATGTGCACTACAAATACTTTCTTTGAAGTTTGCCTACTTCAAAGGCAGAAATGAGTATAAGTATTGGGCCTCTCAAGCCACAATTTCAGAACACTTCTGGACTGAGCACATTCTGCCAGGAAGAAGAGCTGGATGCTGTAAGTAAAACTGCCACTCTGCCTGTTGCTTTGTTGTGCAGGCCTGCGGCTAGCTGCTTCTGTCCTGGGAGTGAAAGGACTGGACTTTGCTTTCTACATCCTGCTTTCCAAGGTTCCCCACAGGGCTTGAACTGAGTTTGCCTCCTGTTAAGAAGTCTCAAGACATCAAATATTTCATCTGCTAGTGCCTGGACTCTCCTGCCGAGAGTCTTGAATTGCCAAGTGGTGCCAAATCCAGTCCCTTGGCCCTTGGAAGTGGAACTGGTGTCCTGAGGAAGAAAATCAACGCATTGGCTCACTGCGGCTGAAAATCAACCCATTGTTGGGCTTGCAGCAGAAGAATCGATGCAGCACCTGCCTTGCAGCTGAAGAATTGATGCAGCACCCGCCTTGTGATGGAAGGATCAATGCAGCGCCTGCAGGACCGATGCAGTGCCCGTTCCACTGTGGCTTTATCAATACAGTGCATCTAGATTTTCCAGCGCATCATCCCTGGGAGTCATTTTTGCATCAACCCTGCACTGCAGCAAGGAACAAAGGCTGCATGTCTGGAAACCGATGCATTATCTCTCCTGCAGGGAGAGAACTGACACATCACCTCCCCTGCCAGTAAAGAACAGACGCATCACCTACTGTGAAGTAGGAAGTGGGGCAGGGGATCCTGGTTGGTGAGGATTTTACTGATTATAATCAATGATGGTCATTAGGAAATGTTTCATTATAGGTGCAGGTAAAAAGGCCTGTACGGTTGAACGACAGTCTTCTGTCAGGAAAACCAATATCCACAAAGCTTGGATATAAGGACACTATACTCTACTAGTGAGTGTAGGGGTGCACTGTGAGTGTACCACTTTATCTTGCAGGATTTAGTGTTCTTTTGAGAAGCATCAGCCAAAACGGGGAGCACCTTTCAGTGGAACTGTAACACATGAGGCTTTCCTAGCAGATAAAGATGCCATGCTAATCAAACAGATAAAATTAGGAGCAACCTAGCACTGGAACCGCGATCATGGACTTCCATCACTACACAAGGTAAGATCAATCCTGTGAGAGGTGATCTAGGTCATTACTTCTAAATGTTCTCTCAATGATGCATTGTATACTATCATTCATGTGTTAAAAACACACACATTATTGGTTGCCAACCTGGATTTGATAACCTTAGTTGGTTTTAGAGGATATTGAACCATTGGTGGCCCACTACTGGCTCCAATCCAATGGGAATACAATTAAGGGACAAGCACCAAGAACAATAGATTCCTCCCATCCTTTTCTCTGGCAACTCTATGTTCCCATTTTGATATTCAATTTCAGAAACATGTGAATGGTTTTGAATGAAACTCTCTGTGCAACTAAGTTAATTACAGTGTAAAAAATAATATTTTAACCTCTTATCCGCTTCAAGATGATTGAGCTTGGTGGTCCAGGGTGATAATTGTTAATGCCCATTGTGACTACCGCAATGGGTTTCTCTTTAGGGGTGCCCAAAATTAATCTTGGCTAGCTTCAGAGGGCTAAAACTGGCAGCACTTGGATGCCTTGGCTTGAGAGTAAGAAATCATGTATTTCTTGTGCTTAATTCATAAATGTCAAACTGTGATTGTCTTCAGCGGTGGGTCCCTTAAGCCATAATGCACTGAACCCCAACAATCTTCATTTGCCACTCAAGGGAGTTATTACCAAACCAGAGGGCTGGAACTCTCTTGCACATGCAAACTCCATGGAGATGGAACATGGATGGCCGTTCCACTCCTTCTCAAACCAGTTCACATGCAAAAAAAGTCTATCACTCTGGCAATGCATGTCACAGTGTTAGCAAAAGCCCTCATTCTAAAAAATACCTCCCATGAGCTCTCTTTTTTCTGCTGATTGGCAGAGCAATCTGGGACCTGATAAGGGCAAGCAACAGTGTCAATACTGATGACTTTTAGATGTCATTGCTACTAGACTGATCCTGCTTACAGGGCATCAGCACACCCGAGGAGGGCAGGCGATACACCGTGCAATGCTGCCTGGTTGGAAATGGTAAGTCAGGACGTGGGGATGGGATGGACAGTCTGTGGCTATGCAAGCATGCATACATGTCTGTGTGCATGAGAGAGCCTTTTGAACACATGAAAAGATGTGAGCATGTTTTGGTGTCTGTTTTTTGCTGGATATGTGAACCTAACCCTGGCCTAATGGTTTTAGTACAGAACATGGTGTGGGCCTTTTTCCTATCCTCGGTGTAATAGTGGTCAATCCCTATCATATTCTGGGAATTCTTGACATATTCTTGGGAACCTTGGATAATAGTGACTTATCCCTGACATATTTGGGGCATTCTTGCTTCCCCATGCCTAATAGTGGCTGATAGCTAACCAGGGGCGGCTGGTGCTCAAGGGCTAAGGGGCTGCGCCCCTAGCCTTTTCTGGCCTCTCTAGTGAAGCATATATTTAATTACATGATGAAAGTAAAACATTTTCTGCACAACATTTTCTGAGTGAAAGTTGTGCACTTTGAAAAGCCCCACTGCGCCTGCGTCAGTATGTGGCTGAAAGCTGCACAGTAGGGCTGACAGGGCTTGCCCAGGCAAAGCCCTTACGTTTTCTCAGAAGGCAGTGACGTCCCTGGCTTATCTCCTCCTCCTCCAGAAGCCCTGATAGTAAACAGCCTGGAGCATTTTATGTTCAGCCCGGGTTTCTGAAAACTTCATGTCACTCCGATATTATTATCCACCCTTTCCTATTTACTCAAATGGTGGGGTGTGATCAGAAGGGTCTACGTACCAGAGGTCACATTATATTAAAAGAATGTGGCATTGCACAAAGAAAATCCCCTTTTCCTGCATTACAAGCAGTCTGTGGCAGAGAAATTGAATAAATACAATAAATAACTCCATCCAGGGCTCTCTGGGAGACAGGAGTGTGACCTGAAGACCTCAAGTCATAAATATGCCAAAGACAACCCTGCACACAAGTAAGTTGGAGTCTATCCTTTTTACAGACAATAAGAAAAAAATCTGTTCTCTCAGCTCTCCTCTCCCTTCACTGCCTCTGTAGGTGATTTTGTCTCTCAAAGGCAGTAATGGTTCCAGTAATTTATCATGGCTAGTTATGCTGCTTTTATTTGTTCTGCGGGCTAATGACGTGATATGTCGTATTAAACATGCATAAACGTGTACCTTTTATCACTGAAACTTCTTCATCCCAGCCGTCTAACATTCACTGACATAGAGCCCACTCTTTCCCTCATTCCTCATGCAGAAGAAGTGGATGCAAGCATGAGTAACTTGGTGTCTTGTCTTGGGTAATGGTAAGTGTTATTATGCTAATCTTTTGTTATCTTTATGGTACTGAGACCCCTTGCCCCACTAACCTCCCCCACTGTGATGCACCAAGCCCTGGCTGCAAATTGCTGGCTCCTTTAGAAGTGGAGGTGCTACATTTGTTCCCTCATGAAATTGATCCAAAAGACCAGCATGGTTCTTGTTCCCTTGCAAAATTGATCCAAATGTTGGATTCAAGCACAAAGGGAGAAATATGTGCTTACAGTAAAGGCATTTATCTGCTGTATGGCCTTAAAACTGTCCCTATCATCATGCCATTAGCATTAATGCCAAAAACATGAAATGATATGCAAACAATGAATATTAAAAAGTGATTTAGTTACTCTTATTTCACATGTTTTAATTAATGTTGCTTTCACCAAGAGGGTTAGCTGTTTCATCATGATCTGTTACTGTCTTGCCTAGTGCACACTTTGATTCGTGCCAGGTGTTTATGAGGGGCTTTCATTGAGAGTGCTGGTGCTGAGGCTGAAGGTAAAGCAAAGTGCCTGTCGGTGTGTTGGCGTTGTCACAAAGCACACAGAACAATGGTCACGTTTTCCAGTTACATTTTGACATTTAGGGCCAGATGTATCATGAAAGCCTTTTGCGATTCGGAAATAGCGATTTTTAAGAAATCGCTATTTCCCACTCGCAAAATGGCATGTATCACATTTGCGAATCGGTAATAGCGATTTCTTAAAAATCACAAATTCCATTACCGAATCGCAAATTGCGATACCGGCCCCATTCGCTCCTATCGGCCTGTTGGCCCATATGTGCGAATTTTTTGCATTTCCAAAATTGCGATTTCTTAACCAGAAATCGCAATTTTGGAAATGTAAAACCCCAGGGTGCTGGGGGCCTTAGGCCCCCTCTGCTGCACCCCAAAAATATTTTTGGGGACATGTAAGGTGCACACATGCCAAAAGGGCATGTGTGCTTTACATGTACATTTTAAAAATGCATTTAAAATGCACTTTTAAATTTTGAACATGGTTACCACCAGGTTCAACCTGGTGGTAAATAGCGATTCCTACATGCCCGAATCGCATTTAGGAATGGCTTCATACATGTGCTAAGAAATCGCAAATAAGGAATCCTTATTTGTGATTTCTTATTTAGAGAGTCGCAATTTGCGACTCTCTAAACAGGGTTGCAATTTTAAGGAATCGCTATTTTATCGATTCCTTAAAATTGCGTTCAGAATGTCTTTCTTACATTCTGAACTGGCTTTTTGCATTCGAAAACGGGCATTCACACAGTTTGCGAATGCAAAAAACCTTGATACATCTGGCCCTTAGTATATATGTGTGTGAAGAGGATGCACAGAGGTCATAATATTTAGAAGGCTAAAAAGCAAAAGGAAATAAAGTGCTTATATGTGAATGAGTGCAATGTATGTTTCGGGTGGTAAAATGAGGGAGATGCAGAGAGTGCATTCAGGGGAGAGTGAAATGAGGGTGCTGAAGAGGAGAGAGGAGGTTGAAAATGCGCTGATGGATGAGATGTGAAGAGAAATAGGGCAAACATTTCTAACATTAAAGAACAAATAACTGAAGGCCCTACTCCTTCCGCAGGCCTCAACAATATTTAATTCATAGTCTCACAATTTCAGAATTGAAAATTTTTCAATGTTAATTATTTATAACTGATCATTGTTGTTACTCATTTATCTTCCACAGCTAACAACCATTGACAAAGCCAACTGTACTGACAGGCTTTACGTGATGTCAATTGTTGTGTTATATTTCTGGATGCAATAACATCTCATTTTGCATTGTCCCTTTTAGAGAGCCCCCACTTTTTTCATCCCACTTAAAGACCTATCTGCACATAATTATGTATGACTGGTTGCAGCCAGCAGTTGTGTCTGCTTCCTGATGCCTGGTTAGAACATATTCTTCCAAAGTTGATGCCTCATGAAGTGCAAGACAGTGGGTAAACACACACTTTAAAGGGCCTGAAGTTGTTGTAGTGTACAATTCGCACATTAAAGTAAAGGGTGAATGTATTAATGCAGTAAGATATGTGTTTAATATTTCAAGACTATACATTCCCACTGCTTTATAAACCTTGCTTTCTCACTAAATTTATTTCCTTTCAAATGGACCACTTGTCAATCTTTTTTCTATTTTTTCTTGGGTGGAGGACCCACCCTGGACCCCACGTTTGTCCACTGAGCTTGCTCGCTACATAAAAGTCGTACCCAGACTATTACGTCCCACCACTTCCAAATGTCACCAGCCGCCACTGTAGCTAACCCATTCCAGGTATTCTTGTTGACATTCAAGGCAGCACCAGCATATAAGTGGTCCACACCTGACATAAAGTGGACATTTCTGGTGGTATTCCGGATGTCCATTGCATAATGGTGGCAATTCCTGGCTATATTGTGGGCTTTCCTGGTGGCATTTTGGTTATACCCAAAAGAACAATGGCCCATCTCTTACAAAATGTGCCATTCTTTGACAACATTCTAGCTGCGCCTGACATAATTTACATATCCAGAGCATAACTCTTCTGCCACCAATATAAATCAGTTCTGTGAGCCTGTTATTTACATGGGTACATCTTGTGGTTGTCTTTATTGTTCACCTTGGCACCATTAAACTTTAGGAGAATCAGTATTCTATAAATGTCATAAGATACTGAAACTGTGGGCATTACTAACTTGCTGCTGGTGGAGCTAACAGAGTTTTTGGAGTGCGGAGTTCACCCTAAAACTCTGCTATCCCCACCAGCAGAGCGGAGCTCACCCGGTGCACACTGCAGCCCAGTTATGGGCTACACAGCACAAGTGCAGATAGTCTGCACTTGCACTTTGTAGTCCGCAACTGGGCTGCAGAGCGCACCGGCGACGGACCCAGGCCTCCCTCTGCCAGCAGCCCGGGAACGGGTGAAGAGGGAGGCAGAGAGCCAGGCCCCTGGGAAGGTTTAGGAGAGGACGACGAGTACTGAGGTAGGTCCTCATTTCTTTTTTCCATTTTGGGCACAGTGGTGCACCATAAGCCTGAAAGTGCTGCTTTCGCTGTCTGTGGCCCTCTCCTGAATGCGCTCGATCTTGGAAGCACTAAGCATGCTCAACCCTGCTTAGCGCTTCCGAGATCAGGCACATTCAGGACTCCGCAGCTCATGGAACTCCACCCAGGCCTATTACTAACAAGACTGCATATCCCCTGCCCACTAGCCACTCATCCTTGTCATACCTTGGACACTCTTGACAAAATCATGAATTTCATTGAAATAAAAGTGGCCGATCCTTGACTTGCTGTGGCCATTCTTTGCAACATTCTGGCTATTCCTTCATAGTGGTGCCAATCTTTCCCATACTGCGGGCATTTTGACATAATTGTGGCTATCCATTGGGTTGGCATAATGGCAGCTGACCTTAACTTTTTGTGCCCATTCTTGTTTACACTAAGGTGATCCCTGACATAATGGGGGTGGAAAATCTTTGCTGTTTGATGGACATTTGTAGTATTTGATGAGAATAGTAAAGAGGCCTTTGGGCAAATGCTGTCCTTCATTGACAGGTATGCATGTAAGTATTTTGTGAATATGCCAAGAAGTTTGGGAACTAAAAAAATGAAAATGTTGTATTTGGGAAAAATATTTTTAATGAAAATGAAAAGCTTTTGTTTGGGGGGGGATAAGCTTATTTGTTTAAAACCAGTAATAAACATGTTAACTATCTGTAATTAATATCACACTTTAGTCAATTGTTAAGGACATTCTGCATGAAAAATCATAGTTTTATATTACTTTATTGAAATGTGTGTGTCGATGATGAAGCCTAATGCCCAAATGAAGGGTTAGGGAGCCTGGCACACCATGAAAGCATTTGAATATTTCATGAGTGCCCTTTCACATCCCTTACAGTTTTAGCAAATTGAATTGTACTGTAATAGGCACCATTTGTCTCCCTTAGAGGAAATTGGTCTCATTCTGTAGGAATTCAGTCATTTTTGCATTGTGACTCTACATTTTTCACCTTTTAGATCCTATATTTTTTCTGGTTTTAGGACTGTGCACTTTAGCTCTTCTAGCCGCCAATAAAGTGCCAGTGCTCCCTCTTTAACCATAAATAAATTGGTATAGTCCTGATTGTCACATGCAACATGCCTGTGCATCCCTAGTATATGGTTTAAAAAGTGCACCTAAAGCCTATAAGTTAAATGCCAATTATGGACTGCAGCACCTATTTTGCCATCCAGTTTAGTGGCAGCAAAAATGGCTTCTGTCCTAACCTGGGTAGCCCCACTGTTACAGTGTAAACTTGCAGTTCAAGCTGTTAAAATAACCCTTTCTGACAGGTAAAAACCTTCCTTTTAAATATTAGTAAGTCACCCCTATGTAGATCTTGTAGCCCATAAGGCAGGGTGTAAGCTATTAAAAAGTGAAACATATGGTATATTAATGTTACCATCTCCAGACAAGGACAAGGCCCTAAAAGCTAATTTCACTGCTGCAGGCCTAATTGTCCTTTGTAGAAAACCAGAGTTCAGATGAAAATATCTACACACGCAAATGAAGAAAAGGAGGAACAGTACTACTTAGGGCGACTGCCCTAGAAAGATGCATAGATCTTAGCCCTCACCCACTAGTAGTGGCATGCTTTATCATAGATCCTCCCTCAACATTCCTGCACAAACCAACGTCAGAGAGGGAGCATATGGGTTTGGGGAAGACAATGCCCACAAATACACAGAGATCCATGCTGAAGAACAAACAGATAAAATAAAAAATGCCTCATTGGAGGTCCTAATCCTCTTTATTGATGGACTCTCTGGATAGGATTAAAATCACATTATGGTGATGACAAAGGGGTATTAGTGTCCCCTCATCCCTACTATCTGCTTTTCTGTCTACATGTTTTGGCCGTTAACTGATTGCCTCTATCGGTCACTTGGCCTTCCTCAGGACCAAAGATCCACTTCTACAATGCCCCTTAGCAGCTAATTAGAATATAGGGGAGAGAGGATGCCTTTATCCAAGAAGAAATTACCCCATTTTGCCAGTATTGCGTGATCTCACTGTGAATATTCTAAAAACAAAAAGACGTAAATAGACATCAATGCTCAAAACGTAGAATCACTGCGTTTCTCTAGAGCTCACATACATCAGCCCCCTAGTATATATCATTAAAAAAAATGTCTAAGATTATACTTCTTAAAGGAAATTGATTTAATACAAATGATAATCCATACTTCCTTAGTCTGCCTGTGGAAAGAACGACTACCACACTTCACATAGCACCTAGAAAAAACCTGTCAGTCAAGGGATGTACATGTGGAAGATGAATACTGCTTACCAAGTTTCCAAGTTTCACTGTGAACTCCCCTGAAATTGGTGCACAACTGAGAGCATCTCCCTGTAGTCATACACTGTTGTATAAACCAGATTGCATGTTAAGCATCTCACTGTTATTCTGATATTTATGGCCTCGTACCCCTTGTGCAACTCAGGCTTCTGCTACATTACACAGTTAATGGACAAAAGGCATCTGGGACTGTTCCCTAGGGTTAGGCCCATCTATGGTCAGCAGATATTTTACATGGGACATCCATTCACCTGGTTGATCCTGCCTTCACCCACTCTATATTTTTTGTACTTATTTCCCTATATTAAGGGATATCCCTATTTTGCCACCACCATTCAGGAATTGGCACACTGCTGGAAACCACATCATAGTTTGTTTCAGAAGATTCAGAATATGGAATCCTACTTGAAGGACAGGAGGGATGTATTGAACCTCATCAAGGATATGGAGTTCGACCCAGAAATAGAATTACTGGTTGGACTGGATATTGAATCTTTGTATACCAACATCTCACAGATGGAGACTCTCGGGTACTTGAGGGCATCTTGTACCAAGGTCCGTGATACTAGACCAGGCACAAATAGCATTGACTAAGAACTTTTTTAAATTCATCTGCATCATTTATCTTCAGTTACATGGAACGTCTATGGGCAGTACATTCACACCAAGCCTGGTGTGTTTGTATGTAAATGAATTCTAGAAGGAGTTCATCTTTGCCCGGACAGTCAGTAGGCGAATAACATGAGACTCTGGCACTGGTTCATTGACAATGTTCTTTTAGTACGGAGGGGTGACAGAGATTCCATGTTGGCATTTTTAGAATGGCTGAACATCAGGAATCTCCTATTCACTTCACTTCTACCACCACTCATACATCCTTGCCCTTTCTGGATCTTGAAATTAAGGCAAGGGAAGCTGATCACACAAGTGTATCATAAGCCAATGATAGCAACAATCTCCTATCATTTAATAGTTTTCATCCTAGATCCCTGTGAGAGAACCTTCCCTTTGGTCAGTTCCTGCAACTTTGGAGAAACTGTTCGGAGGAGGATAATTTCAAAGAGGAGTCACAGAAACTGTGAATTACCCATATCGAGTGATCGATTGAGCATGGAAGAGAGCACGAAATTGAAACAGAGATGCATTATTGCAAAGCAAAGAAAGATCTACAATGGACAAACCAATCTGTGTAATGACTTTCAGCATGGCATCTAACCATGTAAAACGGATGATCATGAGGAACTGGCATATTCTCAATTCAATACTTTGGATGTTACACCACTATTGTTCTCTTTTTAAAAGAGTGCCAGCTTGAGAGACAAGTTGATCTACACAAGGCCACAAGGGTCTGGCCCAGAACAAGAACCTAGAATGTGGAGACTCCCTCCAGTAACAGGTCAAACAGCATGTGGCTCATGCAGTGTTTGTCCATTAACAATGAACTCCAAATCAGTGGCCATAGGACTGGGGTACCCATGGATACAAACAAAACATACAAATTGCAATTCAGATAACATTTTCTATCTTATCCATTGTTTATGTAACCTGCTATATGTAGGGATGACAACTCACAAGATAAAGATAAGGATCATGGAACATAAAGTAACATCAAGAGTAAGAAAAATATAACCAAACTAACAGCAGATTTCTGGAGCAAAAACACACAGTTAATGACATTTAATGGGCAGAATTGGATAATCCCAATATTCCACAGAATATGAGGGACATGAAGAACTTTCTACTCAAACTGGAACAAAAATGGATATTCTGGATTTGAAGCCATGTAATTGGTTTAAATGACGATATCCCTTGGCATCAGTTAAACTGGCATAGCAGTGTCAGTACATCTTGGGAGGGCTGTTAGCTGTATGCCAGAACCTTTTAGAAAGATGCCTTACAGAAAGAGTACATACACAAGAGGTGTTTATGGGGACATTGGAAACAGTGTAAATGGAAATTCCTACTGTACACATTCATGACAATATCATTGAGCCTCAGTAAGATAAATAGAAGGACCTGAACATGCTATTTCAAAAGAAAAGGCTCTCTGTATAAATGGATATAAGCAAGGGAGGTCCTCCATGACATCTAATTAAGAAAAACATACCCTCCCATCGTGTCCCACAGGGTAGAAAAAAGCCCCCTGGGGTCGAGCATTGTGGAAATTAAGTGACAGATATATTTATAACCCACATGAGACCATCCATCGATCAATAAAAATAGTAGATCCACAATGGGACCTAACACTGGAAAGCTTGCTGATTGGGTTACTGTCAGTAAACCATTACCAAGATTAAAGAAATGTCCATGGTTACTTTTTACTTTATATTTCCTTTTTTATAAAATCAAAATCAGCTTGTGATTAGAGCCCCAAGGCCCCCTCTCTAAGATGGAGTCTGAAATCACAATTGGTTCTTAGATGGATCAGGCACAACCCCTTTACCACCCAGGTGATCGACGTGTCATTCACACGTAATTGGAGGCGGGGCAATAAAGGAAGGGGTGAGGTTGGTGCTTGTACCGTCACTGTGCGGGGACCGGAATGTTCCAGTTGCATCTTTCCCTTTGTGAAGTGAGTAAATGGGGGCTTTGACTTAAGATGCCAGGGGAAGGTCTGAGTACACTGCCACAGAAAGTGCTGGTTTTCAGACTTGATGAAGGGAGGTATGCAACCTTTAGCTGGAGTGACGGGACTAAATACAAACATCTTGTAATTTCATCCACCCAGGATACTTGGGGCCAGACGGGAGTGATCAAGGACATGAAAACAGAAACTTCACATTTATTGAGTGGGTGGCAGCAGGATCAACCAGGTCAAAGAGTATGTTCCCTGGGTACGTCCGCCCTTCTTTGAACAGAGCAAACAACGAGGGACTGCGGGGTGGTATATTGCCACTTTGCTGATATGGTTGCCCAGAATAATAGGACAACATGGGGATATCCCTTAATATAGTGAAATAAGTGCAAAAAACATAAGCCCAGATTTACAAGCATCTGGCGCATCAGTATTGATGTGCCAGATTTCTTGCACCTCCCCCCCCACCGCCACCTAACAACACCATGGGTGTGCCGTATTTACAATACGTGCAAAAACAACAGATGATGGACGGAATGCAGAGCAAATTAAGCATTCACCCCCAGTCACAGATCTGTGTTTAATCCATCAGTTATTTTGCTTGCCATGCCATTCCAGTTTGGTCCCAGCCATATGCAAATCAGTCTTGACCCTGTTCCCCATGGGAACAGTCCAGCCCATACTGCCAGGCCAGGTCCTCCCTGGACCATAAACAAGCATCATGGGACCGGTTTCAGGGTATCACCCTTCATCAGCCAGGCTAGCTTGAATCTGGTGGCATAGCAAGCATGGGGCCCACGTCTGGGCATATCCTTCCCACTTGGAGCAACAAATGCAAATACAACAGATGATGGACGGAATGCAGAGCAAATCAAGCATTCACCCCATAGTCACAGATCTGGGTTTAATCCATCAGTTATGCCACTGGATTCAAGCTAGCCTGATCGCATATCTCGTTGCTGATGGACTATGCTTTTATCCTATCAAACCTCTGTCTCTAGGTTTGTTGTGGATACAGTGTATGCTTCAAACTGGAGTTCAGTGTTAGATGTGAGAGGACACTGGGACTATCATAGTACATTGAGCACACACACACATCTAGCCCTCACAGCCCAAGTTTATTCTGGCCAAAGATTTGCTCTATCTTGAAAATGCTTTGACACATGGCTATTTGGGCCTGCTGGCAGGAGCAAAGACAAAAACTGCTGCAAACGTGAGTAGGATAAATCTTGGAAACATTTACCCCATTGGATAGGGAGAGGCCAGAAGTCACCCACACGCACTAGCTAGTGCAAGACATTAATGTTGTATCTCCAGCCACCCTTTTCAGAACACTTTCTGGACCTGTGTAAGATTGGAAGAGGGCTGGATCTGCCGTCTGTGATGTGAGAGGAGACCTGATGAATTGGACCTATTCCCTCTTGTACACAGGACAAAGAAGTGAACTCTGAAAGTCAATTGGCTATCCTCCTGTGTGGTTATACGGAGACAAAAGGCTGAAAGAGGCCTTTTCCTGGAAGCTTTTTCTGCATTTTTACTTTATCACTGGTTTTCACTGTATAAATAGTTTACACATTGCCCTAAGTTAAGCCTGTCTGCTCTTTCCCATAGCTATCAGGGGTTGAGCTTGGGTTAATTTACTGACTATAAGGTTTCACCCTGTGATTATTCCTTGAGGTGGGTGGTGACCACCTTAAATAATAATGCATTTTCTTACACTCTCAATTAGACTACTGAGTCAAATCTGAAGCAAATATTTACACCCCACCAATTTTAAAATTTGTCGACTGCAAATAGGACTACACCAAATATTTGACAGACAAGATAGTCCTCTATCGTCTCCCGAGAGTCGCTATTGAACTCATCATTACATGCTCTACCATGATGCCATCAAGGAGAATGCTGAGGACTGCTAAACATAGCTTAGCTATTCCCTTCTTTCATATGTTTAAGCAACAATAAAATGGCTTTTTTAAGTTGTATATAAAAGCTGGAGGGCAAAACTTCAATCTTTGTAGAGCACTTGAAAGTAGGGATATGAGAATATGTCCTGCAGGAACTGACGAAATGGAAAATGTATCCCAGTCGTTCTGGATACAGTCTTAGATTTATTTTACATGTCCTTTTTCAGTTTCATTAATGTAGATTTAAACTTCTTCAACTAAATCCTAGGGGACACTGCCTGCTGCCCTGCTGGCTAGGTTAAAGTCATGTAGTTGTCTCATATATTTTAATTCCTCCCACACAATAGGGCTGCCTATACGCTGGCTGCTGAACACTGCCTGCGGGGGCTGTCCATCTGTCACTTCTGGATCGATTCCAATAATGTGTAGATGCCTTGGTTAACAGAGTCTCAGGGTTGAGGATCTTTCGCTTCTGGATGTACTCCATGTAACATACTCCTTGGTGGATTCCACCTACCACATTGTATGCACTCTATGACATTCTCAATGGTAAGAAACTGACACTCATACAAGGTTAGGTAAGTGCAGATGCATCTATTTATAAAACGTTCCACATCACCTCATACTTTTGCGCTGCGGTGTTCACACCATGTGTGAAGCATGTCTTTCAACCCTACAGAGCTCACCCAACACCTGCCATACCGATCAAATTTCATCCACATCCCTACCAACAGTGCACACTGAAAGGGCGTCAGTAACCTGATGTAAACCGGAGATTTTCAAGGCATCTTAAAGGCTGGGAATTCTAAAATAAATAACAAGACAATAAACAGCCCATTTATAGATGGTGAGGGCCTTTCAGATTCATGTTTACTGCTACTGGTTCCTTTTTGGAAGTTTTTCAGTCCCTTAATTAAAACATTTGTCTTCCGAGTACGGCTTGTACTGCATCAAGGCTACTCCATGGAGCTTACTTACGGCACCTTAACAAATGGCCGAGTAGGCACAAAGAGCCACAAGAAGATGCCATACTGCACAAAAAGCCTAAAACGTATTGTTCCCAGCTAGTCAAATGTTCATTGTGCCTGTGTCTCCGAAAATCCTTTCACCGGAGTTACTATCAAGGAAGAGGAAATCCAGTGAGATGGCTGCATGAAATGAACTGTCCTTTTACCGAGGACATATTAGATATTCACCCTCGCCCAAAAAAATAAGAGAAAGAGTTGAATGTGTTTTTTCTTATTGAGACGGCTTGCAAATGTATTTAATCACTTACAAGACCACAAGAGAAAATCACCGTAACTAATCATATAAAGTGAAGTGCCAAGTCCACCGGCAGTAAGCTGTTTCAAAGGAGGTTATTCCTCAGCCCAGGCTATGGAGAGGGGGCTTTGCATAACATCAGCTGCAGTTAAAGAAGCAAGATAGGTTTTTTGTGTTGTATTTCTGCCATGATAAAGCCAGTGGAGGCAAAAGTGTTCATGGTATAATTTTGAGGATTTTTTAAAAGTGAAATACACATTGTTATATACTTAACTTGTTTATGTGATTCTGATGGAAACCTCCATGGTTAGGCAGAGTAGTACCCAGAAGCCCTAGCATGCTGCTCCTTTGCATGCACGTAATGAGCCATTGTTTATGAATAGGCAATTATGTCAGCCATGGATGTCAGAAAAGACAGCCTTAATATTTTAAGGTGTGGGCGACAAAGTCTTCGGTCAATCAAACAGGATTTGTTAAGCGCAGCTAATCACACGACAGGTTAGCCAGGGCTTGCAAGTCCCAGAGGCTCATTGGAACAGCCAGGTCCTGAGGGCCCTTCAGAATTCTTGAAGTGAGGTGATGGGCTAGAGTTGCGTGGGAAGGTTGCACAAATAAACGAGGGAAAAGCAAGGAGAAGGCACACAAAAACAGGGGAAAAAGCAATGAGAAAGCACACAAAAAAGATGCAAAAGCAAGGAGAACACAGTGAAAATTAGGGAAAATCAAGGAGAAAGCACACAAAAATGGGGGAAAGGCAAGGAGAAAGCATTGAGAACAAGGAAAAGTCAAGGGGAAGGTACTCAAAAAAATAGAGGGAAACGCAAGGAGAAGACAGTAGCAAGTGTGATGCATCAGCATAAGGAGAGCTAGGCCTGGGCCTTGGGTGGTATACGGAAACTGTAAATTAATCTATCATTGGGCAGGAGAGGTGGGTCTGGGAAGATTAAACAGCGTTCATCTTATAAAGTTCTGGGCTCCTTTTGGTGGGGTTTGATGGAGCAGTGGGAGTGGCTTACCAAGAGAAGGCTGTTGCAGTTGTCCATCTTGGTGTGTATTGCAACCTTACTCACAGCCTTGACTTGGTCAAATTTGATGTGTGGTGGATTATTGCAGAAGTTAGGTAAGCAATAACTGCCAAGAGTGACTATTGATGTGATGGGCATCAAGAAAGCAGGATGTGGAATGGTTTGAAGAGAAGTGGGTGAATGGATAAATGATTTTGATATTGGTAGATTAGCAGATATGAATATTAATGAGCTTGTATGTCGTCACATTTTATTGGATGTCGGAGAGACATCTTATCGCAGGGCTTTGAGTGAAAAAGAGGTTGAACATTTGAGCTTTGTTAGCAAAGAGGTGATAGGGAAGACTAAGCAAAAAGATGATAACACCGAGATTGTGTCTATAGAGAAAAAAGGGGTGGCACTGAATGTGAAGTGGGTGTGAAACAGGTGAAAGACCAAAAAATTTAGTATGGATGGTCTAGGTGGTAAAAGGAGAAAGGGGAGAGTACAGTGACAGTGAAGCCCAATAATTGTATGTCATCAAGAACACTTTGTGACTAATTTTACCAAAGGCAGCAGAGAAATGAAGGAAGTTGGGGGTGGAGAAGGGAAGTTGTATCCCTGCAGATGTGTGTGCATGAAGTGCTGATAAAGTGCTTTTACAAAAGCCAAGAGTGAGGGATTACACACATAGAGAGGCCAATTCCTAGTTGCGCAGATGGAGAGGTCATTGGTAAGTCATACAGATGGATAGGTCATTAGCAAGTCTGTTAAAAACTAGCCTCTGGAGTAAAGAGAAGGAGCATCATGGTATGACCTGAGACATGTCTTTTTTAAGCAAGTTCAAAATGCACCTTTATTTACTAACCTTGATTTGCGTGAGGCTTACAACTTAAGTACAAATCTGCATAGGAGATAGATAAGTGGAAGAGAGCATTGCACACTTGGGAGGAGTACTATGAACATCTTGTGATATCATTGAAGCCCTAACATCCTTTCAACATTTTGGTCCTGATTATGATTAATCGGTGTTTTTTTACCCCTATGTAAACCCCTGCCAGTGCAGGGGGCAGAATTAAGAGTTGGGTGGTGTTTATAACATCTGGTAATTATCTCCCTTTGTTCAATTTTGTCAGGTCAATTTATCAGGGGAAAAGTGTACTGTGTTTACTGGACCATGTGGACTTTCGTAAAGTAAGCACCAAAATCCTTGTGTTATTACCCAGAATGTCCTAATAGTTGCTATTTATAATACCTAATAAATAAAGTACTACAGGGTACCATTATTTTTCTGGTGCGATAAAAAGTACCTGGATTCTGAAAAACTCTGATTCAGGCACTTGGGGCATGACAGCTTCTGAGACATACCAGTCCAGTTTGCTGTTGCTTATTTACAAGATTACATAGGGCCTCATTATGACTTTGGCGGACCTTTTACAGGACCGGAGAAGCCACCACAGGCAAAAGAGCACTACTACTGGAGGTCTTTTGACTGCAATATTAGGAGTGTTCCGCCAGGCCAGTGGGCAAAAAACAGAGTTTTCACCCGCTAGCCCAGCGGTACACTAACCACAATGTTGATGCTGGCTCGTAATTGAGCCTGCTGCAATGTTGTGGTGTGTCGGGTGCAACAGTACCCGTTGCGCATTTCACTGCCCGTAATTCGGGCAGTGAATTGCGCGAGAGGGCTGTGCATGGAGACCACTGCACTGCCCAGGCTAAGTGCATGGGCAGTGCTAGGGTCCCAGGGCCCCACAGCCCCATTCCTCCAGCCTTTCCAAGGTGGTGTTAACTGCCATTGAAAGGCTGGTGGATGGGGACTCGTAATCCCCAGGGCAGCGCTGCCTGCAGCACTACCCTGGCAGATTACAACCGCCAGGACTGCCAGGATCGCCAGGCTGCAGACTGCAGGCAGCCTGGCGGTTGGACCGTGGCAGCTCTGCCACAGTCATAATGAGGCGGTCGGACTGCCCTGTCTGCGGCGGTCCGACCCCCATCACAAGGCTGGTGGTCTTAAGACCGCCAGCCTCATAATGAGGCCCATAATCTTTCCTCAAAGGTTCAACAAGACAAGGAAATGTTGGAAAAAGTTATGGAAGCGTCAGTTGTAGTCCAATAATCTAAACATGAATTGTTTCAAGTGATTTTCTCATATTTCTAATCTGATCTATCCCCACAAATAATTTCTCTGGATCCAGCAAAAGTATCAGCTGGTACAGAGAAGTCCATTACAAGAAATGTGAAAGAATTAAAAGGCTGTCTAGGTTTTTTCTGATACCATGGCTTCGCTGACCATTCTCCTAAAGGAAGAACACGTGCACATAGATTAATAGGTAGACTAGGCTGTTTGGCAATTAAAGAAAGCTGCAACTGCTGTACCCATGTCACCCTAACACCAAATAACCCTTTTTGGAAGAATTAGACACATTTAAGTTCGAACCAGTTCCAGAGGCCTAGACCACCAATAGACCCCAAGGAAGAATTGATTCACTGGCCTCCGCTAGATGAGCATGAAATAGAAGTAACAATTTGAGAGAGCGAGATGTGTTATACCTATACACTCCTGTAAAGTTACTAGAAATCCAAGGGGGCATATTTAAGAGCCCCTAGTGTCTCATTGCACCACTTTAGCATCATTTTGTTTTTACGATGATGTGCCCAGTGAGGCCAAAATAGGCATGCCATACTTAAAAAGTGGCGTAAAGCATACATTGCGCCACTTTGTAACCCCTAGCGTCACATTATGCCTGCGCCAGGCATAATGTATGCAAGGGGGGTGTTCCCCCATTAGGGGGCCAAAAAAAGGCGCCAAAGATTTCTTTGCGCCATTTATTTTGGCTTTTTTTACACCTGCACAGAGCAGAACTTAAAATGAGGTTACCATTGTTTTCAATGGGCCTCTAGGTGCTTTGCAGGAACATTTTTGATGGTAATCCGGCAAAGCGCCAAACTGCCATCATAAATGTTGACACTAGTTCCCTAACTATCGCCATGGTGTGCTGTACGTTAAATACGTTTCACACATGGAGGCGTTAGGGGACGCTAAGGGGCGCATGTAAAGTGGCACTGCACTGGGTGCAGCGCCACTTTTCTTAATTATGTGCCCCTAAGAGATTTCTTTGCGTATTTTTTTTTTAGCACTTTTAACGCCTGCTCAGAGCAGGCGCTGAAAGGAGGCACACAATTGTTGACAATGGGCCTCATTGGGCTTTGCAGGATTAGAGTCAAAATGTCAGACGTTAATCCTGCAAAGCTCCGAACTAGCATCAAAAATATTGACACTAGTTCCCGCACTACCGCCATGGTGCGCCCAGTCTTAGATATGGCGCACAAATGGTGGCGTTAGGGGGGTGCTAAGAGGTGCAAGAAAAGTGACGCTGCACTGGGTGCAGCACCACTTTTCTTAAATCTGTCCTTTAGAGTTCTTAAGAGACGATACATGCCAATATTTGCCACTTTGGCATTTTATCAGTGTGAACATATTTAGGGGTTAATTTAAGAAAAGTGGCTCTGCACCCAGCGCAGCACCACTTTCCTTTTGCCCCTTATTGCCCCCTACCATCACCATTTGCATGCATATTTAAAATACGGCGTACCATGGCGGAGACTAGGGGGCAATAGCATCATTATGTTTTACCCTATTGACGTACTCTGCAGGAGTAGCACCAAGATTTTGCCGCTACTCCTGCAGAGTACATAGGGGTCCATTGTATTCAATGGCATGCCCTCTTTCAAACATCTGCCCTGAGCAGGTGTTAAAAGTGTCAAAAAATGGTGGAAGGAAATCCCCCACATTTCCTTGTAAATTTGGCGCTGCGATTTTGGCCTCGTTGGGCCACAATAGCCTAAAAAAATTACACTAATGTGGCGTAAGGAGGCACTAGGAGTTCTTAAATCAGTCCCTTAATATTCTTTGTTCCTAATGCAGTTATAAAGCAGTTGTTGAGTTGGGAATAATTCTTTGGAATTAAAGGCAATTACATGGTATTTTTACTTGTTAATGCAATTACCGGATTTCCACTTAGCTCTGAAGCTGTGGGAAGCGGCAGGTTTTGCTCTGCCTGGGCTGGATGCCATGCATCCTCTGATACTCTGCCAGCTGTGCCCGAAATAATGAATTACCAGCCTCTTGTGGATTGCCCTGGCAAGCGGGGGGAGACACTCACATACTGTAACATTTGTTTCAGGCTTCAAAAAGATATCAAATTATATATGGCTGTAAACAAATGACATTTATGCGCAAGCTGCCAGGTATGTCAGTCTATATGTCGTCTGTCTGATAAAAATACGAAGCCATATTCACAAAAGTAAATTTGGTCGTAAATGCACATCTACAACAAATGAACCCTTTATGCCTGCGAGAAATTCACAGAAGCCCCCGTTTTTCACTTGTGTTCTCTAAGCTTTGCAGGTCTCCTATGGATGGGATCAGCTTAAGTGTACTTCTGCTCAGATAATGAGCACCCGATACTAGCACAAAACATATTGAATTGAGTTCCACTTGTACAGTTATATTAACTAAGACTGTTGGTTATTAACATGGGCATTAAGGTCCTGGGCCCCTCTATTGCTCTAAATCACCCACTTTCCTCTACACTCCGGTGCTAGATAATATGAGAATCCGTCAGTGTTTAATTTGAGCCAGTGGTGCCCGCCGGCACTGATTTTTCCGTGTCCGACATTCCCTAGAGCAAGAGAGGGGAAAACAAACAAGGAAGTGAAGACAGAAAAAAACATCAACAAAGGAGAACGCAGGAGCCTATAAGAGTGAGATAAAGGGACAAGGAGTGTCTGGCAGTGAATTAAAGAAGTATGAAGTGGATTCAGGACTATGCAGTCATGGTATTCGTCACGGGGACATTTAGGCCCAGATTTACAAAAAAGTGGTGCAGCGTTGCGATAAAATATGCATTGCCGTTCTGCGCCACTTTTGAAACACAGTGATGATTGTATTTACAAAAATAGGTAAATTTAGCTGCCAACGCAGGCATCCTTGCACCATAGTGCAAGGGTGTCTGCGTTGAGGGGTGTAGTTGTTTATGTGCAGGAAGGTGTCATTCCTGCACATGAACAATCTACAATGGTGATTTGGCACTTCTATGTGTGCTGTAGGATGAAGCATACATAGAAGTACCAAACTGTCATTTGTTAATGATTGTTTATGTGCAGGAAGAGACAACTGCATATAAACATTAATTCACGACCTTTTGCTCTTTCAATGTTTTCTGCAGAATGCAGCACACATAGAAAAAGCAAATAGGAGAAGAACGAAAAGTATTCCTCCTCATTGTGCCATGCCAATGGCACACCTGGGGTGGCGTTCGTTTTTGGTGCTGCCACAGATTTATGATTTCTTGTAAATCTCGGGCTGTGTCAAAGGCAATGGGGGTTGCAGTGGAAAGCCCACAGCAACACCAATTGCTTGCTCCTCTGCTGCAGAAAACTGTGTCAGAGGGGCCCATATTTACAAGGAGCCATTAAGCCACAAAAAGTGGCTTGACGCCTCCTTGTAAATATGGTGCAGTGAATAGTGCCACCGGTGGCACTAGGACCTTGTAAATCTGGTCCTTAATATCACCAGCCTCTGTCTTTTAAGAAGTACTTGGGCACCGGCAGAGCTTTTTTTTTTATTTGTTTTTTTACAAATTAAGCACTGGAATTCGAGAGAATCTGCGAGAACTAGAGAGAACAAATCATATGCTGATATCATCATAGGGCCTTGCATCACTGCATTTGTGCCCAAACTCCATTCGTTCTGTAATTTGGCCTGTATACGAGTCCTGGGTTTCGTCTGCACTAGGTTGGCACTGTAGTGACTGCTCTTGTTGGACTTACTGATGACTTGTCTACTTTCGTACAGGCCTCAGATGGACAAGCCTTTGTCACCCTCTCCTAAGCACCTGCAAAAACCAGAAGAAGCGTGGCATGTAAAAAATAATTGTGAATGCTCAAAATAGCACAATACCTGAATTTCAGTCCTCGTGTAGGCAGACGAAAACTTCTGGTAGTGGAGGAGTCAACGGGGTTAATGGCTGTTTTGAGATCTTAAAGACTCATTCAATTTTTCTAAAACCATCTTCCTCATTTGTAAACCTCTTAGTAAGTAAACCAGTTGGAAGTGTAACCAGTTGCTACAGTGGTTCGGTTTTGATTGCACCCTGACAGAAGTTCCACTGTTTTGTCTACTGTAGACCTCTACCGCAGCGATAAGGACATAGGTGGTCATTCTGACCCTGGCGGTCTTTGACCGCCAGGGCGGAGGACCGCGGGAGCACCGCCGACAGGCCGGCGGTGCTCCAATGGGGATTCCGACCGCGGCGGTAAAGCCGCGGTCGGACCGGCACCACTGGCGGGGTCCCGCCAGTGTACCGCCGCCCCATTGAATCCTCCGCGGCGGCGCAGCTTGCTGCACCGCCGCGGGGATTCCGACCCCCCCTACCGCCATCCAGATCCCGGCGGTCGGACCGCCGGGATCCGGATGGCGGTAGGGGGGGTCGCGGGGCCCCTGGGGGCCCCTGCAGTGCCCATGCCACTGGCATGGGCATTGCAGGGGCCCCCGTAAGAGGGCCCCTACATGTATTTCACTGTCTGCTGCGCAGACAGTGAAATACGCGACGGGTGCAACTGCACCCGTCGCACAGCTTCCACTCCGCCGGCTCGATTCCGAGCCGGCTTCATCGTGGAAGCCTCTTTCCCGCTGGGCTGGCGGGCGGTCTGAAGGCGACCGCCCGCCAGCCCAGCGGGAAAGTCAGAATTACCGCCGCGGTCTTTCGACCGCGGAACGGTAATCTGACGGCGGGACTTTGGCGGGCGGCCTCCGCCGCCCGCCAAGGTCAGAATGAGGGCCATAGTTTGGAAGACCTACTACTAATGAAATAACAGAATGCATAAAGGTTGCTCAGTACCACTCCCGGATCCACGGGCAGTTAAAGTTATTAAGAAAGTCAGTGAACTCATTTCATGTATACTTAGGAAGACCCAACGAATAACCATATTGCAGAAAATAATGTGATTTTATTTCAAAAAGAGTGCTCTAAAAAGTGATCACACGGAGCACGATTGAAAATATGACTATCTAGTGTGCATATATAAATAAAATACATTCGATTTTAAGGACTCTAAAAGAATGAATGGAAGGAAGGGTCAATTAAGACTGAAAGACTCCAATTAGATAACAAAGAACCATGGGGATGCAATTGTCAATGTCGTTTTGAACTAAACTTAACTTAGTACAGTAGAAGAGTAGAAGAACGTGTTATATTTACGTCTCTTAGCAAAGCAGGACAATGAGTTGCAGGATTTAAATGCTGATTTAGAGGTCTTGTCAAATTTTAAAACATATTAAATGAGTATTTCTCGATTTTGACATAGGAGTTTAGACCCAGCACATAGAATCTGGCTATACTTGTTTTTGGGAAACGAATCAAATGATAATGCACCAGGTCAAGTCTTTCTCCACTCAATTAGTCTTATTAAAATGAAGGCAAAATAATATCAATTTATTCACTAGGAGAAACCATTGTTTAAGATACTAAGAATGTTTGGTTGTCAATAGTAAAACCCTCTGTTAACCAGAAAATAAGAACACCAGGGTTAGTCTACAAGTCACTAATAGGCATGAAAAAGATTTTGATCGAAGAAAATCAGAAGAGCTTTGAAGAATCACAGGATGGCGTTTGCACAGTGCAAATCGCAGGTGCAAATTCAAGTATAAGTTTCAATGGCATGGATGCCCCTTTTTCTCTAATTGTGGCTTAAAGTCAATTCATCAACAATACATCAATGACAGTAAAGCACATTAATTCTGCAATAATAACAGAGAAGAGTAGAATTGCAAACCATGAAGGTTGACTAGTAGATTAGAAAAGATATAAAAACTCAACTAGTTCAAATTACTTGTGAATCAATAATCACGTTTGAAAGTGTTGTGTGGTATAATACAAAGCGAGTCAAAATAGCAAATACAAAGGCAAGTTTTTAAAAGATTTTCATAAGCAAATCGAGTGAGATTCAGTTACCCCTGAAGGAAAATTCCCTAATGCTAAGCCTAGGATTCAACTGAGGCCGAGGGAAGTTAAGTAGCAGGAGTCAGCACGTAAATCCTGTAAAAGGAAAAATCAAATGACGATTCAGTTAGTTAAATTGTTAGAAAACGAGGCTGATTTCAGAGGCCCCCTAACTTTTTGCCCCCGTTTTTCACTTTTTGCGGGTGTTTTCCTGTCTCTGATGGTGCCCTGGGTACTGCTAACCAGTCCCAGAGCCTGTGCTCTGTATACAATTAGTATGCAAATTAGGCTAATTATAGTTGGCTAAGTCAACCTACCTGTAAGTCTCTAGTATATGGTAGGGCATGTAGGTTTAGGAACCCCAGCATAGGTGGTGCACTGCGGAGGTGCCCAGTGTCATTTTAAAGGCAGGCCTCCCTTGCTGACTCCTTTTAAATTAAACTTACATGCAAATTTGACTTTGGAATTAAAAGTAGTTCCAAAGTCTTAAACTACCTTATTTTTACATACAAGTCACTCCTAATGTGTGCCCTATGTACCCCTAGGGCAGGGTGGCATGTAATTATAAGCAGGGACTTGATAAAAAATAGTTTTATAAGCCCTTGTCATGTAAAACAGCCACATTTATTTGTCCCTCATTGTAGTGAATGGCCTGCATAGGCTAGAATGGGGAGACTTTATTTTAATTTATAAAGTCCCCTTAACTGTCAGATACCTTACGTTTGGAATCAAATTAATTGTTATAATAACTCCCACAACTTACAATTGTTGGATTTAATATAACTTGTGTTTGAGGAACTTGCTTTTTGAAGGGTTTTTCACACACACAGTGAAACCTAACCAAATTGTGCCACCCTAACTGTTTGAACCCAGAGTGGACATTTGTATTTCTTGGATTGTTTTTGTTCCTTTTATTTTAACCTTATGCATGTAGGAAAGTTATATGTGATATAAAATAATGCCCTTATTTGTCTTTCTTGTGCATGATAAGTGCAACCACAGTTCTAATTGTAGTGTGCAACAGTGAATCTCTGTGAAGCCAGCCCTTGTGTTGCAGTACTTATTGTTATGGTACTCAGTTTGGGTTTTTGGTAATGGAGTGTTAGTAATTGTGCCAACAGTTATTATTAGCCAAGAAAAGTGCTGGAGCATCCTGGTTTTCTTCTACCGCTCCCATGCCCATATCAGAAAGAGAGATTCAGTTTTAAGGAAATTAAGTGTGTTAACTCTGCTATCACTCTGTCAACAATGACCTGCCCCCGAAGATACAGGGTGCCTGGCTGAGCCGGCAAGAAATGGCAGTGTTTTGTCTCTTTCTCTTCCACTCCCTCTTTCCTCTTGGGACACCTGCCGGGGTTTCTGTGTCCACCAGGAAGTGTCGAGAGGTGTTCCATACTATCGCCCCTGCAGACATCCTGCTTTTCAGGTGAGCAGCCTGTCTCAACACTAGAAGCTCTGAGATGCTCATTGAGTGTGCAGACTACAACTCCCCGAATGCACCTGGCACAAACTCCAAAACGGCCACTGGACAGTGGACAGCTGGTTAGTTTCTTCAGGAGTTGGTGCAGGGGACTCTAGTTAGCAATATTTCACCTGTAGCAAACAGGGAGTCCGTCCTTGAACCAGTTGAAGCCAGGCAAAGTCCTTCTTGTGGTTGAGCACAAGTGTGCAGCTGGTGCAGTCCTCCAGAGTGCAATGTCCAGGTGCAGGTCAGGGGTCCAGCAGGGCATTCCTTCTTCTTCTGTTGTTCTTCTTTTTTTTAAAAATTTGGTAGGGATCTGAGGTGTGGGTGCAGGTCTGCATGTTTTATCCTTGCTCCTGGTGAAAAACAGGGGAGTCCTGGTTCTCCAATCAGGGGCAGGGTCCTTCCCCCTGTGATGACCACTTCCTGGGAAGTGTGGCAAAAATCTATCTCAGGGAGCAACATTCCTACAAAATCCATCATGGATGAAAGTTATTTTTGGAGGTTACATCTGGCTGAGCCCACACACTGGTGTGGCTTAAAATCTTAAACACACACTTCTTCTGCCTGCTCATAATCTGATCAGGGGGTACCTAATTGTCTGGGTTTGCAGGAAGTGAGGGAGGTTGCTGGGCTACTCCAAATGTCCTTCCCTGCATTTGAAGACCAGTTTGGCCACCCCCCCCCCCTTCCTGCCTCTCCATCTGCTTAGGGAAGTTCTACTCCCCCAGGCACATTCCTTTGGGCTCAGCCCAAACTACTTCACACTTCATCAAGGCAGCCTGGCCGGGCTGCCAGAGGCTGGCCAATCAGAGCAGCGCACTACAAGTCTGAAGGTGGCAACTTATTAGGTAGAGTTTAAAACTCTTCACCAGTCAGTCAGATGCTGAGATCAGGAAGCAAAACAAAGCCAAGCAGGGAGGCATGCTTCACTTTGCTATTTATAGCCAATCAGGAAAGCAGTAGAGTTTCCACATGTGGATTAGTCACCACACCCAATTAGAAGCACATGTCTACACCTGCTCACATTAGTAAAAAAGCATTGGTAAAACAAGCATTGATAAAACCAATTGTGAAACACAGCACATTATGTTTACTTAGAAACATGAAGGTTTAACCAAGAACAGAGATATGATTTAATCCTAATCCCTGGGGATGCTGACAGATAAGGAAGGAGGCACCTAGGGGATTCCTGACATCTGGAATCTTGGGGTGAGCTGCGGACCTCAAAATAACCTTAAAAGAACATCTGGGAGAAGATCCAGAAGTTTGGAGAACTTTTTTCAGAAAACCTCCATAAAGGGGCCGACCCGCCACAGCAACTCTAGCCGGTTTGCCTCAACCGCGACCCGGCCTGACTTTCTGGTTCATCCCAGTGAATAAAACCTCAGAAAAAGTGAAAACTGAAAAACTGAAAAGTGAAAAGTCCAAACATAGAAAGTTGACTGGGACCTCCCAGGCAGTGTATCCAAAGAGGGCTCCAAGGACGTCGGATCAAGATTCAGGTTTGCCCTGGTTGAAGGATTTTCACCTGAAAAAACAACTAAGTCTGAAGGTAAAAATCTCAACTGAGGCCTCCTGCGATGCGTATTCAAGGAAGAGTTCCAGGAGGTTGGATTGAGCTGGCGACTTGGTCCCACTCAAGAACATCTTCAAGAAAACGGCTAAGTCTGAAGGTAAATTTTTGACCGAGGCCTCCCCTGGGCTGTGGCCGAGCAGGGCTCCATTGCGGTCAGCCTTAAACTTTGACTTTGCCCCGGTCGAGGTGCGACTAGATGATCAGATTGGCGCTATTCATTTCTTTGCGCTAAAAAGCATTAATTCTTTAAAAAATCATATCTCCAGTTCCCCTTATTCAATTTCATTTGTTTGTGTGTCATTTTAAAGATAAAAGTATAGTCTATTGGTATAAATTGGTGTTGGAGTTTTATGGTGTTTTACTTAGTTACTGTTTTGTGATTTTTAAATGCTTTACGCTTTGTCTCCTAAGTGAAGCCTTGTCGCTCGTAGCCAAGCTACCAAGGGTTGAGCTAGGTTTAATTTATTGAGACCTACCTGGACCTAAGTGGAGGTTAGTGGCCTATTGCTAAGTGTAGGTACTTACCTGCTCTTACCAATAACCCATTTTCCAACATAAATGATAAGGAATTTGCTGAGGAGATAGACTCTGTGAGCAGAGACACGCAAATGAAAAGTCTCAAAAGCATGATAAGGAGCACTGGCTTTCGGACAAATGGTAAACAATGTCTGAAACTAATTAGCTCAGCAAAGCACAAATAAATCATAAAACTTCCAAAAGTATGAGTACTCCTCTCAGGTCCCAAGAAGTGGGGGTCTATCAGAATTCAGCATTTCCTGATAATGTGGCTTTGCCCTTCTTCCCAGATATAGTGCAAAGGAAGCTTACAGCTGCACAGCCTTAAGAAGATGCATCACAGAAGATATTACATTGCAGTCAGCAAGGCACAGGTGTAGAAAACTCATTTTTTATCTTTCTGTGAAACTTACAGTGGTAAACAATCTCACTAAAAGCTCAAACACTTGTAACAATTTACTACATTCAAGCTACTGCAGCTAAGCTCCCGGAACAATAGAAAAGGATAGAGAGCACAGCTTTCAAAAACCCATTTTCAATATTAGCATGAGTCATTTTACTGAGTCCTAAATGAGTCCTACTTGAACAATGGCTGACTAACCGCATACACACTTTAGCTACGGTCAACTATAACGTGAAAATCGCACCTTGAATATGGGTATATGTAATGTGCTGATTAGTACATGTTAAGCAAAACAAAAGATAGTGACAGTATCACCAGCTTCATCAGGCAAAAAGATGACAAGGGTTCTAGAAACTGCTAGGATGGACCGACAGGACCCTAGGTTCCAGTACAAAAAAACTAATTCTCAGGAGACATGTGGGTGTCACATTTCTAGCTGTTGCATACAATGGGCACTACAGTTGACTATATAGTTATCCCAGGCTGGGATTGTCGTCCTACACTATAAGTGTTATTCACTTAGAAGATGAGTGTGCTCTAGTGTTTTTGCTTTGGATAAAACACGTAGTACCAATAAAATTCCTGATGACTTTTATAGTAATGATCCTTTGCTTTGGTATGGTTTAAAAAAACAATCGTGACTTCTATAGTCAAATCTAGTAGCATGCTAGGGTGGTGGTGGAAAGCAGAAATAATCCCATTATACAAAACGTGATGTATAAGACTCAGGGAACTGTCACCCATTATCGCTCGTGGATTGCCTTGAATACATTTTTTGGAGTCCAGCTTTGCAGAGGGCACAAGAGAAGGCTGAGGGAATATCAGTTGTTATCACACATGCCTCTATCATACATGCCTTTACTACACACGTTTTACAATTTTTTGACCTTTATAATGCTCTTAATTACATTGTGGTGATTTAACACAGATTAGAGAGGGATGGAAAGATAGATAGATAGATAGATAGATAGATAGATAGATAGATAGATAGATAGATAGATAGATAGTTACAAAGTGGTTACACAGTGACACAGTGACACCACTGTGTGTTCACAGTTTCTGTATTGGTTTGGTATTTTGTTTTGCAAAAACCATTGGCGCAGTTCAATTCTTCATTATGAATGTTCACTAAATGTTCTACAAAAAAGGTCATCCAATTCTGCTCCTTCCTGGAATTTCTCAAGGTGATCTGTCACAGAGGGACCGAGAAAAACGGGGTCTTAAAATGTAATTTCCCATATAAATTTTGGGAAGCGATACAGAAGATATCATCAGTGATATGATCAGAGATGTCATCAATGATGTCATTGATGATGTAATCAGTATTGTCATTCATCAATGATGTCACTCAGCATGTCACAAGTGATGTAATATGTGAGGCTGTAAGCAGTGCTCAATAGTAGAGCAAGATACAGTTGAATTCACAACTGGTGAATTTCAGGAATTTTGTTTTTGTTTTTTAAACATTAGTTTTTATATTACAATGCCTAACTATAACATTCCTTTAACCTTTGTTTTCTTCAGTGAAGTTATAATTGTTTTTAAAACTAAGCTAAAATTGTATTACCTTACCTAACTGTTTTTTAAATATATTTTTTCATGTTTTCTGTTTTAGGGGGGAGTCTCCAAAAATACTCTTTTTTAAAATCCTTAACCTCTCATTACCACTATCAACCCCTGAAATGAACCCTAAAAAACAATTAATCTGCTTACCTCCCTTTACCTCTACCCTCCTCTGAACCATAAAAATCTCTTACCACCTTTAACACTGCCCGCCCCTGATTCCTAAAAAAAAACCTCACATCCCTTTACAATTAAAGAGACAACATGTGTACCGGTTGAGGAACACAGGATCCAGACAAAAGCACAGGTGGGTTCCATTGGTGCACCGGCACTATATATTGATATAGTAGAAATGTTGTAAACTAAATTTATGTCACAGTAATCATGTGAAAGTGAAAGAGTCCACATTTTGTCCTAACAGTGCTAGAAATTTAGTTGTAAAGCGGTGAAATGTGCAAATCACTGATAATAGGCCCACTTTGACTGATGCAGTATGAGCCTAAAAATGCAAATGTGATCACTCATTATGATTTTATTCATTTACATTGGTTATTACCTACTAGTTTTTATTAAAACACTAATAGTTTTCCTCGAGAAAAATGTTTTAAAAGTAACATCCTAAATTATGGGAATTTCAGTTCTGCATCACACTTAGAATATATTAATGAGGTTTCCAACTCTAAACGTTTATAATAACATGAACCAACAATAAAAATAGTAATAATGAATTCTGAATATGAATATTTTATGTGTTTTAGTAAGAATATTTGAGCCTCATTCATTCCTATGCTGATCATAACTAAGGCCTGCAAGGCCCTGTTTCTGGAAATGTTTAAAAGTGCTTCTTAATTCTTGTTATCATAATCTTTTTCCTTCTAAGTTAAGTTCTCATGAGCTGTTAGTTGGTGATGTAATGTCCTATTGTCTTACGCATAGTTTAGCTTATGAGATTAATCTTGACAGCAGTACATGCAGGAACTGTGGAAGAAAATGACTAAAAATTGTTTCAATGGACATGGATGACCTCATCAACATGCCTTTCCCAAGCTGGGCCTGAGAACTTTACCTAATGTTGCAAATCTCACTCATATGATCGATGCTGATTGGACAGTTCCAACTTTCCAACTTTGTGGCGTGATGGACTGACAAATCACTGTGCGCCATTGATTATAATATGTCATCCCCCCCCAAACGGAGATGGGCAGCCTTTTCCTTCTTTACTTCTCCTGCTTTCCTGATTTACCTTACATCTGGTTACCCCTTGGGAGAGGAGTTTTTTGCTTTTGCTCTTCTTAATGATGGTCCTGTTCCTGTTTTGTTTCTCCTCAAACTGCCCCTTGAACTCTCCTATGGAACTCTTACGAGTCTCCCTTTGGACAATCCCTCTTCACTTCCTATTGAAAAAGTCACTCTGATGGCTTCTCCTTTAATTCTGTCTGAACCTTTTGCAATTGCTATGAAGAACTGATTCTATTGGACTCTGAGAGGTACTAACTTCTCAGTATTTGTAATAACTCAAATGTTGTGTTAGTTTATGGTTTTATCCTGAGCTACAGAAGAAGGCTATTGATCGAGCCTCTGGCATGCTGACGCCTTCTCTTTTTACTTACCCTTTGTCCATGCTGGCAATCTACCTTTTGCCCAGATGACATCTTTCCAGACTCTTTTTGTCCTTTACATGCTTTTTGCTTTTTGCTGGCAAGCTTTGTAACTCCAACACAGGTAATTCCTTACCCAATTTGATAGGGATGCCCATTGTCCAAATTTGATTAGATTAGGTGATTTAGATTTGCCTTGATGCAACTATTGTTGTATAAACATCAAATTATACTTTACATGATTATTATTGAATGTTTGGTCCTGTTAATGTTGTATTGTTTAAATCTATTTCACCGTTTTGGCCAACCAATGATGATTCTGTATCTTTATGGTTTTGTCTTGAAGCTCAATTACATTCATGTAAGCATTAGTTTGTAATATATTCTTATAATTTTCCCTGCCTGGAGTCTCTTTGTAGTTCTACATGGGTCATACTGTACCTTTAATTTGTTGTTGAGATTTTGAAACCTAACTAGTCCCATCCTCAGCTGGTTGAAAAGATCCATTGGCCTCATCTAATGCATTAGTAATGAGAAAATTTGTTATCAATATCAAGCATTTTGTTTACAAGGTATCGTGACACATGTGGACCTTAAAAATGAGAACACTTATCTAGCATTGCTTGATCTAAAAAGTACTGTAGGTGATCTGGAGAAGCCTAATTGACTAACACCTTCAAAATGTTGGGGTTTGACCTCAGCCTAATACACTAGATTAGCTTCCTATATTTAAATAAAGTGGCATGAGTTAGTTATAGGCCAGATAGAAAAAGTACAAAGGATTTTGGCATTGAAAAGGGAGGCTGTCAATGGTGTACTTTCGCCCAATTAAAAAATATTTTTACTATCACACTTATGCTATTTTAAAAGAAATTGAGAGTGATGTCCCTCAACTATGTTTTGATCATGTTCCCTTATTATTATATGCTGATAAGGCACATTTCAGTGCCTATAGAGAATATTGCTTAGAGCTGCTCCTGGAAGCATTCAAAAAGGTTTGTACTGAATCTACTTTTGTTGTTTATTTTATGTCATTTTGATATTTATAAAGTGCAAACATAAACTCATAGATACCTTGATGTAAAAACCTAATCGGAAAAGAAAAAAACTGTCAGGCATCCAATAGGAAAAATAACCTTAGCCAAAACTTTCCGAGTACTTTGGAAAGATACAAGTTTTCAATACATTTCCTGAATTTAGCAAGTAACTTTGGAAATGGAAGAGAATGGAAAACAATTCCAGTGCTTGGCTGCTGTAATCTATTGATATTCAGAAGTTTAAAATATTGGCTGTGGCAACTAAACAAATAGTGAAAATGTGTTTTTCTCAGAAGAATTGCTCTACCCCAAGTTGGGGGTTTTGATTACTTAGAATTCCAGTTTGCTGCATTCAAGAAGTGGACTAAACAGATAATAAAATCCAGAATTACCTTGAGTTCAACAGTGGCTGGTTTGCAGTCTTTTACATGGATTTTTGAGCAGCTCTTCATTTTCAACTTTCCTGACTATTTACAACAACAGGAGCATCTGCAGTTCGTTTTATGGGGAATAAATTTGGAGCCAGTCTGAAATAAATTGTGTGTCTGTTGTTGAACATTACTCTTTTAGATCTTTATTGTTACTTTGTGAAACTGAATTCAACTTTGCTACTGCACTTGGAGCTGGGCATTCTAGGGGGTTCTCCCCCAATTTAGCTAAGATCCCTATTTTGGTGGATACACCTCTGCACTGATCCTGGCTGGAAGTTTTAGAAGTACCTTGAGAGGCCTTCTCTTGGAAGGGCATTTATTGACTTCTTTGGTCTGTACATATAAATCACCTATCCTATAATCCTATAATCTAAATCTATGTGATTGTGGCTCTCCCCTGTAAACACTAGAGATAAATATGTAGTTATGTTTAGGGGGCACAAATGGATTGAGTCCTTGGATTTGGAATCTCAGAGGTAATATCTGTCTTCCCAACAAAAATGTCAACACATGGGATCCCTATCTGGAGAATCTGTTTCCCATATCTCTCCTTTTGCACCAAACCACTTAATCTCATATTTAGGCTGTATATTTTGCCCACAGGTGATGTGATAAGAAGGAGAAGCATATGGAGCATGTCACTGTAAGGATGACATGATGAAACCTGCTTTCATTTCATACTATTTTGTCTCATTTATGGCCATGCTAAAAGAAAATGGCCTTTGTCCCTGTTTATGGTATTTAATGTAAGAGCTGATAGAAATGACTTTGTGCAGTGTTCTTCCTCTTATTCCTTTGCAACTTCTAAGTTTGTCATTCCATCGCAATTTCACAAACTGTAAATATGTGAGATCATTCATTGGCATTTTTTATGTATGTTGTGGTATTTCTTGATCTTGAACCTATACTTTATATACGTTTTAACTGCTATACTTATAATGTGGGACTGCTGCCATGTTTTTATGGGTTTTCATTTTAATAAACCAAATAGAGTGAAAACTGGAGTAGATGTTCCATTGCTATATCTAAAATCCATAGCTAATGTGAAGTGAGAGAAATTGTTACACTAATTATCATGTTCTTTAGCATCATACAAAAGTTGTCATCACCATTTGGACTTCCTGTTGGCTGTGTGAGGTTACTGGTGATGCAATAAGTAGCACAACATCGATGCTACCTCCTCACAGTTATTTTATTACCTTTGCTACACCAGTGCTCTTATAAGATAAACAATAATCTTCATGTAAACTGCTCTCTGTAATGTGGTGTCAAGCTAAAATCATATTGAGCAAACCACCCTATTCGACCAATGTTATCATGGGCCTCCACAGTCTTTCTAGCACAGCAGTGCAAAACACAAGACGGTGGATGTAAACATAGGTGTAACCACATGGCCAAGTAATTCATTTCAAATAGAGGTCACCATTGTCACAGAATTTACACAGTAGTTAACAATGGCTTTCACCAGTGTATACAAGTGGAAAATGTGTCACTGGCTATGCCTGCACCAGGAGTGTGATACCCACATAGGCAAGAGAAATGGAACCTGCAGCAGGGAAACAGAAGACTGTTAACGTCTTCAGTCTCCTTATTTCAATTTCCTCTTTTGTTTGGTTTGTCATGTTCTCTGCACTGATAAATATCAGTAGGGTTCCAACAATGACAACAATTGCGCTATTGAATCCGACGAATACTCTTTCCCAGAGTTAAATGTTTTGCACACATATCAATATTATCATGCCACACACAAATGTATTTTCTGCACATTTTCCACTTTTTAAACTGATGAGAAAGTTTTGTATATTTTTAGGAGATTGAAACTGTAGCTTTCTCTTCCTACTTAATTGACAGTTTTTTTGAAGAAATTACAATGTTTCCATAATGTTATAATTTTGTTGTTTAACTAACGTATTTTTTTAGTTTTACACTGAGATGGCTTTCCAGCTCCCTTTATAGATGATGCCTTTTTCTCTTGCCTGACGGAGTTAGACACTTGGGCACATGCTTTACCCATTTGCTAACTCAAAAAGGACAGATAATGGACAGAATGGCAAACGATGTCAAACATTTGCCCTCAGTCACAGATCTGGGTCTAAATCCATTGTTTTTTTGCTCACCACCCATTCGAATTTGGCCCCAGTCATATGCAAATAAGTCTTGACCCTGCTCCTCATGGGAACAGTTCAACACGAATTGCCAGGCCCTATCTGGACCACAAACAAGCATTCTGGGACCGGTTTTGGGGTATCAACCCTCATCAGCCAAGCTAGCTTGACTCTGGTGGCACGGCGAGTTCTGGGCCTGAATCCATCGTTTGGAATAGTGTAGTGAGCAAAAGAAACAATGGATTCAGGCCTGGGTTGCTGACTGAAGGGAATGTTTGATATTGTTCAGCATTCTGTTCATCATCTGTTCTTTGTTCATTACCCATTTGGTAGGCAAATATTTTTTTATTCAAAGATAATGCCCTTTACAGGCTATCCATGCTGACACTTTCTGCCTGATCTCTCCCTGCCTTTCCCAGCTTTTCCCTATCTTAGCTGAATAGGGATTTCCTTTAAAAGGACATTGAGTCTGCTTTCTGCTTTTTGAGACAACTTTTTAACAGTTTGTGTTTGCATTTAAATTTTTGAAGCACTTTGACATACATTGATTAATGCAGTCATGTAGTGACTATTGATTTACTAATTTGGTGATCTGAGTTTGTAACTGTACATATCTTTTCACAAATATTCATGGTTGGCAAATCTGATGTTTTCTCTCATATTTGTGGGGCAAAATGTGCTTCACATTATTTAAATGTATTGATTGTTGTGTCAACCTCGGTCTGAACTAAAGGTCTATCTGCTTGAGTGCAGACTGTACTTGAATTTGCACCAGAAATCTGCATGGTGCAAAGTACTTCTTCACAGAGCATGTTGTTCCTGAGATAATGGGAGAGTTACCAGTGAAGTTGCTGTGTATAGCTCATAATGTTTACATAAAAATTTAATTTAGTATATATTTTTATCAACTCAGAAAATCAAAAGGATAATAAACTGGTAATGTTCCATGGGATAGACAAACACACAATGGACAAGGCATCAAGTAAGAAGCAAGCAAATGAGAGAGACAACCAAGCCAACATATGGTAAGCAGTGGGTGGGCTTTAAGCAAACTGCAATTCTTGGGTAAGCCGGCAATAGGTCTTTTGCAACAAGACAGCATGTGCCATCTGTTAGGCCAGACTTAAAAAACAATAATGTTCTTAAATTGGGTATCAATGTGTATACGTCTGTTTGTTTTGTCGAATCACAAACAGCGTGTCTGGTGGCATGACCCTTGTTTATTAAGAAGTAACATTGTAAATATCTGTCCATATTCCAAAATAGCTTATTTTTAATTCATATGAGTCAAGCAGTAAAGCACCCTGGCAACTTTACTCTCTTGCTGTAAGGCACAAAACATCCTTATGATATGCTTTGTGCGCTCACAGTACAGAAGAACTCAAAGTTTATTGTGCTCATTCACAAAGATTTTGCGCAGGGCAGAGTCACAAGCTTTTTTGCTGTGCTGCCACCCATCAAAACAAAAGGGCAGGAATGCGCTGTATCTACAAGATACAGCAAATTCCTGTCCTTGTCCCCTGCACTGGTGCACATATTGCTGCACTACACCATCGCAGGCACCCTTGCAACATGGTGCAAGGATGCCTGTGCTGTCGGGATGATTGGGTTTGTGCAGAAAGGGATACCTTCCTACACAAAATCAATCACAAGAGGTGTTTTCCCCTTTCTGTGTGTGCTGCAAAATGCAGTGGATTTTCTTCTCCAATGGACCCTTCAAGTTGTTTTATAGTATGAGAAGGCTTTTTCTTCAAACAGAAAGGAAGTGCCCCAGATACTCCAACTTCCTATTCCTGTTCAGAAAGCTCTTCCCAGTGCTTTGTCCACCTCCTGGTTACTTTTCACTTGGATTTTGAGGTGAAAGGGTCACTCTCCTTGGCTCCTGGATATACCTTTGGACTTAACAACTTTGTTTTTGTGAAATCACAAAAGCAAGTTAAAAAAATATTGTATAATGGTGTTGTTTGTTTGCTTAAGCATGCTCCAGTATTTCATTGCAGTCTCATGTGATTTTATAAACTTTAGAGAGTTGGGTGGCCTGGAGTTTACGTATTGGTCTTCTTATTATTTATTTTGCATTTCATTGATTTTTCCAAAGAAAAATTATTGCACAGCTCAGTACCTTTTTTTACATGTTTGTAACATTTGCAATATTATTTTACTATGTGACCTAGATTTCCAAAGGGCCTTCTAGTCAGTAGGCCCAGTACTACTAGTCATCAGTGCATGAAATAAATGTTTCCATGGTATATATTTTGAAACCTTCATTTAAGGCATGGATGGCATGGGATTAAATTAAAAATATTGACTATTGTTTGTAGCTCATTTTTTTGCAAAAAGTGTATAAGCTGTGAGATAATATTTGATGACATAGGAGGATGTGTGCTGTTGTGAAATTTGTATAGCTCAGTTAAGTTTCGTGTTTCACATTGCTGAATTAATGCTAGTGTTTTCTTCAGTGTTACCACCATGCCTCCTTATGGCCAGTGTGTTTAAGTGTGTGTGTGTGTCACTGTCCACCATTTGTCTTTGTTCTCCATGCCGTGTGGCCAGAGCCATTTTGTGTAGTCTATGTCCACATGCTTGCATGTGTTCTTTATTCTCCCTGCCTCCTTATTCACAGTTGCTGTTTGACCATGTGCCTGGCAGCCATTTTGAGTTTCCGGCAGTGTCTTTTTGCCATAGGCTTGTATGTGTTGTTTGTTCCCCATGCCTCCTTGTAGTTGTTTGACCATGTGGCTGGTGGCCTTTTTGTGTATCCAGCCAGTGTGCCTTTGTACAGGCTTGCATGTGTTCTTTGTTCCCAATGCCTTCTTGCTCCTTGTTGTTGTTTATCCATGTGGCAGGCGGACATTTTGTGCATCAAGCCAGTGTGCCTTTGCCATAGGCCTTCATGTGTTCATGGTTCCCCATGTCCCCTGCTCCTTGTTGTTGTTTGACCATGTGGCTGGCAGCCATTTTGTACATTCCACCAGTGTGCCTTTGCCATAGGCCTACATATGTTCTGTATTTATTCCCCATGTCTCCTTGCTCCTTGTTGTTGTTGTTTGACCATGTGGCTGGTGGCCACCTTATTCCTCCAGATAGTGTCTTTTTGCCATAGGCTTGCATGTGTTCTTTGTTCTCCTAGCCTCCTTCCTCCTTGTTGTTTGCCCATGTGGTTGGTGGCCATTTTGTGTATTCAGCCAGTGTGCCTGTGCCCTGGCCTTGCATGTATTGATGTGACACTAGTGTTCATTGATGTAATTGGGGATCAATGTAGTATATTTACAATAAAACAAAATAATGCTGATGAACATTGATTATATTATTTCCTATCTTTCTTGGCATTTTTTATTTTGCGCCTCGTTCATCCTTTCTTCACAATAGGTTTTTTCTTCCAGTCCTTCTACACAAACATTGGCAGTTATTGATCATTTGTTTTATTTAGGTTTATATTTTAATTTGTTAGTTTTTTTCTTGTATTTTAATTTTAATTTTGTTTATTTATTTTTCTTCAGTTTCTTGTTTTTTTACTTGAAATTTTATTTCATTTTTGATTTCAATTTTTGAAATATTGTATTATTTCAATTTATTTAATGCTGCATTTTGTCTTGATCCATCCAGTATAGGCGCACAGGCACTAGAGCATTTGGTTTCTTTAGATGTATAATAATTCTATTTTCTCCTGGACACCCTGGCTTTGGTGCACTGCAGACAGATTAGCAGCATCATTTTTTTAAAAAAGATTATTCCATTTCCCCTGGACCACCTTGCTGCCATGTTTTTTTTAAGGATTAGTCCATTTATCCATGCACCTCTCTCTGACTACTACATGTGCCTACTTTAAAACAGATGGGGATAAAGCAAAGATCTATTTCTGCATGTTGTGTTGTCTGATTTGAAATGACATTTTATGGTGTGGTGGTGTGGATTGACTTACAATGTTTGAGTGAATTGGTATTTACTACATAAGTAACCAACCACACTAATATTGCATTTGTTTGTACTATTTCAATCTGCAACAATGCCACATTTCACTAACTACATGTGTTTCTTGCTTGTTTGCTTTTAGGTGCACAAAAGAAGAGAAATCATATCACCAGCAGTACTGCCAAAGAGAATGCCTGTACAGTGTTTTCTGTCCTCCAATCTTTTCTGCTTGTGCTGCTTAGTGCCACTGCCAACTGAGAGTTTTAAGATGACCCAAAAAAAGTTGCTCCCAAGAAAGTTGTCAGTGAGAAGAAGCAGTTTTCCACCAGTTGGATGTCAACTGCAACCCTTTTCGGGAGACATGTGCTTGTCACACTGGCCCCCAGAGAGAAACCTGGGAGCAGCACTCCTGCACCAACAGCACCACCCCAACTTAAGCCCAAGCCCAAGTCTGTCAGTGAGGCAGCCACTGCAATCATGGTAATGCCGCCAAGCAGTGATGTTGAATTGGATTTGTCCTTTTCGCAAAGTAGTACCTAATTGTTTGAGGGAACAGCGCAAAGTGGACAGCAATTGCATTCTGCAATAGTAGATCTACCCAAAGGTGGAACAGAACAGGAGGTTGAGCTTTCTGCCAACCAAGAACATCCTTTTTTAGAATCAATGGCTACCAGATCTCCAGCAAGAAAAAGGAAGGGTACTACTCCATCATCTTCTCCAAGCACCACTTCTGATGATGATGATAGGGACATGGAGTGGAACCTCAGCAGATTCCAGGAGACGCCAGGAGAAGCAAGGGAAAAGAAAAGCTCCAGAAAGTCTTTGAATCATGAAAAGAGATGATGATGAGGAGGCTGACGACGATGAGCCAGTCATTGTGGAAGCTGGCCCACATCAGTCTGACATTACTATCCAAACTGCTCTGAGGGATCTGGCACAGGCAGCACCACCAGCTCCCATATTAGTAATGCCCCAGCTGAGACCTGCACCAACCCCTACCTCAGTAGAAGTATGAACTGCAGAGAGGAAATCAACACGCCCACCTACCTCCAGTTCTTCCTCAGGCATTGGCAGTGGCCCAGTAAGAAAGTACTTCTCCCCAGATAGGATTTTTGTTTGCAATTGTCAAACAGTAGAAGAACACTGCAATATGCTCCATTTGATATGGAAATGTTCATTGAGGTAAGCCTGGATCACATTATGGTACTGGAGGCCAGATGATCCATATGAACAAAACATCATGTAATCCGGTCAGAGGAGCAGCTTAAAAAAATTGGTTAACGTGGTTGTGGTGGTGAAGGTGAGTAGAGCAGAGAAACATCAGCTAAAACTGGTTAAATCATGGTGGAAGTTGAGGAAGAAGAGGGTGACATCCTCATGCAAAACAACCCTGTCCCCAGCAGTGCAGCAGAATCACCTGCCTCAGTGACCCCACAATAGCACAGGAATAGTCAGATAGACACCCTGCATATGGTGACTGCACCATGATACCCATTGAGTCTACCACCACCTACTTCTCGAAAGTCAACTGTGTCAGTGGCCCCAGAAAAGAAGAAAATCCAGACTACTATTACAGGCATGTTTAGACAGGAGGGAACCTCTGAACTCAACCACCCAATGGCACGTTTGTACAATGGGAAGCTGGCAAAAATGTTAGCACTGGAACTCCTTCTTTTTTCTTATGTAGAAGGAGTGAGAGTCCTAGAAATTGTGGCTGCCATCTGCCTGAAAAAGAAAGTTCCAAGTCAGACCTATTTTGACAGAGTTGCTGTTCCAGTGCTGCATCACTATGTGCTGCAATTGCTTGGGCAGGTTTTGCAGCAACTTGTTGTCCACACTAGCCACCTGACAAGTTGTCAGGTGGCTAATTACATGTGCATCACTTCACACTAGATCTCTTGTCTGGGGGTAAAGTAAACAGGTCTTGGCCTTCAAGATTTTTTTACGAGTGTTAGGAAGCATGCAACAGTAGCCACGTTTGCCATGGAGAAAACACATACAGCTGCAAACATCTTGGACAAATTTAATAGCAATTTGTCTGAATGGCTACGACCCAGAGGTCTATGAATTGGATTTGTTGCCACACACAATGGCAGTAACATGGTGAAGGCCATGCCAGATGATGACAATTTTAGGGGCCTGTGTTTGGCGCACTGCATCATCCTGGTTGTTCAAGTGTTTCTCAAAAAAGAAGACATAGTCAGCAATATCCTGACACCCTGCAAGCAAATGTGCACTCATTTTAATCATTATTTTAATGCCTGGAAGCAGTTGTGGATTATTCAATGTGCTAATAGAGTACCAATAAAAGCCCTGATACTGGAGGTGCCAACTCGTTAAACCTCAACCTATTATATGTTGCAACGTCTGTTTGAGCTTTACAGACAGATCAATAACTATGTCATTCAAAGAGGAGGGGATGCAATTGGGAAACCTAGGACCATGGATGCAGACAAATGGGCCCTAGTTGAATGCCTTACACAGATGCTGCTCCCTTTTGAGGTATTGATGCAGGAAGTTAGCAAGGAGAACAGTACGATGGGCCAAGCTATACTGTTGTTGCATCTGCTATGGGACCAGCTAAACCTAGAGACATTGGATTTTAATGTGATCATGATTAGGAGAGTCACAGGGTAAATTTTATGTGTTTACCCAATCACGGCTTACATAAAAAGCACTGACTGTCTGCAAGAAAAGCTTTAAGGCAGAATAACGCCAGATTAAACAAACAGGGGTTTTATTTGTTCTTTTAAATGCTTTCCTAGTAATTAAACAGACACTTTGAGTGGAAAATTAAAAAATAAATTACTTCTCATTTGTGAGTAAGGCATTATGCATTATAAAGTACAAGTTATTGTGCTAAAATAATGGAGGCATGCTAGCTAGCGCATCAGGTACTTCACTACTGTCTGCAGCTGGGGCAACTGCAGTTGACAATTATCTATCTTTAATTCCAATGGCTCTGCTCCTCTCCAAATTCCTTTTATTTTCTACCATGAATCCAAATGGGCAGATGAAAAAATAAATAAGATACTACATCACACTGGTCACATATAAAATGCAGTTATTATTATCCTGTTTGCCATAAGTAGATGGTGGGGAAAACGATGCACTGCACTACAGGTAAAGGAACAGGCTATATAGATTGTATTTGATATGCTCTTTAGAGAGTATCCCTTATTTGAAACTTGAAATAAAATGAGGGACTTAGTCCCACTTTACACACCGACCTCCCCCACAACCACAAACTATTTCTAACAAATTAATTCACATTAAGGAAAGGAAACTTGACTTACTTTACTGCAGGGTAAGATAGAGGTATTAGGTAGATATGTAGAGCTTTTGCTATAGAATAGAGGGGTGTCACTGATCATTGATTTGTCATGTACCTAAGCTTTGGCTTATTTAGTCACTGTAATAGACAAAAGTCTAAAGGGAAAAATCTGAACGGGTGTAAAATAAATCTGTTATTGGAAACCATGAAAAATATTTTGGAGTCACTTCACATGGCCATAAAAATGTGGCACATGCCAAGAATGGATTTTTCATTTTTTTGGGTAGGCTGGGATGGAAGAATTTAGTAGATAATAAAGGAGTGAAGTACTAAAGGTGACTGAGTGGGTAAAGGGAAACACACCATGTGAGTTCCGTTTGCAAAGCATTAAAAACTTTGTAAATGGTGCAGTACCTGAAGCAGACACACATTGCAAAGCCAGCTCTGTAGTCACAAATTGAACAATACTGTACTTCTTCATTCATGGGTGGTGAAATGTCATGGGCAGAGAGGGGGTTGTTGAATGATGATGGGTGCGATACATATCTGCCTCACTTGACAAATGCAGTGAGACAAGGGATTTGAACAAAAATGAAAATGCCCCCCCACATTGAACCATAGCTTTGTGAAGTATGTTCACTGAGTTTGTAGATGTATCTACAAATAATCCAGCAGAATGAAGTGGAAGTGCAGGATAAGTCTTTATTATACATTCAGAAGAAACTCCACCCACAGCTTCACCAAAGGCAGTCTCTTTAGTAACTGTCCCTTAACAGTTCCCACATTCAACTCATAATATTCTAATATAACGTGACAATCAGGTAAAGAGGAAACTAAGGAAGGGACGGACAGGGTATATATATATATGTGTGTGTGTGTGTGTGTGTAGGTATAATGAACGTTACCACACAACCTCCCTTAATAACGCAGAATATCTTCAGAAGGAAAACACTGATAAGCAAATCAACATTTGAAAATCATTTATTACAACAATTCTGCTGAAATTCTCAATCTTCCATTTTGACTGCTCCTTTTTTAACTCCTATTGGTTGACTGTAAAGCAAAATACCTTTTATTCTTTTAGGTGGCCTGATTTTTACATGAGCCCCTAACTTTATCTTCATTAGTTTGGTTGTTTTGTGGGAACCATACATTTCTTTTAGTTTGTTTTGCATACATTTCTCTCTCTCGCCCTCATTCGCTCCATATCATTTTCATGAAACTCAAAATTTCCACAATAGTTTCCCACCCTGGGAAGGCAGATCTTCGTATGAGGTTTACGTTTCTTAAATACAATAAATGGACCCACACCAGTTGTGGAAGGTGGTGTACATCTATATTCCTCAACTCTTTTCTTTAGGGCTTGAATCCAGTTGTTACCTTTAGCAATTTGAATAGTTTGAGAGTATGATTGAATATTTTAATCATTTCATTAGGTTCAGGTCGATACAGTGCACATTTCTATGACCAATTCATCTATTGGCCAAAACCAAAAACTCCACCATCTTCCTTGAAGGAAACCGAACTCCATTATCTGTGAGTATAATGTTTGTATTACCCTCTCTCACAAAACATATCAGTGACATTTTTCTAACTGCTTGGGTGACGATACCTTCAGTAATACCAATTTCTGGGCAGCTAGACATGAAATCCATAGTCACTATCAATTATTTACTTGAAGCACCCTCTGTAATGGGCCCCACAATGTGAACTGCAACCTCCACTCACATCTCACAGTGTAAGTCTCTACATATCATTGGAGCTGATCTAGTCTTCAAAACGTTATCCGGCATGCTGCACTCTACACATTCTCTCACCAAACACTCTACTGGCATATCCATACCTGGCTACCAGTACTCACAACTGAGACTCTCCCTTGCCTTGCTTATGCCATGGTGACTTTGATGACCCAAATTCAAAACCGATCTCTAACACCTAAAGGTGGCACTAATCTAGTCCCTCTCAATAGTACGTTATTCAGAACACACAACTCCTGGAACACTTTGTTGAATCCAAGAAACATATCATCCTTTTTACATTCATTTTCTTTGACAACAAACATTGAAAACCTTGCTCCAATACTTCTTATTTTCTATTTCCTCGAACCATTGTTTCTTTGTAACACAGACTGAAGTCGCACCACAAACCTTTACTTCTTCATCCACCCACCACTCCAATTTGCTGTTGATTTCATTATCCTTGGTGTCTCTAGTTAACCTGGAAAAGCAATCTGCTACCTTGTTTGCTCCTGGTAAAACATTTACAGCAAATTGAAAATCTTGTTACCTCTCAAGACATTTACAAGTTCTCAAAGATATGCTGCCTGACCCCTTTTTGTTGAATACGTCCTGCAGTGGTTTATGATCAGTCTGCACTTCAAAGTTATCTCCACACTCAAAGTGTTAAAATGTAAGTACCCCCAGTATAAAGCTAGTGCTTCTTTCTTAATCATGGAATAGAATTACTTGGCTTCTCCTAAGGATCGTGAGGCAAAAGCTATGGTTATTTCTTCCTTTTTATCTCTTCTCCGTTTCAATATAGCATTGAGACCTTTCTCACTAGTATCAGTCACTATTACACAGGGTTGACCAGTTCAAATCCTTTCATTGTTTGATTTTTTCAATTTCCTTCTGACATTCTTCAGACCATGTGAACTGTTCACCTTTCTTCAGAAGGGTATGCATTGGCAGAGTATGGCTGGAGAAATTTAGAATACACTTTGAATAATATTCACAAATTCCTAGAAAAGATTTATCGTCTTCTTCTTTAGTAGGAGAAGACAAATTAAGCATAGTCTTTATCAAATATTTCTTGGGCTTGACACCTTTCCCAGTCACCACATGACCAAGATAGGTGATTTGAGGCTGGCAACACCTACACTTGTTAATCCTGGGAGTCATTCCTTTTTTTTTAATTCTCAACACTTTCAAGGTTAATTATCATAAATTAACACATTGTCCTGAAAGAACTTGGCGTCAGACATCCCCTTGAAAAAACTTGACATGGGTCTCTGAAAGATAGATGCAGCAGAACAGAGCCCAAACGGCATTCTATTGAATCTGAAAACTCCGAAAGGAGTAATAAAGCAGTAAGGGTTTTTGTGTCATCACTTAGTTTTATCTGATGATAAGCAGATGTCAAATCTAGAGTAGTAAAGTATTTATCTTTATCTATCAATGTGATAATTTCTAAAATATTTGGCAAAGGAAATTCGTCTTCAATTGCTTCTTTGCTGAGATGCCTAAGACCTATGCACAGTCTTATTACACCTCAAGGTTTGGAAGTTACTATACTAGGCATGTAATCCACTGAGAAACTTCAGCAAGCTCAATTATGTTCTACTTTATGAGCCTTTTGAATTCAGTTTCCACTGCACCATGTAGATTCAAGGGAATATTCCTAACTTTCCAAACAACTGTTTTTGAACAATTCTTCAATACTATAAGATGTATGTTTCCTTTAACACAACCCCCTTTGTCCTTAAATACTTGAAGAAATTCTTAAAGAAGTTGTTCAGAATAATCATGACCTTTCCTCTCTTGTACTTGACGAGTGGCATTAGGATCCAGAAAAGCATCTAATGTGGCCAGCTCAATATTGTGCCTCCTTTAAAAGCAATGCATACCTTTTCACTTGCCCTTTTTCCTTTATGTTCCAGCTCAGCATCAAAATATCCTATAAATTCTGTGGTTTAAACTCCATAACTGTATGGTGTTACATCTGGTACCTTCCAATGAAACTTTCCTTCAAAAAGGTTACTGTAGTCTTCATCAGAGATTAAAAAGAGACATACTCCCAAATAAATCAGCATAGAAATAGGAATACCATTGAGCTTAACAGTACATGAGGGGTAATCACATTCTTTACATCCTGTGCACTTGACATCTTTCAGTTTGTAAAACTACTTCAGTTTTCTCATTGACCACCTCATTCACTTTCTCTTTGGACATAGGAGATTTGCAGCATTTAGCAAAGTGGCCTCTCTTTCCACATAGTCTACATGTCACTTTGATTGCGGAACAATCTTTGAAATTTGACATGTGATTAGAACTTCCACATCTATCGCAAGCATTCCTACGTTTTACAGTTTTTGAACCTTTTTTGTGAGTAGACGATATAGCTTGAATTGTAGAATTATAAATTTTGGATTTCTATAAATTTTGTAAACATGACAGCGAATGATCAATTAGTTTAGCTACAGAGATTACTTCTGTTGAGCCTGGATCATTCTTACACCATAACTCTTCCTATATTTTATCAATATTACATACAAGCACAAACTGATCTCTTAGTCTCTCTTCTGTATTGTTTCCAAAATTGTACATGGATGCTAATTTCCTAAGTGCTGTGCATAATCTTCCACAGACTCATTTTCCTGTTGTTTATGTTTCCCAAAATAATAATGTAAAATTAATGCTACTTTGGGTAGAAACCTTTTTTGTGAGTAGACGATATAGCTTGAATTGTAGAATTATCAATTTTGGATTTCTATAAGTTTTGTAAACATGACAGCGAATGATCAATTAGTTTAGCTACAGAGATTACTTCTGTTGAACCTGGATCATTCTTACACCATAACTCTTCCTATATTTTATCAATATTACATACAAGCACCAACTGATCTCTTAGTCTCTCTTCTGTATTGTTTCCAAAATTGTACATGGATACTAATTTCCTAAGTGCTGTGCATAATCTTCCACAGACTCATTTTCCTGTTGTTTATGTTTCCCAAAATAATAATGTAAAATTAATGCTACTTTGGGTAGAAAATGCAAACCTAGTTTCTCTTTTCTTAATTACAGTTTTATATCCGTTTAGATGATTACCATCACCATCTGATTCAATGTCAGGAAGATTCTCCAAAATCTCCTCCTCTTCTGCCCCTAAACAGTGTAATAACATGGATGCCTTTTTCTCAGCAGATAAGGTAGAACCACATACCTTTATATAATTAGCAAAGATAAATTAGGTTATCCTGTTGAAAAAAGGGAGATGGAGAGATGTGCTGTGTTATGTGTGAAAGGAAATAAAGAAGAGAGAAAAGAAAAGAAGAAGAAAAAAATCACTGAGTTAGAGATGAGACACAGAAGAGAAGAAGTAAAATAAATAATGTGAGGCAAGAAAACCATATACAAACATGCAATTTATATTTATGATTTTAACAGATAAAGTAAAATAATATAATAAAAGAAAACACAGAAATAAAAATCAAAAGAATAAAAACACTGAAACCCGAATAAGTATCCAAAATCCTCCTGTGAAAAAAATGTGTTAATGGTAAAGAATTTACATAATAACAAACTGGTTGAGTTACAGGTTCCACAATGAAGAGAAATGCCAAGTTGTTACTTTTGTGGTCCTTTTCCTATTGCTAATGACAAAGGCTGAAACTCCAAAGAAAACAGGAAGTTGTAGTTTCAATGAGTTCCTGTTTGTGAAGAGTCTGTGATGTGAAAAACACATACATTCCACTGGTAAGAGTTAATGTTATTGGGAGTATTGGGAGTATTGTGTGCGAAAATGAAGGAAAGCTGGAATTAATCAGCCCACGTGGAAGTCTGCATGAGTAAAAGGTTTAACAGCAGAAAGTGTCTAGGAAACAAATGCACAGATGACTCAAGGTTGGTGTTTCAGGTTAAAAATCTCTGCAAGCTCAACCTGTGTGCAGATTACCCTGAGAAAGGCACATGTGAACGAACGCTTTCCTGACATGGGTAAGTGCATGAGGTTAGTATCAGCATACAAATGTTGAATGTTGAAAGGTTTTCGGTTGAACTGTAGATGACCTGTATAACCCTTTCTCCAAGTGCTCATTTATGGCCCAAGCTGTGGGCTCTTTGTATTTCCAAAACCAGCAGAGGTTTCTGCAGAGGCCTGTTCAAAAAGAAAAACACTTAGATAAATAAAATGAAATATTGTGCAGCCTTGAATTCACTGGAAACAAACACACCGTTGCATTTCCTCTCCTCCCTCTTCACCCACCGAGTGCAATGAGAAGCCTGTTTTTCAGTGAAATAGAATGCAGGTCTCTCTCATAACTCTGATTGGCTGTTTCCAATTAATCAGTGTTTAGGTATGTTTCACAAAACTGAAAATGTGTAGGTATAACTGAGGGATGAGGAGTAGGGATGATGGATGAGGCATGAGAAGTAGGAATGATGGGAGATGGATGAGAAGTAGGGATGAGAAGCAGGGATGATGGATGAGAAGTAGGGATGATGGAAGAGAAGTAGGGATGATAGAAGAGAAGCAGGGATGATGGATGAGAAGTAGGGATGATGTAATATAGATGAGAAGCAGGGATGATGGAAGAGAAGCAAGGATGATGGATGAGAAGTAGAGATGATATATGATGGATGAGAAGCAGGAATGATGGATGAGAAGTAGTGATGATGTAAGAGAAGCAGGGATGATGGATGAAAAGTAGACATGATGTATGATGGATGAGAAGTAGGGATGATGGAAGAGAAGTAGGGATGATGTATGATGGATGAGAAGTAGGGATGATGGAGGAGAAGTAGGGATGATGTATGATGGATGAGAAGTAGGGATGATGGATGAGAAGTAGGGATGGTGGATGAGAAGTAGGGATGATGTATGATGGATGAGAAGTAGGGAGGGTGGATGAGAAGCAGGGATGAGAAATAGGGATTTGGAATGAGGATGTCCTAAATGGATGCTGTACTCATGGAAGACGTTAATCAAAGTTAAACACACTAGCTCTTTAAATGTCACAAGCAGAATATTTCACTGAGAGAGGCAGGTGTGAATCTAACTCTGGCAGGTGTGCGAAGTTAATATCTTGAGAAATTAGCACACTAATGTTGCGTCTTGTGACATTAATCCAATTTAATTAGTGGATTTGCTCTTAGACAATTCAAAAACTACCAGGTGTAGAGTTTATGACATGCATGCTTCCTCAAAGTTTAAACAGAGAAGGAATTTCAATTAAAATTGCAGCTGAAGAACATAGATAAAGTAATCTCTTGTATTTCTGTAAAGTATTCTATATGGAACAGATTTATGGAATTGGGTTTCCACAGAACAGTTCCTCAAAAAGATGATCAAATGATGATGTATAGCTGAATATAACATTTTGATGCACAGAAGATAACAGTTGTGTTGAAGTTTCATCTGGTATGCAGGGGTCTTCCAGTTGTGGCCAGTGAAGTATGCTGTCTTATTTTGTAGATATTACCACAAATAATCCAGAAGAATGAAAAGGAAGTTTAGGATAAGGCTTTATTATACATACAGAAGAAACTCCAGCGACAGCTTCACCAAAGACAATCTCTTCAATAACTGTCTCTTCACAGTTCCTTCCCAGATTCAACTCATAACATCCTATTAGAACATGGTAAACAGGAAACTAAGGAAGGACACAACAGAATATGTATATGTATACACAGATAGGCAAGTAAAATGAACATTACCACATTTTGCTAACCATAAAACAAAGTAAGCAAAGTAGGTGAACAGCATTCCCCTCTCTAGAAGAGCTCCATTGTTTATGCATCCGAGCAATGATTCAATCATCCTTTCATTCTTCCTACTATATTTACCCATAGCCACCCTGAGGCAAGTTTTTCTTCCTCTTATCCAGTCTTTCACCAATATTTCCAATCCAATATCTATCCATTGAGAATCCACCCTTTCTGTCAATCATCCTTTCACCCATCCATCTATTTACCCAATACCCAGGAAACCTTGCACCTAACCACTCATCCTTTCCTTTCACTCATTCCTTTCTTTTTACCTTCCATTCTTTCCCGTTTCTACTAAGCCATCATTTTTAGTGTACATTATATGAGCTTTTTCTGAGTTGCAGTTAGAAGAGGCCATAACTCAACCACTTCTGCAGCTGGTAAACCAGGGGGTTCACGAGTCACGATGATTCTCTTGTACCTTGTGAGTATAATAGTAATTGTCAATAAGCAAGTAATGTGACTTAGGGCCAGATGTACAACGCTTTTTGCATGGCACAAACAGCGAAATTCGCTGTTTACGCCATGCAAAAAGCATATTGCAATGCTCATTCCCCTTTTGCGAGTCGGTAAGCTGGTTACCGGCTCACAAAATGGTAATGCGACTCCCCAATACTAAGGGGTGTTCCCCTTCCTATTTGCGATTCACACTGCGATGTAGAATTGCTTTGTGACCGCGAACGCGGTCGCAAAGCAATTTGCAGTTAGCACCCTTTCAAATGGGTGCTAACCCATTCGCAAAAGGGAAGGGGTCCTCATGGGATCCCTTCCCCTTTGTGAATGGTCCTGAAAACATTTTTTCAGAGCAGGCAGTGGTCCTATGGATCACTGCCTGCTCTGAAAAAATGAAACACAAACGTTTCATTTTTTCGTTTGTGTTGCAACTCGCTTTCCTTTGAGGAAAACGGGCTGCAATACAAAAAAAAAACTGCTTTATTTAAAAGCAGTCACAGACATAGTGATCTGCTGTCTTCAGCAGGCCACCATACCTGTGAGTGCTGCGAATCGGAAGGGGGTCGCAAATTGCGACCCACCTCATTATTATTAATAAGGTGGGTATTTGCGACCCCTTTGCGATTCGCAGGTGGTGTCAGAGACACCATTCTGCATCTGGGTTTGTGACTCGCAAATTGCGAGTCGGTCGGACTCAGACTTAGCTACATCTGGCCCTTACTGCCTTCCGTTCCTGAAGCCGCTTCTCCATCTCCAACAAAATCCCCTCCTTCAGTGGCACTTGAGCCGGCGGCCCTTTGTGTGGCTAGAAAAAAAATTCTACATTTTGTAGATGCCGGATAGACTTCCCTTTAATTGTTTTAATTTAAAAAAATGCAACCGCAATACATCACTATAATTTGGTTAGCACTACAGTATCTTCTATCAAAAAGTATCACTCTGGGCATTTTTTTGGTTCTCAATGTTAGAAAAGCCAGGTAGTCGAGCGAACCAAAAACATTTTGTAAAGGAGGGACGGAGCTATAGCCTATGATGATGATGACTCTGAATCATTAAAGTGTAACAAGGGGGTGGAATAATGATGGTCAGTGAAAGATACATGGTGTTGGTTGGCAAATGCAATGGGGCCTCACACATTCCAGACATACTGCACTGTCATGGGAATAGATGGTATAATGTGTAAATAAATTACACAGCACAACATTGCGGGTCGGGGTGGGGGTGGTCCATGTCCAATCTCTCATTAACTACTAGAGCATGAACAAGAACAAGAAAGCCTTCTCAACAAACATACACAGTTAATATGATTTATAATACTAGCTTACCTGGGCCTGCAATCTTCACAGTAGACAGTAGAGTACAAAACTCTATTCTTAGTCTTACAGTACCTCAAGATATATGAGAGAGAGGGAAAGATTACCAACAAAGCAGAAGAAATCTACTGACTAGTACAGACCCACAAAAGTCACCTACCAAAATAAAAAAAGCATGAAATAGGGCAAAAAAAGACAATGCAGCGATAACAGAAATTAAACAAAAATTGGATAGGGGAGTTGGAAAAAAGGAGACAGCATAAAAAAATAAACAAGGCAAAATTAAAAGTAGTATAATAGTGGGCAGAGGTAAAAGTTAGGGAAATACTAATAATAAGTAATATGACGTACTGGGGTGAGCAGAGCCCTCAGCAGTGGTGATGGTAGTCTGCGCCTCCTTACCAGCTCTTCACAGACTCGCCTCTGCACTGCCCCTCTTCTTGTCCCTGAGTGCTGATGAGAGTATTAAAGAAGATCAAAATATAGATAAGTAGTACAGTTAATCTCCACAAAATTATTATGACAGGCAAAAGCAGTGACATTGTACTTATCTAAATCAGGTCACCTATGGAACTAGTATCGACTATCGTTAAGTTGGCTATACTAATCCTAAAATCCCTATTCCAAATTTCCTTAACAAGAACTACATTTGGAACTAATGCATTGCATTGAATGATCTTTGATTCTATTCTCACTTCTCAACCCACTTGATGGACCAACTCAGACTTCCTTTTTGCAATGCATAGATGCATACTAGTGCTACACATCACTGTGAAATTGCTTGGGACTCTACGAGCTCCAAAAGGAAAATCACAAAAAACGCACTGATATCACTAATTCACTATGGTTACAGGAGAACCGAAGAGTCTGCATTCCAATGACTTCCTAAATAATCAGCCAAAGCGAGTGCCAACGAGTACGATTAGGTAGCGCCCAGGACCTGCCTAGCTCAAACTGAATCACATAATAATATTCTTCAAGAAAACTAAACATAACTTACCTCTAAGTGTGAGCAGCATGCTATTCAGAAAAAAGTTAGCATTGTAGAACACAAACACAACAAATACTATAACTAATACTCACTGAGCCCCGGAATCTCAACGTCCAGCAGGTCCTGTTCCCGGTTCAGGATATCCACCTAGCGGTGCATCATCTGCTGGGTGATGTGTTGGACCTGGCTGTTGTGCCGTACACACCTGTGCACCATCTTCCAATGCAGCCAACACTCCCACAGGGGGTACCCACTGCCAGGCCTGCTGCCAGCATGGGGGGAGGAGGCACTGCAAGTCAAAAAACAGTGCTGCCACCTCCACCTCACAAAAGAATGGCCTGAGCTGCACCCCTTAGCGGTGTCGCCATCCACAAGGTAGGTGGCTGCTGCTACTCCCTGTTCGGTGGGGGGGACTATCACCGCCACTTCCGTGATCACTGCCCTGCTCTGCCATGGCACTGGTTAGGGTAAAGAAAAGAAGCAGAAGGAAGGTAGGAAGGAAGGGTGGAAGGAAGATATAAGGAAAAAAATAAAATAAAACATTAAATCTACAGACACAGAATCACACACTAATTCAATAAATAAAAATAAGGGGTAGATTAATTAGGAGGGCAGAGGAGTGAAAAGATTAGGAATGGATTAAAAAACAGGCCTAACACTGAGAACAGAGTAAGAAAACGAGATGGCCGCACCCATGCGCTCTGTGTGTTGCCGTTTGTGCACAGCTTTGAACACAAGTATGTACTCCATGTTGTGTTTGACATAAAATCCAACGTGAACAGGTGGGACGGGAAACAGTTTTTTTAACCACTTCATGCAGTCGCTACTCCGCAAACTCCACTAAGGCCTAATTCAGACCTCAGAGATTAAAACTATATTATTCACTGACTGGAGAATAACTATGAAGTTAAACACTATTTCCATTGGGAAACAGCTGTCAATGCAGGACTGGGGCTATAAGCTGTGGTCTATGTGAGCAATGGGAAAGTTGTCCTGGAACTTGAACAATATCACTGCTAAGTTAGAAGCCAACTGGCAGCTCCAGGTATATATTATTCAGGGGTGGATTGCGGTGTCCCCAATCTCTGCGTTTGTTGAAACTGACTCAACAAGTATGCTTGGCTGTGTTATGTTCAAAACTATGTGCTCTGCTATTTGTTATTAAGCATAAGATAGTGGTATTTGTACCATCCTCCCCAGCCTGGGTACCCGCCAGTAAATACGCCCCACACCGAGCTATGCAATACATCTCTTCATCTGTGTGTAACTGTGAACTCCACATTGTAAACCTGTATTTATTTCATTCATGTTCTAACACTCATGTCATCATTCTATGTAGTATTTAAGGAGCCCTCTATCTTTCACATAACACTACATCTCCCCCTCTGTTAAATAAAAATTACAATATTCTACAAACATATGCACAATCATAACTCTTCAATAAGCCTTTTTTGAGCTTTGATGACTCATCCTGATTGTGTCTTCGGAAACTGGAAATCAGCAACAGGAAGGTCCATATTCTGTATTGGTGATGCACCAGCAACACCAGTCTTTGGTTTTCCAATTGTCTTTTCTGAACCAGTCTCTGCATTGGCATCAGTATCTGACCAGCGATGAGTCATGCCTGAAATGCCAGGAATCCTGTGTGATGAATTTCCAAGGAAGTTGGGCAGTCACCATATGTCCTTTGCTGGTTACAGCATGGAATGGCTTGGCATCAAATGGAGCATCAGATTTAAGTTTTCTCGGCTGACGGATAAGCACTCAAACTCCTCTTGTGAGAACAATGTATTTTGCGTGCCGTCTCGTCGGCATAGGCCTTCATTTTCTTTCTACGATCCAAGGGGCTCATTTACAATGAAATGATACATCGAGACACTGCAGGTCAGCTTGCTGCAACACACCGCATCATTTTGAAAGTGCATGCATGCATTTACAGAAATACAATGTACTTTCCTCTGTGATGGTGCACAACCTGCTTCCTAGATCCCATGCAGGCACCCTTGCACTGTGGTGCAAAGGTGTCTGTGTTGCAGGGATGATTGTTTATGTGCAGGAAGGCACACCTTCCTGCACATAAACAATCATTAATAGTGTTTTCCTCTTTCTATGTGTGCTGCAGAATGCATCACACAGAGGAAAAAATGAAGAGAAATAATGTTATTTCCCCCCATTGCGCCAATTTATGCCACTCCTGAGGTGGCATAGAATCTGGCACATTCCCAGCCTTGTCAATCTGGGAATGCAACAGATTCCATGGGTGTTGCATGCGAACACCCACAGCAACACTCATGAAATGCACCTTTCATGCAGAGTTATGTGTGAAAGGGGGCCATATTTACAAGGCTGCTGCTAGTGCCTTGTAAATGAGACCCCAAGTCTTTTATACAAATCTCTTTATCAGTTCTTGATCTTGTTTTGGACCACTATGGTAACTTGGTCTTCACTGCTTTCCCGAACATCAATGGTGCAGGGTTTTCACCTGTGGTCCAGTGAGGAATCGGACGGTAAGCTCGTAGGGTACAGTTCAAGACAATCTTGAAATTGATCTTTTCTAATGCAGCACTCTGAACAGCTTTCTTTAATGTAGTCATGAAACATTCAACAAGGCCATTAGCCTGTGGCTAAAGTGGTGTGCTCTTCTGATGCTTCACATTGAACAGATTGGGAAAGTCTCTGAATTCTTGAATATTGAAAGGTAGGCCATTTCCAGACTTTAAAATTGCAGGAAGTGCATGGAGCAATGTCACCTAGATGTAATCTAATCTCTTGATGACTCTTTCCTGAGTGATATGTAAGAGATCTTCTATTAATGGTTAAAACAAAAGTGTGCATCCACAATCACCATCAGGTGATGTTCATTGTCAAGTCTCTGTGTAACTTTGGATCAAAATATGCCATTTCAGTAGCATTTTGAATTGTTTGTTTGATTCTCTTAAAACTGCTCACATTCATGTAAATAGTGAAATGAAGCATTCTTTTTCATCAATTCTCTCAACGGAGCACTCACAGTGGCAATGTTTTGTACGCAGCTAGAGCAATAACTGGCCATGCAAAGGAATGCTCTTAACATGGAAACATCTTGTGGGGGACAGGCAGTTGATAACACTTGTGTACTTTAGCTGGCTGGGGTGTCATACCCCCATCAGAAAAAGATATGGCCAAAGAACGTTAGCTTTGTCTTATTGAATTCAAAATTTTCAGCATTTAGCATTAAAACTGCATCAACGAGCAAACAACACACTTGCCTGAAAGCTTTATCGTTCTACTTCTGTGGAGCTTAGAAAACTAATATGTCATTGCTATAGATGAAAGCATTCACAACAAGTTGTTTGATACTTCTAATGACATCTTGAAAAATCTCTGCAGCTGATGACATACTGAAACTTAGTTTTTCATAATGAAACAGACCAATCTGTGTAGAAAAGGTCATAACGTACCTGCAATTCTCCTTGAGTTCTAACTGATGATAACCTTCATTCAAGTCAAGTTGAGAGAAGCCTTTTGCACCTTTCAATGGTGTTATCATGTCAGCAATGGGAAGATATGGATGTCTTTATCTTTAAATTGCCTTGTTCGCTTGAGGTGCAGGTGCTTACATCTTGTTCACTGTCCTTTTGGGGCACTACCACTATGGGAGAAACACATGGAGTCGGACAAGTAGAATGCTTAAAGATGTCATGCTTAAGTAATAATTTGAGTTTCTTTTCAACAGCTTCTTATTAATGAAATGCAGTGCTTCTGTGTCTTTGAACAGTCGGAACAGAAATCCTCATTAATAGGCAATTGTACTTTCTCAGCCTTAAGTTTTCCTTATGCATAAAACACTGAAAAGAACTGAGTTACTATTTCATGATGAGCATGCATACTGTAGTTCACTGAGATCAGTCCCATATCAGCACCAGAGCTCAATCTGAGTAAACAGGCACTTGGTACTGTAACTTGAAGTACGTGAATGGGAGTTCTCACTTTTGTTTTCCTGTGTTTCTTAGTCGTTACGAATTAACCTTTACTTTTCAAGGGTGTCGATGCAGCCCATTTGTACACTTTGGTTTTTTATGGCATCAGTCGTAGCAATGGAGACAGTTCATTGTATTTCTCTTCAGGCACAATGTTTATTGATGCACCACTGTAGATGACGAAAGATATTGGACAACCGTTTATTTTCAGTGTAATTTTCTGACACTGTTTGAATGACTTGCTTGCTTTTTCATGTCGACTTTTCTTTGAGTAGTATTTTTTTAATTCACAAGCAGCCAGACCAACATGTGTGCATTTTCTGAGGTAAACATTGATGTTGCACAATCATCTTCTTCAGTTTTACTTGATACTGTTTCTGATTAACTTTTCAACAATGATTTAGATGATGAATGTCTTCATTTTGTGTAGATGTGTCTCAACTGATTTTGTCGCTTGACCCTGTGGGCGCTTGTCAAGCGTTGCTTCTTGAACGTTCAGTCTGCCATTTTGTCTTCTCGCCGTGACATATATAGGAGCATATTTATACTTGTTTTGTGCTGAATTAGTGTCATTTTTTTTACGCAAATTTGGTGCAAAATTTACTCCATATTTATACTTTGGCGCTAGACGTGTCTAGCGCCAAATTTATGGTGTTAAAGTCATGTTTTGGACATGGAAACCTACCTTGCCTTAATGAGATGCAAGGTAGGTGTTCCCGTGCAAAAAATGACTCTATGGCCATAACACCATATTTATACTCCCGTGCAAAAATGTTGCATGGGAAGGAGGAGAGGTCAAAAAAGGGTGCAAAGCTTGCTTTGTCCCATTTTTTAAAGCCTGGGTCAGGGCAGGCGTTAGGGGACCTGTGGGCCTATTTCCATGATGAAACACCATGGAATAAGCCCACAGGAGCCCTCCCCAGGACCCAGTGGCACACCCAACCACATCAGAGGGACAGCGCAGGATGGGGGACCCCATCCCAGGTAAGTACAGGTAAGTATTTTATTTTATTTTTTAATTTGCCATATGGGGCCCTGAAATGGGGCACCATACATGGCACAAGGTGCAATGGCCATGCCCAGGGGACCCTAGTCCTCTGTACTGGCCATTAGGGTGGTGGGCATGACTCCTGTCTCTTCTAAGACAGGAGTCATGCGGTATGAATGGTTTTGTGTCAGAAAATTACTCTAAGCAGGTTAGAGTCATTTTTTTTTTACTATAACCTGCCTAAAGTCATTTTTGGTGCAAAACCCCCTTCTTCCATTCCGCCAGCCCCACCCAGCTAACATCATTTCTTTTTATGCTAGCCTACCCTTTGCAGCAGCTTGCTCCATTCCATAAATATGGTGACCGGCTGGTGCTCAGAAATGGTGCAAGCTGGTGCTAAACATTTTTGGTGAAAAACTGCGTTAGTGCAGTTTTGCACCAAAAAGTATAAATCAGGGCCTTACTTTTTCCTTCGCCTTCCAAACCATTAAAAAATAGTTCTCTTTACAACAGCCATTGCATATCTGTCCAATGGTGGGACATTTACCTTTGTGTGAAAAGGATAATCCACATCTGAAACACAACTTCTTTTTTTCATGGAGACATCACCCTGTGTCCTTCAGCTCTGTGTTTCGACTTGCTTTTCATGTTCATTACTGACTCACTTTGGGCTTCTCTGGCCTCCATGTCTGCAGCTTGTCGATCAGCACGCTTTTCAGCTCTGGCAGCCATGAGAACTCACTCCACACTAGGGAGCAGATGTAAGAGCCCTTAGCGCCATTCTAATGCCACATTACAGTCATTTTTTCAGGCTAATATGCCAAAAATGCTGCACCATATTTACAAAGTGGTGCAATGCATGCATCATGCTACTTTGTAACCCTTTGAGCTACATTATGCCAGCACCAGGCATAATGTGTGCAAAGGGGACAAACCCCTGTTAGGGTGACTGAAAAAATGGCGTAAGGAAATCTAACAGATTTCCTTACATCATTCTTTTCAGCACTTTAAACACCTGCTCAGTGCAGGCATTAAAAGGGGGCATGCCATTGAATACAATGTGCCCCTATGTACTCTGTAGGAGTAGCGCCATAATGTTGGTGCTACTCCTGCAGAGTACAACAATAGGTTAAAAAAAGAAATAGCGCTATTGCCCCCTACCCTGCACCATGGTGCGCTGTATTTTAAATTTGGCACGCACATGGTGGCAGTAGGGGGGCGCTAAAGGGCGCAAGAAAAGTGGCGCTGTACTAAGTGTTTCTCTCAGCACTCGTCATCTGAATTAATCTGACAGGCATCCGTCAATAACTCAGAGGTATTACTTGTTTGTCATTAAATTCATTGGATCTACAGTGTTTGATGAGTGTATCCAGGCTCTCAACAAATTTGTCTATGGTTTCACCAACTTTTTGTCGTTCATGACTGAAATGTACCTTTCATAATTTACCTTCAGCATTGGATTGAATTTGAGATTCAAGGTTTCTTTAATTTCACAATATGTAACATCAACAGCTCACGGTATTTTCTTTATGACTTATTTTACACCAGCAAGATTCTGCAGGCACTTGATAATCCTTTTGTTATCTGTTTATTCTAGTACATCAATTAAATCATCAAATTTCTCTATCCAGGCAGTCCATCTATCACCAATATTTTTGGCAGTATTGAAGGGTGTGGGTGGGTTTCAGGAAGGTGGCAGCATTATAACTGTTCATGGGAGTGTCTAACGACATCTGGGGGTCTTGGTGAATTTGTTAATGCACACTATCTCTGAGGCCTTGTGACGTACCGGCCTCTGAGTCTTGTTGGACAGTCTTTGGAACTGTGACCTTTTTCTTGGCCTCCATTGGAGCCCTTCATTTGTTGGAGACTTTTGGAGTTGTGCTGAGCCAACACCCAGCAGTTTTAGTAGTGTGCCACTTCAGGTATAGGACAGCTTAGTAAGCACAACCCCTGTGCTTTATCTTGGGTTTCCTTCCCTGCTGCTGGGGTCGTAGAGCTCTACTTCTCAAGGCTCAGGTAAGTGTAACTACAGTAGGCTTTGTTAATAATGTTCTGTCAGCAAGCTATCTTTTCTGTTTCTGTTTGTGGACACCTTTAGGGTTATCATTCCGTGCACTGTATAACTTTATATTGCGTACTAGTGTGGTACCTTTTCAGTATTGCCTTGCATGTCATTTCCTGGCCAATGATGCGTAGACTTCTCAGTGAAGCTTTCTTTATCTTCAAATACTTCACACCAGCTTGAGTTGTGCTTTGACTCCACATGTGCCAAACATCAATTCTGCACTTCGATGAAGGAATACGTACACGCACAAGCAGTTTGCCTCGACCACAGCAAACACTCTGGAAGAGCACTGTCGATCTTCACATTACTTATCCCCTATCTCATCGCCATTTGTAGTGTCTGCCCCAGCCTGAATACCTGCCAATGGCTACGCAGCTATGTATTAAACATCTTTATTCATCTGCGAACTCCACATTCTAAACCTGCATTCTAACACACATATCATCACTCCAATGAGTCTTTCAGGAGCCAAAAGGGTTCTGTCATACACACTCACACAACACTACAGTATCTATTGTTTGTTACTCTGAATGTTCACATACCTCTAAATGAAGGGGGAGGAGTGATTGTGGTGGGTTTGTTCAGGGTTTTAAGTCTGTGTTGTGGACTGTTAATGGCAAAAATCAATAAAGTACAGTTGAAAGAAAATCTAAGTTATGTTTGTACCAGGCATTTCCACTCCCCAAAAATACGCAAATACCCTACATAAACTGATAAATGTACCTATCAAGCATTTTCTGACCTCAATGACAGTCAGTTTCTGTTTGCTATCATCACAGTTCCCACATATTCAGCTATGAAAATACTCTATTGAAGTAAAAAAAATCATCCTCAAAACCATTTATGGTCCCTCCTCTGTGTGTAGAGCTGTAAAACTGCCTTATGATGGCCCTTTTCTTTCCTATCCCATACTCAAGTCAATTGTTGATTTAACGTCTTGGTGTGAATGCATTGAGTGGCTCCTGTATGTCACCCACACTCTAAAATTGTCCTGAGCTGAACAATATTGGGCATAGTTAAGAGACCCTAGCATTACTTTATGTGCTCCATATTTACAAGGAGGTGTAACACCACTTTTTGTGGCAGTACGCCTCCTTGTAAATATGGGCCCCTCCGACACAGTTTTCTGCGTCAGAGGGGCGTGCAATGGGTGTTTCTGTGGGCGTGCCACAGCAACATCCATTGCGGTTTGACACTGCCTCAGATTTATGAGATTTGCTCACACACAGAAGTGCCAAAGCACCATTAATGATTATTTATGTGCAGGAAGGGGCACCGTCCCATACATGAATAATTACACCCCTCAACGTAGACAGCCTACAATAGTGCAACGAAGCCTACATTGGCACTGGCAGCTAAATTTAGCGCCAGCACAAGGAACAACACAGGATGCGCTGTATACAATAAATACAGCGCATTCCTGCGTTGTGAAAATGATAGAGTGTGGCGTTGTCAATTTTGGCACAGCGTCGTGCTCCGACATTTTCCCATAAATATGGGCTTATAATTTTTATTACTTCTAAACTGGCTGCTACACAAATTAAAAAGAAGAAGTACATGGTTCACACTATTGACATAAGGGTGGGAATGTTTTATCACCTTCTCCCAATGCATGTGGGGTGTTTTCATCAGGACCATGGTGTGTATGTCAGGCCACGGACCTGTTTCTTTGGAACAACGGACTACACACTCTACTTATTTCTGAAAGTACAGACACCTTAAAATAGAGGTCAGATTTACCTACTATATTTGGTAAACACCTTGTGTGTAGTGTCCTTTACACTTACCTTGGTAGAAAATCTTACCCACTATGGTTTTGAGGAGACATTTATCGCCCGACCTTAGCACTATTCTGCATTATCACTTTTATCCAGAGGTATACATGTAGATATGCATGCCTCTACCCACACAACTTTGTAAGCAGCGTACAGGTCAGTGTAAGCCACTTATGTCCCAAAGAGTTGACAAAGGATCAATAACAGATTTTCAGGTCTTTTAGGCTTTAATTTTAGAAAGACGAAAGTCACCAATACTGTGATTGAAGTCAAATAGGAGTTGACCATCTCTTTGTTTTCACTCAGATCCCACAGAGGTGTAGGAGCATCTTAATGCAGCCAGAACACAAAAAAAGTGACCGGTGAGGCATAATCAAACTCTGTTTTAAGAAATGTGATTGGTATAATGTGCGTCTCTGAGTTGCCTGTAGTCAATTATGAGACAGTAAGCCTTTATTCAAACAGGTTCTACAGGACTTGATATGATTAAGTGTCATTATGAATCATCTATGATTTGCATAGATTAACTTCCATCTAAATGCTTTTGTTTATGGCACTATGTAATTAGTCTTGTCTCCACTGCTGTGGCATGTCATCAGAGGTACTGGGTTGAGGAGAAGGGCAGGACATGAGAAAATATTATAATAATAGCCTTACGATGTGGTACCATAATATTGTTGTAAAATAGCACCTGACACAAATATCTTGTCCTGAATATCGTCTCTCTGGAGTTCATAAAAAAAAAAATCTACTTCTAATGGGACAAAAAATTTGTAAATGATATTTGGAAACAATATGTATGCCTGACGACATTCTGCATATGACGTTCTGACATACAACGCTGCTCACAATGAATTACTGTAACAGGAAATGTGTAGCTGGCATAGAGCCATAAATCAAAATCATGCATCCAGTTCAGATTATGATAGAAACAAAACTAAAAGGAAAAATGCAAACATAAGAAGCTAGGTGATGTGACTCTATTAAGTCAGAATTGTATATACATTTCTTTTAATCACAAGACTGTTAAAGATCTGTGTGTCTGAAATTGTCATACAGCTGTCTAGATATAAAACTAACATCTACATTGATGTTTGATGCCATAGTCGAAGCGAGAAGGCAGATTCTTGTTTTCATATCTACATCCATTCGGTATGTTGTAATAACGTTTGATGTTTTAATTACAAATGTAATTGGTGCTGTTATGTGAAATGTACGGCCATGAGAGGATTCCCAAGCTAATAAATTGCAAGCCACATAATTGTATATCGTATATTTCTAAAGTACAAATCATATCATTAGGGTGAAAAACTGAAGTACAGAAAATCAAAGAAGGACTGACAGGCATTGAAGAGCAGTTACAGTGGAAACAACATATGACATCTCTAAAACACAATAGCATCTTTCCAAAACGCTCAAGAAGCTTCTGTGAATATTTGTTAACACTTCACAAATCATGTAAACATAGACAAATAATATGAAAATAGAATGTGCTAATTTATACTTCAGATCACAAGAATCAACATAGGGCATTTTGGCTCCATTTTGGACCACTTGCTAGGCATGTCTTTTATATATTTGAAATATGCATTTTTTTAATCCATCAATTTTTGTTGGCAACACAATGAATACATTTTACTTATTACGATTTAGCATACTTTTTCTATATTTCAAAATAAGTTCATGTTGGCAGAGCATTCACAATTTAGAACAAAAAATGAAAACTACATTTGAAGTAAACTATGCTTAATTTGTAAACAAAAAAATTAAGTGATGGGGCCCAAAGTTTTTCTTAGAAGCCCATCGCAGGTGCTGCTGAAGGCAGCCGTTACCAAATATCAAAGCTACCTACTCTTGATGCCTCTCCAGGTCTCTTTATTCCACCATCCTTTAAGTCCTGCCTCTTCATTTCATTCCTGCAGCTTCTTTTTCATCAATACATTCTATTTTACTCAATATTTTGCTATGTTTCCCGTCGCCCTTTGCACATATTTTCCTTTTCTCTCTTGCACTAGGTTCAAATCTGTTGAAACAAATTATAGGCTTTGTTCCGAAAAACGAGTGCAAGTGACTACCATTTACATTCACTGGCACAAATGAAGCACTGGAGAGGTTGTAGTCTGGATTATCATGGAAGGAATATCAGGTGGCCACAATACTGTGACCAAATATTTTAAAAATCGAAATGTTAAGGAGGTAAACGCACAGAGGGAGGTATAGATTTACTATTCTTAATTCCCCATCTATGTACATTGAAGATTGGCCGGGTGCCCCCTGGCAATAGTAGAAGATGTGCCATTAGTCACCTCACAGGCAGGATCCTGGGGAAGAGTCCGTTATTTGTGTCTCACTCACGAAGACTTAACGTCATCAGGGAGCACCCAGGAAAGGGACATATAGGATGCCAGGAGGTGAGGGATTGGCCTCGTCTTTCTCCACTAAGCACCTGCATTCTGGATCTAACAGGCCATTTTTGGGATCCGCTGTTTGGGACACTGAATCTTGCATGCACCTCAGGATGCAGTACCTAAGGTGAGTCCGGTAATCGTAGGTGTGCAGTAGGGGGAAATGCTATCAGCAGAGACACAACGCTCTACTGCCATGAAGTTTTGTTGCTTGTACTGTTTCTAAAGAATATGAGCGAGGGATCTGGTGTGCTGCAAACTGGGACCTCTGGCTCACTGGTGCAGTTGCTTGCCTCTGGTCTGGAGTCACCAAGAAAACGAGTGTTCGAGTCAGGACAAAGGGAGTTGGAATTTTATTGAAATGTCTGTATTGTTTATCTCATGAAAGCAGCACAGGTATGGGACCAGGGGCAGTGCAATAGCGTCAGTGAGAATGTACATTAGGCATCAAGAGACCTCCAGGAAGCAGGTCTGGCGTGTGGTGAGCACCTATGGTGTTATCACCTTGTACCAGGTCCAGGTATCCACTATTAGTGAAGCGTAGGCAGTGTCTAGGAAGCCAGGGCTCGCTAGAGATAGTTATGGATGAGCATCCAAGACTTATCTAGGAGACATGCAATACTACTATGTCACACAGTGTTTACACACATGAAAGAACCACACAGAGTTACAAAAATAAAGGTACTTTATTATACTAACACAAATACTAAAATACTGTATAGGCAATCCCCAAACTGGAAGTAAGTAAACACACTATTATATTCATATTAGCAATCCGTAAAAAGCATAGAAAGCAATAGCATAGGTAAAAGCAATAGCAAATAGTGAGGGCCCTAGGGCGGGGACCAAACCATACTGAAAAAGTAGAATGTGAAAGGAAGCCCCGACCTCAGGACATGGAATCGGGAGAAGGGAGCTGGAGGAACTAGGCACCCCAAAAGTTAAGTACAAGGGTGCACCCCAGCGACCAGGAGAGGAGAGGTAAGTACCTGGTTTTTACCAAGCCCATCAGGAGGACTCTGGAAAAGGATTGCGCAAGACCCAACCAAGACTGAAAGAACCCAAAGTTGGATCCTGACAGAAGAGCACCTGCAAAGGAAGGGGACCAAGTTCAGTTCGAGCTGGAGTGTCCACCTTTCAGTGGATGCAGGAACAGGTCAACTGTGGACAAAGAAGGTCAGCAGTGCAGCACAGGAGCAGAACAGAAGTAATGCAACTGATGTCTCACGCTGGCAGTCATAATGCAGTTTGTCAATGGAGTTGGAAAACCACCAACAAGCCTTGGCAAGTGCAAGAGTTGGTGAAGAAGGTTTTGCAAAGCTGAACAGGACCAGAAAGGTCCAGGGGACTTGTCCCAAGGAGGGGAGTCAGGGTGACCCTCAGCAGCTGGGAAAGTTAGAAGAAGAGGAAGCAGCCTCCAGAGGCGTCCCATGGGCAGCAGGCACGGGAGTCGCATTGAGGGCCAATCAGCCCACTTGAAGAAGTGTCCCACGTCACTAGAGCAGCAGGCAGGAGACTGTGCTTTGCAGGAAGGAGTGCTGGGGGTCGGGGCTACACGGAGCCTGAAGATCTTTTGGAGGAGGAGCAAACAAGGCATTGTAGCTGCAAGCGTGAGAGTGCACATGGGTACTGCCATCCAAGGAAAGGCAAGGGCTTACCATCTCCCAAGTTGGACAGCTGGTAAAGAGGACCAAGGGGACCACTCCAGATTACCACCTGTGATGCAGGATCCACACAGCTCCGAAGGAGAGAAGATCCATTTATCCGGCTATCGTTGCTGTAGGTGCCTGTGGATTGAGGGGAGTGACACCTTCACTCCAATGGAGATTCCTTCTTGCTTCTTGTGCAGGCTGAAGACTTGTCTCCCTCAGAGGATGCACAGCTGGGGAAATGTTGCAGTTGCTGGAAGGAGCTGAAGAAACAATGTTGCAGAGCAGAGTCATCACTGAAGTTGCAGATTGTCGGTTCCTGGAGGGTCCAGATGCAGTCCCAGTGGCCAGAAGATGAAGTAAACAATACAGAGGAGTCCTGCTGGAATCTTGCACGTCGAATCTGAAGACCCACCCAAGAGGGAGACCCCAAATAGCCCAGGAAGGGGGATTGTTCACCTAACAGGGTGACCACCTATCAGGAGGGGGCTGTGACGTCACCTGCCTGACCTGGCCAATCAGATGCTCCCAGGGGCCTCTTCCCACCTTGGATTCAAGATGGCAGAATCAAGTGGCCACCTAGAGGAGCTCTGGGCACCACTCTGGGATGGTGATGGACAGGGGAGTGGTCACTTCCCTTTCCATTGTCCAGTTCCTATCCAGAGCAGTGACTGGGGTCCCTGGACTGGTGCAAACTGGTTCATGGAAGAAGAGCACCCTTCAAAGCATACCGGTGGCTTGGGGAGGCTACCCTTCCCAAGCCATGTAAAACCTATTTTCAAGGGAGAGGGTGTTACCTCCCTCTCCCACAAGAAATCCTTTGTTCTGTCTTCTCCTGCCTGAGCTGGTCAAGCAGCAGGAGGGCAGAAACCTGTCTGAGGGGTGGCAGCAGCACGGGCTGCCCACGAAAACCCCAGAAGATTGGTAGGAGCAATGCTGGGGGTCCTCTAAGGAGCTCCTAGGGTGCATGGAATCATACAACCAATACTGGCAACAGTATTGGGGTATGATTCCAACATGTTTGATATCGAACATGCCCAGGTTCGGAGTTACCATTACCGTATGTTCAGTGCACGGGTAAAATGGATTCCCCGCACTTACAAAGTCCAGTGCAATGGAGCTGGTGTTTGTAGGGGCACCTCTGCTCATGCAGGGGTGCCCTCACACACAGGTACCCGCATCCTGCCCTCTGGGCTAGGAGGGCCTACCTTAGGGGGTGACTTACAGTGACCCTGTGCAGCGACCTGTAGTGAAAGTGTGCATGCACCTTTTCACACAGGCTGCAATGGCACGCCTGCAGACACATTTTGCATGGGCTACCATGGGTGACACAATACATGCTGCAGCCCATGGGGAACCCCTGGTGCCCCAGTGCCCTGGGTACCTAAGTACCATATACTAGGACTTACTTGGGGGCACCAGTATACCAATTATGGGTTATGAAAAGTAATAAGCAACCACATTTAGAGGGAGAGAGCACAATCACTGGGGTGCTGGTTAGCAGGATCCCAATAAACGGTCAAAACATACTGACAGCAGGCAAAACGTGGGGGTAACCATGCCAAAAAGAGGTTACTTCCTTACAGGATTTCATTGGCAAGTGTTTGAATTTCGTCGCAGGCAGCAAGGTTCTGATTGCAATGGTGCTGCACATTTTCAAACATTAAGGCAGCCCGTGAACATGTTGGGCATTTTTTGGAGGAGGTTCAATTGTATTAAGGTAGATTGTTTCACGTATTCCGCACTGGTAGCGCGAGTATGAAATAGTTATGGAATAATGATAGGGGGTGGATTATCTAGTCTTTGAGCCAATCCAAAGCAGTTGTGAGATGTTTTACGATGCATCTGCTTTACCTCAAGTGTTAGGGCCTGGCTAATTGCCTTTGGTCCACCAGTGAGTTGCTTCTTCTTTGCTATATTCTCTCTTTTCATTAAGCAGCAATTTCTCCTCTGGGTGAGTCAGTTTGGTGGCTGTGGCTTGGGGTGTGCATGATGGGCATTTGGGTTCAGCAATAGGCGAACAGTATGACTCAAGATCCTGTCCGATGCCAGTGCTGGTCAGGTGTGCATTTGGTGACTGAGGGGAGGCACTGCATGGGTCAGGACATTCAGTCAAGCACATATACCAGGTGGTGGGGGGAGGATTGTGCCTGAATATACACGACGATGACTCTAATCTCTTTCTATTTTTGTCTTTTATACTTAGTATCCCATAATTGAGTTATTTTACCGACAGCGCCATCCTAGATTGTCCTACCAAGACTACAGTGGTGGCCTTGGTGAAAGAGGTTCTCACAACAGGATAGGTGAACACAGGAGAGCAACCCGGACTGCTTACTTTATAAAGGCGGGGGTGAACACTCAGTAGCTTCCAGTCAGACTTGCACAAAAAAAGCAAGGTGGAGGTTGCATGTGCAGAAGTTGAATGTCATGGAGTTTCATGTTCTACTCTTTTTCCTTCATTGATAGCATGGCTCCAACATTTGTGTGCCCAGCCGCAGGAGGAACGCCGCTCTTTCAGTGAGCTATGGAAAGCAGCAAAAACCCACGGCATATATTGGGACCTGAAGATGGTGTTGGAAAGCCCAAGAAAGAACCAAGCAGAGGAAAGTGCCAGCATGCTATAAGGATGCCCTTCAAGCTCTGGAGAGTGGGCCTTGGAATCAGTCATGGGCCACGTCCTCTGCAGGCGGTGAGTCAGCTGGGAAATTGGCCCCTAACCCCACTTCCCAGTGGTCAAGGAGTCACAGGGCCTGTTTATTTTTTTTCCCGTTTTTATTGCAAAAAACATAGTACAAGACAGGTATCAAATTTACATACAGATTGTGGTACCTTGAGCAGGACAATTCAATAGGCACTCCATTATAAATGGGTTACAGATCCCCTCCTTACAGGGCCACTTTATAATGCTAATATGAGGGTAGTGGGGCAGAGTAATGTGGTGATGTTCCTGATGCCCCAGAGGGATAGTAACAATCAACTGGGCTTGACCCCCCTCCTGCACAGCTGTGGTATCTCCCCTGTCACAGGATTTGTTCTCAATTAGGGTACCTGTGGTATGAGCACCCAAGGAGTCATCAGCACCAATAGCGGGTTCAGGATCAGTGTCCAAAGCTGGCGGTGTAGTTGTAGGGGGGTTCAGCTGCTCAGCTGCTCAAGTTTAGGCACAACCGGCAGCGTTTGTGATGCATCACTCAACTCTAGCCCCTTTTTCCTCACCATGGCTCCCCCCACTCTTGCTCACTCATCTCCAATAGATTGGCATGTACTGGTGGAGACTAGGATTCAAAAAGAGAGTTTTGTAAGGTGCTTGACTTGGTAAATGCAGTTGTGGCCCCAAAAAAAGTAAGGCGGGAAAGGAGGTGGAGGGTCAGAAACCAAAGGTTTGGTTGGACTGGTCCTTGAAGAACTGAGTTATGGGGTTCCTAATATGTTTGACAATTCTGACAGAAATGTTCCCAGCTTTAGCACCCCAATTATTCGGATATGTAATTGATACACAGTACATCCTCCAATTCCCAATGTACGGCTCGGTTACTGTGCAACACTAAATGTAAGCAGGTGAAGGCGATCAGGCCTTTCAGGCAGAAAAGGGGTCGGGGAAGAAGTCAGCTTGCTGGCTGTACAATAAGAAAGAATGTCTTAAAGGGTCTAACTGCAAGTTCAAGCACCAGTGCTCATTCTGTGGAACCAAAGGGCATTTGGAAACCATGTGTTTCAGAAAACGTGGACGGCAAAAAGAGCAGCCTGCCTCCACAGGTAATTAACACTCTCCCTTCATCAGACAAACCCTATTCACTTATTCGCTTCCACATATTGGCACACCTACTGAGAAAGTACAAACATAGCCATGATTCACACCTGCTGTACTCCGGTTTTAGGGATGGTGTCCACATTCCATCAAAAGCATCACCAGTCCCAGCCCCACAGAGGGATCAACAGTCAGTTGTGCAATAGCCTCAGCTATTCATGGCCGGTGTGGTAGCAGGTCCATTTGATACCCCATCTTTTGAAGGCCTGGTTTGCTCCCCAGTAGGGCTGGGTCCAAAGAAAGAGCCAGGCAAGTTCTTTCTGAGTCACAACTTTCTTTCCCTCCATGTTATCAGATAATGATGGCTTTGAGCAAGCATGGTGCACTGTCAGGTACACTTCTTTTTATGCAGCTATTGGCAAGCTACAGAAGCTGACCTTTTGACTTCGCTAGATTCTGGGGGCATTCAGTCTGCCAATATTCTGGTCATCCATGGTGGGGGCAACAACATGATCCCCATGGGAATCTGGGGCATGGGGGAAGTGCTGTTCTCGACCCTGTTTAAGCTTAGAAAGAGGCTCCAAGGAACCACAATACTGTGGTCGGAGGCTATAGGTCAGTATGACCAGCCGGATCACCCACAAGGGCGATGAATGACTGAGAGATTGCCAGTGACCTCTTCGCCCTGTGGTAGAATTTCTTGCAGCAGGAAAAGGGGTCTATCCAAAAAGTTTCACTTATTTCCTGAACTGACCCCTTAGCGGGCTGTTGATTTGTGTGGGAAGTGGGCTGGCAGGAAGAGGGACTGACCTGCTGGTGGTTCTGGAACTTTCTTCTCCACACTGAGATGCCTATTTTAACATTTTAGGGGGCTTCACCTGGCGACAGATACCCCGGCAGGAACGGAGAGCTAAGAGGTGCCCTGGTGTTATGTGTTAGTATGAAACTGGAGGTATTGACTATCCCTCTGTGAGATAGAGGGGAAGTTGTCATTAATGTATCAATTGCCAATCATTTCTCTGATGCTATTTGGGAAGGCATTAGTGATGTATAGGGAAAAAAAGGCCTCCCAGTGCAATGTGTTCTGGAGAGGTTGCACTGAAAGGAAAGGACAAAGACAATAGTTGTAATTGTATTTGTTGTACAATCTTTGTACGGTTTGACGATCTTACATCCTGTATTCTCATTACCAATGTCTACTTCATTTGTCTCTATAACTGTGTGAATAAAAGGCTATATACCTGTAGAACCACCAGTTGTCTTTCTCCTTGGGATGCGGTTTCAGTGGGGGCAGTGACTTGCACGTTGTGAGCGTAATATTGTCAGGAGCCCCATGCAAGTAGCAAAACGGGCGTCATTAGTCACTCTGTAGGCAGGAACTGGGGGAAGAGTCTGTTGTTTGTGTCTCACCCATGAAAGTATGACATCGTCAGGGAGCGCCTGGGACTGGGGCATTTAAGGCATCGGGAGGTGACGGATTGGCCTCTTCTTTCTCCACCACACACCTGCATCCCGGAACAAACACCCGCTCCTAGAGAAAGGCAGAATTTCTGGCAGCAGAAAAAGGGGGCTACCCAAAACTTTGGACTGATTTCCTGGACTGACCCCTTGGCGGGGGTGTTGATTTGGTTGGGCACTGGGCTGGTAGATGGGGAGACTGACCTGCGGTTGGTCCTGAACCTTTCAGTCCTATCCTGAGATGTCTAGATTTGACCATTTTAGGGGACTCTGGCACAATGCATTCTGAAGCGGTTGCACTACAATAAAAGAGACAAAGACAATTGTTCTATTTGTTGAAAAATCTTAGTGTTTGCCAATCTTGCATCTTGTGTTCTCGTAACCAATGTCTACTTACCTATGGTTTTCCTTTCTCGCTGCAACTGGTAAATTAAAAGGCTATGTCTTGATCGAATCACCATTACCAAAGTTGTCTCTCTCTTTTGGATGCGGTTTCAGTGGGGGCAGTGACTTGCACGTTGTGAGCATACTAATGTATAGCATCAAGGTATATAGATGTGGAGTTCGATGTAGACAATCGATACATTCCTGTTAAGCCAGTGATATTCTGGTACTAATATTGAGACAATTCAATATTCCTCCCACAATATTCCGGAAGCCACAGCACTGAAGAAAAAGCTGAAACCCTAAGCCCCCCTGTTCTGTTTATATCATTGCCTGTTGTAATTGCACATGGCATGCATTAATGAAAGTCTAACTCGTATGTCCTTGCTTCTGTCTACGTTCTTCTTCAATGAATTAATATTTCTTACCACAGCTCCTCAGCTGGGATCTCCCTCTTGCAGACCTGTTAAGAGGGGCACAGGTTTAAGTGTAAGATTGCAATAGTTCCACCTCTAACCGTTTTCAGAACTCATAATTCATATTTTCGCTGCTTTATGAGAAGCTAAAAACAGTTAGTTTGAACACAATAGTATTATTCACATTGATAACCTCAGCACTCGCAGCGCTGTCTGCATGTGACAATGACATTGACCACGACCTCACACAGTTGCGTGCAGTTGTATTTTATATTCCTGTCAGGCACTACAGTATAAAAAAGAACTCTTAAATTGCAACCATAAATATTTGAAGACAGATGTTTAGCATCTAGAACTGCTGCTTTGTCATTGAATCATCTTAGTAGTTAAAAAAGACAGTTGGTTATGCCAACCCGTGTCCCTTGCACAGTGGAAAAGCAACTAGAGACCCTCCTCCACCTAATCTGTCAGACATGTGCCTATCAATGAATATTGATTCCGTGAAAATATGATAGCATCTGAAAAGTTATCTCTTCAAGGAACGTTAGCCAACAGTAAACAACATCGGGTTATTGGTGGCCATGGGCACAGCTAGACAATCCGAACCTTCCACCTTGTTTTGTGCTCGATAGGTAGGTTTGTGCAATATAGATCCCAAAACATGCGCATACATAAAACATTGTCACATAGAACATCGACACGATAGCCTGGGTCAGCAGGAGAACGCAAATGCCCAAAGGATGGCCCTTTTGAAACCAGTATTTGATATTGTAATTTTTATTTGGAGCTGTTTCCTCTTTTGTCCTCGTTGTGTAAGTGCTAGAGTTCTGCCCTAGATTCTTGAGTTTTGAACCATCATCAAAAGCTGTGTTATGCAGTTTGCCCAATTTGCTTTGTGCTACCAAGTTTGTCCTCCTGGCAATATGATTTTCTACTGTCACTACTTGAATTCAGAGGCACATCTTCTCCATGAGCAGGACAATGGCTAAGATCAATGGGTCCGTCTAAGGCTTCTTCCTTCTCTCTGCACCGCCTACCCTTCTTGCTGAGGTCTTTTGACAACTTCTTCTCTGTGTCTTCCAGTAAGGCCATCAATAAATTAAACAGAAGGGCCAGCCAAGCAAGACCGAAGATAATCCACACAGCAACAGATAACCGATAGTAAGGAAAATATTTCTTATGCGGATGTTTACCTAAAAAAAAACATGATACAATAGAAAGAAAGAAATAATAGAGCAATTTAGAGTTAGAATATTAAAAGGAGAAAGTATAGTAAACGGTTGCAATTTCTTGATGTTATTACTATATTCGAAGTTCTATACCGATAAATCTTTGGCTGATTTATTTTTGTAGTCTCAAACTATAAAAGGGAAACCAAACACAATCTCTTTTTATGATACAGTCAATTATGGCAAATAATCCTTTCAAGCACATTGATTTTACTTTTTAATCATACAGTGCAAAAGGTAACTAAAGAAACATCCAACATAAATATAGCACTCTTTGTCGATGTTAGCGTTTAAATCGTGCTCTGAGCTTCTTTGAATAGTACTTTCTACAGGTGGACTGTACAAATGTTGTTACTCTACTCTGTCAGTTGTTGCATCACTTCACTACCCCATCCACCTGGTGCACAATAACCCCCACATGACCTAGCAGAAGTATCAGAAACAGGCATCAATGCAGGAGGGCCGAGCACCAAGTGGACAATGGAAGGCTAAGTAGGAAGTGGTGAGATGAGGTCCTGAAAAATCCAGAAGTGGTAAGAATGCATAGACTGAAAAGGATGCCTAATAATTCATTACATCATCCTTGCAGTCGAAGATGCACCTAGTGAAAGGGATTAGTTGGGTTGTGGAAGCAAATGTAGATACCACCTCAACTTTGACCCTAAGCTTATAGCGTCTGACAGGTATTTCTATACAAGAAAGAGATCACCAGAAAATTAAGGCTATATTGAATGCAAAGGGGCTAACATTGTTGCCCAAGTAAATGTGCTATATCACTTGATGCCCAGACCTTCCAAAGTAACATATCAAAAACCCTACTTCCTTAGTTTGGGTCGCCCCTCCTGTCTTACAACAGAATATAAATGCAAGAGATGTTGAAGTGGTCAGAAGAGTTTTCTGGTTACAGTTATTGTAGTCTTTGGGAACTGTGGAGATTTTAGCTTGTTGCTTTTCCTGCAGCTTCCCCTGTCAGTCCGCTATTGGGCCAGCTGTGGCTAACTGCTCAAGTGGTCTACATTTTAGGTCGAAGCCTACCAGACAGCGCAGTTTTCTAATTTGCTAATGACATCTTGGGGACCTTCAGAAAGCTTTCCTGGGAATGCATTCACCCATTGTTTACCATTGGCTTTGTGTTTTGTAACTCACATTTGCTTGCTGTGTATTTGTTTGCTCTATTTGTTTTAGGCTGTTCAGCTCTCGAACTGGTCAATTTCCTTGCACAAACCCTATTTACTATATTCGTCCAGCAGTACTTGATTTCTGCAAACTGGCCTTTAAATCTTGTTCTATCATGTCACATTTTCTGTGCATTCAAAGACAGAGGTCAAATGTCAGGCTATCTTCCAGGGAGCATGGGGGTTTACTCTTTTCTCTCTAACTTTAAAGTGAAAGGATTTATGTGACAATCATGTTGGCTCCAGGAGAGTGCTTGAGGAAGGCTGTCCAATGTGTTTTTTTCTAGCACACAACAAAATGTAAATGTCTGTAAATGAATTAGAAAAGCCCAAATGAACAGCATTGTTGGGTAATTCTCAAGTGTGGTGGGACAGGTATCTTCAAATTATCAAAGCAAATCAATACACTAGGTGATAACATTTCCACACATTATCTTTTGTGCAGTGTACTTTTATCAGTAAAACTGTATGTCTGTGCAAATGTAATGTGATTTCAATTGAAAATGTGTTGTCTGTAATGAAAGTGTGGTACCACATCATACATATTCCACTCTGCGTCACTCCACTTTACTTTGTATCACTCCACATTATGCCACTCAACTCCATGCCGCTCAACACTGCATCACTGCACTCTACTCTGCTCCACTCCACTCAACGCCACTCCACTCTACGCCTTTCTACACCACTCTACTCTACGTCAATGCACTTTATGCCACTCTACTTTTCAAAACTGCATTCTATGCAACTGCACTCTACGCCAAGGCATTCTACTCTGTACCACTCCGTTCTATGCCAGTCCACTCTATGCCAATCTACTCTAAGCCACTCTAAACTACTCTGCACTCGATGCCACTGTACTCTACTCTGAAACAATCTACTCTATGCCACTGCACTCTATGCCACTCCCTACTATGCCACTCCCGTCTATGCCACTCCACTCTCTGCCAAACGTTTGAGGCGGCGCATTCTGGTTGGTTGAGGATAAGCCCTAGCCAGTCAAGACTCACCACTCCTATAAGGGGTGGGTGATTACACTCACTGTATAACCTGTGCTCACCCTTGGGTAGCTTGGCACACAGCAGTCAGGCTTATCACATGGGTAATGTGTAAAGCAATGGCACATCAATACCACACAACAATTACGCTGAGCGTCACGAAAGAGACTTCACACAAAATGTATGTAAATACATTTTTCTATTCAACACACACATTAATTAACACAGCATGAATAGCATGTAACTATGGGCAGGAAATACCATTTGAAACACTAGCAGTACTAGGCCCAGCTGTGTTAAAATGACATTTGTATTATGCACACATGAGAAAAATAATACATTCCCTTCCAGCAACCACATGAGGTGCCAAACGTTGCCAGCACCAAACCCACCCTAGCGATTACCCCAATTCAATTATACACAGTCCTAGGGAGCACCCCCGTTCACAACAATAGCAGCAATAGCTACATAAAGAGCAATAGAGCACTTTAAATTAGCTCCACGGCCTGGACTGCACAGGTAAAATCTAATGTCAACCAGGTAAGTCCTCTAGCAAGAATTAACATGCCTGGCAACACCACTGTACAGTGTAACAATCACCCGCAGTCGCTCCCACACACTCACTCTCCACTGCCAGGCTGTGCCATGGATATCAGGTGGCTCGTAGATTACACACTTGCATACACTCGCTCCCAGAACCCTAATACATAGCACTTATATGTGGCAGGTTAGCTGTCATTGCACTCGCAGACCCCCCTTGGACCCTAATCCCTTCCTCCACTCTCCTACTGGCCCTACTACCTCACCCCCACTAGCTGAAGATGCGATCAGCCTTACTCCGGGTGCTAGGCCGCACATAGCCAGAGTCACACTTGTTCAGGCACTTGGGGAAAATATGGACGGGAAAGGAAGAGATACCAGAGGAGCAGACAATAGTCAACAAATAGGGGTTTGGCCACCACTCAGTAAGTTCAATGAGAGGTCTCTACACCCTGCCTTCCTGCACGGGCCCAGCTCTGAAAAGCAAGGGGGAGGGTCGTTGGTGGACACACACTTGGCATAGTAGTGCCCTGGCGAGCAAGGCACTCTAATACACAATAGTTACCAAATCCTGCACCTCCCTGGGAGGAGTCACAACGTCTAGGGTGTGATAACTTGAGAAGCCCAAGACGGTCCTGGTTGCACACGAAGAAATACCAATCTGCACCTCTCTGGATGGAGGTGGTAGTTCGGGTATGCAATGACTGGAGTTGCACCAGATGATTCTGATCACAAACACAAAATGCTCAATGCCATACCTCCCTGAAATGAGGTACAATGGATGGTGTGCGGTGACTTAGGTCGCACCAGACACTTGCAAACGCAAACACAATGTGCTCAATGTCATTCCTCCCTGGAATGAGGCACAACATCTGCTGCATGATGACTTGAGACACACCCAACAATCCTGTTCGCCAACACAAAGTGCTCAATGTCGTACCTCCTTGGAATGAGGCACAACGTCTGGTGCACGATGATCTGAATCACACAGACAATCCTTGAGCACGCACATGAAGGATTCCAATTCAGTGCTTCCGTGGAATGAAGCACAACATCTGGTGCGCGATGACTTGAGTCGCACCTGACAATCTGGCTACACACACAAAAGATGCAAGTTCAGCGATTCCACAAGAGTTAGGATATGCCACTGCTCCTGAAATGCCCACACCTCTGAGGGTCATCAACTATGACACGGACACCGCAAACAATGAGCATGGAGTTGGGAGTTGCACGAGAGAAATGCGACGCACTCGACAAAGGCGGGCCATACGGAGTCATGCAGCGGTGAATCAGCTCACAACAAACCAGCTGCTTATGTGTGTCGTGGCCCCATGATGAAGGGCCACACTCCTTGAAATGTGGGCAATATTTTGAAGGGACACACACCAAGAAAATCCGTTCTCCAGTTAGTATATTTGCTTCAGCACTCGCACCGCTCCAGTCCGGTGAAGTCCAGCCATTGATGCAAGTACTTACAAGGGCACCACTCTCCAGATGACAACAGTAGAAGGTGTAGGTCCTTCATTTACTGTAAGTAGGATATAGTGGAAAGAAAGTCATATTAAAGTCACAACAGCTCGTGTTTTCAGGGTGCTAACTGAAAATATGACTTTTGTCCTGATGATGACCCTTTAATGATTGGTTCTTTTTGTGGGGTCGAAACGTTGACACAAATCATGTTCGGTTAATGTACGATGAGTTAGGTGACTTCAGGGCACCTGGACTGAAGGGGTCCTTTTTGAAGATTGCTTAAATTGTTAACCACAATTTTGTACATATTGTATATATTACTTGGGACTAATCTGTCACGTTATTCACGTTCACTGTGCTGTTTTTGTAAGAGCACCTGAATAGACTGATTAATGATTGTTTTGCTGAAGAAATTTGATTGGAACAAAGGAAACATGTATTAGATCAACTTTGTTGATAGGGAAATAAATTCTTGCTGTAGAAGTTAAGGGCTGCACTTCCCCCTGGGGGCCTTGAAACATTTTGCTATATGTACATACCCGGGTCCTAGGGTTACTGGGGTTGCCTCATTTTTTCAAACACTTCTTAAAAGTGGCACTTCTAGGGCATTACTGACAAAACCACCTTCACCATAGGAAGGTGTCTGTCCTTGTGAATCTAATGATAGTAAACACCATGAGGCTGCTCACTGCAATTCAATGTTGCCATACAGGATCAATTGTAACCTATCCCCATGTTAACCTATGGGCAGAGCAGCTCTCATGTGTAGTGAAAACACGCATGGGTATTCTTTCACTACATGGGCACATGTGCCCTGGCACATGCACACGCCTGCAACGGCAGGCTGTACACAAGTTAAAGGACACCACATGGGTGCAAGTGTGCCCATTCAGTCCTACTGTGACAGGCCAAGTACATAGAGGCACACCAGTGTGCATATGTGTACATTCTAGTCAGCGCCACTTTCCTGGCACAGGTAGGAAGGTACATGCGCTTTCACACTTTATTTACAGTGGGAAAGCTCCCTGGGCCCTTCAGCCACATAAAGAGAATTAGCAAAACAGTGTAGAAAAAAGCAAAACATTTGGGGAAACATTACCTCAGCATGTCAAGTCTAACAGACACTTCACTCTGCACTACTCTACCCTGCATCACTGCATTTTACACCAGTGCACTCTACTCTGCACCACGGCACTCTATGACAATGCACTCTAAACCACTTCACTCAAAACCAATGTTTTCTACACAACTGAACTCTATGCCAACTACTCCCCACCACTGCAGTCTGTCTGTATTACTCTACAACACACAACTTTTACTCCACTGCAGTCTGTGCTACTCTACTCTACACCATTGCACTTTATATCACTTTACTATGCCCGACTCTACTCCACTGCACTCTAAACTAATGCACTCTATGCCACTCCACTGTACACCCCTGCACTCTCCAACACTCTATTCTGCAACAGTGCACTCTCTGCCACAGAACTCTACGTCACTCTCTCTGCATCACTATACTCTGAGCCGCTGCCCACTTTATACTATGCCACTATGCCACTCTACACCAGTGCACCCTACACTAGTGCACTCTATGTCAATGCACTCTACACCACTACACTCTAAATCACTCTAGTCTACTGTGCACAACAGCACTCCACGCCACTTCACTCTATGCCTCTCTACTCTGCCATGTACCAATCTACTATATACTAGTGCACTCTACCCCACTCTATTATGCACCACTGCACTCTTCACCTCTGCACTCTACACAATTTCAGTCTAGGCCACTCGACTCGTCTCTAGGCCACTGTACTCTGCAACACTGCACTCTATGTCAATTCAGTCTACACCAATGGCCTCTACTTCACTACTCTGTGCCACTGCACTGTACCCTGCACAATTCCACTCTACCCTGCACCACATCATTATTCGTCACTTCACTCTACTCTGGAACAATGTACTCTATGCCACTGCTCCCTAAGCCACTCTACTCAACTTTGTGCCACTCCACACCACTGCACTCTGCGCCACTATATTCTACACCACAGCACTGTACACCAATGAACTCATCACCACTTTACTCAAAACCAATGCACTCTGCGCTACTGCACTCTATGCAAACTACTCTGCACCTCTGCACTCTGTGCAATTATACTCCACACCACTGCACTCTATGCCACCTCACGCTATACTAGTCTCTATGTCACTGCACTCAATGCCAGTCTTTTCTACTCTGCAGTCTGTGGCACTCTACTCTACATCAATGCACTCTACCACACTCTGCAAGACTGCACTCTCCATTACTGCACAGAAGGTCACTGTACTCTACTATGGCCCACTAAAATATATGCGTCTCTACTGCACTCTACCCCGAAGCCCTCCATGACATTACAATCTATGCCACTACTGTCTACACCACTCCCTGCCATTCTAATCTATTCTGCACCACTGCACTATATGCCACTACACTCTACACAACTGCAATCTACTCTGCACAAATCTTCTCTGGGCCACTGCACCCTATGACACTCTACGTCACTGCACTCTATGACACTCTATGATACGCCTCTCTGCTATATGCCATTCTGCTCTACAACACTCTACTTCACTTCTTGCCATTCCACTAGCTTACACTACTCCACTCTATGACAATCTACTCTGCTGTATGCCACTCTACTCTACAACACTGTTCTCCACTCAAAGCAACACCCTCTATGCCATTCCACTCTACTCCACATCCCCATGAGACACTATGCCACTCCACGCTAAGACACTCTATTCCACTCTGCTCTCTTCCATTCCACAACACTGTACTCCCTCAATGCCATTGCAAAACACTTTACATCACTCCATGACACTTCAGTTCACTCCTCTACATCACTCATCTCTACGCTTCGTCACTCCACGCCACTCCATAACACTCCACTCTACTCTACTTTGTGACACCCTACTCCACACCACTTGCCTTTACCCCTCTAACTTTTAGCCAAGCTGAACAGCAGCCACGCTTGTGTACAACATGGCTAAAACATACTGGTAAAGCCAATAGCTCTTGCACAGGCGAGATGTATTGGCTTAAATATGCTTGTTGATATATATCCTTGCTTCACCACACCTGCCTTCTCCATTTCCAGGAGCCCAAAGAGATCAAATTTGAGATGCAGAGATCGCTGCATTAGCCGGCGCCGGCCTCCAGTGCATGCTTATTTACGGCGGCCTGTGTACAATAGAAGGAGCCTGGTGGGCTAGCCATTTTCACTACAATGCATTTTAAGAGATTGATCTGAACACAGGAAAATTGATGACCACAATAATAACATTGACAATGTCAAGAATGGCACCTACACACAAAGCGTCTGTGGCTTCTTTAATTGAAGCAATATGACTAAGATAGTCACACAACAAAAGGCTCATGAAGTACAAACCTGCAACTCCTATTCAAGCCAAAAGGGAAGTCGCTTGCCTGAACATGCAATGGATGTTGGTCTGTTCTGAGTGAAATGTATAATGAGAAAAATGTGGTGTAGTAATTTATATAAACACTAGCTATTGCAATAAACTAATAGCAATCAATGTTGTAACAGATGAGAAAAAGGGACAAGAGGTCAGATGTACAGAGACTTCCATTTGCGATTTCCTTATAGCAAATTTTTACGATTCACTATTAGGAAATCGCAAACAGCTATCAGCAACAGTGTGTTTTACAGGGTTTGTGATTCCCAGTGGGTTGCAATTGCCCTACCTCATTGATATTCAGGAGGTAGGTTGTAATTTGCGACCCATTGAGAATTGCTAAAAACACAGCTATGGTGGCCTGCTGGGGACTGCAGACCACCATGTCTGTGTTTGCTTTTTAAGTAAAGCATTTTTTATTTAAGTGCAGTCCATTTTCCTTGAAAGAAAGATTGGATGCATCTCAAAAAGAAAGCTGACAATTTTTCTTTGCATTTTTTAAGAATAGGCAATGGCCTGTGGGACCACTGCCTGCTCGTAAAAAATTTTTGCGTCCACATTTACAAAGAAGAAGGGGTCACTTGATGACCCTTTCCCTTTTGCAAAGGGGTTACCAGCAACTTGAAGTTTGTGGTAAACTGCGAATGTTTTGCAACCGTATTTCAGTCGCAAAGCATTCTAACATACCAGTGTGAATCGCTATTAGGAAGGGATGCCCTTACCACGCCGCTGACTACTACCGGATCACAAACCCTGTTTGTGATTCGGTAATAGGTTACTGAATTGCAAAATAGGGTTTGTACATAAAAAAGGCTTTTTTGCAGTCGCAAATGGCCCAATTCTGCGAATTGGGACGTTCACGAGAACAAAAAAGCTGTATACATCAGGCGCTAAATGCTTTGGGAGCAATATCTGTTATCCAATACAACGATGGTGTGGGTTATTGGAAACTTACACTATGAGTAGTGCCCATCAGTTTGTGAGCATAAGACGCACTCTTGTGTGCGAGTGTTCGTTCAGAAAAAGAGAAAATATCTATTGTTAAAATATTGCATAAAAGCCAATTACTCACCTGAAAATCACTAATGGACGGGTCCAATAATCTGCAGTAAATATTTGCTCAAGCAAGTCATCGACTTTGGGATTAATTCTTGAAGGGTGTTTGCTGGTGCCAGATCCAAAGCTTACTTCTCAGGCGGAGGGGCGAGCACTGTTTACAATACTTATTGATGCTTGTATGTGACCTGTTTTCAATGGGCAGGCAACAGATGTGTGTTCAGCAGCAATTAAGGATGATCAGTGGTGATAGAAGAGGTCTAATCTCAATGCCTTAATCACCATGGTAATTAACTATCATGTCAGTGTTTGGATTAGAGGTGTGCCATAAAAGGGATCATCCTTTGGACAGGTAAACCAAAGACATCTGCCTTAGCAACAGACCCACCAGTTTTCATAGAATATCTTCCCTGCTTTAAAATGCTTCTGTAGACTCACAAGCTAACATTAGTGTCCGGCTCCTTGCAAAGACTTTTCAGCATGAGGTGTATACCTCCAGATATGCCTTGCTATCTGATAGCTTGTGTCATGGTGCTCAAACCATGTCGGAGTCATATCACATAAGGACTGCACATTTGCAACATATGGACAAACATTTCTGGTCTACTGGATAAGAGAAATATAGGCAAGGTACTAAAGGGCAGATGAACGAAGCTCAGTGTTTGTGATTACCAAATTGCAGTTTTTGTGAATCGTTATCTGGTAATTGAAAACACTAATCTACAAAAGTGTGTTTTATACTTTCTGGGATTCCCAGTGGGACGCAAATAGACCTATCTCATGAATATTAATGAGGTAGGTCTCAGTTTGCGTCCCACTGGGAATTGCAAACATCACACGGGTGGTGACCAACATGGCTGTGATTGCCTTTAAATAAGGCATTTTTTATGCAGCCCGATCTCCTTACAGGAAAAACAGAATGCATCAAAAAAATGAAAAGATGTATTTTTTCTTTTATAAGAGTAAAAAAAAACGTGTTTTTACATTATTAAAGGAGAAGGGGTCCCACAGGCACCCCTTTCTGTGGATGGGACCCCTTCCCTTTTTGCAAATGGCTTACCACCTTCAAGTTGGTGGTAAAATGAGAACGTTTTGCGACTTCATTTCGGGCGCAAAACAATTGCACGTATCAATCTGAATCATTATTAGGAAGGGGCGCCCTAAACACACCCCTTCCAAATACCAAATCGCAATCCTAATTTGCGATTCTGTAACAGGTTACCGAACCGCAATTTAGTCTTTGTACATTTGAAAATATATTTTTGCGTTCGCAAATAGCCCGATTCTGGGAATCTGGCCATTTGTGAATGCAAAACAAATTTGGTACAGATGGCCCTTTGTTTGGAAAAATAACTGCATTTAATGCAAGATTCAAGAATTAAAGTTTTTCATCAAAACATTGGGACCTCCGAAAATCCAGCACTATTGTGAGATGGGTACAAAATCAATTTCTGAACCTCATGGCCTCTGGGGGATAGAAAAGACGGTCTCTCTGCCAAAAGCAGAGACAACGTATACTGGCGATCAGGGCTGGCCTATGTTCTAACAATGACCTGTGCGGTGTGAAAATCCGCATGCCTTATGATCTCAAGTCCTACCCCTCCTATAGTTAACTCCTTCCCCTAAGCCTCGTTATGTGTTTTGCAAATATCGTCTTAAAAGGGCAGATGGAGATTCAGCTGGTGGTAATTATAAGCTGCCCACATCACAGAGAATGTAACTCCGACAATCATGCTCTAATTCCTGTTTTTTTTTGTTTATTCACAGCCTAATCGAACTGATGGGTGAAAAGATTTGGTAAGCTGGGCCATTCCTTAACCAGCAGTGACAAAGGTGACAACCTTAGTAGACTTGACTTTAATATAAAAAAGGTGGCATGTCTTGTGTGCAAAGCTTGTAAGGCTGTGTGGTTAAGAAAGCATATCTCTACTTAGGATTCTCAACAATATCGAGGTGGGATCAGAACAGGTACTCAAAAGGTACCTGCTACTGTTACTTACAAAACGAAGTGCAAGAACTCAGAGTCGGACAAAATCTGCCCATTTGAAGCTCTGTATGGGATCGAATAAAAATTGGATTTGAAACATAAACAGGTTTAGTGGGGTTCGAAGTTGGGAAACCCACTGCCCCATAGCTCTACAAAAATGTTTTCAAAATCTCTCAACTTTGTAAAGTGTAGTGACAACAGCAGGAGGAGAAGAGTATCTCACAAACACAGAAGCTGTACGTTACCGGCATCAGCAATGCAACCTTTTCTGATAGAAACAATAGGTGAAGTCCAGGGAACAGGGCACAGGTACTGCACCACCTGAACTGACTGAGCACACACAAGTAGGTCCTGAAACTAGACCAGAATGGACAGGGCGAAAGAACAAGTATTCTTGTCTCAAGTGACACGTGAAGTGGGCACAGTTGGGCCTGAGGCCCAAGCCTGCACAGCACAGCCAAAGGTCCTATGCTGCAGTCACTGAGAGCAATAGTGCTGGCAACTGCAGATACTCTATCACAAAAATACACACAATTCACTTAAATATAATACAAATTATAGGGAATTATAGTTTAGCACTAACATGACTAACTTAGCAATATTATAAAAAATCCATCAAAACTATTCAAAGTGAAGTTATCGCTGTTCTCTTAAAACTAAAAACTAGTGAAATTTACCAGTTATTGTCGTCTTAAGTATTCATTAGCTCATGAGCTGCCTATCACTGCCTCATCACAAATATAGGCAATTATTATACAGCCGGCAGGGTCTGGGATACTGATAGGGTAGAGCAGGTGGCCTGCAGTCACCCCTTGTATCTAGACCTTGATGTTCATGGCTAAGGGCAATGCCAAGTGGAATCCAGGAACAGAACCCCCGGGAGCCCTGGAAGTTCAAATGACACACTCAAAATACATAGCCCACTTTCCCTCAGCAGAAAGTATTTTAAAGGAGTATGGAAATTCCCTTAAAAACGCATTGTTAAAGTACAGCTATTTTCTTGGACCACAAAAACATGTTACACAAATGTCCCCAAAAAACTTTTGTTGAAAGACATTTTTCCAAAGTAACATTAACAACATATTAAGCAGTTATGTTGAGCTGCACAGCTATACTTCTCCCAATGCGCTGCTAACTACCTCACACATGATGTTATGGCTATCTCTTTTTGCATGGTCTCCGTATTTCTGGACTGATGCTGTTGGTTGTTTGAATCTGTGCAACAGGAATCTGCTAAACTGACCACAGTGCATGTGCCCTCATCCCCAAAACATGTAAAATTGGCTATATTCTTAACTGGATGTCCCTAGTCTATGGTGTGCTCAAAACCTGTAATTTAAATTTCACTAGTGGAGTGCAGCACAAGGTTGTGATGGAGTAAACCGTCTGCCAAACTTTAAATCAGGCCCTAAGTTTACAGGTAGAAAGCCTCACTGGGCTTGACGCCAAGCAGCATCTGATCGGCATCGACAACTTCCTGGGCAGGAACTCTGAGTTTTTTCTGCTATGATGTTTTCCTGCCTTCGTCAATGGCTTCACCAAGATCTCATCCTTCATCAACCCACCATCAATATGCTTGTCTTTGAATCCAACCTGCAGCCCAGTCCTGCTGAAGACTCTTACTTCTCTGAAATATTCCAAGTGTGAGGGTATCTTTCTGATCAGGAAAAATCCGACCTGTGTATCAGACTAAAGCTCCATCATGGTCAGCCTTAAACTTTACCCTTTTTACGGACTAGCACAACCAATTGCCCACAGTAGGCACTTTGCGAGTTTTCACGCTCTTTTTATTTCAAATTTAAAAATGTATATCTCCAGTTTCTTTTATTTTTAAATTAAAAATTATTATTATACATTTGGATTGAGATTGTTATTGTGTTTTGTTTTTGACTTTTAAACTGTTTTGGTACTTCTAAATGCTTTATACATTTTCTTAACGTAACACTGTCAGCTCTGTGCTATAACTACCATGGGATGAGCTCAAGTTCAACCCCTTTGGTGCTGAGGATGGAACGGTTCCGTCCTCATCACTGGCGCTTGTGTGCTGAGGATGGAACCGTTCCATCCTCATCACACTACCACCAAATCCCTCTGCTGTTTACAGCAGAGGGATTTGGTTTTTCTAAAAACAGACTCAGGAGCTGGGAAAGAGCTTTCCCAGCTCCAGAGGCTGCTTTTAGTTTTCACTGAAATGACAAGAAGTGCACACAACGCACTGACGTAATTTCAAAGAAAATGAAAGTAAAATGAGCTGATTGACTCATTTCACTTTCTCTGCCTCAGTGCTCAGGGCACTATCTCAGCCCCCGAGCACCGAGAAAGAAGGGAGAGGTATCAGAAAAGGGGAGAATATCCCCTTTCCAACTGTACCCTTCCCTAGTGGATCCCTGCTTGGGGATCACTGCAGGAGGGTGACCCCCCAGCAGGGATCCGCGCACTAAACACCTGAGAGGGGGGAGCGGTCCCTTGGGCAAGGGCTTTTGCTCTCTCCCAATGTTAAGGGCCAAATCAGTCTTTTTGCCCCCCGAGGGTCAGAAAGCCCACTAGACCAGGGAGATTGTTTTTTAGCCTGAGTAGGGTAGCACTGCCCCGAATGGGCTTGCAATGCACCCTCCCCTCCCAAAACATTAACACAGTCTTTATGCTCCACCCCCCTTTGGGGGACAGAAACCCCACTAGGCACCAGGGAGTATTTGTTTAGCCAGAGTAGGGGTGGGAGCTGCTCAGAATGAGCTTGGCAATGCCCCACCCCCCAAGAAAATGAGCACAGTCTTTCTGCCTCCCTTCGGGGCAGATATGGGCAACAGAAAGCCCACTAAGCACCAGGGACTAATTTGTTCTTTGTGTATGGATGGGGGATGTCCAGAATGGGCATGCCATTGCCCCCCACCCCACAAAAAATGGGCCTAGTCTTTCTGCCCCTGCCGGGGAGCAGGTGGTGGTATTTACACCTGATCTGAAAGCCCACTAGACACCAGGGATATGTTTAAGTGCATGTCAGAGAGCGGCCCCATAGGCAAGGGTCGCTCCCCTTTTTTTGGATGTACATTTTGGCTGTTTTTTCCCCCCTTTGGGGTAGATCAGTGATGTTTTTAGGCTCATCCGCCCCCAAGGGCACACAAAACCACTTCATACATGGAATATTGTCTGTGTACGTGAACTGGAGTTCAGCTGACAGTCTGCTTGTACTGACGTTTGGCTGTGAGTGTTCTGGCATTTTGCTGGCAGTGTGTGTGAACTTGCGCTTTGCTCACGGTGTGTGTGGACTAGTGCTTGCCTGGCAGTGTGTGTGGACTGGAGGTTGGTTGGCAGTGTGCATGAACTGGCGCCTGGCTGGCGGTGTGAGTGGATGGCGCTTGGTTAGCAGTGTGCATGGATGATGCTTGGATAGGGGTATGCATGGACTGGTGCTTGGCTGGTGGTGTGCCTGGATGGCGCTTGGCTGGCAGGGTGAGTGTATGGCACTTGACTGGAGGTGTGCGTGGATGGAGCTTGGCTGGCGGTGTGCGTGGATGATGCTTGGCTGGCAGTGTGCGTGGTTGGTGCTTGGTTGGTTGTGTGCATGGACTGGTGTTTGGCTGGCAGTGTGCGTGGATGGCAGCAGCAACACCACTGCATGGCCTCCCGACAGGGGGGTCAATTCCTCTTGGATGGGAGATACTGCAAACATTCCGGAAACAATAGGCCATGAACACGACTGAACCAAAAACTCATTCCTTGATGCATACTATACTATACTATAGGCCAGCAACACGACTGAACCAAAAACTAATTCCTTTATGCATACTATACTATACTATACTATAGGCCACAGTTGTAAATTCATTGCATGGCTCTACAAGGCAGTGCAAGAGCACACTGGAGTGTCACTACATCTGCTTCACCATAACAGGAGACAGACTCTGCACGGACATACAATGGAAAGGACTGACAGAAAGATTTGGAGTGCATTTGAAAAGAATCCTGAAATGCCCATTTTAAGTTCATTAAGTTTAATATACTTCACACAGCATAGCTCACCCCTCATAAACTCAGTCTGATTTACCCCAGTGTTTTATGGGCTGCCCCAGGTGCCACCGCTCACCAGCAGATTTGATATGGACTTTCCTCACATTGTCCTTTTTGGACTTAGGTGCACCACAGACTCTCTCAAAGTGCTTGGAAATCTCACTTAGGAACTGTAGACAGCTCCTTATTGGCATTATATCCTAGACCTAAGCGGTCCAAGATAGCGATGAGGTTCACGAATCTAGTTTTGCTGCCTGCTAAAAGGGGACGCATTATGAGATGGAATTCATGCTGCCCTCTCCAATGGCACTGTGGGGAAGTGAAGTAATGTATTAGGCAAAGCAAGGGGTTGAGTAGAGAAGAGAAGCAAGGGTTGCAAAAACAGCTCATTGGAATGCAGCAGGATGAGCTCAGTCATTCAAGAACTCTGGAAAAGACAATTCCATGCATGGCTGGCTTTAGAGCTGGTTGCGCCTGGTTTTACAGTCTTTTTTTACGCCCCCATTACCTCCTTATCCATGAATCACCTCACAACCACTCACCACCAGTGCACTGCATCTCCCAATAGCCCCTCTCTGACAAACATTTCATTTTTTGTAGTGCCACTCATAGTTCACTCACAATCAGTTCTGTGATCTACATGGCACACTTTCTTCACATCAGACACATTAACCCTCTGTGCTACTTTCTGATGAGCCAAAATCGCCACTAGACAAAACTGAAATATCTCATCAGTAGGGACATCAATCACCACAGTTATGCTGACATTTTTGTTGTCTGACAACTGCTGGACGCACAAGGAAGTTCAAGTGTTTTTAAACCAAAAGTTATTTATTAACACAACACCCCTGTGGTGAATTCATTTTAGTCCCCCCGAGGGCACAGGAGTTAGTTTAGCCATTGGCATGCAGACCTGTTGCCCTTTTTACCTAGTAACCTTTTATCCACTTAGCATGCTCTGTTTTGTTCCATTTATTTCATTATTTCTTTTAGCACTTCTCAGCTGCCTACATTTTATAAGAAATGTTTTGTTTTTGATTATCAGTGTGTTTCTGAGAAGGCATCATTATCAGTGATGTACGTAAGTATTGACATCATGTTCCTTTCTCACTTACGTTTGACAGGAACATAATGCGCACTTGTTTGGAATTGTTTATGTAATTGCCGACACAGGTCTGCCACATTATCAGTTGTTTAGGTACATACCTGCATTATGGATGCTACATAAACCGTATAAATACACCTTACATGTGCAAGTTCATTGGAAGGGTTGCTTCCAGATTCCATCTATGCTGCACGTCACCTTGCTGGAGAACTCAGCCTTTGTGACTCTACAGAGTGTGACCTAGAGACCTCATTCCAAGGTAATGAGGGCTGGGGGTTGCTTCTCATGGACATGGTACTGACAGATTAGGGTTTCTCACACCTAGCTCTCATTAGGGTAGAGATTAGGCATTCTTGGTTAGGAATTGCATATCTTATGTTTATTGCAATATGGTGGGGGTACTCACATTCACAACTCTTTATCTTCACAATTTTGCTTTTATTATTGCTCATTATTCTAATCATTGCAATTCATGCATTTTTCCATAGATTGCAGTCTTTTCATTGGAGATTTTGAAAACTCTCCTGCATTTCCTTCATTGCTTGTGTGTGTCTGAGGCTTATTGCTAATGAGAGAAAAGGGTAACTTCCGTTCCACACCGACTCCCCTGAGAAGTCACATCTAGAGTCTATGCGTAAGGCTGCCAGAATTCCCCTTTCCTCTCTGAGTTTTGGCGAGGTACTTCTTGTGAGCCGGGAGGGTTGGGCCTACAGTTGTCACTTGTTGTAGGAGTGACTCAGTCACCTACAAACAGAAGTTCTGTCACCCCTAAACCAGCAGTCTTGCTAAGGGGCGAGAGTTCAACTATGACAACCCCCACCAAAGTCAGCGCGAGGTCCGGCTGAACCAGTCTCACCTCCCGACAGCCAGCCCTGATGCCAGGCCTACCTTGAGTGATACTTGACCCTTCTTTCTCACAATTGACATTTACGAATTTAAAACTGGCATCCTCAGTGGCAGTGCTGATGACATATCACATCCCATTTAATTTCAACGATGAGTGAAGCCTATGACAGTGGAAATACAACTTACAGCCTTGCAGGGTCATACTGATGCCAAAATGCTTGTTATATAAATAAGCCTGAAATAACTTAGCAACTGACCACTGTGGAGACAACAGTATAATAGAACTGACACTGCTGGCTTCCAGCTATGATTTATCTCTAAACGAATAGGTATTGTTTTCATGTTCTCATGGACTTGTGAAATGTTTGTTAATTCTTGGCTTATGAAAGCAAAGAAGAGATAACCTAAACTTACCACTAACGACTTTTCCTTACCTCATCCTAAGTAGCATACTCTTCTCTAACCCTGACCTCTTCTCTAAACCTAAACCGAACCTTCTCCCTAATCCCTTCATTAATGTATGTGTTTGTTCCACAACTTCTTTATTACTTTTTTGTGTATTTTACTCGTAGTTTTTCACATCTATACTTTTCACTCTACTTTTTTGGTACCCTAAGCATTGACTACAACTAACATCAGTCTGTTTGTCCGGCTTCTATGTTGCTAATTGTGCGATATGCCACATCCAGAGCATCAAATAGACCATTTACATAGAGAAGATATTCTTAATTTCCAAGAGGGAATGTCAACGTTATTAAAGGCCAGAGGTGAATAGAACGTTACTTTTATGGGCGGATTAGAGATAGCATAATAGAAAGTGTAAATTATGGTGTAGGAAGAAGGTGCAGGAGGGAGGATGTTGTACAGGAGAGCACAAACTCGGTAGGTGCACCACAATTAGAGTCTCAGTACATTTTTCTATAATGATGAGAGTTAAACTTGGTCTTTTTGATTCAAATTAATTCATTATATATCACCATTCACATTTTTTTATCCATTCAAAGTGTTCTCATTCAGCCAAATATTAAATGCCACGTGCCTTTTCTGAATACCAGATGTCAACATGTTGGCTGAGATTTCACTTTTGCTTCTTCTGGGCATCCACATAATCATAATCTTGTTCTTAATTGAGATTCATTTGTGACATTGGACAATAGTACTTTTGGTATACTGGAGAAGACGAATGGAAAGGAATAACTGTAAGTGAACCGAGTAAAATAGAAGCGTGAACAATCACGTGTTCCACACGAGCGAAGCATAATTTAAGCAAGTTTTTGAAAATTCATTAGGTTAAGCGTTTATCATATTATGCATAAAATGATATGTTACATATGCAGCCGGTTAGTGCCATCTCATTTTTGTAACCTAGTGCATCAGAAGGAAGGAAACATTTAATAGCATCTTATAATATATGGCATAGGCCGAAAATGGCGATCTCATTGTGACTTCAAATTACAATCGCAGGTACTATATACGAATAGTTAATTTTATGGCCTTTTTGACTAGTATCCTTATGATCCCAAACTTTATGCTATATAGACCTACCCAAACAAGAGGAGATTAACCGTGTAGTTGTAGTAGGGCGTTGATCGCTAACCTGAACCTTCTCATTATCACTACTAAGTCATGACTGCATTGCATGCAAATAGATAATAAAACAAATATGGATCTTGTCCATTTTCCCTTGAGGTCAGGGACCAACCACACAATGTAAGAAACTAAGGGGCATATTTATACTTGGTTTGCGCTGAATTAGCGTCATTTTTTTAAGCTAATTTAGCGCAAGCCTAACTTCATATTTATACTTTGGCGCTAGACACATCTAGCGCCAAAGTAATGGAGTTAAAGTCATTTTTTGGGACGTGGAAACCTACCTTGCGTCTATGAGATGCGGGGTAAGCGTTCCCAGACAAAAAAGGACGATATGGCCTTAGCGCAATATTTATCCCCCGTGCTAAAATCAAGCACGGGGGGATGGAGACCTTAAATAATGGCACTAAGCTTGCTTGGTGCCATTATTTAACGCCTAGGTATGGGCAGGTGTTAGGGGACCTGTGGGCATGTTTCCATGGCCAGAGACCATGGAAAGAGCCCACAGGTGTTCTTCCATGGCCCCAGGGACACATCCATCCACCCCCAACCACACCAGAGGGACACCGCACAATGGGGGATCCATCCCAGGTAGGTCCGGGTAAGTATATATATTTTTTTATTTTTTTCGCTCCCGGGGGCCCTAATCCGTGGCCCTCTGCATGGCACTGGCCCCAGTGGCCATGCCCAGGGGACATTTGTCCCCTGGGCATGGCCATTGGGGTGGTGGGCATGACTCCTGTCACTACTAAGACAGGAGCCAAGTCCATGGGAGTTGTGTGCCAGTAAATGGCATTACTCTGCTTAGAGACATTTTTTTGCCTCTAAACAGTGTAGCATCATAATTCCGTGCACAGCCACTGGATTCCCCTACGCCTCCTCCACCCAGTTAGCATCATTTACAATGATGCCAACCGGACATTACCGCCGGCTAGTGCCATTCCATAAATATGGCACCCGGCCGGCATCCAGGAATGGTGCTAGCCGGCACTATACCTTTACATGCAAAACCACACTAACGCACAGGGCCTGATTCACAAAGAGCCTCCACACTCTTGGCAGAGGCTCCACAGTTGTGTCAGGATCTCCCCAAGGCAGTTTCTCATTGCAGATATCCTGCCACAAGTGCAGATATCCCTCCATAAAAGTGGAACATCCACAACAAGTGTGCAGTTTACCAAAATGTGTTGCACAAGTAGCATGATAACTTTCTATGAGTCATGTCGAACATACACTTTTATAGCGGAAGTGCTTGAGTATATCCTAACAATAACAAGGATGGCTGCCACCATGTGTGGTTGGTGTCCTTGTGAAAACTTTACGGTTTGGTCATCGGTTGATAAACTAAGGTTTGTTAGATTGCAAACCGAGTTTGCCGATCCCATTTTGGTTTTGAGTGTATGTGGAAATTAATGATTTGCATCCATATACCCATGGACAGTTAAGGCCAGATTTAGTAAGAAGTCACACACAGTGGTAAGAAAACTTGCTGTACTCCATTGCCTGAAAGGAAAAGAGCAGGGATGCCCCATATCTACTAAGATATAACTCATTCCTGCTTCCTCCCTGTGCTGGTGCACTGAGTGCTGCCTAGCCCCAATGCAGGCACCCTTGCACCATGGTGCAAGGGTGCCTGGGTTAATGGCAGGATTGATTTTGTGCAGGAAGGGACACACTTCTACAAAAAAATGCAATCCTCAGAGGCATTTTCCTCTTTTTTCAAATGCTGCATTAGCAGTGTCTCTTTGTACACTCTGATTCGTGTAAGCAGGGGCGGGGGGGCTTCAGATTTTCCACAATCAGGCTGGGATATAATGTTTAAATACATTATACAACAAGCACAGTGCAAGGGAGGGGCGTAAGGGGATGTGGAAAGGGAGAGAAATGCAAACAAATCAGGAATAGCAGCATTGCAGAACTGCCACCACAAAGTGACTACTAAGTGGAGCTATAAACATTATTGAAGATACGCTCATGAGATCTAGTGATGGCTGGATGGAAGTGTGGTCGTGATGTTAGAAACTGATGCCCTTGGGTTGAGTTGTAGTAGTGCAGAGGCAGCCAGGCTAGACCATGGTGCAGCTTGTAACACCCCGTGTGCTCCCCCACCCTCCCATGCTGCTCACCCCTGCAATACTCGGCTCAGCACCAAGAGCCCCAGCCTTAACCTCCTGTAGCCATGCAATATTCTCAGAAGCTGCTATTGCTATTGCGTCAATTCTTCTGAAGTCAATTATTCCATCAAAATTATGCTGATGATCCCAGGAGCCAAAAACTCATTGCCTCTTCTGGTCACAATAAGGTCTAGCAAATCCAGGGGAGATCCTCTACCAGCCTAGTGCAAAATGAAGGGTCAAAAGGCCTCTCACCCAGATCCCTAAATGGTGAAATCCAAGCAAAGTTCTCCATTTTTTTATGGTTTACTTTTTAGTTTTACCTCATATTCCAACCTCACTCAACATGTTTGCCTTATGGCCCAGACTTAAAGAAAAGTCTGCAAAATTCTCCTTCAGGTAAGGCAAAAGGGGAAGCTTTATACTGAGGAGTTTAACAATGTGCTGCCAACACTACAGTTGCCACAAACTCCTTTAACTGTACCACAATGCGAGGGCTCAGCTGTTGACCTGAGAGCACAGCAAAGCAATTTATTGGACAAGCATACTATGCTTAATTTAATCAGTACGATCCCTAACCCTTTCTCCGAGCTGTAATCAAAATCAGTCTTATCAGTTTTCTGTCTTACCAACACAAAAAGAGACTAGTCAGCACAATATCTCCTACAACTGTGTTCATATGTGTTAACGTCATCAAATGCCAAAATAAATAACATTAAAAAAAAATCACTGATCACAGCTGATGATATTGCTCTTTCGCAACAACTAGCATTACTTTTTGTGAAAGGAATCTCATCAAAAATCTCTTGCTCTACCATATCGGGTGAGACAGCAGAGAACAATGGATTGGGACGGGGTAATGTGCACACTCATCCATTCACTAACATCAGCATCAATAACCCAAATATACAAAAAGGAATGTTGATTGCTGACTTTTAAGCTGCTTCACCAGTTTATGACTGTATCACTAGCTCCCCTCTAGACATCAGGGCTTGGTTGCAATTAATCAACACACCTAGATATCACAGCCCAAGCCCTGGAAAATTAGTCCAACAACTTTGACATTCAAATTTCCCTTTTAGAGATGCTAGCCCAATATACACCAACCATTGATTCTCGCTTTGAAAGCCTTAACACCACCATTAGCAGATTGCTTGTAAATGCTCATAAACCATCCACTTCATCTGTTCCTAACTCAAAAGATTGTGTTTGTACAATTCTTATGGATACGCTGCTTGCCCTACCTTGCATAGTGGGTGATTTAGTTCAAGAAGTTAAAATGGTTGGCGAAGCACAATCCTTAGACCTCATTTCCCAAATCACTTAGCCTTGCAGAGCCCCTCTATGCACCATCAAACGGCCACCACCCTTGACAGCTCAATCGGAGTCCCTCAAAAAAGTGTTAGGACCAAAAAATGCTTTGGAACCTTGCATGGAATCACATCTCATTTCTTGCAATCTTAAACTTTTAGCTAAAAACAAAACAATAATAACAAAGGCACTCACCCCCAAGCCTTCTAAGATTGCAGCAAACTCATGAACAAATTGTGGCCACTTCAACTACTCGACCATCGAGACGCAGGAGAAAAGGGCTTAGAAAACTGATAAAAAAACAGGACAAGTCCTTGAGAGGCAGGCCACCACAATTGAATTTGTTTTCCAAACCGTACAAAAATGTCTCCAGCATTGCTGGATGCAGCACACAACTTGGATAATCTAGAAATGGATTGTTGTGAACCACTGCAAGATCTAAGTGCACTCTGTTTTTTCACAAAGCATCATTAGGTCACAAGACCCTACACATTTAGGCTCTGAAAAACCACAAAAAAAAACAAGAAACTCACGCTTTCAGCTACAATGGGTGCACTATGAGTATTTATTACACAAATTAGACACTAAGCACTCCCCATCAAATGTTGTGGCAACAGCGATTCATTAGACATTATGCTCCTCACTAGTACCAAGTTGACACTGTGATACTAGTAGCCTAGGTCAAGAAAATCTAAAAGAACCAAAACTCATTTACAACAAATCACTACACATCAAATATTTTTCCCTCACGAGGGCAACAATGTAATGACACAAGTCAAGTTGCGATAACCCAAAAGAACATAAAATTACCTCGATAGCCATCCTGGATGTGTAACAAGAATGTAATCACTCTATGCCACGCAATGCACTAGCAGTAAATCCTCATTCATCTAGGTTTCCATTACCATAAAGGAAACATTCCAATGAGGAAAATTCCTCTGATCAACACCAGATCCATAGATCTCCCGACCCCACACTTACGCTACAATTAGGCACAGGGAAAATGAATGCACAAGCGCACGGAATATCAGAGACCTTTGCCCTTTCTGTCATGGACACAGTTCATAGTTCCATAACCCAGGATGTTTAATCTCTAACGACAATCTGACACCCTGTGTACATATCACAAGGTAATAGAGATATATTAAATCATGGCAATATAGCTAAACGTTTGGTCTGACACCCAAAACTTTGTTACCTAAATAACAATAGCATGATTTCTATACAATTTTTTCCTTCAAACATATTAGCCCATCAGGAAGCAAAGCAACTGTGGCGACATGGTGAACCCAATCGGTGGTTAACACAATCTGTGAAAATCAGAGAATCTTAGAAGAATGGGGAAAATTGATAACTCTCCCAACAAACCCCCGATACCCAACAGCATTCTTAAAGAAGAAATATGATCCAGATTTTGGCTAGGCAGCACCTAACCTGGACAAAACCTACAAGACTGTAGGCACCGACAATACTCATAGTCCCCCATCGCTTGAAAAAAATTATATTGGCCCTCTTCAAACATTAGCCTCTACCAAAGTTCAATCAGTATTTCCACCCACAAACAGATGGACAGATGCTGTAAGTTCACCATTTCCATTACAATAAAGTGGCAAGAGGATTGGGGGTGGCATGCCACTGCCCGTGCCTTGCCCCTTTCGAATTGACTTTAGTCTAAAGATCATTCTAGTCTAAAGGTAAATTCTGAGAACACAGATGCAATTACTTCTCTCATCTCCTGGAATGTGGCAGGTTTACAAAAACTTCAGTATCATACAGATGCCATAGCCTTTTTACCATCACACAATATTGTATGTATTCAAGAATCCTGGGAATACACAGAAACTATACTTAGAGGCTATTATGAGTTATTCTCTACTGCAGTTAGATTTCTCACCAAAGGGCATGCAGTGGGTGGTCTTTCCATCTACTTAACAACCTGGTGGGACTTTGCTGTCGCTGGGTATTCGTCTAGTCAAGACTTCTTATGTGTTGCGATCAAAAACTAGAATCACAACTTGATGAAGGGAAAATTATTCTTGCTAAATGTGTACATCCACCCCGAATTTTCGGGCAAAAATCATAAGGTAAATGAGCTAGTGCAGCTCATTTCATTAAGCACAACCATCCCAGTGCTCATCTCCTCTTGACCAGAGACTTTAATTTAGACCTGCTCCACAATCCCTTCCGTACTATGGCAGAAAAAACAGCAGACTCTCAGTGGCTGATTCCATCGCAGGCAATAATGCCGCATAGAGCAGGCTCCACTGGCTGCACTCTCTTAGCTGCCTTAGGGGGTATGTCCTTGCAAGTTCTGAACTGGCATTTCTTGGAAGATCAACCATCCCACCCTACACATTTCTCACTGAAAAGGCTTGCTGTCTTAGATTATACATTTTGCTCAATCTTGCTGTTTAGTGCCATTAATTCATTTTCCATCACTCCATAGTGCGAAAGTGACTGTATGGCCTAGAGGCTGCTCTAAAAAACCTCCATTAAAGCACATACCAATTTAAAATCTATTGGACTGAGAAAAGCTAACAACAACTGGAAACAGATCAAATGGAGCTCGGAAGTTTCCATAAAATATACCATCGGGAAAGCTACACTACTTTCAGAGGAGCCTTTCATTCCATATAATCAACAACTGAGAGCTTTTTGTGGCAAAGTCTACTTCTTCATTTGGGCCGTAGCTCACCCCCAATCTCATCAATAAGATCACCCAGGTTTTGCCTTCCTCTACTTCTTGTGCTGCCTACCGCCCAAATAACCTCATCAATGAGGAAGTCAAGATTTTTGCTACACTATTAGCCACTCGCCTTGAACGAGTTCTCCAGACCTTGATACACCCGGACCAATTTTGTTTATGCCGACCCGGGAGACAAGTCACTGCATTTGGTGCTTCCATGTGGCTCTGGCCCATCGTCATCTCCTGCCTCCTGGCTTAGCCCTGCTTTTCATAGACTTTGAGAAGGTGTTTCATACGTGGACTGGGAATCTCTACAGTTAGTGTTGCGGCGGGCAGGGGTTGGTCCCTGTTTTTGTGGCCTGGTCCAGCCCTTTACTGTAACGTCTCGGCACGAGTCCAGATAAACAGTACAGATCAACTGTACCCTCTCACATGCCTTCCCTTTAAAGTGGTGTACTCGACAGGGCTGCCCCGCCACCCATCCTTTTTGCTTTAGCAATCGAACCGCTAGTACACCTAATCCACCACAACGCTCAACTGTGCGGCTGGAGGTGGAGAAAGGAAAGCGAAGACCGCATAGTTTTATATGCAGAGGACGTCCTTCTTTACTTGGTGGAACCCACAAATAGTGGTCCTCAATGTCTCCACATCCTTTGAGGCTTTGAAGAGACCTCCAGGCTCTGTATGAACCCCCCCAAATCAGTATTAGTAACACTAGCCCCATCTCAGGACTGCTTTGATTGGTAAGACATCATCCCCATCCACCTTCTCAGCTTTAAATATCTAGGTATTTGGGTGGTGCTTCACCCTGAGCTTACTTGGTCCCTAAACCTCTCAACCTTGACACCAAAGGCTAATACCAACCTCACTCTAAGGCATTCCCTTCCTTTGAACGGTGTGGGCAGCATTGCTGGAAGACTCCCAGATGACCTTCCCCAAAATACTTGCCATGTCATATTGGTCCCTGAATCCTCGAAACACTGTTTCAATGACCAAAACAGTTCTTTTGGCTTGGAGAGCCACCCTGCATCACACTCGATGGGCCAATACACTCATGCAACAAACATCTCTTTGGCACAGCACCTGGCTGCAGGAAGTGACAACACTGCAGGGCTTTGAGAAATGGGATCTTATTGGTCTCTCCCACTTGGGTGATGTTTAGTCAGGGACACACATGCGATCCTTCCAGGAGCGCCAAACCACCTACGTGATCGTGAACACGCAATTTTACAAATACCTCCAACTGAGACATGCCCTTCAATCACATACTTCCTGCACAGACCCTATCCCTGAGTTTAGTCCGCTTGAGGTCAAACTTCTCATGGGTGTGCTAGGAAAGGGAGGTATATCTCAAATTTACAGAACACTGAGTATCAAAGCCCCTGGCACCTTGGACCATCTTAGAACCATCTAGGAGCAATAGTTGGGCCATCTTGAGAATGACAATTGGAGGGATGCATTGATGGCACTTAGGACTAACACCATCTCCTCCTGATTGTGCATGATACAAATATACCATCTCCATGGCACCTATCTCTCTTTGACTAGATGGCACCATTCAGGACTCCTCCATGACCCCGCCTGCCCCTATTGTGGTGATACTCCAGCCGATTTCTACCACATGATCTGGCTGTGTGCTCAAATTCAAAGGTTCTGGTCCGCTGTGGTGGGTGAACTCACTGAGGTGTTGGGGTAGAGGTCCCACTATCCCCTCTGGTGATTCTCCTGGGGGTCCTAGATAATTCTGGGGGTACGAGGGCTGATCAAACTTTTCTGGGTACTGCACTGATGGTTGCAAAATGCGACATTGCAACATGCTGGAAAGCTTCCACTCCTCCCACCCTCTCCCAATAGTGCAGAGGGGTGGATTGGTGTGTACAGCAAGATAGATTGCTTAAAGAGGCCCAGGGTAGTCCCCGCAAACACAATCAAGTATGGGGGAAATGGCTTGGATAAATACCTTTTGTCTCTGTTACAGCCAAAGAAACCACTGTATTATTATACCAAGCTGTTTGAAAATCTGTGGTGTGCTCAATCAATCATGCTGTACAGTTTCTTTGAAGAGTTGCCTTGCTGTACTGTTGACTTATTGAATGAAAACTTGATACATTTTGTTTACCAAAAAAAAGAATGATCTCCCAGGTTCACCCCTAAGGACCCTTGGTTCACAAAAGACCACAGGACCAAGAAAGGAATTCTTAACAAGATCAGATCACTTAAAACAGGGTCAAATATATCCCTGATTGGGATATAAACACCCTACGTAGCCTGTATAAAAACAAATCTACCAAGCAATACAAAATTATGAGGAAACACTTACGATTGAACTCTTTCTGGCTTGTGGTAACAAAAATGCAAAGGAGTTTTGGATTATCGTCACCCACCTATGTAGTGGTTTGGAAACAGTCCATGTAGAAAGGAACAATGTTACCCCTGAAGATTGGGTTACACATATTGATTCATTGTACAGTGCCTCAACAAAATGTAAATTCACAACTCATCCACACCAGGAATATTCTGTACACACAAGATCTGAGGAGGGAAAAGTGCAAATCCTTCAGTGTGCTTTTATCTTCATGCCTACAAGAATTGCAAAACTGACTCACTAAAGAAGAGCCAAAGGATATCCGGGCACCAACAGCATCCATGAATCATTTTATAAACAGGACACTGAGTTTTGGTCCACGTCTTTAGAAAACTCTTTAAAACATGTATGCTGACTGAATCCATCCCTCTATCTTGGCAAGGCTCTATTCCCCATGTCATCTATAAGAAGGGCCCAGTGGTGGCCCCGACAGCTATTGACTTTTTGTCCTTTTGGATGATGGGGCTAAATATTTTGCCTCACTCCTTTTGGAAGATCTAAAACTATGAGCAACTTAAAGGAATATGATATCTTTCAAGGCACTTCTGATAACTAAGTGGCCATTATGATGCTTATTCAAAAAAATAAGGTAAACCAAGCTTCTCTATTTCTATTGATAACAGCAACAAATTTGATCATGGTAATCGCCAGTTGCTCTGGGCCAAACTCAAAGCCTGGCAAATTCCAGATGCCTTTCTTCGAGGCATTCAAGTACTTTATTCTGTTATGTGGGCCAGAGTAAAACTTTGAAATACAACTGCAATTTTCAGCAAGATAAAAACAAACAAGACGTCAAACAAAGGTGCATTTTAGCCCCTGGCCCTCCTAATTTGTTTATAGGTGACCTGGTACCAGCACTGTAATGGGTTGTCTGCCAGGTGCCAAAATTGGCAAAACAACACTCCTTTATGCAACAATGTCCTTTAAAGGCCAAACAACAATGGGGCTGCAAAGATTGAATAACACATTACATAATCACAGCAATTCCAATTGAATGACAATAAACTTCGAAAAACATAATATTAGGTATAAAAAAAATCAAACTGACATCTGGTTTGTGAAAAACTGTCGTTTGGTTAAATCAAACAAATATAAATACTGCAGATGCTGGCTGGATGATAAAGGCACCCACCGAATACATCTTAATGCATTAAAGCCAAAATCTGCCTGGTTACAATTTGCTTTCCAAACTATGCTTAGGACCACGCAACAGCCCACTCTGGAATCACTGCTGAAGATAATTAATGTCAAACTTATTCTGAAGTTGGATTTTGTGAACAATGCTTAGAGCACAATTTTCAGGGCCTTGTTAAAGATTACACATAAAAATTCACCAGACAGGATTAAGTTGGAATTTAAGCTGAATGACCAATATCTTGAACAGAAAGCCAGTTTCTTGAAGTACATGAACTCAGCACGAGCTGCTAAAAAAGGCTCTCTAAAGAATCTAATCTAGTTGGAAGTAGCATCTGTAAACAGCTTGTAATTCTAAAATCCCCGGTCAAATACCCTCACAGAAACATTGGAGTTAAAAGGCTATTCTGTGGAATTTATACCTGCCTCATCAACAGATCAAAGCAGCTTTAAACAAAGAGGTTCTCATATCTTTCTTCATATCTGATGGCCTGAACCTCATGAGAACAAGGCACGTTGGTCTTGTCATCAACAGGTATGCTCAAAGAGGGATCCAATAATACATCATTGTACCATTGTCTGTGTAGTACAACATTAAGTTTTGTCAACTACGCATGGGGTGTTTCTCATTGTTAGACCTACCGCCTCTGTGGGTGCCTCAACCTGCCATCAACAAGTGTTGTTCATGTGGCTTTATTCAGGATACATTTTCACATCTTTTTTGCCTCTGACCCGTGTTAACCGATGAACGCAGAAGGTTTCTTCGCTTCTTTCTCATTAACCAAGGGTAATGGTCGATTTAGGCGGTTGTCAAATTCCTCTTGAATGAAGCCCATCTGCAAGCAATACCCAGTCTTATAAAACACCTGAATATAGTGGTTAAAGCATTAAGGAACTCAGTCACATCCTCTACTCCCTCAGATTTCTAGACTTTTTTGTGTGGCCATTGTTTGAAGAATAAAAGTTCATGTATGAGTAAAGTGGTTAGACTGCTAGGAGAAGGTTGTCGTCCTCACCCAAACTTTATTTGAGATCATTAATGGAAAGTTACTATATTCAAGGTGACAACCTCTCCTATCCTGCAGCCAACAGGAATACAATGTTCAGAGATCATTCATTACATGAGCCTTAGCCTTATGTCCCGTGAGCAAGAAAGAACTAAAGTGGTGGAGTCCTGTGGTCCTGTGCCTGCCTCTGATCATCAGCAGTGCAGACATCTTGTTTTTGTGTGTAAATATTACCTGCTGAACAATGGCCCGTGCACAAACAATGTAGGCAGGCTGCTAGGTGCAGGTTGTCACTTTCATAAGGATTTTAATTGAGACTATTATTGGTCGTTCCCTAGTCTTGAAAAACGTCACCTATCCTGCCACTTCAGGAAAAAAAATATTAGAGCCTGTTTATGGTACAACCTTTAGCATATTTCCCTGTGAATTCACCAGCGAAACGCTGTTGGAAAATGTGGCCAAATGTATTCAAATGTGTTACTTAACTTCAGGACATTTGGCTCAATAGTTGTATTATATGAAAATGTTAGATTGGCATTAATTAAGTCACGATATTCATGTCTCGGATCAAATCTAACTGCATCTTACGTAACACACAGTTAAGCTTGACTTATTTTTAGCACCTGGGTAAACGGACGTCACTTACCATTTGGCTTGTACCACAATAAATGTTCTATTCTATTAGAGCACAGTACCCGGTACACTATGGTATTAGCTCAAAATCATGGTATTAGCTCCAATGGTTTATATCCTTTTCTAGTTTGGATATGCTGCAAATATAATCAAATGTACCCAGTTCATTTTAATAACCTGGGCCCAAAGACTCTCTTGGGTAAATAAAATTACACTAACCATCCTTTTGCACCCAATGTAGCACTTTCAGACAGCATGTTACGAATCGTATTTGCTTTTATTAACCATTTCTACAAAATGCCAGGAACGTATAAAGACAATACCATGTTTTAGAGTTATCTGTACACTTTTGTTCTATGTTATGTTGTTGGCACTTTAACGGACGTGAATGTCTAAATAAAGTATTTTCAAATCTAAAATCTAAATCTAGAAGATTGAGTTGCATAGAGGCAGATATTCCCTCATGCTTTCCCATTCCTTAAAATCAGTAACAAATGCCTATTAATAATAATACCGTGTTTGACAATCCACAGTTTTGCATTGCAAGTGAGAATATGAAGAATGAAAAAGAATGACAGAAGATAAGGGTTCTGAAAGTTCTTTAGTTTTTTTTTAAATCTCATATAACATAAAAGTTACCTGTAAAGAATAAACGGTTTGTTTCAACCCCTCATTTGGCAAAAACAACTATCTTTTCACAACTCTTCAAGCAAAATCGATACATTTCAACCCTTCCATCAGTGTAACTTGCTAACCTTCAAACTCCCTCTCTAGGATAATAGGTAACTCTTAACCTGCAAAACACAGATCTTTCAACTCACGCTCAACCCTAGCAAAAGGTATCTTGTATATGCCGTGAAGCAAATGCAATTACTGTCTTTAACTCCATGCTTACCTGCATCACAAGGTATCTTGTGCATGCAACCTATACATAATTTGGTCCCATAGCACATTTTCACAACGGACATAAACCCCTAACAAGAGATCTTAAAGCAAGCAGCATCATTTGCAAGTATCCCTCCATTAGCATCTTTTTTTTCTTTTAATTTGGCCCTCTCCCACATGAACACACAACACCTTAATTTGCGCATGACTTCTTTGCCTCACTCAGGGAGCCTTCAGCCTGAGGACAGACGCCACCAGGGACAGAGGTGGGGAGTTTTTATGAGGCTTAGTAGAGCACTTAAGTACTCCTGGGGTGAGAGCAGTGACCTGCTCAGAATGGAAGAAGCAACTTGGTGCTCAAGAGAGAAGTGATGGTCTAGATTTTATTATGAGAACAGGCAAATACAAAGTACCAGAATAGGCAGAACAAGGGAGACTTGAAGGGCTATGCATCTCACTATGGACAACCTGAGCCCTATGTGAGATAGTTAGCTAGCAGAACCTTTCAGCTTAAGTTATGTCACTATACAATCTGGAGGTCTTGGAGCTGTTTTTTATCAGGGAAACAAAACTATTAGTTCCAGAATAGAGAGTACTAAGTCTGAAAGAATTAGGACTCCCTGAATAGTTGCTTCTCGGCTGACCCCTCTAGAGAGTGTTATCCCTTCCTGAATGATCTATCACCCAGCGACAAAGTTGAGACACAGGGTGGTTGGGAATCACATCACACTCGCTATTCTGTTTTGACTGTAACATAACAGTCAAAGACTAGCAACCAAAGTTTCAGGTGCTTGAGAAGAAAGGAAGAACTACCTTTACTTCCATAACTGGACGGTCAACTTAGTAAATCATCAACTACAAGCACACTGGAATAAATCCACATTGAGTTCACCATAAGCGACCATCGATTTATTTCATTCTTAAAACAAATCATCCATGCCCATACAATGTAAATACGTGTTTCGTCAATGCTACATGAGTTGTAGCTGACTTCTTCAGCGCTATACCAAACTCAAAAACCATACATCAGTTGTTGGAGGAGTCTATTAGTTCAAAAAAAGTCCCATCACCAAAGATGTAGTCTAGACATTTGTGCGCAAACAAGTAAGCATGCCAATAGATTATATCGGAATAGAAGGAAGATCTCATTGTTCTCTCTGAAAATGTGTTAGGAAAGACCCACATTGCCAAGTAACAAATCCTGCTCCAACACCAATAGTGTGTTATTACCCAACAGTCAAATCTACGAAAAACTCTCAGCGTACCTAGTCGTCTCGTATTGTAGACCTTCCATGTCTCCGTGGGTCAATAACGACAGCCTCCTACAATCCAGACATACAGTGCCCCTTTATTATATTATAATCATACAATCAATCGTAGGTTTATCTATAATACGACAAAACCATGGTCATGTCTTACCTTATATCGTAATGTCACTGGTAAAGTAGAAGTATGTAGCAAGTCAAGCTAAAGTGGTTCCTGTGCAGATCAATAAAATCAAATGACTCTATTAGTGCCTAGGTACTTAAGTTATATCACTCAGTGCTGTAATTCAAAACCTATGAAAGCCACATATTGTAAGGACGCCAAATACCACTTTTATCAGGTCACCTGCAATATTAATCCGAGATTCAATCACAAGTCTCACAATTCCCCAACTGCATGTCCCACACCATTTTATGTCACTCAAAATGTATTAAGCGCCTGCTACTATTTACTCTTAGTACCTACTCAATACAGTGCAACGCGTCTACTACCCCCTTTCGCCGCATTCTAACCAAGCAAATGTAATCTTGAATAAGCCAATAAATTACATGATTCCCAATTAGCGCTGCACTCCCGTACCTAGTCACCATTGATAAAAAGCACACACATCACACTTGCATGTTGAGTTACACATCATCTTTATGAGATAATCACCCATCCAAACCTTATCGTATTTACCCCAATAGCTAGAAATCGGGTAATCCATTTACCTGTTCCATACCATCGATCTTTACTAGTTAGCACAGAGTAATGTTTGTAAGGGGTGGAAAGCAGCCCAAGAGTCGAGCTTACTTGGGAGAGTACTCCCATCGGTTTGTGGCAACAGTATCCTGGCAACCAGCGTGAAACGTGGTTGCCATCTTAAAGATAACTTAAATTCAGGACATGTTAATGCCTCAGATGCAATTGTTCCATAAACATGGACAACATAGGAATGGGACTACGGGCTCACCGAAATCCGCTGCCATCTTGTAATGAACGCTAGTCTGTGACATTAATATCTTCCGAGCTGATTCAATGCATAGAATAACCGTTCTGTCAATGATTGACACACCACATATGCTAAATATTACTAGTGTAACTTGTAAATGAGAGTTACATTCTGAATCCAAATAATCAGACCTACAATTTACACCTCCACAAGGTTCACAAAATCAACACACACTTCTGGTGATGAACAACATTCAGTATAGCTACACCTGTGCTCCACTGAGAGAAAAGTCAGTGTGCAGAGAAATTGAACTAACGGGCAATGACAAAGTAGGAGGTAGAGGGTGATGTTAGTAAGCAACGCGAAGATCCAAGAGACTGTATATAATGTGTAGGTGCTTGCTATTGTCTCTCATAAACCACGTGTTATCAATCAGTGTAATTTGCATAGGAAAAGTGTTAGTAGGGAAAGCCCAATCATGGTTGTATAGCACCAAAAGTATAGATATCTAATACACATCAGCTTTGTCATAATCAGTCCAAATGGCACGAAGATATGTACATTAGATGGTCTCTACAAATAATCTTGGTGCAATAAATCATTAGAGTCTCCTAATATCAGCGACTAGGACATACTTCACCTTATCCACAATATGCACTACTGTATCCTCATGAACCATGCGTTTATTACATCAATGTTCATATCAGGTGTGCCAGAATACATGTAAGACCTATGACTGCACAGCCCCTAAAATGAATTGTTCCTGATGGTTTCCCTTTCCCACACAATGTAGACTATGTTTCAGTCAACCAAAAAGTACTGTAATTCATGGTAAACATTCAGACCCTCCTCCACCGCTTTGAGTTTCATGATCAATAATGCTTCATGTTGATGAAGTCTTAGCTCCCAATTTCCACCCCTATTGTATTGCTGAATAGTGTCAATACCACAGTAAAAGAATCCCTTATGCGACCGAGTCTTCTGCATGTGCGAGCATGTAAGGCAAAAGGATATCTCTCATCTTCCTGTCTAACTGCTCTGAAGTGTTCACCAATTCTCTCTTATACTGTTCTAATGGTACTGTTGACATATATTTTGTCACATCTACAGATCAGAACATACAGTACATATTGTGATGTGCAACTTATGATTCCTCTTAGATACTAAACAGGGCCGTTATTATAGTTGAACACAGTGAGTTGCCTGGCAATCCTACACAAGGAGCATCTGCCACACTTAAAGAAACCCTTGCCCTTTGATTGCACCCAGTTGCCCGGTCGTGCAACCCTTGGGTAACTCGGGCTAATGAGGTTGCTAGTAGTCTTGCCCTTATGGAAAGTAATATTGGGGTGTCTGGTGATGTGAGGTTCAATCTTGTCCTGCTCCTGAAACAGGTGGCAGTGTTTATTGAGTATTTTGCTGACATCCCTGGTATTTCCGCCATATGTGGATATGAGTCTAATCTTATCTGGAAACCTATATTTCAGTCTTTCCTCCTTTTTGAGTAAAAGGACCCTGTTAAATGCTCCTTTGATGGTACTTCTAGGACTCCCTGAACAGCTCACCTGTGATATGAGGCCACTTGAGAATTCTGTCTGCCAAGATGAGCCTCAAATCGTCCTGCAACTTGTAAAATTAAAGGAAAATGTATTAAACAAATGGGTAAATCGACACTAGGCTTTGTATCAGCTCCAAAGTGAGAGGCATAGTGAAATCACTAAAACTGCCCTTAAGACAGGACATTTGTTATAAAAAGTGTTTTATTTATATATTCCCCATCGAAAAATCTGTATTGTCTGTTTGCGCATGGTTCCAAACTCAAAGGTGTTTGGATGGGTTTTGATGTGAATAGGGATACTGCTGCTTCCTCTTGGCTGACTCTTCTACAGACACTGCTATTCTTTCCCAAATGATCGCACATACCAACAATCCCTACTATTCCAGCCAAACAAGCCAAGTATCCTCAGGAACCCCAGAGGCACTAGTCTTCTAGCAAAGCTGGATGACCCTCCTAGTAATTGTTCACATCAGCTGACTTTAATGTCATCACCCTCCCAACAGTGATTCATCCCTTGACTTCAGTGACATTAAACTCCATTAGGCAATCCTAGACATCTCAGCAATGGTTGTCTTTCAGAACACAATGGTTTACTCACACTGATGAAAAACTGCCCCTTATTCTTGATGCAGGGAAGGCATTCAACTTAGTCTGAAGGCTTTACCTTTTCCAAACTATGACCCGATTTGGAATTGGCCTGCATTTTGTCAGGATAGTCTGCTGGCTCTATAATGCTCTACAGCTTTGATAAACTGCAATGGCCTCCTCCCAGACCTGACTGTCATCACATGGGGTACTAGGCAGGGGTGTCTGCTATCACCTAGTTTCTTCCACCTTGCCTTAAAACCACTGGCCATAGCCATCAGAACATCAACCCAAATTGCCGGGTGGTCATCTTGGCAGGGGAACTGAAGTTACTGATCTACGCAGACTGACTAAGGAAACTGGAGGCCTCAATCCAAGCTCTTATGGATCTAGCCAATTCATTTGTCCACTTCTCTGGGTGCAAAATTAATTGGAGTAAAATGGAGGCCATGCCACTGATATCCAAGACTTCCAGGTGCTCTCTACATCATCAACCGGCTACATGGATACAGAGTGGATTGAAATACTTGGACATCCTTGTGAGCTCTGTCTATAATGCCATGATTAAAGACAACATCCTCCATCAACTAGGGACCTGGAAAGTAGAATTTTCCAGGTGGTTGATCCTTCAACTGTTGCTTTAGAGTAGAGTCCAGAATGTCAAAATGGTTACGGCTACCAGATTTAACTACCTGTTTGGCATGCTCCATTTCAATATCCCTTTGAGGCTACTGTTGCAGATAGACAAAGCAGTTCGTACATTTATATGGGGTGAGATTCCTCCAAGGCAGGCATCTAACAAATTCTATGCCTCAACAACATCAGGTTGCCTCTGCCTGCTACACTTCAGAACCTACTGTATGGCACAACACTTGTCACAAATAGCCTACCATTTGAGCCTGCGTAGTGAAACATCTCCCTGGGTCAAAATAGAACTGCAAGTACCTAGTGGTACCCATGGCCTCTTGATTATTTATGCTAGCCCTTGGGCCTCAACTGATCTCCACAACCTGATATTGAAGGAGATGAACACGCTTTGGAAGATGTCTCATGTACTACTTAAAGAGGAATGTTTCCTCCACTCCAAAGTACCTCTCTGTCACAATGACTCAGTCATCATCATCAAGTCAACACTGTTCTGCCCAGATTAGGCACATGTCAGCATCCTGATGATCTGTCATTTGCTGACGGAGGGGATCATCACATCTTTCGCTAAGCTTTCTGTGAAATACCAACTTCTGAGATCTCACTTTTGGAGTTATCTCCAGACTTCACACTGCCTTCAATGCCATTGGTGCACTAGTGCATGGTCCTCCTCCCTTCCTCATTGTATTCATACTTGGTGCAATGGGCTCATTATATGAAACTCATGTCTGGCTTACATGACCTACTTACAGTGAAACTGTTTTCTGAGCCCTTGGAATGTCTTCTTCTTCACCGATGGGAGGACCAACTGCAGGTTCCATAATTCCCTATGCACTGGTCCCAGTTCATGGCCACTCATGAGAAAGGGCTCTGGGAAGCTAGAACAACGACCTGTTACTACTTGTATAGACTTATGTTGGTGCCCAGATCTAATTGCAGACAATGTCATTATGCTGACTGTGACATTCTTCATGTCCTCTGGTCCGGCCCTTCCTTGCCGTGCTTCTGGACTGAGGTCGGCCATATCAATAAAGAGAGCCATGGACAACGATTGCCCCTTAAGGCAGCATAGGGAGTCCAACATGATACTCAGAACCTACCGAAGCTTACCAACCATCAAAAGAGCTGTATGAATCAGTTCTAACAGCGGCTAAACTGTGTACCCTGCTCAGGTGGCCTGCACCCACTGCTCCAACTCTCAAAGACTGCCTTGAGACTGTGGCAGCCACTCATGAAGATTTGATTTACAGATTGAATGATTGAGAACATGTTTTTAATGATATATGAACCTCCGTCCTTCGCTAGGCCATGGACACAGTTCCTGCCCCTGAAGATCTCCTTCATACACATGTGCCCGGTACAGTTACGCCCTGCTCCTGATAAAAAGACTTTTCCATCTCCCACAAGGGGCTTTGAGCTGGCCACCTTCTCCTATGACCCCATCAAGATGCGTTTGTTTCACACTTCTCTTGTCTTATGTCCACCTCCTATAGCCGGCACTTTTCAAGCATGCCTCATTGTCGTTTTTCATTTGTGGACTAGTTTTTAATTGTTTGGGTCTTCTCTTTTAGAAATAGATTTTTGCTATAATTGAAATATTTTGGTTCAGATTGATCTTGCTAGGTAAGACATTTTTGCCTTCTACGCACTCCTACCCAGCAGTTTTTTGATAGGTTTTTCACTGACTGTCTGTGTAATCTACTCTGTAGGTTGCTACCAGTTCCCTGTCCTGATGAAGACCAATGTGATTCTTTGTGAAGGGAGTCAAAAGTTCGACATTTAATGGGTCTACCCATATCTTTAGTCGAAGGACTTACACATTCGAAGGCCCATATCATTGGGTTTGCTATTGATTTATTTGTGCATACTCTGGGTAATGACCTGGTGTACATATTGTATATACTCATTCTTTACACCTTTTTTGTTGTATTATATGGGTCCCTTTATTGCACTTGCACCGAACCGTCACTTGGAGCACATAAGTTTGATTACATTTTGAAGATCAGTTTATTATCCTATATTTGATGATTGAAATACAACTGCATTACCTTCATTTAAGTTGATAATATTTTCTTCCTCCACTTGTTTTTGTATGATAAGACTGACCTATTTACAGCACATTTCTTCAAATAATTCCTGGCAGAATACTTTAATATTTGTACTTTATCACCCTTGTTATAGGGAACACAGGATGCCTCAGTTTTTGAGGTTATTAAGGGTCACATATGTGGGAGGCTGTGTGGATCCAATAAAGCTGGTTACTGTGTCGGATAATAAAGCTAATTACCGGGTGAGGACATTAATGCTAGTCAGTCTAGAGACCATTAATGCATATTTGCTGCTTGGGGCCATTGATGTATTTGCTGCATAGGACCAATGAGGCATTTAATACCAGAGGCAAATGATCAACACTGCACTACACCATTTAAAAAGCAAACTGCCTGGGGGCACTGAAGCATGTCATTGCTTGGCGAACTGATGCCTGTCACCATCACCATGTACAGACATCTTACTCTGCCATTGTGGATCATTTGAACTCTTTCACTTGGCGAGGTGAACACTTTGTCCAAAATACAGATCATTTAACAAAACCTCAGGCTTGTATACCAATAAGCTGTTGCAGGCATTCTATAAGTGGAGCATGGGGTATTCTGCTGATGCATGAGGTGTCTGAATGCCGGCTTGGTGGGCCAGTGCCATAATCCGCACATGCTCCCCTGGCAGGTCCATCAAATGCACCAGAATAGGTGTATTGTGGCACAGCTCATAGATCGGAGCCAGGATGCTGAGGTCTCTTCTAAGTAATGCACTCCAATCAGTTTCTTCCCTCAAGCTAGCATTCACAGAGCACAGATTTAAAGTTTGGTTATGAATGGCTCCCAAAGGAAGCCTCTATTGTCTACATCAAATTCTAAATCTCGTAACTCACTGCTTTGGTGTAGCAACAGGTGATAACAACACTCTTTACCCACTGTTGCTACTTCATAAAGACCTACAAGGCCAGGATGACAGGGCTCTCTCAGAGCCTGTCAGAACTGTGCTGCTTGTCATACAGCTGTAGGAAAGGGGAAAAAGGCAGGGAAGTTGGTAGCAGTTGGTTGAAGATGGCAGTAAAGATATTTTTTTACATTTCAGACAGGAAAGACAGGCCATGTATAGCTATCCCATTACTCCTCTGCCCCTGACTAGCAGTTGAAAGCAGGAGCAGATGATTTGAGGGGGAGGAGCACACATAATACAAAATTCACCGAGGGGTTCTGAGTGGCATCAAAGAGACTACAAGAGTTAAGATTGAGTTGTCACTGATAAGACTCAGAACCCCAAGGTGAAAAACATCCCTGTAATTCACTTTTCATCCATCTATAATTGTATGTGATGTGGTAAAGGAGTAATAGGGAGCCATACATAACATGGCCTCTGTTATTTCAATAGTCCCAAAGGTTAAGAAAATTCCCACCATCCTTGAGCTACCCTCATCAGATTCCTTACCTTCCTTCCCCCACCTACAGATGTGATTCCTGCTCACATCAGAAAGGTGGGTAACCAGTGTTGGTATCCACGATTGCTATGTCAGAGGAGTAGGTTATGAAATTTAGAAACTGAAATGATAGAGGCTCTCATTGTCAGCCATACATAACAAAACCTGTTACCCACGGATGCTACTTCATAAAGGCCTTCAAGGCCAGACCTCTAGGGCTCTCTCTTTGTCTGCTTCTCTGCTTTCACTGAAAGCAGGAAGCTCAGCTGGAGGAGGGGGAAGGAAGGAAGGCAGGGAAGGCGGTGGAGGTTGGTTGAGGATAGCAGGGAAGTTTTTTTTTTATATTTAGAACTCGGAGGACATGCTATGTATGTCAGCCCCACTATTCCTCTGTCCCTGAGCAGTTAAAAGCAGGGCTAGATGATTTTGGTTGTCATACATAACATCAAATCATAGAGGGGTAAAAAGTGGACTACAAAGATGTTTTTCACTTCGGGGTTCTGACTGACATCATGGACAACTTGAGCTTCACTCTCATTGTCTAAATTATGTAATTCGGTACCCCCTCAGTAAAAAACATCCCAGTAATTCACTGTTACTCATTTATAATTCTATATATAACTAACACATTTCAAGCCACTGTTCACCCATACTACTCTATAGCTCATCAATTTACTTTAAAAAATATTGATTATGCTAAAACCAGAGCATGATGAATGTTGTGAATTATAGACTGTTTAAGACTTACCAACTACATAATCTCCAAAACCAATGGTGCTTAGTGAAATAAACGCATAATAGAATCCTTCCCTGTAGCTCCAGCCCTCCATGTCTGAAAACGCTATTGGGGGTATTCCCAAAAACGCCACGATTCCAGTCACCAAGAAAAACAAGACAGTTACAAACTTCACCTTTTTCTGAAAAAAAACACAAACAATGACAAATAATGATATCTCAGGGTGAACAATTTGACAACAGATGCACAATACAACATACGAACTTTGATCTTCTTATCTTAAACTGTAACATTAAAAGAAAAACAATTATAGTAAAGGTTCTCCACATTATACACATGCTTCATTTACCATGTACAGCTTTTACTGAAATGATCTGCCTGCTAATTGCATCAGAGTACCGCTTCGAGAATTCGCCATCATCCATAAACACACATGCCTACAGACCTGATTCAGGTGGGAGACTCCCTATTTTTTAAGCAAAAATTACTTTATTCTGTCTGGCTCCCGTCCCAAATTGCCTCTCGTTCAATAGACATCAATGGGAGTAGATTCTCCCGCTTATTTGTTTTAAGTCTCCCACTTTACTCTTCTAAAACTTTGGCATGTATGTAAATGCATAAAAAACATTGCCTGGGTACAGGTAATTTGTTTTGGGAGAAAAACTGGTAATTCCTGTGGTTGTTTCCCACACCACACAGTGGGTATCATACCTCACTAGTACATAGAATTGTACATAGTTACAAATAGGAAATACAATTGATTTACTTCAGTGGTTTTAGAATGAACTCACAGATGACAGCGAGGGTCCAATTGGTTTGGACACTAGGAACCCAGAGTTGCAAAACACCACCTCCTACTTGATGTTTACGTTTGTACAATTTTACTTAGTATATGGACATTTTTGCTTTCTGTTGACAACTGCTTAGCTAGATAGAGTAAGTGAGGGGGGGTGATGATGAGCTGCTAAACGTAACTAGTCAGCTGAAAGCAAAACAAAAAGGAAACGGAAACAAATGAGAGGAAGCCAAGTCAAAAGGAGAAAGAGAATAGACCAATGGGAGAATCAAGAGCATCAAAAAACAATAGTCGAGGATAGAACGGTAATCGGTCTTACAGATGTAATGCTGTCAAAGGCAGAAACTGGGATTTTTATCGCTGGGTTTATCCTTGTGTCAAAAAACTGATTTTGACTATGTACAGACTAGGATTGATTTGTTCAAGATCGTGAGAACATTGAAATTGATGACAGTTTATAGGCAGAAAGAGTCCAAACATGTAAATATATCTCCATATTGTGATGTGACAGGGAAAGTAATTTTCTGGTGAAGGATAGTGAAGGAACAGTTGGAGTTGGAGAACGAAAAAGTGATGATAAAAGATATGATAAAAATGTATAAAGCGCAACAATACCCAAAAGCATCAAGGAGCTATTTGCAAATCCAAAAATAACCAGTTTTGTATCCCAGAAAATCTAAAAACAACAAACAGGCCAATCAGTAGCAAAAGGCACAAGGTGGATCTCATAACGACCCACTCCAACCGAATGATTATAAAGAAAAAGCTAGGTTTTTAATGATTTTCTAAAAGGAAGGTGCAGCAGAAGGTGACAGTGAAGGGAGTTCCAAATTTTATTTTTGTTGCAGCCAATGAAAACTCTTTTCCTCCCCATCTCTTCTTACACATGTTGGGGATAATAACAAGGTTTTGAGATGCTGATCTAAGAGACCCGCATGGTGTGTACCATTGAAACATAGTTTGAATCCCCTCTGGGTTGACTCCATAGAATACTTTGTTCATAATACACATAGCTTTAAATCAAACCCGTTTCTGAATTAGGAGCCAATGAAGTTCCAGCAATCCATTGGTAACAGACATCCGTTTAGGAATATTTAGGCCCTGATTTATACTTTTTGACACAAACCTGCGCTAGCGCAGGTTTGTGTCAAAAAGTTTACCGTCGGCTACCGCCATTTCTAGAAGCCAGCCAGGCGTCATATTTAAGGAATGAGACTAGCCGGCACTAAGGCCTGGTAAGCATCAAAATAAATTATACTAACCAGGCAGGGGAGGCGTAGGGAAGACTGGGGGTTGTGCATCAAAGAATGGCACTAGTCAGGTTAGCTTAAAAAAAAATGACTCTAACCTGACTGGCATCATTTTTTGACACACAACATGAACATGTCTCCTCTCTTAGCCAAGAGAGGAGTCATGCCCCCCTGCCCAATGGCCTTGCCCAGGGGACTTCTGTCCCCTCATCCTTGGGTGTCCTCCAGGGGTTGGTGAGGATGTCCCTGGGTGCAGGGAAGGGCACCTGTGGACTGCTTCCATGGTCTCCGACCAATGAAATGAGCTCACAGGTCCCCTAACGCCTGCCCTGACCCAGGCGTTAAATAATGGCGCTAAACAGGCTTAGTGCCATTATTTAAGGCCCTCCTCCTGTGCGTCATTTTTGCACAGGAGGATAAATAGGCGCAAATGCCTTAGAGACCAATTTTTGCACAGGAACACCTACCTTGCATTTCATTGACGCAAGGTAGATTTCCACGGTAAAAAAATGACGTTAACTCCAATGCAAATTCGGAGCGAACGGAGTATAAATATGCCCCTTAGTGTCAGCCTTGCCACCACATTTGATACCAGTTGATGTTTGGCCAGGGTGGTTTTTATTTGCTTCCAGAAGAAAGGCATTACAGTAGTCTATTCTGGATGAGATTAAGGCAAGGACCACCTTTTTCCGAGCTGTTACTGGGATGTACAGCAATAACTTTTACAAAGACTTAATGATCCAGAAGAAGGAAGACACAATGAGGTTAGCCTGATGGTCAAAGGACAGATCACTGTCCATGATGGCTTCTAGATTTTTTGCTGATTTTACTGGGATGGCCAACAGTCCTAAACCCTCAGCCCACCAACTCTGACTCCAGGTAAGTGAAAGACTTCCAAAAATCAACATCTCAGTTTTATTCACCATTACGTTTAAAGCAGTTTTTGTTCATCCGTGAGGCCACCTCTTTAATATAGTTCTTAAAATTGGCAGCTGTGGTGTCAATGTCCCTTGACATGGAGACAATGATTTGAGGGTTATCAGCATATGACACTACCTGCAGTCCAATGGAGTGGATGAGACTAGCCAAGGGAGAGATGTAAAGATTAAACAGTGTTTGACTCAGGGAGAACCTTTGTGGCACCCCGCAAGACAGGCAAAACCGGTCAGATCTAAATTTGTCTACAAATATTGTCTGGGTTCTATTAGATAAAAAATAAGTCAATCATTTTAAGGCCACCTCCCTCCAATCCCCAAGGCCTGTAGGCAATCAGTAAGTAGAGTGGGAGTGATGGTATCAAAAGCCGCAGATAGATCCAAAAGGATTAAAGCTGCAGCCTGACCAACATCCACAAGCCACCTAATGCTGTCAGTTGCGGCAATTTGGGCAGTTTCAGTGCCATATTAGCTTCTGACTCCAAAATGAGAGCTCTCTAGCCAAACCTGTGGTTCCACATACATCATAAAATACTGATTGAGATGTTTCTCCAAGATTTTAGCTGGTGCAGGGAGCAAGGAAATTGGTCGGTAGTTCTTCAAGTCCCTAGAGTCCAGGTTAGGTTTTTTGAGTAGAGATTTAACAGCTGCCTTTTTCCACAGTTTTGGAAAACAACCAAAGCTGATAGCTTTTTCCACACTCTCCGTAAGAAGCAGAAAAATAGAGCTAGCCACTACTTGAAGAATCTTCAGAGGCACGGCTTGAGTGGGCAGCCTGATTTCAGATTCCGTAGGTAACATTCCATTTGCTCCACTGTGAGGTTAGGGAACTCTAATAAGGATGTGGGCTGTATTCCCTGGGACGTACCAGTGGCCAAGGTACTCAACTGCTGAGGGCTGAGAACCAAAGTCTCAACTTGTCTATCCAGTGAGAATTCTTTATAAATAGTCTGAAAAAATCCAGCGAGTAAATTACAGAACTCACTAGGCACTCAACCTCAGAGGAAGATGCAGGGGCCGCTAGCTCCTGTATTACTTTGAAAAGTTATTTAGAGGAATCTGCTGATTCAATCTTATTCATACAGACACAAGAATTTTCTTCTCTAGTGCCCAGTTTATATTCTTTAATGAGACTTTTTTATTTGGTTTTCTCTTGCTCCTCATACAGCTTTCTCCAACAGCGCTCTTGCCACTGGCAGATCTATCAGTAAACAAAGGGGAAGATCTACCCCTCATGTGCATACTGAGCTTAGCGAATTTTCTAATATGCTGCTCCCAAATTTGTATCTTCAGTTACTAAGTAAGGGGTATGTCCAAGTGCTGTAACAAAGGATTCTGCACACACATCCATCAAGTTTCTCCTAAAAGATTTGACCGCTGATACAGCAGTCTTTTTCCGTTGCGAGAGGAGCTCTAAATTAAATGCAACTGCTCGGTGTTCTTACCATACAAAAGGTAAAACCTCTTGCATCGACAGATTAGCATAGTCGGAAAAATCCCATCTAAAGTATTGCCTGATCAGTGAGTAGGGCCTTTAATAAGTTTTTCAAAACCCAGGAATGCAAACGTTTCAATTAATGCACTAGTATCTGCGAAGGTGGTGTCCTCCAAAAGAAAATTAATGTCACCAAAAACAGAGGCATTACATTTTTACACAAATACGTTTCAGCCAAACTGGTAAAACAGAAATGAAGATCAGAAATCTGTCTGTCTATATATTACGCTCCCAGTGAAAGAATCAATTGATGAGATTTTTATTAAAAAGTAAAGGGCCTTACACAGATTAAAATAACTGAGTGGCTCAATGTGACAGTGGTGTTCCCGCTTATGTACTAGAGCCAATCCACCACTCGGCCTCCCTAGCCTATCTATTCTCAAAATAGCGTGCCCAGCAGGGATCGCATGCACAAAGTTAGGGCCAGAGGAGGCACTTGCCCAAGTCTTGGTTAGAAAGACCTGGTTGAGGTCCCAAGTTAGCAATAGATCTGCAAATTCAATATCATGTTTAATCAAAGACCTAGCATTGATTAGAAAACCTTTAAACTTCTCCTTGGTGGGATTAGAATGCTGATTGTCTGCTTTTTATTCTAAAATCCTGTTTTCCCAGGTGTGATCATTCTTCTTTCAAACCAAAAAGGATAGCCTGAAGCCACATGTAGGGTATGGCTTATTGTTATGATCATAAAAAGCTTTTGTGGCCAGCCTTACCCTTATGGTCTGGGCTGAAAATATAAACCTCAGCGTAGAGCAGTCAAAAAGGCCTTCTGATATCAGGGGACCTGAGGTCCGGAACTTGGTGCAGTCCGGGCACGGACAGGCGCAGATGGACTTGCATTTGTTGCTCCAGCTGTGCTCTGCCTGAGTTTCCAAGCACACATGCTCATTAAATAGGGTTTTCAATTAGCTCAGTGTCTAGTCTGCTATCCTGGCAGAAGCCCAGATGCCCGAAAGCGAAAGACCACAAAACCAACACTCCCTCCCCAACAATTGACTGGATCACACTAGCAGTGGACCAGGGAGGTGGAAAATAAACAAAAGTAAGTCACTAGTCCTTCAAATTAAAAGCCACCACAGTACGTTTCCCACGAAATATAATAGAACAGTAAAAAAAAAAACACAATATCCAGCGGGCAGTACAACCTGTTTACCTGTGGTTCGCTGTGCATCAGCACACACATGCGCATTAAGTAAACCTTTCAGTTAGCCCAGCATTAACCTGGCAGAAATATGGAAGCGGAAATCCACAAAACCAGCATTCTATCTGCAAGAATCGACTGGATTATAGTTGCAGCAGAACAGGGAGGTGGAAAAGAAACAAAAGTAAGTGACTAGTCCTTCAAATTAAAAGCCCCCACAGTGCATTACCCACGAAAATAAAAGAACTGTGAAAAAGCCATAGTATCCCTCCAACAATCAAGGAATAAAAAAGCAGCAGTAGAACTTGGTTACCTTTGTTCGCTGTTTATCCACGCAAACATGCGCATTACATAAGACTTTCAATTAGCCCAACGTCTAAGGCACTAAGCTGGCAGATGCCTGGACTCCCAGAAGGCCACAGAACCTGCACTTCCTCCGCAGCAATCAACTGGATCACAGTTGCGGTGGACCGGGGAGGCAGAAAACCAACATAGGTAAATCACTAGTTCTTAAAATTAAAAGCTCCCAGACTACATTACCCCAAAAAATAAAAGAACTTTAAAAACCCACAGGAACCCTTCAACAATCAAACATTAAAAAGTGGGCAGTAGAACCTGGTTACCTTGGTTCACACACTAGTTACTTTGATTAGCACAAAGTGAACTAAGTGTGGTATTTATCGATTCTATGATGGATTTCCAAGGTCTATTGGTATCCGAGGAAATCAGTACTCTGTTGACATTAAAATCTAGAAGTACATCTATTACCTCTAATTGACCTGTTTCTGAGGTTGTTATCAGAGCATTGTGAGACACAATTAGAAAGGCAAAAAATGTTGTTTCAATACCAATATTACCCATAGGCATACCATGGAGAAATTAGTGGAAAATATAGATTTTTGAAAACATAACACCCAAAACTCTATGAGTTCTATTTAATTCTCAAAATTGATAATAACAGAGAAAACTACCCAGGTCGACATATAATCGCTGCCCCGGAGGGACTGTTTGAAAATACGTCCAGTGCATTGATTAATTCCTGAGGTCTTTTGTCCAAAGTTTATCATCTTATATCCAAGCTACAACCAATTTTCTAAAGAGACTTTTTGAGATTAGTTGGGGAAAAGACATGCTGCTGTTGATGACCTTTGATGTCTCGCGTTGACACACATGTATTAATCATATTGATGGTTTGAGAGATGTAGGTCACTTTCTAAAAGCCAGACCTATTAGATTTTATAAGCATACTAGGATGGTTCTGAAACTGTGGAATGTGTTTAAAGAAGAATATATTTTTCTTTAAAAATGTCATTTTTGACCAGCTGCAGGGGAAAGCTATGGGCACCTTTTTCACTCCCAGCTGTGCTGATTTGCATATGGGCTGGTGGGAGGAGCAGGTTCTTAATGGGTCTCCACTTGAGAAATGGATGGACAGCAGGTGTATTGTGGGTCTGTTTCATAGACAATGTTTTTGTGATTTAGCTTCTGTAAAATTGTTTGCCTCTGAGATTAACAAGAATAATTTAAATTTGAAGTTTACAAGTACTATCGATGAGACAGAAGTGGAGTATTTGGATGTGAAATTGACAGTGAAAAAGGATAAGTTGACCTCTACTCTACTCATAAAACTATGTGCTAGCAATAGCACAATACAAAGCTCTCACCCGATTGTGCTCAAAGAAAGTATACTCTGTGGTGTACTCTTGAGGGAGAAATTATTAATATGCAGAATAGGAATATGGTAAAAGAGGAGATGAGATGCTCAGAAGGTTTGAGCTCTGGGTGCACAGTAGGGAAACACTTGATTCAGCTGAAAGAAAGATGCTGAAGTTTAATAAGGGAGAGCATCCTACTTAAGAACAAAAAGAAGAAACAATCCATTGTTGACAGAATTAGGTTTATCACCACATTTAACACAAGACATGTCAAAGTTAGATCCATACTGAAGAACACAGCAGCTATTGAGAAGTTATAATATGATTGGGGTGAGGTGCCTAGGAGGCCACAAATCACCTTTAGGAAGGATAGATCTATGAGAGCTACATTGGTTAGGAGTGATATCAGGACAGAAAAACAGTCTTGGTTAAAACATAAGAAAGGCTTTGCAAGATGAAGTAAGTGCAAAGCCTGCAAGAATCAGAAAAATGATGACAGAGATAGTGATTTGAGACAAAAGCAAAAAGAAAGTTAGGGGGCACTTCAATTGTAAAAGTGAATATGTTGTTTATATTTTAAGTTGTCCCTGTCTTGAAACATATGTGGAAAGTACTACATTACCCATACATGAGCGAGTTCTGCAACATTTAAGGGCTAAAAAGTCTTGATAAAAAACTATCCAGTGGCCAGACAGTTTTACACCGCACATAAAAGATATGAGTGGTTTGAATTATAGTGTAATAGATGGGATACCTAAGGAAATACGAGGAGGAAATAAGGAAAAACAACAGCAAATACTGGAATCTAAGTATATTCTGACATTGATAGTGTCGAACAAAGGGGTTTGAATTGTGATGAAGAGTTTTATGTTTATTTATGATTTTCTGAGGGCTCTAAAATCTCCCTACAATTATAATTCTGAATAGATAGAGATGTTCTTCATAATTAAGTTCACAGTTTGTATATATTGAGTGCGGTTTTGAGTTTTAAATTTTATGTTAATGTTTTACATTTTTATTTATTCTAGGGGAGGTCCCCTAATTGTGTCAATAATTGCCATATGGTGGATGAAATAGCTAATATATTTAGAGTGTTCTCTCTTCAGAATTGAGATAGAGTTGCAAACATATTCTCTAACAATACATATGTCTACTGGGGCGATAGTTGTATAATGCTGATAGTGAGAGTATATGCACATTATTTAATGATTTATTTGAAAAATATGGAAAACCAGCAATTATTGTATAATTCTATTGGAAATTATTTCTTTTAAACAATGTTTTGTTTTTATAAGGAGAATATTTTGTTTTGTTGTACAGCATTGTTCAGATATACTGTTTTTTGTATCTGAAATAGTGTGATCAGCTCAGTATGTTTTGTTATGTTTACTGTCTGCTATATTTCATGTTATGATTGAAACAAACAACAGCACCATGCATCATTACGAAGGCTGTTGCACTGCCGAAACATGTTGATGCTAGACACATGAGCTTTGCTTTAATAAACTGCAATTTATACCTCATGAAAGTGCTGCCGTTTACTGCATTTGTAAAGTTTTGTGGATGAGAGGCGCTGGAGCGGATACTCCATTAAGCAGCACTTCAGGCGATCAGGTAGCTCACTGGCAACCCACCAGCACTCTATGGAAGCCTGCTGCAGTCTCTCCACATAAAATCTAACAGGCATCATTCTACCCCCTCCAGCTTTCGCATGTGTTCCTGTCCTGAAACATATACTAAAAATACTGTATCTCCTGCTCCTCTCCCTTTCCCCCTCCATTATTCACTAATTAAAAACAAAACTGGAGAAAGGAGCTTCTTGGCCTCCCAAGAGTACACAGAGTTTTGAAGTTCTGGTGTAGCTCCATCTTCTAGAACCCCACACAACAGTTGTGCGAAGAGTAGCAGCTTGCTGGTGAATATCATAGATGCATGCATGCCAATAATTTGATGAGTTTCCCCAACTTCTGAATGGAAGGCAATGAACTAAGATGGCCTCAAATAAACTCTTTGACCATGATGGTGAGATGTTCAGTCCAGTGCAGGCGATGTAAGGATTGATTCAGTGTTTCATACACCCAAATCACCAAAAGGATGAAGGGCAGCACAACTAAATTCAATTAGCTGGCAGTGAACTGAGAATACCTGCACACACCCTTTCCTTGCTGTTGTGTCAGTGGCAAGAAAGACAGGAGGGGAGCGGATACTACATTAAGCTGTACCTCTTGTACGTCTTCTATGAAACCTATGTATGTTAACCATTAGAGCCACAGTGGAACACAGCTGTGGGGGGGGGGGCAGAATGTGTTGAACAGACCCATCATGTAGTCATGTACTGTAGTAAGAACGGAAGCCTGACTGAAAGTTGTTGAGTGCAGCCTTATCCTCAATATAACGTGACAGATGAGAATTGACATGACTTTCCATTATTTTAGCCTTTGATGGCAAGATGGAGATTGGACAATAATTGGAAGTGTTTTGAAGATATAGAGTGGTTTTCTTGATTAGTAAAATGATAGTAGTGATTTTAAAGAAGTTAGGATCTTGACCTAATGCAAAAGAAGAACTGCAATTTGAAGCACCTATGGAGCCACAGCTGTTACCATAATCCTGTTTTTTTGCAAGACACAGGTCCAGGGGAGAGACTCAGCTAATACATTTAAGTTTTGAAACTGTGATATCCTCTGATATTTGATAGATATCAGACCAAGATGCTGAGGTTGCTTAGGGAAATGTGGAGGGAATCTTCAGATTAAGCACAGAATCAGTGGTATTAATGGTGGTGGTAGCGGTAGGAAAAGTTACGAGGAGATGTTAATTTTTTTTATGAATGAACTTAGCTAACTTGGAGCATAATGACTGAGATGCAATAATAGGAGAGGTAAGTATTTCAGGAGTGGCACAAAATATGTAAATGGAAAACACCTCTTTAGTCATATATTTTGCATCCTGGGCCCTATCTTGATAACACCTAATGTGACCTTCCTTAAGAAAGGTTTTATAGCTCTTGAACTCTTGTTTATAAATGAGTTTATCGTCTGAGTTATAATTGTGCTATTCTTGTCTTTTTCAAGTTTTTTACACTTTCTCTTCACTAAACTCAAGTCAGGAGTGTACTATGGCACTGAAAGAAAGAAACAATGCAAAGTGAAGGTTTTGATGAGTGGAATTGTTTCATGTGCACTACCGTTCCATCCGTTAAAATCTTCTACATAGATGTTAATGTTTTCCTTGGGAGCAGGCATATTTCTAACTCAGGTGAGTAATTAGTTGAGCCAGGTCTAGGTTTTGAGGATGGGCGATGGGTTACCATAGAGGATGTCCTCATTTTAGTTTTTGGCTCTCTCTTAGGGTTAATAGAGAAAAAAAAAAGTTTTATGTTAGTTGTAATATTGAATGAATATTGACTTGACCCTTGCCAGATTACATATGTCGTACAGAATGAGTGGCAGAATGGGTAGTCTCTTGTACATACTGAGAAATATCAAATATTGAACAAATATGGAGCAATTCGGAAGCAGCGTTATCTGTAACCTTCCCCATACCTGGATGAAATCCTCCAAGTAAGGTAAAGTTGCTGGAATTTAGATGGGCTGAGGCAATGGATTCCTGAATCAAGGCATTCACATTTTTAGCCTGATGGTGGTTTCTATCAATGAGCAGAATCTTCATCAATTCACATTAGTATGACAAGGTTTAAATCAGTATTTGCACAATAAGCTCCTACTGTAATCACCACTGCAAAGATGCAATCAGTAAACATAGACTAGCTAATAATGTCACACAAGTGGGTTGTAAAGAACAATAAGTATGGGACATCTACATAAACACTTCTGCATGCACACTCAATCCACCAGGTGTGTTTCTCTATGTCAGACTCAAAAGAGAGGCATCACTACAGTGACAACCTAAAACTCTTAGTGAATTGGTACACGTTACTCTGAACTCTCCGTCCTTCAACCCCTCTCCTTCCTGTTGCACATGGGATGGTCTTTCCTGATAGGGCAAGGGACAACAACAGACCAAATGAGGCAACATTTATACAGGGAGCCAATGAATATGTGTGCTACAGCCCAAACCCAACCCTTCCCACAAATACAACCACCTGATCAACTCCCCCCTTTGTCCTTCAGTATAGGCACCAAAGAAAGGTGGAGGAAGACAGCTCACTTAAAAGAGAGGGGCTCATAGGATAAGAGTGCAGATGCCAATATTGTTAACCTTTTCCCCTTCATTGCAATTTTGTGTCTATTCTCTTTATGCATGGAACAATTCCTTAAGATTAATTCAAGCAATCCACCCTTCATTTTTTTGTTTTGATCAGTTTGATGTGCTAAATAGGTCATGTATGCCCAAGTGCGGTTCCATTGCTCACTGACCTATAGGACACAAGATGCCCCTTATGTATGGAGCTCAACTAGATAGAATTTTGCTTTTGTACCTAATGGGACTTGGACTGTCAGATAGGACTGGCTGTTTCTATTGGAGCAAGACCAAAGCCTATTTGTATATGGAGGCTTCCTGTCTAAGATGGCTTAATGGGCAAATAAACTATAGACTAGATTGTGCACAAAGTAATTACCAGTGATTGAGAATATTTCAAACGTCCACCCATCATTCTTTTCTTGTCCACAGTGGAACAATATCTGTTCAATATTCACTTAAGCTGCTCCACACTGATATGCTCAACAGGTTCTATGTATATATCTGGGTTGCTCATGCCTCCTTTCAGAGAGAACGTGACCTAGCCTAGACATATGCACTAATTTGTCGGTTTTGGATCAAGGTTCATTTACCTATGCTCGCTTCTTGTTGGTTATGGAACAGAAAAGGGGAAATAATATGCCCAAAGCAATTTCCCATGGTTTTAAATGATTCCATCTTTTCCATCTACCACTGTTGTGTGGTTAAAATGCACATGGAGACCTGAAATATGTATGCTTTCACATTTATGGGGCACCACTCGTACCACATATGAGCCTGTTGTCCCTCACTTAGGTAAAAAAGAACCACTTTTGTTGGCATATACAAATTGCAGCTTCTTTTGGTACCATGTTGGGGTTGAGAACAAAGCTCTACACATTGGACCTCACTCATCTACAGTGGGACATGAGAGTCTGACGATCTTCATTAGTATACAGTTAGAGTTCGTATCTGCCCAGTTTTATATGTAAGGCACAATAGAGCAAGAGATACATTTGAGCACACAGAAATCGTAAAATTGATTTTTGCCCACTAGAATAGAAAGTCAAAATGCTGACAGGCAAGAATACATCAAAGACCTTAGTAGCATTCTTTGTGTAGAGTACAAACATAAAAATAACACAAACAAGTCAAAGAGATAACAAATCAGTCACAGGCCCACAAACATACCCTTCAAAATACTTTACTGAACAGCACAAAGTATATATCATTGAAGGTGCACAAACATAATCAATTCCAGTCAAATAAGAGATCGGGATGTGTTGGAGTAGATTCAGACAAGTGTGTGTGTGTGATGTCCATTTATTTTACTGGCTACATATCTAGGTTAAAAGTTCATTTACCAGTGGATATGGACAACCAATGTCTAAGAAGAAGGAGGAGATGGAAGACATAAAATCAATGACAGAAACTCTTAGCCATCTAAGGACCTGTTAGATACAGTGGTCAATCCAGTCCTAAGAGTCCATTCAGAAGCTTGTATCCATTAAACATATGGAGCCACATATAACATTGATTTCTTTTAATTCTGAAGTTCTTGCTAGGTGAACCTGTTTGCAGCTTTATACATGCAAAATCACTCAATTGTATGCTTCTTCACTCTCACTCACACTTGCCCAGTCTCACTTGCTGCTGCATATTTTGATGCCAGACTCACTGATATAATGTAAATGTTACCTTTTCCATTCCTTTGTTAGCTAAGCATTCTCCAAGTCTATGACAAAGTAGTGAAAGTTTTTTGCCAATATTTCCTAGAAATATCAAGTTCAAAGGAATCCCAAACAGCGCATAGATAACACAGAAGATCTGTCCACCAGCTGTTCTAGGTGCCAATGTACCATATCCTACAAAAACCAGAAAAAAAACAGAGGTTGTTACTTGCAAGTATGCACCATATTCAAAGGTTGAACCACCACATTCTCTTAACTTTAAAGTTTCTCCTGAATCCTTCAACGGTATTGAGTGAGAATTTATGAATACAAAATCCTGACTAGTATTTGTAACCAAACACAAAATACATGAAAATATACATTCCTCAGTGTAGATTTCCATCCTTGACAATATGTTGGAAGTCAAAAGTCCAGGCAGATCATCTTGATCTGGATATTTTGGCATATAATCAGGGTGTACTCCCCAGCATTTGAGCTAATGTGCAGGTTTGCATGATGACAATTTGACCACACATTTTGCATTTGGGTGATCACAAGTATATAATATTTACTATTCTAACGCCACATCTACTCACCTGGACAATGTTTTGGTAGCCTATGCTTTAAAACCTCATATTTTGGATGTATGATGGAATGGCACATGCCATTACCATGCATGCCTTTACAATGTGATCATTACAACTCACGCCTGTTTTCTATCCAAAGAATGACCACACAAACTTTTACCACGCATATGCCTTTACATACAGAACGAAAATGGAAGGATTTTACAGGTAAGTAATCCCTACATCCATACCCTCCCTAAACCCTAAAATGGCTCTTGAGACACAAAGGCACATATCCTTCCTAAACCCTAAAAATGCCCTTGCCACCCAAAAACCTATACTCATCCAAAACCCTAAAAATGCATGTCACCCAAAAATCCATACCCACCCTAAAACCTAAAAATATTCCTGCCAGCCTACCCATACCCACCCTAAACCCTTAAATGCCCTTTCCACCCAAAAACACATACCCACCCTAAACCCTTAAAATGCCTCGGTCACCCAAACATCTCTACCCACCCTAAAACCTAAAAATACACTTGCCAGCCAACCCATACCCACTCTAAACCCTAAAATGCCCGTGCCACCCAAACACGCACACCCACCCTAAACCCTTAAAATACCTTACCCACCCAAAAACCCAGTGCCACTCTAAATCCTAATAATGTCCTTGCCCCACAAAAACCCACACCCACCCTAAAATCTAAAAATGCACTTGCCAACCAAAAACCCATACCCACCCTAAACTCTAAAAATGCCTTGGCCACCCAAACATCTATATCCACCCTAAAACCTAAAAATAGCCTTACCACCCAAAAAACCATACCCATCCTAAACACATAAAAATATCCTTGTCATCCAAAAATACATACCCAACATAAAACCTAAAAATGCCATTGCCACCCAAAGATCCATACCCACTCTAAAACCTAAAAATACCACTTCCCCCCCCCAAAAAAAACTGTCCCTAATACCTACAAATAGCCTTGCCACCCACAAATCCATACCCACCCTAAACCCAAGGCCGTTTTTCATGTGTTTTGTTGGGACTTGGCTGAAGTCAAGTCCTAAAATGGGTGAAAACACTTCTGGTTAAAGTGTTGGCGGACAATTGGATCTCAGTAGGAGATCGCCTGCATCCATGGCTCTACATATACAACTTTCTTTTCAATTGAAACTTAATATTGTGAAAATTACTGTACTAATTTACACCAAATAAAAAAAAGTGTGATCTCTGGACCAAAAGCTATCTTTCCTGAAAATGTAGTCTAATTCCATCCAGCAGTTCGGGGTAGATATGTATATCTATATATCTATATCTATAGATCTATATCTATATATCTATAGCTATATATATATAGATATATATATATAGATATATATATATATATATGTATAACCTAGCAGCAGTCGCCATTAGGTAGTTATAGTTAGGACCTAGTTTCTATATAAAAAGCGTTTTTTTTCACTTGCCTGTATCTTTGCCCCACTTCATGAATCTTCATGAAACATTTCCAAAATAATTGCTAGTAACGTCAGTTGCTGTCTGGGTAGTTGTGGGATGATCCGTCCGGGGGAGGTTGAGAAACCCGATGGGTCCCAAAACACGATTTACCCATTCATTTTTCCACAGGGATTTTGAACAGCGATAGTGCTGAAACTAGTGGATGGAATTACAGCAAATTTGGAAAGAATTTAAGTCCTGGTCCAAAAGGAAATCGTTTTTTGTTTTGGTGCAGATCTGTTCAGTCGTTTTTGAGAAATAAAGGGGAAAACAAATTTGTATATATAGAGACGCGAAGGATTCGCGACCCCTCCCAATCTCGTGCTGAGATCTGATTTGCTGACAATTCAAAAACGAACCTGTTGAACTGCTGTCAACCATTTTGGGACTCTGCTTCAGCCGAGTTCCAGAAAAAAGGTGAAAAAATAAAGAAAAGGGGCCAGGGTACAAATACACTGACCCCTTAGCTCTGGTGGTGGGGTCCCAAAGGGACACCCCCAGGGCTTAAAAGCATTTTTTTTTATTTTACGGTTGGAGTTACCATGGATCCGCCATAACATTTTTTTAAATGAAGCACGGGCTCCCATGCTCCGTTTTTATAAAGCATCCGGGTGGGCCAAGTCCATGGCATTCTTTTCTTTTAGCACTGGTTGATCTCCTGGCCCCCTGCACACCCGGATCGCCACCTTCCTTGGGTGAACTTATTTTAAGGCATGGGGGTGGCCCGTTGGCCTCCTCTTCAGGCCTGGGGACCGCCACCTCCCCAGGGCTTCAATAACTTAAGACGCGGGGGCATCTGGCACCCCCTGTTGCCCCAGGGAATGCCACCTCCCCTGGGCTACATGAAATAAATAGGGGGGGTGCCCAGCCCCTCCCCCGGCCAGGAGGACTACCATCTTCCTGGGGCTGCATTGCTATTTTGTGCGAGGGGGCCGCATGCCCCCGTGCTGCCCCAGGGATCAGCACCTCTTCAGGGTATGGATAAAAAAAGAAATAGTGAAGGGGAGTGGATGGGGGTAGCACGGCCCCTCTCATGGAGCCACTGATGGCCCTGGGCCCTTATTGTCAATGATGTTATCAAAGATGTCACGAGTGCCGTAATTTTTAGAGTGCATGGCGAGGGCACGAGTTGTAGTTACCTTAGGGCACGAGTTATAGTTACTTGAGGTAACTCTAACTATAACTGGTGAATTTCTACGGTTTCATACATTTGAAATGTGAGCCTAACTATAACGTCCCTGTAACCTTTGTTTTTTTAAGTGAATTTATATATATATATATATATATATATATATATATATATATATATATATATATATATATATATATATATATATATATATATATAAATATATATATATATTCAAAGAACCTACAAACAAGGAGACTGGCACTCATGGGATCCATATCTTGCTTTATTTCACAGCATGCAGATGCGTTTCAGCATTTCGTCTTTCTCAATGCTCGCTATATTAAGAGACACATATACAATCACTCCCTATAAGTGAGCCTGCTGCAACTTCATTGGGTAATTCAAAATTGGCATAAAAGAGGGCTCTCCAGCATACTTTAATTTTGTAATTACTATCGCCATATTGGTATGTTCATTGATCACATTAACACCTGATGGCAGTCTTTGTATTAGATGTATAATTTTACCGCTCAATACTAAAGCAATGAACACCGTGTATTGATGTTAATCACCAACGTCAAAGAAACTTAAGTTCATTGTCCTAAACCAATTGCCACTCTTTAAACCTCCTCATGTGTCATTATTCAACAGGCACTATTTCCAGTTCACACGCTCATTTGTGATTGTGTCTCCTCCTCAAAACAGTGTATTATTATCCCTTGCCTGCCGCACATCATCGTACACACAGGACGCAGGAATTGTGCCCAAAGGCCATACTTCCCCAGGTTCAATAACCCCAGACTCAGAGTCAGCAGAAAGTGTGTCCCCAATCATAATTGCGATGGTGCAGACAACTTCAAATATGTCTGTTTCAAGTTTCAAGTTCCCCCTTAACATTGGTGCAGAATATGTATCTCTCTATATAAATATATAGATATATATAGATATATTTATGTGTCATCTACTGGTGGTCACTAGTAGGTAGTAGGTAGACTTGCCTATATCTTTGGTACCATCACCATTTGATGAATCTTGGTTGGATGAACATATAGGGGGTCATTCTGACCCTGGCGGTAGACTACCGCCAGGGCCAACGACCGCGGATGCACCGCCAACAGGCTGGCGGTGCATCCATGGGCATTCTGACCGCGGCGGTATAGCCGCAGTCAGAAACGGAAAACCGGCGGTGTCCCGCCGGTTTCCCGCTGCCCTGGGGAATCCTCCATGGCGGCGCTGCAGGCAGCGCCGCCATGGGGATTCCGACCCCCTTACCGCCAGCCTGGCTCTGGCGGTTTTGACCGCCAGAACCTGGCTGGCGGTAACGGGTGTCGCGGGGCCCCTGGGGGCCCCTGCAGTGCCCATGCCACTGGCATGGGCACTGCAGGGGCCCCCTAACAGGGCCCCACCAAGATTTTCAGTGTCTGCCAAGCAGATACTGAAAATCGCGACGGGTGCAACTGCACCCGTCGCACCCCTTCCACTCCGCCGGCTCCATTCGGAGCCGGCATCCTCATGGAAGGGGGTTTCCCGCTGGGCTGGCGGGCGGCCTTCTGGCGGTCGTCCGCCAGCCCAGCGGGAAACTCAGAATAACCGCGGCGGTCTTTTGACCGCACAGCGGTATTCTGGCGGTTCCCGCTTGGCCGGCGGCTCCAGCCGCCCGCCAAGCTCAGAATGACCCCCATAGTATTTAAAATTACTATTCCCAGGTCGGGACAAAAGTTATAGCTAACTTAGGACGCAAGTTATAATTACTTAAAATAGCTCTAACTATAACTGCTGAATTTCTATGGTTTTGTACGAGTAAATTCAGAACCATAACATCCCCGTAACCTTTGGTTTTTTTAAGTGTACATATATAAATAGAAATATATATATATATATATATATATATATATATATATATATATATATATATGTATATATATATATAGATAGATAGATATATATATATAGATAGATATAGATATAGATATAGATATACATATATAGATATATGTTGTAAAGGCATATTCATTGTAAAATTGTTGGTGGAAAGGACATGTATGGTAAAGACGCATGTGATCTAATGCCTGCGTGGTAATGTGTGGTTCCGACTGAGTTGTAATATCTGATTCCCATTATTTTAGCAGCACATACTTGTTATTTATATTTTCTCAATCTGTTCTTTAACCCCTTCAGTGTGTCGGATGGCCGGGAGTTGTCTGACGACATTGTGGGCTACCAGCCATCCAGGCCCCCACCCACGAGGAAGCACTGGTGCTCCCCCCCCCCGGGACTCCCTGGTAAAACCCCACAAAGGAATTGCAACAGAAGCGATTCTGCTGCCACCCGATGTCCCCCTCCTCGCCAACGTCGGCATGCACAGCGCGCTGACTTCATAAAATATTGCCGGGACGCACTGTAAGCCATTAGCTTCAAGCAAATGTGCAGGGGATTAGAGATGAGTTTGTGGTCGGGGAAGAGGTTAAGGAACAACAAAGAGGCATTGGGAGAAAGGAAAGGGTTTTCTTTTCCCCCCAAGGTCTCTTTGGTGTGCATTCCTGCTGCTTAATCACATATGTGGCCACTATCGTGCAGAAGAAATGCCCACTAGACACCAGGGATTTGGTGTTTTTGTGCTGTTTGTTTTTTCAATACATTGTTGGGAAGTGGCCCCTTGGGGACAGGTCACTCCCCTTAGGGGGCATGTATTTTGGCAATTTCTGCCCCCATCGGGGGCAGATCATCAATTTTTTTAGGCCCATCTGCCCCAAAGGAAGATAACAACTAGACCGCCAGGAATATTTATTTTGGCAATGTTTGGGGAGTGGCCCCATGGGGAAGGGTTGCTTTCCTTTGCAAAGCAGGTATTTTGTCAGTTTCTGCTCATCCCCCCGCCCCCACCCCCTTGGGAGCAGATTGTCCTCTTTTTAGGCCCATCTTCCCCAAGAGGGGCAGAAACACTAGGCCACCAGGGATATTTATTTTGCCAATATTTGGGGAGCGTCCCCTTGGGTAAGGGTCGCACCCATTTGGGGAGAAATCATTTTGGCTGTTTCTGCCCCCATTTGGGGCAGATCTGCCTTTTTTTTAGGCCCAGAACCACTAGGCCGCCAGGGATATTTATTGTGGCACTGTTGTGGAGCAGCCCATTGAGCATGGGTCGTGCCCTTCTAAGAGGCCAATATTTTGGCCGTTTCTGCCGCTTTGTGGGCAGGTCAGCATTTTTTAGGCCCATCTGACCCCAGGGGTGCAGAAAACCACTAGACACTAGGGAAAGTTTCTGAATGTTTGGTGGACTGGCTCATCATTTTCATTTGTGGTGATAATATTTATTTTTCCTTTGTACTCTAGTGCAAAGGTTTTTATTCCTTTGCTTTGACTCCTGCTTGTGATTTCGGCAGTGGTAGATCTGCAGTTTGCATACTTGCATTTGTTTGGTAAGAAAAACTTTTTTGTAGTGTTTACTCCAAATGAGTATCATTGCCATGAATTGATTAATTTGTTTGTAAATGGGGTAATAATAGCAGCATATTTAGCCTACATTTTATTGTGTGTGAAGCTCTCCTTGGATTTGTGCACAATGTGTATTGTGTTTTCTTATTTCCAATTTTTTTTGTTTTTCCTTTTCTAGTGTGATATTGCTGGTGCTTGCTGTGTATGTGCTGAGTAGGTGCTGGTGAGCCTAGCTGCCTCTGGCAAGTGAGTGGTATAGTTTTTGAGTAAATAGGTCTTTGTAATAAAGCCACACTTTGTTGGTTGTTGTTAACTTATTTGTCAAGTTACTTTTATTAGTCAGGATTATCGGTAGCTGCAGGATAACCGCTCAGCAAGTTATTTGTATGCATTTTGAATCTTCCTCTGACCATGATTATGAGTCTGTCTCTGCATTTGAAGTGCAACATTCTGGCAACTAATTTTCTGTCCAAGAGGAATCATCAGATGATGAACCATTCTCAGTACAGAGGAAGTGCCTACTCTAGAGGAGGACACGGATGTGCCGATAGTGCAACAACATCCATCTTGTATTGCAGCCTGTGACTGAAAGGCTTCCCATTGGAAGATCTGAACTCTGGGTTGCCCCAAACATGGTGCAGTCAGTGTTGCCTTCCGTTACTGGTGTCACAGAGTGAATACTGACAACTTTTTGCCCATTACTTTCTTTCAGTTGTTTATGGACAATGTATTTTTGGGTGAGGTTGTTGAGTAGTCTAATTTGCATCCTGAACAGTATTTGAGGGACAATAGTACCAGACTTAAGTCCTGCTGTAGAGCTAGCCAGTGGACACCTAAAAATCTGATTGAATTGAGGAAGCTCATGGGTCGAACTTTTTTGATGGACTTGATAGGGAAGCCGTTGCTGTCTTCATATAGGTCTCCCAGTCCCTTGAGGGCAACAGCCATATTTCCTGCAGTCTTGAGTCGTGATCGGTATTTGCTTTTGCTTTGGATGCTGCATTTTGTTGATAATGCTTCAGCGTTGCCACAAGATCACCCTGACTGTGACCGCCTTTTTAAGATTCGGCCTGTCCTTGATCACTTTGTAGATTGATATTCAGAGATCTATGCTCCAGGGAAATAAATTTCTGTGTATGAGTCTTTTGTCCTGTTCAAGGGTCATTTGGTTTTTAGGCATTACATTTTTAGCACATTATGAATTTAAGATGTATATGCTGTCTGAGAGTGGCACAGGATATCTCTATAATTTCTGGGTGTACACTGGTAGGGATTCCACTATTGACCACCCCGGTTGTTCGTCCACTTTTGGAGTTAGTAAGAAAATTGTGTGGGATCTTGGTACATCGGTGTGCAACTGTTCAGGGCATTGTTCAAAGTGGGCTCTGTTCCTGGTGGCACAGTCCGCTCTAACCGTAAAGGTTATCGAAAGGAGTTTGTTTGTATAAAATGTGAGAGGAGACAGTGCAGTGCCTTGCATAGTGATAAACTGCTAGCTGTGAAATTTGCAGACAGGAGGGATGTCTACATGCTGACTACCATACCTGTTGAAAGTTCTTCACCTATGACAGTTTGGGGTCAGTGTGCTGAAGTGTACACACCTGTGTGCATTTTAGACTACAATAATCAGTTGGGTGGTGAAGAAGATCAGAGGTTGCAACCTTACACTGCTGTTCGTAAGGTTTACATTTTGTATAAGAAGTTGGCTAGCCATTTGTTCCATTTAGCAATCTTTAATCCTTTTATTGTGTTCAAGGTTTGTTCTCCAGAGTCAAAAATGACATTTGTTCAGTTTAAGGAGTCTGTAATAGTCAGACTTGTTGTAGTGGAACAGGCAAGTGCTCCTAGAGTCGGAGTGGTGGATGAGGTGGCTAGATGGAAAGATCAACACTTTGCTCATCACATTCCTCCCACGCCCAAAAAAACAATCCCTATAAGAGATGTAGACTCTGTATGCGAAGAGACATGTGGAAAAAGAGTTGTACGCCCTGCCCTGAGTGTCCTTCAAAAACTTGAGCTGTGTGTGTCCGCATGGGAGCAATTGTGAGTGTAAAAGTAAACTGCCTGGTCTGTATCTCTTTATAGCTTTTGTTCAGTTTCACTGTTGGCATTAGTGTGATGTAATTAGCTAGAGCTGTTTTGTTTGTAGTTTTGTATTTACTGACAATTGGTTTGTGTTTTTTTGTTTAAAAAAATGTGATGGTCGTGTGCATGGACTGGCGCTTGGCTGGTGGTGTGTGTGGACCGGTGCTTGGCTGGCGCTGTGCATGGACTGGTGCTTTGCTGGTGGTGGGCATGGACTGGCACTTGGCTGATGGTGTGCATGGACTGGCGCTTAGCTGGCTGTGTGCGAGAGCTGGAGCTTGCTGGCAGTGTGCGTGAGCTGGCATTTAGCTGGCGGTTTGTGAGAGGCAACTTGCTGCTGGTCACTACAAACACCACAAGCCAAATGCCAGTCCATGCCCTCCATCAGTGGGTGTGATTACTATGTCAGGCATGTGGGCGTATGAAAGTGATGGGCCCTTGAATGGCATTGTCTGTTGATTTGAGTGTTGCAATGTGCTGGTCCCGTGGCTGGTGGCATGAATGGTCTTGTGTGTGTCAGGAATGAAAGGTGTGTGAATGGACTGTAAAGCGGTTGGTGCCTTGACACGGCTTTACAGCTCATAAGCAGTGAGTCATTGGTTCAGTTTTTTGACCTTTCAATTATTAAAAGTGCTTTTCATTTTTGTGAAATCTCTTGTTAGTAAAATTTTGCATTCTGAACCTTCACTCACCCTCATGCCAAATCCAACCATGCTGTGTGTGGACCACTAAAGAGTGTGAGAAGAGAGAGCTCACTCACCTTGCCAAATTACTATCAACAACCAGAAGAAGCGAGCACACTTCCAAGTCTTTCCAACACTCACATTTTTTAAATCACTGTTTTTAACCTTTGTCCAAGGTTACCATGTTTAGGACGATGCCATATTGGTGGGTAACCACAAGACAATTGTATTGCACTTCTCCTTTGTTGGGAATTTGACTCATTAAAAAACCCAGTCTGCTGTATTCAGGCATTGACCCACACCCATGACATGCTAGGTGTCTTGGGTGGGACCCGAATGATGAAGCATGCCACCAACTAGTTTCTTGGGTGAGGCTTCTTTTAACAAAACCTAAGTGTGTTCTTTCACAATTTGAGCATTTGGGACATCACAAAAGTAAGAGACTTGGTCATGGGCTTGCCTTTGGTGTAAGGAAAATATACCAACTCTAGATATGCCCGAAAAACAGACACCCAGGAGAGTACTGGGTGATGTGTCTCTCGTGGATCTCAACAGGTTTTCTTACCTATAATGCCCTTGAAACCTCAAAATGTGACTAAAATCACACATCTTCTTTGTATTTTTTGGCCATATTGTTCCACAAACAGAAATAAACCACACCTTTTCTGTCACCCAATGTTCCCCTTCATCTCCTGATAATAATGATACCTTGTATGGGTGCCCAAAGCACAGTCAGCCAAAAAAACTAGAAAAAAACTGCCCTTCTGGTTCCTCCTCAAACTCCACAACTTTATGACCCTTCCCTGTTACAGGCACTTGACCCACCCCACACAAATGAGGTATAATATATCGGGAGACGGAGGGGAACACTGAGTGGCTGGAATTTTGAGACTCCCCACAAATTCCAGAACTTTCTTTCACATGAATATTAGGGAAATGTGCTTTTTAGATGAAATTTGAGGTTTGTAAAGGATTCTTGGTGGCAGAGCCTGGTGAGAGCCACACAAGTCATCCCATCCTGAATTCCGCTAGGTGTCTAGTTTTCAAACATTTACAGGTGTGCTAGGTTTCCGTAGGTGCCAGCTGAGCTAGGGCCCAAAATCCACAGCTAGGCACGTTCCAAAAAAAGAGTCAGTATTCAGTGAAAAAATGTGATGTGTGATTGCTGGGTGGAAGGAAGTTTATGGATCCCCTCAGGTTCCACAACTTCCCACCACAGAAATATCAGTAAAATGTATTTTTTAGACAAATTTTGAGGTTTGCAATAAATTCTGGGTGACAGAACCTGGTGAGAGCCATACAAGTCACCCCATCCAGTTGCCGGCTGACCTAGGGCTCAAAATACACAGATAGTTATGTTGCAAAAAAAGGGTCAGTTTACAATGGAAAAATGTGTTGTTTCCATGTTGCGTTTTGGGCTATTTCCTGTTGCGCCCACAAGGCCTACCCACACAAGTGAGGTACCATTTTCATCAGGAGACTTGGAGGCATGCTGGGTAGAGGGAAGTCTGTTGCTCCCCTCCGATTCTAGAACTTTCCACCTCAGAAATATAAGGAAAATGTGTTTTTAGACATATTTTGCGGTTTGGAAGGGATTTTGGGTGACAGAACCTGGTGAGATCCACAAAAGGCACCCCATTCTGGATTTCCCTAGGTGTCTAGCTTTCAGAAATGTACAGGTTTGCTAGTTTCCCTTAGGTGCCAGCTGAGCTAGGGCCCAAAATCCATAGCTAGGCACACTGTAAAATAGGGTCAGTTTTCAGTGGAAATATGTGATGTGTCCATGTTGTGTTTGGGCCGTTTCCTGCTGCGGGCACTAGAACTACCCACACAAGTGAGGTACCATTTTTATCAGGAGACTTACGGAAATGCTGGGTGGAAGGAAGATTGTGGCTCCCCTAAGATTCCAGAACTTTCCACCAAAGAAATATCAGGAAAATATGTTTTAGACACATTTTGAGGTTTGCACGGGGATTCTGGGTGATAGAACCTGGCGAGAGCGACACAAGTCACCCCATACTGGATTTCCCTAGGTGTCTATTTTTTTTTAAAATGTACAGGTTTGTTAGGTTTCTCTAGGTGCCAGCTGAGCTAAGACTTAACATTCAAAGCTAGACAAGTTGCAAAAAAAAGGGTCAGTTTTCATGTCAGCAAGAACATGGCGGCTGCCGTGCGGGCAGCACGCTGAGGCACTCACCGGCTCCGCGGCACGCTGCCGGCATCTCCGTCACTTCAGAGTTCTGAATCCCCGGGGGGCAAGCTAGCATTTCCCCGGTCCCTCCACATGTTGCTAGCAACCTCTGGCGCTCGGAGGCTGGATTGTTGGTGATCCTCTTCCGTGTGGGGACGACTAACTCGGATTTTTGCGCTCCCATTGTGGTGAATGGGAGCGCCTCAGCAGGAGAGAGAGGGCCTCGTGGGGGGGCCTGGTGTATCCTACGGGCTGTGCTGGCTAAGGGCCAGCCTGGAACTGGGTCGCTCCAGGCGAGCAGCTGCCAGACTCCCCTTCTGGGTCAAAGCTGGCAGAGTCAGCACTGACACAGATAGGCTGTTTAACGGAGACACAGAAGCTGCAGGCTTGATGAGAGTGGTGAGCAGCTCCAGAACTCATCCTCTCTCCGGCTTATTAGCACCTTAGAAGAAGGTAAGAGACAGTGGATGCGAGGAGAGGGAGGAGAGTCAGTTGATTAAGGAGCAGCGGAAAGTGGATCCTATGAGGCATCATACCCCTCTTGTAAGGCAAAGACTGCCACAAACTAAGTTGGATACTGGGAGGGGAGTGGAGATGGGGGTTTAAAGCCCTTTAAATGCCTTAAAAGTATAAAACCCCGGAAAAAAACAGGAAGCTCTAAATTGACTCCATCAGCAAAAACCTTTTTTAAAGTTAAATCCACTGACAATTTGGTGATTTCGGAAAGTGAGATGGAAGGGAATGCTTCAAGGGATCAAGAGCTGGAGGTGGAGGCAGAAGGGGAAGATAGCTCCCAAAGTGGGAGACATTCGCCTGGTAGTCAGCAGCTACCTGCAATGGTCCAAGGGACTCTAGTCGACCGCCAGAAGGTTGGGAAAAACTTGGATAAGGAAGGAACTGTCCCCCAGAGTGTTTTTTCATTGGTCAATATGTCATAGGGGAGTGAGACTCCTGCTTCCCCCCCACGGTCATCCAGTGCCGGCTCGGCAGGTCTTTACAGTAGTTTTGGCTCCTCTATTGAGGCTGTGCTCTCAAATCCATCAGTGGATATTAAAAAGGGCTTCACCATATCTGAAACTAATCAAGGTGAAATAAGAGAGGCCTGTGGAGCACTGGAGAAAAAATTTGATCTTTTGGTATTAAGAACACAAGCACTGGAGGAGGCGGTGGGGGAAATAAGAGTGGAAATTAGTGACCACAAAAAAGAAATTGACTTGTTGAAGGGAAATGAGCAGGCTCTTCAGAGTAAATTGGAACGATTGTAGAACAATTCAAGAAGAAACAATCTGAGAGGGTTGAATGTGCCGGAGGATGTGGAAGGTAGAAATTTAAAAATGTTTTTGAGCTCCCTTCTTTAGAACGCGCTCTCACTGGAAGAGTCTCTGGAGGAAATAGCAGGGGATATCCAGCGAATTCATAGAGACCCCTTTAAGAAAAGGCTAGGTAGTCTTAAACCCAGGAAGATTTTGAAAAAAATTCAAACCTATTCCTTGAAAGAGAAAATCCTGTCCTTGGCGCTTAAACAAAAAACCTTAAAGGGGGATCACTTTTCGTTTGAGGTTAGGTCTGATTTGTCAAGTGTGACCTTAAACAGGCAGTGGGAGCTAGGAAGGCGGATGGAAGAGTTCAGGAAACTTGGTGCCTCGGTAGATGAAGTTTCCTGCCACCCTCAAGATTATGTACAATAATAAAATGTATAACATTAGAGAGGTGGAAGCAGCGGATGAGCTCCTGGGGACCATCAAAGATGGAGGCGTCGAGAAGTAATCTGCTTTGCCAAGGAGGGCCGAACGGTGTCTCAAATTGGGTCATGGACCTGAATAATGGGGGGGGGTTCTCATGGTGGGGTTGGAGGGGCACAAGAGGGTGGAGAGTGGGGGGTGCACAAGAGGTGGGGTGGCGAAGATGGGTCTGGGTGGCGGGGAAGGAGCACGCAAGGGGGTGTGTGGGGAGCACAGGGTGGGGATTAGACGGGATAGATAGTGGTAAAAGAAAAAAGTCCTGTACGCCTCGGCTTACTAGACAACCCGCAAGACATGTATAAGGAAGAAGTAGCCCAAGGAGTTTATTCCCAGAGGAAACTTCAAATACTGTCTTGGAATGTGAATGGTTTGCGGGTGAGTGGTAGGAGAGATAGGATCATACAGTATTTAAGGGACTCGCCTGCCAAGTTTTGATACTGCAAGAAACGCATCTAACGGGTGAAGAGTGTAAAGTTTTATTTGGGAAACAGAAGTGGGTTCGTTGTTGTGTATGTACTGAACAAGGCTCCCACATTAGGGGGGGTGGCCATTAGGGGGGGGTGGCCAAACATCAGGGCGATCCTGTAGTATTAAAAGTCAGTGTAGATACTGCAGGGAGGTGGGTAATAATTAAGGCTAAGTTATTTATTAATCCGGTCACCCTGGTTGGGTTTTATGGTCCCAATACCGATTATATTGAGCCTCTTAGGAAATTGTTTTGTCAATTGCTGGATTTTTCGGATCCAGTGTTAATGGCAGGGGACTTCAACATTGTACTAGATAATAAATTGGACAGATCAACCAAATGTAGATCAGTAATTAATTCAAAGTCTCAGCAGTTTTTGAGAAAGATGATGAAGGAAAGGGCTTTGGAGGACTGGTGGAGAGATAGGGTGGGACCTCATCAGGTTTTTTCATATAACAATAAGAAGGATAACCACGCGTCACGTATTGATTATTTCTTGGTAGAACAGACATGGCGTAGTGCGATAGCTAGTATCGAGTATCTCCCTCCGCATTTGTCGGATCATGGAGCAGTGGTATTAAAAATGAATTTAGCAAGAGAGAAAGTGGCGAGTCGGTGGACGTTGGATCGCTCCTTATTATTAGATGAAGAAGTCAGAATTAGGTTACGTGCAGAAACGGAGGAGTTTTTTAAGGTGAATATGGGTTCTGCCCCTTTTGATGTGGTTTGGGATACATTTAAGGCGGTGATACGAGGGATTCTTATTAATATTGCCAGTTATAAGAACAAGCGGTATAGGGATGTGTTAGAGCTTCTGGAGGAAGAAATGAAGGTTAGTAGGGAACTCCTAATGATGACTATAGGTGAAGATGAGAAGCGGATAAGGCAGCAAAGATTGGATGTCCTGAAATCCCAAGTGGAGGTGCTTTTGCAAACAAGATTAATGCAGCGATGGGAGGCAAGTAACTTGGCACATTTTGAAAATGGGGAAAACCCAGGGAAATTACTAGCCTGGAAAGCAAAAAGGGCCCAAGTTAGAAATGTAATAAAGGAAATTGAGGAAGAGCAGGGCCAGAGGACGAGAGAGAGCGCGGAAATTAAGAATGCTTTTGGACAAGTCTTTTCTCAACTTTATACAGAAGAGATTGAGGTTACTGAGCAGGTGGTTCGAATTTGGTTGGGGGATGATAATCTTCCCGGTCTATCTGTAGAGCAGCGGCGCTGGTTGAATAGGCCTATCACCCCAGATGAAATCGCAGCTGCTTTGAGGAGAAATTAGGGGGGTAAGGCCGCAGGTCCAGATGGTCTTCCGGGAGAATTGTATAAGGTCTTAGAGCAGGCATTATTGCCCTTTTTGTTAAAGTTGTTCTCTGAGGTATTTGTGAATGACTCCCCTGTTCTGGCATCTTGGAGTGCGGCAGTAATATCACTGATTTTTAAACCGGGTAAAAACTAGGCTAGGTGTGAGTCATATAGACCCATTTCACTGCTGAATGCAGATTATAAGCTATTTGCAAAGGTTCTTTCAGGTAGGTTAAATTTGGTGGTGAAGGATTTAATTAATATGGACCAGAAGAGGTTTATTAAGGGAAGGTATGTACATGATAGGGGCAAAAGATCTGGCAACCACTTATAGGACCCCTTTGGGGGTTATAGCTTTAGATGCTATGAAAGCCTTCAACAGGGTCAATTGGAGTTATTTATTTCAGGTTTTGAAAAGGTATAATATAGGGAATAATTTCTGTAAGGCCATTAAACATATCTATTCTGATCCCTCTGCTAGAATCTTAATTAACGGAGAACTAACAAACTGCTTTAGGATATCAAGGGGAACTAGGCAGGGGTGCCCATTGACCCCGCTCCTGTTTGATCTATATATTGAACCTTTTGCCAGGAAAATAAGACAGTGTCCTGAAATAGCTGCTTTTAAATGGGAACTGTGGGAGAAGAAAGTTGCACACTATGCAGATGATTTAATGGTATTTACTGCTAATTTATCAACTGCCCTCCCAGCATTACGAAGATTAGCGGAGGAGTTTGGTTTGGTCTCTGGCTATAAGGTCAATACAGAGAAGTCGGAAATCATGGTATGGAATCAGGATTGGCAAGGGAAGGCTGAAATACGCTACTTAGGGTTATTAATTACACATGATATTGAGAAGTTAGTGGTGAAAAACCAAGGAGCGTTGGTGGCAGATTGCATTAATATAATGAAGGGTTGGGCCCACTTGCCACTGACAGTATTGGGAAGGGTAAACCTGGTTAAAATGTTTCTTATTCCAAAAATTCATTTTATTCAGAACGCCATTCCGTTATTAATGGATGGCAGATATCTTAAGAAACTTCAACAGGCTATCATTTCTTTTATCTGGGCCTGCAAGGGTCCTAGGATTGCATGGAAAAAGCTGCAGAGGAGGAAAGAGAAGGGAGGTTTATCATTGCCCGATTTACAGCTATATGCATGGGCCTACCAGTTGAGGAATTCAAGAAGGTTGTTTACCTCCTTGGACGATTCAGGGGTAGGTGCAATGTTTAAAGCAATGATATGTAACATTCCGGGGGCAGGGAAACAGTTTCTCTTTAGGTATGGAGATCCAAAAAATTTCAAGAAAATACGACTAAAGGTTCTGAGAGAGGCAGCTATGTGTGGGTATCAGGTGAAATCCATTATGAAGATTGATTATTATAATGAGCTAGCCCCTATTTGGGATTCCCCAGGCACTCCAGAATGTTTGAAAGACGCTTTGGCTAAACCTTTAAGAGATGTTGGTTTAGAGTGCTGGGGGGCTTATAAAGGACACATTGTTACTCTCTTGGGAAGAACTGAGTGATATGACAGGTGGTACTCTGTCTAGGTTCAAATATTTCCAATTGACTGCTTGGGTATTGTCCACTCGATGGAGTCGTCAAGGGGAGAACCTGTTATCAAAAGATCTCTTTAACGGCTCCCCCAAGGGCTGCAAGATTGCAAGGTGGTATTGGGAGATTCTGGAGCAGATCGACGGAGAGTTTAAGTTGCCAGAACAGCTGTGGCAAGGTGTCATGACAAAAGAAACGGCGCAGTTGGGATGGCAAGAATAATTGAGAACATGTTTAGAGGTAGTTAAGGCCGCCCCGTTAAGGAAGAACCATTTGTATGTGATAACCAGAGCTTATTTCACTCCAGCTAAACTAACGAAGATAAAGAAGGGTGAGGTGATGAATTGCCTTAAATGTGGAGCTCCGGAGTCTGCGGACGTTCATATGTTTATGGAATACCCGGGAGTGTTTTTCTTTTGGTCGGAAGTAGTGGGTGCACTGTCACAGATGGTAGGAAAGGAGATCTCTGTAAGTCTCCCTTTAATTATTTTTGGGAAGTCTGGCGATATGGTAGGGTGGTCTAGAAATAATAGGAACTTTGTGTTTTTTGCTATTTTGTTGGCCAGAAGAGAGATCTGTGTAAAATGGATGACGGCAGCCCCACCACTATACAGGAGCTGGTTGGATATGTGTGTAAAAACAGCTAAATTAGATCTTAAGGTGGGCACTCCAGAGCGGAGAAGGAAAAAAAGTAAATTATGGGCTCCTCTTTTGGAAGGCGTTCCTTCCTTTCCTCCCTCCCTTCTATAAGGATCATTATGTCCTATGATTTAAATCCTCCCCCTTTCTACATCTGGGCCAGCTACTGGGTCCTCCCAGGTGGGCTGAGCAGGTGATACAGGGTCCTCCTTGGGCGATATGTCCACCGCTAGCTTTAAAGGCAAATTGATCTTGCTGGGGAAAAAGGTGTGACTTATCGGTGAGGTGCATTAGGACATAAAACAAAAAAATAATAAATACAAATTTTTTTTAAAAAGGGTCAGTTTTCAGCAGAAAAATGTGATGTGTTCTCGTTGCATTTTGGGTTGTTTCCTTTTGCAGCCCACACAAGTGAGGTACATTTTTTAGCGGGAGACTTGGGGAGTGCTGGGTGGAAGGAATTTTGTGGCTCCCTTCAGATTCCAGAGCTTTCCACCACATAAATATAAGGAGCACGTGTTTTTAGTCAAATGTTGAGGTTTGCAAGAGATTCTGGGTGACAGAACCTGGTGAGAGTCACCCCATCCTGGATTCAACTATATGTCTAGTTTAAAAAAATTTACAGGTCTGCTAGGTTCTCTTAGGTGCCTGCTGAGCTGGGGCCCAAAATCCTCAGCTAGGCATGTTGAAAAAAGTCAGTATTTAGTGGAAATATGTGATGTGTCCACATTGTGTTTTGAGCCGTTTCCTCTTGTGGGCACTAGGCCTACCCACAAAAGTGAGGTACCATTTTTATCAGGAGACTTGGGGAAACGCTGGGTGGAAGGAATTTTGTGGCTCCCCTCAGGTTCCAGAACTTCCCACCAAAGAAATATCAGGAAAATGTGTTTCAGACACATTTTCAGGTTTGCAGGGGATTCTGAGTGATAGAACCTGGTGAGAGCCACACATGTCACTCCATACTGGATTTCCCTAGGTGTCTAGTTTAAAACAAATGCACAGATTTGCTAGATTTCCTTAGGTGCCAGCTGAGCTAGGGCCCAAAGTCCAAAGCTAGGGTCAGTTTTCAGAGGAAAATTGTGATGTGTTCACATTGCCTTTTGGGTTCTTTCCTTTTACGACCCACACAAGTGAGGTACCTTTTTAGCGGGAGACTTGGGGGAGTGCTAGGTGGAAGGAATTTTGCAGCTCCCTTCAGACTCCAGAGCTTTCCACCACAGAAATATAAGGAAAATGTGTTTTTGTCAAATTTTTAGGATTGTAAAAGATTCTGGATGACAGAACCTAGTGAGAGCCATACAAATCACCCCATCCTTGAGTCTCTAATATGTCTAGTTTTCAGAAATGTACAGGTTTGCTAGGTTTCCCTAGGTGCTAGCTGACCAACAGCCCAAAATCCACAGCTAGGCGCGTTGCAAAAAAAGGGGACAGTTTTCAGTAAAAAAAGAATTGGTATGTTCACATTGTGTTTTGGGCTGTTTCCTGTTGCGGGCACTAGCCCTACCCACAAAAGTGAGGTACCATTGTTTTGGGAGATTTGGGGGAACACAGAATAGTTCAATATGTGTTATTTCCAATTGTCTTGCTCTGCATTTGCACCTTCCAAATGTAAGACAGGGCGTAAGAAAGAAGTAATTTTGAGAAATGCCCTTTAATTCACTTGGTAGTATTGGTACCCCCAAATTCAGAGAGGTCATATAACAACTGCTTCTAAACTCTATATCCTGTGCCCACTTGGAAACACACTGGTTTCCTTGATACCTATTTTTCACTTTTTATATTTACCAAATGAATTACTCTATACCCGGTGCACAGTGAAAAGCAATTGTAAGGTGCAGCTCAGTTATTGCCTCTGGGTACCTAAGGTTCCACATATCAGCGGATGTAACGGTATATTGTTTTTTTTAAATCTGCCACCGTTAGAAGTTACAGATGAAAACATAGGCACAAATGTCTGTTTTTTCAACTCAATTTCATTTTTTTTAATTTGAACTGTTACTTTCTGCAAGAAAACCTTGAAGGATCTACATGAATGACCTCTTGCTGAATTCAGAATTGTGTCTGTCTACTTTTCAGGAATGTATTGCTTTCTGGGATCCCCCATTGGTTTCGCATCCATTTCTACCACTAACTATAAAGAGGTTCAAAAATGTGGTTTTCTGATTCAAGTCTGCCTGTTCCTGAATGCTGGGAAGATGGTGATTTTAGCACCACAAACCTTTTGTTGATGCCATTTGCATGGAAAAAACAGATGCTTTCTTCTTTTTTCCCATGTTAACCAAAAACAAAACAAAATGTAGCTGTTTTATTGATCCCCTCCAGGGCAATCTACAAACCCTAGGTACCTTTAGAATTCTCAGGATGTTGGAAAAAACGATGTAAATTTGGCATGGATACCTTATGTGAACAGAAAATTATGAAGGCCTAAGCACGAACCACCCCAAACAGCCAAAAAAAGGCTTAGCAAGTTGGGAGGGGGAGGCCTAACAGGAGGCCTACCAATGAAGGGGTTAGGATGTGAGGGGTATATTATAGATACAGCAAACAAACAGCCTCAAATATAGGTGTCTAAAGCAATATGATGGAAACATTGACTACTAGCTTCCAAAAATCATATTATGAAGGGGTGTGACCTTAGGAATGCAACCTTTAGGGATATCCTTAACTCCCTGCAGGTTACTCTTCCAGACACAATGAGGAGAATTTACACATGAGTACAACTGCACACTATAAGCTCATTGACCATTTCATCTGTTTAAATATATGCTCCCTATAGTAAGCGACAATGTGCTAACAATTTACAGTAATCCTGATTATAACACCATCTTAACACTTAGAGTAAACCCATAATGAAACATGAACAAGGAAGCATCAGTTAAATCTGGTTAAGCCAGATCCACACGTATGAGGATTCCCTGGGATAACAAGATATTACACTTGATTTTTTTTGCTATTTTTGGAGGAAGTCACCATTTGAAATATTCATTTTATAACCAGAATGAGTTCCAGACCTATCGATCATACTTAAGAGTGTGAGGCTTTATGTCTCATGGTTTGTGATATAAAGTAAAATACAGTCAATATGCATCAGTTTCTTATACTGCCTTATACCTCATTTGAATAATTCTGGTTATCTCAGTAATCTTTCTTTGTATGATAACTAAGAGGTACAAACAATTACCAAGAAGAGGAGAAATAATTTGTCTCTGGCTTGTCCCTTTATGAATCATAATTTGTCTCAAATTAACCATGAGTAGCCACACATACCTTTAAATTTGAATGCAAGATTTCCATATTGTTTAAAGAGTAAAATAAAAATAAAGCTTAGAGTAGTCAGAAAGAAAATATCAGTTCATCCCTAATGAATTCTGTTGTTCAATATCAATGGCAAAGGTGCTGTATGGACAGCATTATTGAGAAAGAAGTGTTGCTATTGAACTCGTGAATGTTCGAATTCCCAAGCTGCCCTTTAATGATGGCTGACTGACGTAAAGAGATAATTGCCTATGCAACCTTTTCACAATCAATATAAAAATGATTTTTGCTAAAGAAGAGGGATACATTAAACATTTTCATGCAATAATTGTTCATTCTTTTGGAATCAAATAAAGCATAGTAAAAATCTCAAAGAGTGTGTAAGGAAATAAATTATTATTTGGGTGTATTGTCCAAAACAAGTAATTAAAGTCTGTTACGTCCAATCAAAGGTTTCAGTATTTAGAGCCTGAGCTCAAGCCCTAGTAGCTCTGGCATAGAGCAGACAGGCCTAACTTACAGGGAATGTGTAAAACATTTAAAAGAACCAAAACAATTAAAAAACAACAAAAACAAAAATTCTACTCCAATTAACAGTAGAAAAATGTAGTAAACAAAGGAGCACAAAAACTGCAAACATTGAATAATGGGAACCAGAGATATGATTTTTTAAAGATTCAAGGTGAACAAGCTCCAAGAAAAATAAAGCCCCCGTTGTAAGTCAATTGTTAAGATAAACTATGACCAAGGTGCAACATCAGGACGACCACAATGAGGTAAAACACACCACTTGGATTATCCCCAGTGAAAATCTGGAGCATAAAAATTCGAAATCATTTCACAGTCCCACCTCAGAAAGGGATTTTGAGACTTTTTTAAAGAAAAGCATTGACATTTCGCAATGTAGACAGGAACGTTGTCACTTTAATGAAACAAAAATCATTTTGCTGCTGAAACTATAGCCTTTGCCATGGGACCAAAGGCCAGATACCTGAAGCAGGTGATTTGGAGATTTCTCACTGAAAACCCCAATGCAGAATGAGAAGAAGGTCCTAAATATTATCTTGACGGGCGGGGTTACTCCTTCACAAATGTGACAGATATCGCGTCCGCCGTATTATGATCCCATTATTTCTTCTCGATATCGCAATATGGGGGATGGAATATCCATCATGTTTGTGACAGAGTACTTCCTCCGCCAAAATCGTAATCAGTCCCTAAGTAAATTTTTCTGAGGGGTAGGGACCTTTGAGCGGGACTAATCTGAAATCCAATCCAATGTAGTTAATTGCCGCTCTGATACTTTTTTCTATGAGTTCCAAAGTTTCCAGACTTTCTACTGGTGCCCAAACAACCACAGGAGTGCACTTCTAGAGCTCCCAGGACCCGAGGGGAGGTGCACTGAGACTCAGAGGATCTCAGGCAGAGGCCAATAGCCAAGTTCAGTAGCATCCAATTGCTTCTGGTCAGCTGGGCACTTAGTTTGTCCCTGTAGCCACACAGGAAATCATCCAACTGACAATTAGAGTCCACTTCTTTGTTTTTGGTACATTTGGGAGCAGGCCAGCCCTTCAGGTCTCCTCACATGTCTCAAACATCAGCGGGCATATTTATACTCTGTTTGCGCCCAATTTGCAACAAATCATTTGATGCAAATTCGGCGCAAACCTTACACCATATTTATATTGTGACGCCTGACCCCGCGAACGTCAAAATTCCTCCGTGTGTGTCATTTTCTGGTTGCGGGAAACCGCCTTCCATTAATGACATGCAAGGTAGGCGTTCCCGTCCAAAAAATGACTTTAAGGCCTGTGTGCCTTCTTTATACTCCTGCGTCATTTTGACGCACCGGAGGGGGTGGGCCTTAAAAAACGGTGCCCAGCCTGATGAGTGCTGTTTTTTAATGCCTGGGTGAGGGCAGGCGTTAAGGGACCTGTAGGCTCATTTCCATGGTCCCTGACTATGGAAGCAGTCCACAGGTGCCCTTCCCTGTCCCCAGGGACACTGCCTCCCACCCCCACCCACCCCTGGAGGACACCCAGGTAAGTATAGGTTAGTTGAGGTAAGCATAGGGGGTCCTCACTTGGGCCCCCTACATGTCACTATGCCCAATGGCCATGCCCAGGGGACAGAGGTCCCCTGGCATGGTCATTGGGCAGGGGGGCATGACTCATGTCTTTGCTAAGACAGGAGTCACTTCAATGGTGGTTGTGCGTCAAAAAATGGCAGACAGTCCGGTTAGTCATGATTTTTGACTCTTACCTGACTTGCACCATTTATTGACGCACAACACCCATTTTTCCCTACGCCTGCGCTGCCTGGTTGGAGTCATTTTCTTTTACTCTGACCAGCCCGCAGTGCCAGCTAACGTCAATCCAAAAATAAGGCGCCCTTCTGGCGCGTTGGAATGGCGTTAGCCGGCGGTAAATCTTTTTAAGCAAACCAGCACCGGCGCTGGTTTGCGTCAAAAACTATAAATATGGGCCCAGGTGTGTCCGGCTTCTGTTTTTCGGCAGGTCCAGAATGTGTTCTGAGAAAGTGTTACATTAATGCCTGGTACCGTCGAGTGTACGGGGGGTAACTCCTGGTTCTTTCTGAAACAATGGGGTAAAAGTTGCAAGGGGGAACTCTAATCACATTTGCCATTTCTGTCTGCATGGGAAACAGCCTTGAAGAGCCAGCCGGAGCAACACGTAGCATAGCCACGCATGTGCCTGAACCTCGCAAATGCATGGTTAAGGCACCATGCATATGCGTGGTTCAGGCACACAGTAGGAACTGCCAGGAGAGGAACAAGGGGGCAGGGTAAGCGGGGCTTGGGCTGGGGGGAGTAGGGGATTTTTAAGAACAGGGCCAGGTAGGTTTTAGAGTTCAAGGTTGGGGCGGGAGGGTCGGGTTAGTTTTTAGGACAGTGGTGGGTAGGTGTTAGGGTTCAGTGTAGGGTTGGGGGTCAGGGTATTTTTTAGGACATGGCAGGGTAGTTTTTAGGACAGGATGGGTAGGTTTCAGGGTTTAGGGCCGGTGTGGGGAGTTAGGAGAGTATTTAGGACAGGACAGAGTGGGTTTTAGGGTTTAGGGCGGGGGGTTGGGGTAATTTTTAGGACGGGATAGGGTACTTGATAGGACAGAGTGGAGTAGGTTTTAGGGTTTAGGGCGGGGAGCCAGGGTAGTTTTTAGGACATGGCAAGGTAGGATTTAGGGTGGGGGGGTTGGGACAGTTTTTAGGACACGATGGGGTAGTTTTTAGGACAGGGTACGTTTTAAGGTTTAGGGCAGGGGTTTGGAAGTGTTTATGACAGGGCAGGTTAGATTTTAGGGTTTAGAGTGGGGGCAGGGGTTGGGGTAGTTTTAAGGACAGAGTGGGGTAATTTTTAGGAGAGGGTAGGTTTTAGGGTTTAGGGAAGGGGCGGGTCGTTTTTAGGCTAGGTTGGAGTAGGTTTTATGGTTGAGGGCAGGGGGTCGGGATAGTTTTTGGGACAGGGCGGAGTAGTTTTGAGGACAGGATAGGTTTTAGGGTTGAGCCAGGATGTCAGGGTAGTTTTTAGGACAGGCTGGGGTAGGTTTTAGGGTTCAGGGGTGGGGGGGGTTGGGGTAGTTTGTAGAAAAGAATGGAGTCATTTTTTCAGAAACTGTATGGTAGATTTCAGGGTTTAGGGGAGTCAGGGTGGTTTTTAGGACAGGGCAGGGTCGTTTTTGAAGTCTAGGGTGGGGTGAGGGGTTGGGGTAGTTTTTAAGACAGGGTGGGGTAGTTTTTAGGAAAAGGTAGGTTTTAGGGTTTAGGATGGGGGTCGGAGTAGTTTTTAGGACAAGGTGTGGTAGTTTTTACATCAGAGAAAGGTTTCGTGTGGGGATGGGGTCATGGTGGTTTTTAGGACAGGGTGGGTTATGTTTTAGGACAGGGCAGGGTAGCTTTTACGGTTAGGGCGGGGCTAGGGGTAGTTTTTAGAACAGGGCAGGGTAGGTTTTAGGGTTTACAGTAGGGGTTTGTGGTAGCTTTTAGGACAGGGTGGGTGTTCTTAGTACAGGTTAGGTTTTAGGGTTCCAGTGAGGATTGGGGTAGTTTTTAGGACAGCGCAGGGTAGGCTTTAGGGTTCAGTGCTGGTGGGGGACATGGTAGTTTTTAGGAGAGGGTCGGATAGTTTTTGGACATGGTGAGGTAAGTTTTAAGGTTTAGAGCAGGATGGTAAGGGTAGTTTTTAGGACAGGGCAGAGTAGGTTTTGGGATAACGGGTGGGCATGGGGTCAGGGTAGTTTTTAGGACAGGGTGGGGTAGGGTTTAGGACAGAGTAGGTTTTAGGGTTTAAGGCAGGGGGTGGGGAAGTTCTCGGACAGGGCAGGGGACATTTCTGTAAGGGCGTGGTAAGTTTTATGACACAGCAGGGTAGGTTTTAGGCTTTAGGGTGGGGCGGAGTAGCTTTTACAACAGGGCAGGGTAGGTTTTAGGGTTTAGGACGGGGCAGGGGTTCGGTGTAGTTTTTAGGACAGGGAGAGGTCATTTTTAGAACAGGATAGGTTTTAGGGTTTAGGGCAGGGTCGGGTAGTTTTTAGGACACGGTGAGGTAGTTTTTAGGACAGGGTAGGTTTTAGCGTTTAGGATGGGAGCGAGGTCGGGGTAGTTTTTGGGACAGGGTGGGGTAGTGTTTGGGACAGGATAGGTTTTATGGTTTGGCGGTCGGGTCAGTAGTATTTAGGATAGGATGGGGTAGGTTCTAGGGTTCAGGGCAGAGTCGGAGTAGTTTTTAGGACAGGTTGGGGTAGTTTTTAGAACAGGGTACGTTTTAGGGTTCAGGGCCAGGGTTGGGGTAGTTTTTAGGCCAAGGCAGGTAGAGTTTAGGGTTCAGGGTGGGGGCATGGGGTCGACATAGTTTTTAGGACAGGGTATGGTAATTTAGGATTAAGGGCGGGTTTTTGGGGTGGTTTTTCAGATAGGGCAGTGTAGGGTTTAGGCATTAGGGAGGGGTGGGGGTAGTTTTTAAGACAGGGTGGGGTCGTTTTTAGGACAGGTCGGTTTTAGGGTTTAGTGTGGGGGGGTCGGTTAGTTTTTAGGACAAGGTGGGATCGTTTTTAGAAAAGGGTAGGTTTTAGGGTTTAGGGCGGGGGTCATGTAAGCTTTTAGGACAGGGTGGGATAGTTTTTAGGACACTGTAGGTTTTAGGTTTAGGGCGGAGTCTGGGTGGTTTCTATGACAGGGCAGGGTAGCTTTTAGGGTTTAGGGTTGGCGGTCGGGGTAGTTTTTAGGACAGGGCAGGGTAGGTTTTAGGGTTTAGGGCTGGGGTTTGAAGCAGTTTTCAGGGCAGGGTGGGGTAGTTTTTAGGACAGGATTGGTTTAAGGGTTTAGGGTGGGTAGTCGGGTAGTTTTTAGGACAGGGTGGAGTAGGTTTTAGGACAGGACAGGGTAGCTTTTAGCGTTTAGGGTGGGGGTCAGGATAGTTGTTAGGATAGGGCAGTGTAGGTTTTAGGGTTTTGGGCATTGGGTCGGGTGGTTTTTAGGACAGGGTGGGTTATTTTTTAGGACAGGACAGGTTTTAGGGTTTAGGGCAGGGATTGGGGTAGTTTTTAGGACAAGGCAAGGTTGGTTTCAGGGTTCAGGGTGGGTGTGAGGGGGTCGGGTAGATTTTAGGACAGGCTGGGGTAGGATTAGGGTTTAGGGTAGGGGTCAGGGTGGTTTTTAGAACAGAGCATGGTGAGTCTTAGGGTGTACGGCAGGAGGGGGGTCAGGGTAGTTTTTAGGACATGGTGGGGTAGTTTTTAGGACAAGGTAGGATTTAGAGTTTAGAGTGGGGAGTCGGGGAGTTTTTAGGACAGGATGGGGTAGTTTCAGGACTGGGTAGGATTTAGGGTTTAGGGTGGGGTCAGGGTAGTTTTTAGGACAGGGAGGGGTAGGTCTTGGAACAGGGCAGGGTAGCTTTTAGGGTTTAGGGCAGGAGTGGGGTTTGGGGCAGGTTTTAGGACAGGGTGGGCTAGTTTTCAGGACTGGGTAGGTTTTAGGGCAGGGGTCGAGTCTTTTTTAGGACAGGGTGGTTTAGTTTTTAGGACAGGGTAGGTTTTAGGATTTAGGGTGGGAGTGACTGTAGTTTTTAGGACAGGGCAGGGTAAGTTTTAGGGTTTAGGGCATGGGCGGGGGGTCAGGGTAGTTTTAGGAACAGGGTAGGTTTTAGGGTTGATCAGTATAGGGAAAGGTGCGGAAGACATTGTGACGCGAAGGGTTAATTCGCTTGAGCAGTGTAGATGAGTGTGATGCCTGCTGATACCCGAACAACGTGGAAAAGTTCACAATGTTATTTTCAAGCTTGTTTGTGTAGGAGACTCCATCTCAACCTTGAGAACAAGAGTACAGGGAGAAGATGGAATGAAAACAATGGCTGGGGAAGGGAAGAGCAGCCAAGAGACAAGTGCTGATAACATAGCTAGAAAATGCCAGAAAGGGATAGATTCCAAGCTTCGAGTTATTTAAGCACTGAAGTGCGGGTGAGGGATTTGAAGCTCGCAGATAGGGTTGTGAAAGCTGCCATCTCCAGGCCGAGCGCTGCCTCCCTGTTTGCTGTTCATAGACCGTGACGCTTAAGGGGGAGAGATGTCCAAGCGGGCGGTAGAGGGCTTCCCAGCATTTCGTGGACTAAGTTAAGTTCCACACAGGGATGAAAGGCCTTTGTTTCTCTGCTCTATTATTATGGTTGATTATGATACTTGCACTGTGTTTAAAATCTGAAGTATTCAGCTTGTTTATATTTTGCTTTCTGAACATCGTAGTGTGAGCTTGCTGCAGTAATTGAAACATGCATTTTGGTATGCAGTTAATCAAAGCTTATCTGAAGTATTCAACTTGTTTATATTTTGCTTCCTGAACATCGTAGTGTGACGCATTTTGGAATACAGTTAATCAAAGCTTATGTCTGTCAATGAACTCTTTGCTCATATATATACATAGACGCTCTTTGTAGTGTACTCATATATAAATAGATGCTCTTCATTGCTATTTTTATTCTACCATTATTGATGTGCTAAATGCATACATTTACCTGAAATTCTAGTAAAGCTAAATTGTATTCATAATTGGCGTGTGGTCCTTCATTGAGCGTCCTTATTGACTTATACCGAACAGGTGTCAACCAGTCACCTGGATAAGACAAGGGTTTAGGGCAGGGGCGAGAGGGTTAGGGGGTTTGTATCACACAACCATACATGGCATTACCACATATTCCTTTACTAAGCATGATTTTACAACAAAATTCCTTGTAAAGGCATGCGTAGAAAGACGCAGCCATGGTTCCGACCGCGTTGTTAAGCCATGTGTGGGTCTGCCATGCGTTGTTCTTCATACACCGGTCTGCCCTACTGAAAACAATCTCACAGAGCACCTTATTTCCAAAATCTAAGATGGGGAAACCCTTCTCACCTTGTGCAAAGCTTTTTGCCCACCCAGAGGTGTGCGCAGGGTAATGGCCAGTCTTCTCCTTCATGGTCACTCAAAATCAGTAGTAGGGGTATTTTTCTCCCACTGGATTTGGTGAAAACCTGACTATGGGGACAAAGGATGTAGTCTTTCCAAGTGCCATCTGACATTTAATTTGCATAAGACAGGTCCCTTTGAAATTAACTAAGTTCCTGGGCCAACCCAAACTGGTCTTCCTGCCATGGGAAGAAAACACCTCCATCCTCCAAGGCCATTGCTCCTACACTGAAAGCAGTTTTCACACCTCATTAAGGTCAAGTACTTGGATAACAGCTGCTGGAAAGCTAATGCAGGGTACCCTTGAGACGTTTCAGGAGCGGAAAAGGAAACTTTCTAAAAGCTACCTTTTCTAAATATTTGTTATATTCCAACTTTATCATTGAATTTGATCTTTCACAGTGAAAAGAGCTTTGAGCTGCTTGTTTCTGCAGGAACATGGTGACATTAACTTTCTAAATGTCCCATTTTAAATACTATGCACACTACTTTGTGAGCTACAAGGTCTAAATAGGGTGATTTATTAATATTTAAAAGGAAGGTATTTCCCATCGCATAGGGGTTATTTTGACAAGTCAGGCTGTAGGTTTAAACAGGCAGCAGTCAGGCTATAATGGTAGGACTAAAGTCATTTATTCCCTGTCACACTACTTCAGTATATTGCAGCATAGACTATCAAGTTTTGCAGGAGACAAATGGAAATTTTATAGCACACAATTGCACCTTTCGTCACACTATTGAAGCACTTTATATTACTTGCAGTCGTTCCTTTTCAACCTTAAAGCAATGGAACCAGTTTGATCAGAGTATTCAACTTTGAAATGGATATGTTGGAAGTATATTTCAGTGTTTGTTAGCTACAGATTCCTTTGTAGTAACATTGGGGAGCATAGGTTAAGCTAAGCACAAAAGGACAAGGTGACTGGCCTTTGTATTTTCTGTGGGTTTGTGCAGACTTGAGGCTATAAGTCCCATGTCCCAGGGACATCTGCTGCAGAACACCTACTATCCCAGTATTTGACAATCAGATAGAGCACAGATCCAGGAGGGTTTGACCTATGTAGCAGCTGGGCATTATGCTCTGAGAGGCCTGGGAGGGTGTCCCTCTGTCATTTTTCACGCTCATAGGCTGTGCATATCATGAGCAGTGAAAATGTGATTTTCAGCAGCCAGCATTTGCTTCGAGGATGGCTGCAGCGAGCAGCTGAAGCAGCGAAGGTGCCTTGCAGAAAGCGAATTCATTTCATTGTTTCGTGGTCCTGGTGACGGCCCTTTGCATTTAATGCGCGGATGGCCACAACTTCAGAGTGATTGTGAGAAGCTTGCCCCAATTCATTTTTATTTCTTTGTGTTATGTGGTGAGCAGTATATCAGTTTTTGGGCTCATTGTTATGGATTGCCTGGTATTTTTCACAGTGGAAAAGGGTAGACGAATTCACATACCTCAAAGATGTTTTTACTATAGAGGAGAAAAGCATGTTTACTAATGGAAATTAACATTCACTCGGAGGGAGTTTACGATTTTGAGGTAAAGGGTTTCAATATCAGAATAACATACTTCTCTGAGGCCAGAGGACAGAAAGTAATATGGCATCACAACTTAGATGGTCCGGAACTGACAAGAGCACTCTCGCTCGCACCTTGAGGATGTTAGTTTTAATAGTTTTAATGCATCAAAACAGTTTCATCTGACCACAGCAATGTTCCTGAATAATACCTTGTGTTTTAAATGCTGCTAAGTGCTGCAGTCTTTGGCATTTCAGTGCGCTGTAAAAAGGATAGACACTCACATTAATGAGTTTATTACAATTTAGTTTATCGACTTCAGAAAGCTGAATGATTTAAACACATAACCAGCTGATTATCTGTGGTGGGATAAGCGGAGAGGCTTACAAGGCAGTTCTTTTTATGAATGGTGGTGGTTTATTGGAGATTTGAACTCTTTAACTTGCGTACTTTGTGGAACTCTCCCATAATGCCTCTTAGCCCTTCCTCCCTTCCCTTTCAATCGCGAGCCCCCTGGTGCCCGTTAAGTATCCAAGCCGAGTGACCAAAAATAAAGATCACCCGCGGTGAAGTTCTAACTCATATAAGAGTGGAAATTGTGCCCAGAGTGTCACCAGTGCAGAAAATAAGGTAAACAGATAGAGTACGTACATCTTTAAGATGATTCCCTCTTATTTGGCCACTGGGTACTCACCAAGGCTGCCATAACTCTCCTGAGCTGTGGCGGGATCGTCAACCTCAGTCGGTGTCAACCACCAGTCCTCCAACCAACTATTGTTGTTGTTACCCTCGCTCCGCATCTCTCTGAGGCCTGACTGTTACTCATCTCTGGGAGCCCCGTTTTGTGTTGACTTCGGGTCTCCTCGTCGCTCTGAGTCTCTTCCTTGCTCTGCATCGCTTTCCCCATCTGCGCCTCCTGTGCTCCGGTTCCTCCTCTCCCAATTCCACGTTCCTCCTTTGCATCTGATCTCCTCCTGCTCTCCTTCCCTCGCAGTTACTCTGTTGCCTTTTAACTTCGAGTCTCGGCCCTCTTTCTCCTCCCTTTTGTCAAAATGTTTTTTTTAGTCTCTCCTTCCTTTCTTCTTCTATCCTCTCCTCTTTCTGTTCATCTAATCTTTTTCCTTTTTTTTTTTCTAGGACTCCTCTGCAGTCAGAACAACACAACGCATGATTGTTAGGCCTCTTTTCAGGTAAGTAAATGGCAGCGGACCCAGCCTTTTCTTCACATATCTGAAAATGTAAGCAGTGAAGGCTTAACTCCTTGAGTCATTTGACACTAAAGCAACCTCAGCCTGGTTTTGCCCTCATTGGGTCTCATCAGTCGGATGTAGCTCGGTTCCAGTGGGACAGGAGCACAGGACCCCTTCTGGGTAAAATCCTGCCATTCAAGACATTACATCAAGCACACAAAAGATGATGGGATTAATACTTGCAAAGTAGTCTGACCATTGGCAATCGTTAGGGGTGCCTTCCAACCTATCATTCTTTTGCCCCTCTTGCCAACTCAGCATAGACCAAATCATATGCAAATCGATTTACAACTCATGCCTTTACCACCCGTTTTTTAAAATGCATGCCTTTTCCACACATATGCCTTTACCATGCAAGTTTTGATTTCCTTTTTTGGGGGAGACTTCATAAAACCCAGCAAATTAAAAAAATGATTTGATTTCTATTGGGGTACACCATCCCAAAACACCCCCTTTATTGATCACCCTTATCACTAAATGCCCCTATCCACCCAGAAACCCCCAAAATACCCTTACCACCCTTTACCCCTACCCGCCCCTAAACCCTAAAACTAGCCATACCACCCTATAGCTCCTTACACCTATCTACCCCTATCCCTAAACAGGGAAAATGATGTAGCAACCCAGTATCCTTACCCACCCTTAAACCCTAAAAATACACCCTTTCTGCCATATATCCCTACTCACCCCTAAACCTTCAAAAAAAAAGGTAACTATAACTCGTGCTACATCCATGCACAGTTTTCTCACCAATAATTTCACTGTTAATGTTGTAGTGATATTATCAATGATGTCATGGAAGATGTCATGAGTGATGTAAACCATGCTGTAATACGGATTGATGGCAAGGGTGTGAGTTACAGTTACTTTAAGGCACGAGTTTTCATTTTTTGATATGTGTGTAGAATGCAGAATCTGTTGAATCTAAAGGTGTGACTATTGAATTACAAGAACAGATGGGTATTAACAAATCAGCTGGGATGAATCACATTTCAAAGCGAAATCCTCCTTTATCCCACCAATAACTTGAGATAACACAACTCTCTTTTTTCTGAAGCAGTGAATTATGCCCTCAAGCGCATTCAGGGACAAAAAAAGAATCCATAGAGGGAATAAAACCTGAGAGAGGGAAATTAAGAAGCTCATGCTTACCGCCATCTTAAAGTTCCCATATTCTATAACAGGCTCAATATGACTATTTACACCAATATCAAAGCAGACTATCACTCCAAACTCAGGGGTTGGCATAAAAAAGAACAATGATGTATAGAAATTTCTCAGGAATGATTTCCTCACACTACTTATTTTTTAATGTTATACCAACGATTCGCAAAAATCCTACCACACCTCTGGGTAGACCTACCATATCAGCCCAGGATAGTTTACTAGAAAACACTTGCAAATATGTTGACTTTTATTTGAGACCCTTGGTAGAGAGTTTACCTTTGCACCTGAACGATTCAACAGATTTAATTGAAAGGATTTTTACATTAATTGGGAAGAAGACATGCTACTAGTGACACTTGATGTCACATCCCTTTATAAAAGAGTAGTCCATGCTGATAGTCCATGCGCAGTGAAACACTTCCTAAGGGATTGACCCATAAGGTACTAACAATCACAATGAAATGCTGTTTGCAATGATAGAATATTGTCTTGCTAAGAACATATATTTCATTGATGGAAGCATTTCGAGCAGCAGAACAGAATGGCGAAAAATACAAATCCTGGACCTTGCACATAATCTTCTTGGTGCGGTTGTTAGTGCGGTTAATCGACGATTTATTTCTAATTTGCAAAGGGGATCAAGTACAAGTGCAAAACTTTATTGTAAACTTAATGCTATACTGTGAATTTATGGATGTGTCATTAAAAGTGGAAAATCACAACAAATGTACATAGAAAATCCACAGCAGGAAATAATATTCTCCACACATTTAGTTGCCACCCTGATAGTCTGAAAAACAGCATGCCACATGGCAAATATTTAAGAGTGAGGTGTATCTGTAAAACTGCCAAAGGTTTCACAGCTATTAGTGATGATATGAGTCATAGGTTCAAACAAAGGGGATATAGCAATGACATACTAGAAACAGCCCACCAAAGAGTTAGCAAACTAACACATGATACAGTATTATTCAGTAAACACACTGTGAAGCCACCCAGAAAAAATGAAAGTGTGCTGAGATTCATTCCAGCATGTAATACTGACCACCAATCATTAGGAAATATCAATGTTAAGACACCAGCGTTTATTCAAAAGCGATTCAGTAATAACTAACAGTATTTCCAACAAATCTCTCATTACTTATCGAAAAGCAGGGTCACTTAGAGATAGATTGGTTAAAAATGGTATCAGGAGTTGGAGGACATCTTGGTTGAAACCCAGTAGAGGATTTCAAAATGTAACAAGTGTAAAGCTTGCGAACACAGAGATACTAGCACTACTGTACACACACCATTTGGCTAAGAATTAAAGATTAACAAACACCTAACGTGCAAAAGTGAATATGTTATGTACATGCTAAAATGCTTCGGGATAAAATGTATGTAGGAAGAATGATACCACAGGCACACAGTAGAATATTACAACATTTACAAGTCATTAAAATCAAAAATTACAGTTACCCCTTAGCAAGACACCTCTGGCAGGTACACCAGGGTTACACTGATTTACTCAGTGATTGATGATGTTCCAAAACCCCCAGAGCAGGAAATAAAGAGAAAAACCTCCATAGATTAGAAGCAAGATACATATTAAGGTTGGAATCATTAGAACCAAGGGGTTTAAATGTGAATGCTGAGCTGCATGTATGCATTTAGAAATTCTCTCTTGCTACTATAGGACAATGGTTTCTGATTTTGTATATACCTTTTAGTGACCTGTTGTTTTAATTTTTTTTTATTCGAGAACCAAACATAGGAAGATAAAATGTGGCAGTCAGTAACAAGAATAGTAAGGGTCTTTTGGGTGACATTTGCTGTCTTTGATAACATTTTCTTTTATATACTAAATAATTTAGGCAGAATTTTGAATTTTTTGCAGTGAGAAAATAGCCTATTGGGGTTGAATTTGTGCATTGCATTAAGGCAACATAGTACAGCAGGTAGTATTCCTACACTGTACATTGTATTTTATATGGCATTGTAGAAGTGTGACATTGCTCACTTGGACTCTATGGATATAATATGTTGAGATAATTATGCATTATTTTGATTTTATATTTTTTTAAGCAACTGTTATAACATACATGGTGGGGATGATACATAACATGTATTAATGAGTAATTAAGATTGGTTACATTTTATTGTATAAATGTGACACAACCGATTTGGGTTAATTGTCGTAGTACATTGAGACAATATTGCAAAAAAACGTTTTTTCTATGATAGCAAAAACAAAATTATCTTTATTCTTGCATAAACTTGTTTCTATTGTCAATATAATAAATGCACAATCTTTCTGAATACATATGAAATAGAAATTTGCACTATATATTGCCAGGTACAGCACTTTATTATGTGTTACAAGCTGGCCTCCACGACCTCCACTATTTTGAGAAAATATGGTGTCTATTGTTTATTGTGAAGATGCATGTCATGCATAAATATTCAGGGAAAAATGACATCCGTGATCGTGACCACCGTCCATCCGGAACCAAAATGTGTTAATGGGTTAGCTGCAAATAAATCAATTTTGCAAAGCAAGTGCTGGGGGATGCTGTTTCTTCCTTATTGGTGAAGATGCTTCCTCATACTTCATATGTATCTATAAATGTATATATACACATTTACTTAAAAAATAAAGGTTACAGGGATGTTATAATTCATTCAGCAGTTATAGTTAGAGTTATTCGAATCACTATACTTTGCAGCCTAAGGTAACTATAACTCATGCCTTTGGTTTTTTAAGTGAATGTCTATTTTAAAAAAGAACAAATATTTCTAACTATAACGTCCTTGTGACCTTTGTTTTTTTCAGTGAATTTCTATGATTTTTTTAACGTAAAGTAATTTCATTACTATACATTAATCCAACCACCGCCGCACATGGCCTGCCTGCTCCAGTCCCTGCAGCCACCCCCCTATAACTACCTAAACCCGATCCGCGCACAGCCGGAGGCGAGGGTTGACCACAGGACCTGTCTCTCTGGTTGTAAGATTAGGTGTGAGAAGAAGTCTCTGGGCGTGAAAGTGACTGAGGGAGTGTCTGTCATGGTGTGAGATTGTCTGATTGCGCACCAATAGATGAAAGATGCATTCACCTCCGCAAAGGATTTTAGATGGTTCTCAATATGAAATCAAGGAGTAAACACACTTGCTTTGCCTATGCCAAGCCCAGGAGTTAGGATCATTTATTCTTTCCAGAGGTGGAGCTTTACTTTGGGCACCTGCTACAATTATATTTGTAAGTGCTTCCTGTTGAGGTTTCATTTCTGTGAAATGAGCATCATAGCGACAATGGAAGCTTATCTGCTTGTTTATCCAACAAGAGTCCACAGTTTTGCACAAATTGTCTATCCAACTGGAGCACTTTCTACTTGTTAGTATTTGCTACCTCGTAGGGATAATGACCAGTGTGAGTGAGGGAGCCGTACCCCCCGATGGATCTCGGTCCTGGGGACCCCTTCCCCTGGGACCCACTACAAGTTAATGTAGGGGGCTGCTTGGCTTCCTCCCTAGGCCGATCTTGGCCCCGGGGACCCCATCCCCCAGGAATGGTCATTAATAAATGGAGGAGGGTCCACCCTCCCTGGGACTATTTTGGCCCTGGGGACCCCATCCCCCGGTGCCCATCCATCTCTCCTGGGTACCTTCCAGGGCACCCAGTCACCATCGATGGAGACCACGGGGGAGCCTCAAGGCCCCCGCAGTCTCAACCAGCTCTCACTTGCTGAAACTGGAGTGTTTGCTCTGACTTGGTGGGAGCTGTCAAAGCTCCCGCCAAGTCAGAGCAAACAGCTATTTCCCGGGGGTGGGCCCCCCTGGACCTAGCAGGAGCTGCATCTAGGGGGTGGCGGTCCCCTCCAACCTTAAACCTTAAACTTTCTCCCAGGGAGGTGGCGGTCCCTGGTATTTAAAAGAAACAGTGCCATGGAGGTGGTCGTCTCTGGGCTGCGGGGTGCTGCGTGGCACCCCCTACTATTTCTTTCAAGCCCAGGGGAGGTGGCAATCCCTGGGTTTGTAGGGGGGGGCAAATGGGCCCTGCATACATTTAATGATTTGCCCCCGGGAGGTGGTGGTGGTCCCCAGTGCTGCGAGGGATGTGAAGTTCCCCCTTAATGTGAAATGAATTGCCCCAGGAAGGTGGTGGTCCCAAGGGCTCAAGGGGGCACATGGGCACCCACACATTAATTCAATAATTTGCCCTGTGGCAGTGGTAGTCCCCAGGTCCACACATCATTATATTTATGAGCCCTGGGGAAGTGGTGGCCCCTGAGACATAAAAATGCCCTAGGAGGAAAGCCCCACGCGCCCCCCCCCCTCTAGGGCATTTTTATATGCCCCCGGGAATTGGCCCTCGCGGGGCTTTATTAAAAGAGGCGTGGGAGACCGCAATTGTTTTCTTAAAAACTTTGTGCCTATGGATTTGCGACCCCATGCCCTCAGGTAACTATAACTTGTGCCCAATCATGCACAGTTTTTTCATCAACACTGTTACTGCAAATATTACATTGATATTATCAATTATGTTATCGAAGTTGTCATGAGTGCTGTAATTTGTGTGGTAATTAGTAGTGTATGGCGAGGGCACAAGTTATAGTCACCTTAGGGCACAAGCTATAGTTACTTGAGATAACTCTAACTATAACAGGTGAATTTCTATGATTTTATGCGTGCCTAACTATAACGTCCTTGTAACCTCTGTTTTTTTAAATGAATTTCTATGTTTTAAAAAATTCGGGAAATGCCGTCAACGTCGACTCCTAAACAACAAAGTCCTGGTTAACGAAAGCAGAACAACGCTTTCCTTAACCACGACTTCGTTGTTTTGTGCCTTAACCAAGCATGTGCTGAACAACGCACATGCGTGGTTAAGGCACAGACAAGGGAGTCGGCTGAGGAGGATGACGTGACGAGGCGACGACTCAGGTAAGTGGGGCGGGGATGGGGGGGTCGGGGTTTTAGTGTTAAGGCCGGGGGTGGGGAGGGTCAGGGTATTTTCTGGTTTAGGGCCGGGGCGGGGGTGGGGGTGGAGCGTCGGAGTTTTAGGTTTAGGGCCGGGGTGGGGGGTCGGGGTATTTTATGGTTTAGGGCCAGGGGCGGGGGTGGGGGATCGGGGTTTTAGGTTTAGAGCCGGGGGTGGGGGGTAGGGGTATTTTCTGGTTTAGGGCCGGGGACGGGGGGTGGGTAGTCGGGGTTTTAGATTTTGGGCCGAGTATTTTCTGGTTTAGGGCTGGGGGTGGGGGTAGGGGGGTGGGGGTTTTAGGTTTAGGGCCGGGGTGGCGGGTCGGGGTATTTTCTGGTTTAGGGCCAGGGGCGGGGGTGGGGGGTTGGGGTTTTAGTTTTTGGGGCAGGGTGGGGGGGTCGGCTATTTTCTGGTTTAGGGGCGGGGCAGGGGCAGGGGGTCGGGGTTTCAGTTTTTGGGGTGGGGGGTCGGGGTATTTTCTGGTTTAGGGGCGGGGTTGGGTAATTTTAGGGGCGGGGTGGGGGCGTGGGGGGTTTTAGGTTTAGGGGCAGGGTGGGGGGCTCGGAGTAATTTTAGTGGTGGGGGTTGGGGTACATTAGGTTTCGGAGATGGGGTGGGGGTTGGAGTTGTTTTAGGTTTTGGCGGTAGGGTTGGGGTCAGTTTTAGGGGCGGGGTGGGGGTTGGGGTTTTAGGTTTAAGGGGTGGGTTGGGGGTCGGGTAATTTTAGGGGCGGGGTGGGGTATTGGGGGGTTTAGGTTTAGGGGCAAGGTGGGGGGCTCGGAGTAGCTTTAGTGGTGAGGGTACTTTAGGTTTCAGGGATGGGGTGGGGGTTGGGGTTGTTTTAGGTTTTGGGGGTAGGGTGGGGGCCAGTTTTAGGGGTGGGGCGGGGGCAGGGTAGTTTTAGGGGCAAGGGTGGGGGTGGTTTTAGAGGGGCTGGGGGGTCGGGATAATTTTTAGGGGTGGGGTGGGGGGACAGTGGGGACGCATGCAGGAACAATGGATGCCTATCACTAATGTCTTTACCAGGAATTCCTTTACAACGAAAAATCGTTGTTTAGGCATTCGTAGTAAAGGCATTAGAGGTAACAACGAGGTTGTTGTTCCGACCTCGTTGTTCAGGCATTCGTTGTTCCGGCAGGCGTCATTCCGACATACATCCTTAAAATTCTATTTCCTAACTATAACCTTTGGATTTTTCAGTGAATTTCTATATTTTATTTTAATGTAAAATCTGACTGGGTATTTGAGTGGGTGTATGAGGGTCACTAGGTCTGTGAGTGGGAGCATGAGTGTGTCACTGGGTCTGTGAGTGGGTGTATGAGTGACTGGGTTGGTCTTTGAGTGGGTGTAAAAGTGTCTGAGTCTGTGAGCGGGTGTTTGATTGCTTGAGTGGGCCTGACAGTGTTTGTATTAGTGTATGAATGAGTGTGTGAATATATATATATATTTTTTTTTTATCGTCAGGGTTCACAACTCTGCCACGACATTACACTAGGACAGCGCTGAGCACCCCAATGGAGTTGTGACTCTACACTTGTGGCCAAAAAAATGGTAAGGGTTTGTAACATTTTAGAAGTAACATTTTAGAAGTAATACAGCGTCCCTCAGATACCCATGAATAATCCCCAAGGTGTCAGAGTACCTTTGCCCTGACCACTTCTCTTGTTTTCTGACTCAAATTTCATTCCCTGGGACCATTGCCCTGTTAATAAAATGGCAGCCGCAACTTTCTGCACAGGTTGCGCCAGCCAGTCACACTGCTGCTTCTGGCATGCAGAGTCACGACACTCTGAGTAGGAGTCGCAATGGATCTGCTTCCCTATATTACAAGTTTGTTTTCCACCTAATTCCAAGAAAAGGTCCCTTTCTGGACCAGGGCCTTGCTTTCTGCCAAATTTGGTGTAATTCCGTCCAGTGGTTCGGGCACTATCACTGTTCAAAATTCCTAAGGAAAAATTAATCGAGAAAAAGCGTTTTGCCCCCCCCCCCTCCGTTTTCTCGCCCCTGCTTGATGGACCCGTCCCCGAAACTATTCAGACAGCAGCTAACAAGTGTGTGAATTGGTGGGGACAATTTTGTGAAGATTCGTCAACCGGCACCAAAGATAAAGATAAACACTTTTTCTATAGAAAATAGGTGCTAACGATAACTATATGTACATATATATATATTTCTATATATATAATCGTTGCAGTCCATTTCTCAAAGTGATTATTTGCCCTGTTTCCACTTATTAAGTTTATATAGTGTTGATCAAAGACATGTCCTTAATAGGGAGCATGTTAGATGGAGTAATTAACCATTTGATAACTCAAACCTTTTCTGGAGTAAACTCTTGGAGACTACAAGGTAATGAATATGGGCAAATATAAAACAAGGGAATACAGAAATAATATTTTTAGTTCTGCACTATCAAAGTAGCTACTAAACCTTTTCATTCTGACTTTCATTCAAACATTTCGTATTACTAGCATGCTAATTGATGAAATTAAATAGTAATAGTAGTAAAAAATGGGCTAACACCATAGTCACTTAAACGAAACAATACTAATTTATTTATATAAAAATAACATAAAATATTTCAGTGCCTTTACAGCCGGCAAAAACCTACCTACCACACGTTACATCAAAAAATTGTCTGGCATATAAAAAATTTACAGAATCGAGCCTGGCCTCTAGCCCATATTTTAAAGGAACAGTTTTTAAAAATAGACACCTTAACGTTATAAAATATAAACAGTCCATTATCATATGTATGTAGGAGCAACAACCTCTTAGCGTACAATTAAAGTTCCCGTCTCCAGCTTGGATAGTTTTCACTATATTTCTGCGTGCCCTAATGAGGTTTAACCCTATTTGGAATTTCAGTAAAGCATTACTTACGCATGGAGGAATTGGGAAGCTCAATAGGTGTATTTACACATTAGAATCCTTCCAGGTGTCTCTTAAATAGACAATAGAGCGTCCAGTGGTCAGATAACTTAAGTCTCTCACCCAAGATTCCATAATGCTTATATTTTCTAATTCCTTCCTTGGTAAGACATTGGCGTAACAAAACATGATGGGGGCCCCTGCATGGCACATGGAGGCCCCTCTCTGGGCTCACTCAGGAGCTCTCACACCAGGGTACTGTGCTGAGGGGGCCCCCTGAAGCTCGGTGTCCCCCACACCAAAGGGGCTGTGGGGGCCTTAGTTATGCCACTGGTAAAAGAAGAGGGCATCAAACCTAAAGTTAAGTGTATGAAAATAATTTGCAATCCAGTGAAGGTTTGCCCACATAGGTCATTCTGGTAAATTTCCTTAAAAAAGTGGTATGGCATATTTAACCTAGGATTTATTACCCGCTTATGCCAAAACCATAAGCAAAGATTCAGCTCTATACTGTTCCAGGATGTTAAATGGGCTTCTACTCTAACAGATTGAACCACTGCACATTAATGGAGGCATGAGAGATTTTGTAGGCATTTTCTTCTGTCTTATCCAAATTGTACATTGAGCTCAAGCACAGAATTTGTGGTGGTACCATAGATTGGTATAACAAAACTCTGGTTGTAACTTAGGTCCACCAAAGTCCCTTCTGTTGTCAGCACCTGAGTTTTCAAAGCATTTATGTACATTTTTCAATATAATTTCTTATTGAAAATTATAGCTGAGAACCCTTAGTAGGGAGTTTCTTCCACGTCATCTTCCCAATCGACTAAATAAAAGGTTTACATCCATCCTCTATTATCAACATTTTTGTTTCCCCAATATTGTTGAACAATTTAAATACTATAAAACACAATATTTAAGGGGAATTAGGGCAGTGCGGCAGGACTTCATTCTGCACTGCCCTACCCAATGTGAAATGGCAGAAATGCACTGAATTTATGAATACGGTGCATTTCTGTCCTTTCCCCCTGTGCTGGCGCACAATTGGCTGCCTAGCGCCAAAGCAGGCAACCTTGCATCATGGTGCAAGAAGGCATGAGTTGCATGCAGGATTGTTTTTGTGCAGTAAGGAATGCCTTCCTGCACAAAAAGAATACAGAGAGGCGTTTTCCTCCTATTTGTGCTGTAGAGGAAAATACGAGGAGAAATTAAAATAGTTCTCCTTGTTACACCTGCTATAGGGAGGTGTAAGGTTTTGGCATTGCCTCGGGTTTCCATGATTTTTTAAATATGGGCTTCGTCAAATTCCATAGGTGTTGCCTGGGAAACCCCATCTCAATGCCCATGGAATGCCTCCTTGGCACAGAGTAAGGTAACACTTTGTCTTACTCCTTATGTTTAAGGCCATACAATGCCATGCAAGGTGGCTTTGCGTGGCCTCATAGATATGGTTGAGAGACTTGAGCCACCTCAGCATCAAAGAAAAGTGACACTCCAGTGGCGCAAGTGTCTCAAAAATATACCCCAATATGTTTTGAAGACTTTGAGATTCCTTTGGAGCCCTACTTGCGTGGTATTCAAAATACCTGACCTCTGTGATTTTGAGATGAAACTCAGCCCTTGCCAGAGAGCACAGGTTCAGAATATGCACAATGAAGAAAGTTGGGGGGTCTCCTGACCTGTCACCATGCGCTATTTTTCTACCATACCACATAGAGGATACTTTTTACTTCCAGTCATATTTCAACATTTCCAGCTACTCCAGCTTTTCGCTCATCTTTTTTTATTTTTTAATCCTCATTTGGTGAAACGTAGTGCATCCTTGACGGTTGGTGTGTGCTTCTAACTGTCTTGATGCATGATCAATTCGACTATTTCCAGTAAGCCTGGGAATCAGAACAAAACAATCAATCTGCAGAATAGCCCAAGGCAGTGGTTTCCAACCTGTGGTCTAGAAACCCCGGGGGTCCGCAAAGCCTCCTCAGTGGGTCCGCAATTGCTTAGAAAATAAGTAATATTAACAAATTAATAAAGTGTATATAAACAAAGTGGCTAAATGTAGTAATTAAATTTTTTAAACGTAATGTAAATGTCAAGGAATGTGAAATTGGAGGCTAAAAATTATCTTCAGATTGATTCATGGGAACAGTGCAAGTGCATCAAACAGAATATAGTATGGCCAATGTGTGGTTTCAAATTAATTTAGCAAAGCTCCACCTCACTATTAAAATTACATTTTATTTTTTGTATTTATATTTGTCTGCAAATTAAATAAAATGTGTTATCATTTGTGTATGTGTTTGATGAACGCTTGTTTCTGTATTTTTTGTGTATTGTCTTGCATTTCAAATCATCAACCATGTTTAGGCTGGGGTCTCCGGCTTCCAATAATTATACAGTGGGAGACCCTGGGTTCCTGTAAAGATAAAGTGGGGGTACATAGAAGTCAAAAGATTGGGAACCCCTTGTCTGAGGAAACCTGAGAATGTCTGTTTGTGCTTCTACACAACTCTTATAATTTGATTTATGAATGTTGTTTTCATATGGATCAATTTAGTGTTGGTCCACGACAAGTCAAATCAACTGGACAGAATGTTGTTATGCAAAGTAGAAAAATAATCCATTGCCAAATAGATACTCACCTATAGTTGTTACCACTGTTCCCACAAAGAAGAAGGAACTGCTAAAGTCCCAGTTGGTATGATCTATTCCTGAATTATTCCCTAAGGGGTGAATTCCTCGCTTAACTGCTTCTTCAATTACCTGTAATTTGAAAAAAGTGTTTTAAATCAAGACATCCGAATTACAAATTACGAATTACAAATTCAAAGAATCACACAGCTCTGCACTTAGTCAGGAGTTGATTGACCCCTACACACACATGACATGTATAGGTTTACCCACATACATACATATACACACACACACACAAACACACACATAGCACACGATAACAAACAAGAACAAAATAACATTTCTCATAACTAAAAAGCATTGGCAAATCAAATATGCCTCGTTTTAATGTAGTAACACAGGGACTCGCAACCAAGTATACACAAATTCACTTTAAATGCATTAGAACATTGAAGCCAGACTTTGTGGCTTTGCTAATGCTTGCTTTATTTGGGAATGGCATTTGACTAGAATGTGTTTATAATAACATATCCACGGTTTGAGCCTATGAGGTGTTTTAGCTCCAGCGTGACACTCGCTGTGATTTGTCAGGTTATTTCCCTCAGTCAGTCATGTCTGCTGTTACTCCTCTTTTTCAGAAACTCACCGCACATCTCATACCTATAAACAGTGGTCAAAGTGTGGGGCATCCGAGGGGAGCAACGTGCTACTACTTTTTAGGTCAAGCCTGCGAGAGCATGCACTAACCCTTGCGTTCTCACTTGAGAGACTCTTGTGCCTAATAATGGGCTCGAAACCCACCATCATTGTCTGTATCCTTTGCTGCCTTCTTATTGGGCAGCAATTACCAAGCGTCACTTCCCTATGATTCTGTGGCGCATGGACCAAGTACACATCAATTGCTTTGATTAGTGTCAATAAATCGTGTTGAACTAACCCACAGTGCAGCCCATGGTTAACAACCATTAACAAAAAAGTGAGAGGCCTTTTTAACCTGTCTTCTTTCCCATTTCGTATAGGTCTCTACCGATGCATTTAACTGGATTGAAGCTCTGTGTTCACACACGCATGCCAGAGGTCATGCAAATGGTCCCTATCGCCACGTATCTTGCACTTATGTTGCTGACTACAAAACTACTGTGAAACTGCTCTCGCCATTGGCCCTTCCCTTCATGCCAACCTTGGCGCACGCGCTGCTCTTGTTGGGGAGGGGGTGTGGAAGGGATAGACCCCCTTTGATGAGTCCACCTGGGTGGCCACAAAACCGGTTAAACTGGTCCTTGCAGGTCCCCAGGGACATTAAGGCACCGCCCTCAAGGTCCCCTTCGGGGGAAACCTTTGCCATAACCCCTGCACACCAGCCACTCCAGACCTTCAATAGCTTTCAGCACATATACTCTTGAAACATGGTATTTTGTGGAAAAAACATGGCCACATTTTATTTCTGCATGCATGATCACAATTCAACTACTGGTTCATAAATCATCCTCCTTACAGGTCATAAATCAAGCTACAGTGTCATAAGACATTAAGACAGGCGGATCATAAATCATCAGGCAATATCATAAATCACAGAGCCACCATCAGTCACTGTGGGAGGACCTTAAATCATCTGCCATTTTTTATGTGGGGGTTAGCTTCTGTTTGGTGTTTAGGCTTAGCTCGCTACCTTGTCTGTGTGTTTAGTGCCCGGGTACTACCCCCTATTGGGGTGGCTCAAACTGCTATTAGACATCTCCAGGTGAGTGGCTGTTTTCTTGGCACCCCGCCTTGTCAGTGAGCTACCTTAAGCAACAGATGTCTCCTTCTCAACCACCACACTGGCTGGGAGACTCATGTCTCCCAGCGGCTCCCCAATCTTTTTAAAAACTTTTATAAGCAGCTTGCCATTGCTATGGCTGCCCATAGATTTGCCCAAAACACTGCTGTTAGAAATGGAGTCTCTAGTTGGAAGAGGTATACACCCTTGTCTAAGTAGGCACCACAGTCCTAGTCAGGGTAAGTCACGAAACAATCCAAATTATCCTGCGCCCACCCTCTGGTACCTGGGCAGTGAGCAGTCAGGCTTAACTAAGTAAAGTATTTGTACAGACTTTATACCATAACACAGTGAAAACACCACAAAAAGAAACCACACGGGTTTAGAGAAAATAGAGAATATTTATCTGAACAAAATACTGTTGAAACAAGGAAAATCCAATGAACACAAGCAAAGGTATGAATTTTTAAAGATTAAATTCAACGAAACCTCCTAGAAACACAATAGCTCTTACTGGGGCTATCATAGTTGACAGAGTCGTTCCCAATAATCCGACACCACCAGTGCCGGTCACGGAGTCACACGGACCCCCCAGCTACAGTACCTTTTGAAAACAAAGAACAAGGACATTGCATGGAGTCGGAAAGAGGCATAGCTGGAGTCGGTGCAGCGCCAGTCCCTTACAGCTTACGAAGAAAAGGCATTGGTTCTGCTTTGCGAAGGAGGTTAAGGTGAGGTGTCAATTCCCTCCGTATGTGGGGTAGATAATGTGGCGTTGTCCACGATGCATCAATTCCTTGTGACCCAGCGGGGTCGCTAGTTCCGGTCCATCCGGACATGATGTGTCGACTTTGCAGTGTCGCGATAAGTCTGAGTGACATCAGCGGAGTTGCAGCAATGTCGGTTTTGCTTTGCAGGCCGCAGTCATTGCATGCAGTGAGGTCCACAGAGCAGGAGCAGGCTGTGGCATTGCTAATGTTGCTGAAGTAGTTCCGGAGTCTCTGGAGTCGGGAACTAGCAAAAAGCTAGTAGTTGAAGTCTTTGCTGTCCCTGAGACTTCAGAAAAAGGAGGCAAGCTAAATCCAAGCCCTTACAGAGCACTTTTGGGGGAAGGCAGAGCCCTTCCAGCACAGTCAGAGGCCAGTAGGGCAACAAGGCAACAGCAGGGCAGCATGCCTTCTCAGCAAAGCAGTCCAGAGAGTCTTTTGGGCATCCAGGCAGGACTTCTGACAGAGTTCAGGTGCAGGTCTAGAAGTGTCTGAGTTGGTGGGGTCAGATACCCAGTTTATACACTCAAAAATGCCTTTGAAGTGGGGAGACTCCAAAAAGTGGTTTTGAAGTGCACAAGTTTCCCTTTCAGCCCAGTCCTGTCTGCTATGGTCCCGTTGGGGGTTATCAGCCCTTTGTGTGAGGGCAGGCCACTAGCCTTTGAAATCTAAGTGTCATGTCCTCTACACTTCCAGCCCAAGAAGGCCCATTCAGTATGTAGATGAATGCAGATGTGACTGCAGATGCAGATGTGAGTGTCCTGTGATTGTGGTTGTCTGGGTGAAATGCACGAGGGAGCTGTCAACCAGCCTAGGCCAGATGTTGATTGGAGACAGGCTGTAAGGCACAGATGGTTTTAAGTACAGCAACATGCTCACTTTCTAAAAGTGGCATTTCTAAAATAGTACCATAAAATCCAACCTCACCAATAAGCAGGATTTTCTATTACCATTCTGGCCATACTAAATATGACCTGGTGACCCCTTTCAGATCAGAATCTAGCACTCATAAAATATATAAGGGCATGCCCAATGAAAGGAGCAGGCCTTGCAGTAGTGCAAAATACATTTAGGAGTTTTTGCCACCAGGACATATATAACACATATATACATGGCCTGCCTTTTACCGACATAGTACCCTGCCATATGGGCTACCTAGGGACTACCTTAGGGGTGACTTAAATGTAGAAAAAGGGGAGTTTAATGCTTGGCAAGTACTTTTAGATGCCAAGTCGAATTGGCAATGAAACTGCACACATATGCCTTGAGGCATGGTAAAGGGGCTACTTATGTGGGTGGCACAATCAGTGCTACAGGCCCACTAGTTGCATTTAATTTACAGGCCCTGGGCACATGTAGTTCACTTTACTAGGGGCTTATAAGTAAATCAAATATGCCAATTAAGGATGAACCAATGTTACCATGTTTAAGGAAGAGAGCATATGCACTTTTGCACTGGTTAGCAGTGGTAAAGTGCGCAGAGTCCTAACACCAGCAGAAACAGTGTTAGAAAAGTGGAGGGAGGCAGGCAAAAAGTCAGAGGTGACCACCCTAGAGCTGTCAGGTCTTACAACTGCCATTCCGTCTTCTGACAAGTGTACCCTGTCTGGGGTGTACTTTTCTGGACGGCGCGGGTGTATCAAACCATGCCTGATACTTGCCATGCCATTTGCCTTGCAGAACTTGGCCATTTGCCTTGCAGAACTTGGCCACTATTATTCAACGTTTGTCTGGAATTGTCGACTGCTCCTTTACATGCCATGCCACTTGATCCTGGGGATCATCTCTGACCAAAGTAATGTGGTGCTGCCTATTGCCCTTGCTGTCTCAGTAAGCCCTAGTAGAATGTCCTGTTAGAGGTCTTTCCAACCCAGCTGTGCCAGATCATTGCCCCAAGTGTAGTAATAAAATATCTTGGGATCAGGAAGCGGATGCCCTCAACCTGTCCAATGTTGCTGACAGCTGACTCCATCTCATGCCAGAGTACCCCCCCATCTGATGCTCGTGGTAACCAGCGCTCCGGCCTGCTTGTTGCCGCCATGGGTCCAGCATGACTGCATCCTGCGGAGGATTGAATGCCCGACTACTCAGACTGTCCTAGGTCGGGACCCTGTCAAAATTAGCATTCAAAATAACACATACAGCCATCAGCATCGTCCGTACTCCACCTCAAGTTAAAACTACATTAGCTGAGGCCCCACATAGGACCTATAAGCATTGGAACGCCATCTCTCACCTCTTTTATTTTTCCACAGAAAACCATGTTGTGCTGCCATTGTGGCTGCTCCTATCCTGAAAGAGTGGGACCTGAAAGCTGAGGGGGGAGGCCTGCCTGACCCAGAGCCTTGCTCATGATCACCAAGAATTGAAACCTACTTAACAGTTCTTCATTAGCATTTATGAAGAGTGGGCCGGGCTCGTGGGGCGCACCTCCAAATAAATGTTGAGGCATCACATGAGGCAACATCTATGGTCTTCTATTCATTGCAGCTTCACTCAGGTTCCTCTTCCCATTTGGTCTGTCTTGGAACTCCTGAGCAACAGTTCCATATTTTTCCCATCTGATCTGACATCCTCCCTTTGTATACAAGGGGCGCCTATATCCTTTTTGGCTGGGGACACCAGTTTGCTTACCCTGAATGTCCAGAAAAAGGCCAGCGTGAAAGCTGCTCTAAATAAGGTAAACTCATATGCATTATTCACCAGACCCCGTGAACCCCCCACTATTTTGGTCAGTTTTTCAAAATCAATTGGGCACCTAGCATCTTGGTTCTTCCATCTCTAAATGCTTCTACCCCTTTATGAATGTCTTGATGTAGTGTAAGCATTCGGTTTGCTGCCTTCCTGCAACTTAGAAAAATATGCAACCGCTGACAGGTGGGTCTGCGCCCAGGATTTAGACTTCTTTTGTTTGAAAATCCATTCAATTAATCACTTCGCCCCCTTCTCTGTGCCCACTGGGTCCTCGAATTACTGCAAATGCCCCACCGGCAAGGCTGTGTCCGCGTATTTCTTGTACCGCTTCACTGTCCCAGGTGCAGGGACTTGTTCGATTGGAAATGTGAAGTTTGTTCTGTCAGGTCCCACAGATCCTCTGGAAAGGGGGTCATCATCTGCTGTGTGTGCGGTGCTAGCCTTCTGAACCTGGACATCTGGGAAAGAGAGAGTGCATCTGCAAATTAGTTCCTCTCCCCGGGACATGGCATGCCCTGATGTCAAGGTTCCCCATTAACTGTAAACTCATGAGCCGCCTCAGCAATTTTAGTGTGTCTGGACAGCTGTTCCCTTGACTATTGCCTGCACCACCCCTTTGTTGTCAGACCACAGTGTAATTTTCTTGTTTTTTTAGCCTGTTACCCCAAACTGTCAGTGCAACCACTATGGGGAACAACTCGAGGAAGGTTATGTTCCTTGTTATTCCCAGCTCATGCCATCTCGTAGGCCACTACCCCACCCACGATTCACTCCTTAGTATTGCCCCGAAACAGTGACGGCCTGCTGTGTCAGTGAAAAGGGTTGTTTTGCTGTCACCCAACCCTCTCTCAATATAAGGAGACCCTCAAATTGAGCTAGGAATGCATCCCACACAGCCAGGTCTCTCTTTACATCTTCTCCCAGTTGGGTGTGGTGGTGTTTTTCCCACAGGCCTGCTGTTAGTCTAGTTAAGTGTCTGGCAAACACACGCCCGCTGGGAGGATCCTAGCCTCGAAATTGAGTTTCCCTATTAGCCACTGCAGCTTCCATAAAGTGCCTTTGTCTCTCTTGCACATGGCCCCAATCTCCTTGCTTATTTCATGGACTTTTGACTCTGGATGTGTGGCTATCCAGTCCAGCTCAGTCCCAAGGAAAACCAAATTAGTAGTAGGACCCACTGTTCTGTCCTCAGCCAAGGAAACCCCCAGCTCTGCAGCATGCTCCTGGAAAGCCTTCAGTGTGTACTTACAGTCCTGCATTCCTGCCTTCCCTATAAATAGGAAATCATCCAAGTCGTGGAGTTTACCCCTTGCTGGTTGCCGTTGGTGTAATGCCCACTCCAGGAAAGTGCTGAACTTCTCGAAATAAGCACAGGATATAGAACAACCCATTGGCATTACTTTGTTCACATAAATCTGGCCATTGTGCTGAAAACCCAGTAAGTGGAAACTGGGTGCACAGGTAGGAGTCTGAATGCGGAATCGATGTCGGCCTTCGCGATGAGAGACCCCTTCACTGCTGCCTTAACAATGTCTATAGCATCTTCAACTGTAGAGTAGCGTACTGAGCAAGCCTCGGGGCTAACCCCGTCATTGACTGATGCACCTAACAGAAAAGAGAGGTGTATGAGTCTAAATTGACCTATTTCTTTGGGCACTACTCCTAAGGGTGAAATTACCAGGCCCTCGGAAATGGAGTGGAAAGGGCCCCGCTATGCAACCCTGCTCCTTTCTTTCTCAATATTTGCTTGGACTACTTCCAGGTGCTCCAGGGACGATTTCAAGTTCTTCCTGCCCCCTCCCGCCCTGTGAAGGATCCCTCGAGAGGGAGTGTAAATCCTTCCTCAAAACCCTTCACTAACAAACTAGCATCCTTCTTGTTGGTGTAATCATTGGCCAGCCTTCTCAAAACATGTGTATTTATGGTGGACCTCGCTAGCTGTAAATGTTTCTATTCTCTAAAGTCCCCCCAGGGCTCCATCCTCTATGAGCGCTTCTTTTTCTTTTCTTTCTTTTCGGAATCGTGCTTGTTGTGCCTGTATCCTGACGCTGGCTGGTCACCCCCATAGACTGAGTAGACATGACGGGCTTTGCATGCCGCTCCCCACGAACAGTCGTCAGTCTCATATTTCCAGCGAATTGCTGGCGGGCCTTTGTCGAAGGGCTGTTTCCATCCTTGAAGAGGCTTCTGTCTATGCCATTGTCTACACCTGTCATGCTTGCGCTTAACTTGGAATGAACAAAAGGGTTGCTCGCACTTCCCTGCCCATGCTTTGACTTCCTTGGCTATCATCATTCTGTGTATGACACGTCTTCCTCGTTCCATTCCATCTCGGAGTGTGCCTGCATCTTAAGACTGAACCCCTTATCATATTCCAAACGCACGTCACCTGGAAACTGCCTGTGTGCCTCATGTATTTTTTTTATTCATATAACCACAAGTCTGCGGTGCAGTAGGGGAATTTCTCAACTATGACACTTGCCATTATCCCAAATGCATTCAATGAACTGTTGAAATTCCTCTCTCTTCTGGCTCTTTTTCTCTCTTGTCTATCTTCCTCTTTTTTATTGCTTACAGTCAGGTCTAGCCCTTCTATCTGCATTTCCAATCATGTACAAATATCAATAAACTCCCTCCTCCAAATTCACTCTTTGACTGCCAAAGGGATGAGATCTGCCAGAACTATTGCTTAGCAACCATTGATGGATGCCCTAGTGATGCCCTTACATAGGCCTCTGGCGCTTGACCCCTTGTTTCCGTGTTTTTCTGGGATTGTGCACAATTAACCCCGTGTTATCCCATGCTGCATTTGGAGATGATATATTGACCTGTATGGGGTCCTCTTTTTCCCCCGGTGGTGACTTGTGCGTTCAAGTGCCACCCACCCGTTAGCCCTTGCCCCTGTTCTGAGCTTCTACTGAACAATATGGGTGCAAATGACTTCAAACACTCTTTCACAATTTCGCTGAAATGCTCATCCTTTGCTGTCTTTCTACTGGCTTCTCCAATGGGACCCTCGGTTGCTAGGCTGGCTGCCTGCAGCTGATTTGTGCGCAATGCTGCTGCTTGGCTGATGACATTTGTCGGTGCCTTCTCTCACCTTTGAAGCTTCCTTGGTCTGGGCCGCTCCTCTGTTTTGGTGGGGGGCCAGTCAACATCCTCCACTGTGCCTGCAGGCGCTTCATCCTGTTGATCGCCACGCTCCTCATGCAGCTTCTCTTCCAGCTTGCTCTTAACCACTCTTTGTCGTTATCATGCTTTTCTGCTTCCACCCATAGCCTCTGTTATATTTCCTCCATCTCAATCAGGTATTTATTCGGACCCTGCTGGTCCATGACTTGAATTTATGCCTGGGTTCTTTGCATGCCTATATCGTTTGATATTAGCCACAATGGTAATGCCTGGTTGAGTCTTCTGAAATGTATATAGGACTGTCCAGGAGTCTGCCCTGTTTGCCCTTCATTATTACTTTTGGTTTTTGAGATGAACCAGTCAACCGCCCCTTTAAGAGCTATTTGGGTAAAAAACAAATCCACCTCCCCTGTAAGAGCTGCTTCCCGTTAAGGTTGTGTTCCACACAGAAGGGCAGGCTCCACACAAGAGGCAGGCCTTTGGAAATCATTGACGATGCCCTGACAATAAGAAAGTCCTGTCGCACATGACCGATGCAGTGCTTGGCCCCCGGATCTCCTGGTGGGTACACCCCTGGAAATGCAGTGCCCAGGTAGGTCCCTTGTGATCATTCGCACAGCATTTGATTAGTGTGTTGGGACAAGTTACAAACGTAAGACCCAAGCAAGGGCAGAGTCGTGTTGCGCCGAATGGGCAGTCCTCTTCACTCCCACCCTACGATGAGTGGGCATGTGCAGCATGTAGAGCAGGGGCAGAGTCGCATCGCCCTTACCAGGCAGTCCTCTGTCTCTTCAAATCCATCAATGTGGGTGCGTGCAGTGTCTTGTAGCTTTTTCGAGGGCAGAGTTGTGTTGCCCCGACCGGGTAGTCCTCTGCACTTTACACTCTGCTGATGTGGGCACAAGGCCTCTTCTTGCTTCTTCTTGGGCAGAGTTACATCACACTGACCAGGCGGTCCTCTACCCCCATTAAACTTCAAAGGAGGGAAATGACCACAGGCACACCTCGCCTCAATGAATTGGCACGTGTAGCATCCGAGTTTCCCAAGGGAGGGCAGAGTCATGTTGTCCCGACCAGACAGTCCTATGCCTTGAACGCTTTGATAGCTCCAATCACCTCTGCATTGCCTGTGGATGCGTGCAGCACTCCAGCACCCCAATCGTCAGGGGTGCACTGCCTCACAAGGGCAGTCTTATGTCCTCCACCCCCCGATGTTGATTAAGATTGCTGGGATGAGGCACCTCCCAGTGGACCGATTGTACGTTCCAAAGAGTCTGACCACCATGCTGTCTTGTCTTCATGTGTGTGCTCCTGGAAAAAGAGAGGGGCAACACGCATGGCATATATGCCCCCCAACATACCCTTGCAGGTTCCCTACGTGGTTATCCCATTGGGGGTTCAAATGATACCTGTGCCCCCATTGGCCCCCTTCGCACCAACTTTAGTGAGCTCGCTGCTCTTGCTGGAGGGGGCATGGAAGGGGATTGATGAGGCCACCCGGGAGGTCCCAAAACTGGTTAAACCGATCCTTGCAGGTCCCGAGCAGACCTTAAGGTGCCGGCCCTCGAGGCCCCCTTCGGGGGCAGCCTTTGCCATTTCATCTGTTTTGTGGCTTTTCTTGTAGTTATCCGTTCTGTCCCAGCATCAACCCCCTTCACATAGGTGCAAGATGCAAAACCACTATGTCGCACAGGCTGTTGCCAGCTTTTCATGCCTACTGGCTATTTAAATAGGATATTTGCACACACTAAACAACAACTGTGTTCTTCAAACAAAAATACATGCACAGTAAAGAGGCTGTATTTGATCAGAATATCCTCTTCTGACCTGTGTTTCCTATTTTTGAAAGTAATTCTTGTAATTTCATCCCCCCCAGCCAAATAAAGGGGGCATGTCTTCCTCTAAACCGAGGCTTAGTCAGGCAGCACAGTATAACTAGACAGCAGTATCTTAGCACAGACATGGGGGGAACATTACCACATCACTTCACTGAAATCATTTCAGAAGACCGTTTTGGTTTTGGTTTACATTCATCCATCCACACCAATAGTTCAACCATTAAGTTGCCTATTTCTGAACTATTATGTCCTTCAAGGCCTCCCCCCTTGCCCGATCCAAATTCAGCTTCCTAGGCTCTCTAGTCTAGTTATTCTTCACCCCTCTCCTTGCCCCCATCTGGTGCTACCTCCCCGGCACCCACCTCGTTGTGGTTTTAAAAAAAGCAGTATGACACAAGCAATGGTGGCAGGGGCATAGTGCATTTTTTTAACAGCCATGCTGTCCACCAGCACACTCCCTCCCATTGACTACCCCCAACCGTCCTCTATTTCACAAACCCCACCGAATAACAAAGCCAATAGCTCACCCAGAGGCGAGACCTATTGGCTTTGCCATTGCTTGTTTAATTGTAGAAAAACAGTTCCCCTACTTTGTGTGAAAAGATAACCGTTCTCAGAGGGTCATTTCCGACAGCTAAAATGCTTCAGCTGAAATGTAAGGCAGGAAGTGTCATGTGCTGTAAAATCGAGGACAGGCAGATGGCTAAATAAGCCTTCTTGCCAGGATGCCTGCTTCCCTGAAAGAAATGTAAATGTGTGCAACTGGTCAATCTGCAAGTGTAGAGGGTGCTTGAAAGCCCATATTGCCTTTATTGATGGAATCACTTGAAGCTTCCTGATGACACATATTTATACTTTTTGAATGGTATTGTAAGGGAGCTAAGCTGTGACGTGTGTGCTCTTAAAAGGCAATAATAAAAAACATTTGCACTACTTACAGTCTAGGTATTACTAAAACCCATATTTTGGACAGTGGTGGTTCCTCAGAGGAGCGTCGCCACCCCCTGCCGGCATCAGCTGCAAAACTTTAAAAAAAAAATATATATATATATATATATATATATATATATATATATATATATATATATATATATATATATATTTATTATTGTTTTATTTTTAAAGGGGTGGGCCATGGGGGATGACAGAGATGGAGAGGGAGTGTTATGCGCTCCCCTCAGTGTGCATGTGTGTTTGGCCAGCAGTTCAGGATGGCCAAACACACATGTGCACTGAGCTCTCTCCAACCTGGCACTGTGTTGCCAGGTTGGAGACAGCAGGTAAAGGCTCCCAGTCTGTTATTCTCTGCTCACACACTTAGGATTTCTTTAAATTGCAATGATTTCCTAATAAACTGTATTTATATTTGGCTATAATCTGTCAGTACCTGTTCTATTAACCATGTTCATTTTCAATACCGAATATCTAACCAAATTGAAGAATATAAATATGCAATCAACTCCTCTGGGACTCTCCTACAATGTATTCTCAAGAGGTGATTTATCCAATTCTTCTTTTTCGTTTAATCTGTACCATACCTGATAGGTATACCTTGGCATCATCCTTTGTCTTTCCACATTACTGTGGGTGTTTTGGATGAGGTAGTTCTCTCAATTTTCCATAAACTAATTTCACAGTTATAGTTTCACAGCCCTGAAAAAGCCCCAGGTAGAGATTCCCTAGGGGGCGAAACACGTGTTGGCTTTTTTTTCAAGTGTACACTAATAAAGATCTTCTGGATTTCCCACTTGGATTCCGTGTATCAATCTTAAAACCTAAAATCGGCATATACAAGTTTGGAACTTACATACTGGCTATATAGTGCGTTTATCAACCTTTTGTAGTCACAGGCTCTCAGTCTGCCTGGAAGCGCAAAGGCGGGGCGCTCAGTCCAATCCTGAACCTGATCTCCTGCTGTCAGCAGCATGATAGCAGCATTAGGATTGGCCACAGGACAGGCTGTGAGCCTGCGCCTTCAGTGCAGCCTGAAGTCCGGTGATACGTCGGGAAGTCAGGCACGTTTAAAAAAAAAAATGTTTTGTTTGTTTTGTAGTCTCCCATGCCCTCCCTCCGCCACACGCCACCCCGCCACTTTACACTGCAGCGAGCCATAACTGACTATGGAAGCACTTTTAAACCCTTTTGCACCTTTTGTAGCAGTCTGTCTTATACTCTGTGTAATGCAAGTTTAAAATAATGACTTACATGTTATGAGTGCTTTCTGTCGCAGACTAGGGCCTTTTAGCACTAAACATACCCAAGTCATTATTCTCAACTACACTAACCAGGATTCAATTCTGTGGCTCTCTGGTGTAGTGCATTAACTAATAGTGGTTTCATAATGTACAATAGTGTATTTCTGCCTGATTAACGTAACGTAATTTGATTTTATTTTTCATTTAAGGTCTGTGCTATTTTATGTGTAGTTACCTGAGGGTGAAAGGCCGAAAAAAGTTACAGAATATTTTGTTTTTTCAAGCCACGCCTGTGACCACGCCCCCACGCTCACCTACCCCACCCCTATTGCGCACAGCATCATAGTTCCCATACTTTTTTAATGCACCTCGACCACTGCCTATAAAAGTGTTATAAAATGAAACTCTTACGACTGTGTGTTAAAGTATTTGTTAACTCCCCTGGAACCATTCCGTGAACAGAACATTTTGAATAAACTGTTTCTCTTACATGTCACTTTACTACTGTAACTCTCTAATCCTGTTAAAAGGTAACGCAGCTTTTGAACTTTAAATATTTACACTTCAAGAAAATCGATTCAACTTGGTTTTAAAGTTCTAAACTAATGCTTCCCAACACTGTTGAAAGAAAGTGTGGACTAATAACTCTTTAGCTGCCAAAGGCACTGTTTTTCTTTCCAAGTAAAGTCCTTCAGACCGCCAGCCCGTATTTTGTTTATACATTAAGTGCGCATCTTGGAGGTAATGCAGGCCACTCTCTGCCACTTTCCCCCTCTTGGTCAATTCCCTGGCAACAACCTCACTGAAGGAAAACAGTGCAGCACCTACATGAGGAAAAAGTTCTGAAAAATGCATCAGCGACAGGCATGAACACAGTTGGCACGCTACATAAAAACCCCAAATAAAAAGATGTAGATTGTAAGTCAGGTTTGGGGTAATGTTAGGGGAGGCACCTCTGAATAAAACAAGCCTTGGAAAACTCAATAGGTTTCATCTATGCCAAATCTACTGGCTTTGTCAATGTTTTTTTTCCATGTTACACAGCAGTTGAGTCGCTGTGAAACATGACTTAAAGTAAACAAAACACGCATTTGCAATGCAAGGGGTCTCGCGTTTACTCGAGTTAAAGCTATAACTTTGTTAACTCCTAATCGGACTTTTCTTGACACATAAACTAAAAAGTAAAAAAAAATCACATGAGCGAGCCGACGTCCGTCATGAGGGCAGAGCAAACACACAAAGGGAAACAGAAGTTCGCTTGCAGTGAAATATATTGGCAAAAGTGTAATTATCCATCTTTCCCGCAAAAGTGCAAATATCCATGTAATCGGCAAAAGTGCAAATATCCATGAAATAAAGTAGTCCAGAAACGGTGCTGAAAACACAGAGCCTCGCATGTTTTCAGTAGTTGGCCCGTGTGCTCGAGGAGGGCTAAACGCTGGAAAAGGCATGACGTATGCATGCCTTTCATTAATGAAATGAAGCGAACGGTAAAAGGCAAGCCCACAACCAACCAAAATGATAGGCCTCACATGGGCGTGGTTACAAGCCCGTAGAGAGATAACAATAGGAACCGAATGCTTTGCGCTCGACCCTAAAGAGCGCAATGGCGCTGCCAGCATTGGCGGTGTCATAGCACTTTTTTAAAGGAATAGGATCCCTGAGGCAGTTTAATGCACAGTGAACATTCTGCAAATGGCTTCATTCGAAGGAATATCCAGAGGGTCCACAAAAGATTGAGTGGAGAGAAGGGAAGCAGGCAAAAGAAAATACAGGAGAGTAGCAGGACGTCTCAGGAGCAAACAAGCAACCTACCTGTAAGGTACTTCAGAGCCGTATCTAAGTAGTAAAAAAGAACCATAAAAATGTTCGTGCCATAAAAAGACAATTACATATCTCTGCCATACCAGACAAATAAATATCTCATATTGCCAAAGCAACAACACCTGAGTAGATGGTGGGAATGTGTAAAGCAGAGGCTGTCTGCCCCTTGCCTTCATTTCAAAGCCTTTGTTTAAGCCAGTGCTAGTAAAGTGAATTATTTATGGTAAGATGAATGAGGCTATGTTCTATTTTCATCCCTTGCAGGAGAGTACTCTGAATCGGGCTCCGAGCTATCAGCTCAGATGGTTTTTAAGCCTGATAAAAGCATTCCCTGGCATCAGTCAGTCCGCTGGTCAGAGACCGGAGTTGCATGCTCCTGGGCCTCAAAGAATACAGGGTTGCACCAGGATGCTCTTGATATAAACATATTTATTTATATGTTTCAAGGGATCACTTTGCTGATTGGCTATCAGCCCAAGTATGGCCTAAATTAAAAATTAAAAAGTGCTATGATGCGCTTAATGCTGACTGCTTCATAACCCTATTTTTTTAAAACTTTAAGCGGGGATAAAGAAGAGGGACTGCAGTGACATGCATTCAAAGAGTGCATGTTGAACAGTAAAAATGAAGTACGTCCATGGCAGGAACCTGCAGTGTAATGACAATGGGCACCAGAAGTGGTACTTGGTCCAGGCCCCACTGCAGGATGGCTTGAAGATCCAAGCCAAGGAGGAGGTGCTGACCAATAGTAAGTATGGAAACAAGACTGACCTAGAAGCCAGGTGAGAGCCAGCCAGTGGTAAGTAAAAGGAAACAAGAGCGGCATGGGAGTCAACCAAGTAAGTTAAGGAAAGTAATGGGTAGGAAAAAGCCCCTTTTAAGCTTTTATTTTAGCAGCAAGAGATTTCCCAAGCACAGTGCAAGCGCTGTGTAGGGGAAACCTAAAAACATAACAATAAGAAGAAATGAGGGAAACATCCCAAGTTACAAGAAACACAAAACTCATGGATAAGCAAGGCTTTTGGGGCCTGAAAAAGAGAAGGGATGCATGTCCAATCTCTGATTACAGGTCATGATTTGCCTCCACAGCTGTGCTTCCATTGGGCCTGAAGGAGTCTGTTGCTCAGTGTAGCGGAAGGAAAGAGTATAGGGTGGTAGAAACTAAAAACAAAAAGATAGGTAAAGGAACCAGGGGTGTAGCTACCATTGGTGCAGCAGGTGCAACTGTACCTGGGCAGAGAGCCCTAATGATTGCTGTATTCAGAATACCAACAGCAGTCAAAGGGACCTTTTTTCTTGCTAACACTAGGACCCATGACATCCTTGCATGCTACTGAGAGAAACATGTTGGAGTAGTAAAGCAGGCATATAGCGGAATGGGAGCACCACCTGCCTTCCTGTGATGTATTTTTCTAGAACTATTTTGAAAAAATTCATGTCCAAGTTTCAAAGAAATATCAGTATTCATTCCCATTCTGTCATCAGGCAAAAACATTTCCCCCATTTTGTCTGATTACTCAGTCACCTCACCAAATATAACCATATTGAATCAAAAAGATTTGTACCATCTCCGTTTGTGTAACAGTAGCCTGCACAGCTGAAGTGTCCAGACTTGTCTCAACATGACTAGAGTACATTGTTGGCCCTGACTCATGACAACAAATTCTGTACATAAAGGACAACCACAATCGTGCACCTTTAAAACAATTTAGCAATACACACCTTCTACTGCATTTCCACACCTCGCTGACCATCTCATACTCAGCCAAACACATCACAACTACAGCAAAGCTTAGCAAAAATAGATTAATCTGGCTGCACCTGAAAAAATACCTTCAGGACTTGTGTGAAACCGAACCCAAAACCGATCTTCTTGATTACAACTTCACTTTTTCCTACTAACAGTAATTACATCCATAAGTGTTAAAATGCCAAACAACCAACTTCAAAGAGCAACTCCTTTCTCAATTATAAATGTCAAACACATCTGGAATACTTCTCTCTCAAACATCATCCATGGCAATAGTGGCAAACCACATAAATGTGACTAATCATCACTAACATACTTGTATGACTGGTGGAAACAAATAGGTAACCACAGAAAACCTAAAACTTGCAAAGACACAGAAGCTACTCTCTGAAGAGCGGGAGACCAGTGCTTTGGACCCTGAATAGTTTATATATATTCCAGGAACTCTTTACCCTTAAACAGCCACCTAACCACCGCCAGACATACAGAGCTCTTTCAAAGATCACATCTAAAGCCAAGCATTTGATTAGGACTGGGACCACCATTGAATATAGATGGCATCCATCACTCTCAAGATCCTCAAATATAAGTAATTTCCTAAATAACTCTTTCCGAGGGCCTCAAAGCTGATGTCAAAACCAATTGTTACCAGCAACCCTGTTAGCTGAAGTGTGTTTGCTCCAAGTTTATATGCATACAATAACAGTTTGGTTTAGTGAATCAATGACTAGACTCATCATTTCACTTTCCCTGAACAAGGTCCATTTGTTTGTAGGTCAAGGATCATGTATTGTACTTTGTATCTGATCCTGGGCACCATCTTCAGGAGAGTGATCTATTATTTGTAGCAGACTTGCTAGCATTACAGTTATTTAGATATCGAAACATTCTAATTTATTGCTAAATGTATTACGTTAATGCTGATGATAAATAATGTATTTCTGGAGATAGGGCAAAGGATAGGGAGAGACCTGCGGATGTCTTTGCCGGAGCATTTTCATAGTTCACAGGAATAAATACCGTTTGAGTCCAACGGCTTTTTGGACCCTGCATAAGGAGTGATAAAATGATTACTAAAATTTCAATACAAACCAATTAAGTTACATAGTTTGAATAATGTGGCCATACAAGGGAAACTCCAGTTAGGAATAAGGTTAAGGGGTTTATTACAAACTTAACCTCAAAGTCATGTAGACAATTCGCAAGACAAAGTTATAAGGATACATAGTCACCAAGGATTGTCCAAGGCAATGAAATAACTTCAGGCAAATTAACACTAAACACTCAACAAGAATAAAGCAAAACATCAATAAGATTATATGAGATACAGAAATCAAACACTGCTCAAGGTTTAGCATGCATAAGGTCAATGTTAAGTCAGCAAAGTGATAATTTAGCTGGGTACAGGGAAAACCCTACACTATCCAAATCAGGGGAATACATGTTTGGGCCAGAACACATGTGGGCAAAAGACAAAAAGAACAAAAAGGACAAAAATAACTTGAAAAAAGATAATCTTGGGCAACAAGCTACTAACTAGGATGGGCAAAGTATAGGTAAAATGGGAAAGCATCAGCATGTCAGAAGCTCAATCAAGACTCTTTTGCAGGGGTTAAAAAGAAAAAATATCTAAACCTCAGTTAGAAATCTTGATGGGGCAGCGAGGAAGATACCTCTCCAAGGGGCTCAGCATGCAGGGTTTTTCATCTCTTCAGAGAGAGGTCTCTCCAAAGGAAAATTCTGAACAATCTCTGACCAAAGGACAACTGACCATCAGTATATCAAAGTTCATACAACAATCTGATTTGTCAGGGATGACAATTCATTGTATGTTGAAGGGGCATCATACAATAGAAATAGATCATACAACTACATGTTGAAACTTTAGAACATCTTCCTAGGTCTGTCGTGGGAACAGCATCCATCCATGTAGCTCCATACAAGACTGGAATACATTTTTGGGTTTCTAGTCCACAGTCCAGGATGATCTACATTCAAGGACATTACCTCACTTTCTCTCTATGTATAAAACAATAGGGGTCTTTTACCAAAGCTAATCTCCTAATAGGAACAAAGTCTGAAAGAAAGTTCCACATTGAGGAAACGATTTTGAATTTTCTTCACAATCATGAAATACAGGCCTAGCAGGCCTCTCTTAGGCTAATGCAGGTGAATTAATAGAGCATATTAATACACCAAATAAATCACATTTTGTTTCGCAAACTAAAATTTCGACATTAACAAATCTTCATTAGTATGTAGGTTTCAATAACTTTAAACAAAATAACTCTATTAATACTTCTCTATCAGTATAACGTGGAACTACATTTCTCAAATTTTTGCACACATATTTCAATTATTAATAATTATAATTAGAAGTTCAATATTGTTTCAATACATACTATTAGCCTAGAGTGTAAATTACATTATTATATCATTTTAACCCATCACACATTTAGTTTTACTTCGATAAAACCAGGGTTTCTAACGTTAATCTAAATGAATGCACATCTAAAATGACTTCTCAGTGCATCTTTCTACATTCACATAATTAGTACTTTGATTAACATAATGCATAAACTGTCATGTATAGATGACTTCTGTGACATGAGGGACAGTACTAAAGTTTCTGCTAAATCAGTCCCCTCTTTGATGATGAATCAAGCCATACAAAATACTCCAACTCTCATTCTCAATGAGACAGCTCAAAATTTCAGAGACTTATTTAGGTAAGGTCTTCTGACATTCTCTCAAAATAAAATGAAATGAAATAAAATGATGGACGGAGTGTTGAAACTTTTCAAACACTCACCCCCAGTCACAGATCTGGGTTTAATCTATTGTTACTTTGCTTGCCACGTCACCCCAGTTTGGACCCCGCTATATGCAAATCAGTCTTGACCCTGCTCCCAATGGGAGCCATGCAGCCCGAACTGCCAAGCCAGGTCCTCCCTGGACAGGATTCAAGCATCCTGGTACCGGTTTCAGGGTATCGCCCTTCATCAGCCAGGCTAGCTTGAATCCAGTGGCGTAGCAAGCAAGGGACCCACGTCTGGGCATACCATAGCCACTTAGGGCACACAAGGCAAAATCTGACATTCTCTAACTGCTTGATGTTACAATAATATATACTCCCCCTAGTCTCTATCTCAATCTCCTCTTTGTCTATTCTTCGCTCTTCTCTCTTTCAGATTCTTGAATAATCTGTAAAGCCAAATTGCATCTAGGGCACACAATGCCATGCCAGTTCAGTTCAGGTCAAAAACCATTATTTCAGCTCACCGGCCATAAAAGCACATAGAAAACCAATAAAATATAAATAAGACAAATTTGGTAAGTGCAATAAAATCATAGCACTAAAACTCATGGATACAAACACCCTTTGGAAAACAATCTTAAAAGCATCCCAAAAACTTTAAAATATTTTTGCATTTAATCAGGATACTGGGAAAAATGAAGGTTAAAAGAAATCAGACAAATTCTGGGTCGCTTAAAATTGGGCTAGAAATAATTATACAAATTATAGTTCTTGTGCATCACATATCAAGACAGCAGCACTGGTTGGTGCTCAGGAGAAGCACAAATCTTTGCCCTAGCTTTCCACATGGTCAACAGATAGAGAGTAAATGCACAAATCATTGGCTTGCTGGAGTCTGTTTATAGCATCCTTGTGCAACCTTATAATTGTTAATGCCCATATTCCGACTTAGAAGTCATATCCAGCGATGACTACTATTCTTATCAGCCAGGCAAAAAAACAATGCTTGTTCTAGAATCTCTTTGGGATGCCACAGGCCAGGCACCGGCCGTCATCCGCCCTCTGGGTTTAGGTCCACTTTGCAGTACACAAAGTGAGAGGTAGAGACCCATAGCAAAATAGCAGAAATAAGCACGTAGCTGGAGGGGGCTCTAACTCGTCCAGGAAGTCTTCTCTATTGAAGGAATCTTTAAATGTGAGAAAGACGTCTGTCAGTAAACATTGGCTTGCCTGGGAGTCTATTAGACTTTCTCAATGCTGCCAGTAGGCTGATTTCATTTTGGACTTAGGTGTCAGCCTTGCCTCTCCTGGTGTATTCCACAAAGTTACCAATCCGATCTCACCCAAGGTGACTTTCACAGGTTTTCCCAGGTCAAATGGCCTGGGTTCGGTATCATATACTTCTTTTTGCCTACATACATTTCTAGACCCCGTTCTATACAAAATTTCTCAAAGTGTTCCAGGAGTTTTTGGAGGCCCATCAGGGACTTAGAGAGGAGGAGGGTGTCGGCAAACAAAAGGGCAGGGATCCCCATGTTCGCCAACTTAGAATAGTTACCACTCTGGTCTACAAAAGTAATGTAGCCATTAATATAGAGTGAGAACAACATGGGAACAAATACACCTCTGCTAAAAGCCAATGGTTCTGTCAACTCGCCAGCCTGGCCACACCTAACCTGCACGTAGTAATTGTTGTGCAGCTTCACAATAATATCTCATAATCAACTGGTACCCGTATCACTTTTCAGGACCTGGCAGAGAGTTTGCCTGGGTACTAGATCAAAAGAGGAATGAAGGTCCACAATTATGACGTACAGGGGAACACCCCAGAATAACCAATTTCCAATATAACATCAGGAGCCGGAATACCTGGTCAATCGTACTTGTGGCCTCCCTAAAGACTGCCTGTAATGGAGACATAATATCATTTTCTACTAGCCGTTCGTGTAGTCTACCAAGTATAACTCTACTAAATAATTTTGTGAGCTATCGAGAAGACTAATAGGCCCGTAATTGGCTGGGATTTCACAGCGACCCTTTTTGTATACAGGAATCATTTTGGCCCCAGCCCATGTCGAGGGAAATTGACCCCCGTTCAGCAAGGCGGTAAACATCAGTGAAAAGTAGGGGCTCCATATATTGACCTTGCTCTGATATAGATCCCCAGGAATTTTGCACAGTCCTGGTGCTTTGTTAGGTACGATACCCTCAATGACTAGAGATATTTCCTGGGCTTGAGATTTCATGACCAGTAAAATCAGGCCCAGGAAAAGAGATTTTGGTCAGGGCCTCCTCTATGTTTCCTTCTGCTTCCCTTGTACTCAAGGTTGATTGTCCCTGAGACCCCAACCTCGTCGGGTCACTAGGAACAGGGGTCAATTCTCCCAGCTGTACATACATACTGGAGAAGTGGGCTACCCAATTACTGGCAGAGATATTAGTTTGAATGGAACAAAACCCTTACCTACTACCTGAGGACAACAAATTCCAAAAGTCATGATGATCTTTTTGCTTAGCAGCTGCTAGGAGGCTCTCCTACCTTCCCCACTCTCGTGATTTTTTGGCAGCGGAGAGAACCTTTTTGTGGACGCCCCTTGTTGCCTGGATAAGGGCCCTGTCTTGTGTCTTTATGGTTGCCACTAAATTCGTCGTAGCTAGTCCTGGGAGTAGAAATGCGCTCCACCGGCAGAGTTTGCGGAATTCGGGCACTTTGCACAATGTGGAGCGGCACAGAGTTCCCAAAGTAATTTGAGTTCATTTGCGCATCCAGGGGTAGGTTATAGCGCCCTCAAAGGGTACCATGATACTCCTAGGCTGCTAGCGAGCACGCAGGAGACTTTGGGGGTTATTACAACTTTGGAGGAGGTGTTAATCCATCCCAAATGTGACAGATATACCACCAGCGGTATTACGAGTTCCATAGGATATAATGGACTCATAATACGGCTGGTGGTATATCCGTCACTTTACCGTCACTTTTGGGACGGATTAACACCTCCTCCAAAGTCGTAATAACCCCCTTTGTGTTCGATCACATTGTTTCCAGCCACGTGTGCGAGACTTCGCGTTTACTTGCACTGCTTTCGGCCACAAAGGCAGCCAAAACAGTCCCACTCATGACTGCACCCGGAGAAGATTTTCTACTCCAGATACATTTAAATATAGTCAAAAAGTGTTTTTCTGTTTGCATTTGCTTCTCTAATGGACCCTTCAAGTTGTTTTTTAGACTTAGAAGCTTTTTTTTGTTCAAACAGGAATGAAGTGCCCCAGAGACTCCAACTTCCTGTTCCTGTCCAGCAGGTTCCTCTCAGTACTTTGTCAATCTTCGGGTCACTTTTCACTTGGATTTTGAGGTGGAAGGATCACTCTTTTTGTCTCCTGTATATATCTTTGGATTTAAGAACTTTGTTTTTGTGAAATCACACAAGTAAGTTCAAAACCGTTTGAATAAGGGAGTTGTTTCTTTGCTTGGGTGTGCACAGTATTTCTTTGTACTTTAATTTGATTTAAAACATTTTATAGTGGTGGGTGGTCTGGAGTTTACTTATGAGCCTAATTAATATTTATTTTGCATTTCATTGATTTTTCATCTTTTGTAAAGGAAAATTGTTGCTCAGCTCAATACCTGTCCTTTTCCACATGTTTGTAATATTTGCAATATTATTTTACTATGTGGCCTAGATTCCCAAAGGGCCATTTGCCAGTAGGCAGTAATAGTAGTCATCAGTGCAAGAAATACATATTTCAGTGGTATATGTTTTTAAAACGTTATTTGGGGCAGGCCTGGCATTGGATTAAATTAAAAATGATGGATACTTTTTGCATTTAATTTTTTTTGCAAAAGGTGTACATATTGTGTGGTAATATTTGATGGCATAGGAGGATATGGGTACTGTTGTTGGGAAATATTTATAGCTCAGTTAATTTTCGTGTTTTGTATTGCTAAATTAATGTAAGTGTTTTCTTCAGTGTTACCACCAAGCCTCCCTATGGCCTATGTGTGTGTGTGTGAGGGGGGTATGTGTGTGTGTGTTTTTATCATCGTCCACCATTTGTCTTTGTTCTCCATGCTCTGTGGTCAGAGTCCATTTTGTCTAGTGTATGTCCACAGGCCTGCATGTGTTTTTTGTTCTCCATGCCTCCTTGTTCCATGTTGTTGTTTGATCATTTGGCTGGCACCCATTTTGTTCTTGCGGCCAGTGTTCCTTTTCTATAGGCTTGCATTCGTTCTTTCTTTGTTCCCCATGTCTCTTTGCTCCGAATTAATTTTATTTGACCATGCGGCTGGGAGCCATTTTGTGCATGTAACCAGTGTCCCTTTGCCATAGGCTTGCATGTGTTCTTCGTTTGCCATGCCTCCTTGCTACTTGTTGGCTTACATACAAACATTGTTAATTATTTACCATTTGTTTATTTTAAGTTTATATTTACATTCATTATTACTTTTTCTATTTTTATTGTATATTCTATTATTTTTTAATTCAATTTTTTATTTCATTTTTTATTTTTATTTTAATTTTTGTATTTTTTATTTTAGTTTTAATTTAAATTTTTTATATTAATTTTTAAATTACATTTTTTAATTTCTTGCTCTTTTATTTTCATTTTATTTCATTCTGCACTTTACCTTTATCGATCCATCTACAGCCATTCCTCCATCCACCCATCCACGATAAGACACATAGGGGGTCATTCTGACCCTGGCGGTAAAATCCGTCAGGGCCAACGACCGCGGGAGCACCGCCAACAGGCTGGCGGTGCTCCCTTGGGCATTCTGACCGCGGCGGTACAGCCGCGGTCAGAAACGGAACACCGGCGGTGTACCGCCGGTTTTCCGCTGCCCTGGGGAATCCTCCATGGCGGCGCAGCTTGCTGCGCCGCCATGGGGATTCCGACCCCCATACCGCCATCCTGTTCCTGGCAGTTTTGGCCGCCAGGAACAGGATGGCGGTATGGGGTGTCGTGGGGCCCCTGGGGGCCCCTTCAGTGCCCATGCCATTGGCATGGGCACTGTAGGGGCCCCCGTAACAGGGCCCCACCAAGATTTTCAGTGTCTGCCATGCAAACACTGAAAATCGCGACGGGTGCAACTGCACCCGTCGCACCCCTTCCACTCCACCGGCTCCATTCGGAGCCGGCATCCTCATGGAAGGGTGTTTCCCGCTGGGCTGGCGGGCGGCCTTCTGGCGGTCGCCCGCCAGCCCAGCGGGAAACCCAGAATACCGCGGCGGTCTTTTGACCGCGCAGCGGTATTCTGGCGGTCCCAGCCAGGCCGGTGGCTTCCGCCGCCGGCCGGGGTCAGAATGACCCCCATAGTTGCGCTACAGCATTCAGTTTCTCTAGGTGTATAATAATTGCATTTCTTCCTGGACACCCCGGCTGCAGAGCATTGCAGACAAATCAGCAGCATAATTCATTTTTTTAATGATTATTCCATTCGCCCTGGACCACCTTGGTGCTATAGGTTTTTTTAAGGATTATTCTGTTTACCCCTGCACTTCTCTCTGACTGCCCCCGGTGTCTTCTGTAAAACAGATGGATATATCGCAAAAAGCTATATCTGCATGTTGTGCTGCCTGATTTGAAATGAAATTTTATGGTGTGGTGGTGTGGTTTGACTTTACAATATTTGATTACATTGTTATTTTTCCACATAAGTATCCAGTCTCACTAGGATTGCATTTGTCTGTGCTATTTCAACCTTCAACAATGCTACCTTTCACTAACTACATGTTATTCTTGCTTGGTTGCTTTTAGGTGCACAAGAGAAGAGACCTTGCATCACCTGCAGTACTGCCAAAGAGAAGGTATTACACTTACTACAGTCCTCCAAACTCTTCTGCTTCTGCATCTTAGTGCCACTGCCAACTTAGAGCTTAAGATGGCCCAAAATTAAGTTGCTCCCAGGAAAGTAGCCTGTGAGAAGAAAAAGCTTTCCACAGTGACGTGCCAACCGCAACCTTTTTCGGGAGATGTGTGCCTGCCACACTGGTCTCTGGAAAGGCACCTGGGAACAGCACTCCTGCATCAACAGCACCACCACAACCCAAGTCCATAGCCATGTCGGTCAGAGAGGCAGGCACAGCAACCATGGTTGATGCCGATGAGCAGTGACGTTGAATTGGATTTGTACCTTTTGCAAAGTAGTACCCAATCATTTCAGGAAACCGAGCAAAATGGACAGCAGCTACAGACAGCAATAGTAGATCTTCCCGAAGTTGGAGCAGAACAGGAGGTCAAGCTTCTTCCTCTTTTAGAAACAATGGCTCCCAGATCTCCAGCAAGGCAAAGGAAGAGTAGTACTCCAAACATCTTCTCCAAGCACAGCTTCTGATGACGATGATAAGGACATGGAGTTGGCACTCGCCCACGAGGTGTTTGGCAAAATACATATATATACTTGTAAGTGTGTACATACATATATTTATATATGCACACATATATACATATATTTGTATGTGTGTGTGTATATATGTATATAGGTTATAGGGATGTTCTAGCTAGGTTTTGAATGTACTCATACAAAACCATAGAAATTCAGCAGTTATAGTTAGAGTTCTTTGAGTAACTATAACTCGTGCCCTAAGGTAACTATAACTCACGCTCTTGCCATGCACAGTTTTCTTATCAATAATGTTATTAATTTGCAGTGATATCAAAGTTGCCATACAAGATCTCATCAATGACAAAATATGTAGAGTAATTAGCTGTGTATGGCGAAGGCACAAGTTATAGTTACCTTAGAAGGTTACAAGAAGGTTATAGTTAGGTTTCGAATTTACTCGTACAAAACCATAGAAATTCAGCAGTTATAGTAAGAGTTCTTTCAAGTAACTGTAACTCGCCCCCTAAGGTAACCATAACTCGTGCCTTCACCATGCACAGCTAATTACTCCATATATTATTATATCATTGATGAGATCTTGTATGACATCCTAGATATTATCACTGCAACATTTGCAATAAAAGTATTGATAAGAAAACTGTGCATGGCCGGGTCGCACGTTATAGTTACTTTAGGGGTCAAGTCAGGGCCAGCTTTAGGACTTGTGGTGCCCTGTGCGAAAGTTTATTGTGGCGCCCCCCATCCCATGACGTCCTTGGTTTCACTCACTACGACCTGGTAAAGGCGTTAAAAGGAGGCGTCCATTGGTTACAATGGGCCTCTAGATGCTTTGCAGGATTAGCATCAACATTTTTGTGGCTAAACCTGAAAAGCGCTGGACTAGCATAAAAAATTCTGATGCTAGTACCCTAAATACCGCCATGGTGTGCCGTATTTTAAATATGATGCAGACATGGTGGCATTGGGGAGGGCCCTATGGGATGCAAGATAAGTGGTGCAGCACTGTGTGCAGCGGCACTTTTTTAAAATATGCCCCATACGGCAGTACTTAATTTGTAAATAAAAAGGTGCCAGTGCTCAAAGCCCTCCTCTTAAACACGAGCCTGCTACAATTAAATCTGTGATCACTGAAAACAGAGACAGCATAATCCTAAAGCCATCCCAGGCCTCTTCAATCCATTTACAGGCACTCCCTGACCATTCAGCTCACTCTTGCGGATTTCTGCTTTTTCCCATTGTGGCACTTTTTTGTTTTTATCTTCCTCTCTCTTTCCGATGTGTGTCTTTTTCTCGCAGTAAATGCTTGAGGCAGAAAAATAAGCACTGGTCCTCAAAAATAAGTGCTGGTGCTCTGTACCGGAAACAACAAGCACAAATTAAGCACTGCCATAATGGCATATTTAAGAGCCCCTAGTGCCATTCTAACGCCACATTAGTTCTCGTTTTTTTACACTAATGTGGCATTAGAAGGCCAAAAACGCTGCACCATATTTACAAAGAGGTGCAATGCATTTCACCACTTTGTAACCCTTTGTGCTACATTATGCCTGCAAGAGGTATCTTGACATTTTAATTTCATGAGGGCTAGACTCACAAAGAACTTTTCAACAGGTGCTTATAAATCGCAAGTTTCGGAAGTTATGGCTAAACACAGCCCCCCCCTGGGGTCAGCGCCTGGTGCGGTCAGCGCCTGGTGCGGTCAGCGCATGGTGCGGTCGCACCGCTTTCACCACCCAGAAGCCTGCCCTGCGCCAAGTTATAGTTACTTGAAAGAACTCTGACTATAACTGCTGAATTTTTATGGTTTTGTTTGAGTAAATTCAGAACTTAACTATAAAACTTCCCTTTAACCTTTGGTGTTTTTTCAGTATATATATATATATATATATATATATATATATATATATATATATATATATACACACACACACACACACACACACATGTATATATATATATGTATATACATATATATATTGTATATATAGTTTATACTTATCTGCAAAATGCTTATATTTTTGTTGAAAAGGCATGCTTGGTAAAGGTATATGCAAGGTAAAAACTTGTGTGGTAAAGGCATATGCATGGCAATGGTTGCGTTGGAAAGGCATGCGTGGTAATGGCATGCGTGGTTCCGTCATACAACCATTGCACCTTAGAATTTATCTACCCAAGTGGTTAACAGTTAACCTTTGTTTCCACCTTTAAGAAAACTCCTCCAGATGTTTTTGAACCTGATGTTGGTGTTTAAACCTACGTATACTCTCCAGTTCCATTTAAGATACATACATGAACTGAAAAAGTGATGTCCCAAAATTAACTGGCAAAATCGTGATCTGTATTGAAACTTCTGTAGTCAACTATTCAAAAAGAGGTCTACCGGCAGGGGAACCTAATAACTTCCATTACTCAGTCACTTGGCAGGCAAACCTAATAGCCTTCATTACACAACCACTCAAGCAGCTGAGAAATGACTGGTATAACTCTTGACAAATTTTTGACTACAGAGGATACCACCTCCTTCCAGGCAATGGAGTGTTAGTTCCTTATAGTCAGGAAACGATGACCAGAATATCCGTCACCTTTGTGATGGATTAACCCATTTGCCAAACTGTAAATCAGGCCCCTAGTGTTAGAAATGGAAGATAGGGATTCCCCCTTCCCCTTTTTTGCCCCTGGTGAGTGCCCCTGACCGGTACCAGCATGTATGCGGGCAGAAACATGTTGGCACAATATGGATGGTTTGTTAATTTTGCCAGATCACCATCCACTGCGTTGTATGGTTTTATCTGTACCCAAGGTACCCTCTAATAAAGGTATCACCCTGGGTTTACCTTAAGGTATTTTTATTCTGTCTGGATCCCATCACGTCCAGTAATTTTTATCAAGAACGCCACCATAATGAGGTTGGGTCCTCCCTGATAGTACTTTACTACCAGGGTGGGATGAGGTCACCGATTATGAAGCATGCCACCTCATCCAATCTAACTGGCACTGGAATGATGATATATCCCATCATGATTTAAAGTAGGGGGTGTCTGGTTGTTGGTGGTAGACTACAGCACGTGGTAAGGTGACAATGATTCCCAACAAGAAAAGGAGATTACAATATTCTATATTTCTGATTACAGACCCCAGAGTGGGTTCACTTCTCATTTGCCCACTTAAAACTGTTCAATGTTTTAGCCCCATTGGCGATACCCAAAAAACTCAAAAAACTCAAAAAACCCAAAGCAACCCCTGAAGACCTCACAAACTACCATCCTATCTCTCAACTCCCCTTCCCCGTGAAGGTCATAGAGAAGGTAGTTAACAAACAACTGTCTCACTTCCTGGAGGAAAGCAACATACTCAAAGTTTCCCAGTCGGGATTCTGCAAAAACCACAGCACCAAGACCTCCCTCATCACCTGCACAGACGACATCAGGACTAGATTGGACAAGGGCGAAACCGTCGCCCTCATCCTGCTAGACCTCTCCGCAGCTTTCGACACTGTATGCCACCAAACCCTTGGCACACACCTCTTCAACGCCGGAATTCACCACAAAGCCCTGGGCTGGCTCACCTCCTTCCTCTCCGAAAGAACCCAAAGAGTTTGCCTCCCTCCCTTCCAGTCTACTGCCACCAAGACCATCTGTGGAGTCCCCCAAGGATCCTCCCTCAGCCCCACCCTTTTCAATATCTACATGGCTCCGCTCGCCAGCATCATCCGCCCCCACGGCCTCAACATCATTTCATACGCTGACGACACCCAGCTCATCATCTCCCTCACGAGGAACCCATCTACCACCAAGAATACCCTACACGCCGAAGTCCTCGCCATTACCGACTGGATGACAGCAAGCCACCTCAAATTAAACTCAGAAAAAACCAAGATCATCATCTTCGGTCCCAACAAGACAGCATGGAATGACTCATGGTGGCCCACCATCCTAGGACCACCCCCACCACCCACGCACACAACCTTGGCATCATACTGGACTCCTCTCCCTCCATGACTCAGCAAATCAATGCCATATCATCCTCCTGCTTCAACACCCTCCGCATGCTACGCAAGACTTTCAAATGGATTCCCCTAGAAACAAGAAGAACGGTCACCCACGCCCTCATAAGCAACAGACTGGACTACGGCAACGCCCTCTATGCAGGGACCACTGCCAAACTTCAGAGAAAACTCCAGCGCATCCAGAACGCAGCCGCATATCTCATCCTCAACCTCCCTCACCACAAACACATCTCCGCCCACCTCAGTTCCCTACACTGGCTGCCCATCAACAAAAGGATCATCTTCAAAATCCTAATCCATAGTCACAAAGCTCTCCACGACACCAGACCGGCCTACCTCAACGAATGAATCAACTCCCACAACCCAACTCAACAGCTCCGCTCCGCCGACCTCACCCACGCGACAGTCCCCTGCATCCAACGTACCACCTCCGGCGGCAGATCCTTCTCCCACCTCGCCGCCAAAACCTGGAACTCCCTCCCCTCCAACCCATGCAAGACCCAGGACCGCCTAACTTTCAGAAAGCACCTCAAAACCTGGCTTTTTGAACAATAATTCCCCCCCCCCAGCGCCTTGAAACCCTACAGGGTGAGTAGCGCGCTTAATAAATTTGATTGATTGATGTTTCAGCCCCATTGGTGATACCTCTGAAGAATGCTATGCACTTGATTAAGCTATTTTTGTTTTTGACTCACAGATACAAGGTTATTATCACTGATCGTTTATTATTTTTGGTGACCCTTACAATTCTTTTGTTTAACTTTGTTAAACAATTGATTTTTGTCTACATGGCAATGTGGCTAAATTAATTTTAATTTTCATTTACTGGCCTGGCACATGCAGGCTGCACGATAAACGTTATTTCTCATCTTTTTTCATGCAGAACTATTGCTTTGAAGACCCCGGGTAAACATTTACACATTATACACCTGAAGTGGTTCACTGACTCTTTACGTAAGACTGTTTGTAGGTTTGACTCTTCTTGACATGATAACATGCAATGGACCTTTATCCCAGGTTTGCTTCTACATTTTAGGTAGGCTATTTCTAAGCCATACAACTCCATTTAGAACAGGATTAACAGTCACTGTCCTGGTGATTTATGGCTCCCTCTTTCTATTATAGAGTCATACTTGTTTCATAATTTTGTTTCTTCCTCACTGTAGTCATAAAATTATATCCACGTTGCCCATAATCTGTGCTATGCCACAGTACTTTAGATTACCTAGTCATTGATTTTCGTTAAAATGTATAGATCCTCAATATGATTAACAATTGTCTTGATGACACATGGACACATAGCTATAAGGATGGCCTGTTAACCGGTTTAAAGTGGACAAGTGAGAAGTTAAACTATTGTGTGGTTTATATTTCAAAATAAGCCTTGACGTTTTCCTTTTTTCTTTGTAGGTTATAAAACACAGTCACCTTTCCATTTGCTTTTGTGAACGTTTACTTACATGTGCTTTTTTAGGGTCGAGTCTGCATCGCATGCGCTCGCGCATGCGTATCGCTAGTGAGACGCTTTAGGTATTAGAAAAGGGCTCAGAGCCCCGTCGACGTCACGTCAGTGTCTTTCATCGGCAAGTTGGCTTGCCTGTTAGAATCCACTTCTTTTGATTAGTGGAAGGCACGCATACGTCATGCCTTTTCCGGTGGTTAGCCCTCCTCGAGCGCAGCGACCAAGTACAGAAAACATGCAAGGCTCGCTGGATTTGTGGACTACTTTTTCTCTATTTTCGCAGCGTGATCTCACTGGGCAGAAGTCGAGCGCTTCGCATATTATCGACCTTGTTACACAGTTAATTGCACTTTTGCCGGTTACATTCATAATTGCACTTTTGCCAATAGGTATTATTACGTGTGAACTGTAGCAGCGCGATCGCGCAGTTCTTTTCTTTTAATGCAAGAAAAATCCGGTTGGGAGTTTACAACTGTGAACAGCTGTAACTCCGACAAATGCAAGACCCTAGTGCATTGCAAATGCTTGTTACTACATTGTGCACTGTAGAGCACGAGTACTGGAACACTGTCTCAGTATGTAATCTTGGCATTTTCTGCATGATCAATTTAATACAAAATATCACAGCACTGTCCTCTATATACAATGCTTTCTTTATATTAATGAACACTGATTTACTCAGTACCTAATTTTCAGTGTTAGGATTGATTCAACATATACCTGTATATTGGGTGTCTCTAAATTTTACACTTTTTACAGATTGACCATTGCCTTTTATAAAAACATGTTAGCGGGTTCATTTTTGGTGCTGAGTGTAGCCTTATTTTTGTGCTAGATGCATTAATAAGCACACTGCATCATAGTCATAGCACATCACTGGATTTTAGATATCACTGCCATTGCCACATACACCACTCACACTCGCATGCATTCACTCAAGTAGGTCCATGAACTCTTACCATTCAAAAACTAGACACAGTGGCAAGCCCACAGTAAGACGATTAGAGCACATCTCTGGTCCTCACGTACAACATCATACTCCTCCTGGACAGCACACCCTCCACCTTCACACCACTCCTTCATCGCATAGGAGAATGCTCTCTATAGATATCTGCCACAGCCTCTGCCACACTGTCACGTCTGGCTACAGTAACACTTACACTGTGACAGACAGAAGAACATCTCTGGACCTTAAGCACCACATTCCCCTGTTCCCACATAGGACCACCTTCACCCAGAGAGCTCCCCAAACACTCATGTAAGTGTGGCACAGTGGAGAAGTGTGGCACAATGGTTATAGCGGCAGACCCTAATGCAGAGATCTGGCCCGGACAAGGGTTCAATTCCTGCCTCAGCGGGTCTTGGGCTCAATTCCTTTGGACTAGATAATTCTCGCCTCCGTGCCTAATCTAATTAATGGGTCTAACTCTGGGCAATAGATTGCTTAATCTCCACAATGGCCCTGACAGCACTTGGATACCTGGCTTCACCCTGGGGGTTGCACAGGAGTGGGCGCCTCACAGAGAAAAGCCAGGAGAAGTTCCACAGTGGTATGCGTACAGTACCTTGAGACCCTAATGGGTGAGTAGTGCGTTATACAAGTGCAAAGTTTACGTTTATGTAAGCTACAGCCTTGACCCACTCTGATCAAAGCAACAGCAAGCACCACAATGTTGCACCAGTCAGAGAAGCATGCCATGCAAATACATCATAGAGCATGTGTAATGCACAATAGCTGTAACGTGTCAACCGTGCATAATTAGCATGATTTATTAACTTGATATAAATCTGTTAACAGTACATTACGGAATATGGTCACCATGTGCTGAGTGATCCTATTGAAACCTAGTGGGAATCTGCTAAGTGGACTCAGTGGGCAATGTCAATAATGCCCTAACTGGACAGACAGGAGATTGGCTAACTGGATGTTATATATTAAGGTCATAATTTACTGACCACAGTGGAAAGTGGCCGTGCTGTGCTAATTAGGCATAATGGAAATTGTCGATGACCATGCTAATTTATCCTGGTGTGCTAACAAACTATGATGAAAACTGATCCAGTAACAAATGTATAACATGTATACAGCTATGAAAATATGGTCACTGTGCTGTTACAGCATACAAAATAATACTGTGCGTCAAAAATAAATGTATAATAAAATCTGCAACTAAATATTTTGAAGCATAACCGATTTAAAATCTTCCATCAAACAGTAGGCCTATTCAATCCAATATTTTGGCACCATACAATGGCATTTCCACTGGGATTACATTCATGTTTAGATAAGTTATTTCAAGTACTGACCTTGACCCGTGCAAACACATTGTGCCTTGGAGTCCCAGTATTTCCTTTCCCACGTTGTGGGTGATGTTAATGACAGTCTCAGTGGATTTAAATTGTGGGCGCTGCCTTTTAAATGAGACAAAACAACTAGCGCACCCTTTCCACTGTATTATATTGTATTTGGGGATTTGTGGTAGCACAGGCACATCATCCGAGCTTGACCTGTGGAACCCTGCCATGAGAAACCTACCCAAGGAGGGGTAATCAAAACTCCAAATCCACCACAATGGGACCCCGCCAATGACGTGGACCACGCCATGGCTTCAAATGCACAATAAACAAACAGTTATGAATACATGAAAAATAGCCTCATGGTTCACCTCATCACAGTATAAACTGAATATCAGTCATGCATATTTATCAATTTTAAGAAAAGGAATACAGAAAAATGTTTACTCACTAGAAGCCATCTTCTGCTGCACATGTTTTGGGAACGGCATAATAATGTGCACAATTTAATTCAAAGAGTTTAGTTTACTTCCTTTGTGATGAATAGAAATGTATGATATTTGCACCCGTGATAATGTAACAAGCGGTAAAACTAGGAAAAACCAAATACATTTAGGAGGGGCTGAAAACAGCTAGAAATGTCTTTGGAAAGGGCATCGGATTCGGGAACTGCATGTGATAAAAGCCCCAGTATTTCCAAGCCCAGGATGTTATATCACATTCAAGGGCCAAAAACGCTTGATGTCCCCGAACCCGGGATTTTCGGTGATGTTAGGAATTGAGCTGCAACTGTAAATCCTGTGCTTTAAAAGCAGAGCTAATCCCTCTTGTGCTGTGTGTTTCTCGAGCTGAGTTTCAAAAAGAGACTAAGATCTAACTTACTAAAACGTACCCCAACAGCTGAGTCCTGCTACTTTCACTCCATCCTGGTTAGACGAAACGCCAAATGTGCAAGGCCCAGCACCAAAACATGCAGGGCCCACCTTGGTACAAGACTGCTTGCACAGCAATAGTCCAATTAAACTACAAGAGTATAGAACCATTGCTTGACTAGCGCTCGTGAATTTCACCCGCTCCTTTCAGTGCATAAATGTATACATTAATGTAACATAGGAGTCGCCATTGTGCTGTCAATGTTTTCCCTAGTCTATCCTGGAACTCAGTTTTCAGCTGAATGCAGACTCTCTAACACCACAGAAGTAGAGACATAGATGCTTTTCTAGACCACCACCTTCCTGCAGTAACCAGCAAGCGATGTCCAGACCTTCTGTGACACGATAACTGAGAGCATCATATGGTAAATTATTTGGGGTTGAGGGTTGAAACTGCACTCTGTGTTTCCTCTTGTGCCATGTCTTCCTTTTAAAGGTTTCTGAGAGAATAAGTTGTTTCTACATTCAACAATTATTGTAGGCTTTTGTATATATCAGGGTTTAAATTTGCATGATATCCATTAAACTTCCATCATGACCGAAGGTCATGCCACTTCTTTTTCTCTGATGCCTCTTCATGTGGTCAAAGGGCACTCATTATAACTTTTGCTACACCCTTTTGCTATAATAATGAAAGTGAATGTAAAAGTCTATCATTTCCGTAGTTTCATGCAGTCCCTACTCTTAGGTTGCTTCAACATCCAGGATTGGGCAATTGAAGCTCAATTGACAAGCTGCATTCTTCTTCATCTTCAACAGATCAAAGCCTGTGAACCATCCTAGAGACTTGAAAGATGGTCTTTGACCTTGGTAGGAACGGTCATCCTCATTGTGCTAAGGAGCAAGGGATTGATTTGACAACTGTTGTTTAAGACAAGATTTTTTTAACGTGCTGCACAGCGGACTGAAGCTCTGCAGGGCCTAGATAACACTCTATACAACTGATAATGAAAAAAGGGATACATTATGATATATAAGCCACAAAATCATTGGGCAAATGGAAGATGTGGTTGTTTCGATTTTACAGAGTAACATTTTTAGCATCAAGGATTCCAAAGAAAATGTAAGGCCAATGTCTTTGCCCACATTAAACTGGCAGGCAAAGCAGGTCATACATCAAAGATGGCAAACTTTTACGGATAAGCTTCACCACTCTACTACTCATAGCACTAACACCTGTCATTAACAGTACAATGGACATAGACTAAGCTGTAGTAACAGCTACTGATATCTTAAAATACAAGTGATTATATTTTATATATAACGGCTTGTTTGAAAGCCCAGGCTGCTACACTATTAACCTGGGCTGTACGTCTATGTCAAAGTGTTCATCTTACTTAGTATTACATATACTATAATTTTTAATTGTTTTTATTAGTGTGTAGGCTGGCCAAGATGTACTGCGGGTATTTAGGGCATAAAGGTGACCCAGACATAAATTTCTGCCCTTGAGGTATTGTCAGCTTTCTAGGTATTATTATGGCCTTTCTTAGAATACTATTGGCATTATAGGCATTATAGTGGCACTCATGCATAAAGTCGGTCTTCATGGTATCTACTGAGTATTTTAGAAATCAAGCAAGCCTGACACAAGGTAACTATTGTTGGCACATTATGGGTGCTAGTCCTGGCATCCTTGGTGTGGATTCCCCTAACTCTTTGCCCTCTCACCTCCTGTTTTCCTGACTTATTTTTGCTGGCTTTTAGGATTCTGGGTAGGTTGATGGAAATTCAGTCCGTGGTTGATGTAGACTGGTCCTTGGTAAGCTCTTCTGGGCATATGTTAGGATCTTGAACTGGCATCTCTTTTGGATTGGCAGCCGGTGAAGGCCTCTGAGGTGGCGGGTTATGTGGGCACATTTCAGGGGGGGGGGGTCCAGGATGAGTTGGGCTGCTGCGTTCTGCTGGTCTGGAGTTTTTTGAGGAGTGGATGGAGATGCTGGAGTGAAGTGAGTTGCAGTAGTTGAGGCGGCTGGTGATGAGTGCATAGGTGACAGTTTTCCTGGTGTTGACCGGGATCCATCTGAAGAACCTGTGTAGCATGCAGAGGGTGTGAAAGCCGGAGGAGGCAACTCAGTTGATATGTCACTTCATGGTCAGTTCACTGTCGAGAATGATGCCGAGGTGGCATGCGTGGTCTGTAGGTGTAGGGGTGGGTCCGAGTTAGGATGGCCACCAGCTGTAGTCCCAGATGGATCTATTTCTACCAAAGAGTAGGACTTCTGTTTTGTCATTGTTGAGTTTGGAGCAGTTTGCTTTCATCCAGTCTGCTACGTTGGTCATGACGTCTTGGAAGTTAGTCGTGGTGGTGGGCGGGTTTTCAGGGAGCGAGAGGATAAGCTGGTTATCCTCCACGTAGGATATGATGTTGAGACCGTGGGATCTGACGATGTCTGCCAGCAGGATCATGTAGATGTTGAACAGTGTGGGGATGAGGGATGATCCTTGGGGTATGCCGCATATGATGTCCTTGGATTCAGAGGTGAAGGGAGGTAGCCGGATGCTCTGGGTGCAGCCTCTCAGGATGGAGGCCATCCATTTAAGTGCATTTGCTTGTATGTCAATGCTGTGGAGTCCGCTGATGAAGGTGTGGTGGGGTACGACATTGAATGCTGCTGAGAGGTCAAGAAGGATCAGGGATGTGGTCTTCCTATGATCGAAAAGTGTTCTGATGTCACCTGTGGCTGCAATGAGTGCAGTCTCAGTGCTGTGTTTGGCTCGGAATCCTGATTGGGAGATGTCAAGCAGGTTGTTTTGCTCCAAGTACTTGGTGAGCTGTTGACTGATGACTTTCTCAAGTACTTTGGCGGGATAGTGGACCAGCGAGATCAGTCGATATTTTTTTAGTTTGCTGGGGTTGAGCTTGCTTAAAAGGCGAATCGCGGTGTTAGTACCAAGGTCCCTAAGAAGGCACCTGTGGGGGGGACACAACGGGTGGGCAGGGTCCTCATCAGAAGAAGGAGGGGGGACAAAAAGAGTAAGGATTTCTCTAAAAGGCCTCAAACTAGTTCTGTGGGACAGGGTTACCTCCTCCCCTCCAAGAAAAAGAAGAAATGGTTCTCTGAGAACAAGTCTGTAGGGAAGGCTCCCGTTAAGTAATATGAGTCTCAGCAGGAAGGGCACTACAAGGGAGATGCCAATTGTCACAAGTGGGCACAGCCCCCCACCTGTTGGGAGTCACAAGAGCTGACGAGTGTAGTGCTTGGGGAGGAGAATACCCCAGATAGTTTTGAGAGGAGTGTAGAATTGCCCCTACTGTCCCTGGGTGATGGAGAGATGGTACAGAAAACCCACATGCCTGACAATACTAGAAAGAATAGTCAGTGGGTATCTATTAATGGGCAGAGGGTGGATGCGCTGAGAAACACAGGATCCAGCATGACTACCATACAGTGTCATCTGGTGTCTTCAGAGCAGGTAGTCCCTAACATGTTCCACCAAGTTGTTCCTGATGACAACCATGAGAAACACTACCCAGTGGCTCTGGTTCCCTCTGAGTGGGCGGGTTTCAGGTCTGCTAAAGGTAGCTGTGAGTCCCTCCGTTCCTGTGGATTGTCTGCTGGGCAATGACCTGGAACACACTATCAAGAAAGAGGAGGATCTTAGGTCACACTTAAAGATTATGGGGTTAGTTGAGTGGGTGTGCCTGACCACACGGTCCATGGCAGCTCGAGAGAGTGGTCAGAAGGAGCCTGGAAAAATGGCCCATGGACCAGCCAAGAAGAGAAAGAGCAAGGGGTGCGGGATACCTGCTCCTGAGATTTCTATGGTCCAGGAGAATGCTGGCTCTGAGGAGGACATTCTGCCAGGAAGAAGTACTGGTGTGCTACCAGGAGGGACTGCCACACTGCAACAGCATTGTTGAGCTGGCCTACTGCTTGCTGAGTGCTATGCTGTAGGAGGGACTGATACTTTGCTTCTTGCTTTGCTGGGTTGGCCTGCTGTCTGCTGCTTCTGGCCCGGATTGAGAGGACTGGACCTGTTCTCTTCATTCTTAAACTCAATAATCCCCAAGAGCTTGCCCCCCGTTCTCTTGCAGTCTCAAGGACATCAAAAACTGCCTGCAACTCTCCTGGTGCTGCTGGACTATGCTATCTGTGAGTCCTACCCTTGGTAGAGGTGCCCCCTCCAGTCCTGGGCCGCAGAAGTGGGTACTGCAGCTGATTTCCACAAAAACCGACCCATCACCTCGACTGCATGAGAGATTCTACTGCATCGCTCCACGCAGAGGCTGTTCGACAACAGCGGGTTCCCAGCCTTTGTGGCCTGACAACCACAGTCGGTGCAACTCGATGGGGCCAAGCCCTGGTGGCACAAAAAGGCAGACAGTATAGTGTAAACTGAGAACCAATTTCTGCGCCAGCTATTACATCTAGGTCCGCGGAGCCCTGTGGCTGCATTAAGTGATGAACTGGATGAGACAACCATCAAAGCTGTTATTGCATTATACCCTATCTTGAACTGATTTCGAATACGGACTAAACCTAAGTTAGAAAATGTATCTTAAATCCTTGCGTGAAATCTGGCAAAGTAACAATGGATACAAGTAGTAAAGGAGAATTAGGGTCATGATGGAAAGTTAAGCAGGGTGGTAAACTGATAACAAGATTTCAGAAAATAACACCATCTCTATATTATAAGCAATATTTAGACAAGTTACTTCCAAAAATGAAAAGACCTCTATATGTAAGGATCAGCAAAGGTACTCTGCTAGTACTGATTTACACAAATAACCTGTTGAAAAAATACCTCAATCCTACCACCTGCAAATATAAGCAAGTAGGCGATTAACCGCTTCTGCGTTTTAATGTGCTCTGTTCTATTTACCTGCCAGCAAGGAAACTCTAACTTTGTCCCCTTTTCAACAAATATAAGACTCTGCAACCTATGTAATTATGCTTTCGACCTGATACTAATGCAATTTACAATCCAGTGGCCTCCTATATATATGCCACCTGGATAGCTACTTGACTGCTAATCTGATGAATTTATTTTATCTAATAAATCTAGGGGTCTTGCCTGGTCAGGGTCATAGATGTGTGTAAATGAATATCTTTGATTGTCTTGAATACTTGGTTTGTACATTTAAATTAGCAGCACCATTCTAGGGGGATAGTGTCCTGAATTATACCAACAAGCAAAATTGCTGTGTTGTAATATCTATGAATTAACTAGAGGTAGAGTTACATGAAATGCAGCCAATGGTGAAGCATTAGGGCAAAATTAAGAACATCAGCCAAGCAAAGCTTACCAGTACTGAGTTTAGGTACCAAGATAAGCTACTATATCAATGTTATCTTATACTGGGAGCCCACCCCAGAAGAGACGCCGGGTACCACTCCATCGAACACAGGGAAGTGTGGCTCCATCACCGCAACAAGCCTTAGAGAGCCAAACAACTGCACTCATCTTGGCGATTTCGCTCCAAGGTACCTGACTGATCTCCAGCACCAGTTCCTAACTGGGCAGCACATACTGTGACTCGGAAGGGCAGCATAGAGCTGTTCCCATCGATCACCCCACAGACTGCCCATGATGTCCTGGGATGAAGACTTTGCAAATACCATAGCTATGGAGATTGCCTGGCCAGAATGGGGCTGACATGGGACATCACCTTCTCAGGGGATTGCTAGGAATGACACTTCGATGAGATAATACTTGAAGGAGGGTATAAAAGGCTGCCCGAAGTGGAAAGAAACACCTGCATATTGAACCCCCCACCATATTAAAGGAGACACTGATTTAAGGACCACTAGGACTGTGCAATACCTTATGGGAACCCTTCCCCTCAAAGAGGTATGATCAGTTCCTACTGGATGCCAGGTTTCAGTCCTGGGTGAACATCAACTCCTAAATGGCCCGCTCATTCCAACCTAGAAATGCTCACAGACTTAAAGGCACGCATCCCAAAGGAATCTGTACGTATTGTTATGTTGTTTGCATTTTTTTACAGGTTTGGTCGAAAGAGTTTCAATCACTGGACCTTGTATTGGGGGTTATCAATGTTTATGGCTACATGACATCAACCTACGTAGTGGATGCCTATCCTGTTCATACTTTTTTGATCATGTATGATTTCGCTTGCTTCTGAATATTTAGCAAAAATGTCTGTTGCACGCCACTATAACATAATTACCTGGAATGTCCGGGGTATGGGATCTATACCCAAGTGACAGAGGATAAGAGCCCAATTACACCTCCGACAGGCACACATACTATGTTTACTGGATACCCATCGCACTACCCCTGAAGTCCTCAAATTGTGCAAGAAATGGAGGGGTCAGATATTTCACACATCAAATTCTGTCTTTGCGCGAGGCACAGCAGTATGGATCTGCTCTAGGGTCTCATTTACAGATCTGGACATTAGGATTGATGTGCAAGGATGATACACACTTCTCCAGGGTACTTTAGATGGGGTGCCTGTGGTGCTAGGGAGTATCTACACCCCCAATACAGAGCAGGACATATTCTTAGCACACCTGTCCACTTTTCCCCCGCACTGGATGCAATACCCTTGGGTGCGAGGTGGAGACTTTAATACTGTGCTTGATGTGGACCTGGATCAGTCCCAACCCACTTTATCGGGCACAGGTTCATTCCAACAGCAAAGCTCTACTGCACTGGGTAGAGAGGTGCACTCTGTCCGACTCTTAGTGTAACAGTAATGAAGGCATGAACGAATACTCATTCTATTCTCTCCCGCATGCACTACATGTGTGGATTGGCTGAATCCTAGGCATTACCCATGCAACATACCTAGGGAAAACGCTGTCAGATCATAATCCCTTAGCAGTGCCACTGTCATGGGACCATGAGCTGGCCCCCACACCCAGATGGCACCTACAACCACAGCTTTTGGAGTATAGAGTATTCAGTGAAACCATAGCTATACGATTGATGCTTACTTTACTGAAAACTCCAACATGGCCTTCTCTCCTTTAGAAGAATGGGAGGCGTTCAAAGTAGTAATACAAGGGGCATATAAAGGCTCAATTGGGGGCACCTACAAAACATTTTTCGATGATCTTACCCGCGTCAAAGATAGCCTGGGTCCTCTAGAGAAAGCAGCAGCAGAAGATGCTTCACATGCCTCGGAGTAACAGGAAGCCAGAATTGAATACGCTGACATTCTTGGGCACCTGCGCATCATAGACTGTAGGACCTATGTGCAGAAGTCCCTCACTGAGGCAGATAAGTCCAGTATGTTGCTAGCCATGATCATTAGGTCAACACCCCCACCCACTCATATCTTTAACTTAATTACCCCCCATCACACCCAGGTCACCACACAATTCGAGATAAATGCAGCGTTTCATAATTTATATGCAGACCTGTACTCAACTCCGCCCCCCAGCATGGCTGGTTATTTTGCAATTAATTCCTTCCTGCAACGACTGACATTACCTGAAATACCGGTTATGGATAAGGAGGCTTTGGGAGCTCCACTAACCCCCGGTGAAATCTGAGGGGCCAATACAAAACAGGCTCAGATGGCTAGATTGCCTTCCTGTGGAACTTTACACTACCTTTGCTAATCGACTAGTCCCACAACTGAAGGGAGTATATAGGACCTCACTGGAAGAAGGCATGCCATCCCCTACCACCAAACGGGGATTAGTAACCTCTACATTGAAACCCGGTAAGCCCCAATCAGATAAATCCTCCTATGGATCACTATCACTATTTAATACAGAATATAAAATTGTAATTAAGGTCCTGGGGCGAAGGGTTCTCCCCCTCCTGCCTAAACTCATAAACACGGATTAGTATGACTTTGTCCCAAACCGCAACACCTCCCTTGATATATGCTGTTTTGTATCATATCATGGACACTGTCCAAGGATGTCGCCCGTGGGCTGTCTGTCTCTCCGTAGATCTCCAACAACCTTTCAATACATGGGGTTGGGAATACATGTTTCCTACCCTCAGACGATTTGGGATCCACCCTAATTACATACAATGGGTGAAATTGTTGTGTGCCTCTCCCACGAGGCCACAAACTGGTGTATACATTTCAGACTTGTACCCAATATTCCAGGGCACCAGACAAGGATGTCCACTGTCCTCATTAATATTTGTGTTAGCATTGGAACCCTTAAAACAGTGGATTAGACAGGAGTCACAGGGCTGAGAGATGCCTATAGGACCCATGACTCATGCGGTATCACTATATTCTGATGACATCTTAATGTACTCGAAAGATCTCCGTGTGAACCTGGCTGAGACTGCTGGACTATTCTTTAACTTTGCAAAGCTCTCATGCCTTTGTCTCAATATTCATAAATCGTTTGCATTTTCATTTGAGGACACATATACTGGAGTAACTCTGCCTTTTACGGATACAGATATCCAAGTAGTGCCTCGTAGTTTTCGTTATTTAGTGATACAGTTCTACTGAGAGTCAATGGATTTAATAGAAGGAAATCTTCTAAAGGCATTTACAACCCTTAGATCACAAACTATTTTCTAGATTACACTCCCACTATCAGTGGTGGCATGGCTGGCACTCGTCAAAATGATCAATTTGCCGCATATTCTTTATTATTGCATGAATTTGCCAATAATGACCCCGGCCAAGATTTTCAAATTACTAAATACTCTACTACTAGATTTGGGATTGGGAAATGGCAGATGAAGGGTCCACTTAACCAAGCTACAGGTACCTTCCACCTGGGTGGGGTGTGCTCCTGATTTCAAATTCTTCTGCATGGTGGGTCAACTCCAATGGCTCTCCTACTGGTTGGCCGGACTGATCCTTGCAGAAATTGATTATACCAAGACTATGTTACACCAAAGCAAACTACAGAGCCTGATCTGCCTGGGTTTCTCCTTGCCCCCTCCTGCCTGCCTACTGCTGCATTTCACCTTTACATATTGGAAAATGGCCATGCACTACACTGCATTGAGAACATTGTATGCCCCAAACATACCCCTGCTGGATCTCCCCACAACAGCTGGCATTCTCACAATCAGAAGACTGTGCCCCTGGGTGTGGGGTGGGTTCATGAGGGTTGGAATGCCCTTTGGGGATATCCCCCTCTTGAATCACACACACTTTACCTATGCTCAGGGTCTGCCGGACTTACAGTTTGTAACACACGCTAGCATTGCACATGATATACAACACTGGGCACCCGATGCTGCTGAAACACCTCCGCACAAATTTATAGAAGCGATGCACACCATAGGCCATGGTAGACACCTGATCCAATGGTTGGATTGAGGGCTCCATGCACATCAGTTAATCTTGCTCACCCCTTTACATACTAAATGGCAGAAGGACTTGGGCGAGAACTCCGGGATGAGTAATGAATCTTCCTTCTCAAATATCCTAGGAGAATCTCCCGAAATTCCTGATTCAAATGTATTCAGCTCTTCATAGTACATCAGACATATCGCACACCATACAGACTTCAGTTGATACTCCCTGCCATGTCACCAGTGTCACGTCCTGGATGCCAATTTGCCACATATGTTGTGGGCTTGCCCTGGGTTAGAAATGGGGTCTTTGGTTGGCAGTCCGGTTACCCCCCTGTCCAAGCAAGGACCCTCACTCAAGTCAGGGTAAAAGAGAATCACCCTCAGCTAACCCCTGCTTACCCCCTTGGTAGCTTGGCACGAGCAGTAGGCTTAGCTTCAGAGTGCTAGGTGTAAAGTATTTGTACTAACACACACAGTAACTTAATGAAAACACTACAAAATGAACAACACAGGTTTAGAAAAATAGAGAATATTTATCTAAACAAAACAAGACAAAAACGACAAAAATCCAGAATACACAAGTCAAGTTATCAATTAAAAAGCAAAAAGAGTCTTCATGTAGTTTTAAACACACACTAACACTGTTAGCAGTATTTGTCAAAAACGGCTTGCGATGCGTCGATTTCACTCCTGAGCGTTGTTTCTCCTTTCGTCGGGTCGGGCGCGTCATTTCTTCTCTCTGCAAGGAGAGCGATGCGTTGATCAGGTCAGCACTCTCGGGTACGGGCAGGCCTTGCGTTGTTTTTACATGCCCAGCAGTGCTTGCGTCGGAAATCCGGCCGCACGATGATCCGAAAACCACACAGCGTGGGTTGCGATCTCCCAGTCTCTGTCAGCGATGCTGCACATCGTTTCTCCAGCTCCGTGCATTTCTTCTTTGGTCGCATTGCAGGCGAGCGTCGATTTTCAGCCACGAAGCTGACAGTGCATCGATTTTTCAGCCGCAGATCAGAGTTGCGTCGATCTTTTCCCCGCACTGCATTCTGTGCGTGGATTTATACCTCTTAGGCTACCAGCTTCTCCTTTCAGGGTCCCAGGAACTGGATGGGCACCACTTGGCAGAGTAGGAGTCTCTCCAGAGACTTCAGGTGCTGGCAGGGAGACTTCAAACAACAGGAGGCAAGCTCTAAATCAAGCCCTTGGAGATCTTCACAAGATGGAAGGCACACAAAGTCTAGTCTTTTCCCTCTTACTCTGGCATAAGCAGCAACTGCAGGATAGCTCCACAAAGCACAGTCACAGGCAGGGCAGCTCTTCTTCCTCAGCTCTTCAGCTCTTCACCAAGCAGAGGTTCCTCTTGGTTTCAAGAAGTGTTTTAAAGTCTGTGGTTTTGGGTGCCCTTCTTATACCCAATTTCCCCTTTGAAGTAGGCCTACTTCAAAGCAAAGTCTCTCTCGAATGTGAAATCCTGCCTTGCCCAGGCCAGACCCCAGACACTCACTAGGGGGTTGGAGACTGCATTGTGTGAGGACAGGCACAGCACTTTCAGGTGTAAGTGACCACTCTTCCCCTCCTTCCTAGCACAGATGGCTCATCAGGAAATGCAGACTACACCCCTGCTCCCTTTGTGTCACTGTCTAGTGTGAGGTGCAACCAGCCCAACTGTCAAACTGACCCAGACAGGGAATCCACAAACAGGCAGAGTCACAGAAATGGTATAGGCAAGAAAATGCTCACTTTCTAAAAGTGGCATTTTCAAACACACAATCTCAATTCAACTTTTCTAAAAGATGTATTTTTAAATTGTGAGCTCAGAGACCCCAAACTCCAGATGTCCATCGCTCCCAAAGGGAATCTACACTTTAATCATATTTAAAGGTAGCCCCCATGTGAACCCTATGAGAGGGACGGGCCTGGCAACAGTGAAAAACGAATTTAGTAATATTTCACTTTTAGGACTTATAAAACACATTACCATGGCCCTCATTACGACTTCGGCAGTCTTGCAAAAAGACCACCGAAGCCGCGGGCGCCACAATACCGCCAATATTGCTGGCTCCCTATTATGACATTTCTGCTGGGCCAGTGGACGGAAACAGCTTTTCCATCTGCTGGCCCAGCGGAAAAGTCACATCAACATTGCAGCTGGCTCGTATTAGAGCCAGCGGCAATGTTGATGTGCAGCAGGTGCAGCAGCACCCGTCGTGCATTTCACTGCCTGAAATTCGGGCAGTGAAATGCGCGATGGGGCTGTGCCGGGGGGCCCCTGCACTGCCCATGCCAGGTGCATGGACAGTGCAGGGGCCCCCAGGGGCACCCGAGTCCCCCTTACCACCAGCCTTTCCATGGCGGTGTTTACCGCCATGGACAGGCTGGTGGTTGGGGATTATGACAGCTTGGCGGAAGCCTGGCAGTCAAGTGGAGGGGCCAGCGGTATGGCTGTGGCTAATGCATCACTGTCCTAATACACTGGCGGAACACCGCCAGCATGTTGGCGGTGTTACCGCCAATGTACCGCCTGCCGCCAAGGTCGTAATGACCGCCTATATGTCCTACCTTAACCATACACTGCACCCTGCCTTTGGGACCACCTAGGGCCTACCTTAGGGGTGTCTTACATGTAAGAAAAGGGAAGGTTTAGGCCTTGCAAGTAGGTACACTTGCCAAGTCGAATTTACAGTTAAAACTGCACACACAGACACTGCAGTGGCAGGTCTGAGACATGATTACAGAGCTACTTGTGTGGGTGGCACAACCAGTGCTGCAGGCCCACTAGTAGCATTTGATTTACAGGCCCTGAGCACCTCTAGTGCATTGTACTAGGGACTTACTAATAAATCAAATATGCCAATCATGGATAAGCCAATTACATACACATTTTGTAAAGGAGCACTTGCACTTTAGCATTGGTTAGCAGTGGTAAAGTGCCCAGAGTAACAAAAACAGCAAAATCAGAGTCCGGCACACATCAACAACCTGGTAAACAGAGGCAAAAAGTTAAGGGAGACCACGCCACGGATCAAAAGTCTAACACCCTGTGATATTCTCCTAAGGGGCACAGATCCAGACTGGGTTGATGGAACTGGCCGAGAGAGACACTTGGCAATCACTAGAACACTGAATTCTGGGGGTGTTTCAACATCCCAAGGATCCTAGAGTGATAACACGATTTGTAGACTTAGGGTTTCTATTGCCTAAGTGACTTTGGACTCTGCATTGGAATTCCTGAGCAGCGCCTCTAATATCTCAGTGGAAGGAGGAAGTGGAAAGATGGGGACTGGCAGAGAGGGAAGCCTTACGCCGGGAAGAATACAGCGTCCTATGAAAAAAACCTATAGCAATGGAGTGGGACGCATTATTTGAGTATTTTAAAACCAAGAAACTAATGATAGCTTACCCAATACCCCAGAGACCACCCCTGACTGTACTGCACCTGACGATCTGCTAGAGTGGCAATACTCGTCTACTCCAAGATGCCCATCAAATGGGGAGTCCTCTGCTGTCAGATGGCATCTAAACTACACAGGATCAATGCTGTATGTGCACCATGACACCTTTAGGCCTATTGGCTGCAACCACATACCAATACTACTCCTTCTGTCTGTATTTTTCTACACTGAATATGCAAGGCGTAATCCAGTAGACTTCCGAGCATGTTTCTATGGGTTCTTTGCCATGCTATTGATTCCGTGTGGGTCAGATTCTGGTTTTGTGTGACAGGGATACATGTTCGCATTTGATGGAAATATCATTCTGATATTTGGAAACAAAACTCACAGATTTAAAAAAATGCAAGGTTATTTTGATTATAAATACCTAAAACACATGTAAAAGCTTTTGGGTTATTTATCCAAAAGGAAAAGCCGTTTTTTAAGAAAAAATCATTAACGAATGGTCTGGCTGATCTTTGGGGGAAAAATTATTACATTTCCATTTTATATTTGAAGTGGATAAATAATGGATTGCTCATTCCGAACTGGCGACACTTACTATTGATCATGTTGCCATAGTGCCAAATGGCACGTCTTGCAAAGCTGTCATTTCCTGATTGACGTGGAGGCATTTCAACATCTCTATTGATCATGGTATTATCATTGTTACTGCTGCCTGAGTCTAGAGTGTGTAATATAGACACACCCCATCCAATATTTATTCTGTCTGAACCTTTGTAGAAGTATTAATTTATAACCTGAGGGATGGTCCAGGTGTAGTAGTGTCTGGAATTATGCCATCGGTGCATCCTTTAACTTCCCTACTCAACCTCTCACAAGTAATTTCTCAGTCATGATATGAATGAAAATCTATTAATTTGAGTAGGTTTTCTTGTGCCTCGTAGCGCTCCCTACCGCCACCATGTGTGTGCTGTATTTAAGATACGGCACACCATAGAGAAGCGTAGGGGGCAGAGCGTCAGAATTTATTACACTTTTGATATACTGTTCAGGGTTAGCGCCAAAATTTGGGGCTAGCCCTGAACAGTACATAGGGGCCCGTATAAATAATGGTATGCCCCCTTTAAACACATGCTTTGGGCAGGCATTAAAAATGCCCAAAAAAGTGGCACAAAAAATCTTTTAGATTTCTTTGCACCAGTTTTTTTACCTCCTTAATGGCGGAATGCCCCCCCTTGCATACATTATGCCTGGCGCAGGCATAATGTGGCACAAGGGGTTACAAACTGGCGCAATGCATGCATTGGGCCACTTTGTAAATCTGGCGCAGCGATTTTGGCCTCATTGGGCCACATTAGAGTAAAAAAAAATAACGCCCAAATTGCGCAAGACGGTGCTAGGCCCTCTTAAATCTGGCCCTAATTGTTTGCCACACGATAAACGTAATGGAATATTTCATGATTACATCTTCAGGCCTTTCTCTAAAACCTATTTTTTAAGTCAATGCAGTTGCAAACTATGCTGTAAAAGGCCAAATTTTGTCTCATTTGTTCAGAATGTTTTGCTGAGGTAACCTCTGAACAACCCTAGCAGATCCAACCTAACTGGGCAGTCCTTGATCCTTTGCATAATTCCATGCGTACCAATTAGATTTACCTATAATTTATAGTTTTGACCAACTTATTTTAAATGTGTGCTGAAAATGCACAAGTTGGTCTATTTTTCAAGCATTTCTCTGGCAGGGGATTACTCTGAACTTTGTTATGTAGGGCCGGTATGTCCACTTTGCTCACTTGGCACTATTTGAGATATAGTTCTAAGTGACGAGCATTTCCTTTTTCTGGCCACTAACTTGCCGTGAGATATGCCATTACGTTAACTTTCAATTATCTCAAAGATGGCCTCATCTAACCTACTTTAGTATCTGCAAGCCTAACCAGTGCAACGAAAGACGGTGGCTATAGTTCTTTATTGGAATGTCAAAAAAAGGGCAAGTCTGAAAATAAAATCTCAATGAGCCCCAATCTGCTTAATTCTGACAAGAACAAGTAACCTAAAAGACAGTTAAACATTGCAAGTCACAGCTCACAATTTTAAATCTACAGGCAGCTTTTTGATTGGACCCATATGTACTATCGCATTTTCTCATAAAGGCAAAATGGGTAAAATTATTTGATACCTTAGGCTCTAGGGGTCTTGTTCACTTTTGTTGATGCAGCGCATGCTGCAGGCCCATATCTACAAGGCCGCGCAAAGCCACAATGCATGCCTTTTCATGGCCTTGTAGATATGGAGGAAGTTTCTGCGTTTTCCTACGTTGCGTCAAATAGGCTTTCTATGGATGTTGTGGTGGATGTTCTCAGGCAACACCCATGGATTTTGATGCATTCCCAGATTTACAAGATTTTGTAAACATGGGAATACGTCAAAAGTCTAAGCCTCCCCAGCGGAGGCGTAAGGGAGGCGCAATAAGGAGAAATATCCATATTTCTCCTCATTTTTTCCTTTTGCTATGTGTGCTGCAGTCTGCTGTACATATAGTAAGAGGAAATCTCCTCAAGTGACTGTTTTTATCCAGGAAGGTGTCCCTTCCTGCACAAAACAATCATTCCTACAGTGCAAACACCTTTGCACCATGGTGCAAGGTTGCCTGCATTGGCACATGGCAGCCAATTGTGCACCAGCGCAGGGCAAAAGGACAGGAATGCCCGTATCTCATAGACAATCCGCATTCCTGCCCTTTTCTTTTGACGCAGGGCAGCACTACAAGAATCCTTGTGGCGCTGCCTTGTGCCAAAACCTTGTAAATGAGGCCCAAGAGGTCTCCTCTTTGGCAGCTCTCTAAATCTAACATCCAGAGGTACAAACCCACCCTTAGACTTAACATTTCTTGTATTTCTAGTCATCTGCTATAAGTTTCCTATCCGTGGACACAGGTTCTGTCCCTGGCCATAACCCTTCCTCCAGATCTCTAGTTTCCTTAACCTGTCTAACCTTCCCTTTGGGACCTTGCAGGCAATCTCTGGGCCACACACACATTGGTATAGATTACAGTGTTTTTTTTCATCACAGTGGAAAGCTGGATAAGAATAAACCATCTTAAGCTCAACCCAGCCAAAACAGAAATTCTTAGATGTGGAAACGGGCCACCGGCTCAGAAGGTCCTGTCCTGGCCTGCAGACCTCAGATAAGAGTTCCCTCAAAAAAAGTCAACCAAAAGCCCATGAGTCATCCTGACGGCGGTTTTTAGTTTGGAAATGCAAAGAAATGCTGTAGGTAAATGCTCAACAAATGTAATGTGAGCCCTGTGATAGAGTATCCTTTATGTAGGCTTCCCCTACAGAGTCAAAGCTGTAGGCACTCTTGTGCTGTCACCTGAACTATGGCTACTGGAATCCAGAATTGTAGTCAAACAAATTACAAGGGTTGCAACATTCAGCGGCCAGGCTACTCCTCCACTTGATACACTGGGACCACGCCATCACTGTCTCTGAAACCTTGCACCTATTCCTGGCGTCTCAAAGGATCCGGTTCAAAGCATTGTGCAAAACACATTGTGCGCGGTATGGAATGGGCTATGACAAAAATCCAAGACCCGCCACCCTATATTAAGCCTCTGATCCAACACTCTTATGTCTCAAAGCATCACATTTCAACAAAACCCATCTCGGAGATCTCTCTGCTCAGCAGTGTTGGACTCGGCTTTCAGGCACTCTGCCTGATGACCCAGCTTGAAAAGGGAATTGTGTGAGCCGTTTTTTGGGTCCTGTGGATGTAGCTGGAACAATAATCCCCACACTCTGCTCCTTTCAAGCTGGCCCACTTGCAGTGCCAGAGTGCCTGACAGACCAGTCCTCCAGTCCCACACTGCCTCTCAGTCCAAGCAAGTGTGGAACTGCAGCCTCATAAGGAAACTAGAAAAACACCTGGCTTTGTGGAAGGCTGTTAAAAAGGTGTCTTTTTGGAATTTTCGAAAACTAAGTGATTGCTAGGCAATCACAGAGGAAACGCCGATCAGCCTCAAAACTAGTGAACCACACCACGAAAGATGATAATGCATCTTCCAGGAGAGAGCTCAACACCATCAGGTAAAGGTAATTGCAGGACACTTGTTCTATCATGTGCCTACCATACCTTTTAACTATGATGTGCACCAAACCAGCAGTGCCACGGTCAGATCACGTCAGGATGTCTTAATTCCCACCCAATCTTTTCTCACATATTTTATCTTAAAATCACACTTTTCTAACCAAACAAGCCAGTCCACCTGCCATTGTTAAAGACAGAGTGTCACACTAGCGACAGCTGGTACAATACAAGTGCAAGATGACTTAACAAACTTCATACACCTCTCTATATCTCCTAGCCATATGGACTTCTTAGAACGTGTGCTACAAAAACAACTTCAAAGAGGTATAACACACATACTACATCAAATACATGTGATAAATTCAGCACACGTCTCCCCCACAAAGTCGCCGTTGTCTCTTTTAACCACATTTTATAGCATTTGTTGAAGCCATGAGTGGTCCATTTTTGCATCCGCTACAGAAAAAAACAGAACTACTGACATTCCAGTGCTAATCACATCATGTTAATGTTAGTAAACAGTTTTAAAAAACTGGCAGTTCCAAAATTGTTCCTCTTACTTAAACTGTTTTACTCAAGTAACAGAGCTTATGTGGCAGCATCCTAGTACCAGTGACAGAGCGAAGGAGTACAACACAGCACCAGATAACGCATAACATAACACACAAAATATTATTTGCAGTTCTACATTTATAGTGGAGAACAACTATTTAGCAAGTGTCAAAATGCAACGTGAAAGAAACTAAATATGAGTAAACTACTTACAGTTGATATGTGACTGCATTAGATTTGAATACCTTTAAACATTGAAGGTCGCAAGAGCCAATAATATCTAAGCTAATGTAGATACATCAAAAAAACACATAAACTAAGCACCACCTAGTCTTGCCTGAACTGCCAAAACTCTCTTCTGGACAAGCTCTGCCACTCTTCTTAGAGTGTGATGTCAAATGGTAGGTAGCAGGGACATAACTATCAATGGTGCAGCAGGGGAAGTGGCACCTGGGCCCTTTACGCTGAGGGGCCAGTTAAAACCCTGGTGTTGATGTTCCTACTAGCATTAGGGCTGGAGGTGCCTTTGCTACCACTGGTGGGTAGTGTGCCTGACAGTTGGCATGACGCAATTCTTAACGTTAAGCATCCAATCTCTACTTTACGCTTCAAACTCATGCATGGGTCCAACAGGACAAAAACAGAACCTTTGTATACGTGGACAACATCGACGCTACCCTTAGGGCCATCTAACAGACATACATTTCCATCCAAGGCAAGGAGTCGCGTTATGAGCGCTAAGAAGCATTGTATAGATGCACTTACAACAAACACAGTCCATCTGTCTGAGTCAACATAACACGGCGGCTTCGATGACTTTGGTTCTGTCACACCTTTCCTACCTCAACAAGAAGCTCCAGGTCTTTCTGCTGGAGGCAGGTGAAGTTGCGCAGGAAGTCGAGTTGGTGGTGGGTGGTCCTGTGTTTGGCTTCCTTCTCCGCACCCTGCTCCAGCTTCTGAAACACCGCCGCTCCGGCCAGCAGGTAGCACAGGTAGCCGGCGGCCAGAAGGGCGGTCTTTCGCAACCGGGCAGTGCACATGTTGCGGGGCTCCTATGCTTTCAAAATTTCCTCTGTGAAGAACGGCGGCGAAATACGTCCCTCCTGGTCGGGTGCCTGAGCTAATGGAGGCAGGAAAGAGAGAGGCGACTTTTGCCGAGACGTGCGTGGGAACAGAAGTGCTGCTTTGGGGCAGCTCGGGGACATGCTGGAAGCCGCGCGCTTCCGACAGCGGCTGTCCCTGGGCGGCTGGGCTGGGTGCTAGTGAAGAGTCGAAAGAGGGAGGGACGAGGACAGGCTGGCACTGCCTCTGACTGCTCTTTTGCCAAAGCTGGTTTCGCTTTTAAGAACTGTCTTTACAGAAAGATAGCGAGGTGTTTAGCATGATCAGTATCTCAAGAACACAAATATCTCACAGTTGCATTAGGCTCGCCTCGCTGGTCCTAATGTTATTTTGGAGTCCTTTTTGAGCTGTATTCGTTTTTTGTCCTCAGTGTTTAGCTAAGCATTTTGTTTACTGAATATAAAGCAAAACTGCTAAGTAGCTAAACCTTTCAAGCGTACGCCTTCGCCACAGACAAATGTGGGAAAAAATAATTTATGTGCACCATGGCTTGTGACATCACCGGAAAGGACATCACAGAATCACTGTCCCGAACATAGGGGGTCATTCTGACCTCGGCGGTAAAAGGCGCCTACCGCCGGTCAGAAATCCTCCAAAATCCCGCCGCGGTCGCCGAAACCCGCCACGGTCATTCTGACCCGCAGAAGGCAAACCTCCGAAAATCCGACCGCCACAACAGACCGCCAGACCAGCGGTCGGCGGAAAAGTGGAGGTGACAAAACCTCCACCGTCACACCAACAGAAATACGCCCATGCCATTACGACCCACGAATCCACGCGGCGGTCATTCAAACGCGGTATTCCATTGGCGGGACACACCGCCGCGGTCAGAATACACACAAACGAACAAAACTCAGCCACATTGGACGATTTGAATCCCACACACCTGATACACATACACACACCACTCCCACACACACAATACAATATAAAACACCCACCCACATCACCCACAAACCTCTACGCTAAAAAATTCGTAAAGAAGGCAAGAGCGAGACACCAGCATCCAGAAAATAACAGCCACAGCCACTCAACACCATCACCCACACACTATCCACACACAAAACAACACACACCACCACACTCAACTCACTTAAATACACATACTCCACCCCACACATCATACACACCACCCCATGGCACCCCAAAGACAACCCCGCTTCACAGACGAAGAACTCAGGGTCATGGTGGAGGAAATCGTTCGGGTAGAGCCCCAGCTGTTCGGCACACAGATACAATACACCAGCATTGCCCGGAGGACGGAGCTATGGCAGAGGATTGTCGACAGGGTGAACGCAGTGGGACAGCACCCCAGAAATCGGGAAGACATCAGGAAGCGATGGAACGACCTACGGGGGAAGGTGCGTTCCATGGTATCCAGGCACAACATCGCCGTGCAGAAGACTGGCGGAGGACCCCCACCTCAACCCCCACAATTCACATCATGGGAGGAGGAAGTCTTGAACATCCTGCATCCTGACAGCCTCGCAGGAGTCGGCGGAGGAATGGATACTGGTAAGTTGAAGCTTCAATACTGCTTCCCCCCCACCTGCATGCCAAATCATACCCCAACCCTCACCCCCATCCTCGAACCCCACCCTCACCCCCACCCCCATCCTCACCCCCACCCTCACCCCCACCACCATCCTCACCCCCACCACCATCCTCACCCCCACCCCCAGCACACCTATTCCCCGCCAATGTCTCACCATCACAACCCACACATCCCAAAACCTAGGCCTGCATGCGTCCACTAAGCATGGACACCCATCACCAAAGCATGCCCAATGCATATACACATCCCCCCCACAAGCCACCCTCACCAAAGCCCCCACACACGAATGCCAGCACTTGGGGACACGAGAACCCATAGATACACCCATATGCCATTCATTGAAACTATAACCATACCTCTATACCCCTGCAGGACCCGACCGTCAACACACCGCGGCGGAGGGGCCAGAATTCTCCACACCCCCCACCCAAGAGGCCGTCAGCGATGACAGCAGCTCTGTCGACCTGGACACCGATGACCAGCCCGGACCATCGGGGACCTCTGGACAGTCGGTTCCCCTCACACAGGCCCAGGCCACTACAGACCCTAACCCCTCTGGGAACACCAGCACAGCTCCCACCCAGCGGGCCCATGCCTCTGTCTCCAGGGCGCGTCAATCTGCGGTGTGTCTACCACTACAGGGCACCCAGGATAACCCACCACCCCAACAACAACAGGGACCTGGGGGCAGTGGTAGTGGGCACACCGGCCAGGGGGCAGAGGCCCAGGGAAACAGGGGAACTCGGAGGGCAGCTGTGCGACAGGGGGGGGAGGAGAGGCCCAGGGAACCCACTCTCCACGAGGTCCTCACCACCATCATGGGAGCATACACCGCTCCCAGGAGACGATGGCGACGGTACTGGCCCGGTTCCAGGAGATCCAGGCACTGCAGGAGGAACACTATCGGGGGTACAGGGAGGACATCAGAGCCATCAACACCACCCTGGTTACCATGGTAGGGCTGCTGCAGGACCTCGTCAACACCAGGGCGGACACTGAACAACACCCAAGGGCCCCTGCCACTAGCCTGGACCAAGAACAGCCAACCACCTCCGCCGGCGCTAGTGGACAGGAGGCCCCCGCACAGCAGCAGCCCACCAGACCCCCACCTCCTGCAGGAGAAGAACCACCCCGCAAGAGGGCCCTGAGATCTCGCAAGAAGACAGAGTAGGATGTCAAGACCCCCGCCAGCAATGGATACCACCTGATGTCATCCCACTGTCCCACATTGTCACCCTGTCCATCCTTGAACTGCCCATGCTCCATCTCTCCACAGGCCTCTGGACAATGCACCTGTGTGACTGTTACTCTGGACTCTGCCATGGACATTCCTTCACCATAGCCCCCACCCACTTGAAACCACCCATCCCATTTTGAGCACTTAAATAAACACCTATTTTGCACCAAAATATCTGGAGTCTGGCTGTGATTTCAATATATTGTAATTGACATGACAGTGCAAATATGTCCTTGTACATGGTGAAGTCAACAAACAGCTGCCACAAAGCTGTAGTCCATGGGGAAACGAAGCACAGGACTCGTAGTGGGGACCCCAGATCTGAAATAGGGAGGGAAAAGCCAAAACTCAGTCATCATACACTGGGGCAAATAGACAGGCAGCAGAGATGCAGGAGAGTAGTTAACATTTACTAAATTATCTTTGAAATGTTACCTGTGTCCTATTGGAAGTACTGTTCAATGATTCTGTCCCTGTTGTCTGTTTCAGCCCCGTCGTCTTCCTCCTCGTCACTCTCCTCAGGTTCCACCACTGCCACAACACCACCGTCTCGACCATCCTCCTGCAGGAAAGGCACCTGGCGACGCAAAGCCAGGTTGTGAAGCATGCAGCAGGCCACGATGATGTGACACACCTTCTTAGGTGAGTACATTAGGGATCCACCTGTCATATGCAGGCACCTAAACCTGGCCTTTAGGAGGCCAAAGGTGCGTTCGATCACCCTCCTAGTACGCCCATGGGCCTCATTGTACCGTTCCTCTGCCCTGGTCCGGGGATTCCTTACTGGGGTCAGTAGCCACGACAGGTTGGGGTACCCAGAGTCCCCCACTAGCCATACACGGTGTCTCTGTAGCTGTTCCATCACGTAAGGGATGCTGCTATTCCTGAGGATGTAGGCGTCATGCACTGACCCTGGGAATTTGGCATTTACAGGCGAGATGTACTGGTCAGCCAAACACACCACCTGGATGTTCATTGAATGGTAATTTTTTCTGTTCCTGTACACCTGCTCCCTGTCTCTTGGGGGAACCAAAGCCACATGGGTCCCATCAATGGCACCAATTACGTTGGGAATATGTCCAAGGGCGTAGAAATCACCCTTCACTGTAGCCAATTCGCCCACCTCAGGGAAAATGATGTAGCTCCTCACGGATTTCATCAGGGCAGACAACACTCTGGATAACACCTTCGAAAACATGGGCTGAGACATCCCAGAAGCAATTCCCACGGTTGTCTGAAATGACCCACTTGCCAAGAAATGGAGTACTGACATGACCTGCACCAGAGGCGGAATCCCTGTGGGTTGGCGGATGGGGGACATCAGGTCGGGCTCCAGCTGGGCACACAGTTCATGGATAGTGGCACGGTTAAGACGGTAGGTCAGGATAATGTGGCGTTCTTCCATTGTCGACAGGTCCACCAGCGGTCGGTACACGGGAGGATTCATCCGTCTCCTCGCCCAACCCAGCGGACAGTGCCTAGGAAGGACAACATGGAGCACACAGTCAAGCAACCCACAGGTACGTACTCACAGCTAGCACAGTAAACGATTCTCTATGCAGTGAATGGCGTGTCTGAGTGGCTATGCAAGGCCTAGGCCTGTGTGACGCAGTTGAAATTGAGCCATGTGGGCCCTGGAAATGGCGGCTGCCTGACCTGTGAAGTGTGACAATGGGATGTGAGGTCAATGCGCTGGCGTGGCACACCGCGGCGGGCGGCGGGCCAAGACTGCGGCGCCAAGCCGCATTGGTTAACATTGAAGCCTATGGGTTTCAGGAGCCAATGGCGAAGGGCGCCGGCGGTGGCGGGACGCACCGCCGCGGTACGCACCGCCGCGGACGTGACCGCCATTTTCTATCTACTTATCCACTTGCGACTTGAACTTTCACAGGAGAGGACCTATACTGCAAGTGTTGCTGTGACCTCGGTCTGGAAGGGACAATGGCTGCTGCACCTGGGGAAAGGGCCCCTGCCTTCACTGGAGAGGAGTTGGAGAAACTTGTGGATGGGGTCCTCCCCCAGTATGCGCTACTCTACGGTCCTCCAGACCAACAAGTGAGTTTAATTCTATCTGGATTTGGGGCCACTGGCTGGCTTGGGGGCCTGGCGGGGGGCCTGGCGGGGATGGGGGGCATGTTGGGCCTGGCGGGGGGCATGGCGGGGGGCCTGGCGGGGATGGGGGGCATGTTGGGCCTGGCGGGGGGCATGGCGGGGGGCCTGGCGGGGATGGGGGGCATGTTGGGCCTGGCGGGGGGCCTGGTGGGGATGGGGGGCATGTTGGGCCTGGCGGGGGGCATGGCGGGGGGCCTGGCGGGGATGGGGGGCATGTTGGGCCTGGCGGGGGGCATGGCGGGGGGCCTGGCGGGGATGGGGGGCATGTTGGGCCTGGCGGGGGGCATGGCGGGGGGCCTGGCGGGGATGGGGGGCATGTTGGGCCACTGGCAAGGAAAATGCTGACAAACTTGAACGTGGTATTTCTCCCTCCCTGTACGTGTCACATAGGTCCGCGCCCATGAGAAGATCGGGATTTGGCGTGCCATCGCCAAGGAAGTCCGGACCCTGGGGGTCCACCATCGACGGGGCACCCACTGCCGCAAGAGGTGGGAGGACATCCGCCGCGGGACCAAGAAGACCGCCGAGTCTCTGCTGGGGATGGCCTCCCAACGTAGGCGGGGTGCCTGCCGTCAACTGAGCCCCCTGATGTTCCGGATCCTGGCGGTAGCCTACCCTGATTTGGATGGGCGCGTGAGGGCAGCACAGCAGACACAAGGGGGTGAGTACAAGCATTATCTACTCTGTTGTCGCGCAGTGGAGGTGTCTGGGTGGGGGAGGAGGGCTGGGGGTCCCCCTAGGCCAGGGCGATATCTGTAGGCTGGGCACCCCCGTAAGCCCCTGTGTCCCCAGCCACCACCCTCAGTAGTTTGTCAGTACAGCCATCCCTGGGCCGTGTCATCCATGGGTGCAGTTGTCAACTCTAGGCGTGTAGGGCATGTTCCACGGAATGCGTAGCGGACCCCAAGTGCGCAACTTAGTGCAGGGGGCATCTGTGTCTGTCATGTCCGCTAACTGTACCGGAGATCCATGTAATCAATATCCCTTTATTTCTCTCTCCCCCCCCCTTTTTGTTTGTCTTTCTGTGCTTGTGTGCATCAGCATCATCAGGCGGAGGAGAAGTGGCATCGGGGCAGGAGGGAGCTGCATCTCACATGGCCCAGGAGGGCCATGCCACAGAGTCAGACTGGACCAGTGAGACGGAGGGCGAGGGGAGCTCCACGACGGGGACGACTGGACCCTGCAGCGACACGGACACGTCCTCGGAAGGGGGCTCCCTTGCGGGGGTGGCACCATCCGTGCCCCCCGCCATTACAGGTACAGCCGCCACCCAGCGCACCATCACCGCCCTCCCAGCAGCCCCTCAGCGTTCGCCCCGTGCCCGCTCTGCCAGGAAGCCGGGCATCTCCTTCGCCCCAGGCACCTCAGGCCCTGCCCCTGTTACCCCCGCTGCCCTCAGTGAGGAGGTCATTGACCTCCTCCGAACGCTCATTGTTGGGCAGACTACCCTTTTGAATGCCATCCAGGGGGTGGAGAGGGAGGTTCATCGCAGCAATGCGTACCTGGAGGGCATTCATTCGGGTCAGGCTGCCCATCAGCGATCGTTCCAGGCTCTGGCCTCAGCACTGACGGCAGCCATTGTCCCTGTCTCCTGCCTGCCTCTACTAACTCCCTCCTCCCAGTCTCCTGTTCCTCTGCCTGTCCCACCCACACCATCAGACCAGCCTGCACACACCTCAACACCCAAGAGAAGCTCATCCAAACATAAGCACCACAGATCACGCAGACATTCACACACGCAACATTCTGATGCAGACATGCCAACAGTCACTACCACCTCTGTGACCCCCACCTCCTCGTCTCCCTCCTCCCTCCCTGTGACGTCTACACTCACACCTCCATTCACCTCACCATCAGCCAGTGTTTCCATCACCAGCACACCCTCCACTCCAGTCCGCACACGTGCAGTCACCACCCCCACTGCCATTTACACGTCCCCTGTGTCCTCTCCCACTGTGTCTGTCACCCCCTCTTCCACACCACACAAACGCAGCCACCCACCCACCCAACAGCCATCCACCTCACGACAGCCTATCCCTCCTGCACCTGCACCCAAAGACAGCAAACGTGACTCACCTACAACCACATCCTCTCCCTCCACTCCCATTCCCACTGTACCTACCACTCTCCATTGTCCCAAGAAGCTCTTCCTCGCCACTACTAACTTCTTTCCTGACCCTGAGCCCCCCCCTCCTTCTCGTCGGGGTAAGAAGAGCACCTCAGCCACCACCAGCCCTGCAGCCCCCTTGACAAGGGTGCAGGGGTATTGGAGCCCGCCAGCCCGCATGTCTGGATCTTCGCCCAGCAGCAAGGGGACAGCCAGCCCACCCCCTGGGAAGAGGAGCAGAAGGCGGAAGGGGCGCCGCAGGAGCCCGCCTTCTACATCCCCCCCGGACACCACCCAGAGACAGTCACCAGCCACAGCTCCAAAGGGAGGAAAGGGCCACAGGCCCACGACTAAGGAGGGCAAGGGCAGCAAGTCGGAGAGGTCAGGCAGCAGGCCTGCTGCCCAGGAGGAGCCCACAACCCCCATAGCCGCTGTCCCGGGAGGAACCGGCACAGCTGCCCCGGGAGAGCCCACCACCCCCATAGCCGCTGCCCAGGGAGGACCCAGCCCAGCTGGCCAGGAGGGCCCCACCACCCACAGCTCAGGTGGCCATTGAAGGAGCACCATCCCCGCTGCCCAGGAGGGCACCACCAGGCAATGAACAGTTGGCCATAGACCGGCCGCCGTCTCCAGAACCGCTGAACTGGGCCCCGCCGTCTCAAGCACCGCTCCGCTGGGCCCCGCCGTCTCAAGAACCGCTGAACTGGGCCCTTCAAGGCAAGGAGCGCTGAACTGGGCCCCGCCGTCTCAAGCACCGCTCCGCTGGGCCCCGCCGTCTCCAGAACCGCTGAACTGGGCCCCGCCGTCTCAAGCACCGCTCCGCTGGGCCCCGCCGTCTCAAGAACCGCTGAACTGGGCCCTTCAAGGCAAGGAGCGCTGAACTGGGCCCCGCCGTCTCAAGCACCGCTCCGCTGGGCCCCGCCGTCTCCAGAACCGCTGAACTGGGCCCCGCCGTCTCAAGCACCGCTCCGCTGGGCCCCGCCGTCTCAAGAACCGCTGAACTGGGCCCCGCCGTCTCAAGCACCGCTCCGCTGGGCCCCGCCGTCTCAAGTACCGCTGAACTGGGCCCTTCAAGGCAAGGAGCGCTGAACTGGGCCCCGCCGTCTCAAGCACCGCTCCGCTGGGCCCCGCCGTCTCCAGAACCGCTGAACTGGGCCCCGCCGTCTCAAGCACCGCTCCGCTGGGCCCCGCCGTCTAAAGAACCGCTGAACTGGGCCCTTCAAGGCAAGGAGCGCTGAACTGGGCCCGCCGTCTCAAGAACCGCTCCGCTGGGCCCCGCCGTCTCAAGAACCGCTGAACTGGGCCCTTCAAGGCAAGAACCGCTGGCCCTTTGGCAGACGTGGCAGGGCAGGATCTATCTCGGGCAGGGCTGCAGGATGTCCTCTGGCCAACTTGCCTCCTCCAGTGGCAGTGGGGTCTGTTATGGACTGTATGGACCGTGGCTTTGCTCTCCCCAGGATGGCCCAGTGGGCAGGCCACCCACTGTATGGACTGTATGGACTGTGGCTTTGCTCTCCCCAGGATGGCCCAGTGGGCAGGCCACCCACTGTATGGACTGTTTGGACTGTGGCTTTGCTCTCCCCAGGATGGCCCAGTGGGCAGGCCACCCACTGTATGGACTGTATGGACTGTGGCTTTGCTCTCCCCAGGATGGCCCAGTGGGCAGGCCACCCACTGTATGGACTGTTTGGACCGTGGCTTTGCTCTCCCCAGGATGGCCCAGTGGGCAGGCCACCCACTGTATGGACTGTATGGACTGTGGCTTTGCTCTCCCCAGGATGGCCCAGTGGGCAGGCCACCCACTGTATGGACTGTATGGACTGTGGCTTTGCTCTCCCCAGGATGGCCCAGTGGGCAGGCCACCCACTGTATGGACTGTTTGGACTGTGGCTTTGCTCTCCCCAGGATGGCCCAGTGGGCAGGCCACCCACTGTATGGACTGTATGGACTGTGGCTTTGCTCTCCCCAGGATGGCCCAGTGGGCAGGCCACCCACTGTATGGACTGTTTGGACTGTGGCTTTGCTCTCCCCAGGATGGCCCAGTGGTCATGGAGTCCCCTCGTGGATCTGGCGTCGTGTACTCAAGTGGCTGAGGTGCCCCCCCTTCCCTTCCCCCTGAGGTGCCTGTCCTATTTTCTTTCTGATGCCCCTGCAGTGTTCTCTCCGTGGAGTTCTTGTCATGGGACTGGGCCTTGCCCCTTTGCACAGGACCCCTGTGATCCACGGACAGTGGTTGGACTACATTTAGTAGCTGTATATATTTTGTACATAGTTTATTTATTTATTGGGATTACTGGTGTCCATATTTCAATATATCTGCCCGTTTATGATCTCGTCTTTTGATCTTTGCATTATTTCGGTGGGGGGTGGTTTGTGGGTTGTGACAGTGATCTGTGGGAATGCATTGATGTGTGTGTTGTAGTGGGTGTGGGTGGGTGGGTGTGTGCCGGTAATCTTTTCCCTCCCCTGTGTCGTAAGTGCAGTACTCACCGATGTCTTCCGCGCCGCCGGGCGTGCTCCTGGTATATGAGCAGGTATAGGAGTGCGGGGATGACCTGCAACTCTGGTTCCATACTGCCGGAATCTCGCGTGGAGTGCGTAGAGGTGAGCGTTTTCCCGTTCGTAGTCTGTTTCCGCCGTGTTCTTATCGGCGGTGCTCCCGCCCCGGAAAAGGTGGCAGATTGGTGGGTGGTAATAGAGTGGGCGGTACATTGTCTGCCGCCTGGCTGTTGGCGGGAACCGCCGCGCTGTTTGTTTGTACCGCCGTGGCGGGCGGAGTGTTAAGTTGGCGGGCTGTGTTGGCGGTTCCCGCCAGGGTCAGAATTGCATATTTTAGACCGCCGGCCTGTTGGCGGCTTGGCCGACGCTTTATCACCGACCGCCAGGGTCAGAATGAGGGCCATAATCTCTGATAACAAATCATATGAAATGAAAGACCAAAATACATGACCTTGTGGCTTCTGACCCACGACATAATGAAATATAAAATACTTATCACTCTAGATAGCAATAACCCTGGGCCACTGGAGTTATGAGGCAGGAAATGACCATTTTATGCAGCAGAGTTCACTTAATTATAAGGCAAGAAAGGACAAATTGTGCTCCATAATGTGGCACATTTTAAGATAGTAATACCTCATTATTTTGTCAGATTTTACACCTTGCTACTACCTGGACAATAGATTTCACCTCCTTAGTACCAGTCTGACACACAGATACAGCAATAAGGAAGCGAGAGATGACTAGTCAATTTTTGGGAAGGGCCTTACACTGTGCATCAACACGTGTTCCCTCGTTTTTAGTAACATTTGACATGTTTGAGTTAAAACATTAGCTTTGTTAAAATCTGAAAGTTTTGCTCCAGATAATAAATTATCTGGCAAACAGCGACAATGCCACAGATATGCGGAAAACACTACAGCTGCAAAATCACATATATGTACTGATGCTCCTCCACCCTCCTTAACAATGGATAAGGGGCCAAGCCGCCAGGTCGTAGGCACCGAAGACAGGTGTGGGCCGGATCGGACTGGTCAGGGACAGTGGCCAACGTTGGCCACCTTTTGAATTTCCCTCTCTACCACGGTGACGGGGTCACCCGGGCAGTCGCCAGGGGCGGCGTGGGGATGTTTAAATAGTGGGCAAGGTCACCCAGTTTTCACGTCGCTGCCTGGGCCCTCAACGATCGCTGCCACTGGGGCCTCGGGGGGGGGGAAGAGGAGGAACGAGGAGTTCCCCCCCCGGGGTTTTTGGGACAGGTGGCACGACCCGGGACGTGGTTGGACATCCGGTGTGCCAATTAAGGTGGGTGGGACGGGTATGTAAATGGCCATTTCGTGGGCGCAGGCACCATTTAGGAAAGGTGACCTGGTGGCCAGGGAGTAGTCAGGCGGGCTCTGTGTTGTTCTTTCCACATGGCTGGGTCGTGTAGGTGGATAGCAAAAAAAAAAAGAATAGATATATAATTAAATAAGCTTTCTTAGCTTGGTAGGTGTATTCCTTTGGCGATGATCGAGTGGATATTACGGCAGGATGGAGGTTGAGGCGAAAGTCCTGGAGGCCGTCGCGCTGTTGCGTCAGGTGGGCCGGATGGATTTGTTGAAGGATGGAGCCCTGGCGCCGGGCCGCCCGGCGCGCAGGCCCTCCGCGGGAGTCGCTGCGGCGGTTGCCGCATGCTCTCCGCCGCGGGTAGCTGGAGCAGCAAAGGTGAGAGGGGCGTCCCGGGGGGGGGGGCGAAGGGCGTGTTTGGCAATGGGAGGCTTGCAGGGCGGGAGCGTGGTCGGGGATCCCAGAGGGCTTCCCGGGAGGTGGGGCACGGCATACCACGTCGGAGCTGGAAACCAGCTCGGAATGGGAAGGCGGGGCCGCAGGAGGCAGCGTGGCGTAAAGGGGACAGGAACGAAGGAGTCGGGGCGCTCGAGGCGAGCGCGGCAGGTAAGCCTGAAGGGGGGAAGGCTGGCGCGCGCCAGGCGCGCGCGGCCGTCTCAAGTGAGGTGCGGAAGGCCGGAGGTGCTATGGGGGGCCCTGGGACATTTTCAAACTCAATGGGGTTGTCGATTTCGGGCCGGCGGGGCAAAGGTGGGGCACCTCGTGTGGAGGAGGCAAGGGTCCTGGATTTGGGGGCTAGACGCGGGGAGGGGGAAAAATGGGTGTCTGCAGAAAAAGAGGTAGAGAGGGACCCCAGGGTCCCAATGTCGGAAAAATGGCCTACCATGCTCCAGTGGAGCAGTGATGAGGAGGGAGGGAGTACAGAGGGGGGTGGGTGGTACGAGGGGGAGGGAGCCGTAGTGGACAGAGTTTTGGGGGCCCCCAGGAAGGAATACAGGGCTGGCATCCCAGAGTGTGAGGTCCTGGGGGAGGATGATGGGTTGGATGATGAGGGCTTGTTAGGGGAGGAGGGTCTAGGGGTCAGAAGTCAGTGGGATAGTGGTTCTTCCCCCGGCACACCAGACCTTGTTTGGCAGGGGCCTTTGGATTACGAAGACGACGACCCAGGCGAGCAGGACGCGGCTCGAGTGCACTGGGAAGAAGGGAAGGCTGGCCCTGGGGCGGCTAGCCGGATGGCATCACCAGGATGGAGCAGGAGACGATATGGGGCTGCGGATGCTGTTTCTGGGCTGTGTGGAGGAGAGGGTATTGCGCCCCCCGTCGCCGCGGCCCAGGAGGAGCAACGTCCGGGCCCGTCCAGAAGGCGGTCAAAAGACAGAGGGAAGTATTCCGGTTGTGCGAGATGCGGTGGCTCGGGTGTGAGTGCCGTGGAGCGTGAGGAGAGGTCTGAAGAGAGTTTGGAAGAGGGCGAGTTGCGTAATAGTGGTAGTGAGTATGAGTGGTGGGAGAGAGGAGGGCGGGGAACGTCTAACCCTGTCCGTCAGTCATTGCAGGTACAGCGGTCGGGTACGCGGCACGGGGAGCGTCGCAGAGAGCGCAGGGGAGGAGAGGCGCGGACGGTTCAGGAGCGGCCCCCGCTGCTATCTCCAGGTAAGGCTTCTTCATGCTCAATGATATCGGTGGCGTCGGAAGCGAGAGAGGAGTCAGTGCGTTTAGTAAAGGGAGTGTATATGCAGGACTGGGTCTCAACGGAGAGCGACGGGAAGGCGACGAAGGAGGGGCAGGCCGCGAGTTTGGAAAAAGGGGGGGAAGGTGCAGCGGTTATCGGGGCAGAGAAGGCAAAGGAGGAAAAGGAAGGGGAGCCCTCGTCTATAAAGGTGAAGTTGCCCTATATGGGCACAGCAAAACCTCTGGGGGCGCACTTAATGCCGGCAACAAAGGAAAAGATTTGGAAAGGGGAGTATGTGGACATATTAAAATTGTTGCATCGGGAGATCAGGGCCAAGGAGGGCTCCAAAGAAAAAGAATGGGAGCTTTCTAAGCTGCCAAAAGTGCCAGTCACAATAGAGAATTGGACAGCGGCTTTCTTGATATTCGCTAGTGTGTATTGCGAGCGATTCCCGGAGAGGTCTGTATCATTATTTAAATATATGGATATCATAAGGAAAGCTCAGCTTAATTATGGAGGTTACGCGTCACTATGATGAGGAGTTTCGGGCGCGCATGGCCGCGGACTCGGAGGTGCAATGGGGGGAAATTGATACAGACTTGTGGCAGCACACCATGGGGCCAGCGAAGTTTGGAAAAACGGTGTTTACGGCCAGTGGGTTGCCCATAATATATAGGCCCTTTCGGGAGCGCCCCACCCAAGGGGTGGGGTCCGGGGGATCCAGCCCCAATAGATCTAACAGTGCAGGGACCGGACGGTCGGGGGCATGCTGGGATTACAATAAAGCAATATGTACCAGAGAGTACTGTCAGTTCCGACACGAATGTACAAAATGCGCGGGTCGACATCCGGTCACAGCGTGTAGTGGACAGCAGAACGCAGCCAGCGCAGGGGGAGCTGCAAGCGGGAGTCAGGGGGCTACTTATGGAGGAAAGGAGGGACAGCGCCAGCGGCAAGGCGTTGCAGGAAAAGGCTATTGCGCCGGTTAAGGTCGACCAGTTACAGGCATGGCTGGAGGGTTATGGCAGGCAGGATGAAGCTGATTTATTGGTTCGGGGTTTTCGGGAAGGGTTCAGGTTGTGATACCAGGGTCCGCGGGAGCGTCGGTGGGCAGAGAATCTTCGATCCGTGCGCGGAAGGGAGGAGCTGGTCCAAGGGAAGCTGATGAAAGAGGTAAGGGAGGGTCGCATGGCGGGTCCGTTTTCTTGTTGGCCCTTGGAAAACCTCATTGTGTCGCCAATTGGCATAGTTGCAAAAAAAGAGGAAGGGCAATTCCGGTTAATTCATCACTTGTCCTGGCCAGAGGGGGCCTCAGTGAATGATTTCATCCCGGAGGAATTCACAAAGGTGTCGTATGCATCGGTGGACGTAGCGGTCCAGATGGTGGATCAGCTGGGGCCGGGGACTTTGATGGCAAAGACTGACATTAAGTCAGCTTTTCGGCTGCTTCCGGTGCATCCGGATGACTTCAAGTTGTTGGGCATCCAGTTTCGGGGGAGCTGGTACGTGGACAAGGCACTGCCTATGGGGTGCTCCAGCTCGTGTGCGCTGTTTGAGCGATTTAGCACGGCCCTGCAGTGGATCTTTGTGAGAATTACGGGTCACCAAGGGATAACGCACTACTTGGATGACTTCTTTTTTGCGGCGCCAGCGGACAGCCCGCGTTGTGTGGCGGTGCTGAGCTGGTTTATGGACCTCATGGGGGGCCGTGGTGTGCCCCTGGCTCCTGAAAAGACAGTGGGGCCAGCTACGGCGCTGTCGTTTTTGGGGATTGAACTGGATACGGTGGCAGGCATAGCCAGGTTGCCTGCCGAGAAAAAGATGGACATGATCAGCCGAATTTATTAAATGTTGCGGAGGCGCAAGGTCACGGTGCTGGATGTGCAGGTGTTGTTGGGACATTTGAATTTTGCGTGTAGGGTGGTGCGAGCGGGTAGGACGTTTTGCAGAAGACTTTCTCTAGCGCTGGCAGGGCACGCGCTTCCCCATCATCATGTGCGGTTGAAGGTGGGAGTGCGGAAGGACTTGCGCATGTGGGCAAAGTTCTTGGAGTCATTTAATGGTATTCCCCTGAAGGTCTGGCGGGAGTGGGAATGGGACGCCCAGCTGTTTTCGGATGCAGCGGGTTCAGCAGGTTTTGGGCTGTATTGGGAAGGGCGTTGGTGCGCGGAGGAATGGCCATGGGAGTGGAAGCATGGCGGACGTAGCATTGCGTTTTGGAATTTTTTCTGCTGATTGTAGCAGTGTGCTTGTGGGGCGGGGAACTGAGGCATTCGCGGGTGCTATTTCATGTAGATAATTTGTCGGTTGTGCAGATGGTCAACCGGCAGTCGGCGCGGGAGGCAGGATTGTTGCAGCTGCTATGCGTTTTTGTCCTTCAATGCTTGCGGAATGACATACATTTTAGTGCTAAGCACGTTCCGGGGGTGAATAATGACATTGCGGATGCTTTGTCTCGTTTGCAGTGGGAGCGTTTCCATGGATTAACCACGGGCGTGGCGTTGAGAAGAATTCGCATGCCGGAGGCTTTGTGGAGAGTAGGCGATCCCGGATGCTTTGACTGGTTATGAACTCTTTGGCGCCGTCTACGCGGCGGGCTTATGCGAAAGCTTGGGAGGAGTTCCTGGGATCTGGGGCTCGAGGGCGGGAGCGACAGGGGGAGGTTGTGGAAGATGTGATACAGTTCATTATGGATTTGATTGGTAAGGGTCAGTCGAGAGTCACGATTTCGGGGAAGTTGTCGGCACTCGGGTTCATGGATAAACTGGTATGGGGTTACCCGCCATCGGCGGGGGAATTGGGAATGAGAATATTGCAGGGTTGGGAAAAATCTTTTGGGCAAAAGGGTCAGGAGCGACAACCGATATCGCTGGCAATGCTAAAGCGCTTGATAACGATACTGGGGGATTTGTGCTATGATGCTCACGAGGCTATTCTCTTCCGGACATTGATGTCGTGGATGTTTTTCAGCGCGTTTCATGTATCGGAGTTACTGGGTCTGTCGGAGAAATCGGGTATCTTATGGAGGGAGGTTCGGGCGGTGAGAGAAGGGCTGGCACTGTGGGTTCGGCAATCTAAAACTGATCAAAAAGGTGTTGGGGTCACGGTCGTGCTTCGTCGTTATCCCTACAAGGACATTTGCCCAGTTAATTTGGGTGTCCAACTGCGTTCGAGGTCAGCGGTTTCGGAGGGTATGGTTTTTTGTCATGCGGACGGTCGTAAGGTGATTGCGGCGCAGCTTCTGGCGGTATTGCGAAAAGGGTTATCGGGTATGGGCTTCGATGCAGCAAGATTTGGGACGCATTCCTTTCGGATCGGGGTGGCTACAGAGGCAGGAGGCAAGGGTTGGGATAGAGAGGAGATGATGGCGTTTGGTAGATGGAGGTCGGATTGCTTTAGGCGGTATGTGCGGGGTGGTGATTGTTAAGGGACTGTCGGGAGAGGGAGAATGGGATATTTGCATATATTTTCTCTTTTTCAGGTGTGGTCCTGGGGCCAGAAGCGGCCTACTTGGAGATATGGGTGATTGGGCACTCCTTTGTAAAATGGGCGCAACGACAGGCACGAAGGACTGCTGCAGGGGGCAACCTGGGATTTGATACGGAACGTTATCGGGTGATGTGGATCGGAAAAGGGGGAATGAAGTGGGAAGAGCTGGTGCCTCGGCTTCAGACCACGCGAGGGAGGGGGCATTGTCCGGATTTACTTTGTGTTCACTTGGGGGAGAACGATTTAGTAAGATCCACAGGTTTGAATTTGCTGAAAGTCATGAAAAGGGATCTACAGTTGGTGAGCGAGCAGTGGAAAGGGTGTCACATTGTTTTTACGGCGTTTATACTGCGTCAGGTGTGGAGAGGAGCCAGGAAACCGGGGGCCATCGAGAGGGCCAGACGTAAGATTAATAAAGAAATGAAGGGATTTTGCGCGGACGCAGAATATCATTCCTGGAGCATGCAGACATACGGTTTGAGGACGTGGAGTTCTTTAGGGATGATGGGGTGCACTTATCTTTCATGGGAATGGAGTTATACCTTTTACAGTTGAGGGAGCAGCTCAAGAGTTTACTACAGGAGCCCTAGTGGGGGGGGCAGAAAAAGTCAGGGCCTTTTTCTGGTGGCGGGGACAGCTGCAGGGCAGCTATTAAAAGCTCGGGGGAGGACAGAGCTGGCAGGGAAAGTCAGGTATTAGGACGGGGGGAACATTAATTAGACAAGGACAGGCAGGAGACTGCTCAGTAGCGGACAGGTTCAAAGAAGGGGAGAAAGTAAAGGAGATGAGAGAAAGGAAAAGACAGGTCGAGAAGAAGGGGGGGAGGGATCGGGGTAGGGGAGGGGGAGGTGCGGGGTAGGTGATTCGATGTCTAGTGAGGTATTAGTTTTGTAAGGCAAAGGCCAAGGGGGTAGGTCTAGGGGCACCTGTTCCAATAAAGCGGCCTTTTACACACACAAACGAGTCTCGGTTTGGTCACTCTGTCCCAATGGGGCCTCGGGGGGGAAAGAGGAGGAACGAGGAGTTCCCCCCCGGGGTTTTTGGGACAGGTGGCACGACCCGGGACGTGGTTGGATGTCCGGGGTGCCAATTAAGGTGGGTGGGACGGGTATGTAAACGGCCATTTCGTGGGCGCAGGCACCATTTTGGAAAGGTGACCTGGTGGCCAGGGAGTAGTCAGGCGGGCTCTGTGTTGTTCTTTCCCCACCCTCCCTCCCTCATGTTATGCTGGTTTTGGTTTTTTTTCTTGGAACAGGTGTCCGATGTTGTTAGGTAGGCGTCGCTTGGACAGGTGCTTGCCAAGGTGGGGACAGCTGCAGGGCAGCTACTAAAAGCTCGGGGGGAGGACGGAGCTGGCAGGGAAAGTCAGGTATTAGGACGGGGGAACATTAATTAGACAAGGACAGGCAGGAGACTGCTCAGTAGCGGACAGGTTCAAAGAAGGGGAGAAAGTAAAGGAGACGAGAGGAAGGAAAAGACAGGTCGAGAAGAAGGGGGGAGGGATCGGGGCAGGGGAGGGGCAGGGGCGGGGGTAGGTGATTCGATGTCTAGTGAGGTATTAGTTTTGTAAGGCAAAGGCCAAGGGGGTAGGTCTAGGGGCACCTGTTCCAATAAAGCGGCCTTTTACACACACAAACGAGTCTCGGTTTGGTCACTCTGTCCCAATGCCCCTTTGGCCTGTTCGGGCACCACACTGCTTCCCTTTTGCTCCCCTTTGTTTTGTGGACCCCTCCATGTGCCTGCTGAAGGGTCCATATGAGCTGATAGGTGAAGGATGTTTTACCCTTCCTTTTTTGAGGTGACGCCTGTTGCCGTGTGGGGGACCTTTGTGTGGAGGCGGCCGTGGCAGGATAAAAGGTGAGATGGGGAGAGTCTGGCCGTGAGCTCTGAGGATGTAGGGGGGTGAGAGCGGCAGTCTCCCCTGGGGGTCGGCGTGATGTTTTTAATTGTTTGGCGTTTCAACTCTGGGTTTGCTTCTAAATAATTTATATGTTAGTGAATATCTGCACTGTGCCATGGTTTGGTGCGTGCCACCTGCCCCATCCATTTCTTGTGTAACAGAAAGGTTTTGGGAACTGTTGCCAGTTTTCCCGCCATCTATGCTATGGGATTAAGAGCGGTAATGCCTTCCTATACGGGGACTGTAACCTTTTCTTTGGCATGATTCGGTCTCCAACAGTTAAACCATGCGTCTTTCCATGTTGTTGGGGTTCATTTTTAAGGAAGTGGGGTTGCTTGGCACAGATTTTAAAGATGCGTGTTTTTTTTATAAAGGTCTTCGGTTAAGACCAATATGCAACGCAACCTTGAAGTGCTTCCACTGTTCTTCATTCCTCTTCTAATGTCACACACCTGAACAGCGTTGGTTTGCAGTAAACACAGCCAGGGGACTAACGGGGCTCAAGAGGGTTTTTCCATTAATTTTGGTCAAGTGTTGTGTTATGGGAAATTTATTAAGATGGAAACACGAACACGCCCACGCTCTCATTTCACATCAGCCGTTAAAGACGGGCGCTGAAGCAACTTTCTAGACGATGAGGTTTCATTCGTTTAGTTACGATAGTTGGTTGATTGCAGTTGCTCCCAAAGGACAGTAGGTGGCGTTGCTTTATAGCGGCTGGAGCTCTTTCCGACTCCAATTGTGATAACTCGGTTTCGCCATTGATTGTTTTCTACCATTGCACACATATACTAATCTTTTCTAATCTTGTCTTTTGACGGGGAAGCAGCTTGAACAACGACTCCCGAACAACGAAGTCGTGGACAACGAAAGCGGAACAACACTTTCATTAACCACGACTTCCTTGTTCGGTGTCTTAACCACACATGTGCTGAACCACGCACATGCGTGGTTAAGACACAGAAGAAGGGAATCGGCTTCGGAGGATGACGTGATCAATTAAGTGGGGCTGGGACTGGGGCTGTTTTAGGGTTGGGGTTGGGTATTTTTAGTTTTAGGGGTGGGGTGGGGTGGGGGGTTCAGGTATTTTTAGTTTTGGGTGCGGCCGTGGTTTAGGTTTAGGGGCAGGGAGGGGGTTCGGGGCATTTTTAGTTTTAAGGGTAGGGTTGGGGGGTTCGGGTATTTTTTAGTTTTTGGGGGTGGGGGTCGGGGTGGTTTAGGTTTGGGGCGGGGAGGGGGGTCGGGCATTTTTAGTTTTAGGAGTGGGTGTGGGGGGGTCGGGCATTTTTAATTTTAGGAGTGGGGGTGGGGGTGTCGGGGTATTTTTAGTTTTAGGGGCGGGTGGGGGGTCAGGGTATTTTTACTTTTTGGGGGTGGGGGTTGGGGTGGTTTTAGGTTTTAGGGGTGGGGGTCGTGGTAATTTTAGGGGAGGGTAGGGGTGGTTTTAGGTTTTAGGGGCAGGGGTGGGGGATTGTGATAGTTTTAGGGGTGGGTTTGGCGTTTAGGTTTTAGGGGTGGGTGGGGGTTGGGGTGGTTTTAGGTTTTAGGGGCGGGGTGGGGGTTGTGGTAATTTTAGGGGTGGGGTGGGGGGTTGGGGTGGTTTTAGGGGCGGAGGTGGGGGTGGCGGTAATTTTAGGGGTGGGGTGGGTCTTGGGGTGGTTTTAGGTTTTAGGGGCAGGGTGGGAGGTTGGGGTAGTTTTAGGGGCCGAGGCAGGGGTTGGGGTGGTTTTAGGTTTTAGGGGTGGGGGGGTTGTGGTAATTTTAGGGGCGGGGTTGTGGGGCAAGGGGGGTCGCATGCTGGAACCATGCATGCCATTCCACACATGCCTTTACCTGGAATGCCTTTACAACGAAAAATCGTTGTTAAGGCATTTGTGGTAAAGGCATTAGTGGTAACAACGTGGTCGTTGTTCCGACCGCGTTGTTCAGGCATCCGTGGTTTCAGCATGCATTGTTCTGACATACATTCCTTTTGACGAAATCAATTGAGGCTTTCAAAAAAATTTTAAATTGAATCATCGTCTCCTAAGTGATTCTGGGGGAAAAAAAAAAACCTTTCAGCATGCCTCAAATGGTCACATTGCTAACCTCAGGCAGGCATTTACTGTGAGCGCGCAATTTCCTGGTCTGTGGTGGTGGTTTTTTCACTTTATCAATTACTGATCAGTTATCTTTCACCCCAGGAATTTTTTTTCCAAAGGGTCAATGCGTTTTTTCTTTACAGAATGTGGGTAGATACAAAGGGGATTTATTTGGCTTTCAATTCAGAAAAGGCACATTTGTAGCTGTCAGTTACCCCTCTAGCATATCTACCAAGGATTAGTCTTTGACCTGCTCAGCTTGCTGTTCGTGTTGGGCCTTTGTTCATCTCACTCATGTACTTCAATTTGGGGGCTGGCTCAGCTCAGGCCTTTGCTCGGTTGGGTTGGAACCTGTTGGTTATGTGTACACAGCGTAATACCCTTGCTTGACTCGGATGGGCCTTGAAAGGATTCATGCGCCCTGCTGACGGGTCTTTGTTATTAACCTGTTTGTATTTAGCATGGCCCACTTGCTGGCACAGAGGTGTGCCGTGGATTGATTCATGTGCTGCCTGTTGAGTGTATTCCACGTTGTGCACTTGCTGGCACTTGGTATGCTGCGCATTCATTCATGCGCTATCTCTTGTCTGTACTTAATGGGGTCCTCTTGCTGCCACTGGGAGGTGGCGTTCATTGACTCACACGAGGTGCTGATTGGTCCTAAGTGTTAACCTGTTTGCTGTGTGTACTAGGCGTGGAGCACTTACTGCCCAAGGGTGTACTGTGTATAGATTCACACGGGGGCGCTGAGGGGTCTTGGGTGCTATACAGTTCTTGGTATTGATCTGTTTTGGATTCTTATCCATCTTAGTTGCGGACATCTGTGTCTTGAGGGCACGTTTGGTGGGGTTTTGGCACACTCTGGGCTATGCTGGCACTCACTGGGTGTGCACGTCTTTCCTGCAGGTGGGTTTGTTTCTCGTATTGTTTCCCTTTGGGTGGTGCATATCCTTGCCTTGAGTGTGCTCGTTGGTGTTTAATTTATATTTGATGACATCTATTCTCTTATAGATCAACGAGCAGGCATGCTTGCCTGTTGGTTTTCAGTAGGGCCTCCACTCGCCCTGGGCACACCTCTGTAGAAGCAAGTCTGTTTCACTTCCTTGCAAGATCTGAGCTGCACGCAGTCCAGAAATCCTTGAAGTAATCCAGAGCTGCGATACAGTCCATGTTTATATAAAAAAAAAAAACTTTGTTGTGCATGCTCAACAGTTTTTCTATTAACCACATGTTGTGTCTATATACTTTCGACATTCAGTATACAACTCTTTAAAATCGCTTCTGGACGTCTGGGTGAGTTCTGGGTATCGGTGAGTATTCATGATCAGATAAGAGTGAGCCCTCTGGAGATGGGTCTGAGGCTGGGTGTTTAGACTTCATCCACATGTGATATGGGCTACTGGAAGGTCTGCTCTCACTGCACATGCCTGACCTGCTAGTATTAAGCATGGTCCTCACACCCCCTGACATTATCAACCAAAGCATTTGAATGAATGGAAGTGGCTTTGTTTGAAATATATATAGTACCATGTATCCTCGTACCATTCAATCACTGTTCAAACCACAGTGCAAACTGTAGAACAGTAAAGGCCAAAGCGTGGGTCCAACTTTCTTAGGGTTTTGTTGGGTAGCACCTTTATTAAGCAGTGGTTTGTCTCAATGCAGTTTTTGGTCTGGAAGGTGGCAACTCATACTTGAGGCAAGTTCATTAACTATTCCAGGAGCATATAGCTGTCAATACTAGAACCATTTAACTGGTGAAACAGGGGGTGGGGCCTTAAGTAGGATCCCAACGGCCTTCAAGGGCCACAGCAGTAGCCTGCGTTCTTAAGAATATACGCTCATTGTTGGACTTTTGCTTATGCAGGGTCATCCCCAGTCTTTTTTTGCCTCCTGCCTCCTATTTTTTTTCTGACATGTTGCTGTTGGCTTTTCAACTCTGAGCACTTTACCACTGCTAACCAGTGCTAAAGTGCATATGCTCTCCTGTTTAAATTGTATGTAAGTGGTTTATCCATGATTGGCATATTTGATTTACTAGTAAGTCCCTAGTAAGGTGCACTAGAGGTGCCAGGGCCTGTAAATCAAATGCTACTAGTGGGCCTGCAGCACTGGTTGTGCCACCCACATAAGTAGCTCTGTAATCATGTCTCAGACCTGCCACTGCAGTGTCTGTATGTGTATTCTTACACTGTAAATTCGACTTGGCAAGTGTACCCACTTGCCAGGCCTAAACCTTCCCTTTTCTTACATGTAAGGCACCCCTAAGGTAGGCCCTAGGTAGCCCCAAGGGCAGGGTGCAGTGTATGGATAAGGTAGGACATATAGTAATGTGGTTTATATGTCCTGACAGTGAAATACTGCCAATTTCGTTTTCACTGTTGCAAGGTCTGTCTCTCTCTCATAGGATAAAATGGGGGCTACCTTTAAATATGATTAAAGTGTAGATTCCCCTAGAGAGTAGATGGACATGTGGAGTTTGGGATCCCTGAACTCACAATTTAAAAATACATCTTTTAGTAAAGTTGATTTTAAGATTGTGCGTGTGGAAATGCCACTTTTAGAAAGTGAGCATTTTCTTGCTTAAACCATTCTGTGACTCTGCCTTGTTTGTGGATTCCCTGTCTGGGTCAGTTTGACAGTTGGGTTGTTTTTCACCTCACACCAGACAGTGACACAAAGGGAGCTGGGGTGTGATCTGCATTTCCTGATTAGCTATCTCTGCTAGGAGGGAGGGGTGGAGTGGTCACTCTCATCTGAAAGGACTGTGCCTGCCTCTGACAATGCTGTCTCCAGCCCCCTGGTGTGTGTCTGAGGCCTTGCCTGGGCAAGGCAGGATTTCACAAGAAGGTGTGAGTCCCCTTTGAAGAAAGGTGACTTCAAAGACTAAAATGGGTATAAGAAGGGCACCCAAACTTACAAACTTTAGAAACACTTCTGGAACCAAGAGGAACCTCTGCCTGGAGAAGAGCTGATAGCTGAGGAAAAAGTGCTGCCCTGCCTGTGACTGTGCTTTGTGGAGCTTTCCTGCAGTGCTGCTTCTGCCAGAGTAAGAGGGCAAAGACTGGACTTTGTGTGCCTTCCATCTTGAAGAAGAAATCTCCAAGGGCTTGATGTAGAGCTTGCCTCCTGTTGTTTGAAGTCTCAGGGACAGCAAAGACTTCTCTCTGCCAGCACCTGGAGCCTCTGGAGAGACTCCTACTCTGCCCTGTGGTGCCCATCCAGTTCCTGGGACCCTGAAAGGAGAAGCTGGCAGCCTAAAGACAAGAAAATCCACGCACAGAGCGCCGTGCGGGGAAAAGATCGACGCAAATCCGATCGGCGGCTGAAAAACGACGCGCCGCCAGCTCCGCGGCTGAGAAACGACGCTCGCAGGAAACGCGACCGAAGAATCGACGCACGGAGCAGGAGAAACGACGCGCAGCATCGCTGACGGAGGCTGGGAGATCACAACCTGCGCGGCTGGATCGTCAACTCATCGTGCGGCTGGATTTTTGACTCGAGTACCGCCGTGCGGAGTTATTTTCGATGCACGCCCGCCCGTGCGGGGTTATTTTTGACGCACACCAGGTACATTTTCACTCTAGCAGCGCTAGTGTGTTTTTAAAACTACTTAAAGACTCTTTTTGATTTTTAATTAATAACTTGACTTGTGTATGGTGGATTTTTGTCGTTTTGGTCTTGTTTTGTTTAGATAAATATTTCCTATTTTTCTAAACCTGTGTTGTGTCATTTTGTAGTGTTTTCATTGAGTTACTGTGTGTGTTGGTACAAATACTTTATGCCTAGCACTCTGAGGTTAAGCCTACTGCTCTGCCAAGCTACCAAGGGGGTAAGCAGGGGTTAGCTGAGGGTGATTCTCTTTTACCCTGACTAGAGTGAGGGTCTTTGCTTGAACAGGGGGTAACCTGACTGTCAATCAGGGACCCCATTTCTAACATTGGTGACCAGCGGTCGGGATTGGACTTGTATTTGTACTTGACATACAGTGATTAAGTGAACACTACTGTTTTGATCTCAGACCACTACGTGACCACATACTACTTGTTTGGTGATCTTTTGATTTTTCTCTTAAGGACTCTTTTTATTCTACTTCCATGATTTTGCTGATCCCTTGACTGATTCTTTTTACTTCATTGGGAAATTATTTTTTTCTGCCTTTTGGAACTTTGCACTTGTGACCATCATGTCTCAATCTGGAGATGCAACAGCTGGAGCTGTGTTTGAAATGGAGAAACTGAAGGAGTACTCAGTTGCTCAATTGAAACAGTTCCTTAAAGATCTTGACTGTCCCACTGAGAGCTCCACCAGGGAGGGGGAGCTGCAACAGGCACAGAGGGCCTGGGTGACAATCAAGAAGGCTGGAAGGCACACAGAGGAGGAGAATATGGGGGGGGAAGTGCAGAGGATACACAGTGGTGTAGTGGAGGAACCTGTTACGCCTGGGGGGAGGGTCCCCAGGAGGGGTGGCAGGGTGTCACCCAAGGGTCTGACTCCTGAAGAGTTACAGGACAGACAGGCAGAGAGGGAGTACCAATGGGAGCTGAAAAAGCTCAATTGGGAGTTGGAAGAAAGGAGGAGGAACTTAGAGATTAAAAAAATGATTTATGCTTACGAGCTTAAATTGAAAGAGCTGGAAGTCATGAGGGCTGAGTCCAGCTGGAATGGTGGCAGCAACAATTGTATATCCAGTGATGCTGCAGAAGTGCACATGCCCAGAGAGGTGGTGCCCTACTTGAAGGAGGGAGTTAACACACGCCAGGAGGTTCAGGGGTATGAGGTAGCTCCAGTGATGCACAGGGTCCCTGAGGTGGATTGGGGAACTGGCATGGGGAGTCATATTCCTACTGGTGGGAGGGACACTTTACTGACTCTAGGTGAGAGTGACAGGGAGAGGGGTTCCCCCCAGGTAGAAGTCCTGGTTATGGAGTGTGAAAACATCCCAGAAGAGTGTGGGTTGAGTGTCAGGGACAGTCAGGTACTGTCTCACCAGTCTCAGGAGGGTGATGTGGGGTGCTTTTTCAAAGCAGAGTCACTGGATGGTTGGGTGAAGGGTACTTTGGTTAATTCATGTGAGGGGCTGAGTGATGTAATTGCTGGAGAGCATATGTCTAGTCCTTATTTTCCAGAGCTATGCCAACACCAGGTGGAGTGTGAGTTCTCTGACCCCAGGGAGCTTACAATGGAGGCAGACTTCTGGGTGAGTACCAGAGAGTCTGAAGAGGCATTTGGGGGTGCTCCTGAGAGGAGTGGTCTAGGTAGTTCCCAACCAGGTGAGGTAGGGAAGGATTGTAGTGTCCCAGGTAGGTCCCAGTGTAGTGGGATGGGTGAGGGACCCCATGTCCAGTCTCAGAGGAGAGGGAATGGGGATGGGTTGAGGCCCAAGGTGCCCGAGATCCGGTCCCAGGTCCTGGAGGGTTCCCTGCGGGAACACCAGGAGGGGAGCCTAGCCTGTACCATAGGGCCATCTGTTGAGGGAGACCCCACAGTGTCAGGAGAACTTGGGGGGGCGGCTGTAACCAGCGTCCCACCAGTTCTGGTGTCTGGCAGTACCACTCCTAGTGAGGGGGTGCAGAAGTCCAGACAGAGGGTTGAGAGGGGGTTGCGGACCCCAGTGGAAAACCTGGAGGGTCAGGGGTCAGCTCTGAGAGCAGAGCCCCCCATGAATGACCTTGGTGAGACCATTTCTGGGTTGGGGGGAATCCAGACTCTGTCAGATGGGCAGAGGTCAGGGGACCTGCGCCAGCCAGACTCTTGTGTGGCCCTTCGGGACAGTGTGTCCCTTGAGGCGGGTAAGTGTGCTCCCAAGGAAGTCCTGGTGTGCCAGGCAGTGGTTCAACCGCAGGGTGGTGACCCTGGGTTGGATGACCAGGTTCAGAGGGTAAACTCTGACCTGGTAGGGGGTAGGTATGCCCCCCAGGAAGTCCTGGTTTGCCTGGCAGTGATCCAGTCTGTGGGTACAGACCCCGGATTGGGAGGCCAGGTTAAGGGTGTCCCCCCTGACCTGGAGGAAGGGGCTACTGCTAACAGTGCCCCTACCATGTTGTCTTCTGGGGGGGACACTCCTAGTTGGGTGGTTCAGGACCCCAGAAGAGAGGGCAGGGGGAGGGAAGCCTCACCCCTGGCCCTGGTCCAACCTGAAGGTACAGACCCCAGGTTGGAGGATCAGTTGCAGGTTAACATCCCTGCACTGGTGGAAGAATTGTGCAGGACTGCTTCTACAAGCACCCTGACAGTTTTTGACTCTGGGGGTGCCACTTCTGCAGGGAGGTTACAGAGCCCCAGAGGGGAGGACCAGGGTCAGGTTGTCATCCCTGACCTGGTGGAAGAGAGAGTGGTCAAAGGGTGCCAGGCACCTGGGGCTACCACCCCCCACTCTCCACAGTCACCGTGGTTAGAGAGGCCTGAGGTCGGGCTCTCATCCCTGACAGTTGTCTGGGGCCACTGTGGCTTGCTGTCCTGGTGGACAGAGTTGCCCCTGGGGGGGGGAGGACGAGAGTCACACCCCGGGGGTGGAGTGGGCAACACCACTGTGTTGGCCCTGGTGGTACTATCTGCCCATTGCAATACATCTGTGAGCAAAGTAAAGTTAGGTGTTGCACAGATGGTGTCTGTAGATGTGGAGAAGGGTTCCCCATGGGTTAGCTTAGTGGGCCCTGAGAGTATGGACAGAGGGATCCAACTGGAGTCAGGAAGGCGTAGAACTGGAACATGCCCCTGCTGTTGTGGGCCTGGGTCCCTGTTCTATCGCCCCAATCAGGGAAGTACATCAAGGTATTGATTGTTCTCCCCTGGCTTTAGGCTGGTAGGGGGTCGTGTTGGACTTTTGCTTATGCAGGGTCATCCCCAGTCTTTTTTTGCCTCCTGCCTCCTATTTTTTTTCTGACATGTTGCTGTTGGCTTTTCAACTCTGAGCACTTTACCACTGCTAACCAGTGCTAAAGTGCATATGCTCTCCTGTTTAAATTGTATGTAAGTGGTTTATCCATGATTGGCATATTTGATTTACTAGTAAGTCCCTAGTAAGGTGCACTAGAGGTGCCAGGGCCTGTAAATCAAATGCTACTAGTGGGCCTGCAGCACTGGTTGTGCCACCCACATAAGTAGCTCTGTAATCATGTCTCAGACCTGCCACTGCAGTGTCTGTATGTGTATTCTTACACTGTAAATTCGACTTGGCAAGTGTACCCACTTGCCAGGCCTAAACCTTCCCTTTTCTTACATGTAAGGCACCCCTAAGGTAGGCCCTAGGTAGCCCCAAGGGCAGGGTGCAGTGTATGGATAAGGTAGGACATATAGTAATGTGGTTTATATGTCCTGACAGTGAAATACTGCCAATTTCGTTTTCACTGTTGCAAGGTCTGTCTCTCTCTCATAGGATAAAATGGGGGCTACCTTTAAATATGATTAAAGTGTAGATTCCCCTAGAGAGTAGATGGACATGTGGAGTTTGGGATCCCTGAACTCACAATTTAAAAATACATCTTTTAGTAAAGTTGATTTTAAGATTGTGCGTGTGGAAATGCCACTTTTAGAAAGTGAGCATTTTCTTGCTTAAACCATTCTGTGACTCTGCCTTGTTTGTGGATTCCCTGTCTGGGTCAGTTTGACAGTTGGGTTGTTTTTCACCTCACACCAGACAGTGACACAAAGGGAGCTGGGGTGTGATCTGCATTTCCTGATTAGCTATCTCTGCTAGGAGGGAGGGGTGGAGTGGTCACTCTCATCTGAAAGGACTGTGCCTGCCTCTGACAATGCTGTCTCCAGCCCCCTGGTGTGTGTCTGAGGCCTTGCCTGGGCAAGGCAGGATTTCACAAGAAGGTGTGAGTCCCCTTTGAAGAAAGGTGACTTCAAAGACTAAAATGGGTATAAGAAGGGCACCCAAACTTACAAACTTTAGAAACACTTCTGGAACCAAGAGGAACCTCTGCCTGGAGAAGAGCTGATAGCTGAGGAAAAAGTGCTGCCCTGCCTGTGACTGTGCTTTGTGGAGCTTTCCTGCAGTGCTGCTTCTGCCAGAGTAAGAGGGCAAAGACTGGACTTTGTGTGCCTTCCATCTTGAAGAAGAAATCTCCAAGGGCTTGATGTAGAGCTTGCCTCCTGTTGTTTGAAGTCTCAGGGACAGCAAAGACTTCTCTCTGCCAGCACCTGGAGCCTCTGGAGAGACTCCTACTCTGCCCTGTGGTGCCCATCCAGTTCCTGGGACCCTGAAAGGAGAAGCTGGCAGCCTAAAGACAAGAAAATCCACGCACAGAGCGCCGTGCGGGGAAAAGATCGACGCAAATCCGATCGGCGGCTGAAAAACGACGCGCCGCCAGCTCCGCGGCTGAGAAACGACGCTCGCAGGAAACGCGACCGAAGAATCGACGCACGGAGCAGGAGAAACGACGCGCAGCATCGCTGACGGAGGCTGGGAGATCACAACCTGCGCGGCTGGATCGTCAACTCATCGTGCGGCTGGATTTTTGACTCGAGTACCGCCGTGCGGAGTTATTTTCGATGCACGCCCGCCCGTGCGGGGTTATTTTTGACGCACACCAGGTACATTTTCACTCTAGCAGCGCTAGTGTGTTTTTAAAACTACTTAAAGACTCTTTTTGATTTTTAATTAATAACTTGACTTGTGTATGGTGGATTTTTGTCGTTTTGGTCTTGTTTTGTTTAGATAAATATTTCCTATTTTTCTAAACCTGTGTTGTGTCATTTTGTAGTGTTTTCATTGAGTTACTGTGTGTGTTGGTACAAATACTTTATGCCTAGCACTCTGAGGTTAAGCCTACTGCTCTGCCAAGCTACCAAGGGGGTAAGCAGGGGTTAGCTGAGGGTGATTCTCTTTTACCCTGACTAGAGTGAGGGTCTTTGCTTGAACAGGGGGTAACCTGACTGTCAATCAGGGACCCCATTTCTAACACTCATGCATAGTGCAACAAAGCTTTCGGCAATTCCATGGAACCTTAATACAATTTAATGCTCAAATGTTGATGAGACAGAATCCTTATGACATGGATCAGTATTTTTGGTCCCAACAGCTCACTGTGGACCTCCTTTAATAGGCGGAGTATCCAGCATTCAAATTCCCACCTAGTGTGTTTATTATGATGATCTTCCTAACTCAGATTGACCGAGTGCATGGTCATTTCAGGTCCGGGTACTGGACAGGCACACAAAGTGTCTTTTACATATATTGCAGGCATATATAGGGGATATCGGGACTCTGGGGAAGAAGGGGGAAGAAAGGGTTCATTGGTGAAACATCACACCACTTCTCAAACTTCATTGTGTCAGAGCGGAGCCCTTGCTTAAATGTCAGGTCCTGTTGCAATTCAGAAAGGACCTCAAACTTTGGTTCTTCACCTGATCCCCTCTGTTCATCGATGATCTCTCACTTACTGCCCCTCCCCCCTGCGCCTTGAGACCCTAGCGGGTGGCTGGTTGCGCTTTACAACCAGTTGGCCCCAAGGGTCCGTCATGCACACATGCCAGCAGATGCAGCTACCGGACGCACTTGTACTAAAAGCTACTCATGCTGCTGACAATCATCCTGAGCTATGGAATTTTGATAGGAATCGTAGTATTGACCACATGAGGGCAAGTGTGCATGAGTCGTTTAAACATACGCTAGTTTTGGCCAACACCCAGGAGAGGTATTTATGGGGGGCTCAAGGGCTGCACTCCCTAGAGACACCTGATCTATAATCATTGGTAATATTCACTAAGTTCACCCTCTGTTACGTGAGGGAGAGGGTCATCCTCTCTTGCCTGGGAGAACAGAGCTTCACCCGAAAGCCTGAGCGAAAAAGGGCCTCATGCTACCAAAAATTATTTAACTGCAATTGACTCACACTGTTTTTACATGTCTAATGATATCTATTTTATCTCCTTTCAAATCTGATCGTTAGGTCACATGGCTACAGCTAGTGCATGGATCCTTGGTTAAACTGCCAGGTGGCATTCGAAGTCAACTTCTGTCCAGAAACGGGTTAACAGACGAGCCGGAGAAGCGGACCTTCTCTGCTACTGGGATGTGAAGGGAGGTCTTGGTTGGAATGGGATATGCCGGCTTGCCCGGGAGGTAACAGACAAGGAGCTACAGCGCTCTACCATTGCACGGTCTCCGGTCATTCCAGGGAGTGGTTTCTAGGTGGGGCCCGTCTTCGGCAGGCTCGAATAATATGGTCGTGCCATTTTGAAGGTGGAACAGTTGTCTTTCAACAGGGATAAGGTTCATTGGTTAGCCTGGAGGCAACAAGTCTGGTTTGAAGACAGTGATGTTATCAGCTGCAGTTCTCAGTAACAGAATCTGGGGGGAGGCCTGGTTGGTCGGGAAACCACCCAGGCCTGTGGTGGAGGAGGAGTCATTTTTGGCCACTAAAACAGGTAGGAAACCTTGGCATCAAGAATATGTGTAGGCGAATTAACGATGGAATTGGATTGTTTAAGCATTTAGCTCAATCCGGGGTAGGGGTACTGCGGTCACTACTGGAAGGCTGGGTACGCCCGCTACCGCGATTGTCCATAGCCAGCTGGGGTACTCCATTACACGGCCCTGGGGCTACGGGGATGGTGGACTGGTATAGGGACCAAGTTACGGCCCGGTTGGACAAGGCCCACCTCCCAATGGGTGCCAGGGGGAATCCCTGTATTGGGTAGCTCTGGCATGGTTGTTTGGGGTTACAGCTGTTATGCTGGCCCAAGCTCCCTCTGTCTTGAGGGGGCAAGTGAGTTTGCTTGTAGAATACAACTTATGGAGAAACAGGCAGGGTGTTGCCCTGGGTCCATGTCAATTAAGTCAAGTCAAATGAATCAGTCAGCAACACAGGGGCCTGAGGGGTGGTCAATCATGACCCCTTAATTAGATATGAAATTTAATGATTCATGTATTAGCTATGGAATATTTGATAGGAGACTTTATGTATTAGATATGCCCATGTGAACACTATGCTGTGCTATACTTATTGTGGTATTTATGTGGACAACAAAACATTTGTCGTGTTTATGAATTGTAATAAATACGGACGGAGAATGTTTTATTTTCTAACGCAAGAAACTGGCTTGCATTGGGTCTTTCTCATATAATTTGCCATATGAAGGGTGAGTAAGTGTGTGTCTGGTTGAGATATGACCGGTCTCGCTGCGGTCCCACACCTGTGTTTCAGTTACTCCGTTACTCCAGCGGCATTTGTAAGACGTGAGTTTGTAAAGACTGGAGAGCCTTCAGGGGATTCTCGGTGTTTATGTATTTTCACAAGGGGCTGGCATTTACCTGTTAATATGTTAAAGCTGCATCTTTCAGAAAATGAGTAAACAGACCGAGACAAATCCATAGGGGGTGGCACTGCCCAAAAATTAAAAACAGTAGCATAATCACTACGTCTCTTTCTTATGTCTTTTACCACCTTTCCCAAACTTTTCCAGTTAAAACCATAACCAGCATTGGCAAGTATGACAGTCTTTGCCAGGAGGGCAAATATTAAGTGCGTAAATATTTATAAATTCCCTGTTTTCAGGGATAGAAACACATTTAGGTCACTGTTGCCAAATGCGTTCAGTCCCACTAGCTAAAGGGTGGCAAATCGCCTCAAACGTTCTCTTGTAGTCTGTGATGGTGGAATGCTCAAATTGTCATTTTGCCACGGGCTCTGAAATTCCTTGCACCAGAGCTGTCTCTCAACCACCTGAGGAGGGTTCAACTATATAGAACTACAGCGTGAGACGAATGCCCTGCAATGAAGGAATTCCTTGTCCATGCTTTAATACAGCACGTTTTACACTCAGCTCCGTGCTTTAGGTCACCTTCGTTCTGAGCCCGAAAATACCCAGCAAATGTTCACATTGTATTGTTGGTATTCTTATGTGATTCACTATAGTCAGAGCCACTTGAATTCTGCCATTATGCGGGGATGAATTTGCTGCATTTGCCACATAATCTTTCATTTGCTGCATAACTTGCAGATTTCAATTGAAGCTCAAAATGGTCAAAAGTTACTAAAAATGCTGAGATGCTTGTTGCTGTGCAGCGGAAGGCACTTCGCAAAGATTGACTGTTCGTCAATCAGTTGCATATTGCTGTATTTGGGTATTAAACTTGTACTAAGGTGAAATCTTACACGCTTACACATTTTAATATTCCGACAATGTTAACATGTGTAAAAGTGACACAATGTGCCGCATTATTCCGCATAATTTGCATTTTATTGCTGCATAATTTAGTCAAATCTGCCACATAATTTGGTCCTCCCTTGCTGCATAATTCCAGTGGCCCGGACTATCGTGTTTTCACTGTTTCACTGCACAAGGATGCTGCAAGATATTTTGCATTGTAAGCAACATTGTGCACTTTCCAGGGGCAGGTCTAAAAGAAATATGTCCTTACCAACTCAACTGTTTCACATTTTGCTCTACTGGTTGAATCTAATATGTTGTTGCTATGCCTCTTCTTCACATATAAGCACTCTGTGTCTGCCTCCCTGTCAGAAAAGGGCTTTCTGTTTGCAGGTGGGAAGTAACAAATACTAACAGTAGACATTCAGCCCCTTAAGCCTCTGGGCCCCGATGCCACTGCACCAGCTGCACTGTTAATTACTACACCCTTGCCTCCCATCGGGACTAGAGATGTCACTACAGGAAGTGCTTATCTTTGTTCTTTGTTTCATGGATCAGTAAATCCGGACATTTTGCTGCCCTTGTTAAACTGACAGAGCCAAGAGAATTTAGCAAAACTTTCATCTCCGACCAGCGAGCTCCAGAGCTCTTCAGACGCAGCGTGTTTGATGAATTTCTGGCCCGCTCAGCTGCTACCGGCGTTTGTTAAATTCAGGATGGGCAGGCCAAATCAGTTTAGCTTTTTAATAACTCACAGGGGCCCACGCCCCACAGCTCCTCTCTACTGACGGTAGGGAATCACTGATAAATCAGTAGGACTGCTAAAAAAGCAGTGGACTATCTCCTAAATCAGTAGTGTTGTCAAGTATGTCATAGTTTGGGTGTTATCCCGGCCATTAACTTAGAGTGGTATAATGTTCTGGGCACCTCCTTCTGTGCCTTTACATTTTGTGTCAGCCAGTGCTATAGCAAGGGTGCATTGGGCCCTAAGTCAAGAAAGGAAAATGTGCCCTGCTATACTCTGGCTGTATCTTAAAAGACTACCATATTCGGGAAGCAGTGGTCCCATCACACCCTGGACCCCAATGCCATTGCACCAGTTTAACCATGATAGATAAGTCCTGGGGGACATATTTATCATGGTTACCCTTGCACCACACAATGGGACTCAAGGGTGATGCAAAACCTAAGTCAGATTTATCAAGTCATGCAAGGCCAAGTTACGTGGCCCTGACTGGTATGATAAATCTGGAGCACACAAGGCAGCGCAAACTGCTGTTTGCATTACACTTCCCCAGGGATGCTTTCTGTGGGTGGAACGTGGGTGTTTCCACACATCCACCCATGGATTTTGGTGCATGCACAGATTAACCGACACTGTTAAAACTGGAAATGCCTCAAAATGCTTCACCTTCCCAGGGGAGGCGAAACGACGAGAAATATCTTTATTTCTCCTCTTTGTTTTCGCTTTCTAAGTGTGCTGCATGCTGCAGCACACTTAGAAAAGAGAAATATGTCTCAGAGGATTGTTTGTGTGCAGGAACCCTTGCAACATGACGCAAGGTTGCCTGCCTTGTGCGCCAGCACAAGAAAAGGAGAGGTGGTATCATATTAAATATGGCGCATTTCTGCACTTTCCATTTCATGCAGCGCAAGGTGTGTGAAATAATTATAAATCTGCCACATGGTGTCTATCGCATTAGTAACTTGGTGCAGCGAAATATGTTTTAAGCAAGCAACATCCTGATGCTAAAAAGTAGAATCAAAGGGTGTTTGGACAGTTGTTGAGTTTACCTTATATGATAGAAAGAGGTCCTATGTACAATACAAAAATTACATTTCCTTTACAGGGGCTTAATTTTGGGGTATTTCACATAGACGCTTAATACTCGAGGTTTCACCGTTATGCCATGTCACATAAACACGTGTTTGTTTAGGTAAAAATCTTATTGAAGGGACACAGACAATACTAGAATGCTTTCTCGAATGTGAGTGGCTGTTGTGCGCTCTGTTGTTTGGTTATAATTAATGACTGAAATTCTTTTCAAGATGACTTTTTACAAAACAGCACATTTCAGGCAACATTGTTTTAGCACATGGTCTATTTTTATCACAGCGTCCATTTTCTGTTTGTTTTTCAACAGGGGAAGCGCCACAGAGAGTGAGCATCCAGGGAAAACAGTTCCAGATTCTTCTTCGGGTCTTGTTCTTTGTTGAGTCCTTAGTAACTGGATTCGATTTTACAAAGAAAATATCACAGAACATTAGCTTGCGCTAACTGTTGCATCACATCACATTGGCTAGGTGCAGCAACAACTGCAGGCGTCCATGGCGGCCACGGTGGAGCTGCACGAAGTTCCGGGGTCCAGCATGACCGCCGGTGCCCATTCTGAGCACACAAGACTCTGACTGCGTCCCCCCTGAAAGCTTCCCCGCCTGTTGTGCCCGAGCGCAGGAGGTTGAATCCTAGCCTCCCCTTCGAGGTCGTTTTGATCATCTCCCTGGCAAGGTTGCTGTTGGCCGCCCCTCCACAAGAGAACAACCCACAGCCGGCCGCTTCTCCCGCAGCTAGCAGGGGGACCGCATGGCCAGCACCCCTTCCGCTGCCACTAAGAACCGCAGAGCCCCGCACTGGCCTGAGCGCAGACATAGAGAAGCTGCATCCAGAGCACCGGCCTATGACCCAGAGAGCGCTGTCAGTGCTGGTGGTAATCAGCGCTGCTGTCATCATCTTTTTCATGATGAGGACGATCCGGTATGTGTGTGATATAATCACCATTTCAGAAAGACGTACACCATTTACTCTCCACACGAACAGTTCTCCTCTTAGGTGAGAGCCGTTGATGTCAAATGTTATTGGACAAACGGAAGTGCTTTCAAGACTCTTGTGTGACAAAGCTTAATGTTTACCCCGAATTGTCTCCCTTAATTCATTATAATTATAGCATTCCAACTTCTAAAGCACCTAAGCAATGATGTGCATTTTTAATCAACTGCAAATGCTATATCCCAGACTTTGCGGTCACATAATCAATGTACTGTTGTAATGAGATAGTGGCCATCTCACTCTTAACCATCAGGCTCACATGTTTTCCTTCTTGGGCTTTTAGTGATAAACTCATTCATTTTTGGGTGTTAAAGCCTTGAACTGCTGTGATTAGGCTACTCAGGGCTGCGTGACCACTACTCCGTTACAGTTGTAAACATCAGTCCTTGGGCCACAACACCGAAGCGTTCAGCTGCTGACTGAATTCTTCATGTACCGGCCAACTCTTCTCACTTTCAACCACCACCATGGGAGCCACCATTTTGCTTATTTCTTCGAAAGGAGCAGTGCTGGAGCATATCAGCAAACAGTGAATGTCTGGACAAGAAATATGGGGTATTTTTCACATGGGGAATTGACATTTTTAGTTTTCAAGTAACAGAGGGAGTCTCTCTCTCTCTCACTCTGGTCCCCTGTTTGCTGCAGCTGCTGCACCAATGACAGCTCAGCCTCTTGTGGAGAGCTGACCAGTCACATGCCAGCTGTGAGAGCCACACTGCAAGAAAGTATAGCCTGTCACACCGAGAGAGGGAGACTGTGAAGTAAATGCATGGTTGCAAGGCCAAGATAATACGTGCAGAGGTCCACAGAAGGCAGCAGCACAGTAGATTTCCATCACCACATAACATTTAACAAATCAATAACTCGATCTGTGTACACATAGGACACTAAGATTAATGCAACCTCACTAACAGAAGGGACCTCAGGGGAAGGTAAATGGAAAAAGCGAGATGTACGCAGTGTGCTTAAGTGCTGAGTGCGTGACATTTCCAGTCAAAGGGCACTGGAGACTGCCGAGAGTGAAGTGGTGTACCCATAGGGAGGCGGGCTTTCGCTGAGGATTTCTAACGCATTTTTAGGGTCGAGCCTGCGTTGCATGCGCATGCGTATCGCAGCAAGACTCTTTTGTATTTAGAAATGGGCTCGAAGCCCTGTCAACTTCACGTCCGTGTTTTTTATTGGTTCGTGGGCTTCCCTAATAAAATCTGCTTGCTTTCATTAGTTGAAGGCACGCATATGGCATGCCTTTTCCGGTGGCTAGCCCTCCTCGAGCGCAGTGACCAAGTACAGAAAACATGCGAGACTCGCTGTTTTCCATCGGGCTCGTGGACTTTTTTTTTCTCTTATTTACGAGCGCGATCTCGCTTGGTAGAAGTCGAGCGCTTTACATACTTGATTTCACTTTTTGGGTTATGTGCATAAATGCACTTTTGCCCGATAGGTGAAAAGTCGGATTAAGAGTTTACAACCCGATCAGCTCTAACATGAGCAAACGCGAGACCCGTTGCATTGTAAATGCTTGTTTAGCTTGTAAGTTTTGACTTTGTCTGTGATTAAGCAGGGCATGGAACCTCTGTAACACAAATGTGAGTCATAGGAGATCGTCTCTCTCTCTCCTCTCTGTCTCATACCCTGTCCCACATGAAGCATTCAATTGTGAACAACTCTTGAGTTTCACTGGCATATTCAGAACAGAGCAAGTAAATATGACTTGCATGACTTTTGTCACAGTAATGGGATTCTACCGGTTGTTTTCTAATCTCCAGTGATGGATAATTTTTCATTATCCTAAAATGCAAACATTTGGATCAATTCACAAACTAATGTGTGCATACTGTTGCAATGTGACAAATGTCTGTGTGTGCATTCTCCACAACAAGCAATGTTCTGTCTAACACTGCACCAAAGCCAATAATCCTTTGGTGTAGTGTTAGACAGACCTGTTCCCTTTTATTGAGGGTGGCTGAGTGTCTCCAAGGGTCAGTTGGCTGACCTCCTGTTTGATCTCAAGGCCATAACAAGCACCAGAGGCCTCTCTGCAACTGCCTGATGACCTGCTGCAAGTAGATCTTCCTAGACCTGCAAGTGGACCCACATGAACCTTGCTGGCCTCTGCAAGAATGAGTACCTGATTGTCAATAGGCATCTCTCCAGGTCCTGGAGTGCACTCATCTGAAGTCAAAGGAGAAATCCTAACATTTCATGCTCTTCTCGACAGCAGACAAGCCTGTTCCTGCCATGATCTAGCCACCCGTGCTCACTGCCAACACGAAGCTCCAGTGAACCTGACTCTTCACTCCACAGTGGCCATCAGCAATGACCGACAACGCAAGATTTGCACTTTGAGCTACAACATTGACAGCCTGCAGTGACCACCAGCTTAAAGCTCCTTCAACAACCATCCAAACGGCCCAACATATTTTCACGCTACAGCGATGACCATCCATTACACCCACTCACCCACTCTGCTCTCTGCACTACAGCGATGACCATCTACGTGGTCTCCATGTTCCTTGAGACCTCCTCCACTAAGAATTGGACTCTACGCGCCTGACTTTGAGAAGGTAAATTTGTTTCAGTGGGACTAACCTGATCCTTGCAGCTGGCCCGTACCCCATTGTGGTCAGCCTGAACTTATGACTTTCACATGGTCTCACACGACGAGATAAAAGCAAGTGGTGCTTTGAGATTTTAAGCGCTATAATTACCTAAATATTTGAAAATGCATATCTCCTGTTCTACTGGTTAGATTCTCGTTGTTTTGGTGTCAAATAATTTATTAAATTTTACTCTATTTTTCTAAATTGGTGTGCATTTTTTCTTTTATTGTGTTTTCACTTTATTACTGGGTGTGTACTGCCTAAATACTTTACACTCTGCCTCCAAGTTAAGCCTGACTGCTTTTGTGCTGAGGTACCACAGGGTTAAGCACAGGTTAATTTGTTTACCTGCCTGGTTCACCCTGACAAGGAATGTGGTTGTTGCTTGAGAAGGGGTAACACCCCCGCAGCCAATAAGCCAATTTCCCACAGAAGGGCATTATTGTTGTATGTCATGATGACATATTGCATTTACTAGAATGGCTAGGTCTGACAGTTTCCCTCGCTGTTTTTTATTGTCTGCAGTTAGATGAGAGCGTGACAGGGACAAGTCTATATTAGCAGATACCACCGGAGACCTCTCTGCTATGTTGCTAACCAATTCAGTTGAGACAGTGGTATCCAAAAACATACTCCTGCCAAGAAAGTGACTAGTATGGCAAGGTGCAGTCTCCACCACTAGAAAAAGCATTGGCATCAACCTCCCTTCTTTTTTCCACCAAAATGCAGACCACGGTGTACCTTCTGCATGCTCTTTTCTTTGGGAAAATAAGTTTACCTCAAGATCAACAATGGTACCACCACCATCAAAAAAGTAGCTGTCTCTCAGTGCTGTAGTGACTGCAGTTTTGGTTAAGACAAGTAAGTCCAAAATAGAATTGCCCAGCAAACCATATCTTCCTAGCACACGGTGTAGGAACAAAATTATGCTACACTTGTTCTTCCTTAGGTAGGAGCAGAGCAAGAAGTGGTGCTTGTTGCATAAAGGGCATATACTATTTATCATCTCCTCCTTTGAGGAAAAGGGGGACAACTACCCCTTCTTCTCCAAATACCGCATCAGATGAAGTTGACATTAAGTGCACCCCCAAATCCTGTCATGGGAATCTAGGGAGTTGACATGAATTGCACCCCAAGCCCTGCCATGGGAAACAAGGCAAAATATATAGTCCAGAAATTCTAGTCTGCAGTAAGGGAGAAGAGACAGTTATTGTTTTTTTGGGAGAGTGGCACAGACGAATGACAAGTTGCTCCACCACAAGTTCATCTGTGTTTCTGTAAGGATTGGGCCTTGTTTCAGTTAGCCCCCTAGAGGAATTTATTACAGACTGCATAGTTTGCTGAAGACCAATGTGTCATGGAAGGACAGGAGGCATAATGGATACTAAATGCATACTTATACAAATATGAATAAATAGTAAATACTAAAGATAGCACATTTAAAGTGAAGTTATGGTTAGAAAACAAAACCTGAAAACTACTGAAGCTCACCAGTTATGATTAGGTATACTAACCATAACGTGTGCCCCTGTCATGCACTGCTTATAACCTCACATATGACACTAGTCATGGCATGTTAAATTACATTATTGACATCACAGATGACATCTCAAATAACATGATTGATGACATCATTGAGATGAGAAATTATGACAACATCCAATGGGTAGCATTACTCTGCTCTTCTAACTTTCAGGAAAAATAATTTAAGTGTATTGTTATTAACTAAGGCCCAGATTCATTATTTTTTTTACACAGCGAAGCATCTAAATTTACTGCAGTACATTGCACAAAGGGAAACAACAGTGCACAGCCATATCTATGAAAACTGTTGCTGCGGTCATCCTCTCGGATGGTGCTCTGAAAGACTGTCTGCAAGACGAACAGTCTCGTAAAGGTCATTGCGCGCTGTCTAGCACAGTACTTGTACTGAAAGCTTATAATTCCAATACACGTTTTTATGTTTAGACATACATACATAACTGGATGTGTGCTGCTCACTGCAGCACATATGGAATGAATGTTTTTTTGAGAAATTAAAACATTGTTTCTTGTTAATTCCTGCTTCAAGGAGGCATTTTTTACACAAAAAGGCCAGTCTGGCTAGCCTATTATATCGGACTGTGCATAAAAACCTCTGGATGTTTGGGATGTTGCGCCATAGTCACGTCCCTTGACGTAAAGTCAGGCAAAGTAGCGGTAAGTGCTCCAAATCACTAATTGCACTGAAAAGTCATCTTTATTGTACGTTAGAAAGCGAATAATGATAATGAGTCACTTTGCTTTGCTTTGTCATACTTTAACTGCTGAACTGTTTTTCCAACCAATATGCAATAATACTATAACCACTACTAGAAAAACATGTACCTCCTTCAAAAATGAGCCCACTACATTATTAAAAAAACATTGTTTTAAAACATCCCCAGTAATATTAAGACAGACAGCAACTGTCATAAACTACTTTGAACGTGCTAACATAAACAAATAAACTCACTATCACAATACCATACAGGCACCTTCACAACATGACACAACAAACGTAATATACCTTTTACCTGCAGCAAAAAAGCAAAACATTCAATATCATACTACAAAACACAACTCCAATGTAATATAAACATTTCACAAATATCACCACAGACACACACACTCTAATAAATGAAAACACAAATAAAAATTGTACTGTTAGTCTGACTACGATAAGCATATACTGACACACCATTAATAGCACTATGTGCTCTATCACCAATGAAAATGCAATAGTATGTACATGACCACACAAACACAAAACTAGTATCTCATCCCAAACCCCCACATCAGTATGTACTCGCACACAGTGCAACCTGTAGCTGTTTAACTAGTATAGAAATATTCTACTCCCCTTGCACACGCCTGAACACACAGCAGGGCCCAGAAGGACTGCAGGGCCCAGACAGCACTGCGGCCAGAGCCGCTTGTTACTTTGCGCCATCCGGCCTATAAACTTAAGCCAACACTTCAGCTGCGCGGGATGAGCCTGAAGTTCACACGGCAGGGGCCAGGAGGACTACGGGGCCCAGGGAGCACTGCAGCTGGAGCCGCTTGCCACTTTGCTTTCGCGCCATCCGGCGCACAAACTTGAGCTAGCAATTCTGTTGCATGGGGTGCGTGCAGGTCGTGCCCCTGGCAAAGGACCGGCCAACTTCCTTAGCGTGAGGAACTTACATTTCAATTGCTGGTTCCTACAACAATTCGATGCTAAAGAGCTATAGATAAGAGGAAAGCTAGCGCTATTGCTGCAAATGCCATTGACAATTGGGGGTAGGCTCAAGAACTAATTACCTAACCACTGCCATGACGGCAATTAACTCTGAGATGGGGACTGTGGAGGAGAGGCTGGCGTTTGGTAGGAAATCTTTGATGCTTCACCCCTGCAATGATAAAAGTGTAATTGCTTCAGAAGGAACCAGTAGACCCGAAAAGGGGGTGGGGAGCAATGTGCTTAGGGTTCCCAGACCCACCGAATCCTTATGTCCTTGTAGGGGAACTGGATATTTCCACTGAACCAGAAGGGTATCCGCACAATATTAGCCAAGGCACCAAGGGGAACATTGTTGTATCCCCGACCAGTAAAAGGAAATAAAGCTGGCTCCCATACAGGTTGTGAGAAAAAGCGCACTGGGCAGAACCAAAAGAATCCAAGGGGCCCAAGGTATGCTTGGTGGCACCAAAGGTGTAGTGAGACCAGAGGGGGAGGCTTCCAACCTGGAAGGAATGCTTATCAGGCTATTGTCCCCCTTGACTGTGGCATTACTAAGTATTGATACATAAGAAGGAACTTCTTATGAGCATGAAGTCTAAACCACCTGATCCACCTATGACCATCAGGCATGACTTGTCCTTCCAAATCCTTACCTCTTCCTAAAACTGCCACTGTAGAAGTCTCAAAGATGAGAAAGCATCCACATGTCAACTTGGCAGACTCGGCCACATTAACCCAAATGCCAAGTGCCGGTTCAGTTCAGGGCCTCATAGGAAAATCCTTCAACGCAGCTCTTCCGGCCTCACCAGATTGGATTTTAAATAGGAAACTGCAAACACTACAACTTCCCCCAGAGTACAAGCCATATGTAACGGTCCTGAAGAACGTTTTACCTTTACATACTGCTCAAGAGGAACCACACCAACAACTGAACATTAAGGTGAGCCACTGATTGGGTACTACCTTTGGGTGCATTACACTGACTGCCCTTGCAAATAGAATAATAGGGGTCCAGAGGGTGCATTTGTTGGGCTATTCACGTAAGATGGACTCGGGAGGCTATGTTGTAATCAATTTTTGTGACACAAACTTGGTAGGATACATAGTGGATAGGCTTTGTAATACTCAAGGCCTTCTGATAGAATTCAGCTGGTTTTACCATCCTGGGAGAGGTTGACTGACTATCAATGGGGCATGGGGCATGAGGCAGGACCTATTGAAGCCTTATCCAGGGATTTGGAGGCAACATAGAAACAATCAATAGTAAATCTGATTTGATTAATTCAGAAGGTCTATTTAGTTCAGTAATTTCAGCAATTGTAAAAACAAACCAACCTCAGGATACCCATTTACAGGAAGCTGAGCTACATGGTATGGTGACTAATATTCAGTCGCCCCTTGAATCATTAAGGAAAAGGAATAACGGGGCTTTCACAGCACAGGACATCACTGCTGCTGCAACTGTGACCCTTGACCTTAGCATTCTTTCCTGGAACATTGAAGGTATTAACAGCAAATTGACCGACAGAAATTGGGTCTCCATAATTTCAAAACATCATATTGTATGCCTCCAGGAAACCTGGTCATGATCTAGCATATATATACATTGCTTTTTTTCAGTATTTAAACCCACAACTTCATCCTCTCATGGGCATCATAGTGGTGGCCTCTTAACTTTTATAAGTACTACTTGGGCAGCGAAGGTGGTTAAGACTTTTTTAAATTCCCCATATTTTCAAATACCTGCTGTTCATTGGCTGGGCAATCATTGGCAGTTTTTATACATTTCTATCACAATAATTTTATAAGTAGTAATGCCAGTATAATTGATTCACTAGCTGGTAATGTAGCTGACTTTGTTTTGACTCTGAAAGAAAATTATGTAATGTTTTGGAGTAGGGATTTTAATCTCAGGCTTTTCTCAATCGCTGATGACCGTGTCTGAAGTATAGTGGCCAACGATTTCTCGAACATCTCACATTTTGCCCACAATTGTTGTGGGGATAAATTTAACAGGTTCCTTCTGACCCATGACTTTATTCTTGGAGTAGAGCTAGTTGCTAGTGACAATCTCCAGGAAGTAACATTTACATGGGGAGGTGTTAGTTTGATAATTGATTTTGTTGCATTGACTAGGCCCTGGTCTAGGAAGGTCCTGGAATTTCGGATTCTAAACTTTGTGATTAGTGATCATAATCCCCTGGTCCTAAGCTTAAAGTGGGAGCAGACCCAGATATCTACTGATAGAATGGTTTGCCCAATTCAATATACTAGGAATACAGGGTACAACGTAAGTGGAAGGATGTAGATTCAAATTGTTTCCTATCCTGGATTTTGGTGATTCGTAGGGTTCAGTATGAGCTCTGTCTTAGTGATACGTGGGACCTAGGGATTGTTCTAGACATATTTTCTGATATTTTTACACAGGTAAAGGAGCATTGACAGCACACTGTTGACGATGCCCCTGGAGGCCTACTGAATGGTTTGATAATTCTTACTGCGAGCTCACTCCAATCTTTTACAAGCCCTTAAAAGCTCTCCAAGGGATCCTGCAGACATTAGGTCTCATATAATGCTTTATAAAGAGACTATAAGGCAAAGAAAAGAAGAAATTAAGGGGGTGGGGGGCTTGGGAGCAGTTGGTCATTGCTTCTGTAAGGAATGAAGGGGCACAGTTTTGGAAGATTGCTAATGCCCCCTTCTTTCCTACTAACCCTAGCACTGGTTTAGAGGTAACTGTACCTGAGCATGATTGGGTTACCTGTTTTACCAAGTTGTTTGCCAGATAGCAAACCTGGTGATTTATGAAACTCAACTAGTCCAGTAATCATGGATTAATTGAAAATATCTTTGAGGGATGTTATATCAGCAGTGAACAGGTGCCAAGTCATAAAGATCCTGGACCTGATGGGGTCCCGGTCGATCTCTTTCAAGATAATTTGACTTTTTGGGTGCCAGTTTTGGTAAATGTGTTAAGAAAAGTGATCAGTGTGGCACCTCCCAAGTCGTGGTCACTGGCAATGATTGTCCCTATTTTTAAAAAGGGAGACAGAAGTGACTCGCACTCCTACCTTCCAATATCCCTAATAGATGCCACAGCGATATTAGGCAGAGTTTCGCTTGACCAACTAGAAAACTGGAATAATGAGAAAGGCTTTTTAACATCTAGTAAATACAGTTTTCAGTAGGGATTAGGAACAGTAGATCAGTGCATGAATTTGCACCTAACAATTGTAGGAGTCTGGCCTAGTTTGTAGTGGGTACCCTAGGTACGTACACCTTATACCAGGTCCAGTTATCCCTTATTAGTGAAATGTAGTCAGTGTTCTAGCAGCTTAGGTTGTTAGAGGTAGCTGTAGCAGAGCAGGTTAGGCTGAACTAGGAGACATGCAAAGCTCCTGCAATACCACTATAGTTACACAATACTTATATACAATAAAAGACAATACTCAGTGTTGCCAAAAATAAAAGTACTTTTTTTAGTGACACAAGGCTAAAAATATCTTAGAGGCAATACTCCTTCTGGAGGTACGTATTATACACAATATATACACTAGCGAACAAAATCAGGTAAGTAGTTAGTCACAGAATGGTGCAAACAGTAGAAAATACCATAGAATGCAATAGGAAGAAGTAGACCTAGGGGCACCACAAACCATATACTGAGAAAGTGGAATGCGAATCACGAATTCCCCCCTAGGTAAGTGTAGTGTGTAGAGGTGTGCTGGGAGTATAAGAAAACCACAACTGTGAGTAAAATACCCCACCCCAGATCCCAGGAAAGTAGGAGTAAAGTACTGCAAGTTTCCTCAGGACACACTACAAGTCGTGATAAGAGTTATTGCAAGAACCAAGCAAGACTGCAAGCAACAAATGGTGGATTCCAGGACCTGAAGACCTATAAAGAGAGGAGACCAAGTCCAGACGTCGCAGAAGATTCCAGGAAGGACGGGAGCCCCTGCCAACCTAGAAGATGGTGCAAAAGAGGATTCTCCGGTTGGAAGAAGTCTGCAGAAGAGCACCAAAGAAGATGGCTGCGGGTTCCTGCATGATGCAAAGGATGTCCCACATCGAGATGTTGGATGCAGGTGAGTTGCAGCGCTGGATTCGTCCAACAAGCCTTGGTTCAAGCAATGTTGCGGTTTGCATCAAAATGGCGCTGCCTGGACCCAGGAGGGACCTGGGGGCCTCAACTCAGACTGAGGAGGCAGAGGGGGCTCCCAACAGTGGAGGGAACCCATAGATGACTAGGCAGCACCCACAGGAGTCCCAGGACATGGGGGACAAAGAAGTTGCAAATTGCAGTTGCTGCATCACGACAAAAGAAGGTCCCATGCCGCCGGAGAACAACTCAGCGATTTGAGCGTCGCAGGATGGAGTGCTGGGGACTTGGGCCATGCTGTGCACGAAGGATTCTTGCAAATAATGAACAGACGCCTCAGGAGCTAGAGTTGACGCACTGCACAGGGGTATTGTCACAAACTGGGAAGGCAAGTTGTTACCTCTGCCAAATTTGGACAGCTGGACCTTAGGACAGTCTGGGTAGAAGGGTTCCGCCACCTGTGTTCCAGGGGGCACGCTCGTCATCAGGAGAGGAGTCCCAGAGAACCGGGTGTCATCTTAGAAGGTGCCTGGTGGAGCAGGGAAGTGACTCTGTCACTCCACGCAGATTTCTTCGGTCCTTTTGGTGCAGGGTGAAGACAGGGAGTCCTCAGAGCACGCACACCTTGGAAACTGTTGCAGTTGCTGGCTGGAGCTGAAGTTGCAGAGTCACAATAGCCTTCTTGAATAATTTGTTGCAGTTACAGTGGTTCCTCAGAGCAGTCTGCGGTAGATCGGACGGTCGGAGGATAAAGTAGGAGTTGCAGATGATTCCTGGTGGAAACTTGGAAGCTGAATCTGAAGAGGAACCCACAGGACAGACCCTTAATAACCCTGAGAGGGGGATTGGCTACCTAACCAGGTATGCACCTATTTGGAGGGGTTCTGACGTCACCTGCTGGCACTGGCCACTCAGAGATCTCCAGAGTGTCCCCACACCTTGGAAAACAAGATGGCTAATGCCAGGGACACACTGGAGGAGCTCTGGGCACCGACCCTGGGGTGGTGATGGACAGGGGAGTGGTCACTCCACTTTCCTTTGTCCAGTTTCACGCCAGAGCTGGGACTGGGGGTCCTGAACCGGTTTAGACTGGCTTATGCAAGGGGGGAACCATCTGTGCCCTTCAAAGCATTTCCAGAGGCTCTGGGAGGCTACCCCTCCCAAGCCTGTAACACCTATTTCCAAAGGGAGAGGGTGTAACACCCTCCTCCCAAAGAAAATGCTTTGTTCTGCCTTCCTGGGACTGAGCTACTCAGACCCCAGGAGGGCAGAACCCTGTCTGTGAGATGGCAGCAGCTGTATCTGCAGTGCAAGCCTCAGAGAGCTGGTTTGGCAGTACTGGGGGTCCATGGTGGAGTCCCCAGGATGCATGGGATTGCCCCCAATACCAGATTTGGAATGGGGGGACAATTCCATGATCTTAGACACCTTACATGGCCATATTCGGAGTTACCATTGTGAAGCCACATATAGGTATTGGCCTAAATGTAGTGCACACGTGTAATGATATCCACGCACTCACGAAGTCCGGGGAATTGGCCCTGGACAACGTGGGGGCACCTTTGCTAGTGCAAGGGTGCCTCCACACTTAGTAACTTTGCACCTAGCCTTCAGTAAATGAAGGTTAGACATATAGGTGACTTATAAATTAATTAAGTGCAGTGAAAACGGCTGTGAAATAGTGTGTGCACTATTTCACGCAGGCTGCAGTGGCCGTCCTGTGAAAGGGTTTGTCTGAGCTCCTTATGGGTGGCAAAAGAAATGCTGCATCCCATAAGGATCTTCCTCTACCTCCCCCTCTGGCTGTACCTGACCAGTGCTAAGTCCCTGGTCATCCTTCAGGAGAAGGTTTAGGAGGAATTCCTTATTGGGGTTATTCCCAATCCCCAAACTTCTTTCAATGCAGAGACCCCTCAAACTTTTAAAATTCAAACTTTCATAGGCTGTTTTCACAACTCTAGGGGTAGCCTCTACAACAGACATGTTGACAGAAAGAGTTTAGGAAAAAGAGAACAAAATCGGTAAGCTATTAGGCCTAACTTTTGAGAGAAAAGAAAACTTTTCAGAAACCTTTAGAAAGTTTTAAAGAACTTTTTAGAAAGTTAAAAGGGACTTCCAGGTACAATTATGTGCAGCTCTAAGTGTTGGAGCAAGCTTTTCTTGTGAAAAGCACTAGTAACAAAGTGGTTAAGCAATTGCATGTACTTATCCCATCGCTGCTACCAACAATGTAGGAGGATGGCCTGGTTTGTAGTGGGTATCCTAGGTACTTATACCTTATACCAGGTCCGGTTATCCCTTATTAGTAAAATGTAGTCAGTGTTCTAGCAGCTTAGGCTTTTAGAGGTAGCTGTAGCAGAGCAGCTTAGGCTGAACTAGGAGACATGCAAAGCTCCTGCAATACCACTATAGTTACACAATACTTATACACAATAAAATACAATACTCAGGCCCTCATTATGAGATTGGCGGTAAATCCCACTTACCGCCATGCTGACTGCCACCAACATACCGCCGCCGCCACGGATTTCCGCTAACCACATTATGACACACACACCAATCCGTCACTATTCAGCCACACACACAAATCTGCCAGCCCAAAGGTCAGCGATAAACCTGCGGTATCCAAACCCACACCGTTACGCCAACAGAACTACGCCCTCAACATTATGACCCACGAATCACCACGGCGGACATTCTGTGGCGGTAAACCATTGGCGGTACATACCACCACACTCAAAATGGACACACACATACAAAACAGCACCACATTGGACAATTCAAACTACACACACCTGACACCCATACACACACCATACACACCCACTCACCCCACTATAAAACACACACACACATTACCCTCAACCCCTTACAAATAATTGCCAGCAGAGAGAGACAGCAAGAGCACTCACACAACCAGTTCCACATACCACCATCACCTCTACACTACCCACGCACTTTACATCACACACCCCAACACATCACCTTATACACCCTCACCCACACCACACACATTACACCCATGGCACCACAACAACACACCAGATTCTCTGAGGAGGAGCTAAGGGTCATGGTGGAGAAAATCATCAGGGTAGAGCCACAGCTATTTGGATCACAGGTGCAGCAGATATCTATTGCTAGGAAAATAGAGCTATGGCGGAGACTTGTGGACAGGGTCAATGCCGTGGGACAGCACCCCAGAACAAGGGATGACATCAGGAAGAGGTGGAACGACCTGTGGGGGAAGATATGTTCCATTGCATCACGACACCAGCTCGCAGTACAGAGCACTGGCAGTGGACCCCCAGCTCCTCCCCCACAACTAACAACATGGGAGGAACAAGTCTTGGTGATCATGCATCCTGAGGGCCTGGCAGGAGTAGCAGGAGGATTGGAATCTGGTAAGTCAACTCTCTATTACTCTCACCCCCCCTACCTGCATGCCATCACATACCCCCACCCTTACCCTCACTCCCATCTCTCCATGTCAAAGCCCAGATCACCTGAGTCCTTGTTCAGTTCTGATGGAGGTTGAAGACAATCCGACCCCACCCTGAAACTGCTTGTTCCAGCACACTAGTTTTTAAAACAGTGCACTAAGAACAGAAGCTCAAGGGAAGGGGGGAAGTGGATAAAATAAAATAAAGAGACAACAGCGTTCTTGCGTTTCCACTGTTGAAGTGCTGCACAAATCTGCGGCCTTCTCTGACTTCGGTAGAAACTGGTGCCTAATGAAACATAAACAAAGAACAGATAAGTACATCCTATTCCTAACTGGGTTCCTGACTATCCCTTTATTTATTCGAAATTTTCTTCTAAAAGTACCTCTTGGATCCTGGTCTCTAGTTTCCAGGTTTGGAATGTGTTACTGCTCTGGGATGTGCTTTCTATTACTCTAAAGCTTCTAAAACATTAAACAAATACCGTTATCAGAATTATCAATATCAAACATTCATCTTAATATAACTAAAGCCTAAATTGCCAATAGCAGACTCACTTTTCCCATATTTCCAGAATCTTTTATAAAACAAATACTGTACTTTTACGTCAAAATACAGCATGTAATTTGTGCAAGTCCTTGATTTACTGTTTGCCTTGCTGTTAATGGTTTCCACGGTTCGATTCTTAAAAGTTCCATAAAAAAATGTTTGCTTCACAAAGTTCCGCAAAGTATTGTTGTAACAAAGAGTTTGAATCACAATGTTCGTGGAAGGTATCTTGTTTCAAATTGTCTATACACGAATCCAGAAATTGTTGTCAAAGTTCTTTCAGGTAATAAAAGTTTTGCACTTACTTGTTGCTGGCAAGAGATACTGATCAGTCTAACCTTGTCTTCTTTCTCTTTTGCAGGTTGCTTGTAGGAGAGAGGCTGAGGCAAGGAGGAACCGGAAACCGGAAGAAGGAAGAGCCAGCAGCTGCGCCCATTGAAGCCAATGAAAGTCTGTAGAGAGCAGGAGTGCCAGCGCCGAGGGATCTGTCCTCAGGTAAGCGGGAGGTAGACGAGCACAAGCACTGGGCGAGGCTCGAGGGCTGCCTTTTATAGACAGGGCTGGGTGTGGTCCTCACATGCTGCACATGTTCTTGAAAGGTGTGCAGAGTTTCAGTTATTATGCACATGAGTTAAATTAACACATGGCCTAGAGAGGAGTGTTTTAAAGAAGCCTTGGTAAAAGCAAGGCCCAATGTGTAAACAAAACAGCACATTAAACAACATACACAGAAGCCTGGGGGGGGGGGAAGGTGAGATAACAAGAAAGGCTTTCAATAGTAAGTTTAAAAGGGAGCTATTACAGAACCCACTAGTGCAGTGAGAGGGGACATGCTCTTTGCTGTGCACAAACCCTAACAGTTGCCCCCCTTAAAGGCCCTCCTACAGGACGGGGTTTTCCTGGATTTTTTAAATAAAACCGTCTAATCAGCTGTGGGGCATGTACATATGATGCTGGTTCCCATGAATTCTCAGATTCATCATATCCTCTCCATTCTACTAAATAAAACAGACGTCCACTAATTCTTTTTGAGTCTTTTATGCTTTTCACTTCATATTCTAGATTTCCCTTAATTGGTATGGGTGGAGGTGGTGGTTCAGGTCGGGTTTTTGGATTGTACGGCTTAAGCAAGGACACATGGAATGTAGTATGTACTGGATATTCTTTTGGTAAATCTAATTTTACTGTTACTGGGTTTACTATGGCAGTTATACTAAAGGGTCCAATGAAACGTGGTTGCAGCTTTCGGGATCCCTCTATGTTTAGGTTCTTTGTGGAGAGCCATACCTTGTCACCGATTTTATACATTGGGGCCTCAGATCTGTGTTTGTCTGCTTGTCTTTTCATGCTTTCCTTGTACTTTAATAAATGTTTCCTGGCTTTGTCTTGTATGTCACCTAACCTTGTTAGTCTATCCGTTACTGTAGGTAACAGAGAATCTTCTAACAAAATGGGTATAGCTCTTGGATGATACCCCTGCAAGAAATAGAATGGTGAGCAAAGTAGAGCTGAATGCTCAGTATTATTATAAACAAACTCCGCTACAGGGAGAGCTTCCAACCATTCACTAGAATAATCAGCCAATAAACAATGTAGCGTTTGAAGTAAGGTTTGGTTCATTCGTTCAGTCTGTCCATCTGTCTCTGGGTGGAAAGCAGTGGATAATGCCACATCTATTTTCAGTTTTTTACATAATTTTTTCCAAAATTTAGAGTTGAACTGGCTCCCTCGGTCTGACACCACTTTGCTTGGCAAACCATGTAAACGCACAATTTCCCTTATAAAAATATCAGCAAATTCTGCCGCCGTGGGTAATTTCCGTAATGGTACAAAATGTGCCATTTTAGATAAAAAATCCACTATAACCAACACTGTTGTGAAAGATTTTACAGGTGGTAAACCTACAATAAAGTCTACGCTCACAGTGTGCCAAGGTTGCTTGGGTGTTGGCATTGGTATTAACAAACCGTCAGGGGCCTTATGAGAAGATTTATGTCTTGCACAAATTGGACAGGTAGTGACAAATTGCTTAATGTCCTTTATTATAGTGTCCCACCAAAAGTGTTTTTGCACATTTTCCAGGGTTTTTACCCAACCAGGATGACCTGCCAACGGTGAGGCGTGATGCCAAATTATCACCTGTGTTTGTAATTCAGAGGTGGGCACTAACAGCATGTTGTCGTGGTACAATAAACCTCGTTGTATTGTGTTATGGGAATCTTTTAACCAATCCTGAGGTGCTATTTGCATGTGTGCATTATATAGATCTGTGATGAAATCCTTCTGTTGTACTGGTGCCAAAAACTTTTGGGGAGGAATAATGGGTTCTCCTATTTTATCTTGTTTCATGTCTGAAGTATGTCCGTATCTAGATAACACATCAGATTGAATTTGTTGTGCACCTGTTCTATAGGTTATTACAAAGTCAAATGTGCTAAAAAAAATTTAACCAGCGCATCTGACGTGGTGTTAGTGCTTTAAGTGATCCAAAAAACTGTAGGTTCCTATGGTCAGAAAAGATTGTAACTGGGTACTTGGCTCCCATTAAATGGTGCCTCCATTCTGAAAAGGCTACTTTGATAGCTAGTAGTTCCCTTTCAGCCACAGTGTAATTTTGTTCAGCTGGTAATAACTTTTTGGAATAGAAGGCTATAGGATGTAACTGGCCATCTACTGCATCTCGTTGAGAGAGAACTCCTCCTAAAGCTACTTGTGAAGCATCCGCTTCAACAAAAAAAGGCAAGTCAGGATCAGGATGTTTCAGAATTGGGGCTGAAGTGAACTTTTGTTTTAGGAGTTGAAAGGCATGTGCCGCCTCATCAGTCCAAAGAAATCGTTGCCCTTTCCGCAACAAGGTAGTTATTGGGGCCGCAATGTCTGCGAAATGTGCAATAAACCTCCTATAAAAATTGGCGAAACCCAGAAATTTCTGAATATCTTTTACAGAGGATGGTTCTGGCCAATCAGCAATAGCACTGATTTTCTTTACATCCATAGTTATTCCTTGAGGTGACAGGCAGTATCCTAAAAAGTCCACCTTGCTGACATTAAAAGTACACTTTTCTAACTTAGCAAAAAGATGATTTTCTTTTAACTTTGATAATACTGCACGAACATGTTGGGTGTGTTCTTCTGAGTTCTTAGAGTAAATGAGGATGTCGTCTATGTATACTACGACACAAACGTCCAGGAATTCGTGTAGGACCTCATTTATAAAGAACTGAAAGGCCGCAGGGGCATTACATAACCCAAAGGGCATTACTGTGTACTCAAATAAACCAAACTTTGTCTTGAAAGCTGTCTTCCACTCATCCCCCTCTTTTACTCGGACCAGGTGGTAAGCTCCCCGCAGATCTAGTTTAGTGTATACAGTAGAATGTCTTAACTGATCCAACAACACAGGTATTAGAGGAAGAGGATATTTCTTCTTTATTGTAGCCTTATTTAGTCCTCTATAATCGATACACGCGCGCAGGGATTTATCCGGCTTCGGGATAAAAAAGAGTTGAGATGACACCGGAGATGTGGAATGACGGATGAACCCAGACTGTAGTAGGTCATCTAGGTAGGTTCTTAAGTATTTGGTTTCTTCGTCAGTCAAAGCATATACTCTGTTATTAGGTAAAGGGGCCCCTGGGATAAGATCTATACGACAGTCATAAGACCTATGTGGGGGCAGCACACTAGCCTTTACTGGATCAAAGACGTCTTTAAAGTCAGAATATTCAGGAGGGAGACTTGGTTCATCTTGTATAACACTAGCACAGTGTAATACTGTGCTCTGTTCTGTACCTGCTTCTTGATAGCAATTGGTTCTACAGAAAGAGGAATCCAAAGTAACATTTCTATTCACCCAATCAATTTTTGGGTTATGAGTTGTTAACCAGGGTACCCCGAGAATCAAACCAAAATTAGGAGTATCTATCAGATCAAAGCTAATCACCTCTGTGTGCCCGTTCTGACAGACCATAACAAGTGGACTTGTTTGTTTTGTGATTAATCCAGAGGTCAATTCTGACCCATCCACTGCACATACTGCTTCTGGACAAGGCTTTAGGCACATAGGAAGTCCTACGTTTTCAGCTAACTTATTATCCACAAAATTTCCTGTCGCGCCTGAGTCCAGTTGGACAGGGAGAGAATGCCTCACTTGGGTAGTAACAATTAAAACAACCTGAATTATGAAATGTCTAGGTATGTGCGGTACCATGAAGGCTGCAGCATTAGAGGTTTGATTAAGATGTTTTCTCGAACAAGTAACCTCTCCCCTTGTCGAGCTTAATCGTTTCCCGATTCAGTTGAGGAGGTGGAGGAAACAGCACCCTTTCATGGATTTTTAGGCTTTACTGGACATTCTCTGGCAAAGTGACCTGCCCTTCCACAATATAAACATAATTGAAGTTTTCTCCTTCTTTCTTTTTCCTCTGATGTGAGTGAACCTCTGAGTGTCCCTATTTGCATAGGCTCAGGTTCAGGGAGTTTATTATCTGGGTCTTTCTTCTCGTGTCTAATACAAGTTAACCGTGATTCCAGTTTGTATTTATCTCCCTTTCTTTCTCCTAGTCTATGTTCTAATTTCACAACTAAATCTACAAAGTCCGAATAGTCTTCTGGCAAATCAACGATATGAGCCAGCGCGTCTTTTAACTCGTCTCTCAAAACTTTATAGAAAAGGGAGACACGCTTTTCTTCTGGCCAGTGTGTCTCGGTGAGTAAACGATTACTAGTGAGATAGGTCAATAAATCCTTGTTACCTTGTTTAAGATTTAAAAGCTCATTATCACTTGCCTGCATGAAAGTGTGTTTTGCAAAAAGGCTGGTCATGGTACGTTTAAATTGATTCCAATTATGGAGGATGGGATCATCTCTCTCCACGAAAGGAATTGACCAATTGGCTGCTGTGCCACCCAAATAAGACAAGACGAATGCCACTTTCGTAGCATCAGTAGGGAACTGTTGTGGCTTACAAACGAAGTGTAATTGACATTGATTGATAAAAACATGGAATTTGTTACTATCTCCATGAAAACGTTCAGGTGCTGCTAAGGGCACAGCATTAGGAACATTAACAGTGACCTCAACTGGGGGAGGCAAAGTTGTATGTTTTGATGGCGCCCCTGTCTCTGAGGAGGTTTTAAACAAAGGCGTAAAAGCTGTGTTCCACTGAGATACCCTAAATTTATACCTGCTTAAATCCTGTTTTAAAGAGGTATTCTCCATCTTTAATCTCTCTATTTCCTCTTGCATATGTTGCAAGATGCCAGACACTGATTCATTATGAGCCAAGTCCTCATTTAGGGCCTGCGCCATATCCGTGACGTCAATGCCCTCTATTTCTTCCCCGATATTCATCGTCCACCAGAACTGAAAATTTCTTTTTTATTTAAGGCTTGTGCTTCTGTCAAAGCCCAGCTCATCTGAGTCCTTGTTCAGTTCTGATGGAGGTTGAAGACAATCCGACCCCACCCTGAAACTGCTTGTTCCAGCACACTAGTTTTTAAAACAGTGCACTAAGAACAGAAGCTCAAGGGAAGGGGGGAAGTGGATAAAATAAAATAAAGAGACAACAGCGTTCTTGCGTTTCCACTGTTGAAGTGCTGCACAAATCTGCGGCCCTCTCTGACTTCGGTAGAAACTGGTGCCTAATGAAACATAAACAAAGAACAGATAAGTACATCCTATTCCTAACTGGGTTCCTGACTATCCCTTTATTTATTAGAAATTTTCTTCTAAAAGTACCTCTTGGATCCTGGTCTCTAGTTTCCAGGTTTGGAATTTGTTACTGCTCTGGGATGTGCTTTCTATTACTCTAAAGCTTCTAAAACATTAAACAAATACCGTTATCAGAATTATCAATATCAAACATTCATCTTAATATAACTAAAGCCTAAATTGCCAATAGCAGACTCACTTTTCCCATATTTCCAGAATCTTTTATAAAACAAATACTGTACTTTTACGTCAAAATATAGCATGTAATTTGTGCAAGTCCTTGATTTACTGTTTGCCTTGCTGTTAATGGTTTCCACGGTTCGATTCTTAAAAGTTCCATAAAAAAATGTTTGCTTCACAAAGTTCCGCAAAGTACTGTTGTAACAAAGAGTTTGAATCACAATGTTCGTGGAAGGTATCTTGTTTCAAATTGTCTATACACGAATCCAGAAATTGTTGTCAAAGTTCTTTCAGGTAATAAAAGTTTTGCACTTACTTGTTGCTGGCAAGAGATACTGATCAGTCTAACCTTGTCTTCTTTCTCTTTTGCAGGTTGCTTGTAGGAGAGAGGCTGAGGCAAGGAGGAACCGGAAACCGGAAGAAGGAAGAGCCAGCAGCTGCGCCCTTTGAAGCCAATGAAAGTCTGTAGAGAGCAGGAGTGCCAGCGCAGAGGGATCTGTCCTCAGGTAAGCGGGAGGTAGACGAGCACAAGCACTGGGCGAGGCTCGAGGGCTGCCTTTTATAGACAGGGCTGGGTGTGGTCCTCACATGCTGCACATGTTCTTGAAAGGTGGGCAGAGCTAGGTGTGGTTTGAAGAGCTGGGTGTGGTCCTCACATGCTGCACATGTTCTTGAAAGGTGTGCAGAGTTTCAGTTATTATGCAAATGAGTTAAATTAACACATGGCCTAGAGAGGAGTGTTTTAAAGAAGCCTTGGTAAAAGCAAGGCCCAATGTGTAAACAAAACAGCACATTAAACAACATACACAGAAGCCTAGGGGGGGGGAAGGTGAGATAACAAGAAAGGCTTTCAATAGTAAGTTTAAAAGGGAGCTATTACAGAACCCACTAGTGCAGTGAGAGGGGACATGCTCTTTGCTGTGCACAAACCCTAACACTCCACCACTTCCCACACACCCCACCATCACAACCCACTCATCCCAATGCCAAGCCCTGCATGCCATACCAATGCATGGACACTACTCACAGACCTGCATGGACACCTATCACTACAGCATGCACACTAGAGAAAATCACCTAGCCCACCAAATAACAACTCACACAAGGCAAAGCTGCCAGGGCAAAAACAACCATAGAGGGCAACCCACCCATGCACAAGATTTCACACACAGAAACAATAACACTGAATTTACATCCCCACAGGTTCCCCAGACAATGTCACAGGGGAAGAGGTGCCAGCAACATCCAGTCCCCCCACAGAAGAGGCCCACAGTGATGACAGCAGCTCTGGTCACCTGGATCTGGATGACCAACCTTGCCCATCAGGGACCTCCGGACAGTCGGTTACCCAGGCACACTCTCTCACCACCACAGAGCCTCCCCCTCAGGAAACACCACCACAGCACCTACCCAGCGGGCCCATACCTCTGTCACCAGGACACGTCAATCAGCAGTGTGTCCACCACTACAGGAACCCCAGGGCACACCACAAACACAGGACAATCAGGGACCTGGGGTCAGTGGCAGTGGGCACACGGTTCAGGGGACAGAGGCACAGAACAACTGGGAAGCTGGGAGGACTGCTGTGTGCCGGGGGAGGACAGGCCCAGGGAACCGACTCTCCAGGAGGCACTCACCGTGATCCTGGGAACATACCAACATTCCCACGATACGCTGGGCCAGATTCTGGACACGATGCAGTAGAACATGCGGCTGTAGGAGGGACAGTACCTGGGGATCAGAGAGGACTTGAAGTCCATTAACACCACCCTGGTCTCCATTGCAGGGGTGCTGGCAAACATGGCCAACGTACGAGGGAGGCAGCGGCACAACAGCGGGCCCCTGACACTAGCCAGACTACTGAACAGCCCTCCACCTCCGCTGCCGCTAGTGGACAGGAGACCCCGCCACAGGACCAACAGGCCACTAGCACCGTCCCCCTGCAGCAGGAAAACCACCCCGCAAACATTCCCTGCGATCCAGGCAGAGCCAGAGACTATTGCCAAGACCCCGCCAGGACTCTCCAGAATGTCACCCTTGTGTCCCACTCTGTCACCGTGTCCGCCTTGAACTGCCATTGCCCCCTTGGAAAATGCACCAGTGCTTCAAATAGACTGGACTCTAACCTGGACTTTCCTCCATCATCACCCCAGCCCATTGCACTTCCCCCGTTTCTTCAGAGCACTGCAATAAACACACTGAAAAAATACAAGTATGTAGTATGTCAAATGATTTCAAAATATATTCGTTTAACAAGGTTCAAACATTGCAGTTCAACTGTACAGTAATGTTTACATAGACATAGGAAAGACCTGTAGTTGGCTGCACTGAACACAGCAGGAGCAATAGTGGGGCACCAACATCTGCAAAAAGAGATGCCAATGGGTACAGTGAGAGGGCATATAAGTAGGAATTCACAGCCTGCCAGTGACAATGTCACACATCAAACTGTCAATGAAATGTGAAATAACACTGTCCTACCTGTGTGTCATTGTAAGTATTGATGAATGACTGCACTTCTGTTGTCCTTATCCACTGCCTCCTCATCTTCACTGTCCACAGGGTCCACTGAGGCCATCTCCAGCCTCCTCCTCCTCCTGCAGAAAAGGCCCATGGCATTGCAAGGCAAGGTTGCGCAACATACAGCATGCCACGATGATCAGGTAGTCCTTCTTGGGTGAGTATCACAGGGATCCACCTGTTAGATGGAGGCAATGAAACCTGGCCTTCAGGAGACTGAAGGTACGTTCAATAATCCTTCTTGTTCGCCCATGTGCCTCATTGTAACGTTCCTCAGCCCTTGTCCTGGGATTCCTCACAGGGGTCAGTAGCTATGACATGTTGGGGTAACCAGAGTCACCTGCAAATATCAAGGGACAACTGTTAGCCACAAACTAACCCTTATGGCTCACACCATACACCAACATTCACTGGGTGGGAACTAGGGCTCACCTATTAGCCACACCCTGTGCCTCTGGAGTTGGGCCATCACATTTGGGATGCTGCTATTCCTAAGGATAAAAGCATCATGCACCGAGCCTGGATACTTAGCATTGACATGGGAGATGTATTGGTCCGCCAAACACACCATCTGCACAGTCATCGAGTGATAACCTTTACGGTTTCTGCCGACCTGTTCATTTTGCCGGGGGGTGGACAAATGCAAGATGTGTCCCATCAATCGCACCAATGATGATGTTGGGGATATGTCCTCTTGCTTAGAAGTCAGCCTTCAATGTGGCCAAATCCCCCACTTGGGGCAAAACGATGTAGCTGTACATGTGTTTAATCAGTGCAGACAACACTCTGGTCAGCACTATTGAGAACATTGGCTGTGACATTCCTGCTGCCAAGCCCACTGTCACTTGGAAAGAACCAGTTGCCAGGAAATGGAGAACTGATAGCACTTTCACAAGAGGGGGATCCCTGTGGGGTGACGGATAGCAGATATCAGGTCAGGCTCCAATTGAGCACACAGCTCTGTGATTGTGGCCCTTTCCATTCTATAGGGGAGAATAATGTGCCTGTCCTCCATTGTTGCCACGTCCACCACGGGTCTTTACACAGGGGATGTCTCCATCTCCTATTCATCCGCAACGGTTGCATTCTATGGGGTAAAAGAGTGAGCAGCTGGTCACTATCTGTACATTGTAACCACTACAGTTCAATGCATATTGTGATTGTTACAATATTTTGGTGGCATATGTCCAGAATGTGAAATTGTGAACTGTGACGCAGTTAGGATCCATGCCCTGCCCCCACCCTGAAATGGCGTCTGTCTGTCCAGTATGGAGGGACAGGTGGAAATGATGTAATACTGCTGACGTTGTGAGCCGTTGCTGGAGGCCGACAAGAACCGCTGTGCAACTCCTCATTGGTTATCATTGGGCCCTATGAGGTACAGTGGCCAATAGTGATGTACGTTGGCGGTGACGGTACGCACCGCCGTGGACGTCACCACCATTTTTGTATCTGTTCCCTCACTTGCTACCTGACCTTCAACAGGAGAGGACCTACACTGCATGTGCTGCTGTGACCAGTGTCTGGAACCTACCATGGCGGGTGTGACTGGGGAAAGGGCCCCTGCCTTCACCTCAGCGGAGTTGGAGCGATTAGTGGATGGGGTCCTACCCCAGTACCGATTGCTGTATGGGCCTCTAGACCAACAGGTGAGTACACTGTGAGTACGATGTATGGGGCATGAATGCATGGAGTGCTGTGTGTGAAGGCCTTGTGTAGGGGGAGGGTTCGTGGATGGGCCCTGGGCAGCGTGCAGCATGTATGCTGGGCCATGTCTGTGCTAATGGGGATGGCAAGGGGCCTGGTGGGCCATGAATGTAATAGGCAGGACGGTTGGACTAATACCTTTCCCTGTGTGTATTTCTCTGCGGATCAGCACCCATCAAAAGAAGGGTATTTGGCGTGCCATCCCAGGGACGTGCCATCCCAGGGACGTGCAGATCCTGAGGTCTAACGCCAGGCGGAGCACCCACTGTCTGAAACGGTGGGAGGACCTGAGGCGCTGGGCATGGAAGACGGCAGAGACCCAGCTGGGGATGGCCTCCCAAAGAGGGAGGGGTGCCCGTCAAACCCTGACCTCCCTAATGGTCTGCATACTGGCGGTGTGGCCTATCTGGAACTGGGTGGGCATTTGGGGGCATCACAGCAGCAACAAGGGGGTGAGTACAGTGCCCTTCATTACTACTTACACCTGGCGTGGTGGTACCTGGGTGGGGGATGTGTGCCTGTGGGTGCCCCTAGGCCAGGGCTGACATTGCAGAGTAGGTCCCATGTGGGGCAGGGTTCTGATGTGAAATTCCTCCAACCTAGGTAGTAGGCATCCACTATTGTGTCTACTAATGTCTAGAAATACAAGAACCTTCTAGAACACTGTTTCAGAACAAACACTGCATTTTTAACATGAGGACAAAACAATCTGAAACATTCCCTGGAAAACAATTGGAATTATACTAGGGACTTAATATGCACAAAGAACGTCACATTTTGAATTTATCATCCTCACAGGAAATCCATAGGCTCAGGACAAATGTGTTTACTTCAACAAACATTACACATCAAAGTTTTTACTTGCCATGAAATGATCGCGCACACTGTTGCCGATCTGAATACATAGTTTTACATGCGGGAAATGAATCGCGCACACTGCCGATTCTGACAAGAATATGTAAATGCCATGAAATGATTGCGCAAGTCTTTGCCAATCTGAACACCAAGTTTTACATGCGGGAACTGAATCACACACATTGCCGATTCTAACAAGAATATGTAAATGCCATGAAATGATCGCGCAAGCCTTTGCTGATCTGAACACCAAGTTTTACTTGCGGGAAATGAATCACTCGCACTGCCGATTCTAACAAGAATATGTAAATGCCATGAAATGATCGCGCAAGCCTTTGCCGATCTGAACACCAACTTTTACTTGAGGGAAATGAGTCGCGCACACTGCTGATTCTAACAAGATTATGTAAATGCCATGAAATGATCGCGCAAGCCTTTGCCGATCTGAACACCAAGTTTTACTTGCGGGAAATGAATCGCGCGCACTGCCGATTCTAACAAGAATATGTAAATGCCATGAAATGATCGCGCAAGCTGTTGCGATCTGAACACCAAGATTTACATGCGGTAAAAGAATCGCGCTCACGGCCGATTCTAGCAAGAATATGCAAATGCCATGAAATGATCGCGCAAGCTGTTGCCGATCTGAACACCAAGATTTACACCAGAGCAATGATTCGTGTACTCTGAAAGTTTCACGAGTAGGCCCAAAACTCAAGAGTCTGTTAGAACGGGGTCGGGGGCCCAGCCCGACCTCTGTCTTACCACCCTGCTCAAGGATCACCAGGATAATGCGGGGCAGGCCTGGAACGTCAAGGTAGTCCTCCGGAACAGGAGCTCAGGAAATTGCTGCTGCTCTGCACCGGGACCTCTGAATAGTGAGCACGTGGAGCTAGGCTGGCTCCCTTATATAGAGTCTGGCCCAGTCCACAAACCACACCCAGTCATGCTGCAGAGAAAGCTTCTAGAAGGTCCTAGAAAGGGACCACACCCTAACACACTCAGTCAGTCTGCAGCAATACCTTACAAATGAACAGTTATTGCAAACATAATTAATAGTGTTTTTCAAGGTTAAAGTCTGCAATGCAAAAGGTTAGCATACTGCATATAAACACAATGCATGAATTATGCTCTTGCATCAAGGCTGGGTTTTTGCATTTTTGTCGCCCGTAGAGCATGCACTGTCCTGATGTGGACAAGCCCCTCAACTAGTTGCACTTGCCCGCTCACCCTAGAAGGGTGGGCATCTCCTTCACCTCAGGCACCTCAGGCCCTGTCCCAATTAGCCCTGCTGCTCTGAGGGAGAAGGCTATTGACCTTCTAAGATCCATCTCTGATGGGCAGTCAACCATTGTGAATGCCATCCAGGGGATGGCCGCCCAAATGCAACAGTCCAATGCATTTATGGAGGGCATTCACACTGGCTTGGTGGCCCAACAGAGATCAATCCAGGCTCTGGCCCCCTCTATGATGGCAACCATTGTCCCTGTTTCCACCCTCCCCCCTCCACCTTCCTCTACCCAATCCCATTCCCCTCAACCCCAACCTATCCCAAGCACACAGGCAGACCAGCATGCACACAAGACAACACACAAAAGTAGACATGGCAAACACAAGCACCACACTTCATCCCACAGGCACTCACACAAACACCATCCAGATGCAGATATACCAACATCCACTGCCTCCACTGTGTCCCCCTCTTCCTTGTCATCCACCTCCCTCCCAGTTGGGTCTTTGCTCACACCTGCCTGCACTACATCCTCATCCACTATCACCATCACCAGCACACCTGTCAGAACACAATACTGACTGGCAGTCACCACCCCCACATCCAGGCACACGTCCCCTGTGTCCTCACCCACTGTGTCTGTGCCCCCTCCTCCCAAAGTACACAAACACAAGCACTCAGACACCCAACAGCCATCCACCTCACAACAGTATCCAGTATCCAGCCCATACACCTGCACCCAAATACAGCAGACTGACACCTCCTACAACCACTCCCTCTTCCTCCACTCCCAAACCATCTCCCTCTTCCTGCCCCAATGTCCCTAAGAAACCTTTCCTCTCAACCATTGACCTCTTCCCTACCCCTACCCCCATCCTTCACATCAGGCCAGGGTGGACAAAACACAGCTAAGCACCTAAGCCACCCAGTCCATGGGCACAGTGTGTCTCCAGGTACTCAAGGTGGGAAAGGATCCCGGCCACCAGCCAGCCAGATGGAAAGGGTGCCAGCCTCAAGTGCTGCAGGAAGGAAGGGCAAGGAGCCAGCCCCAAGTGCGGTAGGAAGGAAGGGCAAGGAGCCAGCCCCAAGTGCTGCAGGAAGGAAGGGCAAGGAGCCAGCCCCAAGTGCGGTAGGAAGGAAGGGCAAGGAGCCAGCCCCAAGTGCTGCAGGAAGGAAGGGGCAAGGAGCCAGCCCCAAGTGCGGCAGGAAGGAAGGGCAAGGAGCCAGCCCCACGTGCTGCAGGAAGGAAGGGCAGGGAGCCAGTTACAAGTGCTGCAGGAAGGAAGGGCAAGGAGCCATTGCCAAGTGCTGCAGGAAGAAAGGGCAAGGAGCCAGCTACAAGTGTTGCAGGAAGGAAGGGCAAGGAGCTATCCCCAGCTGCTGGCAGGAAGGGCAAGGGGCCTGCACCAGCAGGCAGTAAGGACAAGGGGCTTGGTGCTGGGACTCAGTTTGAGACCCCACCACCAACCATGGTGGTGCAGCCGTCTGAGGCTGCAGGGAATGGGCTGTAGCCTCCCCACCACCACCACCACCAGCACCAGTAGCAGCAGCACCAGTGGGCTGCCATCCGAGGCAGCAGGGGCTGGGCTGGAGCCTTCCCCCACCACCAGCAGCTCCACCAGCAGCGCCGCTACCAGCACCACCACCACCACCACCAGCAGCAACACCAGTGGGCAGCCGTCCAAGGCTGCAGGGGATGGGCTGGAGCTTCCCCCCCACCATCAGCACCACCACCAGCACCAGTGGGCAACTGTCTGAGGCTGCAGGGGATGAGCTGGAGCTTCCCCCACCACCACCAGCTCCACCAGCAGCACCGCCACCAGCACCACCACCAGCAGCACCAGTGAGCAGCCGTCCAAGGCTGCAGCGGATGGGCTGGAGCCTCCCCCAACTACTACCAGCAGCAGCAGCACCACTACCACCACTGAACAGCCATCACCGCCGGGGGACATTCTGTAGACCTGTATCCATGGGCTGTTGTACGGCCTGTCCCCCACAAATCCTGTGGGTATGATACCCACTTAAGAGACTGTGATCTTGCACTCCCTAAGATCTGCATCACAGGACACAATGCCCCCTCCAGAACCAGTGGAGATGTCTTCCACTCAACCCATCCTCCCCAGGATGAAACTCACAGGGCACGATGCCCCCTCCAAAGCATGTGGGCAAGACACCCACTTGAGAGACTGTGGCCTTGCACTACCCAGGACAGAGTAATGGGCATGTTGCCCCCTCCAGAGCATGTGGGCAAGACACCTACTTGAAAGACTGGCTTTTCATTCCTCAGGACCATGGAAAGGGCATGTTGTCCCCTCCAGGACCAGTGGCGTTGTACCATCTTCCGGCTGAGGTGACCCCCATTCCCCGTCCCCCTGAGGTGCCTGCGTATTTTCGACCTGATGCCCCTGCAGTGTTCTCTCTGTGTTTTTGCAGGAGTAAAGTGGGGATTTGGTCTTTGTAATGTGGCCCTGTGGCCCACGAACATTGAGAACTGGGCAGTGTCCCTTCATCTGCAAATATGTATATACTTTTTGATTTGGATGCCCGTACTGCTACTATTTTCTCTGATTGCACTCTTTTTACTCTATTGGTGTTGTCTTTGCATTATTCCTGAGGGGTACACAGTAAATCTGTTATGTTGCTGCATCTGCTTGTGTGTATGGTGTTGGGGTGGGGGTGTTGCGTGTGTGTGTCACTTTCTTTTTCCTCCCCCTCCCCTGTGTGCTAGGCGGCTGTACTCACCGTGGTCGTCTTCACTGACGTTGGTGTACGTGGTGGAGCAGCACGTAGAAGATCATGGGGAAGACATGCAGCTCGGGCTCCATGGTGGCGTGGTAGTTCTCTGAGTCTCCACAGGTGAGTTGTTTCCCTTCTGTACAGTGTTTCCGCCAGGCTTTTGATGTCGTTGGTACCGTCCCGGAAAAGGTTGCGGATTAGACTGTCTTAATACAGTGGGCGGAACATTGTCTTCCGCCTGGCTGAGGGCGGTTACTGCCGTGGTGCTTGTTGATTCCACCCTGGTGGTCAGTGTGTTAAAGTGGCTGTCTGTCTGAGTGGTTTCCGCCATAGTCATAATTTGGTGGTATTTACCGCCAGTCTATTGGCGGTATTACTGCCACTTTATCACCAACCGCCAGGGTTGTAATGACCACCTCAGTGTTACCAAAAATAAAGGTACTTTATTTTAGTGACACAAGGCCAAAAATATCTTAGAGGCAATACTCCTTCTGGAGGTAAGTATTATACACAATATATACACTAGAGACCAAAATCAGCTAGGTAGTTAGTCACAGAATAGTGCAAACAGTAGAAAATACCATAGAATGCAATAGGAAGAAATAGGCCTAGGGGCAACACAAACCATGTACTAAGAAAGTGGAATGTGAATCACAAATTCCCCCTAGGCAAGTGTATTGTGTAGAGGGGTGCTGGGAGTGTAAGAAAACCACAAAGGTGAGTAAAATACCCTACCACAGAGCCTAGGAAAGTAGAAGTAAAGTACTGCAAGTTTCCTCAGGACACACTACAAGTCGTGAAAAGAGTTATTGCAAGAACCAAGCAAGACTGCAAGCAACAAATGGTGGATTCCTGGACCTGAAGACCTGTAAAGAAAGGAAACCAAGTCCAGAAGTCGCAGAAAATTCCAGGAAGGACAGGAGCCCCTGCCAAGCTAGAAGATTCTCCGGTTGGAAGAAGCCTGCAGAAGAGCAACAAAGAAGATGGCTGCTGGTTCCTGCATGATGCAAAGGATGTCACACATCGAGATGTTGGATGCAGGTGAGCTGCAGTGCTAGACTCATCCAACAAGCCTTGGTTCAACCAATGTCACGGTTTGCATCAAAATGGCACTGCCTAGACCCAGGAGGGACCTGAGGGCCTCAACTCAGACTGAGGAGACAGAGGGGGCTTCCAACACTGGAGGGAACCCACAGATGACCATGCCGCACATACGGGAGTCCCAGGACACGGGGATAAAGAATGTGCAAATTGTGGTTGCTGCAGCACTACAAAAGAAGGTCCCACGCCGCCGGAGAACAACTCAGCGAGTTGAGCATCACAGGATGGAGTGCCGGGGACCTGGGCCACACTGTGCATGAAGGATTCTTGCAAATAGTGCACAGAGGCCTCTGAAGCTAGAGATGACGCGGTGCACAGGGGTGCTCTCGCAAACCGGGAAGGCAAGCTCTTACCTCTGCCAAATTTGGACAGCTGGACCTTAGGACAGTCTGGGTCAAAGGGGTCCACCACCTGTGTTCCAGGGAGCACGCTCATCATCAGTAGAGGCGTCCCAGAGAACCGGTCGTCGTCTTAGAAGGTGCCTGCTGGAGCAGGCTAGTGACTCCGTCACTCCACGGGAGATTTCTTTGGTTCTTCTGGTGCAGGGTGAAGACAGGGAGCCCTCAGAGCATGCACACCTTGGAAACTGTTGCAGTAGCTGGCTGGAGCTAAAGTTGCGGAGTCACAGTAGCCTTCTTGGATACTTTGTTGCAGTTACAGCGGTTCCTGGACCAGTCTACGGTTGATCCGATGGTCAGACGATGAAGCAGGAGTTGCAGAGGATTCCTGGTGGAAACTTGCAAGCTGAATCTGAAGTGGAACCCACAGGAGAGACCCTAAATAGCCCTGAGAGGGGGATTGGCTACCTAACCTGGTATGTACCTATCAGGAGGGGTCTCTGACGTCACCTGCTGGCACTGGCCACTCAGAGATCTCCAGAGTGTCCCCACATCTTGGAAAACAAGATGGCTAACATCAGGGACACACTGGAGGAGCTCTGGGCACCACCCCTGAAGTGGTGATGGGCAGGGGAGTGGTCACTCCCCTTTCTTTTGTCCAGTTTTGCACCAGAGCAGGGACTGGGGGTCCCTGAGCCGGTGTAGTCTGGCTTATGCAAGGAGGGCACCATCTGTGCCCTTCAAAACATTTCCAAAGGCTCTGGGAGGCTACCCCTCCCAAGTCTGTAACACCTATTTCCAAAGGGGGAGGGTGTAGCAACCTCCTCCCAAAGGAAATGTTTTGTTCTGTCTTCCTGGGACTGAGCTGCTCAGACCCCAGGAGGGCCGAACCCTGTCTGTGAGGTGGCAGCAGCTGTAGCTGCAGTGCAAGCATCAGAGAGCTGGTTAGGCAGTACTGGGGATCCATGGTGGAGCCCCCAGGATGCATGGGATTACCCCCAATGCCAGATTTGGAATGGGGGGACAATTCCATGATCTTAGACTCCTTACAGGGCCATATTCGGAGTTACCATTGTGAAGCCACATATAGGTATTGACCTATATGTAGTGCACGTGTGTAATGGTATCCCCGCACTCACGAAGTCCAGGGAATTGGCTCTGGACAGCGTGGGAGCACCTTTGCTAGTGGAAGGGTGCCATCACACTTAGTAACTTTGCACCTAGCCTTCATTAAATGAAGGTTAGACATATAGGTGACTTATAAGTTACTTAAGTGCAGTGAAAATGGCTGTGAAATAGTATGTGCACTATTTCACGCAGGCTGCAGTGGCAGTCCTGTGAAAGGGATTGTCTGAGCTCCTTATGGGTGGCAAAAGAAATGCTGCAGCTCATAAGGATCTGGCCGACGCCCACACTACCTCCCTGGTGCGGGTCACGACCAGTGGCCGACACCAGGGAGGGGGTTAATAAATCCTCGTCGCACCCGAGGATTTTTTTTTTTTTGTTGTCCCTGGGAGACACAGAAGCTCTTCCGTGTCTCCCCCTGCCCCCCACCCGCCCCTTTGTGATGTCAGCGCACCGCGAGGCGCGCTGACGTTCCAATGTTGATTTCCCCATCGGAGCAGGAAGCAGCCTTGCGGCCGCTTCCCGCTCCAATGGGGAAAACGGCCTTCCCCACATGCGGGAAGGCCTCGTAAGAAAGGGGAGAGTCTCCCCTTTCTTACGAGGCCTTCTGAAAGTGTTTCCTGGCCCTGGGGGCCAGGAAACACCACTAGACGCCAGGGATTTCACTTGGGGGGGTCGGCCTCCTCGGAAAACGGGCCGCCCCCCCCCCCAGGCATATATTTTTTTTTAAAAAGGTAGGTGCCCCCTGGGGGGGTGGGGGGGGCGCGATCGCTCCCCCCCCAGGGTCTAAATATTTTATTTTTTTTAAACAAAAAGAAAATAAATGGACAGTGGGTTGCCCGTGGGCAGGGCGACCCCCTGTGGGGGCAATATTTTTTTTTAGTTGTTGTAGGGTTTCCCTGGGGGCCATTCGGGTCCCCAAAGAAACCATACAATAACTAAAAAATATATATATATATATAGATCTATATAGATCTATATAGATATATCTATGTAGATATATCTATCTACATGGATATATCTATAGATAGATCTATAGATATATGTGTGTGTGTGTGTGTATATATATATATATATATATATATCTATGTAGATAGATATATATATAGAGATAGATCTATATATATATATATCACTTTTGTCAATACGTGTGTGGTTTCCCTGGGGGCTGCGATCGCCCCCCAGGAAAACCAGACCCACATATAAAAGTGATATATATATATATATATATATATATATATATATATATATATATATATATATATATATATAGATAGATTTGCCACCAGTTGTCTTGCAGTTGCAGCTTGCGTCTTCAAAGCAATGCACATACTTCAACTGACGCTTTTCAACTGTAGCTTTTAGGCAGCAATAAAAAAGTCAAGTAAGTATTGTAATTATGTTTCTGCTACAAAAGGGTCAGACTGGTCTAGTGGCAGTTTTAGTGCCATAAAGAAGCGCAGAAGGTTTATATGCCTTCTGCAAAGAGCAAAACTGTATTTTATGTAAATAGCTGAGTACATTAGTAAAGTCAGCCATTACCTGCGCTATAATACAAATGAAATGTATGTGCGGGGTGGAGGGCGGCTATGGAGAGATGAAGGGCACTTTTGCTGGGTGGTAATGAGGGAATCCGAGGAGGAGGGAGTGGGAGCACCAATAATGATTGTTGGACTGGGCGCAGGAGGTGCTAAAAGACTGTGACGAATGGTATGTGACAAGGTGTTTTTTGAGTGTCTTGAAAGAACGTGCTGATTAAGGGAAGAAGCGCAGGTAAGGTGGCCTCTACTGTTGCACGTATCTCACACACACCATCGATTTTGTGACTGTCTACGTAGGCTAGTGTTTTAGAGCAATAGTTTAGCCAATGGCAGAGATGTCATCTTGATGGATGACTGCTGCCGTCACTCGGGTTATAGAGGACAGCTCTGACATAGGATCAGAGACTGAGACATCAGATACTGAGACAGCATCTGAGGGATAGGACAATGGCGCAGACTCTGGGAGTGATTTTTCAGTCGGAGGAGTCCCATTCGATAACTCCTCTTCCAGTACATTATGAGGGAGGTGATGAGGACAGTCCTGCTGTCCCTTCGCAAGCAGTCTGTGCAATTGGGTAAATAGTGGGTTAGCCCAACCCAGAGAGCAGGTGAATGCGGCGGTAAGCAGAGAGAGAGAGAAAGAGTGCTCTCTTGGGAACTCCCCAATTTAGTTCAGCCCCAAATTCCACCACCCAAATCGTATTGTGGAGACATCAAAATTATCTATCGCAAAACAAACTGGTTTTGTAAGGCAGGCACCTGTGTTTTTGGTCCTGGGTTAAGCGGCCATATAGAGAAACACACTAAACCCAAACATTTCTGGAAACCAGACATTCGGGGGAGTCCACAGAGGTGAGACTTGTGTGGATTCCCCAAAGTTTTCTTACCCAGAATACCCTGCAAAGCTGAAATGTTGAATAAAATGTTGAATAAAAACTCATTTTTTTTCGCATTTCTGTCACACAAACTACAGGAATATGCTGGGATCCACAAAATTCCTACCACCCAATGATTCCTCACCTGTCCTGATAAAAACACTACCCCACTTGAGTGCCTACACCTAGTGCCTGCATCAGGAATGGATCACCCCAGGGTCAATAGCTGCCTCATGTAAGGACCAACATTGACCGTTGTGTAATCTATTCCTGTCGCAGGCACCAGGCCTGCCCACACAAGTGAGGTACCATTTTTATCAGGAGACTTGGGGAAATGCTGGGAGGAAGGAACTTTGTGTCTCTACTCAGATTCCAGAACTTTCTGTCACCGAAATGAGAGGAAAAGGTGTTTTTTTGGCCAAATTTTGATGTTTGCAAAGAATTCTGGGTAACAGAACCTGGTCAGAGCCCCACAAGTCACCCCATCTTGGATTCCCCTGGGTTTCTAGTTTTAAAAAATGCGTTGTTTTGCTAGGTTTCCCCAGGTGCCGGCTGAGCTAGAGGCCAAAATCCACAGGTAGGCACTGTTTTCTATGAAAAAATGTGATGTGTCCACGTTGTGTTTTGGGGCATTTCCTGTCACAGGCGCTAGGCCTACCCACACAAGTGAGGTATCATTTTTATCGGGAGACTTGGGGGAACGCTGGGTGGAAGGCAATTTGTGGCTCCTCTCAGATTCCAGAACTTTCTGTCACCGAAATGTGAGGAAAACGTGTTATTTTAGCCACATTTTGAGGTTTGCAAAGGATTCTGGGTAACAGAACCTGGTCAGAGCCCCACAAGTCACCCCATCTTGGATTCCCCTAGGTCTCTAGTTTTCAGAAATACACAGGGTTGGTAGGTTTCCCTAGGTGCCAAAATCTACAGGTAGGCACTTTGCAAAAAACAGCTCTGTTTTCTGTCAAAAAATGTGATGTGTCGACGTTGTGTTTTGGGGCATTTCCTGTTGCGGGCGCTAGGCCTACCCACACAAGTGAGGTATCATTGTTATCGGGAGACTTGGGGGAACATAGAATAGCAAAACAAGTGTTATTGCCCCTTATCTTTCTCTACATTTTTTCCTTCAAATATAAGAGAGTGTGTAAAAAAGACGTCTATTTGAGAAATGCCCTGCAATCCACATGCTAGTATGGGCACCCCGGAATTCAGAGATGTGCAAATAACCACTGCTCCTCAAAACCTTATCTTGAGCCCATTTTGGAAATGCAAAGGTTTTCTTGATACCTATTTTTCACTCTTCATATTTCAGCAAATGAATTGCTGTATACCCAGTATAGAATGAAAACCAACTGCAGGGTGCAGCTCATTTATTGGCTCTGGGTACCTAGGGTTCTTGATGAACCTACAAGCCCTTTATATCCCCGCAACCAGAAGAGTCCAGCAGACATAACAGCATATTGCTTTAAAAAAATCTGACATCGCAGGAAAAAGTTACAGAGTAAAACATAAAGAAAAATGGCTGTTGTTTTCAGCTCAATTTCAATATTTTTTTATTTCAGCTGTTATTTTCTGTAGGAAAACCTTGTAGGATCTACACAAATGACCCCTTGATGATTTCAGAATTTTGTCTAGTTTTCAGAAATGTTTAGCTTTCCGGGATCCAGCAGTGGTTTCACACCCATTCCTGTCACTAACTGGAAGGAGGCTGAAAGCACCAAAAATAGTGAAAATGGGGTATGTCCCAGTAAAATGTGGTTTTCTGATTCAAGTCTGCCTGTTCCTGAAAGGTGGCAAGATGGTGATTTTAGCACCAGAAACCCTTTGTTGATGCCATTTTCAGGGGAAAAAACCACAAGCCTTCTTCGGCAGCCCTTTTTTCCCATTTTATTGGAAAAAACAAAATTTTCACTGTATTTTGGCTCATTTCTTGGTCTCCTCCAGGGGAAACCACAAAATCTGGGTACCATTAGAATCCCTAGGATGTTGGAAAAAAAGGACGCAAATTTGGCGTGGATAGCTTATGTGGACAAAAAGTTATGAAGGCCTAAGCGCGAACTACCCCAAATAGCCATAAAAGGGCTCAGCACGGGGGGGGACGAACGGCCCAACAGCTAAGGGGTTAAGCACTACTGACAACACACACATAGGCCACAAACTATGAGCACTGGGATCCTAGCTAGCAGGATCTAGGAGACACGCAAAACACACCTACTTCACTATGAGCACTGGGGTCCTGGCTAGCAGGAGCCCAGTGAGACAGAAAAAACACACTGACATACACTCACAAACAGGCCAAAAGTGGGGGTAACCATGCTAGAAAGAGGCTACTTTCTCACAACAATAAGTAAATATGTTGCTGTCAAAGGGAGTTGCCTATTTTTGGTGTTTATGGATTTGAGTGCAGCTTTTGATAATGTTATCAGAGGGAAGTTGTGGACCATGCTGTTATCAAAGGGTGCTAACCCTAAAATCGTTAATCTTCTTTCCCAGCTCCATGCAGACGTAGAAGGCAGGGTGGGGTATGTTCCAGTGGGGAATATACCACTTATATAAAGATCAGAAAGGGTTTTAGGCAAGGCTGTGTACTGGCACCTTTTCTTTTAAGTTTTTATAATAACGGCCTCAAAGATTGTCTGATTTAAGCTGCGGCTGATCCTCCGAGGATGGGAACAAGACATTTACCAGTGCTAATGTATGCAGATGATTGCATCCTTATGGCGCAGATGGGTAGGAGCCTCCAGAAATATGTTAATACTTTCATGACTTTTATGCCCAATCTGGGCCTTTTTCCGAACAAAACTAAGTCATATGCAATGGTTTGGGAGAAACCATGAAGCAGGCTAACTTCCTCTCATATTGACGGAACATCCCATAGTTATGTATCCACCTTCTCCTATTTGGGAATACCTTTTGATAATAGAAGTATTTGATTACACTTTAACGGGGTCAGGGTAATGCACTACGAGCAAGCAACAGCATCTCTCTATAAATTTGCTTCCAGGCTAGGATCCACGCCCCTTTGTGCAGCGCTCACTATCTAGAAAGCCAGGCCCATGTCAATTGCTACTAATGGGGTAGGGATGTGGCGGTTTATCAATCATTCACCTTTGCAGGTTAGCTAAAATATTTTTCTGGGAAGACTTATGTCAATTCCTTCCTATATACCTGCCACTATAGTGCACAAGGAGTCAGGTTTACATTTTATTGGTGACATAATAAGGATGGCACCAACCTTGCCTGGTTGTCAGTTTGGTCTGGGTCTCAAGCAGCGCTGACGCAAATAGTGATCTCTGATTGTTTAGATCTAGCAGGGGTACATACCATTAGTTGGCTTATGTTCATTTTAAAAGAACTTTGCGCTATCTGTAAAGTCGACCTGTTTCTCAGTCTGTTGTCCATTGATACTCAGATTAGACCTCTGGTAAAGAGGGAATTGTTAAGTCAGATTGTCATAAATAGATGGAAGGATGATTCAAGGGCAGGGATGGTGGTGGCTCACCTCCCACTCTGTACAACACCCCATATCGAGCCATACCTGCTTAACGTTTCACGCCACCGGAGACTTTGGCCCTCATTGTGGACTTGGCGGTCTGGGCCGCCATGCCAGCGGTGGTGGGAAATCCCGCCATCCGGCATGGCGGCCTAGACCGCCACATAATGATGACAGGGAGGGCCGCCATAGGCGGCCCTCCCCCACCGCCAGTCTGCCTCCAACAGGCAGCCTGGCGGTGGACGGCATCATTGTCTGACAGGGCAGCGCTGCTGCCCCTCGGATAATGATCCCATTTCCACCAGCCTTTCCCTGGCGTGTTTCCCTGCCAGGGAAAGGCTTGCGGAAGGGGTGGTCCGGGGCCCCTGTGCAGTGCCCCATTCTGCAGGTCACTGCCCGATTTCTGCACAACAGGTGCAGCTGCACCTGCTGCACAGAGGCATTAACAGCGGCTCTATGTGGAGCCGCAGGCAATGTCCCGGCCAGGCATTCTGCTGAGCTGGCCGGCGGAAACAATGTTGAGGGATCACAGGCAGTGCACACACGTTATGGCTAGTGTATCTTACTGCAGCTTGTGAATGTCAGTGGTTCTTAGGTTTTGTTTTATAACCATAACTTTTTTTCATCACATTTCAAGGTTCTTTAAACATACATGGAGGTATTATAACTAAAACTAACTATACTTTTATTTAAACCTTTTTTATTACTAAATTTCTTGTATTTTGTGATCATATTCCACTTCCAACTGTTCATTGCACAAGCCTCCTATTACAGCCATCCCACAGCATGCACGGCTTAAGGCATGCTCAAGAGGGGTTGGTTGTGAGGGTTGGCCACATGAGATGGCTGCTGCAGAGGTCAGCTAGGCCCCACATACAACCTTTTGAGGGTGGCCTTGTCTACTTTGTTCTTTTGGAGAGGTTTTTTTAACATTTCTATCTGTGAAGGGCAATCAGTGGATACGGCTTACGCCCCCTTTGGACTCTTGTTATTCTTTTTTTTCTGTACTCAGCAACCAAAGCACTACTTTCCATAATGGTGGCAGTATTGATTTTTTTTTAATGCAACCAGCTAGTCAGAGGGTTTTAAGTCTGTGAACGTGGATTTGGATTTTCTGTCAGAAGAAAAAGGCTCATTTATACAATAATGTTTGAATATTTCATTAATTTGGCCATGCAGGATGCATGGACTCCTATGCTCGCTAACATTCCCAGATTACCAGCCCAGACATCTCTTCAAGCCTCCTACAGGCCAGGCTAAAAAACTGTTCAATTGCTAATGTTTCAAACACTACAGAAGAGATTTACACCAAACCATTCAAAGGCACTTCCTTGAGTAAAGCTTTACCTTTAGGCAGGTTTTATGCAATTTTAATCAACCTTTTTTCTGTATTAAGGAGCAGAAAAATCCTATGTGAGTCCAAAAGGTTATTGTCACTTTTGGGGCCACCCTCTTTTTTCGCCCCGCCCCCATCTTGATGGATATGCATGTAACTTGCCTTGAAAAGTCCAAAGTGGAAATAGTGTTTATTTGGAAAGTTTGATGTAGATTTGATGAACAGTGCCACATTTTTTAAGAAAACAAAAAATACCATTCCAGTGGAAGGTCTGACTTAACCATAACTATAGAGGCACTATTGCTGCCTCTTATATATAGATTTAACATTTAAGGACATGAATATTATACAGCAAAATAAAATACATCTAAAATACATCTACCTGCGATGTAAGTTACCCCAAAGAAGTGATAATAATAGAATTTAAAACATGTAAACCATCACTCACCTCTCACCGCCATCTCAATGCAATCCAGTCCTGCAAATATGTCCAGTTGTGTATAACTGCCTGTGGTAGCACACAATGCCTGATAGGGAAGAAAAGATTAAAACTTGCAATGGATGCTTGGGAGACAAGGCTTCCTGGAGCAGCCTGGAGTGAAGTGCGCCATACCGCAAACCAAAATGGCTGCTCAAATAAGTCATGTTATCTGTGTTCTCATGCTAATTGTTAATCTCAATTTGAAACCTTCCATCCATTTTTAGGATGCAAGGCACCTCTATCACACTGTGCATAGTTTGCCATAAATTTTAATGAATTGTGTGAAATTTCCTACAGCAAAATTATAAGAAAAATGAACAGGCCTACACTAAAAATGTGTTGTGCCTTTATGGGCTTGATTCACAAAGGTGAACTTGCACTTTTGTGTAAGTTTACTATTGTTTGATATTCATAAAGATTTGCGAGTAGTATCTTTACGAGTGTGGAGTCTCTGTTGTTCAGGCTAGAGTTAAGGCCTACACGATTCTTATGTTGAACTCTGACATGAAACTTGTGTTCTTAGTGTATTATATTTTTCTTTCCTCTGCAGGTGGTAGATAAGGATTCAAGAGTTGGGTTGCCAATGACTAAAATGGGTAACAAGGAGTTACAAGAACAACTCCCTCATTAAATTCTTAGGCACAGATGTAATTCAAGGTAGAGCAGATGTGCTCAGAATAGGATGAAGTTAATTGAACATAATTCACAATGGTGTCTTGTTAGTGGAAATTCCCTTGGATATGATGTCAGCTTCTGGAAGGTTCTGAGGTCAATTAAAGTGTTGTTTAGTTAGTCAATGCTTTCAGATTTTCTTTGCCTCTTGACTAGAGCAGACCCTTGGGGAAAGATAGATCTTCGTTCTTTATTAGGTTAAGTGGCCTTGTGCTACTCACATTTCTCAACAGGACTTCTACCAAAGTCTCCTCTGATGCTGATGCTTTCCTCTGTATTCATCTTTAAATGATTAGAATAGTTAAACGTTTAGATCAATGATTAAGCAGGAACATCAGAGTCTGAATTCAAAGCACCACATGCTTTCTTTAATTTTCTGCATTGTTGCTATTGAATTATCTGTCTTTTATATGTTAGTGAAATTTAACAATGTGAAAAGTTTTGGTTATCTTTTAGTTTCATATACATATCTACTATGTTTTTGAGACTGTTTTATGTAAGTTTGGCTTTGATTCTATAATAAATCGCTTTCTAAACTTCAAGTTTGTCTCTGAGATTTAATGTGTAACCAAACGGGTTGCACTGTTCTTAGTGAGTGAAGGAATTTCTACTCGCCCCTCAGGACTCCAAGAAAGATTCGGAGGAGGAGAAGAAAATGGTGGCGCTGGATCAGATGGTAGCAGAGTAATGAGGGTTATGCTCCCAAAGTAAGGAGAACTAGAGCCCTGTTTTCTAGATAAACTAGTCTTTAAAACCCAGCCCCTAGAGTCCGTGTCCAAATTGCGGAAGATTGCCAAAGTTGTAGAGACGCAGAGGAGTGTTGTATTGAAGAACAAGGTGTGAGTATTAATAGGATTACAGATTGAAATGGCTTGTACTTAGCTTGCAGTGTTTGTAAGTGTGGATGATGCAATGCAGAGATATTTGCTTGTTGTATGAGAGTGATTGGTAAAAAAGGTTGAAGAGGTTATCGGGTCCGATGTGATCGAAAATCCCGCAATAATATTAAAAGATGTACAAGACACTGTATTAAATTGTTTGCTAAGAAGTTGTGTTCATTGTGAGATGTCGTCAACAGAACAGTTAAGATAGGAAATTGCTTTGTGTGAATGTGCGCCAACTGAAATAATGGATTTTAATGCGCAGAGTGAAGCTGTGCTGATTTGAATGGTACCTCGCATGTCTAGGTTTTGTTTGAAGTATTTGGGAACATTCTTGTGTGTTTGCAACTATTCATTCCTTAGTAGATCAGACAAAAGTTATTTGTATTATATTTGCTCCATGTGTGTGATATTGCAGAGGGAGTGTGTATGAAGATTAAAAAGGAGTGGAGCTGCTGCAAAGAGTGATATCTACATCACAGTGCACCGCACTGGTATAGGCCGGTTGTTGTAGTGCCACACTGTTATTGGTTGACAACATCATAAGGGAATGCTCTGTGACTGGTTGTTGTTGTGGAACAAAGGATTGTGGACACAATGCCCTTTTGAGATGGAGTGTTATTGTAATTATTAACATAACGTGGAAATGAAATGTCTTAAGATTATGTGTTATTTATTTAGAGGTGATGTTCATTTTCCTAGTAGGGTGGGCGAAGAAGCACCGCCAGAAGATACACCAGGTCACTATATGGCAATTAATGTAGGGCTCCATACATGTGTATGGCTTGGTCAGTGGCATGAGATCACATAAAATTAGGGTGCATTGAGGTTTCCACAGTATGGCACATTCAATTTGAGAATTATTGAAAACTTGAGGAAGGTATTATATGAGATGACGCTACCTCCTAAACCTGCACAATGTTTGGGAATAGGCCACTCATGCCAGAGAAAACGAGAAATAACAGGGTAGGGCAAAGAAAGCCATACTTAGTTATACAGATGCTAGGTGGGATGCTGAGCAGAAAAGATGGAAAACAGACATAACAGAAGGAGCATTTGAGTACAGGTGTGGTCAAGGGAGAAGGGGAAAGGAAAATGATCAGGAAACAGAAAGTGAAGAAACAGAAAGAATCTAATAACATGAGTATAGACAGTGGTAACAACTCTGGAGATAGCATTTTGGATGTATTATTGTCTAAATGTCCACCTCCAAACAATGAGATTGGAACCAAGGGTGGAAATCAGAGTACTGGTGGCAGTAGCCCAATCACCCTTGCCACTGCCCCAGCCAAACCAATTCCTAGCCCTGTGGGAGCCATTCCAGTTAACATGCCTTGTGAACCAAGAAGTGAGGGTTTAAGAGAGTGTGTCCCAGTTGATCTTACTGTGAGTACAGTTGATGCTCTTACAGTTCCAATCACTATTGCCTCAGTAGTTCCTATGTATACATCAGAAGGCTCTGTGAAAAATACCTGACTATGCCCAATACTGTTAGATGACAGGGTGGAGTTACAATAGCAATAGTCCAGATGTTAGGGAGTTTGCCCCTTTGGTACCAACGCGTGGTAGTACCCCATGTGGAGCAAGTGCAGATACAACTTTGACTCTATCAGGATGTACATCAATAGATACTTATCAGGAAGTGCCTACCCATACAACTCCTATGTGGGAACCACCTTTGAATTTGGGAAATGGTACTCTAGAAAATGATTCCATGCCTAAGGTTTCTGTGGTGACTTGATCCATTAGCACAAAGGAGATAGATGATTGGTTGCAATTTATTTAATGGAGGTACTCCATCTAGAGGGAGTACGAGTACATAGGCGAGTCAGGGAACAATTCCATCAACACCAAAAGAGAGAAATCTGGATGTAGCAAAGCTTACAATAGAATTGTATGAAATGATTGTTGGGAATCTTGGGCTAGAGCAATTGGAAACTTATCATGAAGATGAGTTTGCATTTGAGTATAGGGATTTCACTATGCGAGCAGGACAAGTTCACGATAAATTGGCAGAATTGGCTCAAAAATATTAAGTAGATCTAGATATAACTAGTTAGTGCAGTTTTGCACCAAAAACTATAAATGGTTCTTTAATTCCATCTGTAGGAGTAATTATGAATGATTTGAAGATTAGAAGGTTGTCTTATATTGTTGCTAAACTAGACACTAGCACAGCAGGAGTTATATTGGTTGTAAATTCTGAGATGATAGCAATCAGAGCTATGGTTTTGCAAAATAGACGTGCGCTAGACATGCTACTTCCAAAAGAAGGTGAAGTCTGTTGGATGCTGAAGGTCCAGCAATGCTGCACTTACATCTCAGACAGAAGTAAAGATTTGGAGGAGTACATTCACAATATTTCAGGCTTGATGAAGGATTTGAAGGAACTGGAAGTGAAAGGTGCATGCGGAGTGTTTGGAGATGGGTTTTCTGCTATAGGCAGGTGGTTTGGGAAACTAGGAAGTGGAGTTGGGGGTTTCAGTTTTGAAAATTCAGCAGGGAAGGAAAAGGAATAGAGCTGAAGTCAAGTTGGAGGAGAATCGTTATAGGTATTATGATGAGATAAGGTGTTTAGAAGAAGCTAGGTGAAAGTTGGTCAAAACCACTAAGTCCTAGAGAGTCACATTTCTGAAAGAAATTAGCTTGAGATGACTTAATACCTCATCAGAGGTGGGTTCATAGAGCATAATTTGGCTGCACCATTATGCATTGTTGGTTTTGTTGGAAGAAGAGTAAGGAATCATATACCTTTATATATTATGAATAAAACTATACCCATGTAAATGTGGCATATTAAAAGACCACAATATTAAAGTGCCTTTATGCAATGTTCATCAAATACATTTATACCTTAATATTTTAATAAATTATATATTTTATAATCACTCTTCATTTATTGTACTTAAGAGAATTTCAGTTGTGAAAGTATAACTAAATTGTACTTACTTTCTGTTGTTCAGGCTGGAGTTAACCCCTACACAATTCGTATGTTTAACTTCAACATGAAACTTGCATTCCTTGTGTATTATTTTTTCTTTCCTCTGCAGGTGATAGATAAAGAAGTGTTGCCAAAGAGGAACATTGGTAACAAGGTGATCCACTTAAAAACCTTTCAAAGGAGTCGGAGGGTGTGGAAGCATGATAATGAGATGGTGTTGACTTGGCGGGTCATGGATAGAGAGGACTCGAGGACGATGCCCAGATTGCGTGCATGGTCCGTAGGTGCATTTCCCAGTGCCGTGAGCCACCAGCAGTCATTCCAGGTTGAAGGGGTGGAGCAGGTTACGAGGATCTCTGCCTTGTCCGAATTGAATTTCAGACAGCTGGCTTACATCCAGGCAGCGACTACTCTCATCCCGTCAAAATTTCTTTTGGCATTTGCATGATCTTCGGACAGGGAGAGGATCAGTTGGGTATCATCTGCATAGGAGACTAAGTTTAGCCTGTGTTGTTTGATGATCTTGGCTAGCAAGGCCATGTACATGTTGAAAAGTGTCAGCTGGGTGATTATCCTTGGGGCCCTCCGCAACATGTGTCTTTGGGTTTCGACTTGAAAGGCGGTAGTGTGACACTCTGTGTTCTTCCATAAATGTCTGGATTTTTCAATGGAAAAATGTGGCAAGGTCCTCGCAGAGGTCTTGGGAGGGAGAGAGGGAAGAGGTGTCTGTCCCATGGTTTGTGAACTCTGGGAGCGCTGGTGCTGAGGCATTCTTGAATGGCAGTTTTTGTGGTGGCTCTGATGTTCTGATGTTGCATGGAGAAGTGTGGCTCAATGGTTAGAGCGGCAGACCCTGAAGCAGAGATCTGGCTCAAGACCAGGGTTCAAGTCCCGCTTCGGCAGGTCTTGGGCTCAATTCCCCTTGACCAGATAATTCTCGCCTCGGTGCCTAATCTAATTCATGGGTCCCACCCTGCAACTCTGGGCAATAGCTTGCTTAATCTCCACAACAGCCCCAACAGCGCTTGGATGCCTAGCTTCACCCTGGGGGTGCTCAGGAGTGGGCGCCTCACAGGGAAAAGCCAGGAGGGGTTCCATAGCGGTATGAGTACAGCGCCTTGAGACCCTAACGGGTGAGTAGTGCGCTATACAAGTGCTAATTTACATTTACATTTTACTGCGTTCTTGTAGGCTGTGCGGTCTTTCTGTTATGTGCTCATCCCCTATTTCCATTCCAGTCGTTTGCAGGAGCGTTTGGATTCTTGTAGGTCTGCCGTAAATCATTTAGGTGTTTTGCTAAGTCGGTTTCCTGCTGGTAGTGGGGCTACGTTGTTGGCGCATTCCGATAATGAGCGGTATAGATAGAGTGCAGCCTCATTAACGTCCCAGCGCCTGCCGAGGGGGCGGGAGGCATAGTGGCGTGCAGGGTTCTTTGTGAAGGTAAAGTGGATGCACTTGTGGTTGGTCCATTGGTGTTCGGAGGTGTGAGAGATGGTGATGTTATTCCCTGCTGAGAAGACAGGGTCGAGGATGTGTCTGGCTCTGTGGGTGGGGACGTTGACAAGTTGTTTGAGGCCAAGCCATGCGTGGTTGTCCAAGAGGGTTGTGGTCATCATGGATATCACGGTGGAAGTTGAGGTCGCCGAGTAGGATGTAGTCAGAGGAGGTGAGCGCTTGGGGGAGCGACGAGGTCGGCTATGTCTTTGTCTGAAGATTGAACATTGAGCTGCAAGAGAAATTAGGATATAATACACATATATGTATCACTAATGTTACATTGTAACAATCCATTGACTGGTCAGTAATGGATACATTTTGAGTATCTCTGGGGTACCGGAAAATAGATTCTGGAACAAAGAAGGAAGATAAAGAGTGTGATAGTTGCATATAGGTGAGCACATTATATACAGGCATGCAGCAGATCTTTATAGATAGTATAATGTTTAATGTACTAGAACCTTTCTGGGGTCCATTCCCATATCCTGAAGGTTCAAGAACCTTCTTTAAGTTGTGTGGTCTTCATCATTTTATATGTCCCCCTTTCCCTCCTGCAAATAAAGATTTGCTCTTCATAAAACTATAGCTGTGATGAGGCATTTTAGACCAGATTTACTAAGGACTTGCGTTGTCCTTGCATGGCGACAGTCATTGCAAGGTAGCACAAGTCTGTATATGGAATTTACAAAGACATGCAAAGGGCTATTTGTGCTACCATGTGTGACTTTCTAAAGAAATGTAAGACAGCACAGCGGCTTATGCTGCAGCATGTCCAATTTCATAGTGGTAGGCGTTCCATGGATGAAGCATGAGCATTCCTGTGGATCCACCCATGGAATCTGAGGCAATTCCAAATTTACTAAAGGCAGTAAACCTGGTATTGTGCAAAAATTGTGCATCTACCTCAGAAAGGAGTAACTAGGAGAAGTATCTTTATTTCCTCTCTTTACATCCTCTTTCTTTGCATGATTAGGAAATTGCCTCTTCTGATTGGCTTTATGCCAAAGGTTATTCTTTCCTGCTGAAAAACAATCCTGTTTGTAACAGAGGCTTCCTTGGAGCAAGGTACAATGGTGCCTGCATCTGTGCTAGGCAGCAAACAGTGCAAAAGTGTTAGGAGAGAGCAGAGTGTGCCATATCGTAGTAGATATGGCCCATTTCAGCTCTCTCCCTTTCATACAACACATTGCATCAAATTGACTTGCTGCATCACATGAAATAATAATAAATCTGCCCTACAATTTGTGTGATTTGTATCTTTCTGCACCTGAGTTTTAAACCTACTGTCACTAATGACATACTTGTTGTGGTTCAAAGCATTGAAGCAGGCATCAAGTTCATGAGGGAGCATGCTATTCTCACCTAGTTTTTGATTTCTGCAGGAGTTTGGAGGTAGTGGACACCAGAACTCACTTGTGAAGATCAAGACTTATTTTCATCATCAGACTTTGTCCATAAACAACAGCACAAAAGGCAGAAAATTCAAAATGAAGGAGGAAATCGGGGATAAAAAATAACTCGCAAGAGTAAGAGAAAGAGTCAGAAAGATTAGGGCAGTAAAAGAAAGAGGTATGCGATACAATCCAGACTATGGAGTCTTATACTTCACAAGCCCCAGCATTTAGATCACCAGCAGTATGCCCCTTAGATCATTTTTGGCCCTTCTGGTCACCCAATGAGCTCATATTCTAGTATGCCTTAAGAAAACAAGTTGAGTGTCAAACGAAAACCTATGGACCTAGAGGTTTAAGTACTTGGGGGCCTCTGCTAGAGCATGCATGCAGACCCTGGAGTAGAGAATGATCAGTGCAGACTCATACACGTTATTGTAATCCAAACTGATGCTTAGAGCTATAAAAAGAACTTTGCATCAACTGTCTTGCAGGAGATGGTGAAAACCAATCTTGCCCTATTAATATCAGCATCAGAAATGCCAACCAAGTGACTTTGATGACTCAGGTGTTCCTTCCATAGTCTGTGCCAAAGAATTCACATCTTTGGCTAGACAATATAGTTACAGTGGCTAAACACATTACTTTGGAACTTAGGACATGGGTTCATATAGTGTCACTGACACTTGACTGAAAAGTCACGCAATTTTGGGCAAATCACTGCAGGCCCCATTGTGAGTTGTGTGAGTATACCACTGTGGGCAACTACATGTGACCTGGTAATCTCAAGTCCATAGAATCTATACCTGCTTTTACCAGGCAGTGGATGCAGGAGGAAACACAGCCTGGTCACTCATCCTCACTAACCTCCAACACCCTTAGGGAAGCTGATAAAATTGACTCCAGCATTGCGCTTCCCTGATGTGTCCTCCCACTGCTGCCATTTACCACCTACTTAAATCAGATGGTAAACAGGATAGTAAGGGCCTAACTTCAGAAATGACATGAGGAAAAGGACTTGGTATTGCCTGTTTTGCATTTTATATCCAATTCCTGGGTCAATAACTTGTAATTCCATTTCTTTAGTGCGGGGATACCATCCTGAATTAGTCCTTCAAGGCCCATGTATGCCTGCACCAAATAATGAACTGCTTGTAACAAGGCCTTTAATTTCCCCATGCCTACAAAATGTAAATATGTAGCATGCAATTATAAATTTGTGACATTTTATGAAAATATGTAGGAAAGAAATGTAAATACTCATGAAATGTCTACAATCTTGCACCTGAATTTATTTCATGGGACGCATACAGTGAACCTGAAGCCAAATTAATGGTTCTGGATTAGTGGGATTTGCTCATTTTATGCTTGGACTGTTCATGGTCTGCTTTTCCAGGAGTTTGCTGGGATGTCTCGTATACATATTTTTGAATGTCGCATGCTGCCACTTTCTATGTATGCCTTGAACTCCTGCACATGCCCACTAGTAAACTGAACCCTGGGGATATGCAAAGGAATCTCTAAGCTTCTAAAATCAGGATATAAATGGAGGTATTGCCTTGCTTTGAGAAACTTCATTCCTTAGTAGATGTTGGGGAAGCCATGCCTGATTTTTCTCTGATAACATCTTTTGAATAAATACAGTTTGCAGTCTCATTCCAACACAGACTACTGAAGTTTTCTTTGATACAAATCATCTCTTCACAATGGTCCATGGTTTAGACACAGGGGGAAGTCTGTTAGTTTATTATCCATTGTTGTCATCTTTTGCTTGTACTTGAGAGTTTATGGGTGCTAGTGAACCTGGAATGGTCGGATTTAACGATGCAGTACTGTACCGGCACCGAAGCTAAGAACCAAGAACATTCATAGACAATGTCTTTGAATGTCTACTCTTGGGTACATTTTAGCTTGTAGTGTGGAAAATAGATTAGGGCCCTTATTTAAATTTTGGCAGACAGCCCGCCCTCCTCCAGTCTGGCAGAGTAAATTACTCTGTCACCCTGATGAAAGTTCCACCCTCTAAATTTTGAAATTTCTGTTTGAAAATAAAGAAAATACCCCCCTCACCATCGGAGTTCCCTCCTATGGTGAAGGAGGCACTGAACTCTTTTTGGTGGCAGGTTCCTCCTGGTGGCGAAAAACATTGAAAAACGGCTACACGAATGGCCTTCTGATTTATGTGGGCGGACATTTACTCAAACCTCCGGTGGTCCTCACTCCATCCGAGAAGTTTGACCACAGCGGAGACAAAGCAATCTCTGCCATCACTGCATTTAAATGGGGCAGGTGGACCATAGTCTTGGCAGGAAGGAACTCCATCACTGCTGCAGCAGAGGTTCCTCTCCTCCAAGATTCAACTCTGGCTCTAAGAATGTTTTATGAATTATTGATTTGATCTCATTGACAATTGTGAGCTAGACATGTATTAGGATCAAGGCTGCTGGAATTATGTAGGATTAGAGGACCAAGTTTTGTAGCAGGAATCTCTAAATTACGTGTCAAAAAGCAAATTATGTGTCAAAATGACAGCACATCTATGCAGGGTCTATTGTCATTTTAACACATATTAACGCTGTACAGGCAAACATTTCATAACATTAGTACTACTTTACCACTACAATACAGCAATTAGCAACTGAAAGCTGACTAAGTATCCTTTGCAAAGGGACTTAAATTTACTCTTCATATTTCGGAGCCTTCAGTTTGCTGCTTTTGGAACATAAGTGCTATTATTTATTTATTACTTCATTTACATGTTTATGTCTATGATTTTTCATACTCTGTTAAAGCTTTTAATGTATTCTACTTAATTTTGCGCTTCTCATGCTTATTGAGAACTTGCACTCCTTTTATTTCTCCCATCTTTTTTCAACCAATGGGAAAATACGAAATCTTAAACCCTCCGATTCTTCGAAAACAGTAGGTTATCAATTCAGACTCTAACTATGACTAGATGGATGACACAACTTCCCAGAAATCTGAATCTCATTCAGGCACCATTCTAAAAAAAATCATTACAAGGTAAACCACCTCTGAAGACCAATAAAAGACCAAAAAGATCCCCCTATACCAACTTTCTTTGGATGTGATTCTTGAAGAAATCCACACATTAAAACCCTTCGTAGATAAAACTAACAAAACCCTACAACATCTGGATGACAAATAGTCTTCTTTGGAATCACGAGTTTTAGTGGTGGAACAAAAAACAGAAACTCTTCATATTGCAAGTTCACATATCCTTCATTTGGAATCAGACATAGCTCTTCTTAAAAAACACCTGAAGATCTTGAAAATCGAAATCACAGAAATAATCTCCACCTATATAGACTTCCTGAAAACACTGGAGGCTCTGACCCTACTGTCTTCTTTCAGACTTTTCAGCCAAAACTTTTTGATAGGTCTACTACTGCTCCTCTCAACATACAAAGATCTCACAGACTTGGTCCCAGAGTTTCAACAAAACCATGATGAGTCATTTTATTCTTCTTGTAATATACTGATTTGTTACAAGTTTTATCAGCAGTCAAAGCCAAAAAACAAATTTATTGTACTGGTCACATAATGTTTTTCTCTCAGGATGTAGCAACAGCTACTGCTGATCTTCAGAAACAATTTCTAGACATGCACCCTCAACTAAGAGCTATAATCGCTAGATTTGGCCTAATCCATCCTTGCCTATTCAAAGTGACTTACAAATAAAAAAACAACCACCTATGAAGTACCGGCTGCACTTAAGAAATTTCTTCAGCAACATGGAGCAGAAGATATGGACAAATCAAAGATCACTTAAATATTACCTTATTTTACTTAACTGTTTTCTTTCAAATATTCATTACGTAATAGCTTCTCTTTTGTCTGTTTGTAATGATACTTTTCCCCTTGTTAATTCATATTTTAATTCTGTATTGTCTTTTTTTCCTAAGATACAGATATATGTTTTCATACACCGTTCACGTTCTGTATGTTATCTCTTCATTCAAATCAAGGCTGCCCTGCCATTCTCTGGAGTTCAGGTACTGTTGCTGTCATTTTATAGCGTCACCACCCTCCCTCCCGTTCTTGTGTTTTGTAGGCATGGACTTCTGTCGTCATTTATATGACTAGTACTGTCTTTTTGTTTTGTGTTTTATTATTTCCTCACTGATGTTCCTGAATTTGGCTCCATTTTATCTTTTCTTCCTTCCAATTTTTGGTCCTGGCATTCCTTTTTCCTTTCCTTTCCTTAATAAGAAAAACTCATACTCTTATTCCTTCCAGTATTTGTTTCATTTCCTTCTCAATTTTGCTACTGTAGACATATTGATTGTTCATGTTACTGTTTCAATATTGCCTTCCAGGTTACCGAATGGAATGCTGGAGTTAAGTAACCCCATTTAAAAAAAAAGGGTGCTATCCCATTTAGCTAATTTAAAAACATATATTGTGTTACTTCAGGAATCACATCTTCCTGAACTTGAGGCTGCCAAATTAAAAGGATGTTGGGTAGGTAATGTGTTTGCTTCTCCAGCATTGGGGAAGAAAAATGGAGTACTGATTCTTTGCCATAAAAAGTTGAATGTTACAGTTATTAACAAAGATTCAGGTTTCCACGTTGGGTCTCATCAAGTTAATATGTCAGTTTATGCTGATGTCATTCTTCTGTATTGCTCCAACCCTACAACTTCCCTTCCCCCGTTTTTTCAATAAGTTACCAAATTTTCCCACTTATCAGGTTATCTACTTAATAATGATAAATGTGAGGTATTGCCTTTAAATGTTTTGTGTAATAGGCAATTATTTTAACATCTAGGTCTTGCATAGCAACCCTCCAAAATTAAATATCTAAGATTGTGATTTACACAGATGAGAAAAGAAACTTTACAATTGAATTTTGATTATATTACTAAAGCACTAACAATAATATTGCTCACTGACATTCATCCTTTCTCTCCTGGTGGGGCAGCGTTGATACTATTAAAATGATCCTCACTCTTTTGATATTATAAGTTCTTGCCATGATTCCTGTTCACATCCCTGAATACTTTTTTAAGAAAGTTGATGCTATTTAATCCTGTGACTCCAAACTCCTTCTCATCAAATACAACCTCTTCTTGTTGGTCCTGTTCATGCTCAGCTGCTGATTTAGAACACATTATGTGACTGCCCTCCTATTCATCAATGTTGGAAATTGGCCTGGACTCATATTAATAATATGTTTTAAGTAATTATCCTGTTTTCCTTCATCAATATCTTTTTAGGCAGTTTGTCACCTCAGAGGCCTTACACAAGCCTAAATTGTAAACTGATGGATTTATTATTGTCTGTTGCTTTTCACTTACTAACATCAAACTGGAAACTTGTGCAAAATATTACTTTCAGGTCCTGGTGGAACGTCATTTGCTTTCATCACAGATTAGATACCAACTATGTCTCTCCTATTCTTATGGCTACCATTAACTACTTATCTATCCTATTCCACTTTATCTACTCATAAAATTATCACTGTATCAGATGAAGTACGTAATCCACCTTGAATTTCACCCTATGGTCTTTGTTATACTGTTAGAAAATGTATATAATTTTACAAACTTATATGTATGATGTTTCTTTTTCTTCTTTTTATGTTTACAGTTTTCATTTTATTTTTTTCTAATTTATAAAGTTGCCACTTATAATTTTTATAATTTACAAAATGCAACCACATATTGTTCATCTACTCCCTACTTTCCACCCCTATATTCTATGTTTATACATATAGTTTTTGAACAGTGTGGTATTTAAATCTTTTGTACTTATGTTACAGTTTGATAATTTTTTCATATCTACTGCATTACACGTTTACTACTTTCATCTATATTTATTGTTAATATAATTATTATTTTGCTGTTCTTTTTGTTAGTCTTAATAAACTCAAACTTAAAAAGAAGTACCAAAACAACAAAAGAAGAATGTCACATAACACAAAGGAAACCTGACATTATTTATAGAAATAGATCTTATTTGTATGAATTTTTAGACATGAAAATGAACAAAATCCACTGGCGAGTTCCAGAGATATAGATTTTTGAGTAAAAATGGACATCACTACTATTCACTCAAATCATCAGCAAGCAATGGCAAATGTTACAGCTAGCTGTAACTTTGAAAACTTTGTAAAGCTTCTGTAAATTTGAGTTTGTCTGCTCCAGCCTGCTTTGGGTGATCAACTCCAGCAGGGATGAGGTCACGGGGGCCAGCAAGAATTTCTAGGACAGTTACCTTGTCACCAAAGCAGTCTCAGGTCCAGTTGTATGGATGAACTGCCATAGACTTCAATGGAGTGGTCCTGATGCAAGGGATACAGGATGCTGAAGATGATGTAAGATGCTGAGGGTGCTGTGTCATTGACAGAGATTTTCCTGGGGCTACTTCTCAGGCCACGATTCAGCTGGTCATGGTCACAGGGATCGATGGCCTTCAAAGTCCTCTTGGATCCACCAAAAATCCAGTTGCCACTGGAAAAATCAAGTTGCCACTGGACAACAGGTCTCTGGCCACAGCAAAAAATATGGTTCCCTTGTCCTCTTGGGCGATCAAACTGCACTCTGGCAACTCTCATGGGTACAGCAGACTCAGGCAACTTTTGAACATCAAGGTTCAGTCTCCTGGGCTGCATGTTCGAGTTTTGTGGCGATCAAGTGATTGTGGCTACTGACTTGCCAGAATTTGAATCTTCAGCTTTTGTGACCCAGATGCTGAAAACAGGAGGTCAGCCGACTGACTCTTGGAGTTCAGCTCTTTTTTCTGAGGCTCAAAAGCAACTTTTCCAGCAGCCAGGCACCAAGGGCACCACAGGCACTGTTCTCTGTTTGCTAGCCCCAGGGTCAGCAGGTACTGTCCAGTCTTTGGTGCAGCCTCTCTTGCCAGGTCCAACGAACAGCGGGGCAGTCCTTCTTTGGTCCTCTCTCCAAATCAGATGTGATCTGAGGTCTTGGTGCTAGGAGTTTCACATTTATGCCCAGAAAGTGACCTCGAGGAATGCAAAGGCTACTAGTCAATGGGCTACCAAGTCCCCTCCTGCCTGATGACAACTTCCTGCAATGTGTGGCAACTAGCTATCCAGTAATGCACTATTCTGCTACACACCCATGGGAAAATTGGCTTGGCAACTGTTTTTCCCTCCCTGTCCCCAATGTCAACCCCTCTACCTGAACAAAAGATAACCCCTTCTTGTGGTGGTCACCATCCATCCTTCAAAGGTGGCTTCCCCTTTGAAGATCACCTCTTGGGCTCAAATCCTATGTGGCTTACTGCCAAGTAGAGGTGAAACCTCTTCCAGTGGTAGGCATATATTGCTCCGGCTCCTGGGAGTCGTTCACAGGATCACAGAAGGCAGTCTTGTAGCTAGCATCTGCAAATGGCCACTGTAAAACTTGGGCAACAGAGTGGCAACTTTCTAAACGCTGCATACACTTAATATTTATATTAAATTCTACTTAGGCATCAAGCTGGGTTTAATGCAACAATTAGTTTGATATCATGAAGTACCAACTTTAGCAGTCCCATTCAGAAGTTAACACAGCTGAATTGCCTCCATGTTGCCCTGTACTCACCAATGGGCTACTAACCTCCACAGTAAACCTGACAATGTGGGTTTTTTACTGTTAGGACATTTTAACATATGTGTCCTACTTTTTGATATACATACCCTACCCCAGGACACGAGGGCGACTTACACCTCAAGAGTGACCAACATATATTAACAAGCATTTGCAATGCAATGAGTCTCGCGTTTCCTCAAGTTAGAGCTATTAGTGTTGTAAATTCCTAACTGGACTTTTCTTACAACATACATTGAAAATGAAAAGTAAAACAGTTGACAGAAGCGAGTCAATTCAAAGTGCCATGGCTGCCATGAGCGTGAGCGCTAGAGTTATTGGCTCCCTATGTGAATGGCTAGAAAGAATCGTGGCTGGGATGAAGGGCAAACCAAAACCAGAGAACGGGCCATCACACACAGTAACAGGAGTGTGACGTAATGTGATGGCCAACAAAAAAGTTAACTTAGTGAAATCGCCTGGGAGGGACCTCAGCACACAAAGAAGGGACATTTCACAAAGTGCACCAATACAAATGAAGCATTTGAAACAAGCACAACAAAGAATGAATAGCAAGGCGGGCGTGGTTAAAACCCATAGAGAGATAACGACAGGCCAGAGCGCTTTCACGCTCGACCCTAAAAAGGGAGGTTTGGGCTTTGTCATTGGTTAAATGGCACAGTTGAGTTAGCAGTTTAAAACTCCTGTTCTGGTCTGTAGTGGCAGATTGGGAGACATATTTTACTTTGTCACATTCAGGGTGGCACAATAAGTGCTGCAGCCAATGAGGGACACTTTAACTTACAGGCCGTGGGAACACCTTGTACAATATACTTGTGCTACATAAGTTAACTCATGCCAATTGTGTATAAGCTAATCAAACATATTTTAAGGGCCAAAGAACTGGCCCTTTCAGAGTCAAACAACAGCAGCACAAGTCCAAAACCTTGGGGATGATCATGCAAAACGAGGCATGCCGTTACAGCTGGAAACTTTTTTTCCTTGACTATGCAAATCATGTAGCAGATAGATGTTGGTTTATGTGGCATATTAGACATAATCTTGTTCTCACTATAGGTATCTTTGTAGCAAGCACCTGAAAAGACTGATACAAAGGGACTGAAAATAAAAGTGTTACCTGAGAATTTCTCTGAGACCTTCTTCATCACTAAGGGCCTGATTTAGAGTTTGGCGGATGGGGTTACTCTGTTACAGGAGTAATCTGCCCCTTAAACTCTAAATCAGGCCCTAAATCTCCATACAGACAGGCTGACTGTTTTGAACTAGAAATTGAAGGCATTCTGGGCCAGATGTATCAAGATTCCAGACAGTGATTCTCAAATAGCGATTTTTAAGTAATCGCTATTTAAGAAATACAAAAGCAATGTATCAAAATTGAAAATCGCTAATAGTGATTTCTTAAAATTCACAAATGCAATTTGCGAGATGCAAATACCGAATCGCTAAAAAAATGGAGATTCGGTAATTGAAAATCGCAAATAGCAAAAACGGCAAACCGGAACAGCCTGATGACATCACAACCAGGAAATGAGTCAGCCCATGCTGTTTCCAGGAGCCACTCCCACAGGAGCAGGGAGAGACACACAGCCCAGTACCAGAGAGCCAGCATTGTGAACAAGCTAGGACCAAACAGCAACATGGCCAATGCTGAAAATGGGAAGGAGAAGGGAGACAGGAAGAGGAAGCTCAAATTCAGTGAGCAAGAATTGGAGGTGCTCACTGAGGAGGTTGTTATGAACCATGACAGACTATTTGGCAAGAACTCACTCCAAGTACCTGAGATTGAGAAGCGGAAACTCTGGTGTGACATCCAGACAAAAATATGCGCAGTGGGTGTTGAGCAGCGCACTGTGGAGGAGATACGCAAGCGATGGTATGACTTGCATTCCTGTGCCAAAGAGAGGGCAGTCAGCAGGCTAAAGGAGGCAAGGAGCACGGAGTCGGACCATCCACCCAGACACCGTCCACCCCCATGGAAGACCTGGTGGAGTCCACATTGCTTCCAGAAGCTGTCAATGGCGTTACTGACATTGACCCATTAGGGACACCCAGCAGCAGCAAAGGTAAGGCCTGTAATTATGTGTATCCCCATATGTTCATGTACAAATGTCCCTTAGGAAATAGCCATTAGCTTGATGCACAGTGAAAAGTAGTCCTTGTCACATCTTACATACAACACAACTATGCCTTATGGGAGTGGTAGTACACAACCCTGAGGTGAATACACAACATAAATAGCAAGATAGTGGTCAGTCGCATAGAGAAACACCACAAACGACTTATAGTGACACAATTTAATTGTACATTTAAAATCAACAATGCAAAAGTCTGTGAAAAAATCAAAAACTGACATGCTGCACATTGTCCTTGCAGATGCCCCGCTGCAGGATCTGAAAAAGTGGGGGAACCAGAAACACAGCAACAGTCTGACTCAAATACCAGTGAGTCCTACAGTATTGCGCCTACTAGATGCAGGGCAAGGGTATTACCACTCCCAGAGCATAACCTGGACTCAGATGAGATGCCAGAAGACGAACCCACACCACCACCAGTGGCTAGTCCCACAGGAAGACAGCAGTCCCTGCGCCAGCGACAGTCAACTCTGCTCAGGAGACGCCACGAAGCAGGCAGACAGTGCACAGATGAAGGAGAGGGCCCATCAATCTTTGGCGGCCTGGAAGCTTCTATGCTGAAGGTGCAGCACCTGCAATGCAAACACCTGAGGTCACTGCACAGACAGTTTGTGTCTCACAATAACAATATGGGATTACTACATAAGGAGTTGGAGACTCTGATTGAGGGACAGCAAACAGCAGCTGAAAACATCAAGGAGTTGACACACACCATTGGGGAACTCTGCACTGAGATGCGACAGGAGTGCGTCAGCCAGCGCAGGCGCCATCACCAATTCTTGGAAAGGTTTGACTGCTACTGTAGATCCATCAATCGGCTTGCAAGTTCAACAGCCTTGATATTACGGCGTGCCGTGGCCACACAGGTGGGGATGGCACATTGCAGTCGGGACATTGCCCATGGATTGGTGCAAATAACCAACGTACTGGATGCAATGCAAACAGCACCCAGTGCCACAACCAGCAAGCTGGGTGTTGGGGATAGTGAGGAGTCCTCTAGCCTCAGCAGTCTGACGGTCCCTGTGATTGATCCGAGGCATTGCAGTGCCAGACACAGTACTGCATGTGAACCTGCTACAAGAGGTGCCAGCGAGGGCACTGAGCACTCAAGTGGAGTGCATGGATGTAATAAGTGATGTTGAGGGGTACAGGGGACTAACTAAACATGTAGCATTACAGTTATACTATGATGCTAATAGTGTGACACTGTTAATCATTCATGTCTGCCTATTGTGCATAGCTATGTCCTATTGACACATTTGTTACCTGAAGTCAAGGTAATAAAGATGCTAAGTACAGAAATACATATTATTGAAGTGGAGTTGTCATTACTTACATCAAAAATGGTTGTGCGTGATGTCAGCACGTCTTTGCCTGCCCTCTGCTGCACTGCCTCGGTCTGCTGGTTGAAGGTGTGGTAAGGGATCATCATCCTCATCTGAGTCCTGCTCCATGAGCTCCACTGGTATGCCCCTGGTGGTTGCTATGTTGTGCAAGATAGCACATGTGGCCACAATTTTGCATGTCGTCTCTGGGCTGTACTGTAGTGCACTTCCACTCTTATGGTTGCACCTGAAGCGGCTCTTCAGCAGCCCAAAAGTGCGCTCCACCACATTGCAGGTTGCCCTATGTGCAGCATTGTACCTCCTCTCTGCTGGAGTTGCAAGGCTCGGGTAGGGCATCAGCATATAGGTGTGCACACCGTTGGCACTGTCTCCTGAATGCAAAGAGAGTAAAATGAGTACTTGTGATATCTGACGTCACACTTACATCAATGCAGCATTGTAAACTATCAAATTACCTAGTAGATATCCTTCACCAAACTCCCCAGCTAGCAGTCTTGTGTGAATCCCGCTGTGGCAAAAGATGTACGAGTCATGTGTGTTACCTCGGTATCTGGCCACGAGATCGGTAATGATGTGGGAGGCATTAGATATCACCTGTATGTTCATAGAATGATTGTTTTTACGGTTGCGATACACATACTCGCTGACGGATGGTGGACAGATTGCTACATGTGTCCCATCGATGGCACCTAGGACATGTGGGAACTGTGCTATCTGGTAGAAATTAATTTTAGTTTGTCGTAATGCCTGTGGGGTGTTGGGGAATCTTATGTACAGTTGTATTCTGCTCAGCATGGCATTGAGGAATGCATTGAAAAATCTAGAGAGGGCACTCTGTGATATCCCTCCAGCTGCTGCTATGACCCCTTGATAGCTCCCAGAGTCTAGGTGCAGGGAGCATGTTACCTGCACACGGGTGGGTATGCCATTGGTCCTGTATGTTGTGCGCTGCAGCATGGGTTGTAGCTCAGCTATCAGGTCAAGTATCCTACGTATATTATGACGTAGAGTGCAGCCATTGTGGAAGAGCAGCTGAGGCATTCTGGGCATCTTTATATAAGTTGCACCCAGTTACCACCTGGTTTCAATTCGTGGTAAATTACATGTGTAAAAGGCCATTCTGCAAATAATCACAATTTGCTATTTTTTATGCATCTCATTGTGATTCGGTTTTCGCGTGTTACAATCAGAGTATCGCAAATAGCGTCCTGATTTAGCGGATCGCTATCTGCGATTCGCTAATCGATGTCGCAATTTGCATTTCGCTATTAGCGATTCGGTAATTCATATCACTATTTGCGATACACTCTTTGCGACATGCAAATTCATGTCTCATTCGCAAAAAAAAGCTATTTTAGCGATTCCTTATTTTCGCACTGCGAATGCCATTCATATATCGCAAATGGCATTTTTGCATTCGCAAACGGATGATTTTTGTGATTCACACCGTTTGCGAATGCAAAAAGCTTTGATACATCTGGCCCTTTGTGTGCTACTTAATGTAGGCACCTATATGTTATGTCTGTCTGTAACTACTGACTGCGGAAATAATTAGCAGATTAGTGGGTAACAAGAAAAAGTTCCACTCCCCCTTGGTTTTACTGGTAATGTATACATTTTAAGCAAACTGACACACACTAACTAAAAATGCCACATGATGCCTAATGTAAGTCTTCGTTCACACACTGCCACAGAAGAACATTCTGACTGCAGTAGGGTGACTCTTACAGCCAGAGGTTAAAACCTCAGCCTAGGAAATCAACTTCTGTTGTAGTTTCACAGCAGCAACTCGGACACGTCACATTGCTTTTACGGCGACATTATGTGAAGTCCATAGATTTTAAATTTGTTTCCATTTGGAGTATAACCATGCTTGGATCAATAGATTTGTATTTAAGAACATACCTGTTGTTTTGCAAATAAAAGCATTTGTCGTTTTTTCCTAACTCCGGAAAGGAAGAATGATTTTGTATATATTCCCTCATCAATTTCTGAACTGTTTTAATTTAAATAAGAATGGTGGTGGCTGGTGAACTGTGAAACTAGTGGGGGTAAATAGGTGGCCTGAATTGCGCTGAGCGGCTGATCGGGCCACACAAGCTTGAATTGGCCCAGCGGAGTTTATGGGGTGAGGATGGTGATGTTTTCACTACCAGAATTTGTGAAAGATGGAGCCAAGTAGTGCATTTTAAAATACAATGTTCAAATATATTTGCCAAAATGCCACATATTTTACAGATAGCGCTTATCAAAATATTCCAATACCTCGATGATATGCCAAGCAAACTGACACTGTACATAGGTTTGGAGAGGCAGGTTCTCTACCCAAAACATTTTCCAAATATGAAGAGAAAACAATGTATTTTACTACGTTTGTCCTAAATAGTCTACAAATCCATAGGTTTAGGTGGCAGCTCCAATATTCTAGGTATGGCATTTCAAAGATTTTGAACAATCAAAGGGCCTTGTTTCCCTCGTGTATCTTGTAAGCCTGCTCCAATTCCCATAATTTAAAAGTAAAAAGGAGGTTGGGGGTTTTACAAAACATTTTTATTACTGTAGGCTCCATCTATGGAAAACTTCCTCTAAAGGTCCAGTAGAGCTGGGAGTGACAGAGGAAGGGACATTACACATACCTGCCTTTTTATGGTGGATGGAGTAATGTCCCTTTCTTTCGTGTCCAAAAATCCTGGCACTGAAAAACAAAATAATCCCTTTCCCTGAAAGAAAACTCCCACAGGGTGTGTTCATTAGGGTTTTATTTTTCTGAACAAAGTCAGCTTTGGGAGTTTGTTTCTGAAAAACAAATGGCAAAACCGGCATCGGCCGTCCACCAGACATCTTGTACAACAAAGGGAACCACCATAAAGACCGTTCTTTTCAATGCAGAGATACATGCTGGGCCAGTTGGAGTGTCTAATTCTTACAGACATCAGTCTTTCAGGATGCCAGAGGTAATGTTATCTGCCACCACGGTGGATTGTACTCTGTTTGTCAAACATGAAATCAGGCCCGAAGTGTTTTGCCCAACATCACACAATCTAGTGACGCTTCCGAATCTTGATAAGAGCATTTCTACTGGTTCAAGCATCAATCACTTTCACTCATTCCACATCATAAACTCCATGACCACCAAACTAAGACACACTTTACTAACAGACAAAATATGTCAGTCTCCTCTTTAACCTCTATTTTCTGGAATATGTTATTATTTTCATTTTTAAAGTCCCTCTTTCTCTGTTTCTCTATACCTGGCCATATTTTTTCACTAACTCGTTCAATCTCACTGTATCTCTCTGGCCATACTATTTTATCTTGTCTCCCTCTGCCTGTCTGTATGATGATCTCTCCATTCTATCTTCAGTAATTCCTTCTCCACTGCCTTTCTTTCTCTCTCACTCTGGCTCTCATCTTTCACCAATCTCTATCTCGGCACTCCCCTGTGTTGATTTTTTCTTTTGCTGTTTTCCCATCTGTCTCTCCCTACACTCTCTTTCTTTCTCTCACTAGCCTACTCTTCTTTGTTCTGTCCCACTGACTGACCCAGTTCCCTCACCCTACTTTCCAGTGTCATTTCTCCTCTTCTCTCTCTTACTCTCCCATTATTTCCCCATCTCTCTCTTCTTCTCCCTCACAATCAGTCTCACCCTGTTTGCACTTTGGCTCCGTTCTTATACTTTGTAAACTATTCCTGGCTCTCTCATATTCTCTGTTTCTAAAATTCTTTCTCTTTCATGTTTCCTTTCATCTCAATCACTCTTAGCCCTTGAGCTTCTACCTGTCTATCCCTGGCATTCATTTACACCCTTTACTCATTCACCTTTTTCACGTTTTCAGTTTCTTAAAACGTACACTCGTCATCTTCGTCCCCTCTCTCTCGGTTTAATAGGATTTCTTTCTGTTTCCCATGGTCTTCCCTCACACATTAATCTTATCACTCTCACTTGCTCTCTTAGAGGTTCTTTCTCTTTAGTTTCTTTCTATTACACCAAGCGTGTGTCTGTTTTCTTAGTACACTTTTGTCCCCCTTACATATGCATAATATCTCTCAGCCTTCCTCCTCTTTTTCTATGGACAGGGGCTCGATTCTGTGATGTGTTACACGTGTAAGGTGTGAGACAGTAGAGGGAATTGTATTGCTGCTTGCCTCCTTTGTCATGTAGCAATATCAAGTAAGGGATAATGAAACTCTTTTATCTAGCCTTCTGTAATTGGTAACACAATCCCACTCACCAGAAGCCCAGGTAGCGCAGAAACTGAGATAGTCCGTCCTCTCACCTTGTGGTGAACGCTCAACGCTGACTGGAGTACAGAGGTGGGCGGATAACCAGAAAGGGAAATGGTAAAGAAATGGTAAAGTGGCTCACCCACGGTGGGTCCTTGGTGAGGGCACACCCCCAGGATATGTCCTCAGGGAAGGTGCTCCTCCAAATAAGAAAAACAAATTAAAAATCAACGGGTGTTGGGCATGTGATAAATTCACACAAGGTAGACTCATGCTGATCTTACTCCCAAAATGAATATCAATGTATAATGCTCACCCTTTTTGTGGGATTCATAGCAATCCAATCTGAACACACCACAAGTCCCAGGAAACAAAAAGCACCATAGGCTCTTATAATCCCAATGAGATAATCCAATCACAATTCCTGTTAATTACATAGGAAGCATGTGCAGGCAGAAAAATGAATGCCCATATCCCGTGGGACAAGCAGAATAGTTCACGGGTAATAAAACACATACAGTCTCATAACCTTTAATATTCGGGGCACAAAAATGATGAAGGCGAGGTTCAGTAAACTAGATTACGTAGGGTACATTGCACTGACGAGAGGGATTGATTTAAACAAACAAGAAAATTCAAACAATCTTATGCTTCTGGGAGTATGGAGGAGAAAAGCGGGACCAAAGAGTTGAGAAAACACTCCATCGGTTTTTCATGAAAAACGAATCCCAGTGGTACGAAGAAATGTAGGAAACAGAAGAGAAGAACTTCGTCTGGCCGCATGGCAGTCAGAAATAGAATCCTTTTCACACCTGGAAACACAGGGAAACAAAAACAAGGGCCAGATGTATCAAGGCACATTTTGCATTTCTTAAATAGCAAATTTTAATAAATCACTATTTGAGAAATGCAAAATGGGATGTAAGAAAATAGCAAATCCCTAAAAACGATTCCTTAAAATTGGCAATCACTATTAGGGAATCGCAATTAGGGAATGGGACTCCATTCATCCCTATGGAAAGGCCCATAGGTGTGAATGGTTTTACATTTCCTAATTTGCGAATTCCTGTTAGGAAATTGCAACTTAGGTAATGCAAATCCAAAGGTGCTGGGGGACTGAGGCCCCCTTTGATGCACCCCCTCCCAAAAAAGATTGTGCACATGGCACTTTTAAAAATGCATTTTTAATGCATTTTTAAAAATGGCACATGGTTGCCACCAAATGTGAATTTGTGGTGATTGCATTTCCTAAATGCCGAATACGCATTTAGGAAATGCATGATACATGGGCATAGGTAATCGCAAATAGGTGTTCCCTATTTGCGATTACCTAGTTAGGGAATCGCAATTTGCGATTCACTAAATCGAGTCGCAATTTTAAGGAATCGCTATTTTAGCGATTCCTTAATATTGCACTGCGAATGCCTTTCATAAATCCTGAAATGCAATTCTGATTTCGCAAACAGTGGAATTTTGCGATTCACACCGTTTGCAAATGTAAAATTGTTTGAAACACCAGGCCCCAAGTGTCTGGGCAATGGAGGACTCTATTTAAATAGGCCGCACCTCTGTGACCTGGAGAGAGGGGTCACAGATCAAATGATGACCGCACAACCACTCACAGTGGGGCTGCGGCACTTTGTTCTCAACATACTTGACGAGTCGAGAAATTACTGTCAAGAGTTTGCCAGAAAAGAATACATGCAAAAAACATAAAAAGGTGAACCCAGAGCTGAAAATACCAACAAACAGTACATCCCTAATATGCGGCTGTCCAATTCCCTAGCCAGTGAACGGGGCACCAGAAAAACACATGTCAAGGGACATGACAATTGGTAAAAGAGATTCCCAAACAATACCAAAAGACTTCTTTTTTTTCTGTTAGGGAAAACATTATTTCCTGGCAGTAGCTTCAAATGCCCTCCCCACAACTCTCACCCTTTTCTTTCACTAACATTCCTGTGTCTGACATCTACAGCTGGAACAAAAAATGCATAAGCATACAAGCTGCTCATCAAATCACACTTCAGTATGCATCAGGATTTCAGCGTCAAAATACAATTACATTACCCCACCCTGGAACCATGTGTAGGTCATCGGAGGCTCCTCAGATCACTGCTGCACATGCATACAGCAGCTAGATACTGTCCCTAGCCTGCTTCTAAAATGTCATCATTGGTCTTGCTCTTTCTGTAACAGGACAACTGGACCCATGTGAACACTGGAACTGCCTTTCACCCCCACCCTGTCCTTTTGTGTCAGTGGCTGAAGTGGGGTCTGGTTCTCTGGCCCCACTCCCAGATCATGACAAAGATGGAAGAAGTTACAACCCCACCTTTTCCTATCTTTTCAAAGACTGAAGGCAAGACCAACGAAACCTGACCCCCCTCCCCATCCCTACACACAGGCAATGACAGTGAGAAAGAGTGAGATGAAAGGTTTACCTTCAGCTATGGGCCTTGCTTTGAGCTCTATCAGGGTCCCGGAGCCCAACTCCCAGAGGGAGTACGAAATTCTGTGCCTTTGTGCTTCGTTACTTTTTACCTTACACTGGGGATCTGTATGGCTTAACAAGGTTCATTCCTACATTTTCATACACATGCACAATTGGCACAGATCAATATCAATGGTTGTTCCATTAAACAGCACAGACATTCACAAACGTTTTTGCACTAAGCACTGTTTAGTGATAAAGGAGGGGAATAATGTGTGGACATGGCCCTAAAGTCTTCATTTTGGAACCACCACTGAATAAGATGGCAGACATTTTTACAGCAGGATGTACCAGCATGACAATATGTCTCATGTTGCAAGTAACTCAGTTCTCATTTCTTCCCATTTCTTCTCGTGTCTCTTACTTTCCAGCTTCAGTAGGTTGTGTTGTTCCCCTTATGATGATACATTACTGATTCACATAGGATGACTAAGTTAAATGCTACTACAACTCCATCTATTGTGCCAAAAAAGAAATAAGACTGACCTGATTTAGAGTTTGATGGACAAGGTCCTCTACCACAAATGTGATAGTTTACCTTTCCACCACAGTTTGCCAGTCCTATTTGGCATTGAGCAGGCCATAATGTTTCCTGTGGTGAAGTGGCACTGGCTCCATCATTAGAAACCCTTCACCAATAGCTTGATCAAATTGGGCCATCAGTGTGGGTACAACAGTCCGTCCACCCAGTTTTCAATGGACTGTCTGATTTTTTTTTTGGAGTCACCTGGCATAGTTAAGGAATTATACATGGCACACCCGCACGAAGAGGGATATTGCGAATCCTCAATGAATTCACAAACTCAAACTCTCCTCCATAGACCATTATTTGTTCTCAGGAATTCTGGAAATCCCTGCTGTATATTCTTTCAAACAAACTATTGAAGGAATAAATAGAAATGAAATACATGGCTGAAATACTCATAGGGTTAGCTCTGTGTCTTCACAAAACAACTTAAAATATATTTTGTCAACCCAACATTGTGCACTTCAAGTCTCGCTCTGCTGCTTATACTCAAGGCATGCCACACGATTGCTTAAAATAACCACATTTCAGATAATTGCATCTTTCAGTGGCACTAATACTTCATCTCACCTCTCCTCCTATTTCTTCCCTCGGCTACCTTCCGTCAGTGGCGTAGCAAAACGTGAGGGCCCCCCTGCAAATAACCCAGCCTGGAGCTCTTAAGCCAGGGGCCCGCTGCTAGTGCACACACAGTGTGAGTGAGGGCCCCCTGGAGCTCCAGCCCACCCCTGCACGGCAGGGCCTGCAAGGTCTATTGTTACACCACTGCCTTCCCTTCATCTTTTACCTTACTCCTACTGCTGTTACAAGCAAACAAAACAAACGGTTACTAAACGTTGAAACACATAGGGGGTCATTACAATCCTGGCGGTCAAAGACCACCAGGGCTGTTTTGGCGATTGCACCGCCAACAGGTGGGCAGTGCGATCTTGTGTATTTTGACCGCGGCGGAAGCGCCGCGGTCGCACCGCCGGAGCCGGCGGTTTCCCGCCACATTTGCCCCAGCGGTGATAATCCGCCAGGGCAGCACTGCTTGCAGCGCTGCCCTGGGGATTACGAGTCCCCGACCGCCAGCCTTGTCCTGACGGTTTGAACCGCCAGGAAAAGGCTGGCGGTACGGGGAGTCGTGGGGCATAGCAGACAGTGAAAAGCGTGACGGGTGCAACTGCACCCGTCGCACGGCCGCAACACCGCCGGCTCCATTTGGAGCCGGCTCCTGTGTTGCAGCCGAGATCCCCGCTGGGCTGCCTGGCAGTCAGATCTTGGCGGATTCAAATCCCCTGTTCTTTATGTCTTCTATCTAAATCCCCATCTCTTCCCTATCCCTGTACCTCAGTGTGCGCTCAATGTTTTTTCAGCATCTGAAAGTCACAACAATCTGCTATTTTTATTAGACTTCTATGATTTTTTTGCCCTAGCAAGTATCAACTCTCTTTTAAGGGTTGTTACTTGGAACATTTTGGTGGACATTTACAATTTGCCATGAGTGGGGCAGTGCTCCTGCTCTATCAAACAGGTGGCTTCCAAACCTAGGATGACCATGTCCAAGTCATCATGGACATTTTCCAGTCCAGGAATTGTCACAAACAAACCCAACATTTTTAAGTGTTTTGGTCACACTTAATTTAAGAAATTGTGTTTTTTATTTCAAGAGAATTTTCTTTTGAACCTTAAATCCTATGATCTCTAACATGAATGTAATTCACACAAATATGAAATCAACGTTTTCGCTCCTTGAAGCACTGTGTTTCAGGACCTGATAATTCCACATTTTTGTACTATGTAACTAGTGAAACCATGGCCCATATTTACAAGAAAATGAGGCAGAACGGTGCCCCAAGCTAGCTTACTGGCCAATAGGAAAGTGCAGGGGTGAGTCGTATTTACAGAAATACAGCACATTCTGTTACTTATCTCTACATTGGCGCACAAATGGCTGCCATGCACCAACGCAAGGTGCAAGGGTGCCTGCATTGCCGGGATGATTGTTTATGTACAGAAAGAGACACCTTGCTGTACATAAACAATCATTGTCATTTTCCTCCTTCTATGTGTGCCGGAGTGCAGCTCACATAGAACGAGCAAAAAACAAGGAGAAATAAAGGTATTTCGGCTTGTTGCACCCCTTATATGCCAACCCCAGGGTTGCATTGGTATCTGACGCACTCCCAGGTTTACAATACCTTGTAAATCTGAGAATGCAACAGATTCCATGGGTTTTGCGTGGGAACACTCACAGCAACACCCATGGAACGCCCCTTTCATGCAGAGCTATGTTGAAAGTGGGTCATATTTCCAAGGCCATGAAAAGCCACGCAAGGTGTCTTTACATGGTATTGTAAATATGTGCGGGCACACTGGACCACCGGAGTGTCACAAACGTGATGCTGCAGCAGTGTTATTGTGCCTCAGGGACTTGTGAATAAGTCCCTATGCGTTCTATGTGTTTTTTTATTTCTAGTACATCATCCTGCCGTTCTTAGGGACTTTAAAACACCTAAATAATTCCAGCAGCACACTGTTTGGGTAGACACCGGTCACCTTAGCAAGGACACCATAAAGTGCATTTTATCAAGCTCATCATAGACATTACAGACAAATTTGGGCGTAGCTTGAAGTTTGTGGGGTGTGAGCTTCAGATTTGCCAACAATCACACTGGCATATCATGTTAACATATATTGAAAGACAAGCAGAGCGGCCAAGAGGGGCTTACAGGGCAGCAGAAAAAGAGAAGAATGCTGATTGGTAAGGGTGCCAAGTGAGAGAAAGTACAGTATTGTGTGAAATAACCAACATGTTTAAAGACTTTCCAAATACAGAGAGGGAGAGCGTGTGTATGCGTTTTTGTCTGTGTGTGTATAAACAGCCCCGGTGAAATCCGACAGATACCTCACCATGCCCGAATGAAAAAACCTGTACCCAACTATTTTTGGCAAAATACATTTATTAGGTGAGTGTAGCACCCCAAACAACCTCTCGGAGCTACGACCTTGCAAACAAATATGTTAAGGAATGTGGGATGTAAAACACAGTCACGTTTTAGATTATTTATCATATACACATTTGGATAAGCTTTGAACTTTAGCTCAAAGTTTTTCTTGCCTCTAGCTATCTGTATAAATGTAACAAAGTCAAAGCCAAATTGGTTGCCAACTGATGGGGGTACACCATATGCAACAACCCCTACACGCCTTTGTTGTTTATGTGGCTGCCTATGAAGGTCATTTCCAGGAGCTCGGTTTGCACAGTGGTAGTCAGATGCCTCTGGAATATTTGCAAATAGGAAGTGGTGTGAAAATGTCACCATACAGTATATTTCCACGATATGAATGTAATCACAAATCATTATTTCAGACAATGCAGATTGCGTCGCCTCACTTTTATAACTGAGCTACACTAGAGGATAAAATATGTATTTCTGTTTATTGAATGTTTTTTTTTTTTTTTGCACCCTTTCACCCAACACTTCAGCATCATTTGCTTCGCATGCATCCCTCCTGGGTTGAGTCACCGCTTCCCTTCATACTGCAGCTGTCTGGCCTGATGACAAAAATACAACCACTTCCTTACACAGGGTATGTCAACAAGAGGAAGCTTTTAGAAAGGGTGCCAAAATTATATTTCAAGCAAAAGTATTCACTGTTAAACATTTGGTTACCATGCCTAAACAATTAACACTCCTTTGAAAACCAACTTGAGCTTGTGTATGTGAACACGAGGACCCATGTAGAAAAGGGGTAAAAATGTAATTTCTCAGCAAATTATACGCTGTTTAACATTTGGTTGCCATATTTGAACAATGACCTTTCCTTTGGGACTAATGCAATTTTGAATTATGTTTTTTCCTGGAGAAATAAGCTAATTTTTAAATCTACTTTATGTCCCTTTATATTGTGAAGTGAATTCAATATAACATTGTGTAATTTATTTTTTCAAGTTTATCACATTTGAAATGTTAAGAGGCTTAGGGATGCCGACCTGTGGGACTGGCCTACCAAAACAGTTGTACCTGCCTATGGGCGAAACCCTCTTGTGGATCACATGAATAAATTATAGTGGCCTGAGAGCCTGCCCATTGATTGCGCTGGTTTTCTTTATTGCCACTCCTGCTTGCTTCATATTTGCTGATTTGCCTTCCTTGTCTTGTATCTTTCTCTCGCCTGGAGAATAACCTCTTGGCCATCCTTTTGATTGGTTCACTTGTATCCTTCTACTGGTCACATTTAGGGGACTACTTTTTTATTTTTCAATTAGCACTCCAGGAAAGAGCATGTGTTTCTTTGCTCTATCTTATGCTGCACTGTCACCTCCCATCAAATACCCACCCACCCCTGTTACTTCTCCTTCAGATTTTCCATTGCTCCTCCAACACTCAAGGTATTTGTAATTGTTTTTACAGTTGCCCAGCAGGTGTCTTTGCTGCTGGGCCACTTTGTATTGCATAAAGTGTGTTTAAGCATATATACTGCTCCCTCTCACCCTTGCCCACTCCCAATTGCTTCACCCCACCCTTCCCCTGGCTGCTTCGAATACCCTGCAGTTATTTATTTATTTATTTACTCAGAAGGGCCCTGGAGTTACTCTTTTCTGCTGGGCTGCTTGGTTAGACAAAAAAGAGCTTTCGCACAACTACACAGCCTTTGTTTATTAACCATTCAAAGGGATGTCTGCAAATTTTGATCAGAAAATTAAAAAGAAAAAATGGCTCCAACGTTGCTCTGTGGGCACGTGCATGTCTGGTGGACACATGCTGGCCCACATCGTCACAGATGGGAGTGCTTACAGAGTGATGCGGTTGGCAGCAGTAGCTTTTCGCTATGCCCTTTCTTTCTCTTTTTATGCAGATGCCTCAAGTCTTTGGCAGAAAGCATTTTGCTGATGCTGAGCAGTACTGGCAAAAAGCATTGGTCAACAAGGGGAGACCTTTCAGTGTGTTCGTATGCCTTTCAGATACAAGCTTAGCAAAATAAAACACTTTCAAATAGTGTGTATATTAGAGAGCTTTCACCTCTTTCACCTTCCTGTTTCGTCTCTCTCACCTAGTTCCTTCCATCTCTACCGCCCATCTTTCTGCTCCATCTCTCTCCCCTTACTCAGGCAACATCACCCTCCCACCCTCCTTCTATTCACGTCTATCTTGGACCTAACACGAGGCTGCTTACGTTTGCAGTTCCAGGTTTGTTGTCGGTGATCTTTCTTTAATGTGCATTCTTTCTTTAGCTGTCCCCATCTGGTTGGTTTTCTTGTCTCTTTTGCCTTTTAACTTTATTTTCTTCATTAGCGTTTCCTTATCTGACAGGAACAACAATGCTTCCTCCGACCTTAAGTTTATTTTTCCATGTATAACTTAATTCTTCTCTATTTAACAGTGTGTGCTCGGGCTAGTTGCCTACAGGGGGATTGCTGCTCCCTTATTCTAAGGGCAAGATGGTATGTGAGTGTGAGATAACTGCTGGGGGCCTCAATGAGTTGCATCACCGTTAGCGGGAGTGTGTGTTGTTGAGTGTTCTTGGACAATGAGGATAATGCAAGGCGTCATTTAAGGAGCTAGCAAGCAGAAGCTCTGAACTGAATTTAATATCTAAACTACCGAAGGGTTTGTGTACAAAGGACTTGAACCTGTAACCCATTTGTAAATGTAATGGGGTGTACTCTTCTATGCGTGGACAGTGGACCTACACAAACCACTGTGAGTTTAACAGAACCGGAGACGGCTTGTGGCACATCATTGTACCATCAACACTCTCACCTTCCATTCTCAAACTATTCTTGCATCACCTCCTACTTCCCAGCCTTAAACTGAAGTAAAAATGAAAAACTACCTACCATCTCGGTATTTCCACTCCACAGATAAAGAACCACTGCCAGCATTTTGTTCCACCACAGTTTCTATAACTGTGACTTTCATAGGCGGCTACCACAATCAGGCTTCACTACAGTAAACAAAAATACTTCCCTCAACACTAAGGGCCTCATTACAACAATGGCGGTCATGAGACCGCCAGGGTGGAGGTCGGACCACCGCCAAAGCAGCGGTCCAGCCTCCACATTACGACCATGGCGAAGCCGCCACAGTCGGACCACCGACACTGCCAGGTTGGCACCAGTCGACAGCCTGGTGGTGCCGGTGGTCTCAATCCACCAGGTCAGCGCTGCTTGGACCCATGGACAGCCCCATCACACATTTCACTGTCTGAATTACAGGCAGTGAAAAGCACGATGGGCGCAGTCGCACCCGACGCACCGTCACAATGCCGCCGGATCAATTATGAGCTGGCATCAATGTTAAGGTCCTGTTTCCCACTGGGCTGCCGCCCACCAACCCAGCAGGCAACTCTTGATAGGGCCGGCAGGCGGAAGACTGGTGTGGCGGTCTTCCCTGTAAATGAGTTTGGCAGGCGGCCTCCACTGCCCGCCAAACTCATAATGAGGGCCATAGTCTCATTCCCCTTGTGCCTTCTATGTAGACAGTCATAAAACCGGACCTGGTGATATATCACCTGGATTTTCTTCCAACCAAAACACCACTCATTCTGCTGAGCAGTAGTCTGGGAACTCCTCCCCTCAAAACACTTTTAGGGCCCTTTGGAGAACTCTGTGTTATCCTGGCATTCCTGTTCCATCTGTGGAACGGATGTGCTCCTTATATACAAATTGTAGAGCCCTTCATAACCCTTTATCTTACCGCCTTTCACCAACCCTTCAGTGCCTTACTCAATGACTTTACAAAATCCACCCAATACTGGTATGACTGTTTCTGGCTATTCCTAAACGTCAGGGGATACCTGTCTAGGGTTAAGGCAACTTTGCAAATGATGGCCTCTTTCTGGGGAAATACCTAACAAGGTATGTTGTATCTAGGCCCAATTGTGCATCCCTCCCGAAAATGGACAATGCTTCCTTGGGCTAAACCCCAGCCCTCCTTCTCTATGACAACCCCCACCACACAAGTAGGCCCCGGGCTTTTCGGATGTGGACTCTTTATTTACCCATCCTAGGCAAGTCTGAATTGCTGCCACCACTGTCAATGAACTGGGAGGCACTTTTGGGCCTCTAATCCATTTTGAGCAGGCACCTATCATGGGCCAGCAACGCCTTCTTTTTTCTAAGGCCAGGGTTGTATTTTCTCCTCCATTGCAAGGGTTGCAGCTCTAGATGACTTCTTTTCATCAGCAAACATGTCCAACTTTTTCCCTTCAATGGCAAGCATAGGCAGCTGCAATTTCAAGTCCCACTCCTTCTGCCTGTCCTCCACCTTTTGTGGGGACAACCTGCGAGTGGACACACTGCTCCTTGCCCTGGATAATTCACATGATGCTTCTCCTTGGTGAGAATACTAAATGGCACAGGGGCTTCCTCATCTTATCTGCATTCTCCTCTGAAGTAGACTGTAACTGAGGGACTTCATGCCAGGTTCAGAGGGACAATATGGTAATCTTCCTTCTAACCATCTTAGACTGCTTCTTTAGCTTCAGTCCTCATTGCATGCTCAGACTCCTCAGTTCTCTCATGCTAAGACTCTCCACATTAGCCTGATCTACCTCCATGTTCCCAATTTGTCAAGATGCAAAACCTGAGTACAAGAAATAATTTAGCAATGAATAAAACATGACCTAAGTAGAAACCAAAAGCCAAATGAAAAATCCCAAAGTATATTTTTGCAGTGAATATAGGAAGGGATTTTTATTTCAACTTAAATCAGTGTGTGTTACTGCAAAACACAAGTCTTCAATCCCACTGCTGAACAGTAACGTGAAAATATGGATTATTATTTACAGAGGGTGATTACCCACCTCAAGGAAAAATCACAACCCTTGTTAGAGTGACCCCCAAAGTCACTCAATTAACCTGAGCTCGAACCCCTGGTTGCTATGGCACAGAGCAGGAAGACTTAATTTAGGAGCATGTGTAAAGGATTTATGCAATACCAAAACAGTAATAAAGTCAAAATAAAAACAAGAAAAATCACAGAACAAGTTAAAACAAATTAGTACAATTTAATAACAAGATAATACCAAAATTAAAAAAAATCCAAGAATATAAACTAGAGTTATGAATTTTTAAATTTGTAGGAGAAATAGCACCAAAAATCACGAAGTGCCAATGTTAGTCAATGGTCGCAGTAGACCAAGAATAGGGCCAAGTTGAGACTGAACGCCATGGAGCACGAGTCAGATACACCAGACAGGTGTTTGTTGGGTAAAGATTTTACATTCTTACTGAGGGCCTGGTTTATATGTTGGTGGATGCAACCATCAAGAATCGAGGTAGCATTCATCCAGTGTCTCTGATGGAGGTGTTAGGAGAGATAGGATTGTTGAAGTGGTAGATTTAGAGGTATTGGGTGTGGGATGGATGTGGAGCTTTGTGATGTTGTGTGTGTCGTGCTTGTATCAGGTGTGGTGGTGGTTTCTGGTGTGTCTTTGGGTTTGGGTGAGGGTGTGGGTTTGTGTGGAGGTGTATGTTTTAGTAAAAGTATGGATTTGGTAATGTTGTGGGTTTAGGTTTGGGTGAGGGTTTGTGATTGGGTTTTGGCTGTCTGCATGGATGAGAGTGTGGGTTTGGATGAGGATGTTTTTTGGGTTTCTGCTTGGGTGAGGGTGTTGGTTTTGATGCAGGTGTTTTAAGGTGTCTGCTTGGGTCAAGGTGAGGGTTGAACCAGAGACTGGTTGTCTCTGGCTACTTGATAGAGGGTAAGGGTGTTAGTAGAGGTGGTTGTTGGGTTGTGGGTGTGTGTCTATGTGTGCTTGTATTTGATGTTTTTTCAGAAGGTTGTGATTAGTGGTAGGTGCATGCATATCTGTGAATCAGCATGTGTGTGGTTTGTTTCTGTGGTGGTGGTTGTGCTATCTGTAATGTTAGTGTGTTTATGTTTGTTTATGTGTGTGGGTTTGCTTTTATGGGTTGGTGATGATGTGAATGTCTGCATCTGCACTTTTCTGTGGGGGTGGGTGGGTGTAGTTCTGGTGTTTGAGGGTGGTGTTGTCACTTCTGAGGAGGGTGGTGGTGGAATGGTGGCAGGAAGAAGGGTTAGGGAAAATGAGGGGTCCACATAAGTAGGAGCAGGTGGTGGTGGTTGGGAGGCAATAACGTCTAAGGGGGCTGTGACCGGGACAAGGCTCTCTGTAAGGCCGACCCAGCCGAATGTATGTCATCCATGAAAGCCACTAACTGAAAGAGCTGTTGGGTGATTCCCTGGATGGAACACAACAGTGCAGTCTGCCATACAGAGAGGCTAGCTGACACATTCAGAACCTCCTCAGGGATCCCTTCTGGGTGGACAGGGACAGGAACGTCTGTAACTGGGATGAGGGATTGTAGGAGGCTGGCCTGGCTTGTAGTGGGTACCAAGGGGTACTTACACCTTGCACCAGGTCCAGGTATCCCTTATTAGTGTAGAGGGGTGTCTAGCAGCTTAGGCTGATAGAAAAGGTAGCTTAGCAGAGCAGCTTAGGCTGAACTAGGAGACGAGTGAAGCTCCTACGGTACCACTAGTGTCATATGCACAATATCATAAGAAAACACAATACACAGATATACTAAAAATAAAGGTACTTTATTTTTATGACAATATGCCAAAAGTATCTCAGAGAGTACCCTCAGTATGAGGATAGCAAATATACACAAGATATATGTACACAATACCAAAATATGCAGTAATAGCAATAGAAAACAGTGCAAACAATGTATAGTCACAATAGAATGCAATGGGGGCACATAGGGAGAGGGGCAACACAAACCATATACTCTAGAAGTGGAATGCGAACCACGAATGGACCCCAAACCTATGTGACCTTGTAGAGGGTCACTGGGACTGTAAGAAAACAGTGAGGGTTAGAAAAATAGCCCACCCCAAGATCCTGAAAAGTGGGTGCAAAGTGCACCTAAGTTCCCCAAAGAGCACAGAAGTCGTGATAGGGGAATTCTGCAAGGAAGACCAACACCAGCAATGCAACAACGATGGATTTCCCGACGAGAGTACCTGTGGAACAAGGGGACCAAGTCCAAGAGTCACGATCAAGTCGGGAGTGGGCAGATGCCCAGGAAATGCCAGCTGTGGGTGCAAAGAAGCTGCCACTGGATGGTAGAAGCTGTGGATTCTGCAAGAACGACAAGGGCTAGAAACTTCCCCTTTGGAAGATGGATGTCCCATGTCGTGAAGAAGCTTGCAGAGGTATTTCTGTGCAGAAAGACCACAAACAAGCCTTGCTAGCTGCAAGAGTCGCGGTTAGGGTTTTTGGATGCTGCTGTGGCCCAGGAGGGACCAGGATGTCGCCAATTGTGTGAGGAGACAGAGGGGGCGTCCAGCAAGACAAAGAGCCCACTCAGAAGCAAGCAGCATCTGCAGAAGTGCCGGAACAGGCACTACAAAGTGGAGTGAACCGGAGCTCACCCGAAGTCACAAAGGAAGGTCCCACGACGCCGGAGGACAACTCAGGAGGTCGTGCACTGCAGGTTAGAGTGCCGGCGACCCAGGCTTGGCTGTGCACAAAGGAAATCCTGGAAGAGTGCACAGGGCCAGAGTAGCTGCAAAACACGTGGTTCCCAGCAATGCAGTCTAGCGTGGGGAGGCAAGGACTTACCTCCGCCGATCTTGGACTGAAGAGTCACTGGACTGTGGGAGTCACTTGAACAGAGTTGCTGAGTTCAAGGGACCTCGCTCGTCGTGCTGAGAAGAGACCCAGAGGACCGGTGATGCAGTTCTTTGGTGCCTGCGGTTGCAGGGGGAAGATTCCGACGACCCACGGGAGATTTCTTCGGAGCTTCTAGTGCAGAGAGGAGGCAGACTACCCCCACAGCATGCACCACCAGGAAAACAGTCGAGAAGGCGGCAGGATCGGCGTTACAAGGTCGCAGTAGTCGTCTTTGCTACTTTGTTGCAGTTTTGCAGGCATCCAGCACGGTCAGCAGTCGATTCCTTGGCAGAAGGTGAAGAGAGAGATGCAGAGGAACTCTGATGAGCTCTTGCATTCGTTATCTAAAGAATTCCCCAAAGCAGAGACCCTAAATAGCCAGAAAAGGAGGTTTGGCTACTTAGGAGAGAGGATAGGCTAGCAACACCTGGAGGAGCCTATCAGAAGGAGTCTCTGACGTCACCTGCTGGCACTGGCCACTCAGAGCAGTCCAGTGTGCCAGCAGCACCTCTGTTTCCAAGATGGCAGAGGTCTGGAGCACACTGGAGGAGCTCTGGGCACCTCCCAGGGGAGGTGCAGGTCAGGGGAGTGGTCACTCCCCTTTCCTTTGTCCAGTTTCACGCCAGAGCAGGGCTGGGGGATCCCTGAACCGGTGTAGACTGGCTTATGGAGAAATGGGCACCATCTGTGCCCATGAAAGCATTTCCAGAGGCTGGGGGAGGCTACTCCTCCCCAGCCCTAACACCTTTTTCCAAAGGGAGAGGGTGTAACACCCTCTCTCTGAGGAAGTCCTTTGTTCTGCCTTCCTGTGCCAAGCCTGGCTGGACCCCAGGAGGGCAGAAACCTGTCTGAGGGGTTGGCAGCAGCAGCAGCTGCAGTGAAACCCCGGGAAAGGTAGTTTGGCAGTACCCGGGTCTCAGCTGGAGACTCGGGGGATCATGGAATTGTCTCCCCAATGCCAGAATGGCATTGGGGTGACAATTCCATGATCTTAGACATGTTACATGGCCATGTTCGGAGTTACCATTGTGACGCCATACATATGTCGTGACATATGTATAGTGCACGCGTGTAATGGTGTCCCCGCACTCACAAAGTCCGGGGAATTTGCCCTGAACAATGTGGGAGCACCTTGGCTAGTGCCAGGGTGCCCACACACTAAGTAACTTAGCACCCAACCTTTACCAGGTAAAGGTTAGACATATAGGTGACTTATAAGTTACTTAAGTGCAGTGGTAAATGGCTGTGAAATAACGTGGACGTTATTTCACTCAGGCTGCAAGGGCAGGTCTGTGTAAGAATTGTCAGAGCTCCCTATGGGTGGCAAAAGAAATGCTGCAGCCCATAGGGATCTCCTGGAACCCCAATACCCTGGGTACCTCAGTACCATATACTAGGGAATTATAAGGGTGTTCCAGTATGCCAATGTAAATTGGTCACTAGCCTGTTAGTGACAATTTGGAAAGAAATGAGAGAGCATAACCACTGAGGTTCTGGTTAGCAGAGCCTCAGTGAGACAGTTAGTCATAACACAGGTAACACATACAGGGCACACTTATTAGCACTGGGGCCCTGGCTGGCAGGGTCCCAGTGACACATACAACCAGAACAACATATATACAGTGAAATATGGGGGTAACATGCCAGGCAAGATGGTACTTTCCTACAGGGATACCCCAGCATTTTTGTGGGATGGGTGTTGGACTTTACTGGGGGGAGAAGGTGGGTGATGCTGATGGATCTGGTGGTTGTGGACAAGTTAAAAAGTCCTGTAGTTTGTCTAAAGACCACCACAATTTGTGGCCGGCCCAATGGAAAGGTCTTGGAGTCCATTGATGTAGTGGCCTTCTGTTCAGCCCTTTCACCTTTCGTGTTGCTCAGTGCTTTTGTGTTCGTGGTGGCACCTCCAGACTCTCAGCAGATGTCCAGTTTCTTCCTTCTTGGCAAACATCTCCTTCTGTAGCTCAGAAGGATGGTTATTAGAGAAATATTGCTATGGTAACATGATAATGCACTGTTTAGGAAAAAGCAAAACTATTTAATTTTAAATGCCTGAAGCATGTGAGTTGTTATTTTCTACCCACACTGAAAGTATATTAGTACAACACAGTGTAGGTTAAGGACTGGATTTTAATAAGAGTCGATTATACAGTCCACAGGGTACCTCATCACTAGACTTTCAAATGGAATGAAGAATCCTCACAACCAAAATCTTGGAACCAGCCCTCCCTTCAGGAAGGTCTCACTACTTATGCAGGACACGCACATAGGAAGGACAAGCTAGAACACTTAAATTTGTTTTTAGAAACAAAGGAACACATTATACACTCACACTCTGCTATCTGGTATATGCCATAAGCACATTGATATACTACATCAGTAGTTGCCCTGTTATGAGCAAAAGAAGGGTAGCCATGCTGTATGAGCTAAAAATAACAATTCACCTAATTGCCTTCTCTCAAGGATGTCAACATTAACTCCAAGGTTCACCAGATGTACCTTATGTTTCAGCTACTGGGGCACAGAAATATTACTTTGTAATAAAATCTCACACCCCATATGGTTGTGATATGGGGCCATATGTACGAAAGCTTTTTCCCATAGGCACAGAATGGGTAAAATCCCTTGATACGTCTGGCCCATGATACTTTAATAACTTAAACGTTGTTCTACACGCAGACCATGTGGCCAGATGAAAATGAACTCACATGCACTCTTCTCCGGCATGTGCACAAATAAGTAAACATTGCACACACACTACCTGTGATTGTCTTGAACACTAGCAGATGGTGCAAAGTCCAGTAATTGAGAGATAATACAAAGTGAGAAGAAAGACACATTTTACGTTTCATTTCACCATGTAAACCACAGTTTAGTGTGAAACAACATATAACTGTATTTTGCAAAGGCAACACTTGGGGCTTATGACTCCATACAGCAAGGACATACAGCATCAGGCAGTATGTTTGCACTGTATCTGGAGCTTGTAGTGTCCCTGTACCTCACACAAGAGTGCATTCCGATAGTCCTTGAAATCAATGTGTTGTCACTGTGCTGAAGAGGAGACCTAGTCTCAGTTTCTCAGGCAGCTGGCCCACAGGCCAGTTCTACTTCTCAGTGTCCCAAAGTGCCAGACATCTTCACAATAGTGGGTCTAGATGTCCACCATTTTTAACTGATTTCTACATACTTTATTGTTGCAGGTCGAAATGTCATAAATAAAAATCACCACAGGCTGCAGTGGCAGGCCTCACACTAGTTATAAATTGCTCCTTTACTGGGTAGCTAAACTAGTGATGAGGTCCCAATAGTAGTTCAACTATTACATGCCATGGGTACACGTACTCCCACTTTGCAGTGGCTTACAAGGAAATCAAACTACAAATTATTACGATGTCAACTCTATCATGTTTGGGTGCGTGAGCAGAAGAACTTAAGGAATGGTTCACAAGTAAAAGAGTGCATTGAGATCTAATGGCAGCAAGCACCACCTTTAAAGCAGAAGATAACAAAAACAGTTCTAAGCAGGTGACTGTTAATTAAATATATATTACTTACCTTAAACCAGCTCTTATATGCCTAATTGTTTACCTATCGTGGAAAGAATTACTAGTCATACAATAAAATGCACACACAATTACACTTACCCCCTTCTTGCTGCTCTCTTGCCTTCAGCTCTCACCAACTTCTGGGCAGGCCACTACCAACATGTGGGCCATTAGGGGGTTCAGGGTCTGCCACACCCGCTTCCAGGAGGACTTTCCAAGCTGGACCTTAGCTGTTATTTGGTCCAGCCCGAAACCCCAGCTTTTTGGGATTTCACGTTTTGCAAAATAAACACAAAATTAGCTGTGAATTTCCTCCCATCTGCCACTAAAAACAAAGAAATCTTGCAGTCTTTTGAAACAGTCACAAAGGTCAAGGAAATGCGATACAAAAATGTCAGCACATTATCTGTTTTGTCTAAAATGATGACTCTTTAAAAAAAAAAAAAAAGAACGTAATCATGAAACTTTACTTGTTAGGTAAATTAATAGGTTGACTGCTGCAATGGTTTGTGTTTTTGTCAAAAATTGTATTTTCCTAAATGTAAACATTTCAATGTGTATGCTCTATAAAATACATAACAACAATAAATGTTGTAACTTTATTCACAATTTGTTTTTTATGACTGCACCTTATAACACATTTTAAGTAATTTATTTAATACAATGAAAATTGTTTAGCATATTGTTTTTATTGTTTACCACAAACCCATATTCATTACAACAACTTTCTTATACTGGCGCTCTCTAATTTTTTTTTGCTGTCTGCACCAAATTCACAAAGTATTCCCGCAACACGGCACAGCAAAGCATTGCTATGCTACATTGCATGACAGGGAGAGAACAGAGGAGTGCCAAAAGATAGAGCAATACTTTTGTCTCTCTCTGTGCTGGTGCATTGTAGGGTGCCTTGCGCTTATTCACACAAACATGCCCCATATTGCATAGTGCAAGAGTGTTAGCGATGTCAAGCATAGGTTTTGTATTGGAATGGGATCTTTCCAGTGCAAAATAACAACAGTGCTTTGACATATTGTAACACTTTCATATTATTTTGACTCTGTGCTGTGTTGTACGGTACAGAATATATATAAATTCAGCAAGTTTTGACAAAAGAAACTTTTCTCTAACGTCACAGCTGCATCAAGGAGGTGTAAATTGTTTTGCAAATCTCTTGTCCATATTCATAGATAGGATTTTTCTTCAAAAATCTATTGTGTGATTACAAGGGAATGCCCATGTACCACCCATTGTATGCCCCCTTGACACAAATTAAAGTTAAATTACTTTGATTCTACTTTCCAGCAAAAAACATGGTTTGTGCTAAAAAGTATATTCCAAAAGCCACAGTTTGTGTCGGGCTTACATCAAAAAGGGATGCAAGCTGTTGATAAATTTGATCATCTGCCCTTATTGTAGTTATCTCAGCTTTGTCTTCCTTTAAATTGAGGAAACCAGAATGAGGTTGGAGCTCACAGCCATTCAGCTGTTGCAACTTTTCAACTTAAATTTTTTTTGGATCATTGTGCAATAGTGTTGTGTATGCCTTCTATGGCATGCACTGTCAATGGGATGTGCCTGTTATCTGTTTACATTTACCATCTCCTGTTGTTTATGAATAGTCATGGTAGGGGAGTGCTCCAGTAGGTGCTTGATTCAAACATGATGTCCGGGTTCCCCAGTGTGCAAAATTGAGGGGCCCAGGTTTCAGTCTTTTACCTTCACTATTCATGCCTTTAGGTCATACAGTGTGCATTAGCTAGAGTAATGGACTATGTTGCTTTGTTTGCCCAATCACCTTTGTACACCTTTAGCCAAACAAATCTTAGCCAGCATTGCATTTTGCTGAAAAGCTATGAGACTGAAAGAGGAATGTCAATAGTACTTCATATCACTGATGTGCAATTTTTTTTATTCTTTCAGGCTCAGCTTCCTCCCTATGCACCTTCATTCTTTCAGCTTTGGCCATTTTTGTACACATCACCTCCATTGGCTCAGAGATAGGGCTGTGTGAGATTACCAGGCAGTAGTCAACAATTGTTTGCCAAGTTGAAGTGCAAGGTTTATAAATATGGTACCTGCTTTTTAAGCATTGGGCCCCATGAAGTGGCCTAGACGGCAGCCTCCAGGTATGCACAGATTCACTCTACCTTTAAAGGCCTCAGTGTGTTCCATTAGGCCCTCTGCAAGGGTCTAGGTGCAGGGCCACTCCATACAATATGATAAAACCCAGGCCCTTATTTATACTTTTTTAGCGCCTCATTTGCACTGCTTTTTGACGCAAAAATGGCGCAAATGTACAAGATACAATTGTATTTTGCAAGTTTGCGCTGGATTTGCGTCACAATATGACGCAAATGCAGCGCTAAAAAGGTATAAATATGGGCCCCAGTGTCTATGAGCATCCAGAGCCTGTCCATTGGATTGTCTAAGATATCTTATGCAGTTTATTTGGGAGTTAAGTAAGTGGGAAGTAGAAAATTAAGTTGTGTATATTTAAAACAAGCATTTTTTCATACTGTGTGTGTTTATCCTAGTATGTGTCCCCATTCTCTGTCGTCGGTGTCCCTAATCAAGTATATTTCCCATTTTGCTTTCTGGGCATTTAGGTTAGTTTTGGTCATGTTTATTAGAGTTTTACAGAACGAAATCACAGGACTTTTCCTGTGCCCTCTTGTGATTGTGAATTGTAACAACTTGTGTTTGTAACTCAGTGTCTATTCTACCCCACTCCATATAGCCCCTTACAGTTACAAGATAGTGCATGGATGGAGCAGACTTGTGTACTTGTCGAAGGCAAGTGACATTTCATATTAAAGGACTCTCTTTTCTTCTCCTGGTCTGCTGGGCTACTGAGTAAACTTGGTCCATTGGAACTTCTGCCACACAATGCTCAAGTCTGCTGAGCATTGTGCTGGTATTCCTAAGAGAAAGTTGGCTTCTCCTGGTAGGCACAGTCTAGCTCCTAATGCAGTCAGATAAGCTATATATTTTTTCTTAAGACACTGCAGCAGTTTCATGCAGGATTCAGGCACTCCAGCCAGCCTGGATGGAACGTAGCAACTCAGCAGGTCTATGGTCTTTCTGAAAGATACTTTACTATTCTGATGTAGAGGCCTCCTCATAGTACAGACGATGTACCAAATAGTGTCTTAAGGGCTTGTCTTCCTCTGATGGAAGCATGCTTCTCGTTGTCATTGTACAGTTTTGTTGGCTACAAAGCCAAGTATCACAGGTCAAAACAGGATTGAATGGTCCTGGTAGTTTGTGGATTGTACAGCAACCAAAATACTCCATTTGCTGCTAGCAATAATACTGGAAGATGGGAATGTGTGGATTTCACTCAAGCAGTATGGGACCACAGCATTGTCACTAAATTTTGTAGGACAGAAATCTTGAATCCTAAGTATAACTTGCCAAAATATCACCCACTGGAGTCAATAATGGAATATGTACACGTAATGGAGCAATATCTTTGTGTAAGGTATTTAAGACACAAAGACGCATATTTAGAGAAGGTTAGAGTCACCTTAGTGCCATTTACTTTGGTGATAAAGCGGTGCTAACTTAACTCCATATCTATATTTTGATGCCAGACCCATCTAGCGTCACAATATTGGAGTTAGCGCCATTTGTAGGATGCCCCAACCCACCTTGCGTCAATGAGATGCAAGGTAAGCATTCCCTTCCAAAGAATTATGCTAGCCATATTTAACCCCTGAGGCAGAAGCGACGCGCAACTGGGAGGTGGGCCTAAATAATAGCACTAAGCCTGTTTAGAGTCATTATTTAACATCTGGTCAGACCAGGCGTTAAAGTGCAGGTAGGCCCATTTCCATGGGTAAACACTATGGAATGGGCACAATGATGCCCACCCCAACCCCACGCAACACCATTAGCCACACTGCAGGGACACTACAGGAGGAGGGAGCCCATCCCAGGTAAGTTGCAGGTAAGTGTTTGTGTATGTGTGTGGTATGCCATTGGGGACCCCTTACATTGGGCCCCCTGCCTGGCACTGGGTATGTAGGGCTTGCCCACGGGACACTGGTCCCCTGTGGTGGGCATTGGGGTAGAGGTAATGACTCCTGTCTAAACTTAGACAGAAGTCATTTTTTGGTTGGTTTTGCGTCAAAAAATGATGCTAGGCTGACTAGCAGCAGATATTTTGCTGCTAGCCAGCCCAACATAATTTCAGACCAACTAGCACGATTTCCCCTAATGCCATCCCTCACCGGCTATCGTCTTTTTTTATTTAAGACGCTAGCCATTCCTTAGAGCCATCGTGCGTCATTTTATAAATATGGTGACGGATGGTGCCAGGAAATGCCATTTTTCATAAATATGGGCCAATACTTCTGTCTGAATCTATTTTGTGTAACAATATTATGATATACTACTCAACCAAAGCAAAGGGCTAGTGTCCAACCACAATTCTGCAAATAGACCACGTTTTGGGGAGGTTGGCCTGTGAAGGAGAAGTGTCAGGCTGTAAATTCCCAGCTATCCTAAAGGCAAGTTACCATTTTATGCACACAGGGCTGGAATGAAACCACAATGTACTCTCTCTTGTGTAAACCACATACATATTAACACACAACTTCCACATATGCCCCCTCATGATAAAAGAATTTGGGAAGAGAGGAAGGATGCCAAGCATATGGATCTTTGAGGATAGCTTGTGGGCAGCAGGATGCCAGGAATGTTCTTTTGAGAGGAGAAGCTCACTAAGCTATCCCAAAAAGAATATTAAGGATTTAAAGAGTTACATTTTATGCACTGTATTTGCAGCAAAAATGTCACAATAAATGCAATTGTGTGGTGCAAAAGTTCATTTTTACGTCGCAACATCCTGGGGGGGGGCGGGGGTCTGTCCAGCGTGGCTTGAGCTCCCATGGCTTCTGGCAGTGCAGGCTATGGTGCTTATGGATCCCCAGGCTCTGTAATATTTTTACGAAGGGCGCTGACCTACACATGTAAAAAAAGCAAAATAAAACATCTCTTACAGCTGACATAATGTAATATTTCACATGAAAAAAGTTAAATGCACTTGTAATCAGTTTTGTCATCACGTTCCTTCTATTGTTGATAAATGACGACTTTTAAATGCAAAGCACATTTTCTGTGGTAAACCTTAGAATGTAAACTTGTTTATATATATATTACCTAGTAGCTGTTGGCAGTTGTGATGCATTATGTGGCACAGCTTGGGGTTCGGTTGTTATAAGGGTTGGCTGCAGGGCCTGGTTGCTGGCCAAAGTCCATGCACAGTGGTGGTTGGATTAATGTATAGGAATAAAAATTACTTAATGTAAAAAAGTAGAAATTGAATTTAAAAAAACAAAGGTTACAGGGAAGTTATTGTTAGGAAATAGAATTAAAACAAGCATAGAAATTAACTTTAAAAAAATGGTTACCAGAATATAACTGTTAGGCTCACATTTTAAGTGTACCAAACCATTGAAATTCATCAGTTAGAGTTATCTCATGAAATTATAACTTGTGCCTTAAGGTAACTGTAACCTGCGCCCTCACCATGCACTGCTATTTTCCACACATAATACATCACTCATGACATCTTTGATAACATCATTGATAATATCAATGTAACATTCGCAATAAAATAATCTAGCAGAAAACAGTGCCTAGCAGGAATGCGAATTATAGTCACCTTAGAGGACGTGTTATAGTTACTTGAGATAATTTCTATATTGTTGTACGCTTAAAATGTGCGCCTAACTATAATTTCCCTGTAACCTTTGCTTTTTAAAGTATATATACAGTATATATATATATATATATATATATATATATATATATATATATATATATATATATATATATAAATAGTAGGACCTAGTTTCTATAGAAAAATCATTTTGTGACTTGGCTATATCTTCTTTGGGGGGGGGCAAAAAAAATAGTTTTTCCAATGTTAATTCCCATAGGGATTTTAGACATGAATGCAGCCGAAACCTCTGAATGAAATGACAACAAATTTGGCAAAAAAAGCAGCACTTGCTCCAGAAAGTCCCATTTTTTAATTTGGTGTAAATCCATTCAACAGTTTTTGAAATAGTAAAAGAAAACCAAATTTCTATATCTAGAGGCACAAACCCATTGCAAATCCTCCCGATCTTGTGCAGAGATCTGATTAGCTGCTAACATTTTAATTAGGAAGTGTTCGCAGCCATTTTGGGACTCAGTTGAGCCCAGCCCCCCAAAAAAAGATAAGGGGGCAGGGTAGAAATGTCTTGAGCATCTAGCAATGGTCTAGGGAACCCCCGATACCGTTCTAGGGCAAAAAAGCATCTTTGAAAAATTCACAGCAAAAGTCACAAAAATCAGTGAATTTTGCCATGATTTCCTAAAAAAAAGCAAGTGCGGTCTCCGTGCTTGCTTTTCATTTTGCCTCCGGGGGACCAGGTCCTGGGGACATTCCCAAAATAAAGGAGGAGGGCACACACGGTCCGTCTCCAAGGGCTTATTAAAGCTATGGGACCACCAGCTCCCTGGGGGTGAGTATTACACTATTGGGGGGCTGCGCAGACACCCCGGACCCCGGGAACCACCACCTCCCTGGGACAAGAAATCAAAAATGTATGGGGGGCCCAGTGGACCACCCAAGCCACTGGGACCACCACCTCCTTGGGGCTACAATATTGTAATATGTGGGGGCTGCACAAACCCCTCGTGCCCTGAGGACCACCACCTCCCCTGGGGCAAGAAAGAGAAAATGAATAGGGGGTCCGCAGACCCCCTCAGGCTAGGGGGGCACCTAGCCTGAGCTGGAGCTACAATAGCAAACAATGAGAGGTCTGCAAAGACCCCCCGGCACCGGAGACCACCGTCCAGGGCCGGCTTTTGCTTCCTCCTGAGGTGCACATCCTCAGGAGGTAGGTGTTTGCTTTTGCTTGGGGGGAGTTGACAGTCCCCACCAAGAAAAAGCAAACATACCTCCGCTCCCAGCAAGGGAGAGCGATAACAATGCTCTGCTTGCTGGTAGCGGAGTTTTGATTTCTTTCCTGGCCCACTGCCATGTGGGCAGGGAAATAGAAGAAAAGATTACTCCCACAGACAGGGAGCTGCATTTTCAGCAGGAGGCGGGAGCCGGCTAGGGCCGCGGGGGCCTTAAGGCTCCCCTTGCGATCCTGTTACATTCTCTATCTTTCTCTATTCCATCCCATAATGGAATGGAAGAGAGAGAGAGAGAGAAAGATTGGTATTGCAATGGTCTCTCCATAAAATAACTTGAAAGCATCACACTAGCAAGATGTTTGGTATGAATGTTATAGTTACATTTTGATGCACAGCAGAAAAGATTCTCTTCAGGCCTACTGGTAAAGCTCTTTGGCTGTCATTTGGAAAGTTGAAAGTTCAACTCCTGGTATCTCATGGCGGTGTGTCTGTTTATTTACTCATGCTTTGAATGTTAAACATTGCTAGTGATGGAACATTTACGTCTTTTTCCCATCAATAATCTTTGAACGTCACAGATATGTCTGGGTAATGCACATCAAGACGTCACCTGCAGCCTAGTGGCTTCCATTGAGTCCCAAAAACAAAAGACATTAAACAAGGGAACAGGTGGGACAGGGTATGTATATCCTAACCCCCTGGGTGGGCCAGGTCCCAGGCGCATCTTCAAAATATAAAAGGGGGGTACATGGCACTACCCTTCTAAGGCTTATTGAAGCCCTGGCGGCCACCATGTCCCTGGGGCAAAATATACTACATATGTTGGAGGGGGGGGGGGCACATGGAATCCTGGTATCTCACAGCAGTATTTCTGTTCATTTACTAATGTTTTGAATGCTAAACATTGCTAGTGGTGGAACATCTATGTCTTTTTCCCATCAACAATCTTTGGTTTGAATGTCACAGATATGTCTGACCAATCTACAGTAGGAATTCACCTGGGGCCTAGTGGTTAAGGTCTCAGACTCTCACATTGAAGGTTGAGTGTTCCAGTCTCATTGTGTCAGTTATCATTTCCCACTTTAAATTCCTTTCAACTTCAAATATTTAAAGTACATACAGAAATGTGATTTAACTCATTTTACTTGTCAAATACATTTTTTTCAATTTGTCAGAGCCTTTCTCATTCTAAGTGGCACAGGATTGAATGGTTCTAGGGGGCTACTTTTTGATTTAAAAAAACATAGCTATTCACTGACAAAAACAAAGGTTATACGTAGGCTTGCATTTTAAATGTTTTAAACTATAGAAATGTAGCTTCTATAGTTACTGTTATTTCAAATAACTATAACTCATGCCCTAAGGTACAACTATAGCTTGTGTCTTGCCATGCACTGCTAATTACCCCACATATTACAGCACTCATAACATCTTTGATAACATAATTGATAATAGGAATGTAATATTTGCAGCAAACATTTTGAGGTAAAAACTGTGCATGGCGGGGTGTGAGTTGTAGATACCTTAGGGCCCAAGTTATAGTTACTTTGAATAACTCTAACAGTTGTATTTCTATGAATTTGCACATTTAAAATGTGAGCCTAACTATAATGTCCCAGTAACCTTTGTTTTTTAAAGTGAATATTGATATATATATTTATAAAGATATATATATATATATATATATATATTGCCTACTGGTGGATTTCACAATTGCAGATATTGCAGATATATTGACCATCCATGATCTATTGAAAGAGTGTTCCCAATTCCACCATGAAACACATAAAATCACTCAAGCCCCAGATGGAGAATTAAAAGTACAAAATGTGACAATAAGGGGTCTGGTGCTTGTGAACGTATGGACCAAAAAGCACATGCAACAACCTTTCAAAGGCTTACCCTGAATAGGATAGGTTTTACAACAGATGACCCAGGGGGGAGTGACTTAAACCCAAAGTCCAAACTTTGTCCACAGTAGCCCCAAGGCAATAAAATTGATGTATTTCAGGAACTGTTTATAGAGGATCTGAATGGCTTACGAAGAAAATTGTAAAATAATAAAAACAAAAATAATGTCCTACCAAAGGATTGGGGATATTGCTGCCTTGAACTCTACACTATTAATTAAGCCATCTGATAAGGTGGGTAATGTTGTTCTAATGGATTGGGATGTGTACCTTAAGGAGGCTCCAAGACAATTGAACAGTGTTACCCATTATCAGTGCCTTACACAAAATCCCATGAACCATATGGAGAAAGAATATCGTTTGAAGTTGAAAGCATGGTATGATTGTAATTTGTTAAGATGGGACGAGTACCAATATTTACGGGTTGAACATGCCAAAACTCCAACCATTTATTTCCTCCCAAAGATTCATAACAATGGGAAGGTGCTCTCCGGTAGACCAATAGTGAGCTTGAATGGGTCTCTGCTGCAGAATACTTTGGCATGTTTGTATTTATATCTCCAGCTTTATGTCCATAGATTGTCATCCTATTTGAAAGACTCAAACCATTTTTTACGAAAATTGGATAAGATCTCATGGAAGGATGATTATATTATGGTAACACTGGATGTGGTGTCCTTGTATACATCCATTTATCATAAGCATGGGGTTCAAACATGCAAGTATATCCTCAGAGATAGCCCCAAAGAGCATGTAGAGCACACACCAATGATGATCAGCATGCCAAGATATTGTCTAACTCATAATGTGTTCATTTTCAATAAAAGGTACTATTTGTAACAGTGGGGTACAGGGATGGGCACCTCCTTTGCCCCCACCTATACAAATTTGATCATGGGGTGGTGGGATAAGGAGGTGGCCTTGTCTGAGGACAATGACCACTACATGGGAAAGGTGACACTATTGACATGTTTTATAGATGATTTGCTCCTACTGTGGGAGGGAAAGGATACAGAGTTACTCAGCTTTATTGACAAATTAAATTGTAATAATTTCAACATTCCTTTCACAAGTGAGTATAGTAAGTCCCGAATATATGTCAGAACAACGCATGCTGGTACCACACATGCCTGAACAACGCGGTCGGAACAACATCCACGTTGTTACCACTAATGCTTTTACCACGAATGCCTTAACAACGATTTTTCCTTGTAAAGGCATTCCTAGTAAAGGCATACGTGGAATGGCTTGCATGGTTCCAGCAAGCAACCCCCTTGACCCCCATCCCTGTACCTAAAACTACCATGACCCCCCACCCTTAAAACCTAAAACTACCCTGGTCCCTCACCCCTGCCCCTAAAACCTAAACCATCCCAACCACCCACCCCTCCCTAAAACTGCCCCGACCCCCACCCCTGGCCCTAAAACCTAAAACTACCCTGAACCCCCACCCCTGCCCCTAAAACTACTCCGACCCCCTCCCTCGGCCCTAAAACTACCATGACCCTCCCACCCCTGCCCCTAAAATCTAAAACTACCCAATATCCCCATCACCCCCCTAAAACTACCGTAAACCTGCAACCCTCCAACCCCGCCCCTAAAACCTAAAACTACCTTGACCCCCCCACACCTGCCCCTAAAACCTAAACTACCCCAACCCCCACCCCTAAAACTACCCTGACCTCCTACCCCACCCGAAAACCTAAAACTACTGCGACCTCCCAACCCCACACCTAAAACCTAAAAGTACCCTGACCCCCACCCCTGCCCTTAAAAACTAAAATTATTCCGACCCCAACCCCTGCCCCTAAAACCTAAACTACCCCAACCCCTCACCCCAACTCCGAACACTACTGCAGCCCCCAACCCCACCCCTAAAACCGAAAAGTATCCCAACCCCCCACCCCGCCCCTAAAACCGAAAAGTACCCCCAACCCCACCCCAAAAACTACCCGACCCCCACTCCGCCCCTAAAATCTAAAACTACCCTGACCCTCACCACGCCCCTAGAACCTAAAGTTACCCCACCCCACCCTAAAAATGAAAATTTCCCCCACCCCGCCCCTAAAACTACCCCCAACCCTACCCTAGCCCCACTTACCTGACCGCGTCCTCTCCAATCCTGAGTCTGTTTTTCTCTGCCTTAACCACGCATGTTTGTTGTTAAGACATGTGTGGTTAAGGCAGAGGAAAACAAGGTCGTTGTTCAGGAAAATGTTGTTCCGCTTTCGTGGACAACGCACCTCATTGTTCTCGTGTCGTTGTTCAGGCTGCTTACTCGTAAGTCACATTGCAACTTCTTGTATGTTGAACTGAGTGTATTGGATGGGAGGTTGACAACTAGGATCCATAAAAAAACAACTGCCAGTAACTCTAGATTGCATGCTAATAGTGGACATCCAAGAGTACTAAAATGGAGTATTCCCTATACCCAGATGCTGAGGGCAAGGAGAACTTGCTCAACAGATGAGGAGTTTACAACAAAGTTAGTGGAATGATGGAAAGATTTCTGGCAAGGGGTTACCTATTAAGTGTTCTAGAGAATACAAGAAATAGGGTTTTTTGAAAAACAGAGAGATCAGATTTTGTACCAACAAGATCAGACATTGAAAAGGGGTGATGGCGATGTTAAAAGGTTATTCCTACAGCACATGAGGTGTATTCCGATATCCAGAGTCTATTACAAAGGAATTATTATGTGTTTAGTAAGGATAAGCATTTAAAGAGTATAACACATGTGGGCCCATGTATAGCCTCTAAGGGAACTAAGGGCCATATGTAGCAAACTTTTGCGAGTCGCAAATGGCCCGAATCGCAATTTGCGACCCCGCAAAATCAGAAATGGGATGCAAAAAATCCCATTTCCGAATCGCAAATTGCAACGCGAGCCATTACCGACTCGCAAAAATAGCGACCCCATTTTGCGACCCGTAAATAGGAAGTCGCAATTTGCGAGTCGCAAACCATATGAAATAGCCACTCGCAAATTGCGACTAGTCACAAAAAGCCCATTTTGCACTTCCAATTTACCACTAACTCAGACCAGGTGGTAACCAGAACCAAAGTATAAAATGGGACCCAGAAGGCACCTGGGTCACTCAAGATGGCAGAGATATATGTGATAGCAAGGAGGAGGAGAGCCCACGCCGCACAGCAGATGAGGAGGAGGAGCCAGAGACAGGAGAAGATATACAGAACCAGACAGACACTTTTCCAACAAACTGAGGCGGAGATATATGATAAATACAGACTCAGCAGTGTAGCAATATTAGAATTAATAGATCTACTCAATCCGCAGCTTCAACGCCAGACTGTGTGCGGCAGCGCCATCCCCACACATGTGCAAGTACTATGCTCACTGCACCTCTTGGCCTCGGGTAGATCAGGGGGTCATTGCAGTGGCAGGTGGGGTATCTCAAAGTGCACTCTCACGGTTCTTCAGAGCATTCCTAGATGCCATACTCACACACATGTCCAGATACATATACCTACCCAGGAATGAGGCAGAAATAAACAGCACCAAGTTGGAATTCTACAGGATTGCCAACTTCCCGCATGTAATAGGGTGTGTAGACGGGACACATATACAAATCTGCCCTCCTGCAAATCTGGAATATCTGTTCCGCAACCGGAAGTGTACCCACTCACTGAACATCCAGATGGTATGTGACGCCCATTATGTTGTAACGGACATGGTTGCCAAATTTCCAGGGAGTACACATGACTCCTACATTTTCAGGCACAGTGGGATACACCAATGCCTAGAACGTGGGGAGTGTGGAGACGGATACCTCCTAGGTATAGCTGAATACACCTTGCAGACATACACACATGTCAATGTGGAACCCATCTATGCCCAGCTAACATTGTTCATTTTGTGCCAAACAGGTGACAGTGCATATGCACTACGACCATGGATACTTACCCCGTACTTCACACCCAGCAATGAGACAGAGAGGCGATACAACAGTGCACATAGGAGGACCCGAAATATTATAGAGAGGACCTTTGGACTGTTGAAGGCAAGATTCCGATGCATCCACAGAAGTGGAGGTGCCCTCCAGTATGCCCCAATAACATCATTCAAGATCGTTGGCACATGCGCAATACTGCACAACATTACCACCAGACGTGGGCTACATCTCACCCCTGCAGACCCAGATTCGGAGGATGACGAGCAAGAGCTACCACATCGCCATCATGGGGATAGAATCATTGCAAATCAAGGCAGACAGAGACGCGGCCACATTGTAAACCAATACTTTGGAAGGTACGTGGTAACTGTCACCACACACACTAATGTCACACACAAAGAGCCCAGCTGTGAAGTGGAACAAACAAGAACTTTAATGATGTGAACCAATAAACTATTTACAAAAACTATTGATCAGGGGCTGTAAAAGTCCACCTGCTATGAGGAAACATTAACCTAATGTGCCTCAATTGTATGTCAGTGCGTAGCTCACACCCTACGCCTGGGACGCGCAGCATGGCTGGCTCCTGGCGCGTCTGCAGTTCCCTGCGGTGCACTTCCACTACGCAACACCCTGGTGTCTGTGGCAGATGCACTACTTATAGTAGAGCCCTCCTCACTGTCTTGCGGCGTGTCTGCCGCGCTCCTAGCCACCTGTCGTGCCTCCATCATGTCCACTGCGTGGCTTATGCGTCCCAGCCCACGAGCCACATCGCTGGCAAAGTGGCCCATGTCCACCTGTAGGCTGACTGTGCGGCGTGACAGCCCTGTGGTATTTACAGCCAGGCAAACAATGGAGGCAGCCATGCGGTCTAGCCGGTGGATTAGCTGCCAGTCACGGCGCCTTGCACCCTCTCTCTCCGTGACAAGTTCAGCCACTAGTTGTCTGATTGAGAGCGCAAGGTCACCTACATTGCTGTTCAGGTGTTGTAGCTCTGTGTGGACCTGTTGCAGCCCTATTGTTTGATTCCTTTCTGTACTCTTGCTTCACTCTTGCCCATGTCCGCTCTGCCCTTCTCCTCTGCCCGCCTGTACTCCTAGCCCCTGCTGGTTTTTCCCACTCTTTCGGTCTGTTCCCCCACCCCTCACTGTGTTCTGCCCCCCCTCAGGACCTGCTTAAGGGCGGTTGCTGCACCAAAAGCAAGCTCATCTGTGCCATTCCATGCCTGGATCTCGCCCCGTGCCAGGACGTTTGGACCTACTGCCCACCACGTTACACCCCCAATGAAATCAGACAGCTCAAACCAAAGACTCCAACCATGGACTGCAGCACCGCCTCATCCCCAACATCCAAAGGCCCCTTCTCCTGCCACATCTGCTGCTCCTCCTGCAATGTAGGACCTACAGCAACCTCCACACAACAGATCTCTAGCCTCACCACTCAACTCTGCTGTGCTCTTCTCAATGTCAGATGTCAGATCGTTCTGCAAACACTCTGTCGAGATTTGGGACACAGTCACTTCCTTCTCTCCCGAGGTGATGCTCATCACAGAAACCTGGATCACCCCAGCATCCACCCTGGACATAGTCACTGTAACCTCCAGGCTACAAGATGATCCACTGTGACCTCCCCAATAGACATAGCAGAGACAACTCCATCATCTACAAGGACTCTCTCATCTCCACAGCCACCGATGACAAGGCCACAGAGATCATGTAACACCTCAACTTCCAGCTCAAACCAGACGCCAACACAACCATAAGAGGAACCCTCACCTACAGGCCACCAGCCCCACATCCTACCTTCTGCAACACTATACCCGATTTCATCACCCCTCTGGTTGTCGAAACTGACCACTAGCGAAGTAACTTGGACAGACCTCAGCATTGTGCACTTCACCCTCAACATACCTCATGACACCTCAGCAAGAACTCCCACCCTTCCCCACCACACCTGGGGAAAAGTCACAGAAGACACCTAGATCACGGCTCTCAATAACATCAGACCCCCCCCCAAGCAAACATTCCCAAACACCCCCTACAAAAACTCTTTAACTGGCTTACAACCGCAGCTGGCACCATGGCCCTCTGAAAAGAACCTCCAGTAACAAACCCACCAAGCAAGCCACTTTGTTCATCCTGGAACTCCTCGCTCTCTAGCAATGATGCAGGACACTAGAGAGACACTGTGCCCCAACAAGACCCCTTGACTACTTCAAGACTGCCCTCGAAACATACCACTCCTGAATCAGAGACACCAAGAAACAAGCTCTCAACTCCCACCTCGAAGCCAGCTCCAACCGAACCAGAGAACTCTTCAACATCATGAGAGAATACTACTACCCCTCCGCCATGGCAAACACCATCCACCACTCCCACTCCCTCTGCCACAAGCTATCAGACTGCTTCCACCAGAAAATCATCTACAACAACTTCACGACTCTTCCCTCCAACCCCACTCCCCACGCACCCAAACCCACACCCCACATCCCAGGTCTCCAAATGGAAGCAGCTACCCATGAAGACACCATCACCATCATGACCTCCATCCACTCCGGATCTCCAGCGGACCCCTACCCACACCACCTCTACAACATGGGCGAAGAAGAAATAGCATCTGCACTCACGGATAGCCTCAACACCTCCATCACCACAGCCACCTTTCGAAACCTCTGGAAACATGCCAAGGTCAAACCACTACAAAAGAAACCCTCTGCTCACCCTGGCGAACTCAAGAATTACTGTCCAATCTCGCTCTGCCTGTTTCCCTCAATCCGGCTACTAGCCCAACCACAGCACAGAGACATCCCTGTTCGCAGCTACTGATGACATCAGGAGCATCCTTGACATCGGTGGCACAGTGGCCCTCATCCTCCTAGACCTTTCGGCAGCATTCAACACCGTCTCCCATCACACCAAGATCCTCAGACTTCATGACATCAGCATCCAAGACAGGGCACTCAACTGGAACACCTCCTTCCTCACTGGCAGAACACAGAGAATCCTCCTCCCTCCCTTCATCTCCACCTCCAGAGATATCATCTGCGGCATCCCCCAGGGCTCCTCTGTCACCCCACCCTCTTCAGCATCTACACGACTAGCAGACTTGACTCGCACCAACGGTCTTAACATCATCTTCTACACCAATGACACCCAGCTCATCCTGTCCTTTGCAGATGACGCCACCTCCACCCAAACCAAATTCCAGTACACTATGACTGACATCGCCGCCTGGATGAAATCCAACTGCCTCAAGCTAAGCTCTGACAATACAGAGGTCCTCATCTTTGGACACAAGCCATTCTCCTGGGACAACACATGGTGGCTCACTGCCCTTTGCCCTTCTCCCACACCCAAAGACCACACTCACGCAACCTCAGGATCATTCTGGACGCCCACCTCACCATGGAGAAACAAATTAGCACCATCTCCTCAGCCTGCTTCATCACCCTCTGCATGCTCCGCAAGATCTTCCGATGGATACCCCTCTCCATCAAAATGAAGGTCACCCAGGCCCTCATCACCAGCTACCTCGACTACGGCAATGCTCTCTACATCAGAACCCCCGAACAACTCCTAGGACTTCTTCAGATCATCCAGAACTCCACAGCCAAGCTTGTTCTCGAGCTCCTGAGAAGGGCCAGCATCACACCCCACCTCAGGTCCCTCCACTGGCTCTCCATACATCAAAGATGCCTCTTCAAACTCCTCACTCACACTTACAGCACCCTCAACAACACTGGACCTGCTTACATCAACCACTTCCTCAAGTTCCACAACCCACCAGAGAACTCCACTCAGCCTCCCTCACCTTGTCCCACATCCCCTGCATCCCAGCAAATGCCTCAGAGGATGCTTCTACTACCACCTCACTGCCAAAGCCTGGAACGTCCCCCCCCATCTCCATGCTACCCCCTCCCTGAAGGACTTCAGGTAGCAAATCAAGACCTGGCTCTTCGACCATCACTGCAGCCGGAAGGGCCTGTCCCACAGCACCAAACCAGCACCTGGAAATCCCTGGGGTGACGAGCTTGGGCTCTGTAAGAACTTCCTGATTGATTGAAAACCACTGCCAACTGCTTTGCAATGATTTTGATTCACTATTTATTTCACCTCATTTAATGTATGTAATTGTGATGTCATTATTTTAGTATGATGAATCTCGTTACAATTATTGGTCTTACATGTAAGACATCATTGCAATATAGACTTTTCTAAATATAAATGCTCCATCAACCATGTTCCACATTGTACTAAAGATATGCACTTTGATAACATTCTAAAATTGGACATCTGATCAGTACTATTAGTGACTTGAGCAATAATGGTGGTGTGAATAACTATGGGCCAGATGTAGCAAACAAAAAATTTGCGACTCGGATTTTGCGAGTTGGTGCGACTCGCAAAATGCGAGTCGCAAATTGGAATGCAGGCAAAAAAAAAGGGCCGAAATTGCGACTCGCACCCGGACTCGCAACGCAGTGTGCGAGTCCGCCGATTGCGAGGTCGCTTTTTGCGAGTGTGCAAAAAACGAACTCGCAATTAGCGAGTGGATGTCGCAAATTGCGATTAGCTTGTTAATTGATTACAGGTGCAGCAGAACACTCCAGAAACCACTCCAGAACACTCTGGAAACACTTCCTGGCACATGATGATGACATCACAGCCAGGAAGTTTACTAATACACCTGGGAGGAGGGAGGACCACACCCTTTTAAAACTGCTGAACTACACACAGGACAAACAGCAGCTGCCATGGAAGGAACACCAAGGAAGAGGAAGCAGAAATTCTCAGAGAGGGAGCTGGAGGTGCTGACAGACGAATGCTGTCAGCACTATGATGACTTGTTTGGAAAATCAGCCCTCAATGTTCCTGAAGCCACCAAGAAACAGCTGTGGCAGGACATACAGGACAAGATAAATTCCCTGGGGGTGAGCCACAGGAGCATAGATGACATCAAGAAAAGGTGGTATGACCTCCGCTCCCGGACCAAGGAGAGGGTGGCTGAAAGGCTCCAGGAGATGAGAGGCACAGGAGGGGGACCATCGTCTGTGCCACCACCCACACCCCTGGAAGAAAGGGTGGAGGAAACCTTGGAGCAGGAGGCAGTTTCTGGATTTGGGGACCTGGACACCTCAGAGCCCAGCACATCAACCGGTGAGTACCATGTGACATGCCTGTACCCCTATCAATGCCGTACCCCCACCCACTGTGCACACAGGGGCATGCACAACCAAGATAGCTCCATTTCAGGGTAGCAAACGCCAGAATGATGCATTATGGGAAATGTAGTCAAGTAGGCAGTTCATAGGCAAATGTTTATTAGGAAGTGTGTAACAGATAGTAGACACTGACAGTCTGTTCCCCATGTCCCACAGGTCTCCAACAAGACACCACCACTACTCCAATCAGCCAGCCCCATGAGGACACCTCAGGACCCGCCAGCACCCCCAGCTGCACGGTCAACAGCATCCCTGCAGTAGCCACACCTGCTGCAACAGTATCCCAAGAGGCTGCCCCAGCAACAGGCAGGGATGAGACAGGTGAAATCACAGGACAGCCACCGCTGCGCAGGCGTCGCAGGTCCAGGACATCAGGGCTGCAGTCTGCATCCGTGCAACTACCTCCCAGCACCAGTGAGGCACATCTGCTGCATGGTCAGCGCCTACAAAATCGAATTTTAGGGAGGATTAGTGGTGTGCTGCACCTCTTCGTGCGCAATAACCATGCCAGCATGCAGCACCTGAACTCAAGGATGGACATGATCTGCACTAACACTGGGGACCTTGCCCTTGCCATGAGGGAACTGGCGGGAGGACTGCTGGCCCAGGCCGAGGGTGGGCGGCGCAGGGACTGTCAGATCCTGCACAGACTGGACAGGATGGCCACATCCATCGGCAGGCTCGCCATGAACACCACAGGCCTGTCGAGGAGGACAGTTGGGCTGCAGGTGGAAATGGGCCATTTCGCTGGCGATGTGGCTAGGGGCCTGGGACGTCTGACCCACATCATTGACTTGATGGAGACACGGAATATGTCTAGGGGCACAGGGGAAACACCCCAGGACAGTGAGGAGGGTTCGACAGTGAGCAGTGTCTCTGTCACTGACAGCAGGGTGCTCAGGAGTAGCAGGCAGAGCACCACGGAAGCACCAGGGACCAGCCAGGCTGGCAGGAGGGGCAGAAGGTCATAGAGATCACCCTGGACCATTAGAAGTGGCACATGACGTCAATGTGCCACATGCCTGGTGTGCATTTTCATGCCCATGGACATTCATTACTTGTAAATAGTTTAATTTCTGCACTAATAAAATATTATTTTTGTTCCACTTAACAAATTGAGTTTTTGGTCAATAGGTGAGTATGGTTGGAGTTGACACGTACCTTCCAAAGTTTTGTGTTGCGATGTGTTCCCGTCTCAGTCTGCCTTGATTAGCTATACTCCTATCCCCATGATGGCGATGTGGTTGTTCTTGCTCTTCATCATCAGGATCTGGGTCTGCAGGGGTGAGAGGTAGCCCACGTTGGGTGGCTATGTTGTGGAGGATGGCGCATGCAACCACAATTTTGAATGCTGTAATGGGGGTATACTGGAGGGCACCTCCACTGCGGTGGAGGCATCTGAATCTTGCTTTCAGGAGTCCGAAGGTGCGCTCGATAAGGTTCCTGGTCCTCTTATGTGCATTGGTGTATCGCCTCTCACATTCATTGCTGGGTGTTAAAAACGGAGTCATGATCCATGGCCTTAGAGCATATGCACTGTCACCTGTTGGGCACAAAAAGTACACTGTTAGGAAGTCCTGATTGTTGTGCACAGTGACCTGTGTGTATGTCTGCAAGGTGTCTGTAGCTCTACCTAGGAGGTATCCGTCTCCAAATTCCCCACGTTCCAGGCGTTGATGTATCCCACTATGCATAAACATGTATGAGTCATGGGTACTGCCTGGAAACTTAGCTACAATGTCCGTGATGACATAATGGGCATCACAAACAACCTGAATATTCAGTGAGTGGGTACACTTTCTGTTGCGGAAAAGATGTTCCAGATTTGCAGGGGGGCATATTTGAATGTGTGTCCCATCTACACACCCTATGACATGGGGAAAGTGGGCAATGCGGTAAAAGTCCAGCTTGGTGCTGTTAATTTCTGCCTCATTCCTGGGTAGGTATATGAAGTGAGACCTGTGTGTGAGTATGGCATCTAGGAATGCCCTGAGGAACCTTGACACTGAACTTTGGGATACCCCACCTGCCACAGCAATGACCCCCTGATAGCTTCCTGAGGCCAAGAGGTGCAGTGAGCATAGCACTTGCACATGCGTAGGGATGACGCAGCCACACAGAGTCTGGTGTTCTAGCTGTGGTTTCAGTAAATCAATTAATTCTAGTATGGCTGCGCTGCTAAGGCGGTATTTATCGTATATCTCATTCTCAGTTTGCTGAAAAAGAGTCTGCCTTGTTCTATATATCTTCTCCTATCTGTGGCCCCTCCTCCTCCTCTGCTGGGCTGCGTGGACTCTCCTTCTCACTGCTATCAGGTATATCTCCGCCATGTTGAGTAACCCAGATGCCTTCTGGGTCTCCTTTTATACTTTGGTTATGGTTACCACCTGCTCTGAGTTAGTGGTAAATTGCAAGTGCAAAATGGGCTTTTTGCGACTAGTCGCAATTTGCGAGTTGCAATTGCATAAGGTTTGCGACTCGCAAATTGCGACTTGCAATTTGCGGGTTGCAAAATGGGGTTGCAACTGATGCGACTCGCAAACGGGTCCCATCGCTTTTTGCAAGTCGGAAATGGGGTTTTTGCATCCCATTTCCGATTTTGCACTGTCGCAAATAGCGAATCGGCCCATTTGCGACTCGCAAAACTTTGCTACATCTGGCCCTATATATTTTATTATTTTTCTTGAGCATGGATTCACTTTGAATTTTATGTCAGAGGGTAGTGAATCTGGAAAGTCTGTCTTTGCTATTTAATAAGTTGGTTGGATTAATCTTTAGTAATTAAAGTTGCTTCATGTTAAAAAAACTAAGAAATTCACTGAAAAAAACCAAAGGTTACAGGGACCTTATAGTTAGGAGATAGAAGTATAAAAAACATAGAAATTCATTTACAAAAACAAAGGCTACAGGGACGTTATAGTTAGGCTCACATTTTAGACGTACAAACCATAGAAATTCAGCTGTTATAGTTAGAGTTTTTTTAAGTAACTATAACTTGTTCCCTAAGGTAACAATAACTGGTTCCCTCACCATGCACTGCTAATTGGCCCACATATTACAGCACTCACGACATCTTTGATAACATAGTTAATAATATCAATGTAATATTTGCAGTAAACATTTTTAGGAAAAAACTGTGCATGGCGAGGGCACGAGTTATAGTTACCTTAGTACACGAGATATAGGCCCTCATTACAACCCTGGCGGTCAAAGACCGCCAGGGCTGTTTTGACGGAAGCACCGACAACAGGCTGGTGGTGCTTCACACGCTGCGGTCGCACCGCCGGGATCGGCAGATTCCTGCCACATTGGTCCCGGCGGTTTCCCGCCACATTGGTCCCGGCAGTGGTAATCCACCAGGGCAGCGCTGCTTGCAGCGCTGCCCAGGAGAATTACGAGTCCCCCTCCCGCCAGCCTTTTCATGGCGGTATGAACCGCCATGAAAAGGCTGGCGGAAAGGGGAGTCGCGGGGCCCCCTGCCACGGTCCCATGGAGCTTTTCACTGTCTGCATAGCAGACAGTGAAAAGCGCTACGGGTGCAACTGCACCCGTCGCACTGCCGCAACACCGCTGGCTCCATTTGGAGCCAGCTCCCGTGTTGCGGCCGAGATCCCCGCTGGGCGGGCGGGGATCTCCAAATAGACACTGCGGGAGTGCGCCCGCATTGGTGGCCGCATGGCGGTTTCAACTTGGCGGGCGGCGCTTGCAGCCCGCCAAAGTTGAAATGAGGGCCATAGTTTCTTCAGATAACTATAACTATAACTGCTGAATTTTAATGGTTTTGTGTGCGTAAAATATAAACCTAACTATAACATCCCTGTAACTGTTTGTTTTTACAGTGAATTACCACATTTTTTCAACATTAAGTGATATTTAATTTGCTTACATTAATCCAGCCCCCGCTGCGAAGGGCCTTTGGCCATTCATGCTGGCTAGTTGGCTGCAGGACCTAGCCTGTGGCCTGGCTCTGTGGCCAATCTCCTGCAAGCAGATAACCCTTCACTGTGCATGGCTTCCCACCCTGGGGACCCCATCCCCTGGGACCCGGCCAGTCAATGGTGGGTGCCCTGGCCTCATCCATGACACCCAGTGTCCGGTTGTTAGGGGCCATAGGGGGAGCCCAAATGCCTCCATGGTCCCAGCCAGCTATCCGTCTCCAGAAGGAGCTGGCATTGCTCCCGTATGGAGAGCACAGCAAAAATGCTGCTCTGTGTGTGTAGGAGCAATATTTTCATCTGTTTCCCTGCCTGCTTCACAGTGGGCAGGGAAACAGATGAAAAGTGCTCTCACAGCGGGTGGAACATTTTCAATTTTTGACTTACTGTTTGCTCTCTGTTATGAGGAGCTTTACAATTGCTCCCGCCAGGAAAGAGCAAACAGAAGATTTCCTGCCCACACCAATGGCCTGGTGTCATGCACTCACTTGGTTCTGACTGCAGAGATGATGCTGGACCTCGTATCCCCCCAGAGGGCAGCTGATGATCAAGGAACAAAAATACACTTTAATCATACACTGCTCCTGAGGGGACGGGGGTTTGCAATAGCACAAGAAAAAGATAGATTTGCGTCACTGGGTCTGCTCTGCTTCCTTGCAACACTGCACTTGAGGGTATGTCCTCCCTGTACCTTTTAGTGTGGATGCGGGTGTGGTGCGCTAGAAACAACGAGAAGAGTTCTTTACTAGCAGTTCTCAGCATATGATGTTTAAACTGTTATTTACAACAATATCATTTACAGGCTTCATCACAAATAAAGCTTGAGAGCAGGTACAATTCAAAGGGATACCAGAGTTTTCTGGCACTCTGAAGAATGGCTAAAACGAAATTATAGATTGTGCACTCAAAGCCTTTCTGTATTGCTAATGCAAAACTTGTCAAGAAATACAAACATGAAGATGTTTAGTTCTAAGTCAAATAAAGTTTGTAGCACCAACTAGGTAAAATGCCGAGAGTGCTAGGACTTTCAAAAGGTAGAAAAACATGATGTCCAATTTAAAAGAATTGTTTTTTCTCCTTGAAAAAAACTCAGCCTCAGACAATTCTCAAAACTTAACTAAGGATTAGTGCACACTAGCCTGAGGATCAAGTACTTAGCATAGTCATTGATTCTTCAACTAGAATCCAGAGGAAGGCTGAAGGCTGAGGAGCAGGAAGCCCAAGAGGAGGTGGAATCGTAGCTCTGGATGTAAGGACACTGGAGACGTCAACTGAGTCAGGATCACAGGACCAACAGGAAGGCTTGGAAGACTAGAGCCCTGAAGGTTCTCAGTGACTCAGAAGGTGAGTGCAGGGAAGATGCCTGTGCAGGACTGCAACAAGGCCATGCCCTGCCTCAGGTTTAGACATGGTATTTATACCCGATGGGCACGTGGCTCACATGGATGGCTGGAAAGTTCAGATGGAAACCTAGAAGGAAGAGTGTGTTAACAGATGTGACCTTTGCTGATGGCAGGTGCAAGTGACGGTTGGAATCAATTAATCAAAACATCCGGAACCAAAGACCATTAGCCGTTAGAGTCAATAGGTCACAACAATTGGCACCTATAACCAAGGCAGGTTGTAAAATAAGCCTACATGGTGACATGCAATAAGTAATAACAGATCAAGCTAATTAACTAGGAAGCACGTGATACTCTTACAAGTATGCAACCAGGGAGAGCAACGGAACAGGAGGCTCAAGGGGGTGAAGAGCTCTGGTAAGGGAACAATGGTTTGCAGGGGGCAGGCGGGTGCCACACGGGAAAACAACATGAGTCCTGTGCGCAAAACGCACAGTACAGAGGGCACAAAGAGGTGTTGTGACTCCCCAGGATGGGCACTGCGGGACATAGCTGGAGCCACCCTTGGGGGGGCGGTGTACCCAGGGCCAATAATGGCTCCATGAAGTGCGCCATGCGACCCTCCGCACCATAACAAGCATGCCCGGGTCCTTGGGGTTGAGTTCCTTGCGGCCGACAAACAGCCGGGATGGCCTCCTCCCCCGTTTTTTATTGGCCAGGCCCCAGGGGATGGCTGTCCTTGGGGCCGAAATCAGCCTGGGAGGTGGGCCCCGTGGCCCCATCCCACTTTTATTTATTGGTTGGGCCCCAGAGGTGGCGAGTCCTGGGGCTGAAATCAGCCCCTGAGGCAGGCCACATGCTACCCTCCCTTTCAATTCTACAGCCCGCCCCAGGGGTGGCTGTCTTTGGGACTGAAATAAGCCCTGGAGTGGGGCAGCACTGCCGCTTCCTCTTCTAATTATTGGCCATGCCCCATGGGGTGGCGGTCATCGGGAACCAAAAGTGGCCCGGGGAGGGTGGCCGTCTCCACCCCTATATACATATATGTCTGTTGCAGTGATAGTATCAAAGATGCCATACAAGATCTCATCAATGATATAATATGTGGAGTAATTAGCTGTGCACGGCAAAGGCACGAGTTATAGTTACCTTAGGGTGCAAGTTATAGAGACTTAAAAGAACTATAACTATAACTGCTGAATGTCTATGGTTTTGTACGAGTAAATTCATAACCTAACTATAACATCCCTGTAACCTTTGGTTGTTTCAGTGAATTTCTATGTTTTTTAACATAAAGCAATTTTGATTACTATATGTTATTCCAACCCCGCAGCGCACGGCCTTTGCCCGTGCATGGCGGGAGTTTGTCACAAGGCCTGGCATGCAACCAGGCCTTGCAGTAAAGCCCCTATAACCACCCAACCCCACACCTCCTTTGGTTGTGGGCCTGAGTGTCTCTATCAAGGGATCTGTGAGTGGGTGGGTGAGTATTTGAGTGGGTCTGAAAGTGAGTGTGTGCATCTGAGTGGGTGTGAGATGGCTGAGTGGGTGTGTGACTGGACGCGTGTATGTCTTAGTGCATGTATGAGTGGATGAATTAGTATGAATGAGACTGTGCTTTTTCTTTCAAATTTTTCCATATTTGTGAATAATTCATGAAAATTTGTGAATTATTGTGAATATCACTTGTGGTGACGCAAAATTATTTTAAACACACCTTTTTGCACCTAAAACACTCCTATATCACACCCCTCTGGTCAGGGAACCTTCACCTTGACCCCTTATGCCACTTTCAATTGGATTTTCACCCCAGGGGACCGTGTCCTGTACAATAAAATGGCGGACGCAACTTTCCAGTCAGGTTGTGGTCAGCCAATTGCAACGCTTCTTCTCGCATCCGTATTCACAAAGAAATCACAAATATCACTACTTATTCGCGGCCAGAGATGTATAAATTTATTTGCCCTTCAATATCTCAAAAACTACTGAACAGATTCACACCAAATAAGTGAAAGCATAATCTGCATACTGACAGCTCGCTTTCTGCCTAATTTGGTGTAATTCCATCCAGTTCGGCCTGTGGTCGTGTCTAAAGAATCCTATGGAAATTAACATGTGAAACTCAACCTTATTCGTGGCCCCTTATTTTGGCCCCGGCTTCACAGATCACTCCAATACTTTCCATGAGCAACATGAATCACTGCAACACTTTTTTGGGAAAGTTTTGTGAAGATTCATCAAACCGTGTAAAAGATATAGGCAAGTAAAAAAACGCTTCTCCCATGGAAACATGGTAGTAACTATAACTACCTAATGGGGACTGCCACTAGGTAATGTATTCATATATGTATATATATATATATATATTGCTAACAAAATAAAAAACAGAACTTGCATGTCATTTATAGATATGTGTATTGTTTGCTGTGAAATATGTGTCCTTGCGGTATTTTTAAATTAATTATAGATCTCAGTTTTTCGAAGACAAGTACTTCAACCACCTCAAATTATCCTAAGCGAGGGAGAGCCTAAAAAAATAAAGACCTAACAGACAGACCATATAGGATTTGGCACATCAGCTGTCCCTGGAACTGTTGCCTATGAATAAAAATCCCCCAGCTATAACACCACTTGTAAAGCACAGGTTCCTTCCAATTCAACGTTGGAGGCTGCAATTGAATGTCCCAAGCCACATTCTCTTGTGTGCTATAACAGTAGTGCTATGGCTCCACCCCCTCGACATAGAACTGCAACAGGAACAGTTTCAATCACTGTGCAGATTGTCTGCTTTCCTGATCTGTAGATTGCCAGTATATATGCCAGATTTCCTGGATTCAGGCATTCGTTCCTTTTTTGCATTGCAGTAGCAGCACACAGCAGCAGATGGCACAATTTGCAAATAGTGACACTGTCAATACAATGGAGGATCAGGAACTGAAGTATGTTTCACGCCGGGCCTTGGAGGACTAACACCTGCAGCGGGTGTCCCACTCCTGTACATCTACTCATACCTCTTATTTATAGACACTGTGCAAGACTTGACAACCTTTGTAGCAGTGCTATTGCTGCTTTGCTTTGTTCTTCGAGGGATCCACAACAGACTGCTATGGCCAGATCATGCCTGTCACTCTCTTTTTTCCTCCCCATGCCCTACTCACTGCTACAGTCTGCCGGATGCTCATGTCACCAACTCAGGAACATTAGGTCTGCTTGACAATCTGACCTGCAACACCTCATTAGGTTCTCCACGGCACTCTTCAGAGGGGCTCTCATTACCACATGTGTTGGTGTGAAACACATGGGGATCAGCTGTGACTATTAACTCAAGTACAGGTAGCTCACCACTGGAAATCCACATCTAAACACACAGGGGGTTCCTACAGTTTACCCCTCACATCCAAGACAGTCATTTCACACCACAATTTACATAGACTGGCTGCTTGCCTCAAGACCTGGGCCACACTGTACTCATGGGGAAACATAAGACAAATGTAGGGAGCTTGCTTCTGGTTGCAGTACCCCCCACTTTTTACCTGGTTGTTCGATGCAACTTTGACTGAAGTGCACTTGGTTCTTGCTAACGAAATCCCCAGAGTTATTGTTCCTTCCCTAAAAGAAGCTATCCGGTCATTTGTTATCCAAGCGACCAGACCCATCAACCACCTATAAGTCTCTAGTAAATGGTACTCCTGGTACCTAGGGCATGGGCACTCAGTAAGACACCTCAGAGCTGTAGCACAATTTGTGTCGCACTGATTGACACTGCACCAACCTCACACAGACTGCCACTGCAGGCTGCGTGACAAGGTGCTCCCAAAATTGAAAACGGGACATGGTACACGCTTGTGTGCCATGTCCCCTAAAACACAGCTTGTAATATTATTTGTAAGTCACCCCTACAGCAGGCCTTTAGCCCTAAGGCAGGGTGCATTATATTACAAGTGAGGGCATATATGCATGAGCCAATATGCCTCTATGTCTTTGTCGATTCTTAGACATAGTCAGTGTATGAGGAAGCCATTTTTAATACATGTGCTGGACACTGGACCCTACAAGTTCCCCAGCTACATGATTGCTTCTCTGAGCCTAGGGATGTTTGGTATCAAACATCTCATATTAATAAACCCTCAATTGTTCCAGCTATGGACTTATCAATACATGCACCCAAAGGGCACCTTAGAAGTAAAAAACCTACCAACTGCTGGCGAGCTCACTGACCAGTTATGGCCAGCCTGCCACCAAAAGACGGAAATCTGACCTCCCAGGGGAATAGGTCAGAAACAAAAGCCTGTGTGGGCGTGGGTGTTACTCACCACTCCCCACACAATGACCTGCATTTCAAGGCAGGAGCTTCAAAGAAGGTCACAGCCTTTGGTATGCCGATCTGGCCTTCCGTAGAGGAAGATGCCAACCCCCCTCCCTCGGGGCTGGGAAAATTAGCTATGCAAGAGGCATGTCACACTTCCCAACTGGGACACCCCTAGGGTAGCCAGCATAAAGTGGCCTTCACTTTAGAAATTCCGTCATCTTGCGTGTGGTGGAATTTAGCATCTCTGGTTTGGGTGATGCACACTTCCCACAGGTAGTGGTCATCTAGGGGGTGTAGTGACCACAAGGGTAAGTAGCACATTGGCTACTGCCCTTCACGCCCATTAATGCTCCCTAAATTTAGTATTTAGGGGATCCCTTCATTCTAGATGCACAGATCTTCACTGGACACAAAAGGAGAAGTTGATGAGATGCTTGCTGAACCCGAGAACCAAGGAGCATGACTGATTTGGCGCTAACCCTGCCAGCCTGCTCGCTGCACAGAACCCTCAACGAGCAATGGACCTGCCCTGCCGCTGCAGCCTCCAAGAAATTTGGAGAGCTTCTAGTACTCCACAGATCACCAGGAGGATCTCCCTTGGAGTATAGGAGCTGCTCCCTTGCATCTGCTGGCACCCCAGAAAAGTCTGAGAGGACTGGGACTACCAAACACCCGATGCCAGACATCACCACTGCACCCGAGCCACCTAGCCCATATTGAAGTGCGCCAATGGTGTCAGCATGGTCCCCAGGCCCTCCAGAAGAGAAGTCCACCCTGTGCTCACCCACTGTGGACTTCACCACAGCGTCTGCAGCTGTTTCTGCAGACACCCCTGCAACTGTGAGTGACGGGGAGGCAAAACCCTGTACGCTACCACACCTTTGCAAACTTCCACCCTGGACCCAGAAGAGGAGAACCAAGGGTGTCCCCACGTCGCCTCACCTCATGAGACCTGAGCCCACATGTTGGCTTGGTCAGCCTGGCCCCCCTGTAACCTAGAGGAACTCCAGTGCTGGATCTGATGCCAGAAGACACCCCTGGCAACTGCATCCAACAGGCTGAGGGAGGGTGAACTAATGGTGTACCCGCCTGCCTGAGGTCCTCAAGGGTAGAGCAACCCTGTGAGTTCCCCTGGACTGCCCTTCCAGTCCATCACTACAGCTACTTTGTAACCAGACTGATCCGCATAGACTTGACCTGGACACCCGAAACCGTACCACACCTCTGCACTAGATGCACCAGATCTCCCAGAGGTGACCTGTTGGTGTGGCCTTGGACCTTGCCCCAAAACCCCCTTAAATCCAGGAGATTGGTCTCATAAGTCATTGAACTCTACCTGGATTGTTGTCTTTGTTTTTCTCCATAGGATTGCATTGCAGCTAATGCAGTGTCAAGTTTTTAAAAATGTAAAAATTAATCACTCAAAAAGTACTCACCTCATTCCGGTGATCTTGGTATTAAAGTGTCCATAAAAGTATGCGTTATTTTTATAAATTGGTGTCGAATTTCTTTATTGAGCATGTCTTCACTTACTGCATGAGTGTGTGTCTTACATTCTTAACACTACCCTCTGATATGCCTGACTGCGCAACCACCCTACCCAAAAAAGAATTCATTTGGGATGTCATTTGTGACTCTGTGATACCACTGGGGATTGCTTGGACTCTTTGCACAGTGTACCTCATTTTGGTCCACTGTATAAAGAGCCAGCATCCTACAACGAAGAATACTGGCGCCCAGCAGAGCGTGGGACAGCAGTCACATCCTGTATGGCAACCGACTACCCATCAACATTACTACACCTCCACCTGGATAAAATACTTGCAGCCATAGCTGATACGAAGGATACTCTTCAGCAAGACATCATTGCAGTAACAGTAGGCTTAGGGCTTTTACAGGCTGATCATTATAAGATGACAGACCGTTCAAAGTAATGGAGATAGCAATAGATGAACTGCAACCTGAACACAAGGCATTGGCCAGCCAGGCTGATAAGGTGTGAGTCCTGGAACACCGGGTGGAAGAGGCAGCACAAATGAAGATGGCTCCCTTCTTGGAGGTAAAAAAAGGCTCTCAGGAAGGAGGGCTTACAGTACTCCTTGATATTCCTTGTCATGATAAGGAATGTGTTAGATGGAAACACACTTTTGTGTTGACCTGGGCACAGCCTGGGAATGGTTAGTGGCCTATAAAGTGGGAATTTCTTTACCAACATCCTGACGTACCCCAGAGGCCCCCATATATAGACCTAGAAAGCACCCAATGAAGGTTCTGAGGAGCCAATCGTTGAAGAAATTGTCCCCGTCACAAATGGACCAAGAATGTGCAGCTGTGCTTCAGGCTGTGGTGGAACTTGCAGGTCTACGGGAGTTGGGCTCAGAATCCAGCAACTCTTCAGATAGGAGATCGGTGGTTTGAGACTATGGAAATTCTGTGGTGGATGATTCTTCCCTTTCAGTTGTGACTCTGTAAGTGGCCTACTTGGTCTGAGTCACTGGGCTACGGCTGGGGAAGAGGCCTGATACTGATGGGCAAAAATGTGCTCTTTATGTTTTTCTAGCTGTGGTCCTCTTGGGGGGGTATAGTTGCTGGTGCATGATGTCTATGTGTGAAGAGAACTTTTTCTGTGGCCTGGATGTGGAGGTTCTGTTGATTGATAATGGGTGGAGACATACTCACATAGTCCATATGTTGGGGGCTGATACAGCAGTGCCTTCCCACCAAACAGAATGTCCTCCCTCTCCCAGATTGTTGCCTTCCAGATGCTTGTAGGTGAAATCCTACTAATAGTTTTTGTATTTTATATCTTTGGGCTGCTAGCCTTTGCTGGGCTGCTCTTGAGTTTGAGAGTTTACAGTTGGGGTTTTTTATGATGTATCTCGGTGTATACATTGCATGCTGAGGGGGTGAAGTTGTGATATGGAGAAGCTCTTGGGAGACCAGTGGGGTCCACACCCTTGACCACTCAAATGCAGGATAAATGACATACCTTAATCTTTTTGACCTGGAATATCTGAGGTATGGGTTTGACCTACAAGTGCCATAACATTCATAGATATCTATGGCGGCAGGTGGGGGGGTCCAAGTGGTTTTGTTACAAGAAACTCACCTTACCAAGAGTGAGATGGAAAACTTGAGGCACAGATGGTGTGGCCAGTTGTATGCCACCTACTATTCCACTTACAGAAGGAGGCACTGATTTGAATTGGAGCATGGTAACCCTTTGAGTTCATTTATTCCATCCATATTCCGTCAACGCCATTGCCTACTTCTGCTTCAACACCCTCCACATGCTCAGAAAGATCTACATATGGATACCCACCGAAACCAGAACAGTCACCCAAGCCCTCGTAAGCAGCAAGCTAGACTACGGCAAAGCCCTCTATGCAGGAACCACAGCCAAACTCCAGAAAAGCCTGGAACGCATCCAGAACGCCTCTGCAAGCCTCATCCTGGACATCCCCTGCCACTGCCACATCACAGACCACCTGAAAGACCTGAAAAACAAAAGAATCACCTTCAAACTCCTCTCCCACGCTCACAAAGCACTGCACAACACCGGACCAGAATACCTCAAGAGACGACTCTCCCTCTACGCCCCGACCCAGCATCTCCGCTCCTCCGACCTCACCCTCACAACCGTTCCACGCGTCCATAGAACTACAACTGGCAGTAGATCCCGCACCTCGCCGCCAAAACGTGGAACACTCTTCCCACCCACCTGTGCCAGACCAAAGACCTCCTTACCTTCAGGAAACTTCTCAAAACCTGGCTGTTTGGGCAGTAGCAGCACCTCCCCCCCTCCTTCTACCCCGTCCCCTCCTCAGTGCCTTGAGACCCTCATGGGTGAGTAGTGCGCTTTACAAATCCCTGATTGATTGATTGATTGATTGATCATTCACCATGGGGGCCGTTATGATTTCCTCATGTGTGGGTTATTAAATAGGGACATCACTTTAGGAAGTGTCTATGCCCCAAATCAAGTACAAGTGGCCTTCTTTTGCTTGCTGTCTGTCCCTCTGGCACTACTGATAACAGATGACCTTTTGGTAGGTGGAGATTTTGACTGGGTGGCCAATGTCTTACTGGACTGCTCCCCAACTCCATTATCTGGGGTGTTGGCACATAAGACAGCAGAGGGCTTTAGAGACTGGTTGGCTCAACGGGAACTCTCTGACCCATGGAGGACTCAACACGGAATGACACAGGATTATTCATACTACTCTTCTATCTACCAACTCCACACCTGACTGGGCAAATTTATTTGCTCAAATAAACTCAGCCAGTACGTGACAGACTCTGAATACTTGGGACACATCCTCTTAGATTATGTTAGCTGTTAGCCTGGCTCATCCACCCAGAGTACCACGGAGCCCCTATCACACAGATTCAAATGGTAGGTGGTGTAACACTTTACTTTCCCAAGGCCCTTAATGCCATGATCTGAGAAAATTGCGAGATGTTGCATGAGTGTCTGGAGGTTCAGGCTCTGGACGCACAGGCTGCCTTCTTACTGAGACTCCTGCTGAAAGAACTCCCTTGTGAGTCCAGAGAAACTCTGGGAAACCCAGTGACGGTGCAGGAGATTTGGTTTGCCATAAAGGAAATGGCATCAGGAAGACCCGAGGCCATGACAGTTTGCCCGCTGAGTTTTATTCCACCTTCGCAGTAACAGTGGCCCCAGAAATGGAGTCATTGTATGCTAAGTCTCTGAAATGTGGGACACTACCTGCATGTACATGTGATGCAGTCATAATCCTGCTCCCCAAGATGCAAACACAGGGGCTCCCACTACTAAATCCAACCCCGTCCATGCTCAACATGGATTTCTAATTTCTTAGGAAAGTCCTGGCCCTCTAGTTACTCCCCCACATGCCTGTATTGATCCACAAGGACAAGAAGGGTTGTATTCCCTCCCACAGCACCTCTCTTAACCAAGTCCTTTATCATCTGGAGGCACAGTCCCATCCGGGGCAGAACTAATATTAGTAGACCTAGGAAAGGCCTTTGATTCGGTCCGATGGGATTTTCTATTTGAGTTAATGCGTAGGATGGGTCTAGGGTAGCGCTGGATTAAATGGGTCAAACTGCTCTATTCTGCACCCACGGCGTGCATCAGAATGGTAATTACCATCTCCTCGCAATACAAGGTAGCTTTTAGAGGTACCAGGCAGTGTTTCCCCCGTCTCCCCTTATTTTCACTTTGGCCAATGAACCGTTGGAGAAACTGTTTCAACTTGAGGGAGCAGGCATCGGAATAGTAGTGGGGGGTCGGGAACATATCATTTCCCTATATTCTGATGATCTTCTACTCTACTTGACAGATGACCCAAAGGGGCGGAGGCCGCCTTACGACATTTGAGAGAATTCGGAACACTTTCTGGTATCCGGGTTAACAAGGCCAAGACCTGCCTATTTCGCATGACACCAGAAGTCCAGCAACCACAAGTTGTTCCACAAGAGCTTGCTTGGTCTCCCTCCTCCTTTAAATAGCTGGCCATTCAGATATTCTACTCACTGGAAGACCTCAGGGAGGGTAATCTGGGGAAAGCCTTTAGATCACTTAGGACCTGTGTCCCCTTCTGCTGGTCCCTTAAATTGCCCATTATGACCTGAGATTCAGTGTCCACGATGGTAGTGCTCCCTAGACTGCTATATTTTTTCACGAATCTCCTGTTATTGTACCCCTCTCTTGTTTCAGACAATTGGACTCTTTATTACGTGAACTGATAGGGAATGTAGGACGACAAAGTTCTTCACCCACTCCAGGCAAAGGGGGCATGAGGGCACCAGATTTCAAGTTGTACTCCCTTGCGGCACAGGTACAATAGGTCACCTGTTGGTTAAATAGGGCCAGACTAGAAGAAATAGGCATGGTGGGATTGGCTCACAATCAGAACATGCAGTTGGAAAGCTACTTTGCCCGGCAAATGCGACTCCCACACCTAGGGTGTTATTAAAGATAGCCTTACGTTTCTGGAGGCGCTGCATGCGAAGGAGGGTGGGGACTCCCCTTTATGCACTGCCTTTCCACTGGTGGGCATACCCCATGGTGATCCCTCTCATTTATTTCACAGTCGGACAGATGTCAGCATTGTCAGAGGTCAGCCTGATGACAGTTAGCAACTGTTTTCAGTTGGGAAGTCTGCTCCTAATAGAGGATTAGGTGGATGAATATGGCCTGCCTGCAGGTCAATTCCTAACCTATGAAGCACTGACATGGACTTCTGGGGATTTGTGAGCTACAGGATAGGATGAACAAATGACACACAAGGTCATACAGATGATAGTGTGGTGGTTCTATCGATCACTGAATAATAAGGTCTATAAGCCCCTGTCCATACCTAGGCCCTGGTGGGGAGAGTCTTTGGGATGAGAACTCTCAGACCCAGAGTGGAATAGAGTTTTAGCATATCCTAAGAAGGTCTCCAGAAGAATGTGCTTAAAATATACTCAATTCAACTATGTCCATATGACATATCTGACACCATATAGACAACAAGTTAGATATGGAGGTGACCCAAACTGCTGTCCCAGACATAAACTATAGGATGCAGATTCCTGCCATTTGACTCTGAGCTGCCTTCAGCTACAGCCATTCTGGAACGAAGTGATATGCTTGCTCAATGTCACCTTGAATCAATCTCTTCCATTGCAAGTTGGCTCACAGTTCCTGGCTTTAGTATAGGCAAGGAGAAGAATTGTGATGGCTTGAAAGTCATTGATGGGACCAGAGGCGAACAGTTGGATGTATTACGTCATTGTGTGGGCTAGGGCTGAAGAGAGAGCCTTGATTCACAAGGGTGCTAGGGGAATGAGGAGGCATCTGATCACAGGTATTTGGTTAGAGGTGCTGGAGGCTTGGGAACATCCAAAGAGGGTTACATAGGGGAGCCCAGACAGGGTTGAAGTGCTGGATGAGGGAGGTGACTGAGATTCAGCTGGGGACAAGAGGGGACAACTGGACGTGCCCTGGGCTGCCCTCCCCCCACTCTCTAGACAATAGCCTTCTTTACTAGTTACCTACTCCCTCCCCACTCAGTCACCTATCCCTTGCTTCCACAACTCAGAGTTAGGGGCTCTTCAATGCAACCCTTCCTCAACCCTCTAAATATTTAATACCTCTCCCTATTCTATACAGCATAAATGGACCCCGAGACAGTTATGTGTTCTTGTCTGCTATTTGTTCTTGGTTTTTCATATGTTGACATCTGTAAATCCCCTTTTTCTAATCACTGAGACTTAGGGCCTGATTTAGATCTTGGCAGAATTGGCCCTGCCGTCATTTTACCATCGGATAATCCGTCTGCCGACTAGGCGATCCACCCGCTTTATTTTGATGTTGGCGGGCCCATAGACAAAAGTCCATCGTCGAACCGCCATAATTTTACACCTGCGTTGACGGCACCATAAGCAAAAGCGGCTGGCGGCAGAACAACAGCAAGTTTTTCTGCTGGACCAATCATGATGTGCCTTCCCCCGACATACGTTTGGTGTCTAAATGTCCACAGCTGAGTTGGCGGATCGGGGGACCGTGTCCTGTACAATAAAATGGCGGACGCAACTTTCCAGTCAGGTTGTGGTCAGCCAATTGCAACGCTTCTTCTCGCATGCGTATTCACAAAGAAATCACAAATATCACTACTTATTCGTGGCCAGAGATGTATAAATTTATTTGCCCTTCAATATCTCAAAAACTACTGAACAGATTCACACCAACTAAGTGAAAGCATAATCTGCATACTGACAGCTCGCTTTCTGCCTAATTTGGTATAATTCCATCCAGTTCGGCCTGTGGTCGTGTCTAAAGAATCCTATGGAAATTAACATGTGAAACTAAACCTTTTTCGTGGCCCCTTATTTTAGCCCCAGCTTCACAGATCACTCCAATACTTTCCATGAGCAACATGAATCACTGCAACACTTTTTTGGGAAAGTTTTGTGAAGATTCATCAAACCGTGTAAAAGATATAGGCAAGTCAAAAAACGCTTCTCCCATGGAAACATGGTAGTAACTATAACTACCTAATGGGGACTGCCATTAGGTAATGTATTCATATATGTATATATATATATATATTGCTAACAAAATAAAAAACAGAACTTGCATGTCATTTATAGATATGTGTATTGTTTGCTGTGAAATATGTGTCCTTGCGGTATGTTTAAATTAATTATAGATCTCAGTTTTTTGAAGACAAGTACTTCAACCACCTCAAATTATCCTAAGCGAGGGAGAGCCTAAAAAAATAAAGACCTAACAGACAGACCATATAGGATTTGGCACATCATCTGTCCCCGGAACTGTTGCCTATGAATAAAAATCCCCCAGCTATAACACCACTTGTAAAGCACAGGTTCCTTCCAATTCAACGTTGGAGGCTGCAATTGAATGTCCCAAGCCACATTCTCTTGTGTGCTATAACAGTAGTGCTATGGCTCCACCCCCTCGAAATAGAACTGCAACAGGAACAGTTTCAATCACTGTGCAGATTGTCTGCTTTCCTGATCTGTAGATTGCCAGTATATATGCCAGATTTCCTGGATTCAGGCATTCGTTCCTTTTTTGAAATGCAGTAATAGCACACAGCAGCAGATGGCACAATTTGCAAATAGTGACACTGTCAATACAATGGAGGATCAGGAACTGAAGTATGTTTCACGCCGGGCCTTGGAGGACTAACACCTGCGGCGGGTGTCCCACTCCTGTACATCTACTCATACCTCTTATTTATAGACACTGTGCAAGACTTGACATCCTTTGTAGCAGTGCTATCGCTGCTTTGCTTTGTTCTTCGAGGGATCCACAACAGACTGCTATGGCCAGATCATGCCTGTCACTCTCTTTTTTCCTCCCTAAGCCCTACTCACTGCTACAGTCTGCCGGATGCTCATGTCACCAACTCAGGAACATTAGGTCTGCTTGACAATCTGACCTGCAACACCTCATTAGGTTCTCCACGGCACTCTTCAGAGGGGCTCTCATTATCACATGTGTTGGTGTGAAACACATGGGGATCAGCTGTGACTATTAACTCAAGTACAGGTAGCTCACCACTGGAAATCCACATCTAAACACACAGGGGGTTCCTACAGTTTACCCCTCACATCCAGGACTGTCATTTCACACCACAATTTACATAGACTGGCTGCTTGCCTCAAGACCTGGGCCACACTGTACTCATGGGGAAACATAAGACAAATGTAGGGAGCTTGCTTCTGGTTGCAGTACCCCCCACTTTTTACCTGGTTGTTAGATGCAACTTTGACTGAAGTGCACTTGGTTCTTGCTAACGAAATCCCCAGAGTTATTGTTCCTTCCCTAAAAGAAGCTATCCGGTCATTTGTTATCCAAGCGACCAGACCCATCAACCACCTATAAGTCTCTAGTAAATGGTACTCCTGGTACCTAGGGCATGGGCACTCAGTAAGACACCTCAGAGCTGCAGCACTATTTGTGTCGCACTGATTGACACTGCACCAACCTCACACAGACTGCCACTGCAGGCTGCGTGACAAGGTGCTCCCAAAATTGAAAACGGGACATGGTACACGCTTGTGTGCCATGTCCCCTAAAACACAGCTTGTAATATTATTTGTAAGTCACCCCTACAGCAGGCCTTCAGCCCTAAGGCAGGGTGCATTATATTACAAGTGAGGGCATATATGCATGAGCCAATATGCCTCTATGTCTTTGTCGATTCTTAGACATAGTCAGTGTATGAGGAAGCCATTTTTAATACATGTACTGGACACTACAAGTTCCCCAGCTACATGATTGCTTCTCTGAGCCTAGGGATGTTTGGTATCAAACATCTCATATTAATAAACCCTCACTTGTTCCAGCTATGGACTTATCAATACATGCACCCAAAGGGCACCTTAGAAGTAAAAAACCTACCAACTGCTGGCGAGCTCACTGACCAGTTATGGCCAGCCTGCCACCAAAAGACGGAAATCTGACCTCCCAGGGGAATAGGTCAGTGTTACTCACCACTCCCCACACAATGACCTGCATTTCAAGGCAGGAGCTTCAAAGAAGGTCACAGCCTTTGGTATGCCGATCTGGCCTTCCGTAGAGGAAGATGCCAACCCCCCTCCCTCAGGGCTGGGAAAATTAGCTATGCAAGAGGCATGTCACACTTCCCAACTGGGACACCCCTAGGGTAGCCAGCATAAAGTGGCCTTCACTTTAGAAATTCCGTCATCTTGCGTGTGGTGGAATTTAGCATCTCTGGTTTGGGTGATGCACACTTCCCACAGGAAGTGGTCATCTAGGGGGTGTAGTGACCACAAGGGTAAGTAGCACATTGGCTACTGCCCTTCACGCCCATTAATGCTCCCTAAATTTAGTATTTAGGGGATCCCTTCATTCTAGATGCACAGATCTTCACTTGACACAAAAGGAGAAGTTCACGAGATGCTTGCTGAACCCGAGAACCAAGATTTGGCGCTAACCCTGCCAGCCTGCTTGCTGCACAGAACCCTCAACGAGCAATGGACCTGCCCTGCCGCTGCAGCCTCCAAGAAATTTGGAGAGCTTCTAGTACTCCACAGATCACCAGGAGGATCTCCCTTGGAGTATAGGAGCTGCTCCCCTGCATCTGCTGGCACCCCAGAAAAGTCTGAGAGGACTGGGACTACCAAACACCCGATGCCAGACATCACCACTGCACCCGAGCCACCTAGCCCATATTGAAGTGCGCCAATGGTGTCAGCATGGTCCCCAGGCCCTCCAGAAGAGAAGTCCACCCTGTGCTCACCCACTGTGGACTTCACCACAGCGTCTGCAGCTGTTTCTGCAGACACCCCTGCAACTGTGAGTGACGGGGAGGCAAAACCCTGTACGCTACCACACCTTTGCAAACTTCCACCCTGGACCCAGAAGAGGAGAACCAACGGTGTCCCCACGTCGCCTCACCTCATGAGACCTGAGCCCACATGTTGGCTTGGTCAGCCTGGCCCCCCTGTAACCTAGAGGAACTCCAGTGCTGGATCTGATGCCAGAAGACACCCCTGGCAACTGCATCCAACAGGCTGAGGGAGGGTGAACTAATGGTGTACCCGCCTGCCTGAGGTCCTCAAGGGTAGAGCAACCCTGTGAGTTCCCCTGGACTGCCCTTCCAGTCCATCACTACAGCTACTTTGTAACCAGACTGATCCGCATAGACTTGAACGGGACACCCGAAGCCGTACCACACCTCTGCACTAGATGCACCAGATCTCCCAGAGGTGACCTGTTGGTGTGGCCTTGGACCTTGCCCCAAAACCCCCTTAAATCCAGGAGATTAGTCTCATAAGTCATTGAACTCTACCTGGATTGTTGTCTTTGTTTTTCTCCATAGGATTGCATTGCAGCTAATGCAGTGTCAAGTTTTTAAAAATGTAAAAATTAATCACTCAAAAAGTACTCACCTCATTCCGGTGATCTTGGTATTAAAGTGTCCATAAAAGTATGCGTTATTTTTATAAATTGGTGTCGAATTTCTTTATTGAGCATGTCTTCACTTACTGCATGAGTGTGTGTCTTACATTCTTAACACTACCCTCTGATATGCCTGACTGCGCAACAACCCTACCCAAAAAAGAATTCATTTGGGATGTCATTTGTGACTCTGTGATACCACTGGGGACTGCTTGGACTCTTTGCACAGTGTACCTCATTTTGGTCCACTGTATTAAGAGCCAGCATCCTACAACGAAGAATACTGGCGCCGAGCAGAGCGTGGGACAGCAGTCACATCCTGTATGGCAACCGACTACCCATCAACATTACTACACCTCCACCTGGATAAAATACTTGCTGCCATAGCTGATACGAAGGATACTCTTCAGCAAGACATCATTGCAGTAACAGTAGGCTTAGGGCTTTTACAGGCTGATCATTATAAGATGACAGACCGTTCAAAGTAATGGAGATAGCAATAGATGAACTGCAACCTGAACACAAGGCATTGGCCAGCCAGGCTGATAAGGTGTGAGTCCTGGAACACCGGGTGGAAGAGGCAGCACAAATGAAGATGGCTCCCTTCTTGGAGGTAAAAAAAGGCTCTCAGGAAGGAGGGCTTACAGTACTCCTTGATATTCCTCGTCATGATAAGGAATGTGTTAGATGGAAACACACTTTTGTGTTGACCTGGGCACAGCCTGGGAATGGTTAGTGGCCTATAAAGTGGGAATTTCTTTACCAACATCCTGACGTACCCCAGAGGCCCCCATATATAGACCTAGAAAGCACCCAATGAAGGTTCTGAGGAGCCAATCGTTGAAGAAATTGTCCCCGTCACAAATGGACCAAGAATGTGCAGCTGTGCTTCAGGCTGTGGTGGAACTTGCAGGTCTACGGGAGTTGGGCTCAGAATCCAGCAACTCTTCAGATAGGAGATCGGTGGTTTGAGACTATGGAAATTCTGTGGTGGATGATTCTTCCCTTTCAGTTGTGACTCTGTAAGTGGCCTACTTAGTCTGAGTCACTGGGCTACAGCTGGGGAAGAGGCCTGATACTGATGGGCAAAAATGTGCTCTTTATGTTTTTCTAGCTGTGGTCCTCTTGGGGGGGTATAGTTGCTGGTGCATGATGTCTATGTGCGACGAGAACTTTTTCTGTAGCCTGGATGTGGAGGTTCTGTTGATTAATAATGGGTGGAGACATACTCACAAAGTCCATATGTTGGGGGCTGATACAGCAGTGCCTTCCCACCAAACAGAATGTCCTCCCTCTCCCAGATTGTTGCCTTCCAGATGCTTGTAGGTGAAATCCTACTAATAGTTTTTGTATTTTATATCTTTGGGCTGCTAGCCTTTGCTGGGCTGCTCTTGAGTTTGAGAGTTTACAGTTGGGGTTTTTTATGATGTATCTCCGTGTATACATTGCATGCTGAGGGGGTGAAGTTGTGATATGGAGAAGCTCTTGGGAGACCAGTGGGGTCCACACCCTTGACCACTCAAATGCAGGATAAATGACATACCTTAATCTTTTTGACCTGGAATATCTGAGGTATGGGTTTGGCCTACAAGTGCCATAACATTCATAGATATCTATGGCGGCAGGTGGGGGGGTCCAAGTGGTTTTGTTACAAGAAACTCACCTTACCAAGAGTGAGATGGAAAACTTGAGGCACAGATGGTGTGGCCAGTTGTATGCCACCTACTATTCCACTTACAGAAGGAGGCACTGATTTGAATTGGAGCATGGTAACCATTTGAGTTCATTTATTCCATCCATATTCCGTCAACGCCATTGCCTACTTCTGCTTCAACACCCTCCACATGCTCAGAAAGATCTACATATGGATACCCACCGAAACCAGAAGAACAGTCACCCAAGCCCTCGTAAGCAGCAAGCTAGACTACGGCAATGCCCTCTATGCAGGAACCACAGCCAAACTCCAGAAAAGCCTGGAACGCATCCAGAACGCCTCTGCAAGCCTCATCCTTGACATCCCCTGCCACATCACAGACCACCTGAAAGACCTGAAAAACAAAAGAATCACCTTCAAACTCCTCTCCCACGCTCACAAAGCACTGCACAACACCGGACCAGAATACCTCAAGAGACGACTCTCCCGCTACGCCCCGACCCAGCATCTCCGCTCCGCCGACCTCACCCTCGCAACCGTTCCACGCGTCCATAGAACTACAACCGGCAGTAGATCCCGCACCTCGCCGCCAAAACGTGGAACACTCTTCCCACCCACCTGTGCCAGACCAAAGACCTCCTTACCTTCAGGAAACTTCTCAAAACCTGGCTGTTTGGGCAATAGCAGCACCCCCCCCCCCTCCTTCTACCCCAGCCCCTCCTCAGTGCCTTGAGACCCTCATGGGTGAGTAGTGCGCTTTACAAATCCCTGATTGATTGATCATTGACCATGGGGGCCGTTATGATTTCCTCATGTGTGGGTTATTAAATAGGGACATCACTTTAGGAAGTGTCTATGCCCCAAATCAAGTACAAGTGGCCTTCTTTTGCTTGCTGTCTGTCCCTCTGGCACTGCTGATAACAGATGACCTTTTGGTAGGTGGAGATTTTGACTGGGTGGCCAATGTCTTACTGGACTGCTCCCCAACTCCATTATCTGGGGTGTTGGCACATAAGACAGCAGAGGGCTTTAGAGACTGGTTGGCTCAACGGGAACTCTCTGACCCATGGAGGACTCAACACGAAATGACACAGGATTATTCATACTACTCTTCTATCTACCAACTCCACACCTGACTGGCCAAATTTATTTGCTCAAATAAACTCAGCCAGTACGTGACAGACTCTGAATACTTGGGGCACATCCTCTTAGATTATATTAGCTGTTAGCCTGGCTCATCCACCCAGAGTACCACGGAGCCCCTATCACACAGATTCAAATGGTAGGTGGTGTAACACTTTACTTTCCCAAGGCCCTTAATGCCATGTTCTGAGAAAATTGCGAGATGTTGCATGAGTGTCTGGAGGTTCAGGCTCTGGACGCACAGGCTGCCTTCTTACTGAGACTCCTGCTGAAAGAACTCCCTTGTGAGTCCAGAGAAACTCTGGGAAACCCAGTGACGGTGCAGAAGATTTGGTTTGCCATAAAGGAAATGGCATCAGGAAGACCCGAGGCCATGACAGTTTGCCCGCTGAGTTTTATTCCACCTTCGCAGTAACAGTGGCCCCAGAAATGGAGTCATTGTATGCTAAGTCTCTGAAATGTGGGACACTACCTGCATGTACATGTGATGCAGTCATAATCCTGCTCCCCAAGATGCAAATGCAGGGGCTCCCACTACGACATCCAACCCCGTCCATGCTCAACATGGATTTCTAAGTTCTTAGGAAAGTCCTGGCCCTCTAGTTACTCCCCCACATGCCTGTATTGATCCACAAGGACAAGAAGGGTTGTATTCCCTCCCACAGCACCTCTCTTAACCAAGTCCTTTATCATCTGGAGGCACAGTCCCATCCGGGGCAGAACTAATATTAGTAGACCTAGGAAAGGCCTTTGATTCGGTCCGATGGGATTTTCTATTTGAGTTAATGCGTAGGATGGGTCTAGGGTAGCGCTGGATTAAATGGGTCAAACTGCTCTATTCTGCACCCACGGCGTGCATCAGAATGGTAATTACCATCTCCTCGCAATACAAGGTAGCTTTTAGAGGTACCAGACAGTGTTGCCCCCGTCTCCCCTTATTTTCACTTTGGCCAATGAACCGTTGGAGAAACTGTTTCAACTTGAGGGAGCAGGCACCGGAATAGTAGTGGGGGGTCGGGAACATATAATTTCCCTATATTCTGATGACCCAAAGGGGCGGAGGCCGCCTTATGACATTTGAGAGAATTCGGAACACTTTCTGGTATCCGGGTTAACAAGGCCAAGACCTGCCTATTTCGCATGACACCAGAAGTCCAGCAACCACAAGTTGTTCCACAAGAGCTTGCTTGGTCTCCCTCCTCCTTTAAATAGCTGGCCATTCAGATATTCTACTCACTGGAAGACCTCAGGGAGGGTAATCTGGGGAAAGCCTTTAGATCACTTAGGACCTGTGTCCCCTTCTGCTGGTCCCTTAAATTGCCCATTATGACCTGGGATTCAGTGTCCACGATGGTAGTGCTCCATAGACTGCTATATTTTTTCACGAATCTCCTGTTATTGTACCCCTCTCTTGTTTCAGACAATTGGACTCTTTATTACGTGAACTGATAGGGAATGTAGGACGACAAAGTTCTTCACCCACTCTAGGCAAAGGGGGCATGAGGGCACCAGATTTCAAGTTGTACTCCCTTGCGGCACAGGTACAATAGGTCACCTGTTGGTTAAATAGGGCCAGACTAGAAGAAATAGGCACGGTGGGATTGGCTCACAATCAGAACATGCAGTTGGAAAGCTACTTTGCCCGGCAAATGCGACTCCCACACCTAGGGTGTTATTAGAGATAGCCTTACGTTTCTGGAGGCGCTGCATGAGAAGGACGGTGGGGACTCCCCTTTATGCACTGCCTTTCCACTGGTGGGCATACCCCATGGTGATCCCTCTCATTTATTTCACAGTCGGACAGATGTCAGCATTGTCAGAGGTCAGCCTGATGACAGTTAGCAACTGTTTTCAGTTGGGAAGTCTGCTCCTAATAGAGGATTAGGTGGATGAATATGGCCTGCCTGCAGGTCAATTCCTAACCTATGAAGCACTGACATGGACTTCTGGGGATTTGTGAGCTACAGGATAGGATGAACAAATGACACACAAGGTCATACAGATGATAGTGTGGTGGTTCTATCGATCACTGAATAATAAGGTCTATAAGCCCCTGCCCATACCTAGGCCCTGGTGGGGAGAGTCTTTGGGATGAGAACTCTCAGACCCAGAGTGGAATAGAGTTTTAGCATATCCTAAGAAGGTCTCCAGAAGAATGTGCTTAAAATATACTCAATTCAACTATGTCCATATGACATATCTGACACCATATAGACAACAAGTTAGATATGGAGGTGACCCAAACTGCTGTCCCAGACATAAACTATAGGATGCAGATTCCTGCCATTTGACTCTGAGCTGCCTTCAGCTACAGCCATTCTGGAACGAAGTGATATGCTTGCTCAATGTCACCTTGAATCAATCTCTTCCATGCAAAGTTGGCTCACAGTTCCTGGCTTTAGTATAGGCAAGGAGAAGAATTGTGATGGCTTGGAAGTCATTGATGGGACCAGAGGCGAACAGTTGGATGTATTACGTCATCGTGTGGGCTAGGGCTGAAGAGAGAGCCTTGATTCACAAGGGTGCTAGGGGAATGAGGAGGCATCTGATCACAGGTATTTGGTTAGAGGTGCTGGAGGCTTGGGAACATCCAAAGAGGGTTACATAGGGGAGCCCAGACAGGGTTGAAGTGCTGGATGAGGGAGATGACTGAGATTCAGCTGGGGACAAGAGGGGACAACTGGACGTGCCCTGGGCTGCCCTCCCCCCACTCTCTAGACAATAGCCTTCTTTACTAGTTACCTACTCCCTCCCCACTCAGTCACCTATCCCTTGCTTCCACAACTCAGAGTTAGGGGCTCTTCAATGCAACCCTTCCTCAACCCTCTAAATATTTAATACCTCTCCCTATTCTATACAGCATAAATGGACCACGAGACAGTTATGTGTTCTTGTCTGCTATTTGTTCTTGGTTTTTCATATGTTGACATCTGTAAATCCCCTTTTTCTAATCACTGAGACTTAGGGCCTGATTTAGATCTTGGCAGAATTGGCCCTGCCGTCATTTTACCATTGGATAATCCGTCTGCCGACTAGGCGATCCACCCGCTTTATTTTGATGTTGGCGGGCCCATAGACAAAAGTCCATCGCCGAACCGCCATAATTTTACACCTGCGTTGACGGCACCATAAGCAAAAGCGGCTGGCGGCAGAACAACAGCAAGTTTTTCTGCTGGACCAATCATGATGTGCCTTCCCCCGACATACGTTTGGTGTCTAAATGTCCACAGCTGAGTTGGCGGATCGGGGGACCGTGTCCTGTACAATAAAATGGCGGACGCAACTTTCCAGTCAGGTTGTGGTCAGCCAATTGCAACGCTTCTTCTCGCATGCGTATTCACAAAGAAATCACAAATATCACTACTTATTCGCGGCCAGAGATGTATAGATTTATTTGCCCTTCAATATCTCAAAAACTACTGAACAGATTCACACCAAATAAGTGAAAGCATAATCTGCATACTGACAGCTCGCTTTCTGCCTAATTTGGTGTAATTCCATCCAGTTCGGCCTGTGGTCATGTCTAAAGAATCCTATGGAAATTAACATGTGAAACTAAACCTTTTTCGTGGCCCCTTATTTTGGCCCCGGCTTCACAGATCACTCCAATACTTTCCATGAGCAACATGAATCACTGCAACACTTTTTTGGGAATGTTTTGTGAAGATTCATCAAACCGTGTAAAAGATATAGGCAAGTCAAAAAACGCTTCTCCCATGGAAACATGGTAGTAACTATAACTACCTAATGGGGACTGCCACTAGGTAATGTATTCATATATGTATATATATATATATATTGCTAACAAAATAAAAAACAGAATTTGCATGTCATTTATAGATATGTGTATTGTTTGCTGTGAAATATGTGTCCTTGCGGTATGTTTAAATTAATTATAGATCTCAGTTTTTCAAAGACAAGTACTTCAACCACCTCAAATTATCCTAAGCGAGAGAGAGCCTAAAAAAATAAAGACCTAACAGACAGACCATATAGGATTTGGCACATCAGCTGTCCCCGGAACTGTTGCCTATGAATAAAAATCCCCCAGCTATAACACCACTTGTAAAGCACAGGTTCCTTCCAATTCAACGTTGGAGGCTGCAATTGAATGTCCCAAGCCACATTCTCTTGTGTGCTATAACAGTAGTGCTATGGCTCCACCCCCTCGACATAGAACTGCAACAGGAACAGTTTCAATCACTGTGCAGATTGTCTGCTTTCCTGATCTGTAGATTGCCAGTATATATGCCAGATTTCCTGGGTTCAGGCATTCGTTCCTTTTTTGCAATGCAGTAGCAGCACACAGCAGCAGATGGCACAATTTGCAAATAGTGACACTGTCAATACAATGGAGGATCAGGAACTGAAGTATGTTTCACGCCGGGCCTTGGAGGACTAACACCTGCAGCGGGTGTCCCACTCCTGTACATCTACTCATACCTCTTATTTATAGACACTGTGCAAGACTTGACATCCTTTGTAGCAGTGCTATCGCTGCTTTGCTTTGTTCTTCGAGGGATCCATAACAGACTGCTATGGCCAGATCATGCCTGTCACTCTCTTTTTTCCTCCCTATGCCCTACTCACTGCTACAGTCTGCCGGATGCTCATGTCATCAACTCAGGAACATTAGGTCTGCTTGACAATCTGACCTGCAACACCTCATTAGGTTCTCCACGGCACTCTTCAGAGGGGCTCTCATTACCACATGTGTTGGTGTGAAACACATGGGGATCAGCTGTGACTATTAACTCAAGTACAGGTAGCTCACCACTGGAAATCCACATCTAAACACACAGGGGGTTCCTACAGTTTACCCCTCACATCCAGGACTGTCATTTCACACCACAATTTACATAGACTGGCTGCTTGCCTCAAGACCTGGGCCACACTGTACTCATGGGGAAACATAAGACAAATGTAGGGAGCTTGCTTCTGGTTGCAGTACCCCCCACTTTTTACCTGGTTGTTAGATGCAACTTTGACTGAAGTGCACTTGGTTCTTGCTAACGAAATCCCCAGAGTTATTGTTCCTTCCCTAAAAGAAGCTATCCGGTGATTTGTTATCCAAGCGACCAGACCCATCAACCACCTATAAGTCTCTAGTAAATGGTACTCCTGGTACCTAGGGCATGGGCACTCAGTAAGACACCTCAGAGCTGCAGCACTATTTGTGTCGCACTGATTGACACTGCACCAACCTCACACAGACTGCCACTGCAGGCTGCGTGACAAGGTGCTCCCAAAATTGAAAGCGGGACATGGTACACGCTTGTGTGCCATGTCCCCTAAAACACAGCTTGTAATATTATTTGTAAGTCACCCCTACAGCCGGCCTTCAGCCCTAAGGCAGGGTGCATTATATTACAAGTGAGGGCATATATGCATGAGCCAATATGCCTCTATATCTTTGTCGATTCTTAGACATAGTCAGTGTATGAGGAAGCCATTTTTAATACATGTGCTGGACACTGGACACTACAAGTTCCCCAGCTACATGATTGCTTCTCTGAGCCTAGGGATGTTTGGTATCAAACATCTCATATTAATAAACCCTAACTTGTTCCAGCTATGGACTTATCAATACATGCACCCAAAGGGCACCTTAGAAGTAAAAAACCTACCAACTGCTGGCGAGCTCACTGACCAGTTATGGCCAGCCTGCCACCAAAAGACGGAAATCTGACCTACCAGGGGAATAGGTCAGTGTTACTCACCACTCCCCACACAATGACCTGCATTTCAAGGCAGGAGCTTCAAAGAAGGTCACAGCCTTTGGTATGCCGATCTGGCCTTCCGTAGAGGAAGATGCCAACCCCCCTCCCTCAGGGCTGGGAAAATTAGCTATGCAAGAGGCATGTCACACTTCCCAACTGGGACACCCCTAGGGTAGCCAGCATAAAGTGGCCTTCTCTTTAGAAATTCCGTCATCTTGCGTTTGGTGGAATTTAGCATCTCTGGTTTGGGTGATGCACACTTCCCACAGGAAGTGGTCATCTAGGGGGTGTAGTGACCACAAGGGTAAGTAGCACATTGGCTACTGCCCTTCACGCCCATTAATGCTCCCTAAATTTAGTATTTAGGGGATCCCTTCATTCTAGATGCACAGATCTTCACTGGACACAAAAGGAGAAGTTGACGAGATGCTTGCTGAACCCGAGAACCAAGATTTGGCGCTAACCCTGCCAGCCTGCTCGCTGCACAGAACCCTCAACGAGCAATGGACCTGCCCTGCCGCTGCAGCCTCCAAGAAATTTGGAGAGCTTCTAGTACTCCACAGATCACCAGGAGGATCTCCCTTGGAGTATAGGAGCTGCTCCCCTGCATCTGCTGGCACCCCAGAAAAGTCTGAGAGGACTGGGACTACCAAACACCCGATGCCAGACATCACCACTGCACCCGAGCCACCTAGCCCATATTGAAGTGCGCCAATGGTGTCAGCATGGTCCCCAGGCCCTCCAGAAGAGAAGTCCACCCTGTGCTCACCCACTGTGGACTTCTCCACAGCGTCTGCAGCTGTTTCTGCAGACACCCCTGCAACTGTGGGGATCAGCTGTGACTATTAACTCAAGTACAGGTAGCTCACCACTGGAAATCCACATCTAAACACACAGGGGGTTCCTACAGTTTACCCCTCACATCCAGGACAGTCATTTCACGCCACAATTTACATAGACTGGCTGCTTGCCTCAAGACCTGGGCCACACTGTACTCATGGGGAAACATAAGACAAATGTAGGGAGCTTGCTTCTGGTTGCAGTACCCCCCACTTTTTACCTGGTTGTTAGATGCAACTTTGACTGAAGTGCACTTGGTTCTTGCTAACGAAATCCCCAGAGTTATTGTTCCTTCCCTAAAAGAAGCTATTTGGAGAGCTATTTGGAGAGCTTCTAGTACTCCACAGATCACCAGGAGGATCTCCCTTGGAGTATAGGAGCTGCTCCCCTGCATCTGCTGGCACCCCAGAAAAGTCTGAGAGGACTGGGACTACCAAACACCCGATGCCAGACATCACCACTGCACCCGAGCCACCTAGCCCATATTGAAGTGCGCCAATGGTGTCAGCATGGTCCCCAGGCCCTCCAGAAGAGAAGTCCACCCTGTGCTCACCCACTGTGGACTTCACCACAGCGTCTGCAGCTGTTTCTGCAGACACCCCTGCAACTGTGAGTGACAAGGGAGGCAAAACCCTGTACGCTACCACACCTTTGCAAACTTCCACCCTGGACCCAGAAGAGGAGAACCAAGGGTGTCCCCACGTCGCCTCACCTCATGAGACCTGAGCCCACATGTTGGCTTGGTCAGCCTGGCCCCCCTGTAACCGAGAGGAACTCCAGTGCTGGATCTGATGCCAGAAGACACCCCTGGCAACTGCATCCAACAGGCTGAGGGAGGGTGAACTAATGGTGTACCCGCCTGCCTGAGGTCCTCAAGGGTAGAGCAACCCTGTGAGTTCCCCTGGACTGCCCTTCCAGTCCATCACTACAGCTACTTTGTAACCAGACTGATCCGCATAGACTTGAACGGGACACCCGAAGCCGTACCACACCTCTGCACTAGATGCACCAGATCTCCCAGAGGTGACCTGTTGGTGTGGCCTTGGACCTTGGCCCAAAACCCCCTTAAATCCAGGAGATTGGTCTCATAAGTCATTGAACTCTACCTGGATTGTTGTCTTTGTTTTTCTCCATAGGATTGTATTGCAGCTAATGCAGTGTCAAGTTTTTAAAAATGTAAAAATTAATCACTCAAAAAGTACTCACCTCATTCCGGTGATCTTGGTATTAAAGTGTCCATAAAAGTATGCGTTATTTTTATAAATTGGTGTCGAATTTCTTTATTGAGCATGTCTTCACTTACTGCATGAGTGTGTGTCTTACATTCTTAACACTACCCTCTGATATGCCTGACTGCGCAACCACCCTACCCAAAAAAGAATTCATTTGGGATGTCATTTGTGACTCTGTGATACCATTGGGGATTGCTTGGACTCTTTGCACAGTGTACCTCATTTTGGTCCACTGTATAAAGAGCCAGCATCCTACAACGAAGAATACTGGCGCCCAGCAGAGCGTGGGACAGCAGTCACATCCTGTATGGCAACCGACTACCCATCAACATTACTACACCTCCACCTGGATAATATACTTGCTGCCATAGCTGATACGAAGGATACTCTTCCGCAAGACATCATTGCAGTAACAGTAGGCTTAGGGCTTTTACAGGCTGATCATTATAAGATGACAGACCGTTCAAAGTAATGGAGATAGCTATAGATGAACTGCAACCTGAACACAAGGCATTGGCCAGCCAGGCTGATAAGGTGTGAGTCCTGGAACACCGGGTGGAAGAGGCAGCACAAATGAAGATGGCTCCCTTCTTGGAGGTAAAAAAAGGCTCTCAGGAAGGAGGGCTTACAGTACTCCTTGATATTCCTCGTCATGATAAGGAATGTGTTAGATGGAAACACACTTTTGTGTTGACCTGGGCACAGCCTGGGAATGGTTAGTGGCCTATAAAGTGGGAATTTCTTTACCAACATCCTGACGTACCCCAGAGGCCCCCATATATAGACCTAGAAAGCACCCAATGAAGGTTCTGAGGAGCCAATCGTTGAAGAAATTGTCCCCGTCACAAATGGACCAAGAATGTGCAGCTGTGCTTCAGGCTGTGGTGGAACTTGCAGGTCCACAGGAGTTGGGTTCAGAATCCAGCAACTCTTCAGATAGGAGATCGGTGGTTTGAGACTATGGAAATTCTGTGGTGGATGATTCTTCCCTTTCAGTTGTGACTCTGTAAGTGGCCTACTTAGTCTGAGTCACTGGGCTACGGCTGGGGAAGAGGCCTGATACTGATGGGCAAAAATGTGCTCTTTATGTTTTTCTAGCTGTGGTCCTCTTGGGGGGTTATAGTTGCTGGTGTATGATGTCTATGTGCGAAGAGAACTTTTTCTGTAGCCTGGATGTGGAGGTTCTGTTGCTTGATAATGGGTGGAGACATACTCACAAAGTCCATATGTTGGGGGCTGATACAGCAGTGCCTTCCCACCAAACAGAATGTCCTCCCTCTCCCAGATTGTTGCCTTCCAGATGCTTGTAGGTGAAATCCTACTAATAGTTTTTGTATTTTATATCTTTGGGCTGCTAGCCTTTGCTGGGCTGCTCTTGAGTTTGAGAGTTTACAGTTGGGGTTTTTTATGATGTATCTCGGTGTATACATTGCATGCTGAGGGGGTGAAGTTGTGATATGGAGAAGCTCTTGGGAGACCAGTGGGGTCCACACCCTTGACCACTCAAATGCAGGATAAATGACATACCTTAATCTTTTTGACCTGGAATATCTGAGGTATGGGTTTGGCCTACAAGTGCCATAACATTCATAGATATCTATGGTGGCAGGTGGGGGGGTCCAAGTGGTTTTGTTACAAGAAACTCACCTTACCAAGAGTGAGATGGAAAACTTGAGGCACAGATGGTGTGGCCAGTTGTATGCCACCTACTATTCCACTTACAGAAGGAGGCACTGATTTGAATTGGAGCATGGTAACCCTTTGAGTTCATTTATTCCATCCATATTCCGTCAACGCCATTGCCTACTCCTGCTTCAACACCCTCAACATGCTCAGAAAGATCTACATATGGATACCCACCGAAACCAGAAGAACAGTCACCCAAGCCCTCGTAAGCAGCAAGCTAGACTACGGCAATGCCCTCTATGCAGGAACCACAGCCAAACTCCAGAAAAGCCTGGAACGCATCCAGAACGCCTCTGCAAGCCTCATCCTGGACATCCCCTGCCACTGCCACATCACAGACCACCTGAAAGACCTGAAAAACAAAAGAATCACCTTCAAACTCCTCTCCCACGCTCACAAAGCACTGCACAACACCGGACCAGAATACCTCAAGAGACGACTCTCCCTCTACGCCCCGACCCAGCATCTCCGCTCCGCCGACCTCACCCTCGCAACCGTTCCACGCGTCCATAGAACTACAACCGGCAGTAGATCCCGCACCTCGCCGCCAAAAGGTGGAACACTCTTCCCACCCACCTGTGCCAGACCAAAGACCTCCTTACCTTCAGGAAACTTCTCAAAACCTGGCTGTTTGGGCAGTAGCAACACCTCCCCCCCCCCTCCTTCTACCCCGTCCCCTCCTCAGTGCCTTGAGACCCTCATGGGTGAGTAGTGCGCTTTACAAATCCCTGATTGATTGATTGATTGATCATTGACCATGGGGGCCGTTATGATTTCCTCATGTGTGGGTTATTAAATAGGGACATCACTTTAGGAAGTGTCTATGCCCCAAATCAAGTACAAGTGGCCTTCTTTTGCTTGCTGTCTGTCCCTCTGGCACTGCTGATAACAGATGACCTTTTGGTAGGTGGAGATTTTGACTGGGTGGCCAATGTCTTACTGGACTGCTCCCCAACTCCATTATCTGGGGTGTTGGCACATAAGACAGCAGAGGGCTTTAGAGACTGGTTAGCTCAACGGGAACTCTCTGACCCATGGAGGACTCAACACGGAATGACACAGGATTATTCATACTACTCTTCTATCTACCAACTCCACACCTGACTGGCCAAATTTATTTGCTCAAATAAACTCAGCCAGTACGTGACAGACTCTGAATACTTGGGGCACATCCTCTTAGATTATGTTAGCTGTTAGCCTGGCTCATCCACCCAGAGTACCACGGAGCCCCTATCACACAGATTCAAATGGTAGGTGGTGTAACACTTTACTTTCCCAAGGCCCTTAATGCCATGTTCTGAGAAAATTGCGAGATGTTGCATGAGTGTCTGGAGGTTCAGGCTCTGGACGCACAGGCTGCCTTCTTACTGAGACTCCTGCTGAAAGAACTCCCTTGTGAGTCCAGAGAAACTCTGGGAAACCCAGTGACGGTGCAGGAGATTTGGTTTGCCATAAAGGAAATGGCATCAGGAAGACCCGAGGCCATGACAGTTTGCCCGCTGAGTTTTATTCCACCTTCGCAGTAACAGTGGCCCCAGAAATGGAGTCATTGTATGCTAAGTCTCTGAAATGTGGGACACTACCTGCATGTACATGTGATGCAGTCATAATCCTGCTCCCCAAGATGCAAACGCAGGGGCTCCCACTACGACATCCAACCCCGTCCATGCTCAACATGGATTTCTAAATTCTTAGGAAAGTCCTGGCCCTCTAGTTACTCCCCCACATGCCTGTATTGATCCACAAGGACAAGAAGGGTTGTATTCCCTCCCACAGCACCTCTCTTAACCAAGTCCTTTATCATCTGGAGGCACAGTCCCATCCGGGGCAGAACTAATATTAGTAGACCTAGGAAAGGCCTTTGATTCGGTCCGATGGGATTTTCTATTTGAGTTAATGCGTAGGATGGGTCTAGGGTAGCGCTGGATTAAATGGGTCAAACTGCTCTATTCTGCACCTACGGCGTGCATCAGAATGGTAATTACCATCTCCTCGCAATACAAGGTAGCTTTTAGAGGTACCAGGCAGTGTTGCCCCCGTCTCCCCTTATTTTCACTTTGGCCAATGAACCGTTGGAGAAACTGTTTCAACTTGAGGGAGCAGGCACCGGAATAGTAGTGGGGGGTCGGGAACATATCATTTCCCTATATTCTGATGACCCAAAGGGGCGGAGGCCGCCTTATGACATTTGAGAGAATTCGGAACACTTTCTGGTATCCGGGTTAACAAGGCCAAGACCTGCCTATTTCGCATGACACCAGAAGTCCAGCAACCACAAGTTGTTCCACAAGAGCTTGCTTGGTCTCCCTCCTCCTTTAAATAGCTGGCCATTCAGATATTCTACTCACTGGAAGACCTCAGGGAGGGTAATCTGGGGAAAGCCTTTAGATCACTTAGGACCTGTGTCCCCTTCTGCTGGTCCCTTAAATTGCCCATTATGACCTGGGATTCAGTGTCCACGATGGTAGTGCTCCCTAGACTGCTATATTTTTTCACGAATCTCCTGTTATTTTACCCCTCTCTTGTTTCAGACAATTGGACTCTTTATTACGTGAACTGATAGGGAATGTAGGACGACAAAGTTCTTCACCCACTCTAGGCAAAGGGGGAATGAGGGCACCAGATTTCAAGTTGTACTCCCTTGCGGCACAGGTACAATAGGTCACCTGTTGGTTAAATAGGGCCAGACTAGAAGAAATAGGCACGGTGGGATTGGCTCACAATCAGAACATGCAGTTGGAAAGCTACTTTGCCCGGCAAATGCGACTCCCACACCTAGGGTGTTATTAGAGATAGCCTTACGTTTCTGGAGGCGCTGCATGCGAAGGACGGTGGGGACTCCCCTTTATGCACTGCCTTTCCACTGGTGGGCATACCCCATGGTGATCCCTCTCATTTATTTCACAGTCAGACAGATGTCAGCATTGTCAGAGGTCAGCCTGATGACAGTTAGCAACTGTTTTCAGTTGGGAAGTCTGCTCCTAATAGAGGATTAGGTGGATGAATATGGCCTGCCTGCAGGTCAATTCCTAACCTATGAAGCACTGACATGGACTTCTGGGGATTTGTGAGCTACAGGATAGGATGAACAAATGACACACAAGGTCATACAGATGATAGTGTGGTGGTTCTATCGATCACTGAATAATAAGGTCTATAAGCCCCTGTCCATACCTAGGCCCTGGTGGGGAGAGTCTTTGGGATTAGAACTCTCAGACCCAGAGTGGAATAGAGTTTTAGCATATCCTAAGAAGGTCTCCAGAAGAATGTGCTTAAAATATACTCAATTCAACTATGTCCATATGACATATCTGACACCATATAGACAACAAGTTAGATATGGAGGTGACCCAAACTGCTGTCCCAGACATAAACTATAGGATGCAGATTCCTGCCATTTGACTCTGAGCTGCCTTCAGCTACAGCCATTCTGGAACGAAGTGATATGCTTGCTCAATGTCACCTTGAATCAATCTCTTCCATGCAAAGTTGGCTCACAGTTCCTGGCTTTAGTATAGGCAAGGAGAAGAATTGTGATGGCTTGGAAGTCATTGATGGGACCAGAGGCGAACAGTTGGATGTATTACGTCATCGTGTGGGCTAGGGCTGAAGAGAGAGCCTTGATTCACAAGGGTGCTAGGGGAATGAGGAGGCATCTGATCACAGGTATTTGGTTAGAGGTGCTGGAGGCTTGGGAACATCCAAAGAGGGTTACAAAGGGGAGCCCAGACAGGGTTGAAGTGCTGGATGAGGGAGATGACTGAGATTCAGCTGGGGACAAGAGGGGACAACTGGACGTGCCCTGGGCTGCCCTCCCCCCACTCTCTAGACAATAGCCTTCTTTACTAGTTACCTACTCCCTCCCCACTCAGTCACCTATCCCTTGCTTCCACAACTCAGAGTTAGGGGCTCTTCAATGCAACCCTTCCTCACCCCTCTAAATATTTAATACCTCTCCCTATTCTATACAGCATAAATGGACCACGAGACAGTTATGTGTTCTTGTCTGCTATTTGTTCTTGGTTTTTCATATGTTGACATCTGTAAATCCCCTTTTTCTAATCACTGAGACTTAGGACCTGATTTAGATCTTGGCAGAATTGTCCCTGCCGTCATTTTACCATTGGATAATCCGTCTGCCGACTAGGCGATCCACCCGCTTTATTTTGATGTTGGCGGGCCCATAGACAAAAGTCCATCGCCGAACCGCCATAATTTTACACCTGCGTTGACGGCACCATAAGCAAAAGCGGCTGGCGGCAGAAGAACAGCAAGTTTTTCTGCTGGACCAATCATGATGTGCCTTCCCCCGACATACGTTTGGTGTCTAAATGTCCACAGCTGAGTTGGCGGATCGGAAGGGATATAAGTTTGAAATGTGCCTTTTTTTCTTCTTTTCACTTCCCTTGCCATCATAGACCCAATTGTACAAGTTCTGCCTTTGCTGCTGATACTGGACCATGGCGCAGATCAACCCCATCACTGCCGGAATGGAAGGTAAGTGTCTTTTGTTAACTGTTACCATCGGAATTGTCTGTTTATCTTCATTCAGGCTCGTGCATTTTATTAAATGCATACAAGCAATAGTATAACAATGTCCAATGTAGATGTGTGTGTAACGTGGTAGTTTAAATAATCTAAATAAACACACCTGTATATTTTTCTTTACATTTACCAATTTTGTACAAAATGCCTCCATGCTAATGGACACCTACACAAAAGTTACATTAATCTCAAATACAAAATGTGTGCATAGAGATGTGTCTAATCATTTCCCTTAAACTATGAAATCAGATTCATATGCATTACACATTATTTGAACAACATAAGTCTAATACAATGTAGTAATTGCACTACACAATGCAACACGTGGTTTTCAAGAAATGTGCATGCAATGTCTCGCCTAAGCTTAAAACATTTCATATATATATTAATTTCACATTTCCCCTTGCCTGCTGCATTTTCGGTATACCATTTGATTTTACTGTAAATTGTTTATGTGTAATGCATATGTATTTATTTGTAAATTGTATCGATTTAAAATAAACACACGTGTATCAACATGTATACATAAATTACAACATTTTAATTTTGGTGTAAGTGTGCATTATCATAATGAATGCTTGCACCAAAATGACCATGTCCATAACAAATGTCCATCACTAATGTATGCACTATGAAAATAAGTCAAAAATCAAAACCTGTTTTGTTCACTGTCATAAATGAAATTTAGTTCATGTTACTCACATTTTCATAAAAACATTGTCATCAATCAAGTACTTTTAATTACTTTTAGTTACTAAATAATGTCAGGAAAATATTCTTCTCCCAACATCATGTTTTTACTAACAAATTATAAAAAAAACACAGGATGCACTGCACCAATCTTTGGGATTATGCCAAAGAACTTGCCTCCTAATGACAATGCCAAGGGGCAACCTCCTTGGGTAGGGGCAGGTAGTGGGTACAGTGCAGGCACCTCAAGGATCCTTCTTCGGAGGGGTGGGTCTGGGTTTCATAGGGGTCAGAGATAGCTAAGAAGTAAAACTGAGTGAAGGAAAAAGGGTTGAAGGGGTGGGAGAGGATTGGTTATGGGGTAGGGGGAGCTGGAGCAGGTGATGTGTGTGTGTCTGTTTAGCAGGTGCATGTGGGTCTGGTGTATGTTTGAGTGTGTCTTTCTTGGAAGGTGTGTGATGATAAGGTGAGTGTGTGCATTTGTGTTTGCTGGGTATTGTGAGTTTGTATGGATGGATGAGTGTGCTGTTGAGGTGGCTGGTGTGGATGTGGTGTGTGTGTCTGTATGTGTTGTAGGTGCATGTGTGTCTGATGTATGTTTAGATGAGTCTGTTTTTGTAGGTTTTTTGTATTCAGTGCGCACGTGCGTCTGGTAGGTGTTGTTTTGCATGTTGGTGTGTGTGTGTGCGACTGCGTTTGTTTGGATGACTGTGCTGTTGCACTGGATGCTGTGGTTGTGGTGCTTGTTAGTGTACTAGTGGTTGTCGGTGTGCCAGTCATTGTGGTTAATGTGGGTGGGCTGGTGATTATTTGTGTGATGTAGTTGTGGTGGTGCTTGTGTCTGTGGTGGTAGATGTTGTGATTGTGTGTGTGTTGTGGTATTGGGTGTTGTGGCTGTGGTGGTGGGTGTGATGCATGTGGGTGCAGTGTCAGCAGTGTCTTTATGGTTGATGGGTGTATGTGTTTTGTGGCGTGTTTGTGTTAATGTGTGTATGTGCTGGTTGTGTCTGTTGGAGTGGGTGCATGAAAATAAGTGAGTTCACTTGGGATTGGGGTAGGAGTTGGGATTTGAGCTGAGGAAGGGACAGGATTTGGAGCACAAGGTTGGGCTGGTCAGTGCAGAGGCTATTTTCGCAAGTGATCTCTGCATGCAAGACGTTGAACTATGGATGGCATCCAGAAATGCAACCATCTGTTGCCTTTGGGGACTAAGCCCCTGGATGCCATTCAAGATCGCTGTCTGGCTTGCAGGGATGCTGAGTAAGAGGCCATAGCTGCTTCACTGAGCACAGCCGGGGGCAGTGTGGTGGGGAGGTACCTGCAGCAAGGAAGACCCCAGCCTTTTTAGGGGGCAGGTTTGGCCAACTGGGTGAGGGGGGAGCAAGAGGGATAGTGGTGATGGGAATTTGGGTGGCAGACAAGGATGAAGATAGAGTAAGTCCTGTAGGGTCTGCCAAAACTAGGGACTGGTCGCATGTGGAGGTCTCTGAAGATTCTCCACCAACACACAGTGGCCAGCTGCTTCCCCACCTTTGTGGCCAATGTCGCCTTCGCTTGTTCCTGAAGATACTGAAAGACACATACAACGTTTTTATTATATCCATCCCAAAATAATTATCACAATGTTCTCTAACAAAACATTTCCTAATTGTATTTTTTCACCTGCTTCAAGGCTATAAAACTTAGGACTATTTTACCACTAGCCCATGCATGTAGGGAACATATTATGGAGCCATTTGCTCACAGTTTTGTAAATTACCATAATTAATCCCATTTCATTTTAAGTAATTTCTCTTAAACACTTCAAATTTCTCATGAAATTGTTTAGCACTTCTGAATGATACAGACTGGCTGTCTTTATTAGTGAACTCATGTCACAAAAATAAATCTCTAGCAAGAAACCTTTTTACTATCTACACTGTCCATCTGCAAAAGTCCCTTTCAATAACTCCTTTGCTTCGACATTGATTTATTATTTGGACATAACGAAGGGGACAAAAATGTTGTTTTGGGTATGTGTGACTCTGCCACCAATGTGTACACATTGCCGTCTGTTTCAAGTAATAATGTTTGCTAACTAAATTAATGTTTGTTGAAACAGACTGGCTTACATGCACCTTTGTGAAGGAGTAAGACTTCATGCCAATCTGCAACTGTTAACATGAACTGACTTGAATTTTGCAGGGAAAACATATTTAATAAATGTTTTTGCTAAGAAATGTTGCCATTGTTCTCATATTCCTAGTCATTTTGGATCACATGTTCAATATTGTTTAGTTATTATACCAACTCACCTATGTGAAGTTTGGAACATCCACTGTATCATAAGTGCATTGTATGCTCTGTCACACGTAATATGGTCAATATAACCTCCTAACAATTGTGATGGAGCGTCACACCTGATAGAATCATAAATTGTGTCCTATTTGGTACAACTGTCCCTCATAACATAGATTAAATCCAGGTACCTCGTTTTTCTTAGGCAGGCATTTGTGGCCTCAAATCAGTCCTTTGGTAGTGATAACGTATCTAGTGGCAACATTTACCACAAATCAACATTCAAAATGCATGATCATACACCTTGTGCAAAACTTAGACCTTCCAGAACTCTCCTTGTGTGTTGGAAATGTGTCAACCTTTATGTTGATGCCATGAATTATTGTTGAAACTAAAAAAAGTTAGCTAACAATAAAACCTCAAAAAATAACTTACCCCCTTGATGCTGCTGTTAGGCTCTCAACTGCCCATCAAGGTTGACATAGGACACTACAAATATGCAGCCCGTTGGGGGTTCAAGATGCAGTGCACACACTTCCCATTTCAGGAGGACTGGACGAGCTGGACTTCAGAAGACTTTCAGGTACAGGATCGTAGGTCCTCTCATCTCTTTCGGCAGTGAATGCTGCACCACTTGTAGACCCCCCCCAGGGTCTTCTTGGTGATGCCCTTCCATATGGTCTTTTTCTGATGGACGTTGACCTGTATGGAAATTAAAAAAACGTTTTGTGAGGTTTTGTTTGTTTGTATTGCTGTAACACCATTTTGAAAAATCAATTGAAAGCATTTCTGAAACGTTAGTACAGATTATTTTCCAAAATGTGATATTTTCTTGAAAATACTAATTTGTAGTGAGCTGATGAGTACCCTCATCGCTTTTCATGTCCTCATTTGACAAATCCAGCCACTAACATCATCTAGGCATGGGGTCTGAAACATTTCCTGTAGTGAGAGCTAATTCTGATCAGTAGAAATCATTGTAAGCTACTGAAGGCTAAACAACTTGCACATTGTTGGGCAGGGTTACTTTTCCACAGGAGTGAAATGGACACCATGATAGTTCCCAGCTTCCATGCGAATCAAACGGACTCCAAAAGAAGTAATGCCTGATCCACCAGGATGAAAGGACAAATCTTAACCAGGACCGTACCTTCCCAGTGTGATGTTGGGTATTTTCCAAGCTATCCATAAAAAATTAAAAAAACTTTAATACTCGATACTCAAACAAACCTTTTTTCCATATCTAAGGATACAAACTCGAACTACCTAATGTTCCTTCTCCTTCTCCCTTTCTTTTGGTGCTGGTCCCTGTTTGCTGAATAGGTTATGCAGACTTCTGGAATAGAGGCAAGATAATTACTTCCACAGGTAATAAGTGCAGATATATGTAGATATATAATGGTTTGTACTAATATCTACCTAAGTCTAAGATTTATGAGATTAGATGATCAAAATTAATTCAGAGGACAATAAGTTCCTTAGGCTACTCAGCTTAATTTGTTCTGCAATTAAAATTTTAATTGCTATTACACTAGCCAAGAGTCATTTGTAATCAGTAAGTCTAAAAATGCATTACCAATATATTGCCTTGAGTCCTTACTTACATCTATACCATGCTTCTTGAAATACAATAATAAATGTCTGTTCTTTTCTTTTTAGGTGAGGAATTGACACAAAAAAGTGGTTAAATTCACCAACAGGATACATTTAGATAACTACTTTCTTTTAGAACAATTCATCATATACCAACATGTGGATAACTGCTTAGCAGTTATCTTATCTGTTTTGCAGGTTTTTAATGAAGGCGAAGAACAAGCAGAACGTTGTTTTTCATGCAGGATAGTAAAAGTTACCAATCCTTATGTTGCCACATTTAAATAATGCCATTTGTCTGTATTTCCTTTTTGCAAGAGTTCAAGGGATGCGAACAGGAGCAGGAAGACCGACACTTCTGATGAAAAAACAACCCACTGCAAGATGCCGAGCACTCAGAGATGTGACGTGAGACACAGGTGAGTAGGGAAGGGGGAAAGTGACGATGAGCCATAAAAATTGGGTCCAGTGAAACTGTCTCATGGACAATGCCTTAGCTGACTTAAGAAATTTAAGATTTCTATGATCAGCAATGACAGTGACAGTGTGTAAGGTACCCATCAGATAATGACGCCGCTCCTCAAAGGCCTTTTTTATGGCTAGTAACTTGTTATCACCAATGGAATCATATACTTCAACTGGACTTAACTTGTGGGAGTAGTAAGCGACAGGATTAAGTTCTCCTGCCTCCTTATTTTTCTGGGATAAGACCAACTGCCACTTGAGAAGCGAAGCATCATCCTCCACTATAAAGGGTAGATTAGTGTCAGGATGTTGTAAAATGGGGTCTTTCATGAACATTTCCTTTAAATGCTGGAAGGCCTGTTCTACTGCCTCAGTCCAATGAAATACTACTCCCTTCTTTAGCATTTGAGTTATGGGGTGGTAAATGATTTATAAATCGCCTGTAAAAATTGGTAAACGGAAGGAAGCGTCGTGCTTCTTTTAAAGTTTTGGGAGATTTCCAGTGTACATGGGCATCAACCTTTTGTGGGTCCATACAAACCCTTCGTGAAGAGAGGACATACCCCAAAAAGGTGACTTCAGAATCATGAACTCACATTTCTCCAAATTAACAAAAAACTCTGCAATCTCATAGTTGTTGCAATACTGCTCTGACATGTTTCACATGTTCATTCATAGAGGAGAAATAAATCAGGATATCATTCAAATAAGCTACCACAAACACATCCAAAAACTCTCTCAATACCTCATTGATAAAGAAAAACTGAAAGGCTGTGGCGGCGTTACATAATCCAAACAGCATTACAAAATATTCATACAATCCGAATTTAGGACAAAATGCAGTTTTTCACTCATCTCCTTCTCTCACCCTTAGCAGATGAAAGGCCCTTCTAAAAACAAACTTGGTAAACACCTGAGTATCTTTAACTTGATTGATGAGTCTGGAAATGAGGGTTAGAGGATAGTGATTCTTAACTGTGACATCATTAAGGGCTCAATGGTCTATACAAGCACGCAACTTGCTTCCCTTCTTTGATTAAAAAAATAAAGAAGAACACGCTGGGGAACGAGATAGCCTGGTCAAATCTATCTTTAACATTTCATCTAGATATTCTCTGAGATTAATATTTTCTTGTTCAGTGAGTGCAAATATTCTACTGCACAGTATACGGGGACCAGGAACCAAATGAATTTGACAATCATAAGGAGAATGTGGAGGGAGAGCAGTGGCCTTTATTTTAACAAAAACATCTGTCAGATAATGGTAGCCAATAGGGATCTGCAGTTTCTCTGCCTCAACAGCTAACCCTTGCCTACATCTAAGCAAGAGGTACATTAAAAGCAATGCTCCCTGCAATAGATGGAACGAAAGGTAATCTCCTGCTTCTTCCAATCTATAGTGGAATTATGAGTCTCCAACCAGGGTATACCTAAAATAGCTTGAAATTGTGGAATCTGTATTAGGTAACATTTTATATTTTCTGCATGAGTTCCCTGAATACTAATCTCCAAAGTGCTAGTAGTATGTGTTATAGGACCCAATTTAAGAGCACTACCATCAATGGTTTTCACTTCATTATGTTGATCATTTTGTCCACAGGGCATATCTTATAATGAAGCAAGAGTGTGATCCATAAAATTCCCTGTAGCTCCAGAGTCCACTAATAGTTGAAAAGGAATTGAAACCCCATTCCAAGACAATTGGGCTGTTACATATAAATGACGGTAGTGCTGGATACAGTATGTCTGTGCTAAGGTTTTAGAGGCTAAGCTGATCTGTACTCCTGAAATATTTGCCTCATCTAGTTCTGGGTGTTCTAGTTTCCCACCTCACTTTTTCTTTTAGGCTTCTTAGGATAGTCCTGCAGAAAGTGACTCTTTTCGTCACAATATTGACAAAGGGCCTCATTACGAGTTAGGCCATTCGTTGACCGCCCTGGTGGCAGTCCGACCACCATCAGGTTGGCGGTCGGACAGCCAGATTATGGAGCAAAGACCATTGCACTCCCGCTGGCACTGCCACCACGGTCACAAGGCTGCACAAACAGGCCAGCAGAACGTGTGTTTCCGCCGAACGCATTATGATGTTGCACACCACCAATGTGACTGTGGCGGTCCAACCGCCACATCTCAGCAGACATAAATGGGGACAATAAAGGAAGACACTCATCTGCAGGCAGCCTCACACATCCGGAGCCACCATGGAGCTCATCACATACATCTTGCCGCTGTTGTTGGTCATCGATAGAGCACAAAATTCATGCCGGCGTAGGCACAACCGAGTGTAAGTACACCTACCTACCTGTGTCATAAACCTTAACAACAGATCATTGCGTGTCATCCACATGATATGGGGGTGATGCTACGGGCACCAAGTACACATTTCATTGTGTACACAGTCAGAATCATACATAAAGATGGACACATTCACAGTCACAATATGGCCCCTTTGGGCAGGTCACTTAAACTCCACCGCAACACTACACAAAAACACACGTCTTACCATTTCAGGGACAGTGAAAGGTACAGAACATTGTCTCCCACAACACCAACAACACTAACATCACATGCACAAAGACAACTCACATGCTTCTCATAGGTCATGGACTCTCATCACATACAACACAAATATGTATGGATGCATCATAGAACACAAACACCACTCCCATGAAACAGCCCTGTAATGGACCCCCCCACATTGCAACACAGTGGAAGGTCAATGGGATGCACAAAGACAGAGAAACAAATATACAAACCTCACTATGCTAACAATACCTGCACAATAGGATAGGGACATCAGGAGCACCCAGGGAAGAAGGCTGCACTGGGACACATATCACTTTGCACATGCCCCTAAAACAACATTTGCACAGGAACTGTCCCTACATGTGTCTCAAGGACAAACAATACTAGACCCAAATGCCATGCCTATATGGATAATGTGGAAGGGCAAATCAACGAAGCACATACAACTACAACTGCATGGGACATAGCTCTACATGAACTAGCTGCAAGGTACACACAGTAAAATGGACACATGCACAGTCAATTGCAGACAAAGGTATCACAACTGAACACACTACATGCCTGCACAAACAAAACCTAAGCTGACACACATCAGATGAATACATAATCCATATCCGGGGGACAAGTCTGACACCATATATGCACACATTGAACAACACAAGATGAAATACTTACTGTACCAAACAGTACACCATGCCATCACACCACCATTGCATTTACATCCACATATCCATACTCTCAGTATATACCCTTGTCTCAGGTGACACCAGCACTGCCCAGAAAGTCAGATACTACAAACAACAAACAACAGCAAATTGATCAGCAAGCAGGCGCACAAGTGTAGGCAGACAACACAAGCCACTCAGGAACAGCATAAAGGCAGAAAATGAATTGCAGGGCAAATGTTTACTAAAAAACACAACTCTTTGGGTTTATTAACTGCAAACTGGGAAAAGTCCAAGGCCATTGGCCAGTCCAAATATATGTACAGAATAGTGCAATATTGTGTCAATACCTAACTCGTAACTGCCAGGGAACCTCCACAGGAGGGTCATCAAGTGGGCAGCCAGGCACCTCAGGGATTATCTTTGGAGGGGTGGGTCTGATTTGGGAGGGGGATTTGGTCTTGGGTTTGGGAGGGGTGGTCTGCTTTTTGGAATAGTTGGGCTTCTTCTTGGGGAGAGAGGTATGGGTTTTTGCAAGGGGGCAGGGGAGGCCTTGGATGTAAAAAGAAAAGGGCTGGGAGCTGGGTGGGAGCATCTTGGGTTTGGGACAGGGTGGAGGGAACAAGGGAAAGGTAAAGGTCGAACAAAAAAACGTTCTTAAGGACACAGGGATGGTCAGCAGACGGGGTCGAGATTTGGGGGTTGAGGGAGTGGTTGTCTGCTGTGTTGTGTGGATGCCCTGGGTGTGTGCTTCTGGGAGGTATGCTTGTGTTTGTGTGGTGTCTGTTGGGTGGGTGGGTGAGTGCGTTTGTGTGTCTTGGTGGTCTGGGAGGTAGAGGTGCTGGGGGATAAAGTGGTAAATATGTGTGTGTCTGTTCGGGTGGTGACTGCGGGTATGCTGGATGTGGTGTGTGTCTGTAGTTGTGGTGTCTGCAGGTATGCTGCTTGTGGTGGAAGTCCATGGGTCTGCTGGGGTAGTATCTGGGGGCATGATGGGTGTGGTGTGTGTGTCACTGACTGTTGGTGCGGTATGTGTGGGTATGCTGAATGTTGTATGTGTAATGCTGGTGGGGTGGGGGTGCCTAGGGTAGTGTAACTTTTGTTGTGTCTGTGGGTGGCTGTTATTTTCTTGCATGCCAATGTGTTTCATGGTGCTTGTGTTTGTGTGTGCTGCTCTTGTGTATTGATGTGGATGCGTGCAGATCTGTCTGTGTTCTTTGTGTAGGTAGGAGAAGTGGGGATTTGGATTGGGAAGAGGGAGGTGGAAGGGGACAGAAGGTAGGGGGTGACTGGCTGCCATCAGTGAGGAGGCCAGAGCCTGAAAGGATCTCTGTAGGCCAGCCATTGCACCAGGAATGCCTTCCAGGAATGCATGTGTCTGTAGTTGTGGAGTCTGAAGGTATCCTGCTTGTGGTGGATGTCCGGGGGTCTGCTGGGGTGGTATCTGCGGCACGATGGGTGTGGTGTGTGTCACTGACTGTTGGTGTGGTACGTGTGGGTATGCTGGAAGTTGTGTGTGTAATGCTGGTGGGGTGGGGGTGCCTAGGGTAGTGTTAACTTTTGTTGTGTCTGTGGGTGGCTGTTATTTTCTTGCATGCCAATGTGTTTCGTGCTGCTAGTGTTTGTGTGTGCTGCTTTTGTGTGTCGATGTGGATGCGTTCGGATCTGTCTGTGTGCTTTGTGTAGGTAGGAGAAGGGTGGATTTGGATTGGGAAGAGGGAGGTGGAAGGGGACGGAAGGTGGGGGTGACTGGCTGCCATCAGTGAGGAGGCTAGAGCCTGAAAAGATCTCTGTAGGCCAGCCATTGCACCAGGAATGCCTTCCAGGAATGCATGTGTCTGTTGCAGTTGAATTGCCAATCCCTGGATGGCATTCACAATGGCTGACTGACACACAGAGATACTTCTCAGGAGGTCAATAGCCTTCTCACTGATGGCAGCAGGGCTAACAGGGTCTGGGGCGGAGGTGCCTGCGGCAAAGGAGATGCCCACCTTCTTGGGTGAGCGGGCATGGCCAAGTAGGTGGGGAGCAAGAGGGAGGGCAGTGATAGAACGGGAGGGGTGGACAAAGATGGTACAGGGGATGCCCCAATGGGTCCGCCACCACTAGGGAGGAAGAATCTGATGATGATGAGGATGTCCTGGTCTCCCCTGTGGCACTCCCCTTGCCATCCAAGCAACTGAGTCCCTCTGTGTCAGTGGTGTCTTGACCCGAGGGCCCGTGGCCAGATGCTTCCCCACTCTGCTGTGCCCCATCTCCTTTGCTTACAGGTGCAAATGCTGCAAAAAGAAAGCAAAATAGGTTCATCACATGTCCATGATTACGCTTGAACAACAGCTCTGATTAGCATACATTACCATGATGTCAAGTTGGCTAAAGCAACAACTCCACCTAAGTGGCCCATGCATGTGCCATACCGTGTGCATGCATGCCATTTGAACTGTCAACAGTTGCCCACAGGAAAATCAGGATCTCAGATAACTACCGTTGCATGGCTGAAGTTGTACAATCACAATACCCATTCAACAAGTAAGAGACACCATCACCTCAAACCTTTGCCACATGGACCGTGACCTCAGTCACTTGTTGGCATACAATAGTAGGCCAATGTCAAATACATTTCCACAGATCCCACACAAGGACAGGCACACATCTATTTGTCACATACATGATGACCCAAAAATAAGAAATGATGCTACAAAATCATGCTTGTTGATGACAAAAGGACAATATCCTGGAGCAGGTGACATGGAAATACCAATGTCACACTGGAAACATATCAACAATGCACACTTCACCAAGTGATATTTTCCCACTAGTCAAGGAGGAAGTATTATTGTTACTCATATAGGCCACACATGTGGCATCAGCAAGTCCCAGGGTAATCACCACGCATGTCTGGCACCCCTTACAATGACATACTCTGGGTGCACAGTAGAAGCCATTAGTCTTTTGTATGTTGGAGAAACACGAAGATGTGCAAGTACTTGTAGAAGCCCCTAAACATGTTGCCCAATCAATGGGAAGCTACATCACTGTTTCCATTTTGGTCATGCAAACCCAGATGTCTGTCTGTATGTGATTTCAACATAACTGCAAGTTACTCCATGATGCTGGTCAACACTCTGGGCACACACCTTCTCCATTACACATGTGCAGTGCACTTCTCCACATGATGCCACATCAAGGTCATAGTTATTCACATTGTGGCTCGAAACTCTAGGCCCACCTGTCATGTCCCTCATTGCTACAGAAGTCGTACATGCCAAATGACATTCTATGACAGGTGAGGGTATGTGTCAGCCAATAAACAATGGTGACACATTCCTGTTTGTGACACAACATGAAATTTATCCCCACTGTAAATATACTATTCCACAAACAGTTTGCCATGCACACATGTGTGAGGGAATATAGACATCATCCCATCAACATAGGTAGACCATGCATGAAACTGCAGCCTATAAATGTTCTTTAAAAGAAAAAGGGACACATGCTAACATGTAGGCCCAAGGAATGTTGCCAACAGTGAGGGCACATAAATTATGTCAATGGACATTCCCCACTTACTAAGGGAAAGTATTGACCTATAGCTGCATCCAAAGACCAATGTAAGCTCTCTCACAAGTATGTATCTTCACATTACAGACTGCATTGAGGCACCAGCACACATCATACGCTGAAGATTACTAGCTTCTGGGTGGCAGATGCCTATATACACATTTACCCAGAGACATGAACAATGATCCATCTCTACTTACCTTTGCCCTGGAACATTTTGAAGTATTGGTCTGTTGCATAGAAATTATGCTGGTGTACAGATAGTGGGCACAGTGCCACAGTTGCACAGCCACAGTGACTTCACCCCAGCCTAGACTAGGACCCATACTGGGAGATACATTTGACAGGCCCCGGTCTCTGCAGGCTGAGCATACAGAACCAACATAACACTCCATTCCCATAATTTCAATGCAGGACAGTACATCATGTAGCCAACAGTAATTTGGCATGAAGTGTGTGGCAACCTGAAAGGCAGAGTGACCCATGATATGTTTTCCAAACAAGAATTTAGCCTGGGCAGATGTGTTTAGAAATCTCTGTGGCACCATACACATTGCTCACATTATTCTCAACTGATTTATACAACAATCATACTCATCTGATGCTGTCATGCAGATACATGTTGTATGACATTTACAACAATCATGAAGAAGGAGATGTCAGTGGATAGCAGTAATGTCTCCTCACCTACTTGTGTGCATCTAACACACGGAGTATCTAGGAACCAAGGGCCAGATGTAGGAAGCCTTTTGCATGCCGCAAACTGCGAAAAATTCAGTTTGCGGCATGCAAAAGGCCGATCGCAATGCACAACCTCAAATTGCTAGTCGGTACCGACTCGCAATTTGAGGATGCGACTCGCAAATAGGAAGGGGTGGTCCCTTCCTATTTGCGACCGCATCGCCATGCTGAGTTGCTTTGTGACTGCGAATGCGGTCGCAAACCAACTCGCAGTTACCACCCACTTGAAGTGGGTGGTAACTCATTCGCAAAAGGGAAGGAGTCTCCATGGGACCCCTTCCCCTTTGTGAATACCGAAAAAAATGTTTGCCTACTCTGAAAAAACCTTAACCAAGTGGTTTCGGAAGTTTTTCTTTTTGCAGCTCGTTTTCCTTTAAGGAAAACGGGCTGCAAAAAGAAAAAAACAACTGCTTTATTAAAAAAGCAGTCACAGACATGGAGGTCTGCTGTCTTCAGCAGGCCACCATCCCTGTGAATGCATGGACTCGCTATGGGGTCACAAAATGCGACCCACCTCATTAATATTCATGAGGTGGGTCTTTGCGACCCCATAGCGAGTCGCAGAAGGTGTCTGAGACACCTTTCTGCATAAGATTTTGCGAGTTGCAATTTGCGAGTCGGTCAGACTCGCAAATAGCAAGTCGCAAAATTTTACTTACCTACATCTGGCCCCAAAAAACCTCACACAACACTAAGGGGGTCATTATGAACCTGGTGGTCCTGCTCTGCCACGCCGGCGGTGGCAGCCAGACCGCCGACAGCGAGGTAGTGCAGGACTGGCAAATTTTGAGAATGGAAGTGAACTGGCTGTATTGCAGCCAGTTCACCACCTGTAGTGCCAGGGTGGTTGGACCGTCTGGCCGAAGGTTGACCACCTTTGACCCGGCTGTCCACTTAACACCGCCAGCGGTATTTTGTGCACCCTTACCGCCAGGGATTCCGTGGCAGCAGCCCTACCACGTAATACCTGGCGGTAATGATACTGGCAACAGGAATGCGCATTCCTGTCTGCACTGCAGGACTCCCCAACTCCCACCTCCATGTAGGACCCACCCCCGGCCCCATCTGAAGGCCCCCACCCCTCCAAGCACTAACCTCCCCACCCCGATACCCATTCCAAACCCCCCACCCCATCCCTATTCTAACCCCCCACCCCTGAGCCCCATTACAAGCCCCCACCCACCACTGTGGTACATCCACGCAGGCACACATTACACATATATACATCCACGCACACATCCATGCACACTTATTCACACACACAGGCACACATGGCCTCGACATCCCCCACATACATGGATTCACACACGCACACATACGATTGCATACACAGGCACACAAACACAAATGACACCCCAATCCCCCTTCCCGTCTCCTGTCAGTTGTTCGCCTTACCTGGTGGTCACAGTGGTTGTCCGGGAGGGAACGGGGTCCATGGAGCTTACTCTGCCACCAGCGCCCCGCCAACACAACACCGCCACACCTACTACTAAGTCGTAATAGGCGTGGTGATGTTGTGTTGACGTGGAGGTGCCAGCAGAGCACCCTCCACTGCACCGCTAACCGCCAGCATGGCTGCTGGCGGCACTCCGCCCAATTTTTGGTGGAGAGCCGCCAGCAGTCATAATATGGTAGTCGGAAAACCGCCATCACTGGCCTTGTGGCTGGTGGGACTTCGGCGGTCTATGTTGTAGACCGCCGAAGTCATAATGAGGGCCTACGTGACTGATCTTTAAATATCGCAATGGCCACCAATACCTGCACATTGTACATCCCATTGATGCCACTCAGACTACAACAACAGGCACATGAGTAGTCAATCTAGCACACATGGCCACATTCTAGCCTGTGAGAAGAGAAACAATGGTGAAGTACAGAGAAAACTGTGCACATGAGGTACTGACCTGCTGCTCTGGTGCACTATAAAGCTGTCCAAACAGGGGTAAGACCTCATCCACTAGCCTCTCTAGCTCTTCTGAAGAGAAGAGAGAGGCACTATCACCTGCTGGATGTGGCATGATTGCTCCCAGAGGCAGTACACAGTATCTCAGTAAGTGGAGGTCTTGCTGGCAGCAGTGTCAGCAGTCTAGTGAGTGAATCTGCAGAACATGGCGGTCTCTTCTGCCACATACAAAGCTGTCACTGCTGTGGACACAGCCATTGGCTTGCGACCACCACTGGCAACAATGTTAGTCTATGGCTGTGTCCGCCATGGTTGCAACCACCTACCGCCATGACGACTTCAGCTGGCGGTCGCACGCAGTACCTAATGTCCAGTGGGGTAGGTCAGGCAGCCACCATTTTGGAGGCCTGAAATGCAGTATTGGGCTTCAAAAACGGCATCACACCTTGTCGTGGTTTGACTCTTGCTCTAGGCAAGACTGATGGTTTAAGGATGACAGTACTTATGTTTGTAGGCGACTATGCCAGTCCGACAACAAGTCGCATCTGTCGTCCCAACCCTCCCAGCTGACAAGCAGCACCTCACCAAAAACCCAAACAGTAAAAGGTGATTTGTGGCAGCCTTTACGCATGGACTCAAGAATGTGACATCTCAGGGAGTGTTAAACAGAGATTACCCCTTTCTCACATGAACAACATGTCTCAATCGAACACAGGTAATAAAGAAGTTACAGTAAGGTTTCAATAGGTTTTATTTCAACGGAACTGCAATCTGCTATAAGTTGCATGGGTTGCAATGCTTAGGATAATTAACAGTCCAAGAAACAGAATAGTAAAGACAAGAGTCATTAATACAAAGACCCCCACCCTCTTGCAATATCATTAAAAGAAGTGAAATATCAAATATGTCCTAATACCCTAATGTCATGTACCTAATCTCTAACCTAAAAGAGAGCTAGGTGTGATAAACCTAATCTACTAAGGCCACGTCCATGAGAAGAGCCCCCTCAACCCTCGTTACCTTGTAATTAGGTCTCTAGCTCAGACTCCGTAGGGGCACGAAGACTGGGTAAGCGTCAAGGTGACGTGCATCATCAATAGCAGCGATGGCATCTGGTCAGAATCCCTCTGACTATCTGTCTAAGTGAGGTGTATTTATACAGATCTTCTAGGACCCCAGACGTAGGTCTGTTCCCAAACAATAGCTAACAAGACATGTTTGGGACGGCAATTTATGTAAACAATTGCCTCAAAGGCGTGAAGAGGGAGGGTACATAATGTGAATACCTACAGTTTGTTTATTTTTGTCGCTTGATATTGACGCCTTAGTGCAGTGGCACTGATAACGTGAAACTAAAACATTGGCCTAACTAGAAACAATGCAGCCTTCTTGGAAACATATAATTAAATAGTTGTGCTTAGACAGAGCAAGCTAAGTAGGGTAACAGTCACTAGGTGACGGGGACACAGATCCCCAAGCCAGAAGGCTAAGCTAACTCCAGTTTCCCATTAAAACAAGATGGGATTCACTACACCCTCCCCATTGCCATAATAAGTATGACGCCATAGGATGACGCCATTGAAGGCGAATAAAAATCCAAGCTAGAAATGCTCTGGACTAAAAAAAGCTAAAATCATAAAAAACTACTTAAAAATTGCATTTAAAAAACATGTTAAAAAACAGCTAAAAACATACAAAGCGATATAGGCCTACATTCTGACATCGGCGGTAAGTACTACCTACCTCCACGGCGACGGCCGCCAAAAGACCGTCGCCGCGGCTAACAGACGTCTGCCAAATAATGACCACAGCCAGATTTCCACCACAAGAAGGGTGGAAATCCAGCTGTGGCCATGCTGGCGGATGGTGTTAAGGTGGCGCTGCTACCACTAGCAGCGCCACACCAGTAGATCGCCGCCAGCCGTATTATTAAAAATTAATACGGCCTGGTGGTGTGCTGCTGGTGGGTGCTGTTGGCGGTAGCAGCGCCCCGTCCTGTCCCCTGCCAGACGACACCCTGGATCCGGTTAGGTCGGGTTTCTGACAGAGGAGGTGTGTGGGGGGTGTTGTGTGTGTGTGTGGGGGTGTGTGCAAGAGTGTGTGAGTGTGTGCGTGAATGCGAATGTATGAGTAGTGTTGTTTGCGTGCGTGTATGCATGTGATTGAATGCGTGTATGAATAGATATGTGAATGCATGTCTGCGTGTCAGCGTGAAGGTGGTGCGGATGTGTGCACGAATGAATGGATACATGCGTATATGAATGTCTCTATGCAAGTGTGAGTGTGTGTGTGTGTATGCATGTCTGCGTGTGTGTGTGGGGAGGTGGGGGACTGTAATGGGGGAGCGTGGATGGAGGGGGGTTGGGGCGTCTGGGGAGTTGTTGGGGGGAGGGGGCCTCCTATCAATGACGGGGAAGGAATTCCCTGTCACTGATAGGGGGCTACCGCCATGGTTTTCATGGCGTTACGAATGCTATGAAAACCATGGTGGTAGGCAGGGTCAAAATGTGTGAAGCAGTACAATAACGGCCGCCGGGCTGGAGATTCTTATCTCCAGCCTGGCAGCTGCTACTGCCATGGCGGTCTGAGTGGTACATTGGCAGGTTGGCATCAGCCAACCCACCAGTGTCATAATGTGGCTGTATGTACTGCCATCCTGTTGACGGTACCACCGCCTTATTACCACCGACCGCTGGGGTCAAAATGGCCCCTATTATGTCGACCATGACAAGCACAGCAGGCCAAAGGAAGGGCAATAATTGCAAACTTTGGATATGGTAAGATAAGCTAATCATCAAATCTTTTTAACAGTAGTCATGATCTAGAAGAGCACCTTTGAAGCCATTGAACGGAAAAGACCTCAGGAAAGAGGCCGCATCATCAGATGTTAGATCGATGACAGGACAGGCAGACAGATCCACAGAGCAGTAGTGCATAGTAGTCTCTTGTGCAGGTCCACCTGCAGGAGTGGCACTCTCCACAGTGCCAAAAAGAGCCAGATTGTTCATCAAGGGGCACGACCGTGAATGAACCCTCATCGGGGACATCAGCAGTGCTAGGTCCACAGGAGGCACTGGCGTAACAGCAAGACACACTGTAGGCAAATGTTCGAAGAGGCACCACACGCAATGAAAGATTGGCTGCGCGCACCATAGGACTGGTCGGAATGATAATAACCAATCACGCTCCAATTCTTCCAGCAACAGAGCATTAAGGACCTGAACCATGCATTCACGGCACAGTTGAGCTGGTGGTAGTGGCTCTATTGCTTTGCGTAGCTGGAAAGATACAACCACTGTGAATCAGAAGAAATAGCAGCAGTATTCCACCTATTAATGCCAAAATTATAGGGAAGCCGCCAAACACGCTGGAAAAGAGTGAATGGATGGCCGATGAAATGACTCCAAAGACAGGCTGGAAGATGGATACAAATCCAGATCTAACAGCCTTAAAGAAATGGAAAATCCCCTCAGTGCTCGAAGCGTTGAAAATTCTGGATAACAGTTCTCCAAAGTGCTTAGGGAAGTTGGTATTTAATAGCGATTGTATCTCGGCTAATGATCTTCCTATCTGGAGAGCATACATCTCCCTAGCCGATGTCAACGCGACTTGTTTTTGGAACAGTAGTAACTTTAGTCTGCTCAGCTTGTCATAATTTACATTAGTAGTATCAATGTGAGGCCACATTTCTGATACTTTTATCTCTCGTGTGGGGGAGAATAAAACTTGTTCACAACACGTAACAACCTTAGAGACTGAAATTGCATAAGCAATTCCTGCAACAGCTTTGGTCTCTCAGCACCACATAACTTCCATTCGAAAGTACATGGAATTCTGGTTGAATCAAAGGGACAGGCCAAACAGGCCAAGTGCGCGACCCCCGCATTGCAAAGGCCGTGAAGCGACACCTGCTTGCAGATCATTGAATGAAGAACAGTAGTCTCACATTCACTTCCGCTGAGAAAGACCTCTGTTGCGCTGTTCAGACATTTGTGTTCAAAGGGCTACTCCCACTCTTCATTAATATAGCTATCGCCTAGCCGCTCGTACCTGCCCATGGTAAGATGTTTCAGACATTTTGAAAAACAAAAAGTAGAAATGGGCAGATTAATAATGCCATGTAGGAGCCATACTGTTGATGGACTTTCTGCAACTGTGAAAGGCAACTTCTCTAACTTTTCTATGTGAAGAATGGTGAAACTCGCTTCCCTTTTAGCCATTGTCTGTTGTTCCTTGGATAAACTAGATGCAGCAAACAAGTCCCTACCATTAATATACTTCCAAGGAACCACGCCATTTATCAAAGTTTGTAATGTCCAACCTAACTGCATGATGGAACGCAGATGACTTTGCCCATGATATAAAAGGGACATGTCTGTCTGAATGATATCAATCGCAGACAACACTATGGCCCTCATTCTAACCCTGGCGGTGTAACACCGCCAGGGCAGAGGGCAGAGGAAGCACCGCCAACAGGCTGGCGGTGCTTCCCGGGCCATTCTGACCGCGGCGGTAACGCCGCGGTCAGAAAAGGGGAACCGGCGGTTTCCCGCCGGTTTTCCCCTGGCCCAGGGAATCCTCCATGGCGGCGCTGCTTGCAGCACCGCCATGGGGATTCCGACCCCCTTACCGCCAGCCTGTTCAGGCTGGCGGTAACGGGTGTCGTGGGGCCCCTGGGGGCCCCTGAACTGCCCATGGGCAGTGCAGGGGCCCCCTATCAGGGCCCCACCATGATTTTCACTGTCTGCTGAGCAGACAGTGAAAATCGCGACGGGTGCCACTGCACCCGTCGCACCCCTGCAACTCCGCCGGCTCCATTCGGAGCCGGCATCCTCGTTGCAGGGGCATTTCCGCTGGGCCAGCGGGCGCTCTTTTGGAGAGCGCCCGCCGGCCCAGCGGAAATGTAAGAATGGCCGCCGCGGTCTTTTGACCGCGGTGCGGTCATTTGTCGGCGGGACTTTGGCGGGCGGCCCCGGCCGCCCGCCAAAGTCTGAATTAGGCCCTATGTTTGTTAGAGAATAAATCCTGTTGTCGACAACAGTTAAAGCCTTTTCTAAATTTTCCTTGTCTATCTGCCTTAAATGCGCAGCTGCTTCTAGCTGAGAAAGCTTCCAGATCTCATTATATATTGCATAAATAGATCTTTTAGACCGTGGCTTTCTAGTACCTAACAAAAAGTCCTGAAAGTCTATGGGGGTGATTCTGACCCCGGCGGTCAGAGACCACCGGGGCCAGGGTCGGCGGGAGCACCGCCGACAGGCCGGCGGTGCCCCGCAGGGCATTCTGACCGTGGCGGTTCGGCCGCGGTGAGATGCGGAAAACCGGCGGTCTCCCGCCGGTTTTCCGCTGCCCTTGTGAATCCTCCATGGCGGCGGAGCGCGCTCCGCCGCCATGGGGATTCTGACACCCCCTACCGCCATGGCCCGCCAGGAACAGGATGGCAGTAGGGGGTGCCGCGGGGCCCCTGGGGGCTCCTGCAGTGCCCATGCCAATGGCATGGGCACTGCAGGGGCCCCCGTAAGAGGGCCCCACTTTGTATTTCAGTGTCTGCTATGCAGACACTGAAATACGCGACGGGTGCCACTGCACCTTTCGCACCTCCCCACTCCGCCGGCTCAATTCTGAGCCGGCGTCCTCGTGGGAAGGATGATTTGCCCTGGGCTGGCGGGCGGCCTTTTGGCGGTCACCCGCCAGCCCAGGGCAAATCCCAAAATACCCTCAGCGGTCTTTCGACCGCGGAGCGGTATTTTGGTGGGGGAAGTCTGGCGGGCGGCCTCCGCCGCCCGCCAGACTTAGAATGACCCCCTATATCTTCAGAAAAAGTTTTAACATGTTGCTTAACTGCAGCTAATGTGTTAGTCTGTACCCATTGTTGGCACAGTTTACCCACACCTTATGTTGTAACTATACCCGTGTGACAAAACGAGGGCCTGGCCGCCTAATCTTCAAAACCCCTGCATTATTTACAAAACGTGGCTGACACCCATTTGTGTCTATTGGCCAAATCAACCACCTGCTGGGACTGGAAATTGAAGATTTATAGGTACCAGCCTGAATCTTTGCATCCAGTTTTTCCTCGGTGACATTCAGGAAGAACTGCCAATTATTAAACTTAGCCGGTGTGGGGATACTGGGCGTATTCATTTCTTTTATTTTCGCTAACCCCAGACAGGATGTCTGCTGAATTGTGTCATTCAAAAAGATCATTTGCACAGGAATAATGCATGCTCTAAATAAAGCTTCCCTTCCCTGTATTTGCCAATCTTGTGTTCCCCATACACTCTTTAAGTCAATAGTGTTCTTCCAGTATTTGTAACCTTCAACTGCAAGACGGGAAACAAAGGAGTCTGAATAAATCAGTTTTGTGTCAGTTAGCAAAATGTTCCTCATTTTTGAAGGAGGTAATTTGAAATAATATGATTTTTGGTGTCATGCCCAGCAAAATAAGTGAATTTATCCAAGTAATGATTTGGAATCCCCACAGGTGGAGTTGAACAGTGCTCCCACTGTGTTTAGTTAGATACTGGTCTATGTCTAGTGGCACAGTGCAGGTAGCAATGCCCCCAGTTGTTATAGCAGAACATTTCTCCACAATTCTTTGTATTTGTGAATAGATCATCACTTTCAAATACTGAATAGTCCTCAATTTCAGTTAATATAGAATCAACTGTTGGGACATCTCAATCATCAGATACAACACCAGGTGTAATTACATCAGTCATAGAAACTTTGCAGACATATGGAATTTGAATGACCTCAGTAGGCCCTTATATATCAAATGCAACATTGTCCCACACAGCCCCATCAGTAATAGGTACAGCTGAAATGTTCACAAGGGACCAGTCTCTTCGGACCTTATGTGAGTAATGATATGGAGTTAAGACTTTATTCAGAAGCTCAACAGAGGAGCGTTCAGGAAAGTAATAATCATTTATAAGCAAAAAGAAAATAGTCACAGAACCAATCTATAGAAATGATGCAAAAAATGTCAAGCAGAACCGTAAATAATTCCATGGGTGTATAAAATAGTTATTTGTAAGCCAAAAATACAGCTTATGTGTCTTTGAATCATTTTCAATCACAGGAGTGGATGAGTCTGAAGAAAAGTAATCAATATTGATGAAGAAGCCAGAAACAGTTTATGCAAATGCAGGAACAGGTGCCTTACCGGTGGATGGATCTACTTCGCGTGGAGGCTCTTAGTAGACGGCGTCATCAGTCTGTGTTGTGTTGGTCTAGAAAACAGCCAAATCTTGGACAGGTATTGTCGTTGAAGTGGTAACTGGAATCAGCAAGAGCTCATTTTCTTTCCTCCCCACAGTCGAAGAGGTATTTATAGCATCATTGAACATTGTTATGAAGTCAGAAGTAGTGTTGTTATTTCTGCCTTAAAGAGGTATATCCTGGGAACCGGGGGAGCGGAAACTACCCAAGGGATCTCTGGGTCTACTGTGCAGGATCGGCCACATGGTGAAGTTTGACGTCATAAATGGAAATGAATCTGTTTGCTTCGAAACCAGGCAACAGTGGTAAGATGACAATTCTGGTACCTTGTACGCCCAGGACTGGGTCCGGTGCACTGTAGGATGGACTGAATCACTTCTTCACAGTGATCTTCTCACAAACCAGATCCCTGACTTTAGGAATCCAGCCAGTGGAAGTGGTTGGTAAATCCCTTATTTCCAAGGGGGCAGCACTTGTGGATGATTTATCATCACAAAATTGCTCAAGCTTCTGTAAAACAGTGAAACGTTCATTTATGTCAAAAGGTGTGTCTGCTGCCACCAAACCAGGGCCATCAAGATCTGGGACATACATTGGTATCCCAAAGAGAACCTCTCAGGGAGGTCATCCCCCAAGTACCGTCTTGGCAGATTATTCAATGCTCTCTGGACCCCATATAGGTGATCAGGCCAACTGAGGCCCGAACCTAATACTCTAGCTTTTAAGCACTGCTTTAGATCACAATTCTTCTTCTCCACAACCGAATTTCCCTCAGTATGGTATGGCGAGGAGTAATGGAGTTCAACACCCATCGTCCCTATTGTGTCCCTGAATGCCTTAGAGGCAAATCCAGGGCCCTGGTCTGAATGGAATACTGCAACTGCATATGTACCGATAAAGATCAACAAGTCTTTTATAACAGTTCGAGCGTCAGCCAACAGATGAGGACATACCCACAGGAATCTAAAACAAGAATCTACAGTGACTAAGATGTCTTTGTATGCACCATCAGGTTGGAGCGGACCTCAATGGTCCAGGTACACACATTGTAGTGGCCTACTGGACACTAAGAGGGAGGTTTGTTGTGGACATTTAATATTGGAGCCCTTAATTTGCTGGCAAATGTCACAACAAAGGACTTCTTGTTTTGTCTGTTTGTATAGGCCTGGCCATCAGAAGCGTTTCTGTAAGAGTGTTACTGTGGCCGAAATACCAGCATCGGCCAATGCGACACCCTCATGCACCGCTTTTATTAGATCTAATCTCTGTCCTTGGTTGGGGACCGATCAATCGCCAACCCCAGGAATTGTTGCATATGCAACATTCTGTGCACTGATGTGGTAAGAGTATTTTGTATTGTATGCTTTCGGGAGAGGCATGCTTGTAGCCTAAGCTTTCACGGCAGTCAGAATTTCACTATCCAATCTCATCTGAGAACGAGTCACTGCAGCCACAGAGGCCGTAGGTACTGTAGATTTGACCGCTTCATCAGCCAAAGTGTTGCCAATAACGTGTACTCCTTCACGTTGGTGGCCCAATGTATGTACTACATGGACACAAGGTAACTTATCCTTGAGATAAGCCACCCTCCCCCACAGAATTCTGTGTTTTGTGGTGTTCACATTGGATTCCCTGAACCCATTCTATCGCCAATCATTAAGATAATCATTGCAGGACTGGACGAAGTTGTATGAGTCACAGACAATTAAGGTCAGTAATCCTGGTTCTGTGTGCTCTAGCACTAGTACAAGGGCTTTGAGTTCAGCCAACTGAGCTGTGCAGTCCCCTAGGGTCTGCATGTATGTATTGTGAGGGTGGAATACACCATCCTTCATCACTCCGCTCACAGCTGCACAAGCGGCTGACTATTGATGCTTAGTACCTACAGCTGGTTGTGCTGAACCATCCGTGTAAATGACAGTATGGTATCTGTCAAGTGGCAAAATATCTACAGGAGCGGGGTACTCCTGTTCGTACTGGAGAAATTCTAGTGTCTGAAGTTTCGGATCAAAGATGTAATCTACATCGATGGCAGTCAGGGAGGTTGGCCACTGAATCCAGCGTGGGTGTAATGCTTTAAAGTTTGGAATGCTTGCTTTGGTGACAGCCACTAAGGCTGGCACCGGGGTAACAACAATGATGCATTTCCCTTGGGCAAGTGGCCTCTCCTTAATGACAGCCATCTGAACTGCAGTTAGAATTTTTTCTGTGGGTGCAAAACGTTGTTCTGCATTGGAGTATAAATGTGATTCATATGCTATGGGCACCGTGTCGCCCTAGTTTAAGGTGACATAAGTGAACCCAATGGCACCAGCAATTATTCTGATGACCAAATTAGTTTTGTTGTCACGGGTGTGCAAGTGTTTTGGTTCTAGCATGTTGTAGGAAGTTGGGTCTGTATGTACTATTTCAAAGTAAGAAATAGCATGCACAGTGTCCAAGGGTTCCCCTTAGAGGTATGATAGTGGCAAAAAGAGATAATTCTAATGCTCTATTTTGTGGTAGTGTGGTTGAGCAGTAGGCTTATTAGAGGGTAGTGTTAAGTATTTGTTGTACACATACAGGCAATAAATGAGGAACACACACTCAAAGACAATTTACAATCAATACTTTAAATGAAAGGTACTTCACTTGGGTATCATAGGAACTTTGAATCAGCAAAATAGCATGTACAGTTTCGAGAAAAAATGGCAATAAGCTATTTTAAAACTAGACACAGTGCAAATTTCAACAGTTCCTGGGGGAGGTAAGTATTGGTTAGTTTTGCAGGTAAGTAAACCACGTACAGGGTTCAATGTTGGGTCCAAGGTAGCCCACCGTTGGGGGTTCAGGGCAACCCCAAAGTTACCACACCAGCAGCTCAGGGCCGGTCAGGTGCAGAGGTCAAAGTGGTGCCCAAAACGCATAGGCTTCAATGGAGAAGGGGGTGCCCCGGTTCCAGTCTGCTAGCAGGTAAGTACCCGCGACTTCAGAGGGCAGACCAGGGGGGGTTTGTAGGGCACCGGGGGGGACACAAGTCAGCACAAAAAGTACACCCTCAGCGGCACGGGGCGGCTGGGTGCAGAGCGCAAACAGGCATCGGGTTTGCAATGGAGTTCAATGGGAGACCCGGGAGTCTCTTCAGCGAAGCAGGCAGGCAAGGGGGGGGGGGCTCCTCGGGGTAGCCACCACCTGGGAAAAAGAAAAAGGGCCACCTGGGGGTCGCTTCTGCACTGGAGGTTGGATCCTTCAGGTCCTGGGGGCTGCGGGTGCAGTTTCTTTACCAGGCGTCGGGTTCTTAGAAGCAGGCAGTCGCGGTCAGGGGGAGCCTCTGGATTCCCTCTGCAGGCGTCGCTGTGGGGGCTCAGGGGGGTCAACTCTGGCTACTCACAGGGTCGCAGTCACTGGAGAGTCCTCCCTATAGTGTTATTTTTACGCGGGTCAAGCCGGGGGCGTGGGGTGCAGAGTAGAAAGTCTCACGCTTCCGGCGGGAAACGTGCAGTCCTTTAAAAGTTGTTTCTTTGTTGCAAAGTTGTTTCTTCTTTGGAGAAGAACTGCTGTTCTCGGGAGTTCTTGGTCCTTTTAGATGCAGGGTAGTCCTCTGAGGCTTCAGAGGTCGCTGGACCCTGTGGAACGCGTCGCTGTTGCAGTTTTTCTTGAAGTGGGGAGACAGGCTGGTAGGGCTGGGGCCAAAGCAGTTGGTGTCTCCGTCTTCTCTGCAGGGCTTTCAGGTCAGCAGTCCTTCTTCATCTTCAGGTTGCAGGAATCTGTTTTCCTAGGTTCTGGGAGCCCCTAAATACTCAATTTAGGGGTGTGTTTAGGTCTGGGGGTTAGAAGCCAATGGCTACTAGCCCTGAGGGTGGCTACACCTTCTTTGTGCCTCCTCCCTGAGGGGAGGGGGGCACATCCCTACTCCTATTGGGGGAATCCTCCATCTGCAATATGGAGGATTTCTAAAAGTCAGAGTCACCTCAGCTCAGGACACCTTAGGGGTTGTCCTGACTGGCCAGTGACTCATCCTTGTTTTTCTCATTATCTCCTCTGGCCTTGCCGCCAAAAGTGGGGCCGTGGCCGGAGGGGGCAGGCATCTCCACTAGCTGGAATGCCCTGTGGCGCTGTAACAAAGGGGGTGAGCCTTTGAGGCTCACCGCCAGGTGTTACAACTCTTGCAGGGGGTGGTGGGAAGCACCTCCACCCAGTACAGGCTTTGTTACTAGCCACAGAGTGACAAAGGCACTCTTCCCATGTGGCCAGCAACATGTCTGGTGTGTGGCAGGCTGGCAAAACTAGTCAGCCCACACTGGTAGTCAGGTATGTTTTCAGAGGGCATCTCTAAGATGCCCTCTGGGGTGTATTTCACAATAAAATGTACACTGGTATCAGTGTGCATTTATTGTGCTGAGAAGTTTGATACCAAACTTCCAAGTTTTCAGTGTAGCCATTATGGTGCTGTGGAGTTCCTGTTTGACAGACTCCCAGACCATATACTCTTATGGCTACCCTGCACTTACAATGTCTAAGGTTTTGCTTAGACACTGTAGGGGCATAGTGCTCATGCACCTATGCCCTAACCTATGGTATAGTGCACCCTGCCTTAGGGCTGTAAGGCCTGCTAGGGGGGTGACTTATCTATGCCATAGGCAGTGTGAGGTTGGCATGGCACCCTGAGGGGAGTGCCATGTCGACTTTGTCATTTTCTCCCCACCAGCACACACAAGCTGGCAAGCAGTGTGTCTGTGCTGAGTGAGTGGTCCCCAGGGTGGCATAAGACATGCTGCAGCCCTTAGAGACCTTCCCTGGCATCAGGGCTCTTGGTACCAGAGGTACCAGTTACAAGGGACTTACCTGGATGCCAAGGTGTGCCAATTGTGGGAACAAAGGTACAGTTTTAGGGAAAGAACACTGCTGCTGGGGCCTGGTTAGCAGGCCTCAGCACACTTTCAAATCATAACTTGGCATCAGCAAAGGCAAAAAGTCAGGGGGTAACCATGCCAAGGAGGCATTTCCTTACACATGTCCTGTTGCAATTCCCGAAGGATACGTGTGTGTTCAACTGTCCAGTGTCTGCTGGAAAAATCAGGGCGTATTAAGTCATAAAGTGGTTTGATACGTTGTGCATAGTCAGGAATGTAAGTTCTGCCAAAGTTAAAGAAACCAAGTAAGGACTGTAGTTTCCTGAGACTGTTTGGTTTGTGTAGTTGAGCACATTTATCTAGAAAGTGCGGGTCAACTCTTCCCCTTGTTTGATAGCTCGTATCCCAGGAGCAATACACTGAGAAAGGCTATTTTAGTTTTTCTAAAATTAAATTTGTAGCCAAGGGCTGCGATACTTAGAACGTTCCGATCGACCCTGGCAAGATGAATGTTGAGGTCGTCATCTGTGAAATAGGTATCATCCACATAAGACAACGCCTTGGGATCAATATCATGTAATATTGATGTTATACAGGCTGAGAACAGCCCTGGGCTGTTCTTGTAGCCTTGGGGCAAACGGCAGAAGCATTGTTGTGAGTCAAATGAGAATGCACTTAGGTCCCGACTTTCATGTGCTAAGTTTTGGCAGAAAAAACTGTTGGAAATATCCAAGGTTGTTTTGTATTTTTTGCGCAATATTATATTTATTAGTGCCGTGCTACATGAATTTTGTATAGCGTATGTCGGTGTATGACTGTTTAAGGCTCTGTAATCTAAGACTATTCTATAGGAATGGTCTGGTTTTGCAACAGAGAATAACGGGTTATTTATTGCAGAGACACAGGGCTCAATTACTCCCTGGTACTCGAGCTGAGTGAGGATCTCCCTCACCGGAGCTTTAGCTTCATGTTTAACAGGTTATTGTGGCTGAGGCTGGGATGTAGACCTGATAGATATTACATGGCAAGGTGAACCCTTGTCCCAACCCACATGATTACGGTAAAACGCAGTCTAATTGACAGCGTAGGCTTGTTTTACCGCTTCTGGAACAAGATCAGAGAAAGAAGGCAAAATGACATCTTCCCCATGTGGGAGCTCACGGACATGCTCAGATGTCCAGTCCCTTTCGGCCACTAGGACATCACAACTAAATTCGGCCCAGAATATCACACCAATGGTGCACTCTACGTATCCCTCAATTTGAATATTTAAATCATAAACCCTGTCTGGTGGGAGAACGCGCCTGTCCGCAGTCTAAACTGCAATGTGATCGCTAGTTGCTGTCACATCCAGATGATCTTTAAGACTCTGGTGTCATATCGTGACCTCTGCTTAGCTGTCTAACTGTGTCACTGCCCACGTCTTGTTCTTCAGCAATGTTCTCAAGTGTACTGGCATTTTTAATTGACAGTGCTGCCACCTTTTTCTTTTTAAACTGTGGCTTTTGTTGTGGGGACTTATCTTCTTTTTTGTCTGAAGACTGTGGTGAGTCTTTCTTCTGTTTCACGTATTCAGGGCATCGATCAGGATGGCCCCCTCTCTCGCTACATCTATCCAGTGCGTCCTGAAAGGAACGAGAGGGACATAAATCGGTATATCTGTCAGGAGTGTTTGTATTTTCTCTATTTCTGAGAGTATATCTCCTGTCGGAGTTCTCTGGTTTCGTCTGTCTTTAAACTGTTTTTCTTTACCCCAGCGCTTTTTAGAGCCATCCTGTGCTTGATTAGTACCTTCCTTAGGGGTGGTACTTCATATTTCAGACTTCTTCAGCTTGGCTCCCAAACGATCCTGTCCTATACTAGTATAGGTGTCAGAGATAATTTTCGGCAGCTGTTTCTCCTGATCCAAATCTGGAATCTCTCAGAGGCACTGGGGTATAGCCAGTGATACCGCTTCCCCTTTATGGTACTGAGTATGATCGAGGATACTGCATCGAAGTTACACATTCATTTCATCCCCAAATCTAGGGCTGGAGCAGCTCCATGCTCATTCTGAATTTGTTTTAACACTTCCTGTAAATTGGCAAGTGTCAGAGTACCATGTGTGGTGGCATAAATTGCAGCAAAAACTGTACCCCATGTGGCGCAGTCATCTACTGAGGGAACCACCCTAAAGGGCAAGCACATCTGAGAATTCGATGTTTTTCCTGTGGTCCGTATGGGGAAACACAGCTTCTAGCTGATTTGTTTTCTGGGCCATCCAGAACGGAATTTTCTCTCATTCTGTGAGTACCTTACCCATGATAGTGTGTACTGTTTTGCGAATTAATCCTAGTGGCCAATTGGTATCCAGCAGGTGCTGCTCGTGCTGGATGAGCTGTTTTAGTGTTCAGAGTTCGCATTACGATCTGAACAAGTCATCCATATAGTGTCACTATCTCAATGTATAAATTGTGTAGATCAGCTGCCTGCACATTTTGTATACCTGGGTGAGGTGTATATGTGGCAAACATAGGCCACGTTGGTCCGCATTACCTAAGGGACCTAATCTCACAGGTTAAATTACATGTGGTAGGGCACCATTAAACCAGTCCTGGTGTTCTTGATAAGTGATCGGTATTTCAAGATACGGGTATGCTTGGTACTGTTGAGGTACGTTTGTAATTCTGTACATGCGGAAAGTAAATGATCTTTGGTCTTCCTCAGGAAAGGTGACCCAAGAGTAGAATGTATCTGTTTGGTAAGCTTCACTAGCTTCTACTATACATGTGACATTCCCACCCTCATCTGTTAAGCCATGTGCTACTAGGTATAATGGTAATGCTTGTCTAGCATTCTCTGGAATGTTTATGGCGTTAGTGTAGGAGGCTGGACTGGCTTGTAGTGAGTACCTAGGGGTACTTGCACCTTGCACCAGGCCCAGTTATCCCTTATTAGTGTATAGGGTGTCTAGCAGCTTAGGCTGATAGATAATGGTAGCTTAGCAGAGCAGCTTAGGCTGAACTAGGAGACGAGTGAAGCTCCTACAGTACCACTTAGTGTCATATGCACAATATCATAAGAAAACACAATACACAGTTCTACTAAAAATAAAGGTACTTTATTTTTATGACAATATTCCAAAGTATCTCAGAGTGTACCCTCAGTGAGAGGATAGGAAATATACACAAGATATATATACACAATACCAGAAATATGCAGTATAGTCTTAGAAAACAGTGCAAACAATGTATAGTTACAATAGGATGCAATGGGGACACATAGGGGTAGGGGCAACACAAACCATATACTCCAAAAGTGGAATGTGAACAACGAATGGACCCCAAACCTATGTGACCTTGTAGAGGGTCGCTGGGACTATTAGAAAATAGTGAGAGTTAGAAAATTAGCCCTCCCCAAGACCCTGAAAAGTGAGTGCAAAGTGCACTAAAGTTCCCCAAAGGACAAAGAAGTCGTGATAGGGGAATAAGGCAGGAAAGACACAAACCACCAATGCAACAACGCTGGATTTCCAATCTGGGGTACCTGTGGAACAAGGGGACCAAGTCCAAAAGTCACAAGCAAGTCGGAGATGGGCAGATGCCCAGGAAATGCCAGCTGCGGGTGCAAAGAAGCTTCGACTGGACTGAAGAAGCTGCGGTTTCTGCAGGAACGCAAAGGGCTAGAGACTGCCCCTTTGGAGGACGGATCCCTCTCGCCTTGTACAGTCGTACAGAAGTGATTTCCCACCGAAAGAATGCCAACAAGCCTTGCTAGCTGCAAATCGTGCGGTTAGCGTTTTTGGACGCTGCTGTGGCCCCGGAGAGACCCGGAGGTCGCAAATTGGAACAGGAGGTAGAGGGGACGTCGAGCAAGGCAAGGAGCTCTCTTAGCAGCAGGTAGCACCTGGAGAAGTGCCAGAAACAGGCACTACAAGGATGCGTGAAATGGTGCTCACCCGAAGTTACACAAAGGAGTCCCACGTCGCCGGAGACCAACTTAGAAAGTCGTGCAATGCAGGTTAGAGTGCCGTGGACCCAGGCTTGGCTGTGCACGAAGGATTTCCGCCAGAAGTGCACAGGGGCCGGAGTAGCTGCAAAAGTCGCGGTTCCCAGCAATGCAGTCTAGCGAGGTGAGGCAAGGACTTACCTCCACCAAACTTGGACTGAAGAGTCACTGGACTGTGGGAGTCACTTGGACAGAGTTGCTGGATTCGAGGGACCTCGCTCGTCGTGCTGAGAGGAGACCCAAGGGACCGGTAATGCAGCTTTTTGGTGCCTTCGGTTGCAGGGGGACGATTCCGTCGACCCACGGGAGATTTCTTCGGATCTTCTAGTGCAGAGAGGAGGCAGACTACCCCCACAGCATGCACCACCAGGAAAACAGTCGAGAAGGCGGCAGGATCAGCGTTACAGAGTTGCAGTAGTCGTCTTAGCTACTATGTTGCAGTTTTGCAGGCTTCCAGCCAGGTCAGCAGTCGATTCCTTGGCAGAAGGTGAATAGAGAGATGCAGAGGAACTCGGATGAGCTCTTGCATTCGTTATCTAAGGAATCCCAAGAGACAGAGACCCTAAATAGCCAGAAAAGAGGGTTTGGCTACCTAGGAGAGAGGATAGGCTAGCAACACCTGAAGGAGCCTATCACAGGGAGTCTCTGACGTCACCTGGTGGCACTGGCCACTCAGAGCAGTCCAGTGTGCCAGCAGCACCTCTGTTTCCAAGATGGCAGAGGTCTGGAGCACACTGGAGGAGCTCTGGTCACCTCCCAGGGGAGGTGCAGGTCAGGGGAGTGGTCACTCCCCTTTCCTTTGTTCAGTTTCGCGCCAGAGCAGGGCTAAGGGGTCCCCTGAACCGGTGTAGACTGGCTTATGCAGAATTGGGCACATCTGTGCCCAAGAAAGCATTTCCAGAGGCTGGGGGAGGCTACTCCTCCCCTGCCTTCACACCATTTTCCAAAGGGAGAGGGTGTAACACCCTCTCTCAGAGGAAGTCCTTTGTTCTGCCATCCTGGGCCAGGCCTGGCTGGACCCCAGGAGGGCAGATGCCTGTCTGAGGGGTTGGCAGTAGCAGCAGCTGCAGTGAAACCCCGGGAAAGGCAGTTTGGCAGTACCAGGGTCTGTGCTACAGACCACTGGGATCATGGGATGGTGCCAACTATGCCAGGATGGTATAGAGGGGGCAATTCCATGATCATAGACATATTACATGGCCATATTCGGAGTTACCATTGTGAAGCTACATATAGGTAGTGACCTATATGTAGTGCACGCGTGTAATGGTGTCCCCGCACTCACAAAGTCCGGGGAATTGGCCCTGAACAATGTGGGGGCACCTTGGCTAGTGCCAGGGTGCCCTCACACTAAGTAACTTAGCACCCAACCGTTACCAGGTAAAGGTTAGACATATAGGTAACTTATAAGTTACTTAAGTGCAGTGTAAAATGGCTGTGAAATAACGTGGACGTTATTTCACTCAGGCTGCAGTGGCAGGCCTGTGTAAGAATTGTCAGAGCTCCCTATGGGTGGCAAAAGAAATGCTGCAGCCCATAGGGATCTCCTGGAACCCCAATACCCTGGGTACCTCAGTACCATATACTAGGGAATTATAAGGGTGTTCCAGTAAGCCAATGTAAATTGGTAAATTGGTCACTAGCTTGTTAGTGACAATTTGTAAAGAGAGAGCATAACCACTGAGGTTCTGGTTAGCAGAGCCTCAGTGAGACAGTTAGGCACCACACAGGGGACACACACATATAGGCCACAAACTTATGAGCACTGGGGTCCTGACTAGCAGGGTCCCAGTGACACATAACAAACATACTGGAAACATAGGGTTTTCACTATGAGCACTGGGCCCTGGCTAGCAGGATCCCAGTGAGACAGTGAAAACACCCTGACATACACTCACAAACAGGCCAAAAGTGGGGGTAACAAGGCTAGAAAGAGGCTACTTTCTCACACAACCCCCCCCCCCCAAACGAGGGACAATAAGGCTAACCTTGGCCAGTTGAGACTTTATTGTCTAAGTGGTGATAAGTAGAGAGTAGCTCTGCAATAGACTGGTTACTCCCTTTATCATCCACTATATGGTTACTTCCCTGTGGGGATGTGAACCACCCTGTTTGAAGTTTTTTAGCTAAGCAACAATGTGAAGATGTATTTTCAGAGTTTCTATCAGTAAGTTTTAGTTTAAAGCAGTGGGAATTGTCCACTGAACCTATTTGTAGTGATGGAAATGCCAGACAGGGATGCTGTCTCAGAAAAGCCATAGCTGGGCAAAAACTTTGTCCATATGGCTGGAAGAGAGAACAGGGATGCTGTTTCTCTTGAGTTGGAGCAGGGCAGGGATGCTGTCCTATGAGCTCCACACTAGGGCAGGGATGCTGTCCTAAGTGTTGTGAGGCAGTGCAGGGTTTCTGCACTAAAGTTTCTCTGGGAGGGTTGGAGGGATGCTCCATGTTAACTAAAATGGTGCTCTTTTTCTCACCAATGTTAGTTATCCCACAGAGAGGTACTTCTACCTCAGGGAGTCCAGCTTTGCCAGCTGATGATTCCCTTGGAACAGGTGTCACCCCAGGAGAGGTTTCTCCCCCCACAGGAATGGTATCCTGAATGGTAGGGTGGTTAGGGGATACTGTGATACCCTTTTTACCTGTTGATGGAGAGGGATCCTGAGTTTTCAGGCCTTCTCTCCTTTGCTTTTTCATTTCAGTAGAAATGAGAGGGAACAATTCCTCAGGGATGCCCAGCATGGCTGCATGGGCATAAAACTCTACATCAGCCCAACCTGAGGCCTCTAGGTCATTACCTAAGAGACAGTCTACAGGTAAGCTAGGTGATACCACCACCTGTTTAGGGCCAGTAACTCCACCCCAACTAAACTGAATTATAGCTAAGGGAAGAAACTTAGTGGAGTTATGGACATCAATAATCTTATACTGTTGTCCAATGATGTGTTGATCAGGGTGCACTAGGTTTTCAGTCACCAAAGTGATACTGGCACCTGTGTCCCTGTAGGCCAAGGCCTCAACACCATTTATTGAAACTGTCTGCCTGTACTTATCCATTGTAAGGGGACAAGCAGCCAGTGTGGCAAGGCCAATGCCACTAGATGTGACAGAAACTGTCTTGGGACTAACTACCCCAGTTTCTATTATGGACCCATAAGTGAACCCAACTACACCCTTTACTTGACTGTTGCCAGCAGTCCCACCACTAGTACCACTACTGCTAGGGGCACTAGAGCTTGATGTATTAGTGGTGGTAGGCTCAGGGGGTTTACCTGGACAGGACTTATCCCCTGGCCTATGGCCTCTGTTTTTACACACAAAGCACCAAGGCTTTTTAATGTGTGCAGGTTGAGAAGAAGAGGAAGAATTTGTTTTATCCCCACCCTCTGAAGAGTGTTTAAGATTTGAAGTGGGATCTTTGGTTGTACCCTTATCCCCATGCTTATCTTGAGATTTTTCACCATCTTTCTTCTTATTGCCATCTTTGTCACCCCCTGTATGAACTTTTCTGTTCACCCTTGTTCTGACCCATTTGTCTGCCTTCTTTCCCAATTCTTGGGGAGAGGTCAGATCAGAGTCCACCAAGTACTGGTGCAACAAATCAGACACACAATTATTAAGAATATGCTCTCTCAGGATCAGGTTATACAGGCTGTCATAATCAGTAACTTTACTGCCATGTAACCACCCCTCCAAGACCTTCACTGAATGGTCAATGAAATCAACCCAGTCTTGTGAAGACTCCTTTTTGGTCTCTCTGAACTTTATCCTGTATTGTTCAGTGGTTAAGCCATAACCATCCAGGAGTGCATTCTTAAGAACTGTAAAATTATTGGCATCACTTTCTTTCACAGTAAGGAGCCTATCCCTACCTTTTCCACTAAATGATAGCCATAGGATAGCAGCCCACTGCCTTTGAGGGACATCCTGTACAACACAGGCCCTCTCAAGTGCAGCAAACCACTTGTTAATGTCATCCCCCTCCTTATAAGGGGGAACTATCTTATGCAGATTCCTGGAATCATGCTCTTTTGCAGGATGACTATGGGGAATACTGCTGCTGCCACCATGGGTTTCTAAACCCAACTTCTGTCTTTCCTTCTCTAGTTCTAAAGACTGTCTATCCAAATCCAGCTGTTGCTTTTTAAGCTTCAGTCTGGTTTGTTCCACCCTCAACTTATTGAGTTCCCTTTCTAACAATCTGTCATCAGGGTTGGTGGGAGGGACATTCCTAGATACAGAGGTATGATGGGAATGGACAGAATGAGACCTGTCCCTTACAGAGGGCACCCTAACAGCTTGGCTGACAGTGTAATGTGAGAGCACATCATCTGTATGATGTGACTCCACCTCAGTACCAACTATGCTAGACTGTCTAGTAATGGGCAGGCTAAGAAGTTTCTTTCCTCAATCTTTTCCTGGGGGAGTCCCTGGATCAGATTGGGAACCATTAGCTACTTTTTCAACAGATGGGGCACTTCTAGCCTTATCCTGTTCTCTAAGCATGTTAAGTAACAATTCCAAGGAAGGATTCTTCCCTCCACTCAAACCTCTCTCTACACAGAGACTCCTTGCTCCTTTCCAGCTAAGGTGATCATATGCAAGTTTGGACAGATCAACATTTTGGCCTGTGCCAGACATTTTTTAGAGAGAGTTAAAGTGATAGAAAAAGAGAAAAAAGTTTTCAGAACTTTTAGAAAGACAGAAAAAAAAACTTTTTAAACTTTTTAGAACTTTTTAGAAAGTTAGAAGTACTTTTCAGCACTTAGAAAAGAGTGAAAAGAGGAAATGCAAAACTTTTTGGTTATGTGTATATACACTGAACTTGTTTTGTATATTTTTCTCTTATGAAAAGTACAATGACAAGAGTGGTAAGTAGTCTCAAAGCACTTATCCCACCGCTGCACAACCAATGTAGGAGGCTGGACTGGCTTGTAGTGAGTACCTAGGGGTACTTGCACCTTGCACCAGGCCCAGTTATCCCTTATTAGTGTATAGGGTGTCTAGCAGCTTAGGCTGATAGATAATGGTAGCTTAGCAGATCAGCTTAGGCTGAACTAGGAGACGAGTGAAGCACCTACAGTACCACTTAGTGTCATATGCACAATATCATAAGAAAACACAATACACAGTTATACTAAAAATAAAGGTACTTTATTTTTATGACAATATGCCAAAGTATCTCAGAGTGTACCCTCAGTGAGAGGATAGGAAATATACACAAGATATATATACACAATACCAGAAATATGCAGTATAGTCTTAGAAAACAGTGCAAACAATGTATAGTTACAATAGGATGCAATGGGGACACATAGGGGTAGGGGCAACACAAACCATATACTCCAAAAGTGGAATGTGAACCACGAATGGACCCCAAACCTATGTGACCTTGTAGAGGGTCGCTGGGACTATTAGAAAATAGTGAGAGTTAGAAAATTAGCCCTCCCCAAGACCCTGAAAAGTGAGTGCAAAGTGCACGAAAGTTCCCCAAAGGACAAAGAAGTCGTGATAGGGGAATAAGGCAGGAAAGACACAAACCACCAATGCAACAACGCTGGATTTCCAATCTGGGGTACCTGTGGAACAAGGGGACCAAGTCCAAAAGTCACAAGCAAGTCGGAGATGGGCAGATGCCCAGGAAATGCCAGCTGTGGGTGCAAAGAAGCTTCGACTGGACTGAAGAAGCTGCGGTTTCTGCAGCAACGCAAAGGGCTAGAGACTTCCCCTTTGGAGGACGGATCCCGCTCGCATTGTAGAGTCATGCAAAAGTGTTTTCCCGCCGAAAGAACGCCAACAAGCCTTGCTAGCTGCAAATCGTGTGGTTAGCGTTTTTAGACGCTGCTGTGGGTCAGGAGGGACCAGGTGGTCGCAAATTGGACCAGGAGGTAGAGGGGACGTCGAGCAAGACAAGAAGCCCTCTTAGCAGCAGGTAGCACCCGGAGAAGTGCCAGAAACAGGCACTACAATGATGCGTGAAATGGTGCTCACCCGAAGTTACACAAAGGAGTCCCACGTCGCCGGAGACCAACTTAGAAAGTCGTGCAATGCAGGTTAGAGTGCTGTGGACCCAGGCTTGGCTGTGCACGAAGGATTTCCGCCGGAAGTGCACAGGGGCCGGAGTAGCTGCAAAAGTCGCAGTTCCCAGCAATGCAGTCTAGCGAGGTGAGGCAAGGACTTACCTCCACCAAACTTGGACTGAAGAGTCACTGGACTGTGGGAGTCACTTGGACAGAGTTGCTGGATTCGAGGGACCTCGCTCGTCGTGCTGAGAGGAGACCCAAGGGACCAGTAATGCAGCTTTTTGGTGCTTGCGGTTGCAGGGGGACGATTCCGTCGACCCACGGGAGATTTCTTCGGAGCTTCTAGTGCAGAGAGGAGGCAGACTACCCCCACAGCATACACCACCAGGAAAACAGTCGAGAAGGCAGCAGGATCAGCGTTACAGAGATGCAGTAGTTGTCTTTGCTACTATGTTGTAGTTTTGCAGGCTTCCAGCGCGGTCAGCAGTCGATTCCTTGGCAGAAGGTGAAGAGAGAGATGCAGAGGAACTCGGATGAGCTCTTGCATTCGTTATCTAAGGAATCCCAAGAGACAGAGACCCTAAATAGCCAGAAAAGAGGGTTTGGCTACCTAGGAGAGAGGATAGGCTAGCAACACCTGAAGGAGCCTATCACAAGGAGTCTCTGACGTCACCTGGTGGCACTGGCCACTCAGAGCAGTCCAGTGTGCCAGCAGCACCTCTGTTTCCAAGATGGCAGAGGTCTGGAGCACACTGGAGGAGCTCTGGTCACCTCCCAGGGGAGGTGCAGGTCAGGGGAGTGGTCACTCCCCTTTCCTTTTTCCAGTTTTGCGCCAGAGCAGGGCTAAGGGGTCCCCTGAACCGGTGTAGACTGGCTTATGCAGAATTGGTCACATCTGTGCCCAAGAAAGCATTTCCAGAGGCTGGGGGAGGCTACTCCTCCCCTGCCTTCACACCATTTTCCAAAGGGAGAGGGTGTAACACCCTCTCTCAGAGGAAGTCCTTTGTTCTGCCATCCTGGGCCAGGCCTGGCTGGACCCCAGGAGGGCAGATGCCTGTCTGAGGGGTTGGCAGTAGCAGCAGCTGCAGTGAAACCCCGGGAAAGGCAGTTTGGCAGTACCAGGGTCTGTGCTACAGACCACTGGGATCATGGGATGGTGCCAACTATGCCAGGATGGTATAGAGGGGGCAATTCCATGATCATAGACATATTACATGGCCATATTCGGAGTTACCATTGTGAAGCTACATATAGGTAGTGACCTATATGTAGTGCACGCGTGTAATGGTGTCCCCGCACTCACAAAGTCCGGGGAATTGGCCCTGAACAATGTGGGGGCACCTTGGCTAGTGCCAGGGTGCCCTCACACTAAGTAACTTAGCACCCAACCTTTACCAGGTAAAGGTTAGACATATAGGTAACTTATAAGTTACTTAAGTGCAGTGTAAAATGGCTGTGAAATAACGTGGACGTTATTTCACTCAGGCTGCAGTGGCAGGCCTGTGTAAGAATTGTCAGAGCTCCCTATGGGTGGCAAAAGAAATGCTGCAGCCCATAGGGATCTCCTGGAACCCCAATACCCTGGGTACCTCAGTACCATATACTAGGGAATTATAAGGGTGTTCCAGTAAGCCAATGTAAATTGGTAAATTGGTCACTAGCTTGTTAGTGACAATTTGTAAAGAGAGAGCATAACCACTGAGGTTCTGGTTAGCAGAGCCTCAGTGAGACAGTTAGGCACCACACAGGGGACACACACATATAGGCCACAAACTTATGAGCACTGGGGTCCTGACTAGCAGGGTCCCAGTGACACATAACAAACATACTGGAAACATAGGGTTTTCACTATGAGCACTGGGCCCTGGCTAGCAGGATCCCAGTGAGACAGTGAAAACACCCTGACATACACTCACAAACAGGCCAAAAGTGGGGGTAACAAGGCTAGAAAGAGGCTACTTTCTCACACAACCCCCCCCCCCCCAAACGAGGGACAATAAGGCTAACCTTGGCCAGTTGAGACTTTATTGTCTAAGTGGTGATAAGTAGAGAGTAGCTCTGCAATAGACTGGTTACTCCCTTTATCATCCACTATATGGTTACTTCCCTGTGGGGATGTGAACCACCCTGTTTGAAGTTTTTTAGCTAAGCAACAATGTGAAGATGTATTTTCAGAGTTTCTATCAGTAAGTTTTAGTTTAAAGCAGTGGGAATTGTCCACTGAACCTATTTGTAGTGATGGAAATGCCAGACAGGGATGCTGTCTCAGAAAAGCCATAGCTGGGCAAAAACGTTGTCCATATGGCTGGAAGAGAGAACAGGGATGCTGTTTCTCTTGAGTTGGAGTAGGGCAGGGATGCTGTCCTATGAGCTCCACACTAGGGCAGGGATGCTGTCCTAAGTGTTGTGAGGCAGTGCAGGGTTTCTGCACTAAAGTTTCTCTGGGAGGGTTGGAGGGATGCTCCATGTTAACTAAAATGGTGCTCTTTTTCTCACCAATGTTAGTTATCCCACAGAGAGGTACTTCTACCTCAGGGAGTCCAGCTTTGCCAGCTGATGATTCCCTTGGAACAGGTGCCACCCCAGGAGAGGTTTCTCCCCCCACAGGAATGGTATCCTGAATGGTAGGGTGGTTAGGGGATACTGTGATACCCTTTTTACCTGTTGATGGAGAGGGATCCTGAGTTTTCAGGCCTTCTCTCCTTTGCTTTTTCATTTCAGTGGAAATGAGAGGGAACAATTCCTCAGGGATGCCCAGCATGGCTGCATGGGCATAAAACTCTACATCAGCCCAACCTGAGGCCTCTAGGTCATTACCTAAGAGACAGTCTACAGGTAAGCTAGGTGATACCACCACCTGTTTAGGGCCAGTAACTCCACCCCAACTAAACTGAATTATAGCTAAGGGAAGAAACTTAGTGGAGTTATGGACATCAATAATCTTATACTGTTGTCCAATGATGTGTTGATCAGGGTGCACTAGGTTTTCAGTCACCAAAGTGATACTGGCACCTGTGTCCCTGTAGGCCAAGGCCTCAACACCATTTATTGAAACTGTCTGCCTGTACTTATCCATTGTAAGGGGACAAGCAGCCAGTGTGGCAAGGCCAATGCCACTAGATGTGACAGAAACTGTCTTGGGACTAACTACCCCAGTTTCTATTATGGACCCATAAGTGAACCCAACTACACCCTTTACTTGACTGTTGCCAGCAGTCCCACCACTAGTACCACTACTGCTAGGGGCACTAGAGCTTGATGTATTAGTGGTGGTAGGCTCAGGGGGTTTACCTGGACAGGACTTATCCCCTGGCCTATGGCCTCTGTTTTTACACACAAAGCACCAAGGCTTTTTAATGTGTGCAGGTTGAGAAGAAGAGGAAGAATTTGTTTTATCCCCACCCTCTGAAGAGTGTTTAAGATTTGAAGTGGGATCTTTGGTTGTACCCTTATCCCCATGCTTATCTTGAGATTTTTCACCATCTTTCTTCTTATTGCCATCTTTGTCACCCCCTGTATGAACTTTTCTGTTCACCCTTGTTCTGACCCATTTGTCTGCCTTCTTTCCCAATTCTTGGGGAGAGGTCAGATCAGAGTCCACCAAATACTGGTGCAACAAATCAGACACACAATTATTAAGAATATGCTCTCTCAGGATCAGGTTATACAGGCTGTCATAATCAGTAACTTTACTGCCATGTAACCACCCCTCCAAGACCTTCACTGAATGGTCAATGAAATCAACCCAGTCTTGTGAAGACTCCTTTTTGGTCTCTCTGAACTTTATCCTGTATTGTTCAGTGGTTAAGCCATAACCATCCAGGAGTGCATTCTTAAGAACTGTAAAATTATTGGCATCACTTTCTTTCACAGTAAGGAGCCTATCCCTACCTTTTCCACTAAATGATAGCCATAGGATAGCAGCCCACTGCCTTTGAGGGACATCCTGTACAACACAGGCCCTCTCAAGTGCAGCAAACCACTTGTTAATGTCATCCCCCTCCTTATAAGGGGGAACTATCTTATGCAGATTCCTGGAATCATGCTCTTTTGCAGGATGACTATGGGGAATACTGCTGCTGCCACCATGGGTTTCTAAACCCAACTTCTGTCTTTCCTTCTCTAGTTCTAAAGACTGTCTATCCAAATCCAGCTGTTGCTTTTTAAGCTTCAGTCTGGTTTGTTCCACCCTCAACTTATTGAGTTCCCTTTCTAACAATCTGTCATCAGGGTTGGTGGGAGGGACATTCCTAGATACAGAGGTATGATGGGAATGGACAGAATGAGACCTGTCCCTTACAGAGGGCACCCTAACAGCTTGGCTGACAGTGTAATGTGAGAGCACATCATCTGTATGATGTGACTCCACCTCAGTACCAACTATGCTAGACTGTCTAGTAATGGGCAGGCTAAGAAGTTTCTTTCCTGAATCTTTTCCTGGGGGAGTCCCTGGATCAGATTGGGAACCATTAGCTACTTCTTCAACAGATGGGGCACTTCTAGCCTTATCCTGTTCTCTAAGCATGTTAAGTAACAATTCCAAGGAAGGATTCTTCCCTCCACTCAAACCTCTCTCTACACAGAGACTCCTTGCTCCTTTCCAGCTAAGGTGATCATATGCAAGTTTGGACAGATCAACATTTTGGCCTGTGCCAGACATTTTTTAGAGAGAGTTAAAGTGATAGAAAAAGAGAAAAAAGTTTTCAGAACTTTTAGAAAGACAGAAAAAAAAACTTTTTAAACTTTTTAGAACTTTTTAGAAAGTTAGAAGTACTTTTCAGCACTTAGAAAAGAGTGAAAAGAGGAAATGCAAAACTTTTTGGTTATGTGTATATACACTGAACTTGTTTTGTATATTTTTCTCTTATGAAAAGTACAATGACAAGAGTGGTAAGTAGTCTCAAAGCACTTATCCCACCGCTGCACAACCAATGTAGGAGGCTGGACTGGCTTGTAGTGAGTACCTAGGGGTACTTGCACCTTGCACCAGGCCCAGTTATCCCTTATTAGTGTATAGGGTGTCTAGCAGCTTAGGCTGATAGATAATGGTAGCTTAGCAGAGCAGCTTAGGCTGAACTAGGAGACGAGTGAAGCACCTACAGTACCACTTAGTGTCATATGCACAATATCATAAGAAAACACAATACACAGTTATACTAAAAATAAAGGTACTTTATTTTTATGACAATATGCCAAAGTATCTCAGAGTGTACCCTCAGTGAGAGGATAGGAAATATACACAAGATATATATACACAATACCAGAAATATGCAGTATAGTCTTAGAAAACAGTGCAAACAATGTATAGTTACAATAGGATGCAATGGGGACACATAGGGGTAGGGGCAACACAAACCATATACTCCAAAAGTGGAATGTGAACCACGAATGGACCCCAAACCTATGTGACCTTGTAGAGGGTCGCTGGGACTATTAGAAAATAGTGAGAGTTAGAAAATTAGCCCTCCCCAAGACCCTGAAAAGTGAGTGCAAAGTGCACGAAAGTTCCCCAAAGGACAAAGAAGTCGTGATAGGGGAATAAGGCAGGAAAGACACAAACCACCAATGCAACAACGCTGGATTTCCAATCTGGGGTACCTGTGGAACAAGGGGACCAAGTCCAAAAGTCACAAGCAAGTCGGAGATGGGCAGATGCCCAGGAAATGCCAGCTGTGGGTGCAAAGAAGCTTCGACTGGACTGAAGAAGCTGCGGTTTCTGCAGCAACGCAAAGGGCTAGAGACTTCCCCTTTGGAGGACGGATCCCGCTCGCATTGTAGAGTCATGCAAAAGTGTTTTCCCGCCGAAAGAACGCCAACAAGCCTTGCTAGCTGCAAATCGTGTGGTTAGCGTTTTTGGACGCTGCTGTGGCTCAGGAGGGACCAGGTGGTCGCAAATTGGACCAAGAGGTAGAGGGGACGTCGAGCAAGACAAGAAGCCCTCTTAGCAGCAGGTAGCACCCGGAGAAGTGCCAGAAACAGGCACTACGATGATGCGTGAAATGGTGCTCACCCGAAGTTACACAAAGGAGTTCCACGTCGCCGGAGACCAACTTAGAAAGTCGTGCAATGCAGGTTAGAGTGCTGTGGACCCAGGCTTGGCTGTGCACGAAGGATTTCCGCCGGAAGTGCACAGGGGCCGGAGTAGCTGCAAAAGTCGCGGTTCCCAGCAATGCAGTCTAGCGAGGTGAGGCAAGGACTTACCTCCACCAAACTTGGACTGAAGAGTCACTGGACTGTGGGAGTCACTTGGACAGAGTTGCTGGATTCGAGGGGCCTCGCTCGTCGTGCTGAGAGGAGACCCAAGGGACCAGTAATGCAGCTTTTTGGTGCTTGCGGTTGCAGGGGGACGATTCCGTCGACCCACGGGAGATTTCTTCGGAGCTTCTAGTGCAGAGAGGAGGCAGACTACCCCCACAGCATACACCACCAGGAAAACAGTCGAGAAGGCAGCAGGATCAGCGTTACAGAGTTGCAGTAGTCGTCTTTGCTACTATGTTGCAGTTTTGCAGGCTTCCAGCGCGGTCAGCAGTCGATTCCTTGGCAGAAGGTGAAGAGAGAGATGCAGAGGAACTCGGATGAGCTCTTGCATTCGTTATCTAAGGAATCCCAAGAGACAGAGACCCTAAATAGCCAGAAAAGAGGGTTTGGCTACCTAGGAGAGAGGATAGGCTAGCAACACCTGAAGGAGCCTATCACAAGGAGTCTCTGACGTCACCTGGTGGCACTGGCCACTCAGAGCAGTCCAGTGTGCCAGCAGCACCTCTGTTTCCAAGATGGCAGAGGTCTGGAGCACACTGGAGGAGCTCTGGTCACCTCCCAGGGGAGGTGCAGGTCAGGGGAGTGGTCACTCCCCTTTCCTTTTTCCAGTTTCGCGCCAGAGCAGGGCTAAGGGGTCCCCTGAACCGGTGTAGACTGGCTTATGCAGAATTGGGCACATCTGTGCCCAAGAAAGCATTTCCAGAGGCTGGGGGAGGCTACTCCTCCCCTGCCTTCACACCATTTTCCAAAGGGAGAGGGTGTAACACCCTCTCTCAGAGGAAGTCCTTTGTTCTGCCATCCTGGGCCAGGCCTGGCTGGACCCCAGGAGGGCAGATGCCTGTCTGAGGGGTTGGCAGTAGCAGCAGCTGCAGTGAAACCCCGGGAAAGGCAGTTTGGCAGTACCAGGGTCTGTGCTACAGACCATTGGGATCATGGGATGGTGCCAACTATGCCAGGATGGTATAGAGGGGGCAATTCCATGATCATAGACATATTACATGGCCATATTCGGAGTTACCATTGTGAAGCTACATATAGGTAGTGACCTATATGTAGTGCACGCGTGTAATGGTGTCCCCGCACTCACAAAGTCCGGGGAATTGGCCCTGAACAATGTGGGGGCACCTTGGCTAGTGCCAGGGTGCCCTCACACTAAGTAACTTAGCACCCAACCTTTACCAGGTAAAGGTTAGACATATAGGTGACTTATAAGTTACTTAAGTGCAGTGTAAAATGGCTGTGAAATAACGTGGACGTTATTTCACTCAGGCTGCAGTGGCAGGCCTGTGTAAGAATTGTCAGAGCTCCCTATGGGTGGCAAAAGAAATGCTGCAGCCCATAGGGATCTCCTGGAGCCCCGATACCCTGGGTACCTCAGTACCATATACTAGGGAATTATAAGGGTGTTCCAGTAAGCCAATGTAAATTGGTAAATTGGTCACTAGCCTGTTAGTGACAATTTGTAAAGAGAGAGCATAACCACTGAGGTTCTGGTTAGCAGAGCCTCAGTGAGACAGTTAGGCACCACACAGGGAACACACACATATAGGCCACAAACTTATGAGCACTGGGGTCCTGACTAGCAGGGTCCGAGTGACACATAACAAACATACTGGAAACATAGGGTTTTCACTATGAGCACTGGTCCCTGGCTAGCAGGATCCCAGTGAGACAGTGAAAACACCCTGACATACACTCACAAACAGGCCAAAAGTGGGGGTAACAAGGCTAGAAAGAGGCTACTTTCTCACACAACCCCCCCCCAAACGAGGGACAATAAGGCTAACCTTGGCCAGTTGAGACTTTATTGTCTAAGTGGTGATAAGTAGAGAGTAGCTCTGCAATAGACTGGTTACTCCCTTTATCATCCACTATATGGTTACTTCCCTGTGGGGATGTGAACCACCCTGTTTGAAGTTTTTTAGCTAAGCAACAATGTGAAGATGTATTTTCAGAGTTTCTATCAGTAAGTTTTAGTTTAAAGCAGTGGGAATTGTCCACTGAACCTATTTGTAGTGATGGAAATGCCAGACAGTGATGCTGTCTCAGAAAAGCCATAGCTGGGCAAAAACTTTGTCCATATGGCTGGAAGAGAGAACAGGGATGCTGTTTCTCTTGAGTTGGAGCAGGGCAGGGATGCTGTCCTATGAGCTCCACACTAGGGCAGGGATGCTGTCCTAAGTGTTGTGAGGCAGTGCAGGGTTTCTGCACTAAAGTTTCTCTGGGAGGGTTGGAGGGATGCTCCATGTTAACTAAAATGGTGCTCTTTTTCTCACCAATGTTAGTTATCCCACAGAGAGGTACTTCTACCTCAGGGAGTCCAGCTTTGCCAGCTGATGATTCCCTTGGAACAGGTGCCACCCCAGGAGAGGTTTCTCCCCCCACAGGAATGGTATCCTGAATGGTAGGGTGGTTAGGGGATACTGTGATACCCTTTTTACCTGTTGATGGAGAGGGATCCTGAGTTTTCAGGCCTTCTCTCCTTTGCTTTTTCATTTCAGTGGAAATGAGAGGGAACAATTCCTCAGGGATGCCCAGCATGGCTGCATGGGCATAAAACTCTACATCAGCCCAACCTGAGGCCTCTAGGTCATTACCTAAGAGACAGTCTACAGGTAAGCTAGGTGATACCACCACCTGTTTAGGGCCAGTAACTCCACCCCAACTAAACTGAATTATAGCTAAGGGAAGAAACTTAGTGGAGTTATGGACATCAATAATCTTATACTGTTGTCCAATGATGTGTTGATCAGGGTGCACTAGGTTTTCAGTCACCAAAGTGATACTGGCACCTGTGTCCCTGTAGGCCAAGGCCTCAACACCATTTATTGAAACTGTCTGCCTGTACTTATCCATTGTAAGGGGACAAGCAGCCAGTGTGGCAAGGCCAATGCCACTAGATGTGACAGAAACTGTCTTGGGACTAACTACCCCAGTTTCTATTATGGACCCATAAGTGAACCCAACTACACCCTTAACTTGACTGTTGCCAGCAGTCCCACCACTAGTACCACTACTGCTAGGGGCACTAGAGCTTGATGTATTAGTGGTGGTAGGCTCAGGGGGTTTACCTGGACAGGACTTATCCCCTGGCCTATGGCCTCTGTTTTTACACACAAAGCACCAAGGCTTTTTAATGTGTGCAGGTTGAGAAGAAGAGGAAGAATTTGTTTTATCCCCACCCTCTGAAGAGTGTTTAAGATTTGAAGTGGGATCTTTGGTTTTACCCCTATCCCCATGCTTATCTTGAGATTTTTCACCATCTTTCTTCTTTTTGCCATCTTTGTCACCCCCTGTATGAACTTTTCTGTTCACCCTTGTTCTGACCCATTTGTCTGCCTTCTTTCCCAATTCTTGGGGAGAGGTCAGATCAGAGTCCACCAAGTACTGGTGCAACAAATCAGACACACAATTATTAAGAATATGCTCTCTCAGGATCAAGTTATACAGGCTGTCATAATCAGTAACTTTACTGCCATGTAACCACCCCTCCAAGGCCTTCACTGAATGGTCAATGAAATCAACCCAGTCTTGTGAAGACTCCTTTTTGGTCTCTCTGAACTTTATCCTGTATTGTTCAGTGGTTAAGCCATAACCATCCAGGAGTGCATTCTTAAGAACTGTAAAATTATTGGCATCACTTTCTTTCACAGTAAGGAGCCTATCCCTACCTTTTCCACTAAATGATAGCCATAGGATAGCAGCCCACTGCCTTTGAGGGACATCCTGTACAACACAGGCCCTCTCAAGTGCAGCAAACCACTTGTTAATGTCATCCCCCTCCTTATAAGGGGGAACTATCTTATGCAGATTCCTGGAATCATGCTCTTTTGCAGGATGACTATGGGGAATACTGCTGCTGCCACCATGGGTTTCTAAACCCAACTTCTGTCTTTCCTTCTCTAGTTCTAAAGACTGTCTATCCAAATCCAGCTGTTGCTTTTTAAGCTTCAGTCTGGTTTGTTCCACCCTCAACTTATTGAGTTCCCTTTCTAACAATCTGTCATCAGGGTTGGTGGGAGGGACATTCCTAGATACAGAGGTATGATGGGAATGGACAGAAGGAGACCTGTCCCTTACAGAGGGCACCCTAACAGCTTGGCTGACAGTGTAATGTGAGAGCACATCATCTGTATGATGTGACTCCACCTCAGTACCAACTATGCTAGACTGTCTAGTAATGGGCAGGCTAAGAAGTTTCTTTCCTGAATCTTTTCCTGGGGGAGTCCCTGGATCAGATTGGGAACCATTAGCTACTTTTTCAACAGATGGGGCACTTCTAGCCTTATCCTGTTCTCTAAGCATGTTAAGTAACAATTCCAAGGAAGGATTCTTCCCTACACTCAAACCTCTCTCTACACAGAGACTCCTTGCTCCTTTCCAGCTAAGGTGATCATATGCAAGTTTGGACAGATCAACATTTTGGCCTGTGCCAGACATTTTTTAGAGAGAGTTAAAGTGATAGAAAAAGAGAAAAAAGTTTTCAGAACTTTTAGAAAGACAGAAAAAAAAACGTTTAAAACTTTTTAGAAAGTTAGAAGTACTTTTCAGCACTTAGAAAAGAGTGAAAAGAGGAAATGCAAAACTTTTTGGTTATGTGTATATACACTGAACTTGTTTTGTATATTTTTCTCTTATGAAAAGTACAATGACAAGAGTGGTAAGTAGTCTCAAAGCACTTATCCCACCGCTGCACAACCAATGTAGGAGGCTGGACTGGCTTGTAGTGAGTACCTAGGGGTACTTGCACCTTGCACCAGGCCCAGTTATCCCTTATTAGTGTATAGGGTGTCTAGCAGCTTAGGCTGATAGATAATGGTAGCTTAGCAGAGCAGCTTAGGCTGAACTAGGAGACGAGTGAAGCTCCTACAGTACCACTTAGTGTCATATGCACAATATCATAAGAAAACACAATACACAGTTATACTAAAAATAAAGGTACTTTATTTTTATGACAATATGCCAAAGTATCTCAGAGTGTACCCTCAGTGAGAGGATAGGAAATATACACAAGATATATATACACAATACCAGAAATATGCAGTATAGTCTTAGAAAACAGTGCAAACAATGTATAGTTACAATAGGATGCAATGGGGACACATAGGGGTAGGGGCAACACAAACCATATACTCCAAAAGTGGAATGTGAACCACGAATGGACCCCAAACCTATGTGACCTTGTAGAGGGTCGCTGGGACTATTAGAAAATAGTGAGAGTTAGAAAATTAGCCCTCCCCAAGACCCTGAAAAGTGAGTGCAAAGTGCACTAAAGTTCCCCAAAGGACAAAGAAGTCGTGATAGGGGAATAAGGCAGGAAAGACACAAACCACCAATGCAACAACGCTGGATTTCCAATCTGGGGTACCTGTGGAACAAGGGGACCAAGTCCAAAAGTCACAAGCAAGTCGGAGATGGGCAGATGCCCAGGAAATGCCAGCTGCGGGTGCAAAGAAGCTTCGACTGGACTGAAGAAGCTGCGGTTTCTGCAGGAACGCAAAGGGCTAGAGACTTCCCCTTTGAAGGACGGATCCCTCTTGCCTTGTAGAGTCGTGTAGACATGTTTTCCCGCCGAAAGAATGCCAACAAGCCTTGCTATCTGCAAATCGTGCGGTTAGCATTTTTGGACGCTGCTGTGGCCCAGGAGGGACCAGGAGGTCGCAAATTGGACCAGGAGGTAGAGGGGACGTCGAGCAAGACAAGGAGCCCTCTTACAAGCAGGTAGCACCCAGGGAAGTGCCAGAAAGAGGCACTACAAAGATGCATGAAATGGTGCTCACCCGAAGTTACACAAAGGAGTCCCACGTCGCCGGAGACCAACTTAGAAAGTCGTGCAATGCAGGTTAGAGTGCCGTGGACCCAGGCTTGGCTGTGCATGAAGGATTTCCGCCGGAAGTGCACAGGGGCCGGAGTAGCTGCAAATGTCGCGGTTCCCAGCAATGCAGTCTAGCGAGGTGAGGCAAGGACTTACCTCCACCAAACTTGGACTGAAGAGTCACTGGACTGTGGGAGTCACTTGGACAGAGTTGCTGGATTGAAGGGACCTCACTCGTCGTGCTGAGAGGAGACCCAAGGGACCGGTAATGCAGCCTTTTGGTGCCTGTGGTTGCAGGGGGATGATTCCGTCGACCCACGGGAGATTTCTTCGGAGCTTCTAGTGCAGAGAGGAGGCAGACTACCCCCACAGCATGCACCACCAGGAAAACAGTCGAGAAGGCGGCAGGATCAGCATTACAGAGTTGCAGTAGTCGTCTTAGCTACTATGTTGCAGTTTTGCAGGCTTCCAGCGCAGTCAGCAGTCGATTCCTTGGCAGAAGGTGAAGAGAGAGATGCAGAGGAACTCGGATGAGCTCTTGCATTCATTATCTAAGGAATCCCAAGAGACAGAGACCCTAAGGGCCGTATTTATACTTTTTGACGCAAAACTGCGCTAACGCAGTTTTGCGTCAAAAAAATTAGCGCCGGCTAACGCCATTCTGAAGCGCCATGCGGGCGCCGTATTTATTGAATGGCGTTAGCCGGCGCTAGCAGACCGGCGCTGCCTGGTGTGCGTGGAAAAAAACCACGTACACCAGACAGCGCCGGCGTAGGGGGAAAATGGCGTATGGGCGTCTTAAAATGGGGCAAGTCAGGTTGCGTCGAAAAAATCGTCGTAACCCGACTTGCGCCATTTATTTTCGACGCCCATCCCCCATCAACATGACTCCTATCATTGTAAAGATAGGAGTCATGCCCCCTTGCCCAATGGCCATGCCCAGGGGACTTATGTCCCCTGGGCATGGTCATTGGGCATAGTGGCATGTAGGGGGGCACAAATCAGGCCCCCCTATGCCACAAAAAAAAAAAAAAAAATACTTACCTGAACTTACCTTAATGTCCATGGGATGGGTCCCTCCGTCCTTGGGTGTCCTCCTGGGGTGGGCAAGGGTGGCAGGGGGGGTCCCTGGGGGCAGGGGAGGGCACTCTGGGCTCATTTTGAGCCCACTTGTCCCTTAACGCCATCCCTGACCCAGGCGTTAAAAAGCGGCGCAAATGCGCCGTTTTTGGCCACGCCCACTCCCGGGCGTCTCTTTTGCCCGGGAGTATAAATACCACGTAAAGGCCTGGGAGTCATTTTTTAAGACGGGAACGCCTCCCTTGCATATCATTAACGCAAGGAAGGGGTTCACGCTAAAAAATGACGCACACTCCGGGCACTTTGGCGCCCGAAGCGTCTAACGCCAGAGTATAAATATGGCGTTAGTTGGCGTTAGTTCTGCGTCGAATTTGCGTCGAAAAAAACGATGCAAATTCGGCGCAACCAGAGTATAAATATGGCCCTAAATAGCCAGAAAAGAGGGTTTGGCTACCTAGGAGAGAGGATAGGCTAGCAACACCTGAAGGAGCCTATCACAGGGAGTCTCTGACGTCACCTGGTGGCACTGGCCACTCAGAGCAGTCCAGTGTGCCAGCAGCACCTCTGTTTCCAAGATGGCAGAGGTCTGGAGCACACTGGAGGAGCTCTGGTCACCTCCCAGGGGAGATGCAGGTCAGGGGAGTGGTCAATCCCCTTTCCTTTGTCCAGTTTCGCGCCAGAGCAGGGCTAAGGGGTCCCCTGAACCAGTGTAGACTGGCTTATGCAGAATTGGGCACATCTGTGCCCAAGAAAGCATTTCCAGAGGCTGGGGGAGGCTACTCCTCCCCTGCCTTCACACCATTTTCCAAAGGGAGAGGGTGTAACACCCTCTCTCAGAGGAAGTCCTTTGTTCTGCCATCCTGGGCCAGGCCTGGCTGGACCCCAGGAGGGCAGATGCCTGTCTGAGGGGTTGGCAGTAGCAGCAGCTGCAGTGAACCCCGGGAAAGGCAGTTTGGCAGTACCAGGGTCTGTGCTACAGACCACTGGGATCATGGGATGGTGCCAACTATGCCAGGATGGTATAGACGGGGCAATTCCATGATCATAGACATATTACATGGCCATATTCGGAGTTACCATTGTGAAGCTACATATAGGTCGTGACCTATATTTAGTGCACGCGTGTAATGGTGTCCCCGCACTCACAAAGTCCGGGGAATTGGCCCTGAACAATGTGGGGGCACCTTGGCTAGTGCCAGGGTGCCCTCACACTAAGTAACTTAGCACCCAACCTTTACCAGGTAAAGGTTAGACATATAGGTGACTTATAAGTTACTTAAGTGCAGTGTAAAATGGCTGTGAAATAACGTGGACGTTATTTCACTCAGGCTGCAGTGGCAGGCCTGTGTAAGAATTGTCAGAGCTCCCTATGGGTGGCAAAAGAAATGCTGCAGCCCATAGGGATCTCCTGGAACCCCAATACCCTGGGTACCTCAGTACCATATACTAGGGAATTATAAGGGTGTTCCAGTAAGCCAATGTAAATTGGTAAATTGGTCACTAGCCTGTTAGTGACAATTTGTAAAGAGAGAGCATAACCACTGAGGTTCTGGTTAGCAAAGCCTCAGTGAGATAGTTAGGCACCACACAGGGAACACACACATATAGGCCACAAACTTATGAGCACTGGGGTCCTGACTAGCAGGGTCCCAGTGACACATAACAAACATACTGGAAACATAGGGTTTTCACTATGAGCACTGGGCCCTGGCTAGCAGGATCCCAGTGAGACAGTGAAAACACCCTGACATACACTCACAAACAGGCCAAAAGTGGGGGTAACAAGGCTAGAAAGAGGCTACTTTCTCACAGTTAGCCATATTGTGAAGTGAGTAAAGAGAAGGAACACCAAGTGGGGAGAAAAAGTCCTTTTAATGATTCGAGCTCAAACAACCTACAGCCTAATTAGGTGCTCCCTGTTCAGCTGAGGAGGATCTTCCCCAAGACCACGGACGTCTCTGTTTCATGGTACTTAGGGAACCTGTTGTATGTGAGACAGTGATAGTCAGGGTATCCATAAATAAGTGCCTAAACACCATCGTTGGTGGTGCCATTTCATAGTTTGACTCTTGCTCTAGGCAAGACTGCTGGTTTAAGGATGACAGTTCTTATGTTTGTAGGTGACTATGCCAGTCCTACAACAAGTCGCAACTGTCGTCCCAACCCTCCTGGCTCACAAGCAGCACCTCACCATAAAACCAAACAGTAAAAGGTGATTTGTGGCAGCCTTTGCGCATGGACTCAAGAGTGTGACATCTCAGGGAGTGTCGTTGTTGAACAAAGATTACCCCTTCCTCACATGGACAACATGTCTCAATCAAACACAGGCAATGAAGGAGATGCAGTAAAGTTTTCAATAGGTTTTATTAACAAAACTGCAATCTACGATAAGTTGCATGGGCTGCAATGATAAGGATAATGAATAATGCAAGAAGCAGAATGGTAAAGACAAGAGTCATTAATACAAAGACCCCTACCATCTTGCAATAACAGAAAGTGACATGAGATGTGAAAATATGTCCTAATACCCTAATATTGTGAACCTAATCTCTGAGCTGAAAAGAGCTAGACGTGTTTAACATAAACTGCCAATGCCATATCCATGAGAAGAGCCCCGCAACTCTTGTTCCCTGGAATGAGATCTCTAGCTCAGACTCTGTAGGGACACAAAGACTGGGTCAGCGTCAAGGTGACGTGCAGCATCAATAGCATCAATGGCATCTGTTCGGAATCCCTCTGACTATCTGTCTAAGTGATGGTCATTCATACAGATCTGTTCGGACCCCTGACGTAGGTCTGTTCCCAAACAATAGATAACAAGACATGCTTGGGACAGCAATTTATGTCAACAATTCCCTCAAAGACGTGAAGAGGGAAAGTACCTAATGTGAATACCTACAGTTTGTTTATCTTTGTCGCTTGATATTGACGCCTTAGTGCGGGGGCACTGATAACGTGAAACTAAAACATTGGCCTAACTAGAAACAATGCAGCCATCTTGGAAGCATATAATTAAATAATTGCGCTAAAACAGAGCACACTAAGTAGGGTAAAAGTCACTAGGTGACGGTGGCACAGGTCCGCAAGCCGGAAGGCTAAACTAACTCCTGTTTCCCATTAAAACAGGATAGGATTCACTACAACCTCAACAAATATTTTTTTTAGCCCTCAAACATGCTTATCCTGTCTTGTCATATAGATCCCACTAATCAAACACCATTGTAGTATGCTACAGGGCACAGATAGCATTTAACAGTGGGGCACTGTCCACCCCCCTCGACTGTCATTTTGGTTGTCGGGATATCCAGTCACATTTCGAGGGGCAATTCTGATGCATGTCTTTGAATTTGGTCCAGATAGATGTTGTGTACACGTGTGGAAAAACATGTGGGTCACATGTGACCGTTGTGCTCTTGCAGCTGTGATCTGTACTAGATGACACGGCTATCCATTATAAAATGCCTTGTCACAAGATATCATTGACATGCATCATGTATGTTGCTGTGGACACAATGACTAATGCTAGAAATCATGGTTTGTCATACATATGTACCCAGGGAGATGGAGGATGCAACAGCCACCTGTCTACTGTCCACTGGAAGACCTTCAGACCATGGAAGAACGAAACATAATCCTTCTTTACCGACTGAATCGACAAACAATAGTGAACATATGCCTTCAGTTTGAGCCATATCTCATGCCAGCTATTAGTTATTCAACCAGCATACCAGCCATTGTACGTCACGTCAGTATTGCAATTCCTAGCCACAGGGTCCTTCCAACATATAGGGGCCCTGTCAGCTGGCATGTCCCAACCTATGTTCAGTCTGTTATGAAAGGATGTCCTTTCAGCAGTGTTGAAACAACTGGACAGCTACATCCAGTCTCCCTGACATCAGGATTTAGCCAATGTGAAGGCTGACTTTTATGGTTTTGTACGCCTCCCACATGTGGTGGGGGCCATTGATGACACACATGTTGGCTTGGTCCCTCCAAATGCCAATGAACAAGTATACCACAACAGAAAGAACTTCCATTCCATCAACATGCATGTTGTCTGGCAGATCTCTACTTTTCATGGGTCTGTGTCTGTAATCTGGGTTCAGCCCATGATTCCTTCATAATGCAGAACAACACCATACCATAGCTGATGTCACAACTGTACCCAGAGAGGGCCTGGCTGGTTGGTAAGTCACATCTGTCCTGTTTGTGTGTTTGCAATGTCAGGTGCTACAATCATGAAAAGAGGAACATGTTGCACAAATGTCCCATTCCTTAACAGGAGACTTTTCATGTCCAAGCCTTCCTTGGTTCTTGACACCAATAAGGAATACAACTATTCCAGGGGAAGTCCACTTCAATAAGGTGCTTGGAAGAACACAGCAGGTAGTGGAGTGGGCTTTGGGCTCCTGAGGGCCAGATTTAGGTGCCTGGACCAGACAGGTGGAGCCTTCCTCTAAGCACCCAGGAAAATGTGAGATCACATTGGCATGCTGCATGCTCCACAACATTTCCCTGTGGAGTAATATCCCACACATCCCAGAGGAAGGGGAGCATGCACGCCACCGGATGAGACTCATGAAATGCCATGAAAGTGAGGATGATATTGTTGAAGAGGAAGGAGCTGACTTGTGGGAAGATCTCATCAAAAGCTATTTTTCATGGGTGTAAATATGTCATGTGATGTAGTGACTGTGACTGTACGAAGAACTGCAGTTTTTAGAATGTGTGTTTTGGCAACAACAAGGGAGCTGATACTCTGCAGTATTCAGTCAAAGGGTGACATATCCCCACTGTGATGTAGCTACTTTGTTTGTGTCAGTCTCATTGAAATGTAATTTTCTTTCCAGATGCTTGTTCCGTGATTTGTGCAATAGGTATGTTTTCAAGCCTGTACTCCTTGTTTTGTCTTTGTACAGGTACCTTCACAATTACATCCTCATGTGGGTATTTCAGAGTTGTGAAATTGGCAGATATCAGATGCAGTTCTGACATAAAAAGTGGACCTGGATTGTTCCAGGTAATGTACGTCACAGATTTGGGGTGTATGAGACCTGTGCCACAACAGCTTGAACAGTGTTTGGGTAGAAGGTCAGAAATGCATATTAGACTTGTTTAGTGTTCTGTGTTGAGCCAATTGCATCATGTGTGTGATAATGTGGGCATGAAATATGTTGTCATCATTTGCAAGCAAGGCATTCACCCTTCACATTGGATAAACACTGTTCTTGTATGACCTGTATGTAGCTGTAGATGTGTTTCATCATTGCATCCCACAGTGCCTGTGCCATAACACTGACATATGTTTGTGTCATACCACCAGATTCATGGTAATTGGATTATGATGGGCTTGTGATCAGGGGCTGTTGTACTCCCCTTTGTCTATCACCTTGGTTTATGTTATGTTGGATTTATTTGGTGTGGTAAGTGATAAGGCCCAAGCTGGGTGAAAACATCTACTTTTCTTTTTGCCTATTTTACAGGAAAATGTCTGACAAGGCCCTTCCTTCCGTGGTCTGGGGGACTGTACCTTGGTCTCTGCACCTTGACACAATATGAGTCAGGCATTCTTGACTATGACAGTTCAGCAGCCTGTGTGCTGTACACTGGAATAAAATGTTTGGTGTGACCAGACACTTGTAGCAACGTGTGTGTGTGCATTGGTAATAATCCTTAGTAGGACACTGTACCTGCTATATATCGCTTCTTTCATTAGTATCTTGTGTCTTCCTCATTTGCTTCACATGGTCTTACATCTCTACATAGCAAAATGTGGAACAGAAGCAAGCAGACACTGGCTTTGTGATAGGTGGATTTATTGAAAAAATTTAAATAAAATAATATTGGGGCATGATTAAAAAGAACAGTGAAGGGTTCAGTCATGGTGGATAAAATCATTGGAGTAGATGCCACACCATTGGAAGTCCAAAGTCAAATGTACTCTTCCCACTGGAAATAGAAGGCGGTTAAAGAACAGTCGACAGAGCGGATATGTGGCACACAAAGGAGGTCATTTTGGAAGAGGTCAGTTGGTGGCAGTGGTGGGTGTCTTGCCATCCACACCTCCTGGAATCTTTGCTGAATGTCCCCGCTTGCGTGGTGGGGGTGATTTGCTGCTACAGACGCAGGGGTGTTTGGTGCAGGTTCTTCCCCAGACAAGGCCTTCCTTCCAGTGACTGGCACTGATGAAGGACCTGCTGTAGATGCTCCAAAGGAAGGGGTATAATGTTGTTGACGATCCCTAATCAGGGCAGTGCTAATGTCCCTCAGCACTTCTGTTAGGAAGGTCATGATGGTATTGTGGGCCTCCTACTGTTCATGCATATCCCTACAAATGTCCCTCTGCTGCTCCTTGCTCTCCCGGAGTTCTGCAAGTACCTGGCCCATCACGCCTTGGGACTCCTAATAGACCCCCAAGACATGGCTGATGGTGTCCTGGCCAGGAGTATCCCCAGTGGTCTCACCCCGCTGATCCACAGCATCCCCCCATGCACCCTACCTCCACGGCCCTGTGCCCTTGCCACAGGGTGCCCCTCCCACTTGTTCCATGATCATCATTGTTAGAGGTGTTGTGCTGTGAATCAAAATCCTGAACCCGGGGGCACAAGATGATTTCCAGTGTCCTAGGGACACAGGTTGGGGGGTGAATGGCTGCCTGTGATGTCGCGGTAACTGGGCTGGGAGGTGATGTAGTGGCCATACTAAGACTCACTGTTGGGGTCTGACCAGGTTGTATAGATGGGCCAGAACCATCCTCCATTTCCAGACGTCCAGTAGTGTTATCTTCACTGAGGGCTTCATCCATGGGGCTAGTGGTAGTCTCTTCTGTGGGCTCTGCATGGCCAGTGGCAACTCGACCTGTTGATGTGAAACGTACAATGTTGCTGGTTGTATTGTGACATCTGCCTCCAAAAATGTAAAGTGACATTTTGCAAAGACCTTGTACATAGTTGATTTGCAGGTTATCCTATTGTGACAGGTACCCATGCTATCAGTTGTATTGACCTGACATTTGTGAAGCATGCCAATTCCATTTAAGTCAAGCAGCTGCTGAAATGTGCAGGTCATTTGCTCTTGGAAGGATGGGCTGATAATTACATCTTGCCACCAGTGCAGGCTAAACAGTGGCTAGGCAAGATGACTTTGACCATTTTGAGGCCTAGTTGATTGTTATGAACGCAGACCTAGGACTCTGTTGTATATGTGGTTTGAGCCATCATGGGGTCAGTGCATTGTGAATGTGTCTACTGCCAATACCATTCCGGTTATGCATCTTGAGCCCTTTGGGATCATTATTTTGCCCACTGGGTAAGGTGTCCTTCCTGTCCTCAATAGTTTCATCTGGGGTTAGCAGGTCCAGATGGAGCTAGGTAGGCAGACACATCTCTGAGTTGAGCATGATCTGTAGCTTGCTCCATCCCAGGTGAGTAAACTTAAATTGAGAGTTACCAGGCAAGGGTTTTTGGACAAGTGACCACTGTTCTACTGTTTCAGTGACTGACCTCCTGGGAGTTGCAGTCATATTAATCTCCATACTACACACACTTGTCAGGTGGTATCTTCCCAGGTGAGTGAACTTCAATTGAGAGTTCATTAATAGATGGAATTTGGCATGTAAACGTTTTTGTGTTTTGAGTTAGGGACATAGGGCTTATTGGGTTTGGCATTCCAGTCACCCCTTCTACTTTCCCCCTCCATACATGTTATGCTTCTGGTGAGTAATCTTCATTTGAGAGTTAAGACACAAGGGTTTTTAGGCATGAGAACCCTGGGCTTGTGTTTGGGCTGGGAGAGACAGAAGCCCTCATTAGGACCCTGGCAGACAGCGGTATTTTGGAGAAAAGTACTGCCAACAGGCTGGCAGTACTCTTCCCCAAAATATGACATTGGCGGTTTGGCTGAAGCCAAACCACCAATGTACCACTCCATCCACCAGGGCGGTAACGGCCACCGGTCTGGAGACTTCAGTCTCTAGCCAAACGGTTGTTACTGTCCCACGCGTGGGATTAGGACCCCACCTACTGCCATGGTTTTCGTGGCCTCTTTACCACCACGAAAACCATGGCGGTAGGCACTATCAGTGACAGGTAATTCCTTCCCTGTCACAGATAGGGGTCTCCCTTGCCCCCCTCCCCCTCCAGAGTGTCTTCCCCCTCCCTCTACAGACCCCCACGACAAACATGCACATTCACGCACCATCATACACATACATACACACACTCATACCCACATTCACCCACGCATGCATACATCCATTCACACACACATCCACACACACTGACATACATGCACGCACCCACACATTCAGACAACACAACATACACGCACACTCACAACCATTCATGCACACATGCATTCCACACGCCACACACCCGCATGCACGCACACACAAACATACACCTACAGCCCCACCCCCCACACACACAACACCCCCTCCCCTGTCGTAGCACCCGACTTACCTGATTGCAGGGGTTCCTCCAGCAGGAGACGGGACGGGGCACTGCTGCCAGCAGCAGCGTCCGCCAGCAGAACACCGCCAGGCCATATCATGGGTCATGATACTGTCTGTGGCGTTCTACTGGCGTGGCGCTGCTGCTGGCAGCAGCGCCACCTTACCGCCGTCCGCCGCCATGGCCGCAGCCAGAATTCCGCCACCCTTCTAGAAGAATTCCGGCTAAGTCATAATAAGGCAGACGGTAGGCAGCTGCAGCTACGGTGTTTTGGCAGCCGTCGCCACAGCGGTAGGCGGTCAGTACCGCCAATGTTATTATGAGGGCAAGAGTCTCCTGGCCTTAGCAGTCATGTCACTCCCTCTGCTTCATACACTTGCTAACTATCATCTCCTATGGTGAGTATACTTAATTTGTGAGTTAATAAAGAAGGGTATTTGGAAAATGAAATGAAATGTAGATCTATATAGCGTGGCTTATCACTCGTGAGGGTCTCAAGGCACTGTCAGTGGGCACGAGAAGATCAAGGTGGTCATTATGACGGTGAACCACCCCACAAACGGTCCCTGCGACCCAGGCAGATGCCAGAGACACTTGCCAAGACCAAGACCACTGCCAGGAAATCAGACCCTCCTGAATGCCCCCCTTGTGTCCCACTCTGTCACCTTGTCCACTTTGAACTGCCTTTGCTCCCCTTCCTATGGCCCCTTGAAAACTGGACTTCTGCTATAAACAGACTGGACCAATACTCCGGACTTACCTCTGCCATCACCCCATTCCATTGCACTATTCCGTCCACAAATTTCACTACAATAAACACCCTTGAACACAACTTGATTGATATTGCTTTATGTGAAGGAAATGCGCTATTATAGTAACAGTTACATCTTGTGCAAATGACCTGAACTCTGTGATAGCATACAAATAATGATCTGTAACTGTCAGCAGTCATCACATCAGTAAACAGTTGTTATGACACCAACATCTGCTAAATGAGAAGGCATTGGTGACAGTCAGTTGAGATGCAAAGGAATTGACTGCCATCACGCTACAGCCACACTGAAAGGATAAATAATCAGAGGAATGGTCAGTTCCACTGTCTCACCTGTGTGTCATTGGAAGTACTGCCGTATAACTGATGTTCTTTTATCCACATCCTCATCCTCTGCCTCCTCATCCTCACTGTCCTCAGGGTCCACTGCTGCCACAGGGACATTTCCGATCTCCTCCTCCTGTAGATAAGGCACATGTCATCTGAGGGCCAGGTTGTGCAACATGCAGCATGCTACAACTATCTTGCAAACCTTCTCACGGGAGTAACACAGGGATCCACCTGTCAGATGGAGGCATCTGAACCTGGCCTTCAGGAGGCCAAAGGTACGTTCTATGATCCACCTGGTTCGCCCATGTGCATCATTATACCGATTCTCAGTCCCTGTTCTGGCATTCCTTACAGGGGTCAGGATCCACAATAGGTTTGGGTAGCCAGAGTCACCTGCAATTATTGAGGGACAAACATTAGCCTTACACAACAGTATGGGCTGAAGGCATACACAGACATACAGTGGGTGGGGACTCTGGCTCACCTATCAGCCACACCCTGTGCCTTTGTAGTTGTGCCATCACATTTGGGATGCTGCTATTCCTCAGGATGGAGGTGACATGCACTGACCCAGGATACTGGGCAGTGACGTGGAAGATGTACTGGTCAGCCAGGCACAACATTTGCACATTAAGTGAGTGGAAACTCTTCTGATTCCTGAATACCTGTTCATTGTGCCAGGGGGAACAAATGCGATATGTGCTACGTCAGTCGCCCCAATAACATTTCGTATATGTCCATTGAATCCAGCCTTCACAGTGGCCAAATCTTCCACTTGGGGAAAGAGATGTGGCTGCACATGTGTTTGGCCAAGGCAGACAAAACCCTTGCCAGCACTATTGAGAACATTGTCTTTGACATTCCTGCTGCCAAGCCCACTGTCACTTGGAAAGAACCAGTTGCCAGGAAATGGAGCACTGATAGAACTTGCACAATAGGGGGATCCCAGTGGAGTGACGGATAGCTGATATCAGATCAGGCTCCAATTGAGTACACAGCTCTGTGATTGTGGCCCTGTCCAGTCTATAGGTCAGTATTATGTGCCTGTCCTCCAGTGTAGCCAAGTCCACAAGGGGGTTGTACATCGGGTCTTGTCTCCTTCTCCTATTCCTCCGCAGTGGTTGGTATCTAAGGGACACAAGAGTGAGCAGGGTGTCACAATCTGAACAATGGACCCACCACCTCAGTGTACATAGAGCATGTATGTAATCGAACAATGTGAATGGCAATGTATGTGCAATTTATAGCAATGACGCAGTTTCTAATTTCTGAATGTTGTCCACCACCATAAAATGGCCACTGCCTGTCCCGTAAGTAAGGACAGGTGGAAGTGATATAACTCCACCGGCGTTGGGCATCATGGCGGAAGGCGGTCTTGCTCCGCCGTGCAATTCCTCATTGGCTAAAATGGGGTTCTATGGAGTACAGTGTCCAATGAGGATCACCGGAGGCGGTGACGGTGTACACCACCGTGGACGTGACTGCCATTTTCTGTCTAAAACCTCACTTGATTCCTGACTTTCCACAGGACAATACCTGTGCTGCTTGTGCTGCTGTGACCTGTGCCTCGATCCTGCCATGGCCCGTGTGGCAGGGGAAAGGGCCCCTGCCTTCACTTCAGAGGAGTTAGAGCACCTGGTGGAGGGGGTTCTACCCCTGTATGGACAGGTGTATGGGGTTCCAGACTAACAGGTGAGTACACCATGGGCATGATGCATGTGACAAAGTTGCATGGAGATGTGTGTAGCAGTGTCTAATTTGAGTGGGGGGTATGTCTGGTGCTAGTGCACATGCAGTGCTCCGGGTGATGTGTGTGCCAATGGAGATGGAAACGGTATTTGTGGGCCATATGTGTGACAGGCTGGATTGTATGGTTAATGGTGTCCTCCTGTCTGTATTACCTCTGCAGGTCAGCACCCATCAGAAGACGGGACTGTGGTGTGCCATCACCGAGGACGTGCGGACCCAGGTGGTATATAGCAGGCAGAGCACCCACTGTAGGAAAAGGTGGGAGGACCTCAGCCATGGGCCCGGAAGACCGCAGAGGCACAGCTGGGCCCATTGGAACCTGACCCTCTCTGATGGCTTGCATACTGGCGGTGGCCTACCCAGAACTAGATGGGCGCTTGAGGGCAGCATAGCAGCCACAAGGGGGTGAGCACAGTGAGCTTGACAATAATTATTTTTGGATGGCATGGGATCTTAGTGGTGGGTTTCAGTTAGTGGGAGCCCCTTAATGCCTGCTATATAGCAAAATCTGGTAACCTAGATAGGGAGCATTCCATGTCAGACAGGGCTTAGTGGGTCCCAGGAGGGGTGCAGTTGGCGGTGGTTGCCTCTCATCTTGCTGTGGCACTTATCCAATATAATGCCACTGCGATGCATAGTGCTCAATCCTGATCCCTGTGTGTGATGTAATGTGTATGCCAACTGTGGTTTTGTTGCTGTAACTGACCCAGTGCTCCCTTTCTCTCCCCCCCTGTAGGAGGCTGGACTGGCTTGTAGTGAGTACCAAGGGGTACTTGCACCTTGCACCAGGCCCAGTTATCCCTTATTAGTGTATAGGGTGTCTAGCAGCTTAGGCTGATAGATAATGGTAGCTTAGCAGAGCAGCTTAGGCTGAACTAGGAGACGTGTGAAGCTACTACAGTACCACCTAGTGTCATATGCACAATATCATAAGAAAACACAATACACAGTTATACTAAAAATAAAGGTACTTTATTTTTATGACAATATGCCAAAGTATCTTAGAGTGTACCCTCAGTGAGAGGATAGGAAATATACACAAGATATATATACACAATAGCAAAAATATGCAGTATAGTCTTAGAAAACAGTGCAAACAATGTATAGTTACAATAGGATGCAATGGGGAAACATAGGGATAGGGGCAACACAAACCATATACTCCAGAAGTGGAATGCGAACCACGAATGGACCCCAAACCTATGTGACCTTGTAGAGGGTCGCTGGGACTATTAGAAAATAGTGAGAGTTAGCAAAATAACCCTCCCCAAGACCCTGAAAAGTGAGTGCAAAGTGCACTAAAGTTCCCCTAAGAACAAAAGAGTAGTGTTAGAGGAATAATGCAGGAAAGACACAAACCAGCAATGCAACAACTGTGGATTTCCAATCTAGGGTACCTGTGGAACAAGGGGACCAAGTCCAAAAGTCACAAGCAAGTCGGAGATGGGCAGATGCCCAGGAAATGCCAGCTGCGGGTGCAAAGAAGCTTCGACTGGACAGAAGAAGCTGAGGTTTCTGCAGGAATGAAAAAGGGCTAGAGACTTCCCCTTTGGTGGACGGATCCCTCTCGCCTTGGAGAGTCGTGCAGAAGTGTTTTCCCGCCGGAAGGACGCCAACAAGCCTTGCTACACGCAAATCGTGCGTTTGGCGTTTTTGGACGCTGCTGGGGCCCAGGAGGGACCAGGAGGTCGCAAATTGGACCTGCAGAGAGAGGGGACGTCGAGCAAGACAAAGAGCTCTCACTGAAGCAGGTAGCACCCGGAGAAGTGCCAGAAACAGGCACTACGAGGATGCGTGAAACGGTGCTTGCCGAAGTTGCACAAAGGAGTCCCACGTCGCCGGAGACCAACTTAGAAAGTCGTGCAATGCAGGTTAGAGTGCCGTGGACCCAGGCTTGGCTGTGCACGAAGGATTTCTGCCGGAAGTGCACAGGGGCCGGAGTAGCTGCAAAGTCGCGGTTCCCAGCAATGCAGCCCAGCGAGGTGAGGCAAGGACTTACCTCCACCAAACTTGGGCTGAAGAGTCACTGGACTGTGGGGGTCACTTGGACAGAGTCGCTGGATTCGAGGGACCTCGCTCGTCGAGCTGAGAGGAGACCCAAGGGACCGGTAATGCAGCTTTTTGGTGCCTGCGGTTGCAGGGGGAAGATTCCGTCGACCCACGGGAGATTTCTTCAGAGCTTCTGGTGCAGAGAGGAGGCAGACTACCCCCACAGCATGCACAAGCAGGAAAACAGTCGAGAAGGCGGCAGGATCAGCGTTACAGAGTTGCAGTAGTCGTCTTTGCTACTATGTTGCAGGTTTGCAGGCTTCCAGCGCGGTCAGCGGTCGATTCCTTATCAGAAGGTGAAGAGGGAGATGCAGAGGAACTCGGCTGAGCTCATGCATTCGTTATCTAAAGTTTCCCCAGAGACAGAGACCCTAAATAGCCAGAAAAGAGGGTTTGGCTACCTAGGAGAGAGGATAGGCTACTAACACCTGAAGGAGCCTATCAGCAGGAGTCTCTGACGTCACCTGGTGGCACTGGCCACTCAGAGCAGTCCAGTGTGCCAGCAGCACCTCTGTTTCCAAGATGGCAGAGGTCTGGAGCACACTGGAGGAGCTCTGGACACCTCCCAGGGGAGGTGCAGGTCAGGGGAGTGGTCACTCCCCTTTCCTTTGTCCAGTTTTGCGCCAGAGCAGGGGCTAAGGGGTCCCTGAACCGGTGTAGACTGGCTTATGCAGAATTGGGCACATCTGTGCCCAACAAAGCATTTCCAGAGGCTGGGGGAGGCTACTCCTCCCCTGCCTTCACACCATTTTCCAAAGGGAGAGGGTGTCACACCCTCTCTCAGAGGAAGTTCTTTGTTCTGCCATCCTGGGCCAGGCCTGGCTGGACCCCAGGAGGGCAGCTGCCTGTCTGAGGGGTTGGCAGCAGCAGCAGCTGCAGTGAAACCCCAGGAAGGGCAGTCTGGCAGTACCAGGGTCTGTGCTACAGACCACTGGGATCATGGAATTGTACCAACAATGCCAGGATGGCATAGAGGGGGCAATTCCATGATCATAGACATGTTACATGGCCATATTCGGAGTTACCATGGTGAAGCTACATATAGGTAGTGACCTATATGTAGTGCACGCGTGTAATGGTGTCCCCGCACTCACAAAGTTCAGTGAATTGGCTCTGAACAATGTGGGGGCACCTTGGCTAGTGCCAGGGTGCCCTCACACTAAGTAACTTTGCACCTAGCCTTTACCAGGTAAAGGTTAGACATATAGGTGATTTATAAGTTACTTAAGTGCAGTGTAAAATGGCTGTGAAATAACGTGGACGTTATTTCACTCAGGCTGCAGTGGCAGGCCTGTGTAAGAATTGTCAGAGCTCCCTATGGGTGGCAAAAGAAATGCTGCAGCCCATAGGGATCTCCTGGAACCCCAATACCCTGGGTACCTCAGTACCATATACTAGGGAATTATAAGGGTGTTCCAGTAAGCCAATGTAAATTGGTAAAAATGGTCACTAGCCTGTCAGTGACAATTTGGAAAGAAATGAGAGAGCATAACCACTGAGGTTCTGATTAGCAGAGCCTCAGTGAGACAGTTAGTCACTACACAGGTAACACATTCAGGCACACTTATGAGCACTGGGGCCCTGGGTTACCAGGGTCCCAGTGACACATACAACTAAAACAACATATATACAGTGAAAAATGGGGGTAACATGCCAGGCAAGATGGTACTTTCCTACACAACCCCCCCCCAAACGAAGGACAATAAGACTAGCCATTACCTGATGAGTCTTCATTGTCTAAGTGGAAATATCTGGAGAGTCCATCTGCATTGGAGTGGCTACTCCCAGGTCTATGTCCCACTGTATAGTCCATTCCCTGTAGGGACATGGACCACCTCAACAATTTAGGATTTTCACCTTTCATTTGTTTTAGCCAAAGTAGAGGTTTGTGGTCTGTCTGAACAATGAAGTGAGTGCCAAACAGGTATGGCCTCAACTTCTTCAGAGCCCAGACCACAGCAAAGGCCTCCCTCTCAATGGCAGACCAACGCTTTTCTCTAGGGGTCAACCTCCTACTAATAAAAGCAACAGGTTGATCCTGGCCCTCAGAATTAAGTTGTGATAGGACTGCCCCTACTCCTAATTCAGATGCATCAGTTTGGACATAGAATTTTTTAGAGTAACAAGGGCTTTTCAGGACAGGTGCAGAGCACATGGCCTGCTTCAGCTCCTCAAAAGCTTTCTGACAGCTTGCTGTCCATAATACCTTTTTAGGCATTTTCTTGGATGTGAGGTCATTAAGAGGGGCTGCAATGGAGCCATAGTTCTTAATGAACCTCCTGTAATACCCAGTGAGGCCTAGGAAGGCTCTCACCTGAGTCTGAGTGGTAGGGGGAACCCAATCAATAATAGTTTGGATTTTCCCCTGAAGTGGTGCAATCTGTTCCCCACCAACAAGGTGTCCCAGATAAACCACCTTACCCTGCCCTATCTGGCACTTTGAAGCCTTGATAGTGAGGCCTGCCTTTTGCAGAGCCTCCAAAACTTTCCATAGGTGGACCAGGTGATCATCCCAGCTGGAGCTAAAGACAGCTATATCGTCCAAATATGCTGCACTGAAAGCTTCCAGCCCTTGCAGGACTGTGTTCACCAACCTCTGAAAAGTGGCAGGTGCATTTTTCAAACCAAAAGGCATTACAGTAAACTGGTAATGTCCTCCAATGGTAGAAAATGCAGTCTTAGGTTTAGCATCTTCTGACAATTTGATCTGCCAATACCCTGCAGTCAAATCAAAAGTGCTTAGATACTTGGCAGATGCCAGTGTATCTATAAGCTCATCTGCCCTGGGTATAGGGTGAGCATCAGTTTTGGTTACCAAGTTGAGACCTCTATAGTCTACACAAAACCTCATTTCCTTCTTTCCATCTTTAGAATTGGGTTTTGGTACCAGTACCACAGGAGAAGCCCATGGACTGTCAGAGTGCTCAACCACTCCTAGTTCCAACATTTTCTGAACTTCTTGCTTTATGCAGTCCCTGACATGGTCAGGCTGCCTATAGATTTTACTTTTGACAGGTATACTGTCTCCAGTATCTATAGTGTGCTCACACCAAGAAGTGGTGCCTGGCACAGTAGAGAAGAGTTCTGAAAATTGTCCTAGGAGATTTATGCAATTATCTTTCTGCTCAGCAGTAAGACAATCAGCCAAAACTACACCTTCCACAAGAGCATCTTGTTCTGTGGAAGAGAAGAGATCAGGTAGAGGATCACTGTCTTCTTCCTGTCCCTCATCTGTTGCCATGAGCAGGGTGAGATCAGCCCTGTCATAGTAGGGTTTCAGGCGGTTGACATGGAGCACCCTAAGGGGACTCCTGGCAGTGCCTAAGTCAACCAAGTAGGTGACTTCACCCTTCTTTTCAACAATTGTGTGGGGTCCACTCCATTTATCTTGGAGTGCTCTTGGGGCCACAGGCTCCAAGACCCACACTTTCTGCCCTGGTTGGTACTGAACCAAAACAGCCTTCTGATCATGCCATTGCTTCTGGAGCTCTTGGCTGGCCTGAAGGTTTTTACTGGCCTTTTTCATGTATTCAGCCATCCTTGATCTGAGGCCAAGTACATAATCCACAATATCCTGCTTAGGAGCTTTTAAAGGTTGTTCCCAACCCTCCTTTACAAGTGTGAGTGGACCCCTAACAGGGTGTCCAAAAAGAAGTTCAAAGGGGCTGAAGCCCACTCCTTTCTGGGGTACCTCCCTGTAGGCAAAAAGGAGGCATGGTAGAAGGATATCCCATCTCCTGCGGAGTTTTTCAGGGAGTCCCATAATCATGCCTTTGAGAGTTTTATTAAATCTCTCCACCAGTCCATTTGTTTGTGGGTGATAGGGTGTTGTGAACTTGTAAGTTACACCACACTCCTTCCACATGGCCTTTAAGTATGCAGACATGAAATTGCTTCCTCTGTCTGATACTACTTCCTTTGGGAAGCCCACCCTGGAAAATATTCCCAGGAGGGCCTTTGCCACTGCAGGAGCTGTAGTGGTCCTTAAAGGAATAGCTTCAGGATATCTTGTGGCATGGTCCACTACCACTAAGATAAACCTATTGCCTGAAGCAGTAGGAGGGTCAAGGGGGCCAACTATGTCAACCCCTACCCTTTCAAAGGGAACCCCAACCACAGGCAGTGGGATAAGGGGTGCCTTTGGAGTGCCACCTGTCTTGCCACTGGCTTGACAGGTTTCACAGGACTTACAAAATTCCTTTGTGTCCTCAGACATCCTAGGCCAATGAAACAGGGGAACAAGCCTGTCCCAAGTTTTCATTTGTCCTAGATGCCCAGCTAAGGGAATGTCATGTGCCAGTGTTAGGAGGAACTTTCTGTACTCCTGAGGGATCACTAATCTCCTGGCAGCTCCAGGTTTAGGATCCCTATGCTCAGTGTACAAGAGGTTGTCCTCCCAGTAAACTCTGTGAGAGTCACTGACATCCCCATTAGCCTGTTTGACAGCTTGCTGTCTGAGACCCTCTAATGTGGGACAGGTTTGCTGTGCCATACTCAGCTCCTCCCTGGCAGGCCCCCCTTCACCCAAAAGCTCAGCAGTGTCTGCTTCCAGCTCCTCTGGTGTAGGTTCTGCACAGGGAGGGAATTCTTCTTCCTCAGAAGTAGAATCCACTGTAGAGGGAGGGATAGTAGGAAGTGGTTTGCTTCTACTAGCCCTAGCTTTAGGGAGCACTTGGTCCATTGTTCCAGGATCCAAGCTTCCCTGTCCTTTTTGCTTTTTGGCCTGAGCCCTTGTCAAAGCAAAAATATGCCCTGGGATGCCCAGCATTGCTGCATGGGCCTCCAACTCCACATCTGACCAAGCTGATGTCTCCAAATCATTCCCTAATAGACAGTCTACAGGTAAATCTGAAGCTACCACAACTTTCTTTGGACCAGTTACCCCCCCCCAGTTGAGATTTACAACAGCCATGGGGTGGCTTTGTGTTATGTTGTGAGCATCGGTTACTTGGTACTGGTGTCCAAGTATGTGTTGTTCAGGGTGCACCAGTTTCTCAATCACCATTGTGACACTGGCACCTGTGTCCCTGTAGGCCTGGACCTCAACACCATTTATTAGGGTTAGTTGCTTGTACTTCTCCAAGTTATGGGGGCAAGCAACCAAAGTGGCTAAATCAATAGCCCCTTCAGAGACTAAAGTAGCCTCTGTGGTCTCCCTAATCAGACCAACCCCAACTAAATTACCAAAAGTGAGCCCAGCTACTCCCTTGGATTGGCTATTAGTAGGTTTGCTCCCACCACCACTGCTATTAGTAGGGACACTAGGTGTAGCAGTAGGGGTTGTAGTGGTAGGAGCTGTGGTGCCTTTCTTTGGACAACTGGGATCTGTTGTCCAATGGCCTTTTCTTTTACATAAATAGCACCATGGTTTCTTTTCCTTGTTCTGATTAAAGGAGGATTTGGACCCACCACCCCCACCAGAGTGTTTTTGTGGCCCTGATGAAGACTCATTTTTAGATTTGTCCCCACCCTTGTCAGAAGACTTACCATCCTTCTTTTTGGTGCCATCTTTGTCACCCCCTGTATGAACTTTTCTGTTCACTCTTGTTCTGACCCATTTGTCTGCCTTCTTTCCCAATTCTTGGGGAGAGGTCAGATCAGAGTCCACCAAGTACTGGTGCAACAAATCAGACACACAATTATTAAGAATATGCTCTCTCAGGATCAAGTTATACAGGCTGTCATAATCAGTAACTTTACTGCCATGTAACCACCCCTCCAAGGCCTTCACTGCCTGGTCAATGAAATCAACCCAGTCTTGTGAAGACTCCTTTTTGGTCTCTCTGAACTTTATCCTGTACTGTTCAGTGGTTAAGCCATAACCATCCAGGAGTGCATTCTTAAGAACTTGGAAATTATTAGCATCATTTTCTTTTACAGTAAGGAGCCTATCCCTACCTTTTCCACTAAATGATAGCCATAGGATAGCAGCCCACTGCTTTTGAGGGACATCCTGTTCAGCACAGGCCCTCTCAAGTGCAGCAAACCACTTGTTAATGTCATCCCCCTCCTTATAAGGGGGAACTATCTTGTGCAGATTCCTGGAATCATGCTCTTTTGCAGGATGACTATGGGGAATACTGCTGCTGCCACCATGGGTATCTAAACCCAACTTCTGTCTTTCCTTCTCTAATTCTAAAGACTGTCTATCCAAATCCAGCTGTTGCTTCTTGAGCTTCAGTCTGGTTTGTTCCACTCTCAATCTATTGAGCTCCCTTTCTAACAATCTGTCATCAGGGTGGGTGGGAGGGACATTTCTAGATACAGAGGTATGATGGGAATGAACAGAAGGAGACCTGTCCCTTACAGAGGGCACCCTAACAGCTTGGCTACCAGTATAATGTGAGAGCACACCATCAGTATGGTGTGATTCAACCTCTGTACCAACTATGCTAGACTGTCTAGTAATGGACAGGCTGAGAAGTTTCTTTCCTGAACCTTTTCCTGGGGGAGTCCCTGGATCAGATTGAGAACCATTAGCTACGTTTTCACCAGATTGGGCACTTATGGCCTTATCCTGTACTCTAAGCATATTAATTAACAGTTCTAAGGAAGGATTCTTCCCTACACTCAAACCTCTCTCTATGCAGAGACTCCTTGCTCCTTTCCAGCTAAGGTGATCATATGCAAGTTTGGACAGTTCAACATTTTTGCCTGTGCCAGACATTTTTTAGAGAGAGTTAAAGTGATAGAAAAAGAGAAAAAAGTTTTCAGAACTTTTTGGAAAGACAGAAAGAACTTTTTAAACTTTTAAGAACTTTTTGAAAGTTTTAGAAGTACTTTTCAGCACTTAGAAAAGAGTGAAAAGAGGAAATGCAAAACTTTTTGGCTATGTGTATATACACTGACCTTGTTTTGTATATTTTTCTCTTATGAAAAGTACAATGACAAGAGTGGTAAGTAGTCTCAAGCACTTATCCCACCACTGCACAACCAATGTAGGAGGCTGGACTGGCTTGTAGTGAGTACCAAGGGGTACTTGCACCTTGCACCAGGCCCAGTTATCCCTTATTAGTGTATAGGGTGTCTAGCAGCTTAGGCTGATAGATAATGGTAGCTTAGCAGAGCAGCTTAGGCTGAACTAGGAGACGTGTGAAGCTACTACAGTACCACCTAGTGTCATATGCACAATATCATAAGAAAACACAATACACAGTTATACTAAAAATAAAGGTACTTTATTTTTATGACAATATGCCAAAGTATCTTAGAGTGTACCCTCAGTGAGAGGATAGGAAATATACACAAGATATATATACACAATAGCACAAATATGCAGTATAGTCTTAGAAAACAGTGCAAACAATGTATAGTTACAATAGGATGCAATGGGGAAACATAGGGATAGGGGCAACACAAACCATATACTCCAGAAGTGGAATGCGAACCACGAATGGACCCCAAACCTATGTGACCTTGTAGAGGGTCGCTGGGACTATTAGAAAATAGTGAGAGTTAGCCAAATAACCCTCCCCAAGACCCTGAAAAGTGAGTGCAAAGTGCACTAAAGTTCCCCTAAGAACAAAAGAGTAGTGTTAGAGGAATAATGCAGGAAAGACACAAACCAGCAATGCAACAACTGTGGATTTCCAATCTAGGGTACCTGTGGAACAAGGGGACCAAGTCCAAAAGTCACAAGCAAGTCGGAGATGGGCAGATGCCCAGGAAATGCCAGCTGCGGGTGCAAAGAAGCTTCGACTGGACAGAAGAAGCTGAGGTTTCTGCAGGAACGAAAAAGGGCTAGAGACTTCCCCTTTGGTGGACGGATCCCTCTCGCCTTGGAGAGTCGTGCAGAAGTGTTTTCCCGCCGGAAGGACGCCAACAAGCCTTGCTACACGCAAATCGTGCGTTTGGCATTTTTGGACGCTGCTGGGGCCCAGGAGGGACCAGGAGGTCGCAAATTGGACCTGCAGAGAGAGGGGACATCGAGCAAGACAAAGAGCCCTCACTGAAGCAGGTAGCACCCGGAGAAGTGCCAGAAACAGGCACTACGAGGATGCGTGAAACGGTGCTTGCCGAAGTTGCACAAAGGAGTCCCACGTCGCCGGAGACCAACTTAGAAAGTCGTGCAATGCAGGTTAGAGTGCCGTGGACCCAGGCTTGGCTGTGCACGAAGGATTTCCGCCGGAAGTGCACAGGGGCCGGAGTAGCTGCAAAGTCGTGGTTCCCAGCAATGCAGCCCAGCGTGGTGAGGCAAGGACTTACCTCCACCAAACTTGGGCTGAAGAGTCACTGGACTGTGGGGGTCACTTGGACAGAGTCGCTGGATTCGAGGGACCTCGCTCGTCGAGCTGAGAGGAGACCCAAGGGACCGGTAATGCAGCTTTTTGGTGCCTGCGGTTGCAGGGGGAAGATTCCGTCGACCCACGGGAGATTTCTTCGGAGCTTCTGGTGCAGAGAGGAGGCAGACTACCCCCACAGCATGCACAAGCAGGAAAACAGTCGAGAAGGCGGCAGGATCAGCGTTACAGAGTTGCAGTAGTCGTCTTTGCTACTATGTTGCAGGTTTGCAGGCTTCCAGCGCGGTCAGCGGTCGATTCCTTATCAGAAGGTGAAGAGGGAGATGCAGAGGAACTCGGCTGAGCTCATGCATTCGTTATCTAAAGTTTCCCCAGAGACAGAGACCCTAAATAGCCAGAAAAGAGGGTTTGGCTACCTAGGAGAGAGGATAGGCTACTAACACCTGAAGGAGCCTATCAGCAGGAGTCTCTGACGTCACCTGGTGGCACTGGCCACTCAGAGCAGTCCAGTGTGCCAGCAGCACCTCTGTTTCCAAGATGGCAGAGGTCTGGAGCACACTGGAGGAGCTCTGGACACCTCCCAGGGGAGGTGCAGGTCAGGGGATTGGTCACTCCCCTTTCCTTTGTCCAGGTTCGCGCCAGAGCAGGGGCTAAGGGGTCCCTGAACCGGTGTAGACTGGCTTATGCAGAATTGGGCACATCTGTGCCCAACAAAGCATTTCCAGAGGCTGGGGGAGGCTACTCCTCCCCTGCCTTCACACCATTTTCCAAAGGGAGAGGGTGTCACACCCTCTCTCAGAGGAAGTTCTTTGTTCTGCCATCCTGGGCCAGGCCTGGCTGGACCCCAGGAGGGCAGCTGCCTGTCTGAGGGGTTGGCAGCAGCAGCAGCTGCAGTGAAACCCCAGGAAGGGCAGTCTGGCAGTACCAGGGTCTGTGCTACAGACCACTGGGATCATGGAATTGTACCAACAATGCCAGGATGGCATAGAGGGGGCAATTCCATGATCATAGACATGTTACATGGCCATATTCGGAGTTACCATGGTGAAGCTACATATAGGTAGTGACCTATATGTAGTGCACGCGTGTAATGGTGTCCCCGCACTCACAAAGTTCAGTGAATTGGCTCTGAACAATGTGGGGGCACCTTGGCTAGTGCCAGGGTGCCCTCACACTAAGTAACTTTGCACCTAACCTTTACCAGGTAAAGGTTAGACATATAGGTGACTTATAAGTTACTTAAGTGCAGTGTAAAATGGCTGTGAAATAACGTGGACGTTATTTCACTCAGGCTGCAGTGGCAGGCCTGTGTAAGAATTGTCAGAGCTCCCTATGGGTGGCAAAAGAAATGCTGCAGCCCATAGGGATCTCCTGGAACCCCAATACCCTGGGTACCTCAGTACCATATACTAGGGAATTATAAGGGTGTTCCAGTAAGCCAATGTAAATTGGTAAAAATGGTCACTAGCCTGTCAGTGACAATTTGGAAAGAAATGAGAGAGCATAACCACTGAGGTTCTGATTAGCAGAGCCTCAGTGAGACAGTTAGTCACTACACAGGTAACACATTCAGGCACACTTATGAGCACTGGGGCCCTGGGTTACCAGGGTCCCAGTGACACATACAACTAAAACAACATATATACAGTGAAAAATGGGGGTAACATGCCAGGCAAGATGGTACTTTCCTACACCCCCCCTATTATCTTCTGTAATCCTGTACATGTGTGCAGTAGCCTCATCTAGCGGAGGAGCAGGGGCACTGGCGACTGAGGGAGCTGCATCCCACAGGACCCAGGAGACAGAGTCCACCAACGTCGAGGGGACCAGTGGGACGGAGGGCGAGGGGATCATCAAGGCGGAGACAGGCAGTGACAACAATGACGATGAGTTCTCCTCCGATGGAAGCTCCCTGGTGGTGGCAGAACCACCCCAGCTACAGGTACAGCCGCCACCCGCGTACCAGCATTGCCCTCCCAGTAGCCCCCCCACCGAGTTGCCCATGCCCGCTAACCCAGGAGGTTGGGCATCTCCTTCGCCCCAGGCATCTCAGGCCCTGCCCTAGTGAGACCTGCTGCCCTCAGTGAGGAGGCTATTGACCTCCTGAGATCCATCTCTGTAGGGCAGTCAACCATTTTGAATGCCATCCAGGGGTGGCATCCCAGATGCAGCAATGCAATACATACCTGGAGGGCATCCACGGTGGTTTGGCAGCCCTACAGAGATTGTTTCAGGCTCTGGCCTCCTCTCTGATGGCAGCCAATGTCCCTGTTCCTACCGACTCCCCTTCAACTACCACTTCCCAGTTCCAGTCGCCTCAATCCCAACCCATCCCAGGCACAGATACAGACAAGCATGCACACAAAACATCACACGAGTAGCACAGTCAAACACAGGCGGCACACTTCAGGCCAGAAGCACTCACACAAACAGACACTTGCATACACAACCACATCCACTGCCTCCACTGTCTCCCCCTCCTTCTCCTCCTCCTCCCTCATGGTCACATTCACACTCACACCTGAATGCACTGCACCAACAGCTACCACCACCATCACCACATCATGCAGCACCCACACCTGACTTGCAGACACCTCCACAACATCCATCCACGTGTCCCCTTTGTCCTCTCCCACCCTGTCTTCCCCCACAAGAGACACAAATGCACGCACTCAGACACCCGACAGCCTTCCACCTCACACACGCACACTGTCCATGAACCTGCACCCAAGTCCAGCATACTTACACATCCGACAACCACTCCTTCAACCTCCAGTCCCATCCCTCCTCCCACATGCTGTCCCAATGTCCCTAAGAAGCTTTTCCTTGCACGTCTTGACCTCTTCCTTCTGGCTCCACCCCCCTGTCCTGCCCGTAAGAGCAGGGTCCCAATGACCAAGCCCAGCACCTCAGCTAAACAGTTTGCCACTGCTAACATCAAATCATCAGCTACTGGCACAAGGGGGCCCCAGAATGTAATGGCTGCCACTCCTACTGAGAGCACACCTCTGGCTCAGAAAGGGAGGACTAGGGTGGTGAAAAGTAAGGTGGAGGCACCTCCTAGTCCTGTAGTCCTGGAGGCAAGAACACAAGTGACATGTCAAAGGCAGGCTAAGGGGACCCGTCACAAGAGGAGACACATGGATCCCCCTCCACCAGCAAAGATTGCCAAGGGTCCCCTCCACCAACAATGAAAGGTTCCCACTCAGCCACCAATGAAAGTGAAGGTTCCCACTCAACCACCAATGAAAAGAAAGAGGCCAACTCAACCACCAATGAAAGGCAAGAGGCCCACTCCACCAGCAGAGGGCAAGGAGATCCCACCTCCAGCTGAGGCACAGCAGCCCTCACCTCCAGCAGAGACGCAGCAGCCCTCACCTCCAGCAGAGACATAGCAGCCCTCACCTCCAGCAGAGGGCAGGAAGCCCCCACCTCCAGCAGAGGGCAAGGAGCCTACAGCCCAGGTACAGCAGCCCTCACCTCCACCAGAGACACAGAAGCCCTCACCTCCAGTAGAGACACAGCAGTCCACCTCCAGCAGAGACAGAACAGTCCTTACCTCCAGCAGACACACAGCAGCCCTCACCTCCAGCAGAGGGCATGTAGGCCACCCTCCAGGGACTGTTGTACAAGGAGCCCCTCCAGAACCAGTGGGCAAGTTCCCCACTTCAGTGACTGTGGCCTCGCACTCCCCAGCAAAGACAAATGGGCATGGAGCCACCTCCAGAACCAGTGAGCAAGTTTCTCACTTCAGAGACTGTGGCCTTGCACACTCCAGAAAAGACAAATGGGCATGGAGCCCCTTCCAGAACAAGTTCCCCACTTCAGCAGAGGTGCCCCCCACCACCCATCCTCCCTTCCCCCTGAGGTGCCTGCCCATTTCCAACATAACGCCCCTGAACAGTGGATTCCAGAAGTTGTCAGGAGTCAAGTTGTGCCTTGGACTGTGCCCTACGGCCATGTGGCCCTTTTGTACTTTGGACTGGCCACTGGCCCATTCTGAACATTTTTGCCTGCCTTTGGAATCGAATGGACAATATGGTGGCTGTTGGCATCAAATTACTGTGTTTGGTGATTCTCATAGTTGTCGTTGTTTCATTTTAACTCTGCTGCTGGTTCTGTGTATGGTGTGTGTGTGAATGGTGTGCGTTGTGCGTGTGTGTGTGTCACTCTCCTTTTCCTCCCTCCCTTAATTGTGTACTAGGTGGCTGTACTCACCGTCATATTCTTCGTCAGCGTTCCATGAGGCCCATGACGTAGAATAGCATCGAGAAGACTTGAAGTTTCAGTTACACGGTGACAGCGGAGTCCTCTGTGTACCTGTTGGTGAGTCTTTCGTTTTCTGTGTTCTGTTTCCGCCAGGCTTTTGATTTTGTTTGTACCGCACCGGAAATCGTGGTGGTTTGCTATGTCATAATATGGTGGGTGGTACCTTTGCTTCTGCCTGGCTGTTGATGGCTACCTCTGGGGTCAGTGGTGTTAACGCCCTGGCGGTTGGTGTGGTACATTGGCTGTCTATGGGAGGTATCACCGCCATGGTCATAATTTGGTAGTATTTACCGCCAGCCTGTTGGCGGTACTACCACCACTTTATCACTCACTGCCAATGTCATAACAACCACCTATGCGATTTGCTCAAAATGCCTGGGCTGAAACCTGTATCTTCATCTCCTGTGGCGGTCGCTCTGCTGCTGTGCTACATCCTCTCCGAAATGAACACTGGACTAGTGTTTTGATAGTGAGATAGTGCCTCCTGGGTTTTGCAGTGAGATCACTTCCTCTACTCCACACACTATACAAATGGTATCCTCCAAGATGAGTACACTTCAATTGAGAGTTACTAAACAAGCATTTTTGGACATGTGGATAATGTGATGGTGGTTGGAGTTAGAGAAACAGGGCCTGCTGGGAGTTGCAGTCATGTTACTCTCACTACGCCCCAGTACTTGGTATATGTTATCCCCCTGATAAGTGAACTTCATTTGGGAATTGGCAAACAGTGGTCTTTGGACAAGTGACCACTGTGCTGGTGTTTGGAGTTACAGATAGAGGGCCTGTTGTGAGTTGCAGTCATGTCACATTCTCTAGTACACACACTTGACCAATGTTCTCCCCCGAGGTGAGTGAGTACACATCAATTGAGAGTTCACTGACAGACGTATTTAGACAAGTGAACACTGTGCTAGTGGTTAGAGTTAGAGAAACAGGTCCTGCTGGGAGTTGGAGTCAGGTCACTCCCTCTACTTGTCAAAACTTGACAAATGGTATCTTCCAAGGTGCGTAAACTTCATTTGTGAGTGTACAATCATGGGTATTTAGAGGAGGAAATACTGTGCTGCTGTTTGGAGTTACAGATACAGGGCCTGATGGGAGTTGCAGTCATATCACTCTCTCTAGTATACACACTATACAAATATATTTTCCCCCCAGGTGAGCACACTTCATGTGTGAGTTACCAACAGGAGTCTTTGGAGAAGCGGACACTGAACTGGTGGTTGGAGTGACAGTCAGTGAGCCTCCTGGAAGCTGCAGTCATGTAACTCGCTGTACTACACACACTATACAAATATTTTCCTTACAGGTGAGGAAGCCTCAATTGAGAGTTAAGACACAGTGGTCTTTGGATATGAAAACACTGGTCTGGTGTTTGGAGTTAGAGAAACAGTGCCTCCTGGGAGTTTCAGTCAGGTCACTTTTAGAACTTCCCAATACTTGACCCCCTAGGTTAGTAAACTTCATTTGGGAATTGACAAACAGTGGTCTTTGGAGAAGAGAACACTAGGCTGGTTTTTGGAGTTACAGAAATTGGGCCTGCTGTGAGTTGCAGTCATGTCACTCTTTCTAGTACACACACTATACAAATGTTTTCCTTCCAGGTGAGTACACTTCATGTGTGAGTTAACAAACATTGGTCTTTGGAGAAGAGGATACTGGGCTGGCTGAATGGAGTAACAGTAGCAGTGCCTCCTGGCCCTAGCAGTCTTGTCAGTCCCTGTACTACACAAACTATTCATATGTTATTCTTGAGGTGAGTACACTTCAATTGGGAGTTAACAATCACGGGTATTTGGAGGAGGAAAGACTGTGCTGGTGGTTGAGTAACAGTAACAGTGCCTACAGGGAGCTCTAGTCATTTAACTCCCTATTCTACACACACTTGACAAATGTTATGCTCTCAGGTGGGCATTCTTCAATTGGGAGTTTAATACAAGGGTATTTGGAGAAGGAAATACCTGCCTGGTGTTTGGAGTCATAGAACAGTGCCTGCTGGGAGCTGTAGTCATGTAACTTCCTGTAATACACACACTATACACAAATGTTCTTACCCCGGGCGAGTACACTTCTATTGTGAGATGCCAAACAGGGGTCTTTGGACTGGCGGACACTGGGCTGGTGAGTGTAATGGCAGGAAACGTGACAAAATGTGAGCAGTGAGCATGCATGACATGGCATTTTGGTGCCATTTCTATTGTTGTGAATACCAGACTCCACTCCCCCAGGTATTCCTGTCAAGCCCTGTAGATGCAGGATGGCCAAGACCTTCTCCTCTCACTGAAAAAGATGTAATGGGGCACTGGGAGGGCCACCACCAGACTTCTTGGCCTGTTGCAGGTGCCTGGAGACCAAGGAACAGACCTTGTCCCTGAGGTCACTCCACCTCTTCCTGATGTGCAGGGTGGTGACTACAGCATTGACTCTGTCGACTGTCCTGTCCCACATTTTCATACTGAGAGGAGTATGCTGGGCTTGTGCTCCAAACAATTGTGGCTCTACTCTTATGATTTCATCCACCATGACTTTAAACTCATCCTCAGAAAAACATGGATTTTTAGAACGTGACATGGTGGATTTTGAAAAAAAAAATACAAAACTGATAGTGACTTACTAAAGAGGGGAAGTGCAAAAGGGTGTGACTGGACAAAAGTGTTTGCAGGGTGTTGTATGGGATGGTGAAAAAAGAGGTGCCTAGTATCTGTACAGTGTGGAAAAAAGTCACTCTAGCTTCTTTGTGTGGCGTTGGTGTTGTAGAGGTTTGTGGTGTGTGAAGAGGTGTGTTTTATAGTGCCCTTTACAGGTGTGTCCAGTGTGGCAATGTGCGTCAGTTTGTAACCATCCAATGTGCCATTGTGTATTACTTTGGTGTTCGTGAACTCTCATGGTTCAGACCACCATTGGCTGACCACCATGGGTGCCCGCCACTGCGACTTTGGGCTTGTAATACAGTCAATGGTTGATCGCTGTGTGGTGGGGCTGAAGGTCAGACCAACTATTTCTGACAGTCTGCCTTTTTGGTTGGCAGTCAGTAATCCTGCCTGCATGACTTGTAATACGGTGGTTTGAGAGTCCTCCAACAAGGCGATCATTTTTGGGACTGCCAAAATGGTGGTCTTGTGGACCGACCACCAAACTCCTAATGAGGCCTAAAGTTTTAATGCCCTACATCTTGGCCTTTCTTCCTCACTTAAGGGTCCCATTAGACTGCTGATTTGTATGCATTCTGGTTCATTAGTCTTGTCAGGGTTGGGTATTTTTTCTTTGAATAACCCAATTTTAGTCTCTGTTCTACCTTTGTCTTGCCTACGTTAAGCCAAACGATGATCAAGTTTCACAGCCAGGTCTATAAGTTCACTACAGTTTTCTGGAGGGTCCACTACTTCAGCCTACAAATCTTACAACTCATCACGCAACCATTTATAAAACAAAGAATTACTTTTACTCTCCTGCAACCCTGATTCTGCAACACATTTGGGTGAATTAGTAATATAAGTTAACAGATCTTTACTACCATTTTTAAATTCAATAACTTATCTACTGAATGGACAAATGTGTGACAATCAAACAATTATTTTAAGTTCAGTCTTAAAAGCTGTATAAATATATAATAAAAAGGTAGTTTCTTTCTACAATGAGAATGGACCACATGGTTGCTGTAGCCCCCAAATAGGACAAAACAAAGGCGACTTTAGATTGATCATTAGGAAAGCAAACCGGTTTGCTGATAAAATGTAGCTGACATTGATTGATGAATGTTGTGAACTTTGAAGGATCCCCAGAAAAACGCTCAGGAGGAGCCAAAGGAATAGCAGGTGGTGTGGTGACTTGAATTAGTGGTGCGCTTGTACTATGACTAGTTCGAACCCCCCATACTGTGAAAAGACCCCATCCAATGAGATGTGTCCTGGGTCCACTCTAGAAACACGGGGTGAAGCAGTAGTTCAACCCCATAATGCATCTATGCGGTCATTACAACATTGGCGATAAAAGGCGCTTACCGCCGTGCAGAAGACCGCCAACACACCGCCGCAGCCGCGGAATTCCGCCACAGCTATTATGACCCACATCTCGGAATCCGACAAAAGTCAGACACCCACACAAGTCCGCCACACCAAAGGTCAGTGATAAACTGGCGAAAACAAAACCGACACCGTCACGCCAACAGAAATACGGCCACATTATCACGACACACAAATCCACGCGACGGTCTTTCAACCGCGGTATTCCATTGGCGGTACACACCGCTGCGCTCAAAATACACACACTCTTACAAAACACAGCCACTTTGGACAATTCTAAATACACACACCTGATACACATACACACACCACTCCCACACACCCATTACAATATAAAACACACACCCACATCACCCACAAACCCCCACAACAAAAAATTCCAAAAGAAGTCCAGAAAGAGACACCACCAGCAAAAACAACAGCATCCACAGGCACACAACACCATCACCCACACAACTTCCAGGCACCTCACACGACACACCACTACATATCACCACACTTATCACCACACACTCCATCCCACACATCACCTACACCACCCCATGGCACGGTAAAGACACCCAGGTTCTCGGAGGAGGAGCTCAGGGTCATGGTGGAGGAGATCGTTCGGGTAGAGCCACAGCTATTCGGATCACAGGTGCAGCACACCTCCATAGCTAGGAAGATGGAGCTATGGCGAAGAATCGTGGACAGGGTCAACGCAGTGGGACAGCACCCAAGAAATCGGGAGGACATCAGGAAGAGGTGGAACGGCCTACGGGGGAAGGTGCGTTCCATGGTCTCAAGACACCACCTGGCGGTTCAGCGGACTGGCGGCAGACCCCCACCTCCTCCCCCACAACTAACAACATGGGAGGAGCAGGTCTTGGCGATTCTGCATCCTGAGGGCCTCGCAGGAGTAGGTGGAGGAATGGACTCTGGTAAGTCAAAGCTTTACTATTACATCCCCCACCCTACCTGCATGCTATCACATACCCCCACCCTCACCCCCAGCACCCCAACTCCTCACAAATGTCCCAACATCACAAACCACACATCCCAACACCAAGCCCTGCATGCAACAACAAAGCATGGACACCCATCACCAAAGCATGTCCACTGCACATACCCATACACCCCCCTAAACCATCCTCACACAAGCTCCCACACAGGAATGCTAGCACTGGGGTACACGGTCACCCACCCATTGCACACCATTACACACACAGATTTAATAAACATGCTTTTATACCCCTGCAGGACCCCTACCCAACGTCACCGGACAGGAGGGTCCACACCACCTACAGAAGAGGCCCACAGTGATGACAGCAACTCTGTCCAACTGGATCCAGATGACCAGCCCGGACCATCGGGGACCTCTGGACAGTCGGTTCCCCTCACACAGGAACAGGTCACCACAGACCTTCCCCCCTCTGGAAACACCAGCACAGCACCCACCCATCGGGCCCATACCTCCGTCCCCAGGACACTTCAATCAGCTGTGTGTCCACCACTACAGGGAACCCAGGATAACCCACCACCCCAACAACAACTGGGACCTGGGGGCAGTGGTAGTGGGCACACGGTCCAGGGGATGGAGGCACTGGAACACAGGGGAACTGGGAGGGCTGCCGTGCGACAGGGGGGCGGACAGGCCAAGGGAACCGTCTCTACACGAGGCCCTCTCCTCCATCATGGGAGCCTACCACCACTCCCAGGAGACGATGGCAACGGTACTGGCCAAGTTTCAGGAGACCCAGCGCATGCAGAAGGAACAGTATATGGGCTTCAGGGAGGACCTCAGAACCATCAGCTCCACCCTGGGCACCATCGTAGAGGTGCTGAAGGAACTACTCAACACCAGGAGGGACACTGTGGCACTACAAGGGGCCCCTGACACTAGCATGGACGATGAACTGCCCACCACCTCCGCCGGCGCTAGTGGACAGGAAGCCCCGCCACAGGACCACCACACCAGCACCCCACCCCCTGCAGAGGGAGAACCACCCCGCAAACGGTCCCTGAGATCCAGGAACAAGACAGAGAGCGATGCCAAGACCCCCGCCAAAAAAAGTGACCACCCTGATTGTCATCATACTGTCCCACTTTGTCACCCTGTCCATAATTAAACTGCCCCAGCTCCACTTCCTATGCCCATATGGGCAATGCACCTGTGAGACTAATAGACTGGACACTGCCATAGACACTCCTCCGCCATCACCCCTCACCATTTCAGTACCCCCTCCAATTTTGAGCATTTAAATAAACACACCTAAAGCACAAAATGATCTGGAGTCTGTCTGTGATTTCGAAATAGTGTATTAGCAATTACATTGACAAAATGTATTTTAAATAGTAATGTCAACATACCCATGTCACACAGCTCTAAGCAGATGTCACACAGTGGGACCCACATCTGTGAAACCATAAGGGAAAGTGACAACTCAGTGACCATACACTGGGTGAAAACGACAGACAGGAGAGAGGTATTAGTGTTAAAGTACATGTACTAGGCAGGATTGTATTCTTACCTGTGTCTCACTGGAAATATTGCTGGATCATTGAGTCCCTGTTGTGCATGTCTTCTTCCTCTGCTTCCTCCTCATCACTGTCCACAGGCTCCACAGCTGCAACAACACCGCCATCTGGACCATCCTCCTGCAGAAAAGGCACCTGGCGTCGCAAAGCCAAGTTGTGAAGCATACAGCAGGCCACGATGATCTGGCACACCTTCTTTGGTGAGTAGAATAGGGCTCCACCTGTCATATGGAGGCACATGAACCTGGCCTTCAGGAGGCCGAAGGTCCGCTCGATCACCCTCCTAGTTCGCCCATGGGCCTCATTGTAGCGTTCCTCTGCCCTGGTCCTGGGATTCCTCACTGGGGTCAATAGCCATGACAGGTTGGGGTAACCAGAGTCACCTGCAAATGGTGAGGGGCAACTGTTAGACACACACTAACCTGGAGGGGTAACCCCAGACAACCATTCCCACTGACTTGCTTCCAGGTGCTCACCTATTAGCCACACACTGTGCCTCTGGAGTTGACCCATTACATAAGGGATGCTGCTATTCCGCAGGATGGAGGCGCCATGCACTGAGCCAGGGAACATGGCATTCACATGGGAGATGTACTGGTCTGCCAAACATACCATCTGTACATTCATAGAATGATAACTCTTCTGGTTTCTGTACACCTGTTCACTCCTGTGGGGGGGGGGGCAAAGCCACATGGGTACCATCAATGGCACCTATGATGTTGGGGATATGTCCCTGGGCATAGAAATCCCCTTTCACTGTGGACAATTCCTCCACCTGAGGGAAAACGATGTAGCTCAGCATGTGTTTCAGAAGGGCAGACAACACTCTGGACAATACGTTGGAAAACATAGGCTGGGACATCCCTGATGCCATGGCCACAGTTGTTTGAAAAGAGCCACTTGCAAGGAAATGGAGCACTGACAGCACCTGCACTTGAGGGGGGATTCCTGTGGGATGGCGGATTGCTGACATCAGGTCTGGCTCCAACTGGGTACACAGTTCCTGGATTGTGGCACGGTCAAGCCTGTAGGTGATTATCAAATGTCGCTCCTCCATTGTCGACAGGTCCACCAACGGTCGGTACTCCGGAGGATGCCGCCATCTCCTCACATGTTCCAGTGGACGGTGCCTATGAAGGACAACAGCAAGCACAGAGTCAAACAACTCAGAGGTACGTACCCACAGTTTACCCAGAACACCAATCATACACAAAAGGTGGCCTGTATGTGTGTTGAGACTAGGCCTAGGTATGTGTGACGCAGTTGAAAATGAAGCCATGTGGGCCCCTGAAATGGCGGCTGCCTGACCTGTAAAGTGGGACAATGGGATGTGAGGTAACTGCGCTGGCGTTGTACACCGTCGCGGTAGGCGGTCGAAGACCGCGGCGCAATGCTACATTGGTTAACATTGGACCCTATGGGTCCCAGGAGCCAATGACGATGTACGCCGGCGGTGACGGTACGCACCGCTGCGGACGTGACCGCCATTTTCTATCTGTTCAATCACTCGATACCTGATCTTCGACAGGAGAGGACCTACACTGCAAGTGCTGCTGTGACCTCGGTCTGGAAGAGACAATGGCTCGTGCGTCTGGGGAAAGGGCCCCTGCCTTCAGATCGGAGGAGTTGGAGAAGCTTGTGGATGGGGTCCTCTCCCAGTACACGCTACTCTACGATCCTCCAGACAAACAGGTAAGTACACAGGGAGCATGTTGTATGAGCTATGCCTGTGTGGAGAGGGCTGGATGTAAGAAGGAAGGGGGCAGAGTGCTGCGTGCATGAAAGACGGTGAATGCATGTGCCACATGGCAAGGGTAGGGATGGGGGCCAATCACTTTGACGTTGCAGTTGGTAATGACTTCTCTTCTTCCCCTGTACATTTCATGTAGGTCAGCGCCCACCAGAAGAAAGAAATTTGGTGTGCCATCGCCAAGGACGTCCGGACTCTGGGGGTCTACCACAGACGGAGCACCCACTGCCGTAAAAGATGGGAGGACATTCGCCGCTGGAGCAAGAAGACGGCGGAGGCTCAGTTGGGGATGGCCTCCCAACGTGGGAGGGGTGCCCGTCGTACCATGACCCCCCTGATGTTCAGGATCCTGGTGGTGGCCTACCCGGAGTTGGATGGGCACTTGAGGGCATCACAGCAGACACAAGGGGGTGAGTACACTCTCATTCTGCTGACTTTGCGCGCAGTGGAGTTGTCTGGGTGGGGGAGAAGGGCTGTGGGTTTCCTTAGGCCAGGGCAAGTTCCGTAGGCAAGGCCCATCCGTAAGGCAGGCCATGTGGCACCCCAGCCCACCTCTGTAGAGTGCCAAGTACAGCTATTCATGCCCCTGTGTCATCTATGTGTGAAGGTGTCGTCCATAGCCTTGTAGGCCATTTCCCAGGAATTGAACAGTGGAGCCCAAGAGCACAGCATAGTGCAGGGGGCTTCTGTGTCTGTCTTGTCCGCCAACGGTAGCGGTAATCCATGCACTCAACATGTCTTTCTTCTGTCAACATGTCTTTCTTCTGTCGTCCCCCTCCCCTTTTTGTGGTCTCCCTGTTCTTGTGTGCATTAACATCATCAGGCGGAGGAGCAGTGGCACCGGAGCACGAGGGAGCTGCATCCCACATGGCCCTGGAGGGCGAGACTACGGACTCGGAATTCACCAGTGGGACGGAGGGCGAGGGGAGCTTCACGGCGGGGACAGGAGCTGACACCAGCGACACAGACTCATCCTCTGATGAGAGCTCCCTTGTGGTGGCGGCAACATCTGTGCCCCCCGCATCTACAGGTACAGCCGCCACCCCCCCCCCACCAGCACCGCCCTCCCAGCAGCCCCTCAGCCTTCGCCCCGTGCCCGCTCACCCAGGTGGCTGGGCATCACCTTCGTCCCAGGCACCTCAGGCCCTGCCCCAGTCACCCCTGCTGCCCTCAGTGAGGAGGCCATTGACCTCCTCAGGTCCCTCACTGTTGGGCAGTCTACCATTTTGAATGCCATCCAGGGTGTAGAAAGGCAGTTGCAACAAACTAATGCATTCCTGGAGGGCATTCATTCTGGTCAGGCGGCCCTTCACCAAGCTTTTCAAACTCTGGCCTCAGCACTGATGGCAGCCATTGTCCCCGTCTCTAGCCTCCCCCTCCAACTTCCTCCACCCAGACCCAATCCCCTGTACCTCTGCCTATCCCAAGCACACCATCAGACCAGCCTGCACACACGTCAACACACAAGGGAAGCTCAGGCAAACAGAAGCACCACACATCCCACAGGCACTCACGCAAGCAACACACACATGCAGACACACCAACATCCACTGCCTCCACTGTGTCCCCCTCCTCGTCGTCTCCCTCCTCCCTCCCAATCTCATCTACACTCACACCTGCATGCACTACCTCTACAGCCACTACGTCCCTCACCAGCACACCCACCAGCAAACCCCGCTCACGTGCAGTCACCAACCCCACTACCATTGCACACGTCCCCTGTGTCCTCTCCCAGTGTGTCTGTGACGCCCCCTCCCAAGATACACAAATGCAGCCACACACCCACCCAACAGCCATCCACCTCCAGCGCATGCACCTGCACCCAAAGTCACCAAACCTACACCTCCTACTACCACCACCTCTTTCTCCACTCCCAAACCCCCTCCAGCTACCCGTCCCAGTGTGTCCCAAAAACTTTTCCTGTCCAGCCTTGACCTTTTTCCCACACCTCCCCCACCCCGTCCATCTCATAGGTCCCGAAGTAGCACCTCAGCCACAACATCTCTGGGACCAGTGGTGCCTGTAGTCACCGGTATGTGGAGTGCACTGGCCACCAGGACAGCCAGTGTGGCACGGAGCCACAGCATAGACAGTCCTCCACCTGTGAAGCATCAGAAGTTGGCCAGTGCCCGGCGGGAGAGGGGACGACTCCAGCCACCAAAGCCGCTCCCAGGGGTCCAGTTGGGAGTGTGGAGTCAGCTGTGACACCTTCCAAGGTGGGGAAGGGCCACAAGAAACCCGGCAAGTCTGGGAAGAGCTGCACAGCGGAGAAGACCGCCATCATCTCCGCTGCCCAGGAGGCCACCGCCAGCCCCAGCCCAGCTGCCCAGGAGGCCACCGCCAGCCCCAGCCCAGCTGCCCAGGAGGCCACCACCAGCCCCAGCACAGCTGCCCAGGAGGCCACCGGCAACCCCAGCCCAGCAGGCCACCGCCAGCCCAGCTGCCCAGGAGGCCATCGCCAGCCCCAGCACAGCTGCCCAGGAGGCCACCGCCAGCCCCAGCCCAGCTGCCCAGGAGGCCAGCCCCAGCCCCAGCCCAGCTGCCCAGGAGGCCACCGCCAGCCCCAGCACAGCTGCCCAGAAGGCCACCGCCAGCAGCAGCCCCGCTGATCCATGAAGGACCACCAGCACCGGCCCCGCTGGGCCATGAAGGACTGCCAGCACAAGCCCCGCTGAACAGGGCACCGCCAATTCAAGCACCGCTGAACAGGGCACCGCCAACTCAAGCACCACTGAACAGGGCACCGCCAACTCAAGCACCGCTGAACAGGGCACCGCTGAACAGGGCACCGCCAGCACAAGCCCCGCTGAACAGGGCACCGCCAACTCAAGCACCGCTGAACAGGGCACCGCCAACTCAAGCACCGCTGAACAGGGCACTGCCAAATCAAGCCCAGCTGAACAGGGCACCGCCAACTCAAGCACCGCTGAACAGGGCACCGCCAACTCAAGCACCGCTGAACAGGGCTCCGCCAACTCAAGCACCGCTGAACAGGGCACCGCCACATCAAGCACCGCTGAACAGGGCACCGCCAACTCAAGCACCGCTGAACAGGGCACCGCCAAATCATGCACCGTTAGCCCATGAGCAGCAGGGGCACTGACGCAACTGGGTCCGTCACGGGGTGAATGATGCACTCTGGGCACCAGTCCCCCTCCAGAACCAGTGGAGACATCCATCCACTACCTCTTTCCTTCACAGGATGAAGCACTCTGGGCACCAGTCCCCCTCCAGAACCAGTGGAGACATCTATCCACTACCTCTGTCCTTCACAGGATGAAGCACTCTGGGCACCATGCCCCCTCCAGAACCAGTGGAGACTGTTATCCACTTGAGAGACTGTGGCTTTGCACTCCCCAGGATATGGCAGTGGGCAACCCACCCACTGTAGAGACTTGAGAAACTGTGGCTTTGCACTCCCCAGGATATGGCAGTGTGCAACCCACCCACTGTAGAGACTTGAGAGACTGTGGCTTTGCACTCCCCAGGATATGGCAGTGGGAAACCCACCCACTGTAGAGACTTGAGAGACTGTGGCTTTGCACTCCCCAGGATATGGCAGTGTGCAACCCACCCACTGTATAGACTTGAGAGACTGTGGCTTTGCACTCCCCAGAATTGAACAGTGGGCAACCCACCCACTGTAGAGACTTGAGAGACTGTGGCTTTGCACTCCCCAGGATTGAACTGTGGGCATGTGGCCCCCTTGTGGATTTGGCGTCGTGCACTCAAGCGGCTGAGGTGCCCCCCCTTTCCCTCCCCCTGAGGTGCCTGTTTTCTTGCTGTCTGATGCCCCTGCAGTGTTCTCTCCATCATGGTCGGGGATCTTGTGTGGGCCTCGCCCATACCGTGTGGTCCCAGTGTTCCACGGACTTTCTTTGTGCAGTACCTGGACTACTATGCCTGGTATACATTTTGTTAATGGTGTATATATATATTTCTGCCTACTTGTTTGTAATATATTCCGATGGTTACACTCATTTTCTTTGGTCTTTGCATTCTTCCAGGGGGGTTTGGGGGGTGTAACTGTGATGTATTGATATGCATAAGTGTGTGTGTTGTAGTGGGTGAGGGTGGGGGTGGGGGTTGGGGTGTTGCGTGTGTGTGTCCCTGTTTTTCCCTCCCCCCTCCCCTGTGTCGTAGGTGCAGTACTCACTGTGGTCTTCGCCGCCGGCGTTTGTGCTCCTGGTAGAGGAGCAGGAAGACTATCGCAGGTAGGATTTGGAGTTCCGGTTCCATGGTGTCCTCGTTCCTCGTGGAGTGTGTAGAGGTGAGCGTTTTCCCTTCGAAATTCCTGTTTCCGCCGTGTTTTTATCTGCGGTGTATCCACCCCGGAAAAGGTGGCGGATTGGCCTGTCATAATAGTGTCGGCGGTACATTGTCTTCCGCCTGTCTGTTGGCGGTGACCACCAAGCTGTTTATTTGTTTCGCCGTGGCGGTCAGAGTGTTAAAGTGGCTGTCTTTGTTGGCGGTTTCCGCCACGGTCGTAATTGCTATTTTTTTACCGCCGGCCTGTTGGCGGTCTTACCGCCGCTTTAACACCGTCCGCCAGGGTTGTAATGACCACCCTAGTCTTTATGTTAGTGACTGAGTTTCTTTCTGCAATTTACCAATCATATGGGCTAAATCAGCCAATGTAACCTCCTGTGTCTCCATTTCACTCAGGTAGACATTTCAATGTGGACTTATTGTACTGTCAATGTTACATTTCCACAGGAGTGAAATGGACACGATGATGGTTCCCAGCTTCCCTATGAACGAAACAGACTCCAAAAGAAGTCATGCCTTATCCACCAGGATGAAGGGACAAGCCTTGACCAGGGCCAGACCTTCCCAGTGTGATGTCAGATATATTCCAGGACATCTGAAAAAAATTAACAACCTTAGTACTCAAAAGCCTTTTTCCATATCCAAGGATACAAACAAGAATTAGCTTCCATTCTCCCTTTTTTAGGCGCTGGTTTCTGTTTGCTGAATTGATTAAGGACACTTCTGGAATAGAGTCAAGATAATTTCTTCTACAGGGAATAAGTACAGATGTACGTAGATATATAACAGTTCGCACTAACACTTACCCAAGTGTAAGATTTATGAGATTAGATAATCAAAATGAATTCACAGGACAACAAATGTGTTAGGCTACTCAGCTTCCTTCGTCCTGCAATTATAATGGTATTAGCTATTGGACTAGCAAAGAGTCATTTGCAACCAGTAAGTCTGTAAATGCATTTGCAATATCTTGCTATGAGTCCTTACTTATGCTAATATCATGCTTCTGAAAAACAATAACAAATATCTATTATTTTCTTTTTAGGCGAAGTATTGCAACAAAACAGTGGTTAACCTAATCAATCCTTATAACAGGATGCATTCAGATAAGTACTTTCTTGTCTTTAGAAGAATTCATGATATACCAACATGCTGATAGCTGCTTAGAGGTTTTCAATGGAGGCAAAGAAGAAGCAAAACTAGCGACTGAATCCTAATCAGGTAAAGAATGTATTTGTTTCATGTACTATAGTAAAAGTTACCAATCCTTAGGTTGCTGCTTTTGAAAGCATGCCATTTTCCTGTATTTCCTTTTGGAGTCCAAGGGGCATGGAACAGGAGCAGGAAGACTGATTGCTCTGATGAAAAAACAACCCACCATGAGACGCTGAGTGCTTAGAGATGCACCACTGAGGCCAAACACAGGGTAGAAGGGAAGGGGGGAACTGACAACGAGCAGTTGTTAAGAGGCAGCCCGCAGCCTAAAAAGGCTATGTGCTTTGTCTTAAAGAACGCGCAGCATACACTTGCGGCAACAACCCACATCCAGCTTCATTTGCTTAATGCCTAATAATTTTAGAGCCAGATACTATGGTTAGAACCATGTACATTGACTATGGGCAGAATGGAAGGGTTGCCATGTGTGTCAGTGAGAGCACGGTTTTTGGTGATGTGTGAATATGTGTGTGTGTAGGAATGAGACATATTTGTATGGATGATCTGCATCATATGTATCTGCAGCACAGTACATACCTTTCCCCATACTTGGCACCATTACAAGTATAATAAATATACATATTCTCATTGTTCTGAAAATGGGTTACATTTAAAGTGAAAGGAAAATATTTTGACACGTTCATAACTTGAAACTTTTTCCTGCACTTTACATTTCTCCCATTTCGATATTTGGCTGTATTTTTCACTTATACTTATGGCACAGTGTCTACTGGCCGCTGGAAGTAAGGGGCATACAGTTTGTAAATTGAAAATGTTGAATTGTAAGTAAATTGAAATGAAAAGTCATCTTAACTGTTCATTTCAATTTACAGACATTTAAAAACACTGTTAAACATAATTTTGTTCACAGCCACATTAATAAGTTGACTACACTGCAATCACAACACTTCATTCAGGAGCCAAAAGGGACAATTTAGCCCGTGTTTAAAAAAACAAGTTAGCTAGAAATACCTTTTCCATTTGAACTTGTGCAGCTGGCTGCACAGGACCTCCGTGGTCAGCAGTTCTGACTCCTTTGCTGAGAAGTTAGGGGCCCTGTTATTAGTTTTGCCTGGCATTGTGGCTTCCTTAGGTCTGTTGGCTGCAGTGTTAGGAGGCAATTGAGCTTTTTTGTAATACCACATACATGTACATGGCGTATGCAATTGTCAACGGAGACGGACACAGCCATTGGCTTTCGTATGTTGCTGTCACACACGTTAACCTATGACTGCGTGAACACTACGCAGTCAACTTCTGCAGGCAGCCATCAGATTGAATTTGTCCTGATGGCAAGGTCAGGCAGCAGCCATTTTAGAATGTGAACCAGTGCATTTTTAATTGTTAAGTGTGTCACCACCACCAAAATGTTGGCTAGTTTGTTTACATATGCAAAATGTGCACATTGCTGTTTTAAAAAAATAATAAAACAGTATAATGTCATGTGTTACTTTGTTTAATTTGTTGTTAGTGACATGGTTTATTTTAAACTTCTATTGACAGAATTTTAGAAAAATAAATTCAGAAAAGTGTGCATATAATACACGTAGGATGTATTCTTTACACCTTATTTTCTACAAATATCAGACATAAAAAATTGTTCTTTTAAGTTACAACATCACTAAAAACGAGGTCTGCATATACGTCACAAAAACATGTGGAATTCTGCAAAGACATGAGATGCGTGTTGGTTATCAAAAATATGTTTGCACATTTAAAGTGATATTTCTCTTTTTCTTAAATGGAGACATATGAACCCAGGGAGAGGTAGAAGATGACAGTCTCAAGTGTTTAGACCATTTCCAGACCTTGCCACTATAGACAAAAGGGATATTATAAAGAAAATTCAGATTGGATAGGCAACCTATTCTTGATTTATGTTAAGTTTGAATGGTAGTCACATACTGGAGGAAATTAGGTTCTTTGTCTCTTGCTGTGGTGGTCGAGGTCTTTCCATCTTTTCCTGCACTGAGGAGGTTGCAGGTATTTGTGCTTGTGGCAGGGCTCCCTTTCTGTGGCTGAGGCAGGTATAGTGGCCCCAGGTGCTGTATGGCCACAGAAAGGGGTAGATGTTGCTGGGAAAGCCCTGCATATCTGGTGGTAAATTGCAAACAACACCCCAGTAAGAGAACTCAAATTTGAGTTTAGACTCTGCATCTCTACATTGTGCTTGCTCTGCAACTGTTTAATGTCCTGGAGCTCTGTAAAGACCTGGCCCATCATGTCTTGGGACTGATGTAGAGATCCCAAGACTTGGTCAATAGCGGTCTGGGTGACAGTGGAGTGGATGTATCCTCAGTGACAGATGTTTATCCATGTTCTCTGGGTGTAGGACCTAATCAATAAAACCTATTGTAAAAGTCTGGATGATGCATCAAATGTGTTTTGAGCTACTAATGAAACAAACTAAAATGTAAATAATAGTATTAATAATATGTTTAGCCCTAACATTATAAATAACACATGCAAACTTCATAAAAGGCATGTGGAGAGATGTCCTAAAATGAAAAAGATTTATTAGGAAGTGTAAATAAATGATACCACACATTCAGAGCAACTCAATATAGAGGAGAAATGAGAAGTAAACCATTTAAAGGCTTAGCAGGCTAAAATTTAGACTATTATAAAACCTAATAAGAATAGTGGCATTGGTCATCATATTAACTTTGCATAGTGAAGTTATTATCATTACAACTTAAATTCTGCATACAACATAAAATGGTTTAAAATCTTTAGGTCAACATACTATGAGTTGTGAAACCAATTAATTCACTTCAATGAAATGACAAGAAAGTGACATACACAATTAAATGAAATAATCCAGTTTTTATTCATTGCATAAAATGGGGTTTGAGAAATGACTGACATTTTGACATATGTGCATAAATGGAGGAAAAGAGAAAATGACCAACACCACATTCCAAACGTATTTTTCATATACAAAAACAAGGCATCATGGTAATTTTAGTCCTTTCAATTAGACATTGCCAACACTTGGAAAACTGCAAGTTGAACACTCCTAGTAAAATATATGCAGTGAAGATATAAACACATTTACTAAATGTTGACATATGTGAAATATGTTAAATTGTAAAAGAATGACTTACAAGCACCATAACTTCATGGCATAATAGATGGGGTTTTGAACCTGTTGTCTTAACTACAACAAAATACGTTCAAGCAAACACAAGAAACGATCAATGAAGAACAACACACATATTGATCACACATATTGCCCCATAGCAAAAGGAGTGATGGCACCATTATGCTACTACTTTGATGATGTCAATAGATTTGTGATTTTAAAAATTGTGGTTATATGTTTCACAAAGGTGGAAAACACATAGGGGGTCATTCTGAACCTGGCGGTCTTGGACCGCCAGGGTCACGAATGACGGAAGCACCGCCAACAGGCTGGCGGTGCGCGGTCGCCCTGCCGGGGCCGGCGGTATTCCGCCGTTTTTGCCCCGGCTGGGAGAATCCGCCAGGGCAGCACTGCAAGCAGCGCTGCCCTGGGGATTCTGACCCCCGTACCGCCAGCCTGTTTCTGGCGGTTTTCACCGCCAGGAAGAGGCTGGCGGTAAGGGGTGCCCTGGGGCCCCTGGGGGCCCCTGCACTGCCCATGCCAGTGGCATGGGCAGTGCAGGGGCCCCCTAACAGGCCCCGGCCAGCTTTTCACTGTCTGCCTAGCAGACAGTGAAAAGCGCGACGGGTGCAACTGCACCCGTCGCACCGCCGCAACACCGCCGGATCCATTTGGAGCCGGCTCCTGTGTTGCGGCCTCATTCCCGCTGGGCCGGCGGGCGCTAACAGGGTTAGCGCCCGCCGGCCCAGCGGGAATGTTGGAATGGGGGCAGCGGTATTTTGGCCGCATGGCGGCCAAATGCCGGTTCCCGCCTGGCGGGCGGCTACCGCCGCCCGCCAGAGTTGGAATCACCCCCATAATGAACAGTTTACTTAAGAAAAAAACAAAATGTATGTTTATTGAGACATACATAAATCTAACTTTCCAGTCTCTACTCCACCAGGGATTCCTGTCGAGCCTTCAGGATGTAGGATCTGCAAAACCTCCCAGGGAAATACTTGGGGGCTGGGAGAACCACCACCAGTCCTCTGGGTCTTCAAATGACGCATGGAGGCCAGGGAAAGCACTTTTCCCCACAGGTCATTCCACCTCTTCCTAATTTCCTCCATAGTGTGCAGGTTGTTGGCTACAGCATTCACTCTGTCAACTATTCTGGACCACATTTGCCTTTTCTGAGATATGGTTATATTTTGTACTTGGGCTCCAAACATTTTTGTCTCTACTCTAATGATTTCATGCACCATGACTGACACTTCTCCCTCTGTGAAATGGGGGTTTCTCCTCCCTGCCATTCAGAGTAAATAAAATTGATTGTAATAGAGGACCCACAATAAAGGAAAAAATATCAAACAAGTGAAAAATTAAGAGGGAGAAAAAAGGAAATAACCTGCCTTCTGTGTAGCAAATTTAGTAGCAAAATGGTGTAGTGCAGTGGAATGGCAAAGGATTGTGTTCTGAAATGGGGTCTGTTTTATAGTGTGGCATACAGGTGTTGGCAGTTAGCCAATAGACATCAGGAGTGCGCTGCTAGCATCCAACTACTAGCCATAGCCATAGTATGATGTTGTGCTGGTCCTGTGACGGACTTCCACCACCAGGAACCCGCTGCTAGTACAACGCCAGCAACGGTGAAATCTAAATATGCTTGTCACAATACCACCATCTTGATGGGGACTGAGTACTCTTAGCAAGCATAGGAGTCTGCCGCGTTAGCAGCGGGAAACTGCTCACGCGATGGACTACAGTCTGTCAACACAGGTTCAGCCATCATGTTTCTAACTATGGTGGTCAGAACTCTGTCAGCTTGATGGAATACTGGAAACTGCTGCCACAGAGGGACGATGGAACTCCCAGCAAGATCTAAATCAGGCCCTTAGGGCCTCATTATGAATTTGATGGATTTATGGCAAGACAGCCACGGTGGCGGCTGCCAAAAGAACGCCATGTTGGCGGTAATCCGGCCACCGTATTAAGAGTCACACTGTGAAGTCCACTAAAAAACAGCCAAATTTCCGAAACCGCCAGGACACTGGATGACGAAAAAGAGGCAATTCCACTACCAGCACCACCAGCCTGATAAAAATCCACCCATCAGATTACGATCCACAAATCACGACAACAGTTCTTCCATGGCGGAAAACCATTGGCAGTGCAAACTGCGGTGGTCTCAATTAATTCCTGTCAGAACACCACACCACATTGGAGAGTTTAAATACCCTACACCTGATACACAGCCACAGATCCAACACACCCACTCACTGCACTATATAACACACCGCAACACAACTCACAATCCTTTGCAATCAAAACGCCACACACACCCAGACAACCAAAATCCCAGAGAGTTCAAAACAGCTAGAATAGGCACCCATTGACACTTCACTACGCACACATCACACACCTGCACAATATACCAAATATACACATTAGTACCACACACAATGCATAACACCCATCACACACTCACATGACAGCACTTACACCTCACAATTTTCCAAACTCTGCACCCATTCACGTAGCACACAACCACACCGTTTGCACAACTACTACCATGTCCCCATAAAAACACCCATGTTTCACTGATGAGGAGCTGAGGGTTACGGTGGATGAAATTGTAAGGGTAGGGCCACACCTGTTCGAAGCACAGTTCCAACAAACATCCATTGTCAGGAAAATGGAGCTGTGGCAAAGGATAGCCGATAGGGTCAATTCTGTAGGCAGTTATCCACACACAAGGAAGGACAACAGGAAGAGGTGGAACTACCTCAGGGGGTGGTCTGTTTCATGGCATCTAGGCACCAGCCCACAGTACTAAAGGCTGGCGGTGGGCCTCTACTTCCTCCCCCTACTTTCACATCTTGGGAGCAGAAGGTCTTGAACATCCTGCATCCTGAGGGTCTGACAGGAATACTTGGAGGAGTGGAATCTGGTAAGTACCAACAACATTCATGTCACACAATTGTCTTGTCCTGCATGCTCCCTCACCGCCTATATCCACCCCAATTTACACTCCACCCCCTGCAACTCTCTCCTAATCACCTAGTACCTAGCATGCCACATTTCCACTAAACACAACTAGCCCCACATCCCTTGTAAATGGCCCATAAAGCACTGGCTAATTATTACACCACAACTGCAAAAATCCTAACATATTTACCAGTGCTACACTGCATCAAATATGACGTCTTGCTTGTCAAACCAATATCCAATCTAACCCATCTTAATTGTGCTAGTGTGAAACAGTACATGGCAATTACAGCAATGCAATGGCTCACACACACTAAAATACCAAGCAAAACACAGCCATAGCTGAGTGCCCATATATAATGGCCACAGATCAAGGATCTCAAGCTAGAAATATACTCACCTGTTTTGGAAAGTCAGATGGCTGAGTGCATGCAGTACATCCAGATAAAGGTCAGTGTCCATTGTAAACTGATATACTGTGTTCCTGCAAATACACCAATGTGCGTTCTATAGTTCTTATTTGTGCAGGCTATCATGCTAGACAGTTCACTAGGTAACAGAGGTGAACAGCCATGTAAATTATCAGACAATATCAGATGACAACAACTGTACTATCATGACCAATGTTCTTTACCAGCATAAAACATGGTGTATGGAATGGAAGTTACAGAGTTTCATGTTGTACCAAGTTACATAGTGCATCAGCTGTCAGTGTCATTGCTGGGAATCATGTCAAGGCACTGTTTGCATCTCAGTCAACAGCTACAATAGCCCCATTGTAACCTAACTCTGTGTTCCACTCCCTATACAGGTAACCTTGCCATTGTCAGCATGGAGAGGATACCACAGACTGCCACTATCCCTCTGGATGAAGGCCCCAGTGAGCACAACACCCCTGGATGTCTGGACACTGACGAAGAACCTGGCCCATCTGGGAGACCTGGTCAGTCAGCAACTGTCAGTCTCACCCTGCCCACATCAACTCCTCCCAGCCCTGTTGCTTCTATATCACAGGCAACCATTCGCCCCCCAGCCTGTGTCCCAAGGACTGTTTCATCCATTGTGTGCCCTACAGTACAGGTACATGAGTCTCACCTTGCCACCCCTGACAATGATGGACTTGCCACCACTGGATTGGGCACACTGTGCCAGGGGCACAAGCACGTGGGGGCAGGGTGTGTAGGAGTGATGCTGTGGGCCAGAGGATGGGGTCTCAAAGGGAAAGTACTGGCCAGGAAACCATCTCCCAAGTCTTGGGAGCCTACTAAAGTTCTCAAGGCATGATGTGCCATGTTATCACCATGTTGGGGGAAATTTAAAAGCTGCAGAGGGACAACCACCAGGAAGCCATGCAGCAGTGGCAGGAACAAAATGCCCACTTGACTTCCATTACAGGGGTGCCCAGAGACTTGAATACCACATTGAGTAGGTCTTGTAACCAACTTCTGGCCCCTTCCACTAGCAATGATACATTAGGTCCTTCTACTTCTGCAGCTGCTAGTGGAATGGAGGCCCTGCCAGGGGAAGGACATGCCTCAGACACCCCATCCTCTGAAGGTGAAGGATCCCCTGCCCGCAAAAGTAGACAACCACCCAGACATCCAGCAGGAGCAAATGCCAAGACCAAACCCACTGACAGGAAGTAAACTTCTCCTGAACTGTTCCCTGTGTGTGCCACAGAAACACCCTGTTGACTGTTACGTAACCAATCTCTATTTTCCTATGGTGCAAGGACACTGGACCTGTGTTCCCAAATGGTGTAGAAGCTACTCTGATGATGTCATCTACCATGACTAAATCTATCACCATTTGTTGTGTGTGTGTTTAACGTTTATAGTCACATATCTCTTATGTATTTGCACTATAAATATACTTTAACACAGGTCATGTGTATGTCTCATTTATCAACCACATATAATAGTTAGGCATTCTAACTCTAGTCTAGTATGGCTCTGATCATTTCTGCCTGACTAAATGGTGTAGCAGGTGTCACATTTCATATACACCTGTTGGTGTTGTGGGATATGTTGTCATTCAATTTGCTTGCCTCTAGGTATATGTGTCATTCATGGGTACATTAGTAATAAGATGTGTAAGTGTTCGTTGTGGACTAAGGTAGTAGGAATCACATGTCTGGACAGTTGTTAGTGATGTAGATGTGCAGATGTTGTCATGTAGAGTTTTCTATTCAGCATCTATGGTGGGATGCTATGAGCCCTTCATGCACATTGTTTGGTGTCCATTGTATTGTTGATGCCACTATGCTCCCTGTGGTTGTCTGTGGATGTATCCTATGTGCTAGGTAGGCCCTATTGCAGCGCACAGAATTGTTGTCTATGTGACAATGTATCAGATTAGTGGGTGCAGAAACTCCCAAAATATATTTTCCTAATATTTAGATAGATGTTTCAATTACATTCTATATCATTTTGCGATGCATACTGTAAGGGAATGCCACATGTAGTTTCTTTATCCGAGGTGTTTGCCATTGTATAAGCTGTGTACAGAATGATCAGTTAGGCATGTGATTGGAAAGCAACATGCTGTGACATATTTGCAGTGAGATGAGTTTTTTTTCATGAAACATGGCTACTGGTGATGGACTGGGCAGGTGTGGAGTAGGGGTAGGTATGATATTGTGTGATCAGTCAACTGCATTTCCATAGACTGATTTGATGATGGACAGTGATTATCTGCATGGGGATAGATTTTTGATATAGCCAATCCATCTTGTTCATGATGCTTTTGAGTTACATCTGAATTGATGGGATGGTGATGTGGTGGTCAGATGCTTGACTTGTGTTGTGGGTGATACTGTGTTCATGTGGGAAAGTTGGAAGTATCTTGTTGATACATGATGTAGGTAGCAAATGGTTTCTATCTGGGCCTTTATTTGACAAAGATGTTTTGTTACTGTTGTGGGTGTTGTAATGTATGTGTGTGTGAAGAATGTGATGACCCTCTCTCTCTCTGTCTTTCTGTGCATCAGCATCTGCAGGCGAAGCAGAAGGGGCACAGCCAAGTGGGAAAGCTTCCGGCCACGGGACCCAGAGTGCTGAGACCACCGACTCTGAGGGACCCAGTGGCCCATAGGGTGAGGGGAGTGCCACAGGGTAGGCAGGATCCACCTCTTCATCATTAGAATCCTCTTCCAGTGGACACTCCCTGGCAGTGGGGGACCCATCTGGAACCACCCTGTAAGGAAATGCCTCCTTGGCATGGTTACCCCCTGACTTTTTTGCCTTTGCTGATGCTATGTTTTGAATTGAAAGTGTGCTGAGGCCTGCTAACCAGGCCCCAGCACCAGTGTTCTTTCCCTAACCTGTACTTTTGTATCCACAATTGGCACACCCTGGCATCCAGGTAAGTCCCTTGTAACTGGTACCTCTGGTACCAAGGGCCCTGATGCCAGGGAAGGTCTCTAAGGGCTGCAGCATATCTTATGCCACCCTGGGGACCCCTCACTCAGCACAGACACACTGCTTGCCAGCTTGTGTGTGCTGGTGAGAACAAAACAAGTAAGTCGACATGGCACTCCCCTCAGGGTGCCATGCCAACCTCACACTGCCTAATGCAGTATAGATAAGTCACCCCTCTAGTAGGCCTTACAGCCCTAAGGCAGGGTGCACTATACCATAGGTGAGGGCACCAGTGCATGAGTACTGTGCCCCTACAGTGTCTAAGCCAAACCTTAGACATTGTAAGTGCAGGGTAGCCATAAGAGTATATGGTCTGGGAGTCTGTCAAACACGGACTCCACAGCACCATAATGGCTACACTGAAAACTGGGAAGTTTGGTATCAAACTTCTCAGCACAATAAATGCACACTGATGCCAGTGTACATTTTATTGAGAAATACACCCAGAGGGCACCTTAGAGGTGCCCCCTGAAACCTTAACCGACTATCTGTGTAGGCTGACTGGTTCCAGCAGCCTGCCACACTAGAGACATGTTGCTGGCCCCATGGGGAGAGTGCCTTTGTCACTCTGAGGCCAGTAACAAAGCCTGCACTGGGTGGAGATGCTAACACCTCCCCCAGGCAGGAGCTGTAACACCTGGCGGTGAGCCTCAAAGGCTCACCCCTTTGTTCCAGCACCGCAGGACACTCCAGCTAGTGGAGTTGCCCGCCCCCTCCGGCCACGGCCCCCACTTTTGGCGGCAAGGCCGGAGGAAATAATGAGAATAACAAGAAGAAGTCACTGGCCAGTCAGGACAGCCCCTAAGGTGTCCTGAGCTGAAGTGACTCTAACTTTTAGAAATCCTCCATCTTGCAGATGGAGGATTCCCCAATAGGATTAGGGATGTGACCCCCTCCCCTTGGGAGGAGGCACAAAGAGGGTGTACCCACCCTCAGGGCTAGTAGCCATTGGCTACTAACCCCCCAGACCTAAACACGCCCTTAAATTTAGTATTTAAGGGCTTCCCTGAACCTAAAGATTTAGATTCCTGCAACTTACAAGAAGAAGAGGACTGCTGAGCTGAAAGACCCCTGCAGAGGAAGAAAAGAAGACACCAACTGCTTTGGCCCCAGACCTACCGGCCTGTCTCCTGCCTTCCAAAGAAACCTGCTCCAGCGACGCTTTCCCAAGGACCACCGGCCTCTGAATCCTCAGAGGACTGCCCTGCTTCAAGAAAGACCAGAAACTCCCAAGGACAGCGGCACTGCTCCAAAAGAACTGCAATTTTGTTACAGAGGAGCATATTTAAAGACCCCTGCAAATCCCCGCACGAAGCGTGAGACTTGCAACACTGCACCCGGCGACCCCGACTCGACTAGTGGAGAACCAACACCTCAGGGAGGACCCTCCGGTGACTCCGAGACCGTGAGTAACCAAAGTTGTCCCCCCTGAGCCCCCACAGCGACGCCTGCAGAGGGAATCCCGAGGCTCCCCCTGACTGCGACTGCCTGAACCTAAAGTCCAGACGGCTGGAAAAGACCCTGCACCCGCAGCCCCCAGCACCTGAAGGAACGGAACTTCTGTGCAGGAGTGACCCCCAGGAGGCCCTCTCCCTTGCCCAGGTGGTGGCTACCCCGAGGAGCCCCCCCCCTTGCCTGCCTGCACCGCTTAAGAGATCCCTTGGTCTCTCATTGAAAACCATTGAAAACCCGACGCGTGTTTGCACACTGCACCCGGCCGCCCCCGCGCTGCTGAGGGTGTACTTTCTGTGCTGACTTGTGTCCCCCCGGTGCCCTACAAAACCCCCCTGGTCTGCCCTCCGAAGACGCGGGTACTTACCTGCTGGCAGACTGGAACCGGGGCACCCCCTTCTCTCCATTGAAGCCTATGTGTTTTGGGCACCTCTTTGACCTCTGCACCTGTCCGGCCCTGAGCTGCTGGTGTGATAACCTTGGGGTTGCTCTGAACCCCCAACGGTGGGGTACCTTGGACCCAAACCTGAGACTTGTAAGTGATTTACTTACCTGCTAAAACTAACAATAACTTACCTCCCCCAGGAACTGTGAAAATTGCACTGTGTCCACTTTTAAAACAGGTATTTGTGTTTTATGTGAAAAGTATATATGCTACTGTAATTATTCAAAGTTCCTAGAGTACTTACCTGCAATACCTTTCAAATGAGATATTACATGTAGAATTTGAACCTGTGGTTCTTAAAATAAACTAAGAAAAGATATTTTTTTCTATAACAAAACCTATTGGCCTGGATTTGTCTCTGAGTGTGTGTTCCTCATTTATTGCCTGTGTGTATGTACAACAAATGCTTAACACTACTCCTTTGATAAGCCTACTGCTCGACCACACTACCACAAAATAGAGCATTAGTATTATCTCTTTTTGCCACTATCTTACCTCTAAGGGGAACCCTTGGACTCTGTGCATACTATTCCTTACTTTGAAATAGTGCATACAGAGCCAACTTCCTACATTGGTGGCAGCGGTGGGATGATACTAATGCTCTATTTTGTGGTAGTGTGGTACATCCCATGGCAATGGTAACTTTAGAGTGGGGAGGGGTCAATGGCCTGAAACAGGTGGTGGTCTCCTCAAATATCCCAGTAGACTGTTTGCTTGGAAATGACCTGGAGTCCTCAGCATGGGCTGAGGTAGAACTGAAAACCCATGCAGCCATGCTGGGTATCCCTGAACTGGTGTGTGTCAAAACAAGGGCACAGTGCAAGGCACAGGGCGAAAAAGTAGAGCTGGAGTCTGGAAGAAAGGCCCAGCCTACCAAGAGAAAAGGAAAGTCAGCTGGGAAACCAGCTGCAACACAACAAGAAAAAGAGAGCCTCTCTTCTCAGGAAGAAGTTCTGCCCTCTGAGGGAACTGAACCTATGGAGCTGGAACCTTACCAGGTTGAGCTCTTAGGCCCAGGGGGACCCTCAAGGGAAGAGTTGTGTAAGGGGAAAGAAACCTGTCCCTCTCTTGAAGGCCTTAGGCAGCAAGCTGCTGAAGAGTCCAAAGGCAAGAAAAATGGAACACATAGGGTCTATTGGGAAGATGGACTCCTGTACACTGAGGCCAGAGATCCCAAACCTGGTGCCACTAGGAGAGTGGTAGTGCCTCAGGCGTTCAGAGAGTTTATTCTGACCTTAGCCCATGATATTCCCCTTGCTGGGCATTTGGGACAAACCAAGACGTGGGAGAGGTTAGTCAACCACTTCTACTGGCCCAACATGTCCCAGAAGGTTAAGGAGTTTTGCATCTCCTGTACCACCTGTCAAGCCAGTGGTAAGACAGGTGGACATCCAAAGGCCCCCCTCATTCCACTTCCAGTGGTGGGGGTCCCCTTTGAAAGAGTGGGTGTGGACATAGTGGGTCCACTTGAACCTCCCACAGCCTCAGGAAATATGTACATCCTAGTAGTAGTGGATCATGCTACTAGGCATCCTGAAGCTATTCCCCTTAGGTCGACTACTGCCCCTGCAGTAGCCAAGGCCCTCATTGGTATCTTTACCAGAGTGGGCTTCCCTAAGGAGGTGGTGTCTGACAGAGGTACCAACTTCATGTCAGCATACCTGAAACACATGTGGAATGAGTGTGGAGTGACTTATAAATTCACTACTCCCTATCATCCACAAACTAATGGCCTTGTTGAGAGATTCAACAAGACATTAAAAGGCATGATCATGGGGCTCCCAGAAAAACTCAAAAGGAGATGGGATGTCCTCTTGCCATGTCTGCTTTTCGCTTACAGAGAGGTGCCTCAGAAGGGAGTAGGGTTCTCACCCTTTGAACTTCTGTTTGGCCACCCTGTAAGGGGACCACTTGCTCTTGTTAAAGAAGGCTGGGAGAGACCTCTTCATGAGCCTAAACAAGACATAGTGGACTATGTACTTGGCCTTCGCTCAAGGATGGCAGAGTACATGGAAAAGGCAAGTAAAAACCTTGAGGCCAGCCAACAGCTCCAGAAGTTTTGGTATGACCAAAAGGCTGCACTGGTTGAATTTCAACCAGGGCAGAAAGTCTGGGTTTTGGAGCCTGTGGCTCCCAGGGCACTTCAGGACAAATGGAGTGGCCCTTACCCAGTGCTAGAGAGGAAGAGTCAGGTCACCTACCTGGTAGACCTGGGCACAAGCAGGAGCCCCAAGAGGGTGATCCATGTGAACCGCCTTAAGCTCTTCCATGACAGGGCTGATGTAAATCTGTTAATGGTAACAGATGAGGATCAGGAAGCTGAGAGTGAACCTCTCCCTGATCTTCTGTCATCAAACCCTAATGATGGCTCAGTAGATGGAGTGATCTATTCAGACACCCTCTCTGGCCAACAGCAATCTGACTGTAGGAAAGTCCTGCAGCAGTTTGCTGAGCTCTTTTCCCTAACCCCTGGTCAGACACACCTGTGTACCCATGATGTGGACACAGGAGACAGCATGCCTGTCAAAAACAAAATATTCAGACAGTCTGATCAAGTTAAGGAAAGCATCAAGGTGGAAGTCCACAAGATGCTGGGATTGGGAGTAATTGAGCACTCTGACAGCCCCTGGGCTAGCCCAGAGGTCATAGTCCCCAAACCTCACACCAAAGATGGAAAGAGAGAGATGAGGTTTTGTGTGGACTACAGAGGACTTAACTCTGTCACCAAGACAGACGCCCATCCCATTCCTAGAGCTGATGAGCTGATTGATAAATTAGGGGCTGCCAAATTCTTAAGTACCTTTGACTTAACAGCAGGGTACTGGCAAATCAAAATGGCCCCTGCAGCAAAAGAAAAGACAGCATTCTCCACACCTGATGGGCATTATCAGTTCACTGTTATGCCCTTTGGTTTAAAGAATGCCCCTGACACCTTCCAAAGGTTGGTGAATCAAGTCCTTGCTGGCTTGGAGTCCTTCAGTGCAGCTTATCTTGATGATATTGCTGTCTTTAGCTCCAACTGGCAGGATCACCTGGTCCACCTGAAAAAGGTTTTGAAGGCTCTGCAATCAGCAGGCCTCTCTATCAAGGCATCCAAATGCCAGATAGGGCAGGGAACTGTGGTTTACTTGGGACACCTTGTAGGTGGAGGCCAAGTTCAGCCACTCCAGCCTAAGATCCACACTATTCTGGACTGGGCAGCTCCAAAAACCCAGACTCAAGTCAGGGCATTCCTTGGCTTGACTGGGTACTATAGGAGGTTTGTGAAGGGATATGGATCCATTGTGACAGCCCTCACAGAACTCACCTCCAAGAAAATGCCCAAGAAAGTAAACTGGACTGTAGAATGCCAACATGCCTTTCACACCCTGAAACAAGCTATGTGCACAGCACCAGTTCTAAAAGCTCCAGATTACTCCAAGCAATTCATTGTGCAAACAGATGCCTCTGAACATGGGATAGGGGCAGTTTTGTCCCAAACAAATGATGGTGGCCTTGACCAGCCTGTTGCTTTCATTAGCAGGAGGTTACTCCCCAGGGAGCAGCGTTGGAGTGCCATTGAGAGGGAGGCCTTTGATGTGGTTTGGTCCCTGAAAAAGCTGAGACCATACCTCTTTGGTACTCACTTTGTAGTTCAAACCGACCACAGACCTCTCAGATGGCTGATGCAAATGAAAGGTGAAAATCCCAAACTGTTGAGGTGGTCCATCTCCCTACAGGGAATGGACTTTATAGTGGAACACAGACCTGGGACTGCCCATGCCAATGCAGATGGCCTTTCCAGGTTCTTCCACTTAGAAAATGAAGACTCTCTTGGGAAAGGTTAGTCTCATCCTCTTTCGTTTGGGGGGGGGGTTGTGTAAGGAAATGCCTCCTTGTCATGGTTACCCCCTGACTTTTTTGCCTTTGCTGATGCTATGTTTTGAATTGAAAGTGTGCTGAGGCCTGCTAACCAGGCCCCAGCAGCAGTGTTCTTTCCCTAACCTGTACTTTTGTATCCACAATTGGCACACCCTGGCATCCAGGTAAGTCCCTTGTAACTGGTACCTCTGGTACCAAGGGCCCTGATGCCAGGGAAGGTCTCTAAGGGCTGCAGCATATCTTATGCCAACCTGGGGACCCCTCACTCAGCACAGACACACTGCTTGCCACCTTGTGTGTGCTGGTGAGAACAAAACGAGTAAGTCGACATGGCACTCCCCTCAGGGTGCCATGCCAACCTCACACTGCCTAATGCAGTATAGATAAGTCACCCCTCTAGTAGGCCTTACAGCCCTAAGGCAGGGTGCACTATACCATAGGTGAGGGCACCAGTGCATGAGTACTGTGCCCCTACAGTGTCTAAGCCAAACCTTAGACATTGTAAGTGCAGGGTAGCCATAAGAGTATATGGTCTGGGAGTCTGTCAAACACGGACTCCACAGCACCATAATGGCTACACTGAAAACTGGGAAGTTTGGTATCAAACTTCTCAGCACAATAAATGCACACTGATGCCAGTGTACATTTTATTGAGAAATACACCCCAGAGGGCACCTTAGAGGTGCCCCCTGAAACCTTAACCGACTATCTGTGTAGGCTGACTGGTTCCAGCAGCCTGCCACACTAGAGACATGTTGCTGGCCCCATGGGGAGAGTGCCTTTGTCACTCTGAGGCCAGTAACAAAGCCTGCACTGGGTGGAGATGCTAACACCTCCCCCAGGCAGGAGCTGTAACACCTGGCGGTGAGCCTCAAAGGCTCACCCCTTTGTTCCAGCACCGCAGGACACTCCAGCTAGTGGAGTTGCCCGCCCCCTCCGGCCACGGCCCCCACTTTTGGCGGCAAGGCCGGAGGAAATAATGAGAATAACAAGAAGGAGTCACTGGCCAGTCAGGACAGCCCCTAAGGTGTCCTGAGCTGAAGTGACTCTAACTTTTAGAAATCCTCCATCTTGCAGATGGAGGATTCCCCAATAGGATTAGGGATGTGACCCCCTCCCCTTGGGAGGAGGTACAAAGAGGGTGTACCCACCCTCAGGGCTAGTAGCCATTGGCTACTAACCCCCAGACCTAAACACGCCCTTAAATTTAGTATTTAAGGGCTTCCCTGAACCTAAAGATTTAGATTCCTGCAACTTACAAGAAGAAGAGGACTGCTGAGCTGAAAGACCCCTGCAGAGAAAGAAAAGAAGACATCAACTGCTTTGGCCCCAGACCTACCGGCCTGTCTCCTGCCTTCCAAAGAAACCTGCTCCAGCGACGCTTTCCCAAGGACCAGCGACCTCTGAATCCTCAGAGGACTGCCCTGCTTCAAGAAAGACCAGAAACTCCCGAGGACAGCGGCACTGCTCCAAAAGAACTGGAACTTTGTTACAGAGGAGCAGATTTAAAGACCCGTGCAAATCCCCCCAAGAAGCGTGAGACTTGCAACACTGCACCCGGCGACCCCGACTCGACTGGTGGAGAACCAACACCTCAGGGAGGACCCTCTGGCGACTCCGAGACCGTGAGTAACCAAAGTTGTCCCCCCTGAGCCCCCACAGCGACGCCTGCAGAGGGAATCCCGAGGCTCCCCCTGACCGCGACTGCCTGAACCTAAAGTCCCGACGGCTGGAAAAGACCCTGCACCCGCAGCCCCCAGCACCTGAAGGAACGGAAGTTCTGTGCAGGAGTGACCCCCAGGAGTTCCTCTCCCTTGCCCAGGTGGTGGCTACCCCGAGAAGCCCCCCCCTTGCCTGCCTGCACCGCTGAAGAGATCCCTTGGTCTCTCACTGAAAACCATTGAAAACCTGACGCGTGTTTGCACACAGCACCCGGCCGCCCCGCGCTGCTGAGGGTGTACTTTCTGTGCTGACTTGTGTCCCCCCCGGTGCCCTACAAAACCCCCCTGGTCTGCCCTCCGAAGACGCGGGTACTTACCTGCTGGCAGACTGGAACCGGGGCACCCCCTTCTCTCAATTGAAGCCTATGTGTTCTGGGCACCTCTTTGACCACTGCACCTGTCCGGCCCTGAGCTGCTTGTGTGATAACTTTGGGGTTGCTCTGAACCCCCAACGGTGGGCTACCTTGGACCCAAACCTGAGACTTGTAAGTGATTTACTTACATGCTAAAACTAACAATAACTTACCTCCCCCAGGAACTGTGAAAATTGCACTGTGTCCACTTTTAAAACAGCTATTTGTGTTTTATGTGAAAAGTATATATGCTACTGTAATTATTCAACGTTCCTAGAGTACTTACCTGCAATACCTTTCAAATGAGATATTACATGTAGAATTTGAACCTGTGGTTCTTAAAATAAACTAAGAAAATATATTTTTTTCTATAACAAAACCTATTGGCCTGAATTTGTCTCTGAGTGTGTGTTCCTCATTTATTGCCTGTGTGTATGTACAACGAATGCTTAACACTACTCCTTTGATAAGCCTACTGCTCGACCACACTACCACAAAATAGAGCATTAGTATTATCTCTTTTTGCCACTATCCTACCTCTAAGGGGAACCCTTGGACTCTGTGCATACTATTCCTTACTTTGAAATAGTGCATACAGAGCCAACTTCCTACACACCCCAACTCCATCTCTGTCCGCCACCGCACTTACTACCACCGCCCTCCCTGTAGCTCCCCATGCGGTTGGCCATGCCCATGCTCGCTCACCCAAGAGGGTGGGCATCTCCTTTGCCGCAGGCACCTCTGTCCCTGCCTGTGTCAGCCCTGCTGACCTAAGTGAGGAGGCCATTGGCCTCCTGAAGTCGATCTCTGTGGGTCAGTCGACCATCATGAATGCCATTGAGGGACTGCCAACACAGGTCCAACAGAGCAATTAATTCCTGGAGGGCATTCACGATGCACTGGCTGGCCTACCGAGATCCTTTCAGGCTCTGACCTCCACACTGATGACAGAGAGTCATGCTTTGTCTTCCGTCCCCCCTCCACCTTCCTCTTCCCAATCCCAAACCCATCTTTCCCCATCCCAGCCAAAGCACACAGACAGACTGGCATGCATCCACATCAACATCAATGGGTAGCTCAGACAAACACAAGCACCACAAGACACACCACCAGCATGCACACAAACAACATACACTTGCACACACATCAACAGTCACAACCTGCCCTGACACCCCCACCATACCTAGCATCACAGACACAACACCTGACACACCTGCAGACACCACACCCATATTCACAGATTCCGCCAGACACCTATCTTACCCACAGACAGCACCACACCAGACCCTCAGACATCCACCCTAGTCCCCACACCCAGAGATGTCCCAACCACTGACACTCCCACATGCAACACATCCATCATACCTGCAGTCACCACCCCGACAGTCACCCACCCACCACGGCATTCCCCAGCACCTCTACCCCCCTCAGTCCCATATGCATAAACACCCTCACTCACCCACCCACCAGACAGCCACCACCCACAAGCATATCTCTCACACATGCACACCCACGACAACCACACTGACACATCAGACAACCACTCCCTGACCCTCAACTCCCAAACCTCCTTCTGATGACCATCTCCATGTGTCTAAAAAAGTGTTCCTTTCATGTTTTGACCTTTTCCCTTACGCCTCTTTCCCCCGGGAGACCCCTAAACTCTCTCTTTCCCTCCCCAGGCTGTCCCTTCCTCCTCCATGGTCTCCCCTAGCCCCCATGCAAGTAACCATGCCCCTCCTCCCACCAAGAAGTCTGCCTCTCCCAAGAGAACCCAACCCTTTCTAAGCCTAGACCTAACCCCCCTCACGAGCCCAGTCCCAAAGGACCCCCTCCCAAGGCTAAGCCCAAACTCCCCCCTCTTCTCCCCCCAAATCCCTGAGGTGGCTGCCTGCCCCCTTGATGCCCCTACCTGTGGAGGTTACATGGCAGACAGGAGTCAAGTTCGAGGCACCAAGATGTGCCTCAAGTGCATGTTGCACTATTTATATTTGGACTGGATTGTGGCCTTGGACATTTTAATATTTGTTCAAAAATTTAATAGATATGTGGACCAACAAGTTGTTGGTTTCAGCGTTACATATTTGTCTTGGATTTTTTTTTATTAGGGCATATTTGAAAATGGCTGACATTGTGTGTGACTTTATGTGTGTAAGTGATGCTTGTGCTACCTGTTTTGTCTGGGCAACATGTGAGGTTGTGTGCAGTGCATTTGTTCCCCAGTGATGGGTGTGTGCTGTGTCATGGCCATGTGTATGTTGGGGACATGTTGTTGTCATGGTATGAGTGGTGTTTGTGTTGACATGTGTTTGTTGCAGTACTGTGTGGCTTTGTGTGGTTTGACTGTGTACGTGTTTGGTGAATGGTATTTCAGATACGTTGTGATGTGTGTTTGCTGGGTATGTCAAATGCCGCATTGTATGGTTGTGTGATAGTGTGTGTTTGTTTCCTGTTGGTGGTACCTTGTGTTATATGTGTGATTTGTCAATGGGTAGTGTCTATTGTGGGTGATTGCCAATACATTGATGGTGTTGTGGTTGTGGTGTTGTAGTGTTGTTTTGTGGTGTTCTGTTTTCTTGTGTGTGACTGTGTCAGTGCTGTGTTTCTGGGAGTAGTTGTGTGTTTTTGACATATGTGTGTGTGTGTGTGTGTGAGTGTGTATATGTGTGTGTGTGTGATGGCCGTAGAGTGTGTACTGTGTATGTGCGTGTGTGTATGTGGCTGTCTGTGAGTGTGCATGTCAGTGTCAGGTTAGGTATGTGTGTCTCCCTCAACACCCATTCCCGACTGGTATGTTGTGTGTGCGTATGAACTTTCATAATTTAGAAGAGTGACAGGTAAGAGTGCGCACTTACAGTTGCTGCTGTCATCTTTGGTATTGATTCCGGTGTCTCTGGGTGAGCAAGAGCAGTGGGAAAGCGTGTAGTTCTGGTTCCATGGCGGCTCCAGACGAGTATGGCTTTCTGAAGGTGAGAGTCTCGTTTTATACAATTGCTTTCCGCCTGGGTTTCTGTGGTGGTGCGACCAGGGCAGAAACCTTGGCAGTGTGCCGCCTTGTAATCGGTGTGGTGGACACATTGTCTCCTCTGGACTGCAGGTGTCTACCCTCATCCGTGGCGGCTAGCCCGCACTGGCAGATCCAGCTGTACTTTGGCTATATTCTGTTGGGAATACCTCCATGGTCATAATATGACAGTCTTCTCTGTCAGCCTGTTGGTGGTGCGACCATGAGGACTGGTAAGACTCAGCAATCATTGTCGATGTGATACATAATTTGGGCTTTAGGTTAAAACTATGAAGAGTTGAAGCAAATGGAATGAGGTGGAAAATGCTTTAGACACTGATTTATGTATTTGCTTTTGTTTTGCATTTCGTCTCAGCAATTCCAGACTGTCAATTATGTGCATATCTTTGGCTTCAGGCAGTATATCAGTAGACATTTCCATAATGCCTTACAAACAGAAATGTTGAGACATGAGTGTAATAACTGTTTTAAAAAGGTAAATCAACATATGTTTAAAAAAATGCATGTAAATGCTACATGGGATGAGTTGTAATATGAAGATGCCAACATACATTATTATAAAGAGAAAAAATATACTGGGGCATATTTATACTCCGTTTGCGCCGAATTTGCGTCGTTTTTTTCGACGCAAATTCGACGCAAAACTAACTCCATATTTATACTTTGGCGTTAGACGCGTCTAGCGCCAAAGTTCATGGAATTAGCGTCATTTTTTTGCGTGAACACCTTCCTTGCGTTAATGATATGCAAGGTAGGCGTTCCCGTCTTAAAAAATGACTGCGATGCTATTGCGTCAGATTTATACTCCCGGGCAAAAATGACGCCCGGGAGTGGGCGGCACTAAAAAACCTGCATTTGCGCCGGATTTTAGCGCCTGGGTCAGGGCAGGCGTTAAGGGACCTGTGGGCTCAGAATGAGCCCAGAAGTGCCCTCCCAAGCCCCCAGGGACACCCCCTGCCACCCTTGCCCACCCCAGGAGGACACCCAAGGATGGAGGGACCCACCCCAGGGAAGAAAAGGTAAGTTGTGGTAAGTATTTTTTCTAATTTTTTTTATTGGCATAGGGGGGCCTGATATGTGCCCCCCTACATGCCACTATGCCCAATGACCATGCCCAGGGGACATAAGTCCCCTGGGCATGGCCATTGGGCAAGGGGGCATGACTCCTGTCTTTGCTAAGACAGGAGTCACGTTAATGGCGTCTGGGCGCCACAAAAAAATGGCGCAAATCAGGTTAAGACGATTTTTTTGCCTCAGCCTTACTTGCCCCATTTTTGGATGCCCAAACGCCATTTTTCCCTACGTCGGCGCTGCCTGGTGTACGTGTTTTTTTTTCACGCACACCAGGCAGCGCCGGTCGGCTAACGCCGGCTAACGCCATTCAATAAATACGGCGCCCGCATGGCGCTTCAGAATGGCGTTAGCCGGCGCTAATTTTTTTGGCGCAAAACTGCGTTAGCGCAGTTTTGCGTCAAAAAGTATAAATATGGGCCACAGTATTTTCCTGAATGATCTTCTGGGCCACATCAAATTGTCATCTTCTGTAGCGCTGGAGAATCACTGGTGACTCTTGGATTGCCTAACATATATAAATAGTGAGGTACGGAATGAGAATATGAAATACTTGCATATTGCTGTTAGTGGGTATCTTGTTCTCACATTGCATTCACAGAGTCATGCATGGATTTCAATGTATGTGTGTTTTCAGAAGTGGCAAGTACTAATGCGGGTGTATGTCAAATCCCTAAATTATTAGCATGGTTCGTGGGTGAGTTTATAGTTCTAAATTGTATGTAGTCGTATATACTGAGAAAAACCCAAGTGGAAGTGGCCTCAGAGGGAATTTGGAAAAATAAATATTTGATTGTTCTTAAGTATCTTTGTGCTATGTGAAGACACATATAATTAATACATGATTATTTGTTTTAAAAGGGAAAGTGAACCTTTTGCTTATTTTAAACACTTTTGTGTAATTTACATGTTGATGAACTAAATTATAAAAATAAAAAAACATTTCAATATGCTTGATCTGAAACATAATTGCGCCAAGTGTAACATACACATTACTTTTTCAAAAATATTTGTTTATAGTACAATTATAAGGCTTTTATTACTCTGTTTGATAGATCATAAATCATTTATCTATGTCAACAAACTAATTCCTAACCTATATGATGCAACAACACAGTAGAGACCACAAAACAGGTAACTAGATGTGTTCCTAACATTTCTATCTGGCAATTGTCAAATGTTCAATAAAAAATAAATTTACTGGTTTAGAGATCAAAGCAATATAATAACAGGAGAAAAACGTTTTCAGTGGCAGAATAAAGTTGTATAATTGAATGAGATTATGAGGGTAAAGTCACAGTTATTTGGGGTTCATGTACAGAAATGAGATATTTGTCCAAAGGCACACCTGTTCAAGAACGTGACCTAAAAGTGAACGCTGGTGCCTCACAGAAGGAAATTAGAGCTTGCATATCTTGGTGGTGGTCTTGCTTGAATCCTTTCCCACTGGTCAAGATGAGCAGCACCCCTGAGGGGAACTGATTTCTCCACAGCTGTAGACTCAGAAGTGATGACAGGTTTCTCCAGGCTTTGCAGGGCCTCCATTACCATGAAGGAGCCTGGTTGGTTGTTGGGTACTAAAGTAGGTCCACAGAAAGGGGTAGATGAACCCCCTATTGCTCCTCAAATATCATTCAAGCCATACAAGCACAAGATTGAAATTTGATGTTTTCAGGTGGTCATAGTGCTCCCTCCACAACTGATTTTGCTTCCTCAGGAGGTTATTGATTTTTGGATGAGAACCATGACCTGGCCCATCTGGTCCATACTTGTGCAAAAACTATAGGCATCAGTGGTCTCAATCAGCTGTTTCAGTCCAGGCCTACCCATACCCTCATTACCCGGTGATCTTGAAGCAGCACACAATGACAGTGGGTCTTGGCTCAACTGCAGATGTAGCTGTTGTAGGAAACAGAGAAGCCAGGACACATGTGGGGTGCACATTACTGAGATAGTAGTGAGTGTTTGGCCACAGGGAGCAGATGTTATAACAGACTGTTGAAGAGGGGCCTGTACTACAGTAGAGGATAGAATGTCTGAGTGAGGCTCATCCTTGCAGCCTCATCAGACAAATCAGATCTACCAGACTGTTCCTCCTCATGATCAAGAGCAGGAGATATCTGCTCTCTCAAGGTTTCTGCAGGAGTGGTGATTGGGAGATTTTCAGACGGTTGCTGGACTTCACCTCTGGCAGATGTTCCTACCATGGTATCTGAAAAAAAATACATCATTATCTAGATAAACATTTGATAAATGAGCTTCTGGGTATTATGTTTTCTACAAAAGATGACCAACAATTCAGATAGATATTAACACATTAGTTTATGTGTCCCTATGGGACAGATATGGGATAGTAGGATGTGGTTAAACATACACATATTTTGAGTTCTTCAGATGAGGTACTGCATCACAAACATTATACTGATACCATCAAGTACAATAGAAGTGATTGGTATGAACTGACACTTGTAATACAGGTACAAATTGCACATGAGCTTTCTTTAAAGTATGTTTTCTGCCCAGTTCCATATATGCGCCCTCAGTCATTTTTTACATAACAAAAAAATGTAATTTACACAATAATTCTGACCTTCTTTTCAACATATTTTTGTTGCACCTGTGTAGAGAATTTATATTTATTTTATACATGTATTTAGATTTAACATAGGTGTAACATGTCAGCTGTATGTGGTCTGATCCTAATAAAAACCCATTAGCTAGTAAATATGCGATTTCACTGGCAGAATTGGTGGAATTTTTTAGACTTTGTGTTACCCTTGTAACGCAGAGTTCTGGCCAAATTCCGTCAATTGCCACATGGTGGAATGGTTTATCATGTGTGTGCCAAAATAGTAAATTGGTGAGCGATATTTGCCAATCTCAAGTGCAAATTTCATTTCTAGGAGAACATTCGGCATGATTTTTCCAACACGGGCGGTCACAACTGTTCGTGGCCAGAAGGCTGCTACTCGAGCAGAAAATCTATTCGAGTGGCAGATTGCACCATCTGGCACGCCATGTGGTGCTGTTCGTGCTGATTTTTCAGCATGGAACGTGCTCCTGGAGCTAAATCGCAGAGCGGACAGCGCAACTTGCCTATTTCGGCCCATTGGAAGAACTCTGAGGAATCTCACCGAATTATTTTTTTGTAACTTCGGGGAATTTCACAGTCATATTCTGAGAGTTCCCCGACTACAAGTAACTATTTGACATAAGTAATACTAATTACCACTAAGACCTAACTGAATGCAACTATTATTTGTTATCCATTTTAGGTTAAGTCTCATAAGAAGGGTACAACCCTTGGTGTTGAATAACGCTGTCCTTCAGGTTGTTAACATTGAAGCCAAATGTAGATTTGACAATATAAAATTGGATTAGCAAAGTAATTAGAATGGCTTATTGTGGGTATGACAGTACCCACAACTTCCCCAGTATAGGCACAATACACAAAATCAGCAGTATGTGTAGCAACCTATAGTGACCTTGGGGTACATGGTTTAAATAAATACAGTGGAGACTGACATTAAAAGTTGTAAAGTGACAAACCATTCTGTACTTTCCCTTTTGCCACATGCAACATTCCTCATTTTCTACATGTTACACATGTCTAAAGCTGTTATACGTAGAACATATAGGCCCTCATTACAACCTTGGCAGTAAATGGCATCTACCGCCGTGCTGACGGCCGCCAACATACCGTGACCGCAGCGGTAATCCTCCATGGGGATTATGACCCACACATAGAATTCCACCATAATACAGACACCCATGCTAGTCCACCTGACCAGTGGTCAGTGATAACCTTGCTATGGCATAACCCACACTGTTACGGCAACAGGAATACGCCCACAGTATCACGACTCATGAATAACCACAGCGGTCTTTCAATCGCAGTAAACCATTGGAGGTATATACCGCCGCGCTCAAAATACACACACACTTACAAAACTACACCACATTGGACAATTCAAACTACACACACCTGACACACATACACACACCACACCCACACACCCAATCCAATTTAAAACACACACCCACAATGCCCACAACCCCTTACAGTGAAAATAAAGATAGCAAGCAGAGAGAGACAGGCAAGGAGCACCCACTCAATCAGAGGCACAGAACACCCTCACCCATACATCATTCACGCACATCACAGCATACACCACAACACATCACCCCACACATCACCTCACACATTCTCACACATCCTCACACATATCACTCACACCACATCCATGGCACCCCAAAGACACCCCAGGTTTTCAGAGGAGGAGCTAAGGGTCATGGTGGAGGAAATAATCCGGGTAGAGTCACAGCTATTCGGATCACAGGTGCAGCAGACTTCCATTGCAAGGAAGATGGAGCAAGGCGGAGAATCGTGGACAGGGTCAACACCGTGGAACAGCACCCCAGAACTAGGGATGACATCAGGAAGAGGTGGAACGACCTACGGGGGAAGGTGCGTTCCGTGGTTGCAAGACACCAGATTGCTGTACAGAGGACTGGCGGTGGATCCCCACCTCCTCCCCAAAACTAACTACATGGGAGGAGCAAGTCTTTGCAATAATGCATCCTGAGGGCCTTGCAGGAGTAGCACGAGGACTGGACTCTGGTAAGTCTAATCTTTAATACTACATCCCCCACCCTACCTGCATGCCATTACATACCCCCACTCTTACCCTCACTCCCATGACTCCACCACCTCACATATATATCACCATCACAACTCACGCATCCCAATACCAAGCCCTGCATGCAAAACCAATCCATGAACACCACCCAAGACCTGCATGGACACCCATCACCAAAGCATGCCCAGTAGAGAGACTCAGTCAGCCCACAAATTCATTACCCACACAAGGCCAAGCTAACAGGGAAAGCACAATCATACAGGGAAACACACCCATGTAGAAGATGGCACATGCAGATACATTAACAATGCCTTTGCATCCCAACAGGACCCCTACTCAACGTCACCGGAGAGGAGGTGGCAGCTACATCCAGTCCCCCCGGAAGAGGCCCACAGTGACAACAGCAGCTCTGCACGCCTGGATCAAGATGACCAACCTGGCCCATCAGGGGCCTCTGGACAGTCGGTTCCAACCCGCCACAGAGCCGCCCCCTCAGGAAACACCAGCACAGTACCCACCCAGAGGGTCCATGCCACTGCCCCCAGGTCACGTCAATCAGCAGTGTGTCCACCACTACAGGGACCCCAGGCAACCCCACAAAGCCAGGACGATCAGGGACCTGGGGTCAGTGGCAGTGGGCACACGGTTCATGGGACAGAGGCACAAGACAACAGGAAAGCTGGGAGGACTGCTGTGCAACAGGGGGAGGACAGGCCCAGGGAACCCACTCTCCACAAGGCACTTGCAGGGATCCTGGGAGCATACCACCATTCCCAGGAGACCGTAGGTCAGGTAATGGCCAAGTTGCAGGAGACCCAGCGGGTGCAGGAAGGACAGTACCTGGGGATCAGGGAGGACCTAACAAAAATCTACACCAACCTGGTCACCATTGTAGGGGTGCTGGATGACATGGCCAAGACCATGAGGGAGGCAGTGGCACAACAAAGGCCACCTGACACTAGCCAAACCGAGGAAAAGACTTCCACTTCCGCCAGCGCTAGTGGACAGGAGGCACCGCCACAGGAACAACAGGCCACCAGCACCCCACCCCCTGCAGAAAGAAAACCACCCTGCAAACAGTCCCTGCGATCCAGGCAGAAGACAGAGAACATTGCCAAGACCCCCTGCCAGGTAATAGGACTCTCCTGATAGTCACCCTTCTGTCCCACTCTGTTACCCAGTCTACCTTGAACTGCCATTGCTCCCCTTCCCATGCCCCCTTGGACAATGCACCTCTGATACCAAGAGACTGGACTCTATCCTGGACATTCCTCCACCATCACCCCAGCCCCTTACACATACCCCTAAACTTATTGGCACATAAATAAACACCCTTGAAACAAATACCATACTGGAGTCAGTGTAATTAATCTCAAACGTATTAGTACAACATTCTCAAAGCATTGCTACATATATGTACAGTGAAATCTACTACAGGATGTCCTTTGGTGGGCAGCAGTACATATAGCAGAAGCCAGAATGGGGCACACAGATCTGAAAACAGAGAATCCAAAGGGAACAGTCAGTGGCCATAGAGACAGGGTAAGAGGCTGCCATGTACAATGTCCAACAGATTACTGAAATGTTAAGTGAAGTTACAGTGTCTTACCTTTGTATCACTGGAAGTACTGCTGTATTATATTTGTTCTGTTGTCAACATCTTCTTCCTCTGCCTCCTCTTCATCACTGTCCACAGGCTCCACCGCTGCCACAAGACCATCTCCAGGCACATCCTCCTGCAGAAAAGGCACTTGGCGTCTCAAGGCCTGGGGGCCACTTAGGAGATGCAGGCAGGGCACAGGGGGGCCTCTCGGGACGGCCACCGACTGGGCGAGGAAGGGGGCCGCCTGCTGGTCACTCCTGCACTGGAAGGTGGTTCCTCTCAGTCCTGGGGGCTGCCGGTGCAGTGCTTGGTCCAGGTTTCAGGTTCCTTGTAACCAGGCAGGCGCGGTCAGGGGGAGCCTCTGGATCCTCTCTGCAGGCATCGCTGTGGGGGTGCAGGGAGGTCGACTCAGGTTACTCACGTCGTCGCAGTCGCCTGGGAGTCCTCTCTGCGGTGTTAGATCTCTGGAGCTCAAGCCGGGGGCGTTGGGTGCAGAGTTGGAAGTCTCACGCTTCTGGCGGGAAGTGAGAGTTCTTTTTAAAGTTGCTAAAAAGGTGCAAAATTGTTGCTGTTTTTGAATAGTGGCGCTGTGGAGTTTCTTGGTCCTTCGGGTTCAGGCAGTCCTCTGACCCCTCAGAGGTCGCTGGTCCCTGTCGGATGTGTCGCTGTGCAGGTTCTTTGAGTCTGGAGACAGGCTGGTAGGGCTTTGGCCAAGTCAGTTGTCGTCTCCATCGTCTCTGCGGGGCTTTCAGGTCAGAAGTCCTTCTTGTTGTTGTAGATTGCAGGAATCTGATTTCCTGGGTTCAGGGTCGCCCCTAAATACTAAATTTAGGGGGGTGTTTAGGTCTGGGGGGCAGTAGCCAATGACTACTGTCCTGGAGGGTGGCTACACCCTCTTTGTGCCTCCTCCCTGAGGGGAGGGGGGCACATCCCTATTCCAATTGGGGGAATCCTTCAATCTCAAGATGGAGGATTTCTAAAGGCAGGAGTCACCTCAGCTCAGGGCACCTTAGGGGCTGTCCTTACTGGTGGGTGGATCCTCCTTTTCCTCATTATCTCCTCCAGCTTTGTCGCCAAAAGTGGGGGCAGTGGCCGGAGGGGTGGCATCTCCACTAACTGGGATGCCCTGGGGTGCTGTAACAAAAGGCATGAGCCTTTGAGGCTCACCGCTAGGTGTTACAGTTCCTGCAGGGGGAGTTGAGAAGCACCTCAGCCCAGTACAGGCTTTGTTCCTGGCCACAGAGTGACAAAGGCACTCGCCCCATGTGGCCAGAAACTCATCTGGTTGTGGCAGGCTGGCAGAAACTGGTCAGCCTAGCACTAGGAGTCGGACTGGGGACATTGTGCTCGCTGGAGCAACAATGGTAGCGGAGTGACGGTCTTTCGGCCCCTCCCCCTGGACACCGCGACGCTGGATGCCGTAACTCGGTGAGCGCGCTCGCATGGAGAGCGCGTCTGTGTGGAAGCAGGCTCTGTTTTTTCACGCTCCCCCCCCTCTTTCCATTGGATTTTCGGCGGCACTGCTTCTTTCCTTTGGATTTTGGAGATTTCTGGAACCAATGTCTTGAGGGGAAGGCACTCCGCTGTTGGACGGTAAAAAGGTTTCTTTTTGGAGTAATTTGACTGCTTCTTTTATGGTGTAAGTCAGAGCACGCTTTTTTCAATTTTTAAGGTGTTGTTATCTACCTTGGACAATAAGTAACAATACGTAACGGCTGGATGCAGATTGGAGTCAGAGATATATCTCTGGAGTGGCCTAGGTCAAGTTCAATATGTTTTTTTAACAGGACATTAAAAGAAGTAGTAGCGACGTTAAAGAAAGGAGCTGAATATTGGCGAACACTCGCTCGAAATATCAGGGAAGTGTCTAGGACTTGGTCTTTGTTGGTGAAAATGGCACCTAAAAGCGTAAGAAGTGTGACAGATAAAAATGAAAGTGTGCGCCAGGCACGTCTGGAAAAAGAAGGCAGTGATGGCCATACCTTCGGGAAACGGGCTTTGGGTGGATCAACTAAAATTGTCTGTAAGACCAACACCGGGGCTGTGAGAGATGGGAAAGACCAATCCAGAGGTGCCCAGCCCAATAATAAGCCTAAAGATAAACTGCAAAATAAGACACAACCAAGTATAACAGACTTCCTCGCCTTTGAGGATTCAGGCCCCTTACTTAAGGACCCCCCGATTCTTATGAAAGCCTCGGGAGAGGCAAGCAGGGTGGAATCGGGGGCACGCATGGAGATGAAGTCTGGGGAGGATAGCTTGAACTCTAAAGATCCACGAGATTGTGGGGAGGGGCCGATGAATGAGGCTAAGCGGCTGGACCAGAAAGCAGGGGTGTCTGATCATCTTATGGCTCATAGTAACATACAAGAGCAGGAGAGGGCAAAGGAAACTCAAAGTCTTATTGAGGGCTGCCCTGAATCCTGTGTCAAAGAGAGGACAGCGCAGGAAAAGATGGAAGCTGTTATGGGGGGAGTTGCTGATAGAAACCAGCTGTTGGGGACTGAAAAAAAAGCAGAGTATGTTGGAAGAAATGGTGAATGGCTAAAGGAGGGAGGAGATAAATTCTGCTCGCTGACGGAATCAGAAACAGCAAGTAGTTGATATGCTCTGAACGATGAGGAAGGCAGTGGCTCATCGGAGGCTGAGAGCTTGGCTGACAGGACCTGTAGTGGGACCCACGGTGCGGCCACAACGCCACCATCATAAGCGTATAAAATCTAGAACCGGTTCAGGTGGCGTCATGTACTCCCCTGCAGCGACGCTTAAGTGAAATTATTCAGGAATTAGACTGTCCCACTCTGAGAAGATCCCCCAAGCTCCTAGTGACACTGCTTTGACTTCTAACTTAATTGTAAACGAAAATTACCCAGGGGAGCCGGCGAATAATCTGGCTAGCTCTAATACCAAAATGCTACAGCTGATTTATGGCACTGTGAGAGAACTGCAGAATGAGACATGGGCAGAGAATCGAAAAGCGCGAGTGGCTACAAAACAACTGCAGGTCATGGTTCGGAAGATAGCTAAATCGTGCTCTGAAATCGAGGAGAAACTGAATACTGTTGAGAGCCGAACCTCAGTGGTTGAGGGGGAGATGGTGGCCCCTAAAGATTATGTAGTCACCCAAAGTGGACAACTAACAGATGTCATGTGGAAATTAGAGAACTTTGAGAATAGGCAGAGGAAAAATAACTTACGATTTTTGGGGATAGAGCGATGGGACATTAGAACATACATGATCAGGTTGTTGAGTGCTGCTTTTCCTGAACTTGCAAATTTGAATTTGGAGTCAGAAATTCAAAAAGCTCACAGATTTCCTTTGAGTAAATGAGGAGATCGTAATTCTGATTCCAAATTTCCTAGGGCTGTTTTGGTTTTCTTCGGTAATTTCTTATTGTGGCAAGCTATATTTGAGAAGGCCTGTCCTGATGCCCCACTTTGTGTTGAGAATGTGACTTTTTTTGTACAACCTGATTATTGCCACGCTACAGTGGAGCGCAGATGGCGATTAAAACAGATTATTAAGCCTTTCCAAGATAGGGGAGGGGAAGCATTTCTATTAGCTCCTGCAAGATTGAAGACAGTATTTAATGGTAAAGCCAGGTTTTTCACATCAGAAATTCAAGCAAAGGAGTATTTGATGGAATTGAAACTATAAGTGACCTTAGTAAAAAGATTAGCTTGTTGTAAGCTGGGGGGATGCAAGAGGGTTAGTTGTAAGGAAGCGGCGTCATGGGGAGGGAGTAGCCGGTTGGCACTTCTGTCACCATCATTCAGGCCATTAGTAGTCTGATTGCTCAGATGATAGGGGGAGTGGGGGTGGCTCAGGTGGGGGTTGTGTTCCGGGGGAGGGTGATGTGAAAGGGTGGGGTACGGGTGGGGGAAGGGGTTTTGAGAAGGGAGGGGCACAAGCGCTAAGAAAAAATGGAAAAGAAAGGAGTAATGTATTGCTTATCATTAATGGAGCAGAACAAGAGAAGAAGAAAAAAGCTCAAGATACGAAAAAAAAAGGGGGGGAAAAAATTGTTATATTTGCAGAGAAGCACTAAGGGCTAGATGACGAGACTTCGAATTGCATCAGTTAATATCTGTGGATTAAATGATCCCAGAAAAAGGCAAAAGATTTCAGAAGATCTGAAGGTCCTTAGGGCTGATATATATTGCTTACAGGAGACACATGTGGAGTATAATAATAGTGGGATTTTAGGCTCACTTGGTATGAGGGTCATTGTCTGTTCCGAACAAGGCGTCAAGACTAAAGGGGTTGCAATTTTGGATAGGAGTAATAGATTAAAATACACGAGGAAGACGGCAGATAATAACGGAAGATGGGTGGTAACGGAATGTCTCTATAGGCAAGGGTGCTTCACTCTATGTTCTATATATGGTGTAACAACGGACGATCCTACCGTAATGGACTTTCTGGCAGTGGAGCTAGCAGGATGGCCCCCTCCCTATGTCCTTTGTGGGGATTTCAATTTCAATGGATCTTGGGATGGCCTGCAAGATTTGCTCGCTGTCACATCTAAGGGATAGCAAGGTCGCAAGCCTCAAGTATATAAAGCTATTGTAGGGCTACAGAAGGAGTTAGGTTTGGTAGACGCTTGGGTAAAGCTGTGTGCACCAGACCCTGGGTATACATACTACTCATCCCCTCATGTGAAGTTAGCTCGATTAGATTATTTTTTAGCATCTCCTGAGTTGTTAGGGCAGGCTGGTATGGAATTATACCCGCGGTTTATGTCAGATCACAACCCATTAATATTGGATCTCGACCTGGATGGCTTTGAGCAAAGGTTGAGACGATGGACTTTTGAGAGGGGGCTTCTTAAGGACCCCGAATATGGCGTTTATGTGAGGAATTGTATATTGGAATTCTTAGAGTTCAATCGGGGGACAGCCTCGCTAAAGATGGTTTGGGATGCCTTAAAGGTGGGAGTACGGGGGAGACATTGAGTTTTAGTCTTAGGAAACAGAGATGTGCCAAAGAGTTGATGAAGGTTGCATATACCAAACTTAGAGCGGTAGAGAATCAGCTGATTTTGGCTATAGAGAGGGATGAAGACACAAATAATATTTTGGAGCAGATCGCTATTGCAAAAGCAGCAATAAATGAAGTGATAGCAAGAAAAGTTGCGTAAAAATATCTTGCTAATCGTAGCGAATGGTACGATTATGGGGAGAGGTCTGGCCACCTGCTGGCAGTGAGAGCGCGTCACAAAGCAGCAACCGGGGTTATCAGAGAAATCAGGGATCAACAAGGACAAATTATAGTAGATACTGATGGCATTATGGAGGGATTTCAAAGATATTACACTGATCTCTATAGCTCGACATCGCTAAGGGCAGAAGCAGCAATGTTGGAGTTTTTTGACTCTATTAATATCAGTAAATTATCAGATGAAGATCACTCAATTTTGGAGAAAGTTATCAACAGTGATGAATTACAGAGGGCAATGAGTGATCTTTCCATGGGGAAAGCCACTGGTCCCGATGCAATACCCCTTGAATTTTATAAGTGCTTCAAAACACTCCTGTCGCCTCTGATGATGGAATTATTTATTCAGGTGCAAAATGGCAGCAAAACTCCCCCATCTTGGGATTTGGCTAATATAGTGGGGGTTTTTAAGAAAGGGAAGACCCCACAGAACCCTGTCTCATACCGACCAATCACATTGATTAATTGCGATGTTAAAATGTATTCAAAAATTTTTGCTGCTCGACTTTCTATGGTTATTAAGAAATTAGTAGTATCAAATCAACATGGGTTTATTTCCGGGAGAGATACCACCGAACATATCAGGAGGGTCATTACGCTTTTTGATGCTACGGAGGTTACAAAAGAACCTATGGCTGTTGTGCTTTTAGAAGCTGAGAAGGCGTCTGATAGGGTGAATTGGAATTATCTGTGGCAGGTGTTGGAAATATATGGTTTTGGCACAAAATGTATCCTGGCAATAAAAACCATATATAGATCTCCGGGGGTGTGGATCCAGCTGATGGTAGGACAATCTGATTATATTCGAACCCGACAGGGATGCCCATGCTCTCCATTGTTATTTGCAATCTATATAGATCCTTTGTTTAGACAGCTAAAAGTGAACTTTACTATCCGGCCAGTTTCCAGGTTTGGCTGGGATACAAAAGTTCTGGCATATGCGGATGATATAGCCGTCATAACTTCTAGCCCAGATGTATCACTGAGAGAAAGAGAAGAAGTGACGAGTAAATTTGGAATATTCTCCGGCTATTTACTAAATAAAGCGAAAACTGAATTGCTGGTTAATAGTTATGCGAGCACACAGGACACTCGGAGGGTAGATCACGCAGTATATCTCGGTATTGATATCACCCCAAGGGTAGGAGAGATTGTTAATCTGAATTTGGACCCGATATTAGTTAAAGCAAAACAGGATTTGAATAGATGGAACAATTTACATTTGTCTATAATGGGAAGATGCAATATGGTTAAAATGATCCTTCTCCCTTAGCTGCTGTATATTTTTTGAGCTATACCATTGAGTTTTTCTAACTCCCGGTTTAAAGAGATGGACCGGTTAGTAATGAGATTTATATGGGCATATGGTAAATCTAGAAGGGCGGGCAAATTTATGTCTTTACCTCAAGAAAAGGTAGGGTGGTCTCATCCGAACTTCAAATTATACCTGCTTGCAGCAGCTTTTCAGTATATGCGCCCATTGTTGGGGAAAAAACAAGACGAGACAGGGATAGAATATTCCCCACACATTTACGAGCTGTTGACAGGTCCAATAGCTAATGGCAGTTTGCTGATTTTTCATGAACCTGGGTATTATAAGAAAGTACGATTTAAGGTACTTGAGGCCGCCTATGGGTTTTGGCGGCCATGGTGGAAAAAGACTGGGCTTGGGAGATGTAATTATTATACTTTAATCAATAACAACCCGTCCCTGCCTGTAATATTCGAGGACCAATATGCTGCAAAATGGATCTTCTTAGGTATACGAAGGTTAAGAGATTTCTATGATGAGCTTGGAGTGAAGGCATTTGAGGATCTTCAAGAGCAGTTTGGACTTGAGCAGAGAGATTTCTTTAAATATTTACAGATAAGAGATTTCTTACGGAAAAAGGCTGGGGGGGCACATGGCTTTGTAAATATTCCCCTTCTGGAGGATATAATCGAGAAACCTACCATAACAATAAGATCAATCTACTCAATGCTCATGTTACAACAACCTAATGACTTAGAGAAATACAGTGATAAGTCGAATGGTAAATTTGAGAAGGGTGGTATTATTTTTCTTAAATCACTAGAGCTCGGGTGTACTATGTTATTATCCTCACTCTACAAGCACAGCATTATAAGACACTGTATGATTTATATTATACCCCAGCTCATCTAGCTAAATGGGGTGGTCAGGAAGGGATACGTTGTCCGAGGTGTGGAATGCACGGGCAGATATCATCCATATGTTTGCTATCTGTGGGAAATTGATGGCATTGAAAGATGGGGTTCAGCTAGTGTTAAAAGGGGTAGTGGGGTAAGAAGTCGAACTTACCCCTGAGGTTATGGTTTTGGGGGTCGCGGAGAAAGCGAGGGAAACGGATAGAACTTTTATATTCATGGCCATGGCGGTTTATCGATTGTGTATTGCATCTGCATGGTTCGAATTATCACCCCCTTCCTGCCAACAGTGGCTGGGCAAGTTGCTATCTGTGTATCATCTTGAAATTACCCTGTACGAACGGAAGGGGAGACGGGCTAGGAGTCAAGGGCAGGCGATATGGGGGCGGTTTCAAGATTGGATTCGGTCCCGCTAATGCTTATTGGGCGGTTGTTCCAAGCTTTTCCTACTGATATATGAACCGCTTTTCTCTCTCCCCTTTTTTTCCTTTTTATATATTGTTTAACCTGATTATGATTGTCACGTATCTTAGATTTTCTTCTTCTATGGACTAAATCTTTTTTTAGACTAATTAATGTAATGAATTTTTTTTCTTTTCCGAATTAAAAAAGAATTAAAAAAAAAAAAAAGGATGTCGGTCCAGTATTCAGGGGGCATCTCTAAGATGCCCTACGGGTGTATTTTACAATAGATCCCACACTGGCATCAGTGTGCATTTATTGTACTGAGAAGTCTAATACCAAACTTCCCAGATTTCAGTGTAGCCATTATGGAACTGTGGAGTTCGTGTTTGACAGACTCCCAGACCATATACTCTTTATGGCTACCCTGCACTTACAATGTCTAAGGTTTTGCTTAGACACTGTAGGGGCATAGTACTCATGCACGTATGCCCTCACCTGTGGAATAGTGCACCCTGCCTTAGGGCTGTAAGGTATGCCACAGGCAGTGAGAGGTGGGCATAGCACTCTGAGGGGAGTGCCATGTCCACTTAGTCATTTTCTCCCCACCAGCTCACACAAGCTGTGAGGCAGTGTGCATGTGCTGAGTGAGGGGTCCCCAGGGTGGCATAAGACATGCTGCAACCCTTAGAGACCTTCCCGTGCAACAGGGCCCTTGGTACCAGGGGTACCATTTACAAGGGACTTATCTGTGTGCCAGGGCTATGCCAATTGTGGGAACAAAGGTACAGTTTAGGGAAAGAACACTGGTGCTGGGGTCTGGTTAGCAGGGTCCCAGCACACTTTCAATCATAACTGGCATCAACAAAAGGCAAAATGTCAGGGGGTAACCCTGCCAAGGAAGGCAGTTCCTTACACAGACCTTCTTGGGTGAGTAGTACAGGGATCCACCTGTTAGATGGAAGCAACAAAACCTGACATTCAGGAGGCCAAAGGTCCTCTCTATAATTCTTCTTGTTCGCCCATGTGCCTCATTGTAACGTTCCTCTGCCCTTGTCCTGGCATTCCTCACAGGGGTCAGAAGCATGATATGTTGGTGTAACCAGAGTCACCTGCAAATATCGAGGGACAACTGTTAGCCACACACCAGCCCTTAGGGCCCACACCATACCCATACACCAACATCCACTGGGTGGAAACCAGGGCTCACCTATTAGCCACACCCTGTGCCTCTGGAGTTGAGCCATCATATATGGGATCCTGTTATTCCTCAGGATAAAGGCATCATGCACAGACCCAGGATATTTTGCATTGACGTGGGAGAGGTTCTGGTCCGCCAGGCACACCATCTGCACATTTATCGAGTGAAAGCTCTTTTGATTGCTGAACACCTGTTCATTTCGCCGGGGGGGGGGGCAAATGCTATATGTGTACCATCAATTGCCCCAATAATGTTAGGGATATGTCCCAATGCATAGAAATCAGCTTTCACTGTGACTAAATCCTCCATCTGGGGGAAAACGATGTAGCTGAGCACGTGTTTAATCAGGACAGACAGCACTGTGGTCAGCACTATTGAGAACATTGGCTGAGACATTTCTGCTGCCAAGCCCACTGTCACTTGGAAGGAGCCAGTTGCCAGGAAATAGAGCTCTAATAGCACTTGCACAAGAGGGGGGATCCCGGTGGGGTGACGGATAGCAGAGATTAGGTCAGGCTCCAATTGGGTACACAGCTCTGTGATTGTGGCCCTGTCCAGTCTATAGGTGAGGATAATGTGTCTGTCCCCCATTGTTGCCAAGTCCACCAGGGGTCTGTACACGGGGGGATGTCTCGATCGCCTATTCATCCGCAACGGTTGCAATCTATGGGGTACAATGGTAAGCAGCTGGTCAATATCTCTTATTTCCAACCACTACACTTCAATGCATGTCGTGATTGTAACAGTATTGTTTTGGAGAGGTCCAATTGGTGCATATGTGTACTGTGACGAGTTAGGAGCCATGGCCTGCACCCTCCCTGAAATGGCGTCTGCCTGTCCTGTGTGTAGGGACAGGTGGATATGAGGTAATTCTGCTGACGTTGTGTGCAGTTGCGGGAGGCGGTCGAAAACCACAGTGCAACTCCTCATTGGTTCACATTGGGTCCTATGGGATACAGTGGCCAATGGTGATGTACGGCGGCGGTGACGGTATGCACCACCGCGGACGTCACTGCCATTTTCTATCTGTTCACTCACTTGCTACCTGACCTTCAACACGAGAGGACCTACACTGCAAGTGCTGCTGTGACCTGTGTCTGGAACTGACCATGGTTCATGTCACTGGGGAAAGAGCCCCTGCCTTCACCTCGGCGGAGTTGGAACGACTGGTGGATGGGGTCCTTCCCCAGTACCGAATGCTGTATGGGCCTCCAGACCAACAGGTGGGTACACCGTGAGTACAATGCCTGGGGCGTGAATGCATGTAGTGCTGTTTGTGAAGGCCTCATGTGGGGGGGTTGGTGGATGGGCCTTGGGCAGCGTGCTCCATGTATGGTGGACAATGTCTGTGCTAGCAGGATGGCCCCCTCCCTATTTCCTTTGTGGGGATTTTAATTTCAATGGATCTTGGGATGGGCTGCAAGATTTGCTCGCTGTCACATCTAAGAGATACCAAGGTCGCAAGCCTCCAGTATATAAAGCTATTGTAGGGCTACAGAAGGAGTTAGGTTTGGTAGACGCTTGGGTAAAGCTGTGTGCACCAGACCCTAGGTATACATACTACTCATCCCCTCATGTGAAGTTAGCTTGATTAGATTATTTTTTAGCATCTCCTGAGTTGTTAGGGTGCGCTGGTATGCAATTAAACCTGTGGTTTATGTCAGATCACAACCCATTAATATTGGATCTCGACCTGGATGGCTTTGAGCAAAAGTTGAGACGATGGACTTTTGAGAGGGAGCTTCTTCAGGACCCCGAATATGGCGTTTATGTGAGGAATTGGATATTGGAATTCTTAGGGTTCAATCGGGGGACAGCCTCGCTAAAGATGGTTTGGGACACCTAAAAGGTGGGAGTACGGGGGACACATTGAGTTTTAGTCTTAGGAAACAGATGTGCCCAAGAGTTGATGAAGGTTGCATATACCAAACTTAGAGCGGTAGAGAATCAGCTGATTTTGGCTATAGAGAGGGGTGAAGACACAAATAATATTTTGGAGCAGATCGCTATCGCAAAAGCGGCAATAAATGAAGTGACAGCAAGAAAAGTTGCGGAAAAATATCTTGCTAATCGTAGCGAACTGTACGATTATGGGGAGAGGTCTAGCCACCTGCTGGCAGTGAGAGCGCGTCACAAAGCAGCAACCGGGGTTATCAGAGAAATCAGGGATCAACAAGGACAAATTATAGTAGAAACTGATGGCATTATGGAGGGATTTCAAAGATATTACACTGATCTCTATAGCTCGACATCGCTAAGTGCAGAAGCAACAATGTTGGAGTTTTTTTACTCTATTAATATCAGTAAATTATCAGATGAAGATCACTCGATTTTGGAGGAATTTATCAACAGTGATGAATTAGAGAGGGCAATGAGCGATCTTTCCATGGGGAAAGCCACTGGTCCCGATGCAATACCCCTTGAATTTTATAAGTGCTTCAAAACACTCCTGTCACCTCTGATGATGGAATTATTTATTCAGGTGCAAAATGGCAGCAAAACTCCCCCATCTTGGGATTTGGCTAATATAGTGGGGTTTTTTGAAGAAAGGGAAGACCCCACAGAACCCTGGCTCATACTGACCAATCACATTGATTAATTGCGATGATAAAATGTATTCAAAAGTTTTTGCAGCTCGACTTTCTATGGTTATTGAGAAATTAGTAGTATCAAATCAACATGGGTTTATTTCCAGGAGAGATACCACCGAACATATCAGGAGGGTCATTAAGCTTTTTGATGCTACGGAGATTGCGAAATAACCTATGGCTGTTGTGCTTTTAGATGCTAAGAAGGCGTCTGATAGGGTGAATTGGAATTATCTGTGGCAGGTGTTGGAAATATATGGTTTTGGAAAAAAATGTATCCTGGCAATAAAAGCCATCTATAGATTTCCGGGGGTGTGGATCTAGCTGATGGGAGGACAATCTGATTATATTTGAACCCGACAGGGATGCCCATGCTCTCCATTGTTGTTTGCAATCTATATAGATCCTTTGTTTAGACAGCCAAAAGTGAACTTTACTATCCGGCCAGTTTCCAGGTTTGCTGGGATACAAAAGTTCTGGCATATGAGGATGATATAGCCGTTATAACTTCTAGCCCAGATGTATCACTGAGAGAAATAGAAGAGGTGACGAGTAAATTTGGAATATTCTCCGGCTATTTACTAAATAAAGCGAAAACTGAATTGCTGGTTAATAGTTATGCAAGCACACAGGACACTCGGAGGGTAGATCACGCAGTATATCTCGGTATTGATATCACCCCAAGGGTAGGAGAGATTGTTAATCTGAATTTGGACCCGATATTAGTTAAAGCAAAACAGGATTTGAATAGATGGAACAATTTACATTTGTCTATAATGGGAAGATGCAATATGGTTAAAATGATCCTTCTCCCTAAGCTGCTGTATATTTTTCGAGCTATACCATTGAGTTTTTCTAACTCCCGGTTTAAAGAGAGGGACCGGTTAGTAATGAGATTTATATGGGCATATGGTAAATCTAGAAGGGCGGGCAAATTTATGTCTTTACCTCAAGAAAAGGGAGGGTGGTCTCATCAGAACTTCAAATTATACCAGCTTGAAGCAGCTTTTCAGTATATGCGCCCATTGTTGGGGGAAAACAAGACGAGACAGGGATAGAATATTGCCCACACATTTACGAGCTGTTGACAGGTCCAATAGCTAATGGCAGTTTGCTGATTTTTCATGAACCTGGGTATTATAAGAAAGTATGATTTAAGGTACTTGAGGCCGCCTATGGGTTTTGGCGGCAGTGGTGGAAAAAGACTGGGCTTGGGAGATTTAATTATTATACTTTAATCAATAACAACCCGTCCCTGCCTGTAATATTCAAGGACCAATATGCTGGAAAATGGATCTTCTTAGGTATACGAAGGTTAAGAGATTTCTATGATGAGCTTGGAGTGAAGGCATTTGAGGATCTTCAAGAGCAGTTTGGACTTGAGGGGAGAGATTTCTTTAAATACTTACAGATAAGAGATTTCTTACGGAAAAAGGATGGGGGGGGCACATGGCTTTGTAAATATTCCCCTTCTGGAGGATATAATCGAGAAACCTACCATAACAATAAGATCAATCTACTCAAAGCTCATGTTACAACAACCTAATGACTTAGAGAAATACAGTGATAAGTCGAAGGGTAAATTTGAGAAGGGCGGTATTATTTTTCTTAAATCACTAGAGCTCGGGTGTACTATGTTATTATCCTCAGCGCTACAAGCACAGCATTATAAGACACTCTATGATTTATATTATACCCCAGCTCATCTAGCTAAATGGGGTGGTCAGGAAGGGATACATTGTCCGAGGTGTTGAATGCTCGGGACAGATATCATCCATATGTTTGCTACCTGTGGGAAATTGATGGCGTTGAAAGATGGGGTTCAGCTAGTGTTAAAAGGGGTAGTGGGGTATGAAGTCGAGCTTACCCCTGAGGTTATGGTTTTGGGGGTCGTGGAGAAAGCAAGAGAAACGGATAGAGCTTTTATATTCATGGCCATGGCGGTTTATCGATTGTGTATTGCATCTGCATGGTTGGAATTATCACCCCCTTCCTGCCAACAGTGGCTGGGCAAGTTGCTATCTGTGTATCATCTTTAAATTACCCTGTATGAACGGAAGGGGAGACGGGCTAGGAGACAAGGGCAGGCGATATGGGGGCGGTTTCAAGATTGGATTGGGTCCTGGTAATGCTTATTGGGGGGTTGCTCCAAGCTTTCCTACTGATATATGAACCGCTTTTCTCTCTCCCCTTTTTTTCATTTTTATATATTGTTTAACCTGATTATGATTGTCACGTATCTTAGATTTTCTTCTTCTACAGACTAAGGGCCATATTTATACTTTTCGACGCACAACTGCGCCAACGCAGTTGTGCGTCAAAAAATCTAACGCCGGCTAACGCCATTCTGAAGCGCCATGCGGGCGCCGTATTTATTCAATGACGTTAGCCGGCGGAGCTGCCTGGTGTGCGTAAAAAAAATTACGTACACCAGGCAGCGCCGGCGTAGGGGAATATGGAGCTTGGGCGCCAAGAAATGGGGCAAGTCAGGCTGAGGCAAAATGTTCGCCTCAACCCGATTTGCGCCCTTTTATTTGACTCCCAACCCCCATTTAAATGACTCCTGTCTTAGCAAAGACAGGAGTCATGCCCTCTTGCCTAATGGCCATGCCCAGGGGACTTCTGTCCCCTGGGCATGGTCATTGGGCATAGTGGCATGTAGGGGGGCACAAATCAGGCCCCCCTATGCCACAAAAAAAAAATTACTTACCTGAACTTACCTTATGTTCCCTGGGATGGGTCCCTCCATCCTTAGGCGTCCTCCTGGGGTGGGCAAGGGTGACAGGGGGTGTCCCTGGGGGAATGGGAGGGCACCTCTGGGCTCCCTCCGAGCCCACAGGTCCCTTAACGCCTGCCCTGACCAGGCGCTAAAAAACGACGCAAAAGCGGCTGGACGTCATTTTTTTTTACCCGTCATTTTTGCCCGGGAGTGTAAATACGGCGCACATGCCTCGGAGTCACTTTTTTAGACGGGAACGCCTACCTTGCATATCATTAACGCAAAGTAGGTGTCCACGCTAAAAAATGACGCAAACTCCATGGACTTTGGCGCTAGATGCGTCTAACGCCAGAGTATAAATATGGAGTTCGTTTTGCGTCGAATTTGCGTCAAAAAAACGATGCAAATCCGGCGCAAACGGAGTATAAATATGGCCCTAAATCTTTTTTGAGACTAATTAATGTAATGAATTTTCTTTCTTTTCCGAATAAAAAAAGAATAAAAAAAAAAAAAAAGGATGTCGGTCTAGTATTCAGGGGGCATCTCTAAGATGCCCTCTGGGTGTATTTTACAATAGATCCCACACTGGCATCAGTGTGCATTTACTGTGCTGAGAAGTTTGATACCAAACTTCCCAGATTTCAGTGTAGCCATTATGGAACTGTGGAGTTCGTGTTTGACAGACTCCCAGACCATATACTCTTTATGGCTACCCTGCACTTACAATGTCTAAGGTTTTGCTTAGACACTGTAGGTGCATAGTGCTCATGCACGTATGCCCTCACCTGTGGAATAGTGCACCCTGCCTTAGGGCTGTAAGGCCTGCCAGAGGGGTGACTTACCTATGCCACAGGCAGTGAGAGGTGGGCATGGCACTCTGAGGGGAGTGCCATGTCCACTTAGTCATTTTCTCCAGCACACACAAGCTGTGAGGCAGTGTGCATGTGCTGAGTGAGGGGTCCCCAGGGTGGCATAAGACATGCTGCAACCCTTAGAGACCTTCCCGGGCAACAGGGCCCTTGGTACCAGGGGTACCATTTACAAGGGACTTATCTGTGTGCCAGGGCTATGCCAATTGTGGGAACAAAGGTACAGTTTATGGAAAGAACACTGGTGCTGGGGCCTGGTTAGCAGGGTCCCAGCACACTTTCAATCATAACTGGCATCAACAAAAGGCAAAATGTCAGGGGGTAACCCTGCCAAGGAAGGCAGTTCCCTACACAGACCTTCTTGGGTGAGTAGTACAGGGATCCACCTGTTAGATGGAAGCAACGAAACCTGACCTTCAGGAGGCCAAAGGTCCTCTCTATAATTCTTCTTGTTCGCCCATGTGCCTCATTGTAACGTTCCTCTGCCATTGTCCTGGCATTCCTCACAGGGGTCAAAAGCATGAAATGTTGGTGTAACCAAAGTCACCTGCAAATATCGAGGGACAACTGTTAGCCACACACCAGCCCTTAGGGCCCACACCATACCCATACACCAACATCCACTGGGTGGAAACCAGGGCTCACCTATTAGCCACACCCTGTGCCTCTGGAGTTGAGCCATCACATATGGGATCCTGTTATTCCTCAGGATTAAGGCATCATGCACAGACCCAGGATATTTTGCATTGACGTGGGAGAGGTACTGGTCCGCCAGGCACACCATCTGCACATTCATCGAGTGAAAGCCCTTTTGATTTCTGAACACCTGTTCATTTCGCCGGGGGGGAGGGGGAACAAATGCTATATGTGTACCATCAATTGCCACAATAATGTTGGGGATATGTCCCAATACATAGAAATCAGCTTTCACTGTGGCTAAATCCTCTATCTGGGGGAAAACGATGTAGCTGCGCATGTGATTAATCAGGGCAGACAGCACTGTGGTCAGCACTATTGAGAACATTGGCTGAGACATTCCTGCTGCCAAGCCCACTGTCACTTGGAAGGAGCCAGTTGCCAGGAAATGGAGCACTAATAGCACTTGCACAAGAGGGGGGATCCCGGTGGGGTGACGGATAGCAGAGATTAGGTCAGGCTCCAATTGGGTACACAGCTCTGTGATTGTGGCCCTGTCCAGTCTATAGGTGAGGATAATGTGCCTGTCCCCCATTGTTGCCAAGTCCACCAGGGGTCTGTACACTGGGGGATGTCTCCATCACCTATTCATCCACAACGGTTGCAATCTATGGGGCACAATGGTAAGCAGCTGGTCAATATCTCTTATTTCCAACCACTACATTTCAATGCATGTCGTGATTGTAACAGTATTGTTTTGGAGAGGTCCAATTGGTGCATATGTGCACTGTGACGAGTTAGAAGCCATGGCCTGCACCCTCCCTGAAATGGCGTCTGCCTGTCCTGTGTGTAGGGACAGGTGGATATGAGGTAATTCTGCTGACGTTGTGTGCAGTTGCGGGAGGCGGTCGAAAACCACAGTGCAACTCCTCATTGGTTCACATTGGGTCCTATGGGGTACAGTGGCCAAAGGTGATGTACGGCGGCGGTGACGGTATGCACCACCGCGGACGTCACTGCCATTTTCTATCTGTTCACGCACTTGCTACCTGACCTTCAACAGGAGAGGACCTACACTGCAAGTGCTGCTGTGACCTGTGTCTGGAACTGACCATGGTTCGTGTCACTGGGGAAAGAGCCCCTGCCTTCACCTCGGCGGAGTTGGAACAGCTGGTGGATGGGGTCCTACCCCAGTACCGAATGCTGTATGAGCCTCCAGACCAACAGGTGGGCACACCGTGAGTACGATGCATGGGGCGTGAATGCAGGGAGTGCTGTTTGTGAAGGCCTCATGTGGGGGGGTTAGTGGATGGGCCCTGGGCAGTGTGCTGCATGTATGGTGGACAATGTCTGTGCTAATGGGGATGGGAAGAGGCATGGTGGGCCATGAGTGTAACAGGCAGGACGGTCGGACTAATACCTTTCCCTGTGTCCATTTCCCTGCAGGTCAGCGCCCATCAGAAAAAGGGAATATGGTGTGCCATCGCCAAGGACGTGCGGACCCTGGGGGGTCCTCGGCAGGTGGAGCACCCACTGCCGCAAACGGTGGGAGGACCTGAGACGCTGGGGACGGAAGATGGCGGAGGCCCAGCTGGAGATGGCCTCCCAACGAGGTAGGGATGCCCGTCAAACCCTGACCCCTCTGATGGGCTGCATACTGGCAGTAGCCTAACCGGAGCAGGATGGGCGCTTGGGGGCATCACAGCAGCAGCAAGGGGGTGAGTACACTATCCCAATATACAACTTGCGCCTGGTGGGGTGGTATCCGGGTGGGAGATATGGGCCTGTGGGTGCCCCTAGGCCAGGCCTGACATTGCAGAGTAGGTCCCATGTTGTGCAGGGTTCTGATGTAAAATACCTCCAACCAAGTTATTAGGCATCCAATACTGGGCAGGGGTCTGTGGGTCTCAGGTATGCTGCAATTGGCGTTAGGTGTCCCTATCCATGGGCTGATGACTAGCATTGTGACATGTAGTGCATTGCCTAGTGGGTAGGGCTATTCCCTGTGTGTGTGTGTTGTGTACGCCAACAGTGGTGTTGTTGGCGCCATTGACCAAGTGGATCCTTTGTGTCTTCCCCCCATTTTAGTTTTGTCACCCTGTCCTTATGTGCATTAGCATCATCTTGCGGAGAGCTGAGGCACCGGAGACGGAGGGAGCTGCATCCCACAGGGCCCAAGAGGCCGAATCCACCGACGATGAGGCCACCAGTGGAACAGAGGGCAAGGGGAGCACCACGGTGGAGACAGGAGGGGACAGTTCAGACATGGATTCCTCCTCCGATGGAAGCTCCCTGGTGGTGGCGGACAACTCTGTGCCCACCCCAGCTACAGGTTCAGCCGCCACCCCAGTACCAGCACCTCCTTCCCAGCAGACCCTCAGCGTGTTTCCTGTGCCCGCTCACCCAGGAGGGTGGGCATCTCCTTCGCCCCAGGCACCTCAGGCCCTGCCCCAGTTATCCCTGCTGCCCTGAGTGAGGAGGCTATTGACCTCCTGCGATCCATCTCTGTTGGGCAATCAACCATTGTGGATGCCATCCAGGGGCTGGCAGCCCAAATGCAACAGACAAATGCATTCCTGGCATGACGGCCCAACAGAGATGAATCCAGCCTCTGGCCTCCTCTCTGATGGCAGCCATTGTCCCTATTTCCACCCTCCAACTTCCTCTACCAAACCCCATTCCCCTCAACCCCAACCTATCCCAAGCACACAGGCAGACGAGCAGGCACCCAGGACAACACACAAGAGTGGACATGACAAACACAAGCACCATACTTCATCCCACAGGCACTCACACAAACACCATCCAGATGCAGACATACCAACATCCACTTCCTCCACTGTGGCCCCCTCCTCCTCCTCGTCCACCTCCCTCCCAGTTGCGTCTACACTCACACCTGCATGCACTACATCCTCATCCACTACCCCCATCACCAGCACACCTATCAGCACACGCCCCTCACTGGCAGTCACCACCCCCACTTCCTTGCACACGTCCCCTGTGTCCTCTCCCACTGTGTCTGTGCCCCCTCCTCCCAAAGTACACAAACGCAAGCACTCAGACTCCCAACAGCCATCCACCTCACAACAGCATCGAGCCCATGCACTTGCACCCAAACACAGCAGACACCTCCTACAACCACTCCCTCTACCTCCACTCCCAAACCATCTCTCTCTTCCCGCCCCAAAGTCCCTAAGAAGCTTTTCCTCTCCACCTTTGACCTCTTCCCTAGCCCTCCCCCCGTCCCTCTCGTCAGGCCAGGGTGGTCAGAACCCAGCCATGCACCTCAGCCACCCAGTCCAGGGGCACAGTAGTGTCCACAGCTACACCAGGTGGGAGAGGATCCCGGGCACCAGGCAGCCACACTGATAGGGTGCCTGCACCAATTGCTGTATGGAAGGGCAAGGAGGCACCCCCAGCTGCTGCAAACAAGGGCAAGGAGGCACTCCCAGCTGGTAAAAGGAAGGCCAAGGAGCAATCCCCGGCTGCTGCCAAAAGGAGCAAGGAGCCATCCCTGGCTGCTGGCAGGAAGGGCAAGGGGCCTGCACCAGCAGGCAAAAAGGACAAGAGACCTGGTGCTGGGACTCAGTCAGAGCCCCCACCACCAACCATGATGGTGCAGCCATCCGAGGCAGCAGGGGATGGGCTGGAGCCTCTCCCCTCCACTGCTAGCACCGCCACCAGCACCGCCACCAGCAGTACTTCCAGCACCGCTGTCAGCAGCAGCAGCCCCAGTGGGCAGCCGTCCGAGGCAGCAGGGGAAGGGCTGGAGCCTCCCCCCACCACTGCCAGCACCGCCACCAGCACCACTGCCAGCAGCAGCAGCCCCAGTGGGCAGCCATCCGAGGCTGCAGGGGAAGGGCTGGAGCCTCCCCCCACCACTGCCCGCTCCACCAGCGGCACCACCACTGCCACTACTGAGCAGCCATCACCGCCGGCGGATGGCCTGTAGTCCTGCCTCTATGTGCTGTTGTGCGGCCTGGCTCCTGAAAATCCTGTGGGTCTGACACCCAGGTGAGAGACTGTGACCTTGCACTCCCCAAGATTGGCATCACAGGGCACAATTCCCCCTCCAGAACCAGTGGAGAAGCCATCCACTCACCCCATCCTCCACAGGATGAAGATAACTGGGCACAATGCCCCCTCCAGAACCAGTAGAAGAAGCCATCCACTCTCCCCATCCTCCACAGGATGAAGCTCACTGGGCACAATGCCCCCTCCAGAACCAGTGGAAGAAGTCACCCACTAGAGAGACTGTGGCCTTGCACTCCCCAGGACCAAGCACAGGGCATGTTGCCCCCTCCAGAGCATGTGGGCAAATCACCCACTTAAGAGACTGTGGTCTTGCACTCCCCAGGACAAGTCATTGGGCAAATCATCCACTTGAGAGACTGTGGCCTTGCAGTCCCCAGGACAAGTCAGTGGCCAAATCACCCACTTGAGAGACTGTGGCCTTGCACTCCCCAGGACAGAGTGACAGGCATGTTGCCCCCCTCCAGGACCAGTGGTGTTCCATCTTCCGGCTGAAGAGCCCCCCCCATTCCCAGTCCCCCTGAGGTGCCTGTCTATTTTCGACCTGATGCCCCTGCAGTGTTCTCTCCGTGTTGTAGCAGGAGTGAGGTTGGGCCTTGGACTTTGTGATGTGGCACTGTTGCCGACAGGCATTGAGAACTGGGCAGAGTCCCTTGCATTGTTAATATGTATATACTTTCTTATTTGGATGCACAAATTTCACCTATATTTATCTTATTAAAGCTGTTTTACACTATAGTAGTTGTACTTGCATTATTACTGAGGGGTACGGGGTGTATATGTTATGTTACTGCATCTGGTTGTGTGTGTGGTGTTGGGGTGGGGGTGGTGCATATTGCGTGTGTGTCACTCTCTTTTTCCTCCCCCCCTCCCTTGTGTGCTAGGCGGCTGTACTCACCGTGGTCGTCTTCACCGGCATTGGTATTCGTATGGAGCAGAAGGTAGAAATGCATGTCGGCGTGGTTCTTCCTTGAGTGTCCAGAAGTGAGTTGTTTCCCTTCTGTGCAAGGTTTCCACCAGGCTTTTGATGTCATTGGTACCGCCCCGGAAAAGGTGGCGGATTGGACTGTCATTATACGGTGGGCGGTACATTTTGTTCGCCTGTCTGCTGGCAGTTACCGCCGTGATGCCTGTTGGTTTCGCCCTGGCGGTCGGTGTGTTAAAGTGGCTGTCTATCTGAGTGGTTTCCGCCGTGGTCATAATTTAATATTTATTACCGCCGGCCTGTTGGCGGTATTACCGCCACTTTATCACCAACCCCCAGGGTTGTAATGAGGGCCATAGATTTTTGCTAATGTGATATGCAACACAGTGGTTGATGTTCTCAGTGGCTTGAGGCTTTTCATCCAGTACTCCAAACGCATCAGTGTCTGTGAGAAGTGGTCAGAATGGCACTCATGGGCTTCAGTGCCATGCAAGCTTGTAATCAATGCTGCTTAAGACTCCTCAAACCTGTGGTGCATATTAAGTAAAGTATTGTATTGTGATGATGTTTGCATTTGTAACGCATTACAAACGCCCGACGAGACACCAGAGAGCAATAGTCAGCTGGTTGCATGATATGCACCTTATGGAGTGCTTGAATGGAAGAATGTTACAGTGTAGTCAATGGCTAAAGTTTTGGTGCTTAGGAGATTACTGGGATGGCGCTCATATTTTGACCTTTCAGACTGGTGAAAAGGGAGTAGTGTGGTGAAAAGGTGTAAGTGATAGAATGCACAAGCTTTATATTAATGTTATTATGTCTTTGGAAAGCTGTGGGTGTGGGAGTGATCTGGGTCATGCATGATGAGTAGTGGAATACACTTCTCTTGCTGCCGTGATCATGTAGTGGTGCTTATGCTTGGAGCGGAATAAAGTAGAATGAAAGATAGTTGTGCATGTGACTGTGCACACCATCTTTGAGCATGAATATGGTTTGGTTGGTGGGCGGTTAATCTCCAGTAGCAAATAGTGTCCATACTTTATTTGTGGGTTATAGAATTTAGTAGTTGATTGCTGTGTTTGTTCAGCACTTGTTTGGAAAGATCCACCTATTTACTTCCTTCTAGAATTCCAAGTGATATTTCTTGTGATTGCCTTGAGCGAATTATATATTTTTGCTGCTGGAACAGAGAAGAAGCTCCTTTTCATGCGTTTCTTCTTGTGGGGGTGGATGCAGGGCCGGGTGGGGCCTGAAAAAATCCTTAATAAACCCATGATTGCACTGCATATGATTTCCAAAACTATGTATACTTTCAGATTTATTACTGTTTGGAAATGTATTCTACGTGTGTAAAGTACTAGTGTCAGGACCAGGGCCGGCGCTAGGCCTGGGCAGTGTGGGCATCTGCCCAGGGCTTTATACTTAGCCCACCAACTTGGGGATCCACATCAGTGTGGATACAGCCAGGCCACTGCAGGAAAGCTCTCTCCTTGCAGTTGGGCCCAAGGGAAGGAGCCCACTTACCTGCCCTCGCTGATATGGTGTAGCCAGGCAAACTCCAGGGGAGGGGCCCAACCTAAATGCAAGGAGATACATTGCACATGTTGCATCTGCAACACCCCCTCTTCCACACACACATCTATGCAAACAGCCCTGAATGCATATGCAAATGAGAGGGGCCCCACACAATTCTTCTTCACCCAGGGCTCCAAAAATCCTAGAACCGGACAGCTGCGGCCGCTGCTAATCTCATGGGTAGGGATGGTGTGGGATGGAGATGGAGGGGGGGAGGGAATATCAAATAAAATAAACTTACTTTACCCCCATCCTCTTCCTCCTTGCGCTCCTCTTCCCTCCATGTGGTGTCTCAGCATTCACTGGGGCACAAGCCCATGCTCCCCAGCAATCCTGGCCGTGCTTCCATGCCAAACATAGTATGAAAGCAGCATCAGGATTGGCCTGAGCATCAGTCACTGTCGCACAAACAGTGCCCTGAGGTCTGCGCAGTTTCTCCAGCTCAACGGTTAAACACAGACAGGCTGGAGAAACCAAAGTGCGCATGTGTGTTTGGCCGGCCTGAAAAGGTGAGCAAAACACCCATGCGCACTTAGGAGTGCACTCTCTCCTCCTCTGTTGCCCTGCCCCGCCTCTCCCTGTACTGCTGGCTGAGCCAGCAGATGAAGAATAAAACGATAGTGCAACTATCGTTTAATTTTTAATCTCCTGGCTCTTCCCCAGGGGGATGACGCTCCTTCGCCATAGCGAAGGGGCCGCCCCAACCGGCCCTGGTCAGGGCTGCTGGCACAGACACATGTCCAAATTTGATATGCAAATGCGGAGGGAATTGGGTAAATGTAAGTGGACTTGCAAAGAAATCATAAAAATAATTTTTATTGCACATCTACAAAGTTGGGACGTTTTGGGGAGTCACACAGTGTACAGCTAGCCTAGTACATATTAGCTTCATGCAGTCTCAATGGCAACTGAGATTTACAATCTAGCCTCGAGTTAGATTTGTATAATCTGGTTTATAAATACCAACCACGTGGTACTCTGTTAGGCAGGATGTACCACTCACATGCTAGTCATAAGTATAAACAAAATAACTGAAACTACAATTGTGCAACTTGCTCACTGCGCATAAACTAAATGAAATGAAAATATTTACTAATAAATGCACATGTTAATATTAAAAACTGACATTTGTTATGAAGAAGTGTTCATCTGTCCATTTCAGGGACGTGCAAAGTCGGCTGGCATCGCATTGCCTTACTTCCACTGTGAAATAGTTTTAAACTCATGCTGCATTTATTTGGCTGATATTAGGGGCTTTATAACAATACTAATCGAGCATAATTAATTCGAGGTAAATAAAAAGGTAACAGAGAAGCTCTAAGGAGACATGTCTAAATATAGGTTTATACATTACTCTGTTGGCGATAGTTATGGTTATGTCAGAGGTGTCACTCAAAGGACTTTTTTATTTTATGAACAACCTGGCACAACTTGAGAATGTCACGAACCTTTCCCAAAGAAAAGTCCTCCTATTTGTGTTGGGTATGGCAAGCTGCGTACATATCCGTCAAATGCAGATGGGTGGGGATGGCCAAAACGTAAATGAATGAATTAATACTTTATTTCAAGATTATTTAAAATCGTTGCAACTGATAAATCATTTCTTTGGTCATGCTTTAATAGAGGTCAGCAAATCTTTTCACCCAGCATGAAGGAGTGGAGAAATAGTGCAGGTAAATCTCCTCAAACAGGACCATTTACATTGTCAATAAGACCCATTTGGCCATGCAAGGAAAACTCCAATCTGAAATAAAGTAAAAGCTTTTATTACAAGCTGAGACTCAAAGTTATGTAGACAATTCCCAAAACAAAGTTATAAAGATACAGAATCACCATGGATTGACTAAGACAACCACAATAGCAATGCAAAACATCAAAAGGGTAATCTGATGGGTGGAAAACAAGTGCTGTTCAGTTCTTTTACACATAGAGGCAATTTAAAGTAATCTAAGCTTAGCTAGCTAGGGCGAGGGAAATCCCTATAGAATTAGCAAGTCACAAGTTTCATGTGCTGGGCTAAAACACATGAGGGGAAAAAGTAAAAAGAAAAAGGACAAAAAGAATTTGGAAAAACGACATCTGGGGAAAAGGTGGCTAACCAAAGTTGGCAAAAAGTAGGTACAAAGGGAAGGCATCAACTTTTTAGAAGCTTGGTCAAGAGTCTTCTTCTCGGGTCAGGGGAAACAATTCTAAGTCTCAGCAAAGCAATAAAAGAAGGGATAAGTGTAGGAAGGGCTGAACCTCCCAGAGTCCAAAAAAGAATGAATGTCAGTTCAGCTGGGGAACAGTAAATTAAAGTCTAAAGTGCAAGATGATTCGCTCCTCCACCACTCCACATGACTCAGAAGGTGTAATGGTCCAATCAAAGTCAATCATGCAACATGGAACTGCAACATCAGGAAAGATTCTCATTGCCAACATGGGAAAGGCATTCATCTTAGCTCATCCATACAGGTTGAAACAAATATATATTGCCCATTTCCACAGTTCCTCAATGTACCCGGCTCAAGGTTACTTTCTCAGCTCACTATGCGTTAAGCAGTAAGCCATCTACTTCCAAGCTAGCATTTCCTGGGAACGAAATCTGAAAAGAATGACACGTTAGCAAGAGTGACTAAACATTTTCTATGCATGTAGGAAACAGGGTCTTGCAGGCCTCACTTAGGCTAACTAAAATGAATTAAAATGGCACACTCATTCTATATTTGCTTTCATTGCTCTTCTTCTATTTTCAACTTGTCCTATTAACTCTTTTTCTTCTGGGGTAAGAATACACGTCAGATTGTTTGTTTGGGCATAGACTGTACCAAATGTAAAAGTAGGTTCAAAGAACCCTCCCACTTTTTAAATATTTTTAGCTTTGGCAACAAAGCTAAAATGTTTCATGATGGGGAAAATTAAGAACACCAAGTCATAATTGGAGTAATAATACTGTAAACACTCTTGCTGATACAAACTATACAAAATTCCATAAGTCAAGGGGATACTATGATTCGTGATTCCATCACTGACTGATGAAGGCAATTGGGTGCAGACATACACATCTCATTTTGACTTTGGTGGTCTTTTTCAAAGACTGATAAAGCCGCGGGCGCCAGAAGACCACCAGTGCTGGCGGTCTTCTGCCCCCCATATTACTGCTGGATTTCTGCCACAGTTTAGATGGAAATCCAACTGAGCAGTAGTCGTGCTGGCAGGTGGAGGCGCATGGGCAGTTCCACCACTGGTTCCACCTCGCCAAAAGGACTCCACTAGCCCTATTACGAGCAGTAATACGGCCTGGTGGTGTCCTGATAGCGGGGCGCTGCCGGCGGTGGAAGCGCCTGTTCCCGTCCCCTGCCAGGTGAACTCCTCGCCGGGTAAGGTAATTCGGGCATCCTACATGGGAAGGGGTGGGAGGGTGGGGTCGTGTTGTGTGTGCGTGTGTGAGTAGGTGTTTGCGTGTGTGTATGTGAGTATGAGTGTTGAAGTGAATGCATGTATGAGTGTTGAAGTGAATGCATGTATGAGTGTTGAAGTGGATGTATGTATGAATGTTAAAGTGACTAAGTGTATGAGTGCTGAAGTGAATGCGTGTATGAATGTTGAAGTGAATGCTTGTATGAATGTTGCAGTGAATGCGTGTATGGATTCATGTGAATGAATGTGTGTATGTCAGTGTTGGTGAATGAGTGTATGCAGGGTGCGTCTGTGTGCGTGTGCATGTATGAGGGGAGGGGGCGTTGTACCTGAATGGTGGGGTGGGGGGAGGAGGGCACTGTACCTGGAGGGGATGTGGGAGGGGGTGGGTATTGTGCTTGCTGTGAGGGAGTAGGGCGAGTCATCTGCCGGTGATAGGGAATTAAGTCCCTGTTACTGGTAGCCTTTCCACCCCAGGTTTTCGTGGCGGTGCTACCGCCACGGAAACCCTGGTGGGAAGCCGGCTCAAAATACCACCGGCAGTCATCTGTGGACTGCTGGGTCATAGATCCTCATCTCCGGCCCGGCGGGACCAACTGCCCTGGTGGTATAAGTGGAGATGTGGCGGGTTGGCAAAGGCCAACTCGTCACATTCATAATGTAGCGGACTTCACCACCAGCCTGTTGGCTTTGAAACCGCCACCGTGGCCCTGGCAGTCAGAAGACCACCTGGGTCATAATGAGGGCCATAGTCTTAAACCTTCATGATATTAACGTATTCATACAGCATTTTGGGGGTTATTCTAACTTTGGAGGAGGTGTTAATCCGTCCCAAAAGTGACGGAAAAGTGACGGATTTACCACCAGCCGTATTACGAGTCCATTATATCCTATGGAACTCGTAATACGGCTGGTGGTATATCCGTCACTTTACCGTCACTTTTGGGACGGATTAACACTCCTCCAAAGTTAGAATAACCCCCTTTATATTTTATATTATACATTTTTAGACAGGTCACCTTTGGAAACATCTGCATATAAATCTTTCTCATTGAGGAAGGCCTTTTTGTTAACTATAGGACTTGTAGAACTCAGGGCACTTGAGGATTTTGTAGTATTCTTTGTATCATAAAAATAAGAAGATCAGAAATCCTGTAGAAATAACTCACTTATTTATTTACAGGAATAGTATCCAGGAACTCCAGCCACACCTGGCACAGCCACCTCTCTACTCCAACTGCTCTCTCAAGAATCCCTTCACATTCCAAGATATAACATTGTGCCAGGGCAGGGGAGGATGGAACATACCATTACCAGTACACTTAATAAATAAACACTATCTTAAGAAACAAATACTACACTATCTCCCTTCTAACAAATAAAACAAAAGGAATAAATACATTTATACATTATGATATTTTGACAATTCTACTTACATTCCAAATACGACCATCATCTAGCTTTACAGCTTTTCTGAAAACCATAATCACTTTGAATACATTACTGTAATGAGATTGTCCACTATGAAACTTACCAGGTAATCTCACTTTGACAGAATCACCCACTTTTACAGCTATATGTTCGACAGAATTGCGAGCATCAAACACTCTTTTTCTTCTCTTTTGAAGATACGCATTCTTCTTCAGAGCAACATCTTTCTGCTCTTCATAATTGAACTGTTCTGCAACATATTCTTTGACCCAAGGAGGGTAAATCATTGTGTGAGGTATCCGTTTTTTGAACAATACAAACGGTGATAGACCCGTGCTAGAATGAGGCGTAAGCCTATAGTCTACAACTTTAGACAACACTGACTTCTCCCAATTTGTACCCAAATGTTTAGCTAACTGAATGGTTTCCTTTAGAGTTCTGTTGAAACGTTCAACCATTCCATTAGACTCAGGATGGCATAATGCTGTTTTTTTATGCACAATCCCTCTAGATTTCAAAAATTCTTTCATCAACTTAGAGGTAAATTGGACCCCATTGTCTGACAGAATAAATTTAGGATTTCCTTCCCTTGCAAATACTTTAGAAAGAAATTTAATGACAACCAAAGACGTTATTTCTGAAGTTATTAACACTTCTGGCCAACGTGACAAACCATCCATCAGTACCACAACATATTTAGCAACACTTCCGCAACTAATAGGCCCCATTATATCAATGCAAACCTCTTCCCAAACTTCCTTAGGAATCTCTTTCAACTCCATGGGTTGTGTCCTGACCTTCAAGGACTTGTCTGTAATTTTACACTCAACACAGTCTCTGACCTTTCTCTCCAACACTAGATCCATACCAGGCCACCAATATACACCACGCATTCTTTCTTTAGTCTTACATATTCCATGGTGACCAGAATGAGCCAGGTCAACTAAACGTTGTCGAAGCTTAAGAGGAGGAATCAACTTGGAACCTCTCAAAACTACTCCATTCTGAACAGAAAGTTCATCCCAAATTTTCTTAAATGACATATTTTTACTTTCTGAATCTATCCAAGCCATCCCAAGAAAGACTTGAACATCTTCTCTCTTCTTAGGTGTAGACAAATTGATTATAGTCTTCACCAAATCATCCTTAGGTTTCACACCACTACCAGAAATTATATGACCTAGATACGTAATATCAGACCTAAAAAATTTACATTTATCACTTTTAAGAGTTATTCCTTTAGTTTCAAAAATCTTCAAAACTGCTCTCACTCTCTCTTTGTGTTGTTCCAATGTGTCCGTATAGATTATCACATCATCCTGGAAAAACTTCACATTAGCCGTATTTCCCAATATATCAGACATGATTCTTTGAAAAACAGATGCTGCTGAGCAAAGACCAAAAGGCATCCGGTTAAACTTATACACCCCAAAAGGGGTTATAAAAGATGTTAACAATTTGGATTGCTCACATAACTGCACCTGATGATAGGCAGAACTTAAATCTAGAGTAGTAAAATACTTTGCCTTACCTAAAGACCCTACCATTTCTGTGATGTTAGGTAATGGAAATCTATCCTCAATAACCGCTTTGTTCAAATTGCGCAAATCCACACACAACCTGATATCACCATTTTTTTTTAAAGCTACGACTATAGGCGCAATCCATTGGGCAGCTTCCACATCTTCAATTATTCCTTGAGACTTCAAATTCTGAATCTCACTCTTAACTTTATCTCTCAAACTAAAAGGAATGTTTCTAGCTTTACATGCAACAGGTAAAGCTCCATCTCTTAACACTATGCGATGCTTATAACCTTTAATACATCCCACATTAGAACTAAAAACATTTGGAAATTCATTCATCAACACTTCCCCAAAATCACACACTTTTTGTACTTGAACTTGAGGTACCCCATTTGGATTAAGAGTGATACCTAATAATTTCTGATGCGGCCAACTTAAGATAGTGTCTCCTACAACTGGAACATAAACCTTCCCATCAATTTTGTTTCCTTTAAACACTATTGAAGCATTAAAATATCCCTTTAAATCAATAGGTTTTCCACCGTAACCATAAGGCGTAACATCATGACTTTCTAGAGACACATTTCCTTGAAATAAATTTTCAAAATCTGTGACAGAAACTAAAGTTAGTTTTGCTCCCGAGTCCATCATCATTTGTATCCTCACACCATTCACATCCACAAAATCAGATGGATAATCACAAAACCCCTTAGAAACACAATTGACATCATTGATCACCTGTAAAATGAAGTCATGGTTATTATCATCACATTCAACTTCACTAACTTTCATTTTAAGTTTAGTCCCAGACCTACAATACTTAGCAAAGTGTCCCTTCTTCTTGCATTTGTTGCATATCACACCAACAGCTGGACATTCTTTGCAGTTGGCCAAATGAGAAACAGACCCACACCTAAAACAATTTAACTTGGATTTCTTAAGTTCTTTAGTCTTATAAGTCAGAGATTGAACAGTAGTTAACATCCCCTTAGATTTCTTTAGATCATCCATGCACATTTCTGAGTGCTCAACCTGTTTTGCAATTGCCAAAACTTCCTCCAAAGTAGGATCATTTTTCGACCATAATGCTTCCCTAATCTTGTCACTCTTGCATTCCAGCATTAGTTGATCACGAATACGTTCTTCAAGTGTTCCAGCAAAATTGCACTGAGCTGCTAACTTTCGTAAATTCGTCACAAATTCTTCAACAGTTTCATCGTCATTCTGCTTGCACTTTCCAAAGTAATATCTCTGTAGAACAATAGAAACCTTAGGTAAATAATGTTTATCCAATTTAAGCAAGCAGATCTCCAATTCATTACCAGTAGAATCTCCTTCTGCGCCATCAGAAGAAGAGATTGAAGGTAAAATTTCTAAAATCTCTTGCCCTTCCGCTCCAAGACAGTGTTGAAGAAGAGATGCTTTCCTCTCCGCTGATAAATTGCTGCCACAAACACAGAGGTAGGTTAAAAACACTTTTTTCCATTTGTTCCATGGAATTGGTGGTTCTCCAGGGACCGATAGAAAAAACGGAGGAGGAGAAATATTTTGCATAACTGAAGAAATCTGTCCTTAAAATTTTCTTTATTAATTGAATAGCAAATTTAACTTTCTATTGTGCCCCAAAAATGGTTCAATAAAGTGCCAACAATGAAAATCTTGATGAAAAACAATTTCTAATGCTTGATGCACTTGAAATGTACAGCACGAACCAAATGATATTCCATGGCACTGTAGTACTTGAAATGTAAAAAAAACAATTTCTAGGGCAACAGTATTCCTTGGAGTGAGATTCTCAAAACGCTCTATAATTGCTAAATAAGAAGCGTGAGGAAAAGAAAAAAACCAGCACCAAGACAAGTAGATTAGCGTAAAACGCTTTACTTTCCAAGCAAGAAACGCGAGCCAAGCTGGGCCAAGATCAAAGAAATAATGTTACAACGAAACGCTATGACATTCCACGTGAAACACGAGAAAATCAAAAGCGCGAGGCAGCTCAAGGCTTCAATGGCACAGTACGTTACTTGGCAATACAACAGCTGAGTCCGATTTCCAAGTGTAAACACAAGGAAATCACAGACGCGAGGCAGCTCGAGGTTCTTATGCGTTGCTTGGCAACAGAACAACTGAGTCCGTGTCCGTCTCCGAAGAGGTATTTTTAATCCAAACAAAACATATACGAAGTGTTTAACTTCGCGAACAAGATCAGAGAGACGGAACAAGGAATAAACCAAAAGTAACAGTACCTTTCTTATCCAAAAAACGAACCGTTTTAAAATCAAACGATGTGTTGAAGTTCCTGGGCAACAAAGAGTCCAAAGATCCCCAGGTCGTCGCCAAATTGTAGTATTCTTTGTATCATAAAAATAAGAAGATCAGAAATCCTGTAGAAATAACTCACTTATTTATTTACAGGAATAGTATCCAGGAACTCCAGCCACACCTGGCACAGCCACCTCTCTACTCCAACTGCTCTCTCAAGAATCCCTTCACATTCCAAGATATAACATTGTGCCAGGGCAGGGGAGGATGGAACATACCATTACCAGTACACTTAATAAATAAACACTATCTTAAGAAACAAATACTACAGATTTAACCTTCTCTGAACTAATAGGTTTTGGTAAAGTCAATCCAATGGGTGATAGAATAATAATTTTGACTGTCATCACTAACACTCTTACACTGAAGTACTTAAGCTTACTACTTTTGATTCTATTTACATGAGGTATCTTGTTTTAGACCAAAAATTCAAAATCAAAAATCAAAAAATGCAAAAAAGTACAAATGCAAATAGCAGCAGAAATATCAACTGCCTCTTTCAGTCCTTTTTCATTTTTGAGCAAAGCAAATAATACAAATTGGCAAATATAACATTTTAAATTTTTCTTCCGCAGTGGAAGAATGAAAATTGCTCTTGACATTCTGGCACCAAAGCTATAGAGAAGAATGCGTTGGCAATGTGAATTGGGGCATACCATGTCCCTCTATGTTTCTGTATTAGTTGAATCAAACTTATGGTGTCTGGGACCGCGGCCGTCAAAGGGTGTGCGGTAAACAACTTTCTGTACCGCCCGTCAGGACATTTAACGGGCCAGAGGGGATTGCTCCATTCAGTAGTAGTTGGAGCTATCACACCAGCTTCAATCATGTCCTTTATAGTTTCACTTATTTCATCATGCCCTCCAGGAATGCAGTACTGTTTCAAATGAATTATTTTAGTTGCCAGGGGCACCTTCACGGGGGAATTGCTAAACAACCCACTTTCATGGCTGCCACTGAAATGTATCTTTTTGTTCCAAACTGATAACAACCATTATCCAAATACAAAGTCATTCCTTTCAAAATGTCAGTTCCCAGTATGTATTCCAAAAGAGGCACAATCGGCACTGTATATTCTCTTTTCGCTGTTCTCCCTATTTTCAATTGTACTGTGGTTTGTACAGCGGGGGTCTGCCTTCCCCCCAACCCTGTGATGGTGTAATGCGGCCTGTTAAACTTCCTAGGGTTTCCATAAATCAAAGAGGCCTCTACCCCGGTGTCAACTAAGGCTCGAAAATCAGCACGAGGTCTGTTATCTCGACGAGCTCAACTCTGTAATGGAGCTTGGCCAGTTTCCTCATCTGATTTAAACCTGTCAGCTTTTTCCCATGTGAGGTCTGGATATATGCTTTAATATTTGCGAGCACGCTCGCCCCGGTCCCTGTTATAAAAAGTTAACCAGTCACTATCCAGGTTTTCCTCACTCTCTCGTGGGGAAACATTTCTCGCCCTTTCTTTTCCTTTCCCTGATAACTGTGACGGGCTCTGCATTTCACAATTGTTATCTTACTTGTTTAATTTTATGCTGCCTTTTGATCCAAACCTCTTTTACTGTACATTTCCCACAGGCTTTTGGTATCTATCCCATCAATCTGTTCTTTCTTGACACCATATTTTGGTAGCGCCATAAGCAGGTCTTTCCTGGACACTCTGTTGTTATCAGTGCGACCCTCAGACCTTGAAGCTCTCTCGGTTTATCCCAAATTCCTAATTCACCTAACGCTCTGACTGCCTCTAATACATTTTTCAAGCCTGCTCTGTCTAATGGATTAATAAAGTTATAATTACTTGCTTATAGGTAGGTGGAGCAAGGCGAATAATTTTCTTTCTTATTGGCACAGTAAGAGGTCCATCTAACAATTGGTGTGCGTTGCCCAAGAAAATGGCAGATTTCATTGCCTCCTCCTTAATTCTTTGCATTGCATCTCGAAAGGTAAACCAGAGTTTCTCATTGGGAGGCCACTCTGAATCAGTGGAGTACTTCAGATTACATCCATCAACAACTAAATGTAACAAAGTGGGTTGGTGTTGTTCTTGAAAACCCCTGAACTGTTCCCATGTTACTGGGTCAGAAATTAGAGTACAGAACTTGCGAGAGTCCCCAATATCTAACATAACACCAGAAGCACTGGTTTCAAACAACCTCACAACCCAAGCAAGTAGGGACTCCCCTGTTCTCTGTTTAAAGCGATCCATAATGTCATTTACTTCTTGCTGAGTGTAATCTTCTAGAGCATGTAGTACAACTCCTGCGGGACCTTGTGGCATGTGCTGCAATTTTCTCTAAACATTGGCTGTGCACGCACTACGATTTGCTCTTCTAATTCCCCTTGTTCCCCACCTCTTTTACTCTCCTCATCACTAGAGTTTGACGGATCACTGATGGTCCAAACGCTACTATCCCAAGACGAATCTGGGCACCAGTCCAAACCAGCATTAGCAATGTCTAAATTAACCTTTTTCTGATTTATCCTTCCTCTACGTTTACAATATTTGTTTTGAGCTACTTTGATTGCAGCACCTTCTGCGATGGTTTGATTGTTTGTCTGCCTTATCTTGCAATAATTTATTCTGACAGGACAACATGGTAACACTATTCTTTGAATCCACAAACTGCTTTTCCAATTGGCATTCAAAGTCTAAATCCTGACTAAGGTCTCTGAATCTCCCACTGTCGACCTGGGTCTCATATATTTTAAACAAACGAGGAAGGAGCTTTCTGCAAAAAACTATCCTGCTGCACAAGAAATATTAAAAAATGCTGGCTATTTTAGGTTAGCTTTGAAAGAAACACGCCGGAACTTGGCCAAAATCCCTAGGTGTCTTTCCCAAAACTAAAACATTCCCTGCTGTACCTTTAACATCAGTCTAGTACATCCTTATCTTGCTAACTGACTCCTCCACGTTATGCCCTAGCCCTTCAGTGAGAAAAGAACAGCAGAATAGAAAAACACATTGCATAACATGTTTTGTACGGAAAACTACTCTCACTTTTATCGTGGCAGTGAAGCTAAGGCTAAGCTAAATACAAAAGTCTGTAACTGGTGACCACTAAAGTGAAGATGCAAAGACAAAAGAGTGGTGGTTAATGCTAAATGTTCGCAAATCCGAATTCAAATATAAACGTCAAACAGAGAAAATTAGATCAAGTGCAAGCGAGTGCTAAGTGTAATTATTAATACATTTGTGACTTGGGTAGGTTATTTTTCTGTTTTTTGTTTTTGGTGTTTCATTTCCTTTAATTGCACCTAATTCTCACGCCAATTAGCATATTATCATAATCACAGTATCGGTGTTTAAAGTTTCGCACGTGTGATTTTTTTCACTGCAATTTCCCATCCCTTTGTACAATCATTATGATTCCCTCTTTTTTCGTACGGGTTTCCACGACACACGGTAGCTGCCTATTACTAATGCCCTCTCACTTATTTATTATCTCAGCCATTAGAGAGCATGAATTTCACTATAATTCTTTGCTACCATTTGTTTCTCTCTTTCATTTTTTCTTTCTTCCTCTCATATCTTACTTTCAATTGAGGTCAAAATCCCCTGTTATCATCCCTTACCGGATGCTTCATGTCATCATTTGTGTCTATTAATTTGATCTACAGCCTTGAGAAAGTCCATGTGATGAAACATGTGTCGACGGTTCACGGATGTACCATTGTCTACAAGGAATAAACCTCTATCAACCACTACACAGTGTCTGGACTCTGAACTTTCTTCTCCTATTTGGATTTACCTTTTGGTCTACTTCTGTGTGCTCTGGCTTATTTTGTTACTAATGTGAAGGTGGACAGCTAAGCCAAGTGCAAAGTGGTGCATATATATATATATATATAGAGAGAGAGAGAGATCACTTTTGTCATTGCATGTGTGGTTTCCCTGGGGGCTGCGGTCGGCCCTCAGGGAAGCCGCATACACTTATAAAAGTGATCTCTTTTTATACATATGGAGAGAGATACACTCTTCCCCTATATATGTGTATAGGTTTTATATATATATATATATATATATATCTATATATATATATATATAGATATATATATATATATATATATATTTACACTCCAGCATGTCCCCAGAAAAGGCGCGCTCTTAGCGTCGGTGCCAGCATCAGGGAAAGGACCCATTCCCAATAAATCTTCATGCCAGCTTAACATACAGGTTAAAGATGCCGCACTCACAGAATTCTGTGATTAATCTTCTTTTATTTAACAAGAAAAAACCCCACCAAATAACACCAACGCGTTTCGACCTTCCCGGTCTTGATCACGGTAAAGCAATAATCCAATCCATATACTATTTATACTCTTCCACTAAGCCATGTCTTTATGTGGCATTCTGGGATATGTAGTTTTATGTAACATGTGTTATACTGAATTAAACCACCCATAACATAAAAAATGTCCAACAGTGTTACTAGTATAACAAAATAAACACGTGAAAAATGTATGTGCACCCAAAATATAAATACAGCCATATTATATCGCAATACAACCAAAAACACGATCATAACTTCTATAGTGCCCACTATGTTTATGCATATTCTTAATAATAATATTCTACTGTCATAACCGTAACTTCTTACGCATTTCCAATTGTTATTTAATCAAAGTCACAACCTATGTGTGCCTTAATTCATCATAGGGATAATTATCCCTATTTTAACCAACATCAAATTTATTGCAGATTATTTTAGGTTAATACAGAGACAGTAATATCTTCTTATTCTATTATACAATCACAAATCATAAATGACAATACAGCTCCTCATCGTAATTAATCCCAATATGGCATCTTTGTTTTTAATTTGATAATAAATTTGGATTCTAAACGTCTCAGTTTCTGAACCCTATCACACCCTCGTTCACTTTTTTGTGTTGTTGCAATGCCATAATATTTCATGGACATCCAATTTAGATCTGAGTGAATTTTCAAGTGTTTCGTTATATTATATGCAGTATCCTCATTTTGTACTGCCCTTATATGTTCTAGAATGTGCTTTTTTAAGGGGCATATGGTACTGCCCACATATTTCAAACCACATTGGCATTCCAAAACATATACAACAAAGGAGGTTTCACATGTAATTCTCTCTTTGATCAATATTTCTTTACCTCTAAAATCTGTTACAGACTTTTTGTCACAACCAATTTTGCATGCTTTGCATTTCCTACAGCAGAAAAAACCCTTGTTGCCCCTTGATAACCAATTGCAGGTTTTGGGCATCTCAAAATGAGTTTTAACTAACATATCTTTTAGAGATGGTGCTTTCTGATATGTGATTGAAGGACAAGTGCCGACACGATGTCCAATATTATTATCTTTTTGAATTAGATGCCAGTATTTTTTCAATACTTTGGCTATTTGGTGACTTTCTTTACTATAATCTAAAATATTAGGTTGTGACTTTGATTAAATAACAATTGGAAATGCGTAAGAAGTTACGGTTATGACAGTAGAAGCTGGCATGAAGATATTTACATATATATATATATAGCTTTTAGGTAGGAATAAAAATAACTCTTGTGATTATGTTCCTGCTAGAGAAAGAGATCAGACTTTTGTCTAGTGGCAGTTTTGACGCCATAAAGTAACGCAGAAGGTTTATATGCCTGCTGCAAAGAACAGCTCTGTATTTTATTTATGTCAATTGCTGAGTGGATTAGTAAAGCCAGCCGTTACCTACACTTTAAAACAAATGAATTATATGTGCAAGGGGGGCTATGGAAAGATGAAGGGCAATTTTGCTTGGTGGAAGTGAGGGAATCCAAGGAGGAGGTCATAGGAGGGGATCAGCAAAAAAGCTTGTCACACTGGGCACCACAAGTGCTAAAGACTGTGATAATGGGTATGTGGCAAGGTGAAGTAATAGTGTGTCTTTATGTTTTTTTCAATGTCTTGAGAGAACCTGCTGATGGAGGGAAGAATTGAAGGTAAGGAGACTGACATTTACTGTTGCACACATCACACACACTCACCCACTAGCAGTTTTGTCAGCATATCTGCCACCTACATAGGCTAGTCTTTTAGAGGGAAGGTTTAGCCAGTGACATAGATAGCATCTCGTTGACTGCTGGTGAAGCCATAACTCGGGTTATGGTGGACAGCTCTGAGGCAGGATCAGAGGCTGAGACAGCAGATACTGAGAACGTATCTGAGGGAGAGGATAATGGAGCAGAATCTGGGAGTGATTTTTCAGTCAGTGGAGTCCCATCCAACTACATCTCTTCCAGTTATTCTGAGGGAGATGATGAGGACAGTTGTGCTGTCCCTTCGCAAGCACAGTCTGTGCAGCGGGACACCAGCGGGTTAGCTAAAATCAGAGAGCAGGTGCAAGCGGCGGCAAGCACAGGGAGTGCTCTCTTGGCAGCCCCCGTAATTTAGTTCAGCCCCATATTCCACTTTTACTGGTGACACTGGATGTAAAGTAGGTACAACCAACTTATTGCCAATTGACTACATCCATCTCTTTTTGGATGTTGACTTTCTTCAGCAAAGTATGCAGGAAACAAATTTGCATTCCAAACAATTTCTGAGGAGTATGAAGGCACTCTAGGGCCCCGTTCTAGGGCAAGCCAGTGGACTCCCGCTTCGCTGGTGGAATTGAAGGTAGTTTTGTGCCTTACGCTCAAAATGGGGTTAGTGCAGCCCTGATGAATGACTCGCACGGTTTAGGTAACCCCTATCGTTCCACAGGGCCGCAACAGGGAAGACCCAAATCGTGGAGACATCAGAATTATCTCTCACAAACAACCTGATTTTTAAAGGCAGGTGCCTTATAGGGAAACCATATAGGGAAACCTACCAAACCCAGACATTTCTGAAAACTAGACACTTGGGGGAGTCCACAGAGGTGTGGCTTGTGTGGATTCCCTAAAGTTTTCTTAACTAGAATACCCTGCAAATGTAAAACATTGAATAAAAACTCTATTTTTTCTCACATTTCCGTCATGCAAACTACAAAATATGCAGGGATCCAAAAAATGTCTACTGCCTGGCGTTTCCCCACTTGTCCTGATAAAAATGCTACCCCACTTGTGTGACTGTGCCTAGTGCCTGTGTCAGGAGTGGATCACCCAAGGGTCAACAGTAGCCGTCATGAAGGACTACCACCAACCGTTGCATGATCCATTTCTGTCATGGCCAAGTGTTGTTCATCTTTTGATTGATGGGCAGGTTTATTTTTGCCATTCCTCGAGTACCACTTAACCATTGTATAATAGACTAAGGTTTATACAGCAGTGTTTTTCTGTTGTTTGTTATTCTAGAGTCAACCACCCCCCTACCCCCTCCAGGGGTGTTTGGAGTTACTTTGGTTTGTCAGTACTATCAGGTAGGATGGAGATTAGACATTGTTTGTATCTACTCATTAATGATGGAGGCTCTGCATGCGCCTAGAAACTTGTTTTGGAGTTCACATTAGTCTGGGTTTTGGGTCTTACTCTTTATCTTTGCTTTTTCACGGGTTTGGCGGTGTGTTGTATAGTTTTTAGGATTCACGCTTTCTAGATCTTTCTACTGTCACGGCAACAGGCTAGACATTCCCCTGTATAGATGTAACAGTATTTAATTGAGATATTTATTCTCCATTATGTTTAGATCCTAGATTGCAACACAATGTTTCAGTGTCCTATAGTGCCCTGATAAAGGTGGCTCCATATCTTTGGGATTATTAGGATTTGTTAGTCCACCGACATGCGCGTTGGCCTTGATGTGAATTAATGATTGGACTTGATGAGAATCAACGATTATTTTGAGGAATTTAGAAATTTTGACCAATATATTAAGTGGACACCGGACAAGATTGATATACATCACCTTTTTACATCTTTCAGAACATTCCCTAGTCTGTGTGGAGATATATTTTGAACATTTATTGTCTTCATTCACTGGAATTAAAGTATTAGAGAATTTGTGTGCAGTTTAAAAGAATTGTATGCGAAATTGTATAAATATATAATTACATACTCTTATGATTTTGATCATGGATGTTGAACATTATTGTCTTTATTTTTATTTGTTAGTATACATTGATGTCATTATTTGTTTGTCCGGCGTTTTTGATGTTGTCGTTTGTTTTGGTCGATTATGTCTGTTTGTTTGTATTGTAGTTTTATCTGTATATAAGTTGAATTATTGACCTTTTTGTTTTGTCATTGTGGGGATTTGTCTTATTACATATGTGCTTTGGTTATTTTCATTCATTTATATTTATATATGAATAAAATCATTGTGTGTTTAACACAGTGTTATTTCAGATTGATTAATACTTTAAACATTAATGGGAGAGTGATGTTTGTTTTACTTCTATAGTAAGCCCAGGCACACCAGTGGGGTAGCATTTTTACCAGGACAACTTGGGGAACACTGGGTTGTAAGCAGTATGTGGATCCCTGCATATTCCTGTACTTTACGTCACAGAAATGCAGGGAGATATAGGCCCTCATTACAACCCTGGCGGTTGGTGTTAAAGCGGCGGTAATACCGCCAACAGGCCGGTGGAAAAAAAATGGAATCATGACCATGGCGGAAACCGCCAACATAGACAGCCACTTTAACACTCCGACCACCACAGCGGTAGAAAAAAACACTGCGGCGGTAACCGCCAGACAGGCAGAGGACAAAGTACTGCCCACTGTATTCCAACACGCCTATCCGCCACCTTTTCTGGGGCGGAACCAACGCTCTCAAAAGCACGGCGGAAACAGTACACAGAAGGGAAAACATTCACCTCTCGACACCCAACGAGGAACCAGGACGCCATGGAGCTCGAGTTGCACGTACTGCCCATGCTGGTCTTCCTCCTGCTCTACCAGGAGCAGGACAGACGCCGTCAACGACCACAGTGAGTACTGCACCTACAACACAGGGTAGGGGGGAGGGAAAAGAGAGTGACACACACACGCAACACACAACACCCCCACCCCCACCCACAACACCATACACACAAATACATGCACCAACATTACATATACACCCCCTGAAAGAACGCAAGGACAAAAGGAAATGATTGTAACGAGTGTAATTATGAAAAATCAGATTGCGAAAGTTCAAAATTCAGTATATACAAATATGTACACCAACTACACAAGTCCGGATATTGTACCAATCATTGCCCGTGGACCAGTGGTCCCAAAATGCATGGGCGAAGCCCACACAAGATACCTGACACGAAATGGAGAGAACACTGCTGGGGCATCAGATCGAAATTAAACAGGCACCTCAGTGGGAAGGGGAGGGGGGCACCTCAGCCGGATGAACGCACGACGCCACTGCTGCACGAGGGGGCTCCATGCCCACTGCTGTATCTTGGGGAGTGCAAAGCCACAGTCTCTCAAGTCTTTCCAGTGGGTAGTTTGCCCACTGCTTTATCCTAGGGAGTGCAAAGCCACAGTCTCTCAAGTGGATAACATTCTCCACTGGTTCTGGAGGGGGCTTTGTGCCCAGAGAGCTTCATCCTGCCAAGGACTGAAGTAGTGGATGTCTTTCTCCACTGGTTCTGGAGGGGGCTTTGTGCCCAGAGTGCTCCACATGCAGTGTGGCTGGTCCCATTATCTCACATGGGTGTGTGTGCCACGAGATTGCCTAGGAACAGATAGCATGATACGCCATGGAGGCAGAGACATACCCCACCCTGCTGCGGCTTCGCCTTCCACCTGCAGGTGCAAACAGTGATGACAGTCATGCCTCATGGAAGCTGGGCAGGGTCCAAGAAGTCTCCTCCAGGCTCGGACGGCTTCCCACTGATGGTAGCCATGTCAGAGGTGGTGCCACTGTCCGAGCATGTCGCGGGGCTCGTGGCGGTGCTTGCGGCGGTGTCTGTGGCGGAGGTGCTGGCGGTGGTGGATGTGTCAGCACCTGTTGAGGGACACAGCAGGACGTCTCCTGCAGCCTCGGACGGCTGCCCACTGGGGAAGACACTGAGGACTGTTGCTGAGGCTGCAGACGTGCAGGTGGCGGTGCAGGTGGCTGTGCTGACGTGTGGTTGGTGTAGTGGTTGACAGAAGGGGTGACTCAAATCCCTCAGTCAAAGCCACTGTGCCCTGTCCTGACCTGCTCCTCGGCTTGTGTCCCTTCCCCACCTTTGATGGTGCCGCAGGTGTCTTGCCACTGTCCCCTTTTGTTTTGGATGAGCCCTTGGTGGCTGATAGGTGCGGCTTCTCACTCCGGGATGTGGGCACCTTCTTCACCTTGGCAGGTGGCGGAATGTCCTTGGCCTCGCTACGTGGCACACTGGCAGCCCTGATGGGTGGCGCACTCGATGACCCCGCAGTTACTGGCACCACTGTGCCTGGGGATTTGGTGGCTGAGGTGCTGGGCTGGGACCTGGAAAGCCTGGCCATAGGGGAAGGCCGGGGGTAGGTGAAGGGAAGAGGTCAAAGTTAGCCAGGAAAAGTTTTTTAGACACACTAGGACGGGAAGATGGAGGGGGTTTGGGATTGGAGGAAGAGGTAGTGGTTGTAGGAGGTGTACATTTGCTGAATTTGTGTGAAAGTGCATGGGCCCGAGGCTGTTGTGAGGTGGATGGCTGTTGGGTGGGTGTGTGCCTGCATTTGTGTGGTTTAGGTGGAGAGCTCACTGACCCACTGGGAGAGGACACTGGGGATGTGTGAATGGTAATGGGGTGGTGATTGCACTTGAGCGGTGTGTGGTGATGGGCGTGCTGGTGATGGAGGTAGTGGCTGAGGATGTAGTGCATGCAGGTGTGAGTGGAGATGAGACAGGGAGGGAGGAGGAGGACGTGGAGGAGGGGGACACAGTGGAGGCAGTGGATGTTGGTGTGTCTGCATGGGGATGGTGCTTGTGTGAGTGCTTGTGGGATGTTTGGTGCTTATGTTTGCCATGTCCACTCTTCTGTGTTGATGAGTGTGCATACTGGTGTGTTGGTGTGCTTGGGATAGGCTGAGGTACAGGGGATTGGGTCTGGGTGGAGGAAGTTGGAGGGGGAAGGCTGGACACAGGGACAATGGCTGCCATCAGTGCTGAGGCCAGAGCCTGAAATGCTCTCTGTTGGGCCGCCTGCCCAGAATGATTCCCCTCCAGGTATGCATTTGTTTGTTGCAAATCCCTCTCAACACCCTGGATGGCATTCAAAATGGTAGATTGCTCAACAGTGAGGGATCTCAGGAGGTCAATAGCCTCCTCACTGAGGGCAGCAGGGCTGACTGGGGCAGGGACGGAGGTGCCTGGGGCGAAGGAGATGCCCACCCTCCTGGGTGAGCGGGCACAGGACACACGCTGAGGGGCTGCTGGGAGGGTGGTGCTGGTAGGGGCGGTGGCGGCTGTACCTGTTGATGTGGTGGGCACAGAGGTGCCCGCCACCGCAAGGGAGCCCCCATCAGAGGAGGAGTCGCTGTCGCTGGTGTATGCTCCTGTCCTCATCGTGGAGCTCCCCTCGCCCTCCGTCCCACTGGTGGCTTCAGACTCCGTTGCTTCACCCCCCAGGGCCATGTGGGTTGCAGCTCCCTCCTGCTCCGGTGCCAATGCTCCTCCGCCAGATGATGCTAATGCACGCAAGAACAAGGAGACAAAACAAAAAGGGGGGGAGACAGAAGAAACACATGTTCAGTGCATGCAACACCACTACCGTTGGTGGACACAACACAGGGAGCAGCCCTGTGCACTAAGCCATGCACTAACAGTTCCTAGAAAATTCACATGTCCATGGGGGACGAGTCCTAGTCCCAATTGCTGCACACCTGGAAGTCCTAGGAGCCTGACTAGGTGTAGATGGCTATTACCAGTAGTGGGGACCTAGCCTACCAAGTTCTCCCTGGCCTAGGGGAACCCACAGCCCACTTCAACCACCCAGACACCTCATAACGCGCGCAGAGTCAGGTGAAGGAGAGTGTACTCACCCCCTTGTGGCTGCTGTGATGCCCTCAAGCGCCCATCCAACTCCGGATAGGCCACCGCCAGGATCCGGTACATCATGGTGGTCATGGTGCGATGGGCACCTCTTCCACGTTGGGAGGCCATCCCCAGCTGAGCCTACGCCGTCTTCTTGCTCCAGCGGCGCAGGTCCTCCCATCTTTTACAGCAATGGGTGCTCCGTCTATGGTAGACCGCCAGGGTCCGGACGTCCTTGGCGATGGCACGCCAAATACCCTTCTTCTGGTAGGCGCTGACCTAGAGGAAAAGTTAAGGACCGTACAGTTGCGTGTACTGGGGGAGGACCCCATCCACCAGTTTCTTCAATTCCTCCGAAGTGAAGGCAGGGGCCCTTTCCCCAGACACTGTAGCCATCGTCGCTTCCAGACACAGGTCACAGCAGCACTTGCAGTGTAGGTCCTCTCCTGTAGAAGGTCAGGTATCAAGTGAGGAAACAGTAAGAAAATGGCAGCCACGTCCGCTGCGGTGCGTACCGTCACCGCCGGCGTACATTGTCATTGGCTCCTGGGACCCATAGGGCCTAATGTTAACCAATGTTGAATTGCGCCGCGGTCTTCGACCGCCCACCGCAACGTGTAAAACGCCAGCGCCGGTACCTCATTTCCCCTTGTCCCACTTTACAGGTCAGGCAGACGTCATTTCAGGGGGCCACATGGCATGGAAAAAAACTGCATCACACTCCCATTTAAGTCTGGAATACAGACAGATAAAGGCACATTGTGAATTTCCAACTTTTATCCAAATAACACGATGTGATACCTAAGTGTTGGATGACCCTCTGCTCGCTGTTCTCCTCCATAGGGCACGTCTGCTGGGGCAGGTGATGAGATGGCGGCATCTTCCGGTGTACAGACCCCTGGTGGACCTGTCGACAATGGAAGAGAGACACATCATTATCACCTACAGACTTGATCATGCAACAATCCTGGAACTGTGTGCCCAGTTGGAGCCAGACCTGATTTCAGCTGTCCGCCATCCCACAGGAATCCCCCCTCTAGTGCAGGTTCTGTCTGTACTCCATTTCCTGGCCAGTGGGTCTTTTCAAACAACAGTAGCCATGGCATCAGGGATGTCCTAGCCAATGTTCTCTTGCGTGTTATTGTGAGTGTTATCTGCCCTGCTCATACACATGTGTAGCTACATCGTTTTCCCTCAGGTGGAAAATTTGCCCACAGTGAAAGGTGACTTCTATGCCCTGGGACATATCACCAACATCATTGGTGCCATTGAAGGTACACACGTGGCATTTGTCCCCCCCCACAGGAATGAACAGGTGTACAGAAACCGGAAAAGCTACCATTCTATGAATGTGCAGATGGTGTGTTTGGCAGACCAGTACATCTCCCATGTGAATGCCAAGTATCCTGGCTCTGTGCATGACGCTTACATTTTGAGTAATAACAGCATCCCTTATGTAATGGGCCAACTCCACAGGCACCAGGTGTGGCTAATAGGTGAGCCCAAGGTCCAAATACAGTTGACATTGTTGTTTGGGTATAGGGTTGTCCCTAAGGGTTAGTGTCTGTCTAACAGTTGTCCCTCGACATTTGCAGGTTACTCTGGTTACCCCAACCTGTCTTGGCTACTGACCCCAGTGAGGAATCCCAGGACAAGGGCAGAGGAACGCTACAATGAGGCCCATGGGCGAACTAGGAGAATTATAGAACGCACCTTCGGGCTCCTGAAGGCCAGATTCCGGTTCCTCCATCTTACAGGTGGCTCCCTATACTACTCACCGAAGAAGGTGTGCCAGTTCATCGTGCCCTGCTGTATGATGCACAACCTGGCTTTGCGACGCCACGTGCCTTTTCTGCAGGAGGATGGGCCAGATGGAGGTCTTGTGGCAGCTGTGGAGCCTGTGGAAGTGAAGAGGAGGAGGCAGAAGAAGAAGATGTTTACAATTGAAACAACATCATCATGCAATACTGCCAGTGAGACACAGGTAAGATGTAACTGCTTCCCACATCTCATACTATTGTTGGAGCTAGCATAGCTCTGTCATTTTCACTGAGTGTATGGACCCTGACTTGTTACTTTGCCTTTCCATTTCACAGATCTGGGTCCCACTTTGTGCCCTCTGCTATGTTTACTGCTGGCCTACAGCTTTGTAACGTTGGTATGTGAACAAGTACATTGACATTGCTATATTCCAGAGACTTTACAATTGCACATTTGTGAAAGCACAGACTGACTCCAGATTGTTTTGTGATTCAAATGTGTTTATTTCTGTGCAAATAAGTGGAGGGGGTTGTAAAATGGGCTGGGGTGATGGTGGAGGAATGTCCATGGCAGAGTCCAGTCTATTTGTTTTAAAGGTGCATTGTCCAATGGGGCATAGGAAGTGGAGCAAAGGCAGTTTAAGGTGGCCAGGGTGTCAAAGTGGGACAGAAGGGTGACATTCAGGTGGGTCTTATTTACTGGCGGGGTCTTGGTAATGTTCTCTTCCTTGTTCCTGGATCTCAGGGACCATTTGTGGGGTGGTTCTCCTTCTGCAGGGGGTGGGGTGCTGGTGGCCTGGTGTTCCTGTGGCGGTGCCTCCTGTCCACTAGCGCTGGTGGAGGTGGAGGGTTGTTCATCATCCAGGCTAGTGTCAGGGGCCCGTTGGTGTGCCACTGTGTCCCTCCTGGTGTTGACAATGTCTGCCAGCACCCCTGCAATGGTGACCAGGGTGGTGTTGATGGACTTCAAGTCCTCCCTGATCCCCAGGTAGTGTTCCTCCTGCAGCCGCTGGGTCTCCTGAAACTTGGCCAGTAACGTGCCCATGGTCTCCTGGGAATGGTGGTAAGCTCCCATGATGTTGGAGAGTGCCTCGTGGAGAGTGAGTTCCCTGGGCCTGTCCTCCCCCTGTCACACAGCAGTCCTCCCAGCTTCCCTGTTATCCTGTGCCTCTGTCCCCTGAACCTTGTGCCCACTGCCACTGCCCCCAGGTCCCTGATCGTCCTGTGTTAGTGGGTTTGCCTGGGTTCCCTGTAGTGGTGGACACACTGCTGATTGACGTATCCTAAGGACAGAGGGTTGGGCCCGCTGGATGGGTGCTGTGGCTGTGTTTCCTGAGGGGGTAGGTTCAGTGGTGGTTTGCGACTGTGTCAGGGGAACCGACTGTCCCAAGGTCCCTGATGGGCCGGGCTGGTCATCTTGATCCAGGCGTGCAGAGCTGCTGTCGTCACTGTGGGCCTCCTCTGTGGGGGGACTGGATATGTCTGGCACCTCCTGTCCGGTGATGTTGGGTAGGGGTCCTGTTGGGGTGTGACTGCATAATGTTAGAATCTGTGTGTGCCATCTTGTGCAATGGGTGAGTTAACCTCTACTCCTGTGCTTGCATTATTGCCGTGGCCCTTGTGTGATTGGTGATTTTGGGGCATGAGTGAGTTTCTCTACTGGACATGCTTTGGTGATGGGTGTCCATGCTTTGTGTTATATGCAGGGCTTGATTTTGGGATGTGAGGGTTGTGGTAGTGGGGTATCTGTGTGGTGTTGGGGTGATGGGTGTGAGGGTGAGAGTATGTGATGGCATGCAGGTGGGGTGGGGGGATATTGTAGTTAAGATTTGACTTACCAGAGTCCAGTCCTCCTGCTACTCCTTCGAGGCCCTCAGGATGCATGATTGCCAAGACTTGCTCCTCCCATGTTATTAGTTGTGGGGGAGGAGGTGGGGGTCCACCGCCAGTCCTCTGTACAGCAATCTGGTGTCTTGATACCACGGAACGTACCGTCGCACGTAGGTCGTTCCACCTCTTCCTGATGTCATCCTGTGTTCTTGGATGCTGTCCCACTGCATTGACCCTGTTGACGATTCTCCGCCATAGCTCCATCTTCCTAGCAATGGATGTCTGCTGCACCTGTGATCCGAATAGCTGTGGCTCTACCCAGATGATTTCCTCCACCATGACCCTGAGCTCCTCCTCAGAAAACCTGGGGTGTCTTTGAGGTGCCATGATGTGGTGTGGGTGATGTGTGAGGTGCTGTCTGTTGTGATGTGTGAAGGGATGTGTTGGTGTGTGTTGTTTGAGGTGCGTGGATGTTGTATAAGTGATGGTGTTGTGTGTCTGTGGATGCTGGTGTTGTGGTCGGTAATCTCTCTCTCTGGCCTTCTTTCAAATTTTTGGTTGTAAGGGTTTGCGGGTGATGTGGGTGTGTGCTTTTTGTAAATGTGTGTGTATTTTGAGCGCGGCGGTGTGTACTGCCAATGGATTACCGCAGTTGAAAGACCGCTGTGTTGATTTGTGGGTCGTGATAGGGTGGGCGTATTCCTGTTGGTGAGACGGTGTGGGTTTTGGTATCGCCAGTTTATCACTGACCTTTGGTGTGGCGGACTTGTGTGGGTGTCTGTATTGTGGCGTATTCCGAGCTGTGAGTCGTAATACCTGTAGCGGAATTCCACAGCCGCGACGGTATGTTGACGGTCTTCTGTATGGCGCTAAGCAGGATTTACAACCAGGGTTGTAATGAGGGCCATAGTGTTTTTATTCAATGGTTTACCTCAACAGGGCATTCAGGTGGAAAAAAAACATTGGGAAATCCTCACAAACGACACCTCTCTGGACTCCACTTGATGTCTACTTCACAGAAAGTCTGGGTATGATAGGTTTCCCTAAATGTTTCCCAATCCCAGGACTAATTAGTACACTCACCTAAGTTATCATTATCGCCACAATACATTTTGGGACCTTCCCTGTCGTGGGTACATAGCCTACCCACAGAAGTGAGGTAACATTTTTATCAGGGGACCTGGGAGAATGCTGGGTGGAAGAAAGTTTGTGGCTTCCTTCAGACTCTAGAACTTCCCATCACTGAAATGTGAGGAAAAAGTGTGAATTTTATGGAGCTTGAGTTTCAGCAAGACAAAAACTACATTCTTTAGCTGTGCCGTGCAATTCCACCAGAAGCGTGTTCAAAGGGAGTAAACCATGGTGAGGAATTTTCCATGAAATATAGGGTTGTGCATAACCCTATGAGGAATATTCCATGAAATATAGGGTTGTGCTTTTTTTACTATTAGAGAGTTAGCAAGATTTTGAAAGAAACTCTTTTTTGCACAACTCTCCACGTCCAGCCGAAAACTTAAAGACCAAGTAGCCTGCTTCAGTTCAAGTTTCAATTGCATGGGAGAAAATGCCAGCACCTGGTTACAATCTAATCCCAACCTTTCAAGAGCGTAGGAAAAATTCTTAAAATGAGTGTACTTAACATTGTTATTAACTAGAAAGATTTCTTTCCTTAGCACAGATCTTAAGGTATTTTCCTCGCTCCTTATAAGCGCCACAACCCAGAGTATAACCCCTGCTAGTCCCTGGGCATAAACACTTCTTAAACCTTTTTCCAGCCTGAAGGATGCCACAGAAACTGCTGTATTAACAGAGAGAAGTTTTCTAAGAATTTTACCTTCTAACTGATTAAAAAAAAAACATTTTAAAATATCAGTAAGTTCCAGGCCATAAAGGAGAGATGCAGGGATTTTGTCTCGATATACTGATAACGTACATCACAACGTAACACCAAGAGCCAAAAACTACACACAAATGCACAACCATACAACTTACCGATCGACTTACACAGAACATAGTAACAAACATACCATGCTCAAAGTATGCACACAGTCAAAGCACACAAAGCCACACAACACACCAGCAGACAGATCTCAACACAAACAACACTCAATCCCAACACTACAAAAAATCTTGAACACACAATTTTCCATCACACAACACACACCCTACCACTTTTAGACAAAAGCACTGCATACAAGGTCACATACTGGCTAAACAACACAGGTAGCCCAGGAAGCACACGCACACATTCAGACACACAACTAATGTCAGCCAGGAACACCTCTATACTAGGGAAAGAAATGCATGACAAAGATTTAAGCAGGAAACCAATAACAGGTTGGCCCAAGATTTTATCAAAGCCTATAATTTGGAAAAACAAAGACCATAGGCCAGTCCATAAATAACGCAGCCAATGCATACAGTGCACATATATGTGCCCGAACTTGACTCCTGACGGACAAGAAACCTCCACAGGTACGGGCATCTATGGGGCAGGCAGGCACCTCAGTGGTTATGGGGGAGTGGCACAGAGGAGTTTGCGTTTAGGTTTTGGAGGGGGGGATCTGGTTTGGGAGGGGGGGCCTTGGCTTCATCTTAGGTTTAGGGGAAGGTTGGGTTTTCTTAGGAGGGTAGACTTCTTGGCCGGGGGAGGGGCATGGGTACTTGCAGGTAGGGGAGGGGAGGTCTTGGAGGTGGTTGGGCCAGACTTGGGGAGGGAAATAGAATGTCTAGTGGTATCACAGGGTGGGAGAGCAATAGGGAAAAGGGCAAACTCTGAAAATAAATCTTTTTTAGACACACGAGGACAGTCATAGCAAAAGGGTTTGGGTGTAGAGGGAAAGGGAGTGGTTGTCTGAGGTGTTGTTGTGGATGTAATGGGTGCACGTTTGTGAAAGGTAAGTTTGTGGGGGGTGGGAGTCTGTTGGGGGGTGAGTGCAGGCGTTTATGTGCCTTGGAATAGTAGGGTGGAGGTGCTGGGGGATGCCTTGGTGGGTGGGTGACTGTGTGTTGGGTTGTGACTGCAGGTAGATGTGCTGCATGTAGAGGTGTCAGTATTTGTGGTGTCTGTTGGTGTGGTAACTGGGGTGGATGTCTGAGGGTCTGCTGTGGTGCTGCCTCTGGATAGGATTGGTATGGTGGCTGGATCAGTGAATGTTGGTGTAGTATCTGCAGGTGTGTCAGGTGTGCTGTCAATGATGCTGGGGGTGGTGGGGGAGTCAGAACAGGTTCTGGCTGTTGCTGAGTGTGCAGCTGAATGTTGCTTGTGTGCATGCCGGTAGTGTGTCTTGTGGTACTTGTATTTGTCTAAGCTACCCTTGCATGTTGAGGTGGATGCATGCTTGTCTGTCTGCGTGATTTGGCTGGGTCGGAGAAAAGGGGTTTGGGATTGGGAAGAGGAAGGTGGAGGGTGACGGGAGGCAAAGGGTGACTGGCTGCTGTCAGTGTGAAGGCCAGAGCCTGAAAGGATGTCTGAAGACCAGCCAGTGCACCGTGAATGCCCTACAGGAACACATTACTCCGTTGTATCTGAGTTGCTAGTCCCTGGATGGCATTCACGATGGTTGACTGACCCACAGTGATGGACCTCAGGAGGTCAATAGCCTCCTCACTGAGGGCAGCAGGGCTGACAGGGGCAGGGGCAGAGGTGCCTGCGACAAAAGAGATACCCACCCTCTTGAGTGAGCGGGTACGGCCAACTGGGTGTGGAGCTACAGGGAGGGCAGTGGTAATAATAGGGGTGGCGGACTTAGATGCTGTTAGGGTGGTTCCAGATGGGTCGCCACCACCAGGGTGTGTCCACTGAAGGAGGATTCTGAAGATGAAGACATCAATCCCGTCTCCCCCGTAGCACTACCCTCACCTTCCAAGCTACTGGGACCCTCAGTTTCAGTGGTATCAGTTCTCTGGGACCAGTAGCCAGCAGCTTCTCCCTCGGCTGTGCCCCGTCTCCTTCACCTGCCAATACTAACACTGAGAAACAGAGAGGGAGGTAGGGTCATCACATTCTTTACATACACATAAATTACACCACAAACAACAGTAACATAACATCTATGTTTAACACCCCCCCAGATAGGAACCATTTTGAGCCAACATCATGTCACAACAACGTACTTCCCACAGCCCTATATGACAACAATGTCACACCCAACATAAGCCTACTATCTGACCACTGCATCACCATACTATCAGTACAGATACACACATATGGCCAGGCTACTCGATTGCCATACCATGGAGTGTCTACAAAAACATTGTCACACCATCACTGTTGTCCATGCTGCAATCTATGCTGTGTATGAATGAAGTTACATCTGTGAGACCCTATGCTGCACATAGAGCTAGATCCAGTGGAATAGGAGTGGATTGACGTTAAAAAGCTGTACAATGTACAAACAGGATAACTGGACTATGGATCAGTAGGTTGGCAGGATGACACAGCAGGTTACACATATGTATAGTGCTGCAGAGTTACACATATGACATAGTCACATGTGCATCACCACATGCTGTCATATAATATGCTTAACATAGGTGAGTCATATTTCCCTATACACCATACCATGCCCACACTTGTGTATCAATGGTACCAACTGTACTTCTATGTTTTCTTAGGAGACCCTTTGCATTTAGCTCATTGTTACAGCTTAGATACTTACACATCAGACACAGAACTGGCAGAGGGATTTAAATGTATGTAGTCAATACTTCATTGTGGCTGCTGTGCTGTCCTCAAACACCAATCCAACTCAGGGTAAGCCACCACCAATCGGCAGGCCATTGGGGGGTTCAAGGTCCAATGGGCACCACTCCCTCTTTGGGAGGACATCCCCAGCTGGGCCTCTACTGTCTTCCGGGCCCAGTGTCTCTACAGTGGGTGCTCTGCTGGCTGGTGATTGCATGCCAGATTCCCTTGTTTTGATGGGCGTTGACCTGCATGGATGACACAAACAAAATAAGAAAGTCATGTCCACATGCACCATACCAACACAAGTGGTCAAAACACTTCTATCACAACAAGTAGGCAAACATTCCTATCCTCTAGGTTCAAACACCTTCACAATTTAGCATCTGCAGGCTGCCCATTTGTGAAGTGGAGTGTCCCATACAACATGCATGACCAGTACCTGGTTCTGACTACACACATATGACCAGACCACATGATTGCCATACCATAGAGTGTCTACAAAAACATTGTCACACCATCACTTTTGTCCATGCTGCCAGCTATGCTGTGTATGAATAAAGTTACATTACACACTATCTACCAAGTGACACTACTATATGTCTGCCTATGCACATGTACACATTTCCATACACCCAGATATGAGTTGTGAAACCTTCAATAATTCACATTTCATGTACACCATCATACACTTCAACTTTCACAAATTGGTATACCATTGGACTCACTTGCTCCTCTGGTGCACCATATAGCTGTTCATACAGGGGTAGGACCTCCTCCATGAGCTTGTCCAGCTCTTCTGGAGTGAAGGCTGGGGCATGATAGCTCCCAGAGGCAGTACACAGCAGCTCAGGTAGCGGAGGTCTTGCTGGCAGCAGTGACAGGAGTCAAGTGGACAATACTGAAGAAGTTGACGGTCACATTTGCCACGTACAGGACCGTCACTACCGGCAGACACCGCCATTGGCCCAAGTCCGCCAAAGGCAGCAGTGTGTTCCAATGGCAATGTCCACCGTGGTTGTAACTACCTACCGCCTTGACGACATCCGCCGGCATAGTGAGGTCACTTCCTCATGTCCAGTACAGTAGGTCAGGCAGCTGCCATTTTGATGCAATTATATGTATTGAGATGTATTCCCGTTTAGTAGTCTACTTTGGCATCTAAGTAGTGAAAGCTGAGGGGAATGGTGTGAATGGAAATGTACGCCTCTTCTCAACATCCTAATGTAGCATAGGTGCAACAAATATGTTTCACATGTACACTAAGTTGGACTATCAAACTCTGACAGTCACAGACAAATATGCATGTATAGAGCATTAGAGGATTCAGGATTCAGGATTCAGATCCGAGGCCACCGAAGTCAGCTGCGGCGTACCACAAGGATCATCACTCAGCCCCACACTCTTCAACGTCTACATGAGCCCCCTCGCAGCCATCGCACGCCAACACAACCTCAACATCATCTCCTACACCGACGACACCCAGCTGATCCTCTCCCTCACCAACGACCCAGCCACCGCCAGAACCAACCTGCACGAAGGGATGAAAGACGTAGCCGAGTGGATGATGAACAGCCGCCTGAAACTGAACTCAGACAAGACGGAAGTCCTCATCCTTGGATCATCACTCTCTGCCTGGGACGACTCCTGGTGGTCCCCTGCCCCGGGCAGCGCACCCAAACCAACGGACCACGCACGCAACCTGGGCTTCATCCTGGACTCCTCCCTCTCGATGGCCAGACAAGTCAACGCTGTCTCATCATCATGCTTCAACATCCTACGCATGCTCCGAAAGATCTTCCGATGGATCCCCATCGAAACCAGGAAGACGGTCACCCAGGCCCTCGTCACCAGCCGACTGGACTACGGTAACACCCTCTACACCGGAACCACGGCCAAACTACAGAAAAGACTCCAACGCATCCAGAACGCCTCTGCACGCCTCATCCTTGACATCCCCCGTCACAGCCACATCTCCGGACACCTGAGAGACTTGCACTGGCTCCCCGTCAGCAACAGAATCACGTTCCGTCTCCTCACCCAAGCACACAAGGCCCTCCATGACCTGGGCCCCAGGTACCTCAACAACCGCCTGACCTTCTACACTCCCACCCGCCAGCTACGATCGACCAGCCACGCCCTCGCCGCCGTGCCACGCATTAGAAAAGCCACCATGGGAGGAAGATCCTTTTCCTACCTGGCAGCCAAGACTTGGAACTCCCTCCCCATCCACCTCCGCCTGACCCAAGACCACCTCTCCTTCAGGAAGCAACTCAAGACCTGGCTGTTCGAGCGCCTTGAGACCCTCCGGGTGAGTAGCGCGCTATACAAATTTCTTGATTGATTGATTGATTGAATGTGGACCAAGGGGAGTGTCATAGTATGCATAGCAAGATGCTGTACTTCATACGTCATATGTTGTATCTGGCATCGACAGCAGATATTTCAGACTTGTATATGAACATATTTGGCATGTGCATATTGTAAAAGTCACCTACAATCAAAGTGTTTTTCCACATAGCTATTGTGGCAAGAGAAGAGGAAGACAACATTCCGTGTACCGCCCACTAATGCACCTGCACACCATGGAGGACAGACATATAATACAGATCTATCATCTAAATACTCAGACAATCATGGATCTTTGTGATCAGTTGGAGCCAGATCTGATGCCTGCCATTCGCAATCCCAATGGCATACCTCCCATCATTCAAGTCATGTCAGTGCTACACTTCCTGGCCACTGGGTCCTTTCAGAATACAGTGGCCCTAACTGCAGGGATGTCTCAGCCCATGTTCCGTCTAGTTTTGAAGGATGTACTGTGCTGCATTGCTGAAACACCTGGACAGCTACATCAGGTTTCCCCAACATGCGGATTTGGCCTATGTTAAGGCACAGTTTTATCCAATGGGACACATTTCACTTGTGGTTGTAGCCATAGGTGGCATCCATGTTGCCGTGGTTCCCCCCAGTGCCAATGAACAGGTATACAGGAATAGGAAACACTACCACTCCATCAACGTTCAAGTGGTGTGTTTGGCAGACCAGTACATTTCACAAGTATCCAGGATCAGTCCATGATTCCTTCATCATGCACAACAGCAATATCCCAGTGCTGATGACACAACTCTACACAGAGAGGGCCTGGCTGGTTGGTAAGTCAGATATGACGTGTGTGTTTGCTAAGTTTAGCTCATGCTATCACAAATGTGCATGTCCTAGATATATTGTTTTGTTGTTATACCGATTCCTTACAGGGGACTCAGACTATACAAACCATCCTTGGTTGTTGACACCAGTGAGATACCCAACCATGGCAGAGACTACAATGAGGCCCACAGAAGGACAAGGCATCGCTGATTGGACTGTTGTGCTAGAGGAGGCAAGATTTCGCTGCCTGGGCATATCTGGAGGAGCTCTCCTCTATTCACCCAACAAGGCATGTAAAAAAATTGTTGCCTGCTGCATGCTCCACAACCTTGCCCTGGACGTTAGATATCATTCATACCAGATGAGGGGAATACAGCAGAACCTGTGGATGGAAATTCAGATCTGCCAAGTGATGATGAACCAGATGAAGATGAAGCTGGAGACTTCAGGGCAGATCTCATCAATCAGTACTTCAACTGACTGAAGGTGTGTGATGTCTTCTAAATGGTGAGATGTCATTTTGTAACATAAAATTGATGGCTGGCATGTCACCTCCTATTTACCATCATCCATGAGGTCTTAGGTAGCTCCAATGCCAATGAGCTAGTTGTGCATGCAGTTTGTAATTTGGTATTGTGTACAGAACAGAGTGGTATACAGGGGCATATTTATACTCTGTTTGCGCCAGAATTGCGTCATTTTTTTTTACGCAAATCCGACGCAAAGCTACTCCATATTTATACTTTGTCGTTAGACCCGTGTAGCGCCAAAGATCTTGGAGTTTGCGTCATTTTTTAGCGTGGACACCTACCTTGCGTTAATGATATGCAAGGTAGGCGTTCCCATCTAAAAAATGACTCCAAGGCATGTGCGCCTTATTTAAACTCCCGTGCAAAAATGACGCATGGGAGTGGGCGGGTCAAAAAAAATGATGTCCAGCCGCTTTTGCGTCATTTTTTAACGCCTGGTCAGGGCAGGCGTTAAGGGACCTGTGGGCTCGGAAGGAGCCCAGAGGTACCCTCCCATGCCCCCAGGGACACCCCCTGCCACCCTTGCCCACCCCAGGAGGACACCCAAGGATGGAGGGACCCATCACAGGGAACTTAAGGTAAGTTCAGGTAAGTATTTCTTTTTTTTTTTGTGGCATAGGGGGGCCTGATTTGTGCCCCCCTACATGCCACTATGCCCAATGACCATGCCCAGGGGACATAAGTCCCCTGGGCATGGCCATTGGGCAAGGGGGCATGACTCCTGTCTGTGCTAAGACAGGAGTAATTTCAATGAGGGTTGGGAGTAAAAAAAAATGGCGCAAATCGGGTTGAGGCCAATATTTTGTCTCAGACCTGACTTACCCATTTTTTGACGCCCAAGCTCCATTTTCCCCTACGCCGGCGCTGCCTGGTGTGGGTCATTTTTTTTGACGCACACCAGTCAGCTGCGCCGGCTAACGTCATTCCATAAATAAGGCGCCCGCATGGCGCTTTGGAATGGCGTTAGCCGGCGTTAAAATTTTTGACGCACAACTGCGTTGGCGCAGTTGTGCGTCAAAAAGTATAAATATGGCCCACAGTGTCCTGATTTGTTCCTGCACATGCTAAGTCACACTTGTGAAAACGACCTATCAGAATTGATGTATGTTTACAGCTATGTCCTATCCATTATCTTTGTCTGTCACAGATTTGCTGAGTTTCTGTTTGGCTGTTCATCATTGGCAAGTCATAGACAGTGTCAGAGGAAGATGGGAATTGCAGATAGACATGAGAAGTGGACATGGATGAAATCAGGTATTGATAGCCATGAGTATGTGGATTGTAAGTAATATGACCAAACTATCAGGACACTGGGGTGGAAGTGTGTGTAACAAGTAGACCTGTTTGGTACTGAAGATGGTCAAATGGTGTCATGCATGTGTCCATATGTGTCTGACACCTGAAAATGTTGAACCAGAGCCTCTATCATCATAATGATTTCTGTTTTATGTGACCTACCTGTAACAAAGCTATCTGTGCGTTCCTACTTTACAGGCCAACATGCATGTCTCTGTGGACTGACATAGGTGAGAGGAGGCAGGCCTACAGGTATGTGGCCAAAGTAAGTAAAAGGTCCCTGGACTGGGGACAACAGTACTGATCTCTGTCTGTATGATGGGACATGTTTATTAGGAAACTAAGGTATAGGTATGTGATAAAGCTTTACCTGGTTTTTGTTAGACCTGACAGCCTTAGGATGGTCATCCCCCAACGTTTTGTCTGCCTCCCTCCACTTTTCTGACACTGTTTTTGCTTGTTTTAGCACTCTGCGCACTTTACCACCGCTAACCAGTGCTAAGGTGCATATGCTCTTACCCTTGCACATGCTAACTTTGGTTCACTCCCAATTGGCATATTTGATGTACTTATAGGTCCCTAGTAAAGTGCACTACATGTGCCCAGGACCTGTAAATAAAAAGCTACTAGTGGGTCTGCAGCACAGATTGTGCCACCCACATAAGAAGCCCCCTAGTCATGTCTCAGGCCTGCCATTGCAAGTCCTGTGTGTTCAGTTTCACTGCCACTTCGACATGGCATTTAAAAGTACTTGCCAAGCCTTAAATTCCCCTTTTTCTACATATAAGTCACCCCTAAGGTAGGCCCTAGGTAACCCATAGGACAAGGTGTTATGTAGGTAAAAGACAGGACATGTACATCTGTGTTTTACATGTTGTGGCAGTGAAAAACTCCTAAATTCATTTTTCACTCCTGTGAGGCCTGCTCCTTTCATAGGCTAGCATTAGGACTGCCCTCATATACTTTTTGAGTGGTAGACCCTGATCTGAAAGGTGCAACGGGGTCATATTTAGTATGGTCAGAATAGTAATAGAAAATCCTGTTTATTGGTGAGGTTGGATTTTATATTACTATTTTAGAAATGCCTCTTTTAGAAAGTTAGCATTTCTCTGCACTTAAAAACCATCAGTGCCTTACAGCCTGTCTCCAATCAACGTCTCGGCTGTGCTGGTTGACAGCTCCCTTGTGCATTTCACCCAGACAACCACAAACACAGGACACCAAGGGCCAGATGTACGAAGCATTTTTCACGTCGCAAACGGAGAATCAGGCCGTTTGTGGCTTGAAAAATGCTATTTGGGATGTACAGACCCATTTTTGCGATTCAGTAATCTATTTACCGAATCACAAAAAGGGTTTGCGAGTTGCAATTAGGAAAGGGTATTCCCTTCCTAATTGCGAGTTGCAGTCCCATGTATGATTGTTTTTTTGACCACGAATGTGGTCGCAAAACAATTGCAGTTAGCAACAGTTTCAAACTGGTGCTAACCCATTCACAAACGGGAAGGTGTCCCCATGGGACCCCTTCCCCTTTGTGAATGGCAGCGAAAATATTTTCTCAGAGCAGGAAGTGGTCCTACGGACCACTGCCTGTTCCGAAAAAATGAAAAGAAAACTTTTGATTTTTTGTATTTGAAATGCATCTCGTTTTCCTTTAAGGAAAACTGGCTGCATTAAAAAAAACTGCTTTATTTAAAAGCAGTCACAGACATAGTGGTCCGCTGTCTCCAGCAGGCCACCATCCCTGAGAGGGTGGCCATTCCCAATGGGGTCGCAAATTGCGACCTACGTCATGAATATTCATGAGGTAGGTCATTTGCGTCCCCATTGGGAATCGCAAACAGTGTCATTAACACTGTTGTGCATCAGGTTTTGTGACTCGCAAATTGCGAGTCGCAAATCCTGAATTTTGTACATGTGGCCCCAAGTCACACCTGCACTCATCTGCATATTGAATGGGCTGGAAGGTTGGAGGGCCTGACATTTACATTTCAAAGGCTAGTGGCTTGTCCTCACACAATGGACTGCCAAAACACCTACTGGGACCCTGGCAGACAGGACTGTACTGAATTGGGAACTTGTGCACTTCAAAACCACTCTTCAAAATCTCCCACACTTCAAAGGCATTTTTTGGTATATAAACTTGATCTCCGATCCCACCAACTCAGGCACTTCTGGACCAACACTACATCCTGTCAAGAGGAACTGCCTGGCTGCCCAAAAGACTCATCTGGACTGCTTTGCTGAGAAAGACTGCTGCTCTGCTGTTGCCCTGCTGCCCTGCTGGTCTCTGACTTTCCTTAGGAGGACTCTGCTTTCCCCAACAGTGTTCTCCAAGGGCTTGGATTGAGCGGCTTCCTCTTTTCTGAAGTCTCAGGGCCAAAATGATTTTATCTCTTCAGGAAACTCCTTGTGCGTCAAAAATCGACGCAACGCTTGTCCGAATCAATGCAAAGCCTGCATTGCGCCCAAGAAATCGCAACACAGCCAACCGGAACAACACAGCCCGACTTACCGAGTGGAAATTCGATGCAGCGCCAGTCTTGTGATGGAAAATTCCACGCATCGCCTACCAGATCGACGCAGCGCCCATGTCTACTTCCAGCATGTCAAGGATTTTCCCCCCATCATCCCTGGGCGTCAAACTACCCTGCATCACAGTGAGGAACCAAGACTGCGTGCTTAAAAATGACGCAAACACCTTGCACTGTGGAAAGAAAGGACGCATCATCTGTGCCACGCCGGCAAATCTGACGCACACCTTATTTTTCCATCCATCTCCTCCTCTGCAGTATCCATGCATCATTATTTTTGACACAAACCAGGTACTGTGTGTAACAAAGAGACAACTGTTTATTTTTAAGGATTAACACTCTTTCAAACATTTCAAAAGTGATATTTCAACTTGTGCTTATTGAATCTTTGTTGTTTTTACCTTTTTTTATTCAGATAAATACTATCTATTTTTCTAATTCTGTGTGGTGTATTTTTGTGGTGTTTTCACTGTGTTACTGTATGAGTTATTGCACAAATACTTTATACATTGCCTTCTAAGTTAAGACTGACTGCTCAGTGCCAAGCTACCAGAGGGAGGGCACCGGATAATTTGGACTGTGTGTGTGACTTACCCTGACTAGGATTGTGTTCCCTGCTTGGACAAATGTACATGTGTCTGCCAACTAAAGACCCCATTCCTAACAGTTTTACAAAGGACCAATATCTATGTCTCCTGGCTTGTAGGAAGACTGACATGTCCCTAACTTGTCTATCGTATGGGTTAGTAGTATATGACACCTAAGCTGACATCATAAGTCACTAGCAGTAATATTCTATCTGCTGTTTGCAAATCTAAAAATAAATGTGTGGCGATGTAGAATAGAGCTGTATTTGCTTCTGTCTGTGTTCCAATCCCAATATAATGAGTCTCCTGGTGTTATAGTACACATGTGATGCCCATAACAAAGGTTAAACAATACAGAGGGACATATTGATTCTATAGTTGGCATATATGACAGTTGTACATGGTTGATAAATGACACTTACACAGGACCTGTGTTGAAGTGTTATTTATTGGGTAGTGCAAAACAATAGGTATGAATAATAACCAAACACAAAGTAACCATTGAAGAGTTCAGTCATGGTGGCTGAAATCATCAGGTTAGATGATGCATCCTTATGAAACACAAGTCCAGTATTCTTGCACCACATGAAGAAGGAGTTAGGTTTCAAAACAGTCAACAGGGTGTATCTGTGGCACACAAGGGAACCAGTCAGAAGAGGTTTACTTCCTCGCAGTAGGTTTTGTCTTGGCATCTGCTCCTCCTGGATGTCTGGGTGGACGTCCACATTTGCGGGTGGGTTCCTCTGCTACAGAGGGTGAGGTGTCTGAGGCATGTCCTTCCACTGGCAGGTCCTCCATTCCACTGGCAGCCACAGATGTTGAATGGCCTGAAGAGTCATTACTAGTGGAAGACGCCTGATGTTGTGGGGCAGACAAACACAGGGTAGTATTACGGTCCCTCAACACCCTAGCAATGGAAGCCAGGATGGCATTTTGTGCCTGCCATTGCTGCATAACTTCCTGGTTGTTGTCCTTCTGCAGCTGTGGGATTTCCTCCAGCATGATGACTACCTGGCCCATCATGCCTTGGGAATTTTGGTAGGCTCCCAAGACTTAGGAGATGGTTTCCTGGTCAGTATTGTCCCGTGGAGCCCCCGTCTTCTGGCCCACACCATCCCTCCCATGCACCCTACCTAATTGGCGGGTTCGGTCAATATAACCACTTTTCCTTGATTTATTGTCAGATGATTTGGGCAATTATGTGGAGAGGTGGGGACGGAGTATTAGGGCTTCTGAAGCTTCATTTCTGGCTTCTCTAGAGATGGCCCAGCATTTCCTGCTTGCTGCTGGGCCTCAAGCTCAACATTATAAAACAGTATTTCACCTATATTATACCCCTGCTAAGTTATCTAAATGGGGCAGCTCGAGGGGGGTGGTTTGCCCCCGCTGTAAGAGCGCAGCGGCCGATTTAGTGCATATGTTTTTTAGCTGTGGTAGTCTGCATGAATTCTTTACTGACATGGCCAAGTTTCTGTCTAGGATTAATCACCTGGACATTGTGATTACTCCTCAACTTTTACTGTTAGGAATTGATGGAGCGGGGTATGCAGAGCAGTCACAGAGGTTTCTGTTTTTAGCTATGCAAGTGGCCTGCTGCTGTATTGCATCTGATTGGTTGGATCCAATGCCACGGCCTTTAACCAATGGTTAGCCTGCCTTTGTTCAATGTTTTATTTTGAAATGGGCTCTTTTGCACTAAAGGGTCGATCCCGCAGGCACATTGGTGAATTAATCTGGGCCCTGCTCGCACAGTGGTTAGGTAGCATTTAATTGCTGTCTTTATGTATATGTATTTAGCATAATTAATTTACTGCATTTCTCCTGCACTTTACTTCTCTTGAAGTTGGTTTTGAAGAATCTGTTTAGTGACCATTGCTCGTTGTAAATTAATGAGTTAACCTATATGAATTTATATGTTTCTTATTTATATTGTTTTTTCTGCTGTGCATCTTTGCATCAATAAAATTTTTAAAAAATGGCTTGCAGATTTAGTGAATAATAACTTATCAATGGACATTATATATATATATATATATCCTTCTTCACTCCTTTGACATAACAGGAGAATCAGGACACCTCCGATATAAGAAAATCAATTTATTAAAGCAAAAGATCCAACGCGTTTCGGCACCAGCCTTTATCAGGGATAGATTGTTGCTATAGTGCTACAATAAATAGCACACATTTATCATGAACATAAAAGACGGACAAAACACCAAATAACACACCATTGAAATTACAAAATGGCGGCCATCTTGAAATGTTAAATTTTGACATAAATAAGCAATAATTTATGTAATAATCCTCTGCCTGTGTGTTTTTACATAAAATATTAAATAAATTCATCCCTGATATTCATCGAAGTATTTGTAAGGCATCAGATAAAATCTCTGTACAAAAAATACACATACATACTCTCTATTTCATTGAGTTATATACACATGTTTTCTAACTATGTCTGAAATATTCCTATCAGACTTAATAATGCCCAAGTGGGTATGCGTATTAAAAAAAGATCTTAAGAAAAGGGAATTCCAGTTCTTTATAAAGGGACTCCTAATTCTTCTGACGTCCTTTCAAAATTATCACTCCTATACTTACGTATCAGATTAGTAACACCAAATAAGTGAACATACAAACTTCTTTGTTATGCAAAAAAACTAACTATAAAAACCCACAACATCTCAACCACTAACACCCATGACAGGCATAACTTTACATAAATACCTTGATGTCATAAATACTACAAAATATTACTCTCCTAAAAATGGCCACCGTATTCCCCCAATATACTGAAAGTAAATATTAATGATCTCAGATGGATACTTAGCTCCTCACTAGAGTTCAACCCCACAGGTTCCAATGTTTCAAAATCTATTATGTATTTTGATTCCATAGTGCGTAATAGAACTTTCGGAGAACACATCAAAGTATATCGACTACTTCCTGCGTCCCTTCATGGAATCAATACCATCTTATGTGAGAGATACCACAAATTTCTTGAAAATCATTGGGGACATTCAATGGGAAGATGATTTCTTATTATTAACCCTTGATGTTACCAGTTTATATACAAGTATAGAGCATGACTTGGGGGTTAAAGCTATCAGACACTTCCTTAGAGCGAGGTCACTATCTTTGTTTTTCCATTCAGAAATGTTGTGCACTCTGATTGAGTTCTGTCTCAAGAACAATTTGTTTATCTTCGATAATCATTAGTACAAACAATTGCAGGGGACAGCTATGGGCACTTGTTTTGCCCCCAGTTACGCAAATCTGTTTATGGGCTGGCGGGAGGAACAAGTGTCAGAGATGATTAGTCAGTTTGACACTAATGTGGTTTTATGGTGTTATTTCATTGACGATATTTTTGTTATTTGGAGGGGTGATGAGAGATCAGCTGTGCAATTTGTGCGGGATTTGAACGACAATGAATTCAACTTGAGATTTACTGAACATCTGAGTTTCAGTCATATAGAGTTCCTTGAAGTGGAAATTTCTGTAAGGAATAAGAGATTAGTGTCTAAACTGTATAGAAAGGAAACAGCTGGGAACAGTTTGTTATTTGCTCATAGTGCACATCCGGCGACCCTGATTCAGAGTATCACCTTTGGGGAGTTATTGCGAGCCCGGAGGAATTGCAGTGAGACAGCAGATTTTCATCAATTGTGTGAAGTGATGTGCGAAAGATTCAAAAGCAGAGGGTATGGAGTTAAAGTTCTAGATCAAGCAAGACAGAAAGTGGAGAGTTTGAGTAGAGATGATGCTCTATATGGGATAAATAAAATTCAGAGAAAGGATAATGATCTTATTAGATTCATTACAACCTTCGGTGATCAATCTTACAGAGTACGGTCCATCTTGAATAAGTGCTGGCATATTTTACAGACTGATCCAGTTCTGAGCAATTGGATCAATGATAGCCCCCAAATAACGTTTAGGAGAAATAGATCTTTGAAGGACGATCTGTGTCATAATTACATAACATTGAAAGGGACTATGAAGAACACTACAGGAGGAGGTTTTTCCTGTTGTATGAAATGCAAAGCTTGTAAAACTAGCAACAGCTGTAGGAAATTGAAAATTCCAGGGAGAACAGAAAGCTTTGTAATCAAAGGAAGCTTTAATTGTAATACAACATACTGTGTGTACTGCTTGATTTGTCCATGGGATAAGTTGTATGTGGGAAGCACGATTCACAGTGTAAAGAAGAGAGTTCTTGAGCATAGACGAGCTATTAGGAACTATGACAGAAACTATCCGGTAGTCAGACATTTCTTTAACCAACATTTTGGTAATGAGAACCTTTTGAAGTTTGTAGTTATTGACCAGGTGTTGACAAGTAAAAGGGGCGGTAATAGAGAGCGACTATTACGTATTATGGAATCAAAATACATAATAGATTTTAAACATTGGAACCTGTGGGGTTGAACTCTAGTGAGGAGCTAAGTATCCATCTGGGATAATTATTATTTACTTTCAGTATGTTGGGGGAATAAGGTGGCCTTTTTTAGGAGAGTAATATTTTGTAGTATTTATGACATCAAGGTATTTATTATATTTATGTAAATTTATACCTGCCATGGGTGTTAGTGGTTGAGATGTTGTGGGTTTTTATAGTTAGTTTTTTTGCATAACAAAGAAGTTTGTATGTTCACTTTTTTGGTGTTCCTAATCTGATATGTAAGTATAGGAGTGATAATTTTGAAAGGACGTCAGAAGAATTAGGAGTCCCTTTATAAAGAACTGGAATTCCCTTTTCTTAAGCTCTTTTTTGAATACGCATACCCACTAGGGCATTATTAAGTCTGATAGGAATATTTCAGACATAGTTAGAAAACATGTGTATATAACTCAATGAAATAGAGAGTATTTATGTGTATTTTTTGTACAAAGTTTTTATCTGATGCCTTACAAATACTTCGATGAATATCAGTGAGGAATTTATTTAATATTTTATTTAAAAACCCACAGGCAGAGGATTATTACATAAATTATTGCTTATTTATGTCAAAATTGAACATTTCAAGATGGCCGCCATTTTGTCATTTCAATGGTGTGTTATTTGGTGTTTTGTCCGTCTTTTATGCTCATGATAAATGTGGGCTATTTATTTGTAGCACTATAGCAACAATCTATCCGTGATAAAGGCTGGTGCCGAAACGTGTTGGATCTTTTGCTGTAATAAATTGATTTTCTTATATAGGAGGTGTCATGGTTGTCCTGTTATGTCAAAGGAGTGAAGAAGGATATTTTGGGCGTCTCGGAGCCTATCCAGGACCGCTGTGCTGAGCTCCCGCATTCCGGGACTAGTGTTGTGTGATAGATATATATATATATATATACAACCTCACAAGCTGGATCTCCGACTGCGCCAACCTCCTGGCCCCCCTGAAGACTCAAGCCAACACCAACAACCACAAGAAAAACTCCTGGTTCACCCCCGACCTCAAGAACTCCAAGAAAGAATGCCGCGCCCGCGAGAAGGCGTGGCGCCTCAACCAGACCGAAGAGAACATGTCAGCTCTCAAGGACGCCACCCGCCAACACCACCAACACCTCCGCGCCGCACGAAAAACAGCCTACCGGAACAGACTTGACAACAATGCCCACAACAGCAAGGAACTATTTGGCATCGTCAAAGAGCTCTCCAACCCGGACGCAGAAAACAACCCTATTCCCCCCTCACAGGACCTCTGCGACTCCCTCGCAACCTTCTTCCACCACAAGATCATCAACATATACAACAGCTTCCCGACCGCCAACGCAAACCCCCACCCGGAACCCGCCACCGACATCACCACCATCCTCACCTGGAGCCCTACCACCACCAAGGAGACCACCCGCGTCATGAACTCGATCCACTCCGGATCCCCATCCGACCCCCGCCCGCACCACATCTACAACAAGGCGACAACATCATCGCACCGCACCTCCGAGACGTCATCAATGCCTCCCTCACCGCCGCCACCTTCCCAGAGAGCTGGAAACACGCAGAGCTCAACGCCCTCCTAAAGAAACCTATGGCAGACCCCACCGAACTCAAAAACTTCCGGCCCATCTCTCTCCTACCATTCCCCGCCAAAGTGATTGAGAAAATCGTCAACGCTCAACTCACCACCGCCCTGGAAACCAACGACTCCCTCGACCCCACACAGTTCGGTTTCAGGGCCAACCACAGCACCGAAACCGCCCTCATCGCAGCCACGGACGACATCCGAGCCCTGACCGACAAGGGAGAAACCGTGGCCCTCATACTCCTGGACCTCTCTGCAGTCTTCGACACGGTCTGCCACCGCACCCTGATACACCGCCTCAGCAACGCCGGCATCAGAGGCAAGGCCCTGGAATGGATCGTCTCCTTCCTCTCCGGAAGGACTCAGAGAGTCCGCCTGCCTCCCTTCAGATCCACAGCCACGGAGATCATCTGCGGCGTACCCCAAGGATCCTCCCTCAGCCCCACTCTCTTCAACGTCTACATGACCCCCCTGGCGAACATCGCACGCAAACACGGACTCGACCTCATATCCTACGGCGACGACACCCAGCTCATCTTATCCCTCACAAACAACCCCACCTCAGCTAGGACCAGACTACATGAAGGAATGAAGGAAGTAGCGAACTGGATGACAGACAGCCGGCTGAAACTGAACACAGATAAGACGGAGGTCCTCATCCTCGGCCCTACTCCCGCCGCATGGGACGACTCCTGGTGGCCCCCCGCCCTAGGCAGCACTCCCCAACCCACCGACCACGCACGCAACCTCGGCTTCATCCTGGACTCATCCCTCTCCATGACCAGACAGGTCAACTCGGTGACCTCGGCATGCTTCAACACCCTCTGCATGCTCCGCAAGATCTTCCGCTGGATCCCCACCGACACCAGGAAGACCGTCACCCACGCCCTCGTCACCAGCCGCCTGGACTACGGGAACACCCTATACGCCGGCATCACCACCAAGCTGCAGAGAAAACTACAATGGATCCAGAACGCTGCCGCACGACTCATCCTGGACATACCCCGCCACCACCACATTTCCGGACACCTGAAGAGACTTCACTGGCTCCCAGTCAACAAGAGGATCACCTTCCGACTCCTCACCCACGCACACAAAGCCCTCCACGACCTCGGACCCAAAATCATCAACAACCGCGTTTCCTTCTACACCCCTCCGCGCACTCTACGCTCGACCGGACAGGCCCTGGCAGCCGTACCCCGCATCCGCAAAGCCACCGCCGGAGGAAGATCCTTCTCTTTCCTAGCAGCAAAAACCTGGAACTCTCTGCCCAGCCACCTTCGCGCCATACCTGACCACCTCTCCTTCAGAAGGCAGCTCAAGACCTGGCTCTTCGAGCACTGACCCCCCCCCCCCTCCAGCGCCTTGAGACCCTTTATGGGTGAGTAGCGCGCTTTATAAATGCGATTGATTGATTGATTGATTGATATATATATATATATATATATATATATATATATATATATATATATATATATAAAATGATTATCACAACAAAGATACAATGATGTAAAGTGCTTGAAAAACTTTGTCATTGATCCCGAAACATCTCAGGGGTGGTGGTCGTGAGCGATTATGAAGGCAAACAGGAAGCAGGTACATTATCAGTTTAGACTCTATGCCTTCAAATGGCTTAAATATCAAAGAGGAAATATATACTTTTCTGTAAGTTCGATGGTGCTAGTATCCCTGATGTTTATTTTTAAAACAGAACCTGATGGAGTAATAGGCAATGCCTTTGAGAAGATATGACTTTGATGGTGTGATGTAACATTCCCTTGTGGTTTGGGGGTATGGTGATGAAGCATTGAATATGGAAAAGAGTTTGCTTTCTATCATGATTTAGTTAGGTATAGAGTTAGGTGTGTGGTAGTCATCACACAAAATAAGCGATGATCTACAAGATACTTGTGGTAACCCAATTGTTTCACAAAAAATAAAATGTTGGACTTTTGCTTATACAGGGTCATCCTGAATCTTTTTGCCTCCTGCCTCCTATTTTTTTCTGACCTGTCGCTGTTGGCTTTTGAACTCTGAGCACTTTCCCACTGCTAACCAGTGCTAAAGTGCATATGCTCTCTGTGTAAATTGTATGTAATTGGTTTATCCATGATTGGCCTATTTGATTTACTAGTAAGTCCCTAGTAAGGTGCACTAGAGGTGCCAGGGCCTGTAAATCAAATGCTACTAGTGGGCCTGCAGCACTGGTTGTGCCACCCACATAAGTAGCTCTGTAATCATGTCTCAGACCTGCCACTGCAGTGTCTGTGTGTGTATTTTTACACTGTAAATTCGACTTGGCAAGTGTGCCCACTTGCCAGGCCTAAACCTTCTCTTTTCTTACATGTACGGCACCCCTAAGGTAGGCCCTAGGTAGCCCCAAGGGCAGGGTGCAGTGTATGGATAAGGTAGGACATATAGTAATGTGATTTATATGTCCTGACAGTGAAATACTGCCAACTTCGTTTTTCACTGTTGCAAGGCCTGTCTCTCTCATAGGATAATATGGGGGCTACCTTTAAATATGATTAAAGTGTAGATTCCCCTAGAGAGTAGATGGACATGTGGAGTTTGGGGTCCCTGAACTCACAATTTAAAAATACATCTTTTAGTAAAGTTGATATTTGCGTTTGAAACTGCCACTTTTAGAAAGTGAGCATTTTCTTGCTTAAACCATTCTGTGACTCTGCCTTGTTTGTGGATTCCCTGTCTGGGTCAGTTTGACAGTTGGGTTGTTTTTCACGTCGCACTAGACAGTGACACAAAGGGGGCTGGGGTGTAACCTGCATTTCCCGACTAGCCATCTCTGCTAGGAGGGAGGGGTGGAGTGGTCACTCTCATCTGAAAGGACTGTGCCTGCCTCTGACAATGCCGGCTCCAACCCCCTGGTGCGTGTCTGAGGCCTTGCCTGGGCAAGGCAGGATTTCACAAGTAGGTGTGAGTCCCCTTTGAAGAAAGGTGACTTCAAAGACTAAAAAGGGTATAAGAAGGGCACCCAAATCTACAGACTTTAGAAACATACAGACTTTAGAAACACTTCTGGAACCAAGAGGAACCTCTGCCTGGAGAAGAGCTGATAGTTGAGGAAGAAGTGCTGCCCTGCCTGTGACTGTGCTTTGTGGAGCTTTCCTGCAGTGCTGCTTCTGCCAGAGTAAGAGGGCAAAGACTGGACTTTGTGTGCCTTCCATCTTGTGAAGAAATCTCCAAGGGCTTGAGTTAGAGCTTGCCTCCTGTTGTTTGAAGTCTCAGGGACAGCAAAGACTTCTCTCTGCCAGCACCTGGAGTCTCTGGAGAGACTCCTGCTCTGACAAGTGGTGCCCCATCCAGTCCCTGGGCCCTTGAAAGAAAGGCTGGTGGAAATCCAAGGAAATCGACTTCGGACGACTCCGGACCGACGCCGCTGCTGAATCCGGTGACGCCGCCTGCACCCGACGCCGTGACCTTCGCTGGAACGCGACGCTCTTCGCAGGCCCGATGCCGCTGCAGCCAGCTGAAGTCTGCGACTCCGTGGAAGTCGGCACACCACGTCGTGACCGACGCCGCTCGAAGTGCACGGATTCAACGTTTCGCACAGACGCCACGATCCCCGACTTCGCATCGGCTTGTTTTCACTCTTCACCAAAGGTACTGAACTTGTGGGTCTACACGACTCCGTGTCTGGCGCCGCTGGTGTTGGCTTGTTGGGAACGACTCAGTCACGACGCCGTGTTAACATCTCATCGAAGCATTTTTGTTTCTAAGTGCTATTTTTGAGTTTAATCTCTAAAAATTCATAACTTGACTTGTGTATGTCAGATTTTTGTCGTTTTGGTCTTGTTTTGTTTGGATAAATATTTCCTATTTTTCTAAACTGGTGTTGTGTCATTTTGTAGTGCTTTCATTAATTTACTGTGTGTGTTGGTACAAATACTTTACACCTAGCGCTCTGAAGTTAAGCCTACTGCTCTGCCAAGCTACCAAGGGGGTAAGCAGGGGTTAGCTGAGGGTGATTCTCTTTTACCCTGACTAGAGTGAGGGTCCTTGCTTGAACAGGGGGTAACCTGACTGTCAACCAAAGACCCCATTTCTAACATAAAATGACATATTTTAAGGAGTACCAACAAATTGCTGATCAAACATTTTGTATGATTGGATTGTGGTGGGTGTTAATGATATTAGAGGTGTATTTGCCCACATGCACTCAATTGTGTGTTTAAAGTTTAAGTGATGAATCAAAATACATTGAAGGCAGATTAAGGGGGTCATTACGGGTTTGGTGGTCATAAACATCCGACCACCAAATTCCAGACGAGAAGACCGCCACCGTGCTGGCAGTCACCCCACTGGCCCCATTACAACTTTCCCACTGGCCTGACGGGCAGGAACCAAAGTTCCCATCTGTCAGCCCAGTAAGAAAAGTGCAGCAGCATTGTTCCTGGTTCATAAGACAGTGCGCATTTCAAGGGTGCTGGGCAGGGGGACCCTTGCACTGTCCATGCCATGGACATGGGCAATGCAGAGGTCCCGCTGCGGCCCATTGCACTTGTTCTCCACCAGCCTTTTCATGGCCGTCAGACCGTCATGAAAAGGCTGGTAGAGAACAAGGTTGTAATCAGCAGGACGGAGCTGACTTCAGTGCTGCCCTGGTTGATTACAAACAAGACCGCCGTCATCCCATCAGAGATCCTGGTGGAGAAGGCGGTCCCCTGGCGGTCAGACCACTACGTCCACAATGTGGCAGTCGGAACACCACCTCGAGTCTGGCGGTATTGAGACCGCCAGACTCATAATAAGGCCCTAAGTCCTTCATTGAATCAAAGCGATACAGGTTTTTATGTCAGTTACAACTTTGTACAAGGAGATGAATTGTGTAGGTACAATCATACAATAGAATTGACAGTTCTTTTGCATTTTATTCAATTTGAAATCATGAGATGCAGTTTACTTTTAATTTAAAGTTATAATTTATGATTTTTGTGTTTTGGGTGATATAATGTCAATGCCAATCATGTAGTCTTTCTTTCAATGTGATGGTCACATAGGTGCTATTTAAATGAACTGATAATGGCGCTGCACGTTTGAGGAAATGGCCATGTGTTTTGGTCGAAACGTGTCATTGCAGATCTTTGTTGAAATACTAAAACTGTGGAGAAGAGCTAGAGTCTGTGCCTGGTCCTTTTGATTTCTGTGTATACACACACACACATATATATACACACACATGTATATATTCACAGGGAAAAACAAAGGTTACAGAGACGTTATAGACGTTATAGTTAGGTTAACATTTTACCCATACCAAACTGTAGAAATTCAGCAGTTATAGTTATACTTATAGTTTTACTTATATCAAGAAACTATAGCTCCTGGCCTAAAGTTAGTTAACAGCACAAGTTATAGTTTCTTTGGATAAGTATAATATAAGTATGACTATAACTGCTTAATTTCTATGGTTTTGTGTGGGTAAAACTAGAACCTACTAATACGTCCCAGTAACCTTTGGTTTTTACAATTAATTTCTATGTTTTTTTTAACCTAAAGTTATATATAATTACCATATGTTAATACAACCTGTGGCCAACCCTTCCCCTCCTACAGGCACCCAACCCCATGCTGTGCACGGCCTTCGGTCATTCGTGGTGGGGGTTTGGTCTGTTAATGGGTGAACTTTTTTCAAAATTCTGCTTTGGATCTGTAGATCCTTCGTAAAGTTACACTCGGGCCGTGCACTGGCCAAAATAAAAATGTGGGGCAGTTTTTTACCATGAGGGGTCCATCAGCTACCCCTCCATGTGTCTTATTGGGTCATGGATACCTGTATCCTGGCCCCTTAACTGCTTTTCCACTTTATGTTTCTCTGTCCAGGGCCAAGAGAGAATAAAAGGCACCCACAAATTTCCTTTCAGGTTCTGGCCAGCCAATCAGGGGATTGCTTTTCCCTCAGATACCACGCAAGTGGATCAGCAAAGGACCACAATCCCCAGATATCTATATTTTATTACCTTGAATTACTCAGAAACTACTGAACAGATTTACACAAAATTACAAAAAGGGCTCTTTCTAGAATAATATCTATTTTTCTGCCAAATTTGGTGTAAATCCTTTCAGTGGTTCGAGCTGTAGCCTTGTCTAGATACTGCAAAATCCCAAAAGACATTGCTTGGGGAAAAGGTGTTATGGGACCCTTCTTTTCTCTGCCCCCACTTGAGGATTCATCTTGAAACTTTCCAGACACCAGCTGAACTAACTTGTGTACTAGTTTTGAAAAATGCATGAAGATTCGTCAAATTGTGCCATGGTTATTAGCAAAACAAAAAATGCTTTGTCTATGTCTCTAACTACCTACTGTCTATATTACCTACAAGCGGTTGCCAGCAGGTAGTTATTGTTAGGATCTAGTTTCTAGAGGAAGAGCATTTATTATTTTGCCATTAACTTTGGTGCCGCTTGATGAATCTTTGCGAAATTTTCAAAACTTATACTTCAGTGAATTTAGCTGCTGTCTTGAAAGTTTTGGGGTGATCTGTCAAGCGGGGGCCAAGAAATGTTTTGTGTATTACAAGTCCTGGAGGCCTGCAGGCCTATGGAGCAAAGACCACCGCGGTTCCGCCGGCATCGCCAGGCAGCACAGACTGCCAAGGTAAGGAGGCAGCACAAACAGGCCGGTGGAGCCTGTGTTTCTGCCAGACACATTACGAGGTTGCACAGAGCCAATGTGGCCATGGCAGGCCAACTACAACATCTCAGAAGGTGGAAGCAGACAGTAGAAAGGGGGACACTCAGCTGCAGGCAGCCTTACATGGCCGATGCCACCATGGCCCATCATACACGTCCTGCTGCTGCTGCTCATCGAAGGACCACCAAATCAACGCCACCATGGGCCTTACAGTCATAAGTACACACCTACCTCTATCATGAACCTTAAAAACAGATCGTAGCGCTGTCATCCTCATCATATGGGGGCATACCATCAAGTACACTTACATCCGGTACACAGCCGGAAACATACATTAACATTAACATATCCACAGTCACAATACACCCCCTTTGGGCATCTCACTCACACTGCACTGCAACACTACACAAAAACACACAACCACACATGTCAGGCACAGGGACAGTGAAGGCTACACAACATTGTCTCACACATCACCAAAAACACACAAACATTACATATACAAATACAACTCACACACTCATATTCCACTCTGGTCAGGGACTGTCATCACATACAACACACATATGTATTGATGTGACATTGAACACAAACAACACTACCATTAAGCAGTCCTGCAATGGACACACAAATCACAAATATCACAGCACAATGGAACAACAATGGCATGCACAATACACAGAGAGACAATTAGACAAAGAACACTATGTTAACAGTACCTGAACAATAGGGATGAGGTCATCAGAAACACTCAGGGAAGAAGGCTGCACTGGGACACACATCACTTTGCACATGCCCCTCAAACAATGTGCACAGGAACTGGCCCTACATGTGCCACAGAGACAAACAGCACCAGACCCAAAAGGCATGCCCATCTGCACAATGTGGACATTGAAGTCAACAAACCATATCCAACTCCAACTGCATAGGACATACCTCTATAGGAAAGATCTGCAAGGGACACCTAAATGGACACATGCACAGTCAATTGCAAACATTGGTAGCACAACTTAACACAATCATATGAATACATAAGCCATATCAGGGGGACAAGTCTAACACCATCCAGGCTCACATTGAACAATACAAGAAGAAATACTTACCATGACAAACAGTGCACAATGCCATGACACCACCATTGCATTTACACCCACATATCCATACACTCAACATATAACCATGCATTGGGGGAACACCAGCACTGCCCACAAAGTCACATACTGCAAACAACAGCACATGGATCAGCAAGCAGGCTGAAACACAAACTACTGTAGGCACAAAACACAAGTCATTCAGGCACAACATAAAGTTGGAAAATGAATTGTAAGACAAAAGTGTACCCAACAAAACAACAGTTTAGGTTTATTTTGGAAGAAAATGTAAAATGTCCAAAGCTATTGGCCAGTCCATAATCAAATGTTCATGCACATCACTGTGCTCAGACTTGAATCCTTAACTTCCAGAGAACCTCCACAAGAAGGACATCACGAGGAAAGGCAGGCACCTCAGGGTTTATCCAGGGGTGGGGTTGGTCACATTTGGGAGGGGGGATTTTGACTTGGGCTTGGTCTTGGGAGGGGTGGTCTTCTTTTTGGGAGGGGTGGGCTTTTTTTGGGGGGGTATGGGTGTTTTTTCAAGAGGGCAGGAGAGGCCTTGGAGGTGGATGAAATGGACTGGGAGCTGGGCGGGGTCCTCTTGGGTTTGGGACGGGGGTGGAGGCAACAGGGCAAAGGTCCAGGTCAAACAAAAAAAACGTTTTTAGGGTCACGGGGACGGTCCTCAGAAGGGGGTCGGGATTTGGAGGTTGAGGGGCTGGTTGCAGGCTGTGTTTGTGTGGATGTCATGGGTGCGTGCTTCTGAGAGGTATGCTTGTGTGTGGGTGGGTGAGAGAGCGCGTTTGTGTGTCTTGGGGGTACATGATGTGGAGGTGCAGGGGAATGGAGTGGTGGATATGTGTGCATCTGTTGGGGTGGTGACTGCAAGTTGGCTGGATATGGTGGATGTCTGTGTGTCTGTAGTTGTGGTGTCTGCGTGTGTGGTGCTTGTGGTTAATGTCTGGGGGGTCTGCTGGGGTGATGTCTGCGAGTATGATGGGTGTGGTGGATGTGTCACTGACTGTTAGACGGCGTCTGTGGGTATGCTGGATGTTGTGTGTGTAATGCTTGCGGTGGTGGGGGTGTCCAGAGAAGTTGTGACTGTTGTTGTGTCTGTGGGTGACTGTTGTTTGTGTACATGATGGTGTGTTTTGTTGTGCTTGTGTTTGTGTGTGCTCCTCTTGGGAGTTGCTATTGATGCCTGTAGATCTGTCTGTTTGCTTTGGGTAGGTGGGATTTAGATTGGGAAGAGAAAGCTGGAGAAGGAACGGAAGGTGTGGGGTGACTGGCTGCCATCAGTGGCGAGGCCAGAGCCTAACAAATATCTCTGTAGGCCAGCCATTGCACCATGAATGCCTCCCAGGAATGCATTGGTTTGTTGAATTTAGGTGGCCAATCCCTGGCTGGCATTCACAATGGCTGGCTGACCCACAGAGATCGCTCTCAGGAGGTCAATAGCTTCTTCACTGAGGGCAGCAGGAAACAGGGGCTGGGGCAAAGGTGCCTGCACGAAGGAGACTCCCACCCTCTTGATAGAATGGGAATGGTGTACAAGGATGGTACAGGCGGATGCCCGATGGGTTTGCCACCACTAGGAAATGGCCACTGGAGGAGTAATCTGATTATGTTGAGGATGTAGATCCAGTTTCCTGTGTGGCACTCCCCTCACCCTCCAGGCCACTGGGTTCCACTGTGTCAGTGGTGCCTTGACCTGAGGTCCCGTGGCCAGATGCTTCCCCACTCGGCTGTGCCCTGTCACCTTCGCTTGCCTGTGCTGATGCTGCCAAGACAAAGAGGGGCATCACATGTCCATGATCAAACTTAAACAACGCATCTGTTACCATGATGTCAACTAGGCCCAGCAATAAACTCCCCCTAAGTGGCCCAAACATGTGCCATACCATATGCATGCATGCCATCTGAATTATCAACAGTTGCCCACAGGAAATCCTGGACCACAGACAACTACAATTGCATGGCTGAATTTGTGAAATCACAATAATCATTTGATAACTAGAAGCCCTCACCACCCTCAAAGCTTTGCCCGATTGAGCAGACCTCAGTCACCTGTTGGCATACAATAGTAGGCCAACGCAAAGTCAATTTCCACCGATCCCACACAAGGTCATGCACACATCTATTTGTCACATACATAATGACCCAACAAAGAGAAATGATGCTCCAAAAGTCAGCCACGTTGATGAGAAATGTACAATAGCCAGGAGAAGGGGACATGGAAATACCCATTTCAGACTGGAAACATATCAACAACAATGTACACTTCACCAAGTGATATTTGTCCCAATATAGTCAGGGAGGTAGTATTAATGTTAAAGATAGGCTACACATGTGGCATGGAAATGAACACTGTAGACATCATATCCAATATTTCAGGAAGAGATGTCCCCAAAATACGCATTACAATGAATCAGAAAACCCCAGGGTAATCACCACTAATGTCTGGCACCCCTCACAATGACATTCTCTGAGTGCTTCAGTAGAAACTATTAGTTCTTTGCATTTTGGACAGACACAGAAGTTGCAAGTACTTGTAGAAGGCCATCAACCTGTTCACCAATGGGAAGCTACATCACTGTCCCCATCTTGGTCATGCAAACCCAGATGTCTGTCTGGCGATGAATGCCTGTACCCAAACACATGTGTCCAAAACATAACTGTCACTCCATGATTCATGCCAACAGTCAGGGCACATACCTTAACCATTACACATGTGCAGTGTATTTTTCCACCTAATGCCACATCTAGGCCATAGCTGTTCACATTGTGCTCTAAACTCTAGGCCTACCTGTCATGTCACTCATTGCTCATGCAGTTGTATGAGCAAAATTACATACTATGACTGACTGTGTCAGACAATACACAATGGTGACAATCTCCTGTATGTGGCACAAGCTGAAATGTAACCCCATTGTCAATGTACTATTCCACAAACAGTTTGCCAGGCATATATATGTGAGGGCATACAGATATCATCCCATCTACATAGGTAGGTCAAACATTGAATTTCAGCCTACAAATGTTTTCTAAAAAGAAAGGGACACATGCCGACATGTAGGCACAAGGAACGTTTGCAACAGTGATGGCAAATAATTAATGTCAATAGACATTCCCCACTTACCAAGGGAAAGTAGTGATCTATAGCTACATCCAAAGAACTATGTAAGCCCTGTCACATGTATGTTGGACTCCTTCACATTACAGACTACGGTGAGGCACCAGCGCAAATCATACACAAAAGAAAACAAGCTTCCGGGTGGCAGATGCCAACATACACATTTACACAGATACATGGCTGAGGACAGTGATCCATCGCCTACTTACCTTTGGCCTAGAACACTGAGGATAAGTGGTCTGTTGCACAGAAAATACACACACTACAACAAAAGTACATGATTGATAATTGTACACAGTTACATGTGATACTTTTAGAGCAAGTGGTCTGAAGATTACACTCAGTTTTGTTCTAGGTCCCTGGTACAATAGGCAAGACATATCAGAATAAAACACATGACATGTCAACATAAACAATCTCTTATCTACTGTGTGACACATGGCTCATCCCTAATTGTCAGGGGGACCAGTCAAAACCTCACTCAATCACTTAACAAGTGACAGGCAGGAAGATGCCCTGTACTCACCCCTTTGTAGCTGCTGTGCTGCCCTGAAACACCCATCAAGCTCTGGATAGGCCGCCACCAGAATCTGGCCCATTATGGGGGTCATGGCCTGACGGCCACCCCACCAACGTTGAGAGGACAGCCCCATCTTCCGGGTCCAGCATCTCAAGTCCTCCCATCTTCTTCTACAGTGGGCACCCCGCCGGCTGTGGACCCCTAGAGTACGCACCTTCTTGGCGATGGCTCTCCATATCCCTTTCTTTAGATGGGCCTTGACCTGTATGGATGCAAAACCCAAAACAAGAGATCATGATGACAAGTTTCATCACAAATGATTGTCACATTTATGTCAGTTACATCAAGCTTGAACTTTCCCATTGTGTCAATATTCCCTAGGTGTTACACATACAAGCCAATAAGTACAGGTCCATGACTACAGACATACATTTCCCAATCTGCAGACCGACACGACACCCTGCTCAAGGGTCTACAATGACTAGGCAGGCATACTGACATCTTGTGGGATATGCTCTAGCAACCTGACTGATATGTGAGCTGCTGTGTGGCACATCACACCTCTGTGGCTTCTGAAACGTAGACTCCTTAGGCATGAATGGACCTACACATTCACACTCTGTAAGAGCAACTCTCTGCATAAAGTCCGTAGGCTACTGCCAGAGTACAAACTCAAACTTCACACATGGGTGACAATGAAGGGAATGGCATGGTGAGTACAGAATATGTCTCGCCTGTCCGTGTGTGGACATTTGCAATAACAAGTGCAGACTCATGCCACTTCAGGGAGTGGGGTTCAGTATTATGAGTCTGTACTAAAGAACATACTTTTGGACTTATGTGTCCATCCTACAGAGATGGCACCCAACAAACAAAGGCATGCATTGTCCAGTTTCTAATATGCGACCACACTACTGAGTCACATATGGTCTCACAGGAATCAACACACTCTCTGCATTGTAGAAATGTCAGTTATGCAATGAGCCGGCACAGGACAAATATGGCCTGTATGAAGGTGAAAACAGGGCTGTGGGAGTAAGGGACCCGTCAGGAGTCAGAGGCACACATGGACAATGATGCCAGGTGCACATCTGTCACAAATCAATAACCCAACCCTGTTACCATTCACAATCTCATCAAAGGAATGAGGCATTCAGGGCAGCATATTACAACAGAGCCTCATTTTGGTCACATGGCAGGATCTGCAGCGGTACAGGGAGTGGGCACAGTGCCACAGTTTCATAATCACAGTGACTGCCCCCCGCCTAGACTAGGAATCATACTGGGAGATACATGTGACAGGCCTTGGTCTCTGCAGGCTGAACAGACATAACCTACAAGACACCGCATTCCCATCACTTCATGCATTACAGTACATCATGTAGCCAACAGGCAATTGGCATGTGGTGTGTGTGCCAACCTGAAGGGCAGAGAGAGTGATGACATGCCTCACAAACAACAGTCTAGCAGGGGAAGATGTGTGAAGAAATCTCTGTGGCAACATGCTCATAGCTCATATTACTCACAACAGATACCTGTAACATGCATACTCAGCTCATACTGTCATCTAAATTCATGTTGTCTCACATATACAACATTTACGAAGAAAGAGATGTCAGTGGATGGCTGTAATGTCACCTCACCTAGTTCTGTGCATACAGCACAAGGTGGATCAGGGAACAGAATAAACACACACACCACAATGTGAATGAACTCAACATATGGTACTGGCCACCAGTACCTGCACATTGACTCTCGCAGTGATGTCACACAGACTGCACCTACAGGCACATGAGTATTCAATCTGGCACACATGGGCACTATCTAGCCTGTGAGAAGTTAAGGGATGGTGAAGTACAGAAAAACCTGTGCACATGAGGCACTTTCCTGCTCTTCTGGTGCACCACTGAGCTGTACATGCAGGGGTAGGACTTCAGTCACCAGCCTCTCCAACTCCTCTGATGAGAGGACAAGGACCCTATCACCTGCTGGATGTGGCATGATTGCTCCCAGAGGCGGTACACAGCAGCTCAGTAGTGAAGGTGTTGCTGGCAGCAGTGTCAGGAGTCAAGTGAGGTATTTGGCAGAACACGGTGGTCACATCTGTGGTCGTCACCACCAGCGGACACAACCGCTGGCCTGCGACCACCTGCTACAACGTTATGTCTGCCGTGGTTCCAACTAACATGACGACTTCTGCCAGCAGTCGCAGGCGGTTCCTAATGTCCAGTGGAGTAGGTCAGAGAGCTTCCATTTTAGAGGCTTAAAATGTGGGATTGGGATTTAAAAGCTGTCACACCTCAAAATGTTGTTTTGAGCACAAAAACCTCCTTGGCTTATCTTGCTATGTTGGCCCTACTACTCAAATACCATTGTATTATGTTGCAGGGCACAGATGGCAATTTACAGTGGGGCAAAGTCCACCACCGTCAAAGGTCATTTTTGCGCTCTGGAGATCCAGTTTACATTCCGAGTACCATTTGTGATGCACAATTTTGAATTAGGTCCAGATACATGATGTGTACACATGTGCAGCAAGCCAAGGGGGTAACATATGACAATTGTTTTATTAGCAGCTGTGATGTATACTGTTTGCCATGTCCATCCCTTCTAAATTGTCTTGTCACATGTTATCCTTGACATGCACAATGTATGTTGCTGTGGACACAATGACTATTGTGAGAACTCATTTCTTATCATATACAGGTACCCAAGGAGAAGTAGGAGGCAATAACCATCTGTCTACGATCCACTGCCAGAACTTCAGACCCTGGAAGTAATCCTCTTTTACCGTCTGAATCGGCAAACAATAGTGGACTTATGTAGTTAGTTGGAGCCAGATCTGATGCTCTGATGCCAGCTATTAGTTATCTAACCAGCATTCCACCCATTGTACAAGTCATGTCAGTATTGCACTTCATAGCCACAGGGTCTTTCCAACATACAGTGGCCCAAACTGGTGGTACGTCCCAACCTATGTTCAGTCTGGTGTTGAAGGCTGTCCTCTCAGCAATGTTGAACACATTGACAGCTATATCCAGTTTCCCTGATGTGAGGATGTAGCCAATGTGAAGGCTGACTTTTATAGTATTGCATGCACCCACATGTGGTGGGGGATATTGATGGCACACATGTTGGCTTTGTCCCACCGCATGCAATGAACAAGTATACCACAATAGAAAGAACTTTCATTCCACCGACATCCAAGATGTATGTTTGGCAGACCTATACAATTCACAGGTCTGTGCTTGTTAACCAGGTTCAGTCCATGATGCCTTTATTATGCTGATGTCACGCCTGCACCCAGACCCAGAGAGGGCCTGGATGGTTGGTAAGTCTCATCTTTCCTGTTTGTGTGTGCACAATGTCTGTTGTAACAATTGTGATAACAGGGACTAATAATTGCACATAGGTCCCATTCCTTAACAGGAGACTCTGCATATCCAAACCGTCTTTGGTTGTTGATACCAATAATGAATCCAACTACACCAGGAGAAGTCCACTTCAATGAGGCCCGTGTAAGAACAAGGCGGGTTGTAGAGCGGTTCTGGACCGCAGTGGTGGAACCGTCCTCTACTCCCCCAGTAAAGTGTGTCACACCATTGTGGCCTGCTGCATGTGCCACCACATTGCTCTGCAGAGGAATATCCCATACATCCCAGAGGAGGGGAGCAGTGTCACTGGGTGAGCCTCCTGAAATGCCAAGTGAGGAAGACAGTGGTGAAGAGGAAGGAGCTGACTTGCAGAAAGATTTTTATCAACAACTACTTTTCTTGAGTGTAAGTATGTCATGTGATGTAATGACTGCGATTTAAGAAGAACTGTAGTTGTCAGAATGTGTGGAGTAGGGTATTTTGGCAAAACACTGTGGAGCTAATGCTCTTCAATATTCATCCAAAGAGTGCTTGATAAGTTAGCCTTTGATATATACCCACCTTGATGTAGCTCCTTTGTTTATGTCAGTCTCATTGCAACGTGACCTCATTTCCAGATGCTTGCTGCGTAATTTCTGTAAGAGGTATGTTTTCAAATCTATTCTCCTTATTTTGTCTTTGTACAGATACCTTCACCATGACATCCTCATGTGGGCATTTCAGAGTTGTGACATTGGCAGGTATCTGTTGCTGTTCCCACATAGGAAGTAGACATGGATTGTTCCAAGTAATGTAGGTCACAGATTTAGTGTGTACGATATCTGTGCCAAGGCAGCATGAACGTGATCAGGGACTGTTGTACTCCCCTCTGTCTATATCTTGGTTTATGTTATGTTGGTTTACTTGGTTTTGGTATGTGATAATGCTCAGGGTGGTGACACCATTCACTTCTCTGTGTGCCTTTTCTACAGGACAATGTCTGACAAGGCCATTCCTTCTGTGATCTGGGGAACTGTACCTCCATATATCTACCGTAATACAATATGAGTCAATCATTCTTGGCTATCACAGTCTCGACATATGGACAGCCTATGTGCTGTACAGTGAAATAAAATGGTTGATGTGACGAGACACTAGTACCAATGTGTTTGTGTGTGTTGGTTGTAATCCCCAACAGGACACTATACCTGTAACACATACCTCCTTGCATTAGTATTTTGTGTCTTCATCATTTGCTTCACATGTTCTTACATCTCTACATAGCAACAATTGAAACAGAAGCAAGTAGACACAAACTTTGTGATGGGTGGTATTTACTATGAGTTTGTGCATAGAATAAAAATAAGGGACATGACGGAACAGAAAAGTAAAGGGTTCAGTCACGGTGGATAAAATCATTTTAGATGCCACAGCATTGTAAGTCCAAAGTCCAGTGTACTCCTCCCATAGGAAATGGAAGGTGGTTGAAGAACAGTCAACAGAGTGAATATGTGGCACACAAAAGAGTTCCTTCAGGAAGTGGTCACTTGCTGACAGTGGTCGGTGTCTGGCCATCTGCACCTCCTGGATACTTAGCTGGATGTACCCTCTTGCGTGGTGTGGGGGGAGCTGCTGCTACAGGGGAAGGGATGTCTGGGGCGGGTTCTTCCCCTGTCAGGGCCTCCCTCCCAGTGGCTGTCACCGATGAAGAAGGGCCTGGTGTTGCTGCACCAAAAGAAGGGGTAAAGTGTTGCTGACGATCCCTGATCAGGGTACTGCTAATGTCTCTTACCACCCCTGTTAGGGTGGCCTCCTACTGTTGAAGCATGTCCCTATGGATGTCCTCCTTCAGATGCTTTATCTCCTAAGGTTCGGAAAGTACCAGGCCCATCACACCTTGGGACTCCTGATAGACCCCTAGACCTGGCTGATGGTGTCTTGGCCCGGAGCATCCCCAGTGGCCTCACCCCGGTGGTCCACCACATCTCTCCCACGCACCCTACCCCTAAGGGCCTGTGCCCTTTCCACACAGAGCCCCCTATTACTGGCTCCGAGGCCATCATTATCCGAGATGTTGTGCTGTGACTCAGGATCCTGGACTGGGGGACACAAGACGTTTGCCACTGTCCCAGGGACACCAATTGGGGAGAAAATGGCTGCCTGTGAGGTCGAGGCAACTGGGATGAGAGGTATTGATGTGGCCAAAGTGAGACTCACTGTAGGGGTTTGACCAGGGTGTCCAGATGGGCCTGAATCATCCTCCACATTCAGATGTCCAAGAGTGTTGTCATCACTGAGGGCTTTATCGAGGGGGCAGCGGCAGTCATGTCTGTGGCCTTTGTGTACCCAGTGACAGCTCAACCTTTTGATGTGAAAGATACAATGTTATTGGTTGTATTGTGACATATTCCTCCAAAAGTTCACAGTGACATTTTACAAAGCCTCTGTACATAGTTGATGTGCAGGTTATCCTATTGTGACTGGTACCCATGCTATTGGTCATATTGACAAGACATTTGTGAAGCATGCCAATTCTATTTAAGTCAAGCAGCTGCTGGATTTAGCAGTTCATTAGCACTTGGGTGGATGGGCAGAGAATTACATCTTGCTACCAGTGCAGTCAAAACAGTGGCTGGGCAGGATGTGGCTTTGACCATTTTGAGGCCTCGTTGATTGTTATGCAGGCTGACCCAGGAGTTTGTTGTATATGTGATTGGAGTAAATGTGGTCAGTGTACTGTGAATGTGTCTGCAGACAATAGAATTCTGGTGATGCATCTTGAGGCCTTGTTGCTCAGTTATGCTGCACACTGGGTGAGCTGTCCTTCCTGTCCTCAATAGTTTCATCTTGGTTTAGCAGTTCAAGATTGAGCTAGATGGCCAGCCGCATCTCTGAGTTGAGCATTTTGGTCCCTCCCAGGTAAGTAAACATCATTTCAGAGTGATCAGGCAAGGGTTTTTGTACAAGTGACCACTGTTCTGCTATTTGGAGTCACTTGAACAGTGCCTCCTGGGAACTGCATTCAGGTCACTCCCCTAGTTCCCAACACTAGCCTAATGTTATCCTCCCAGGTGAGTAAACGTTCTTTGTGAGTTCACTAACAGATGCACTGGGGGAAGTGGACACTGGGTTGCTGATTGGAGTTAGCTAAACAGGGTCCATCGGGGTTTACATCCAGGTCACTTCCACTAGTTCCCAAAACTAGACAAATGTGATCCTCCCAGGAGAGTGAACTTCCATTGTGAGTTAACAAACAAGAGCATTTGGACAAGTGTACACTGGGCTTATGTTTGGAACTGGAGGCAAAGAGCCTCCTTGCCTTAGCAGTCATGTCACTCCCTCTACTTCATACACTTGAGAAATGTCATCCCCCCGGTGAGTACACATCTAAAGTGATTTCCCAAACAGGATTCTTTGGAGAAGAGAACACTGGCTGGTGGTTGGAGTGACAGTAAGAAACCCTCCTGTGAGTTGCAGTCATGTAAATCCCTGTACTACACATACTGTACAAATAGTATCCTTGCAGGTCAGTACTCTTCCAATTGAGAGTTAAGACACAGGGTGCTTGGACACCCATGTTGGTGTTTGGTTTTCTAGAACCAGTGCCTTATGGACTTAGCAGTTATGTAACTCCCTGTACTACACATACTTTACAAATGGTTTCCTCCGAGGTGAGTATACTTCAATAGAGAGTTAAGACACAGGGAGAGAACAACTGTCTGGTGTTTGGAGTTAGAGGAACAGTGCCTGCGGGGAGTTGTAGTCCTGTCACTCTCACTACTCCCCAATACTTGACATATGTTATCCCCCCAGGTGAGTAAATTTCATTTTGTAATTGACAAAGGGTGGCCTTTGGAGAAGATAACACTGTGCTTGTGTGTTGAGTTACAGATACAGGCCCTGCAGAGAGTTGCAGTCATGTCACTCACTCTAGTACACTCACTTGACCAATGTTCTCCACCTAGTGAGCACACTTCAATTGAGAGAATTTACTAACAGATTATTTTGAGCAAGTGACCACTGGTCTAGTGCTTGGAGTTACAGAAACAGTGCCTGCTGGGAGTTATAGTCATTTCAGACCCTGTACTACACACACTATACAAATGTTATCCTCCCAAGTGAGTATACTTCAATTGGGAATTGACAAACAGGGGTCTTTGGAGCAGGGTACACTGGGCTGGCTGAGTGGAGTAACAATAACAGTGCCTCCTGGAATTAGCAGTCATGTCAGTCCGTGTACTACACACACTATAAAAATGTTATCCTCCCAGGTGAGTACACTTCCATTGGGAGTTGACAAACGGGTCTTTGGAGCAGATAACACTGTTCTGGCTGAGTGGGATAACAGTAACAGTGCCTCCTGACCTTAGCAGTCACTCAGTCCTCAGACCTGACTGCTCCTTCACCAGTGGTGAGAAATTTAGGGATTCTGTTTGACAATGCCTTATCCTTTGACCTACAGGTCAACCATATTACTAAAACCCGTTTCTGGTTGATTAAAACCCTCCAGAAAATTCTACCCTTCATCCCGAAGGATCTCAGGATTTCTGTGATACTTGCGTTGGTCATATCTAAGCTTGATTACTGCAATGCTTTAATGCTGAATATCAATCAAGGCTCTCTTCAAAAGCTGCAACTTATACAGAACACCGCAGCCCGCCTGGTATTGGAACTCCCGCCTGCGGTGTCTGCCACAGAGAGTCTTAGGCGGCTGCATTGGCTGCCTGTGGGGAAGCACATTTTCTTTAAGGCTCTCTGTATCACTCATAAGGTATTACATTCCCTGGCTTGAAAAACCTTTGCTCCACCTTAAGATGGTTTGGGCCTAACTGCCACTTAAGATCTGCCAGTCTCTACCTGGCTCTGTACCCCGTTGCAGGAAATCCAAATGGGGTGACAGAGCTTTTTCGGTGGTGGCAGCTAAGCTGTGCAATATTCTCCCACTCTGTATCAGGAAAGTGGATACTTTCATGCCTTTTTCAGAAAGAACTTAAAACTTGGCTCTCAGCCTTTTAACTTGCCCCTGTTAAGCTACTTGTGGCATCCTGCTCTCTCATTGTTTTCACTTGCTTCTCTCTCCGCTTAGTCCTTCAATGCTGCGGTTGGAAGGCGCTCTACAAATGCACACAAATAAACATTTGTAATTTGTGCTGATGCTTGACCATTTATATGCTGTACAGTGTACATGTTTGAACTGCATTACTATATGTTTGTTCTTTAATATGTTTAAAATTATAAATAAAATATTTACAAACAAATTGTTAGGAAATAGAATTTAAAAAACCTTAAAAATTCATTAAAAAACACAACCATTAACATTATAGTTAGGCTGGCATTTCACTTGTACAAAACCAGGGAAATTCAGCAGTTATAGTTACCTGAGCTAACTATAACTTACGCCCCCGCAATGCACTGCTTATGACATCACATATTACATCACTCATGACATGGTCAGGGACATCTCAAGTGACATCACTGATCACATCACGGAGGCCCTCACACCCCTATACAACCTATCATACACCCAATCACGCACCCACACAACCACTCACATACCCATTCACAGACCCATACAAGTACTCACACAACCACTCACCCATCCATACAGCCACTCAAACACCCACTCACTCACTCATGCAGGCACTCACACAACCACTCACTCACCCATACAGCTACTCATACAACCAATCACTTGCGCATACCGTCACTCACAGAGCCACACACTCACCCATACAACTACTTACACACCCACTTATCCACCTATACAACTACTCACACACCGACACACTCATCCATACAGTCTCTCAACATAGCCACTCACTCACCCACACAACAACTTACATACCAATTCACACATCCATACAAGCACTCACTCAACCATACATACACAGACAATTACTCAACAATACAGTCAATCACAGAGCAACTCACTTACCAAACACCCACCGAAACAGTCACTCACTCACCCTCCGAGCCACTTACACCACCAGTCATTCACTCATACAGCCATTCAGACACCCTTTCACTCACCCATACAGTCACTAATACACCCACTGACCAACCCATACAGCCACTGACACACCCACTCACTCATCAATGAAGTCAGTCACACAACCACTTGCTTAACCATACAGCTACTCTTACAACCAGTCTCTTACACATACTGCCACTCTCAGAGCTACATACTCACCCATACAGCTACTTACACACTCACTTACTCACCTATACAGCCACTCACATACCCAATCACCCATATAGAGCCTCATTACAACCTTGGCGGGCGGCAACCGCTGGCCGCCAAGGTGTAACCGCCATGCGGCCGCCAATGCACCAGGCTGCACTCCAGCTGTGCCCATTCTGACATCCCCATAGGGCCGACAGAGATCCCGTCCGCCAGCCCAGCGGGGATGTCGGTCGCAACATGGGAGCCGGCTCCTAATGGAGCCGGCAGTGTTGCGGTCGTGCGACGGGTGGAGCTGCACCTGTCGCGCTTTTCACTGTCTGCTGTGCAGACGGTGAAAAGCAGTGTGGGGCTGTGCCAGGGGGCCCCTGCACTGCACATGCCAAGTGCATGGGCAGTGTAGGGGCCCCCAGGAGCCCCGTAACTCCCCTTCCCACCAGCTCTTCCATGGCGGTTCCTACCGCCATGGATAGGCTGGCGGGAAGGGGACTCGTAATCCCCTGGGCAACGCTGCAAGCAGCGCTGCCCTGGTGGATTAAAACCGCCGGGACGACCGTGGCGGGAAACCGCCGGGACGACCGTGGCGGGAAACCGCCGGGACAACCGTGGCGGGAAACCGCTGTGACAACCGTGGCGGGAAACCGCCGGGACGACCGTGGCGGGAAACCGCCGGGACGACCGTGGCGGGAAACCGCCGGTCCTGGCGGTGCGACCGCAGCGCTTCCGCCACGGTCGTAATCGGCAAAATTGTACTGCCAGCCTGTTGGCGGTACAATCACCGAAACAGCCCTGGCGGTTGTGATGAGGCCCAAAGTCTCTCAAAATAGCCACTCACTCACTCACCCATACAAGCACTCATGCACTCACTCACATACCCACACAACCACTTACATACCCATTCACACATCCATACAAACACTCACACATCCACTCACTCACCCATACATCCGTTAATGCAGACAATTAATCTACAATACAGCCACTCACACAGCAACTCACTTACTAAGCAGCCATTTTTTTTTTAAATATTCACCCAGATTCACAGCAGATCTGCGGATCCGGTAAAACTTTTTCTTTTTTTAAATGATGGCAGGCTCCGATGTTTTGTTTTTTTAAACCCCCAGGTGGGCCAAGTCCCTGAGTTATTCTTTATGAGTGTGGGGGCCACCTGGCCCTCCCACATCCCCAGGGACTGCCACTCACCCAGGACAAAGCTAATATTAAGTGCGGAGGGCTTTCCGAACCCCCCCCCCCGGCCCAGGGACCACCACGTCCCCAGGGCAAAGATTTAAAAAACATAAAGGGGGTCAGTTTCCGACCCCCTGTAGCCCCAGGGACCACCACCTCCCCAGGGCTATAGTGTCAGAGGGGAGCCCCGTGGGCCCCCTTGTGCAGCCACTGATGACCCTGGGGCTCCTGCTATGTCCTAGGCTGCCTACCCCAGGACATAGATGTTTGCCATGGCTTGGCTGCAGCTTTGAGGGTTTGAGTCCAGCCGGACCTGTTTCCCTCATTTTTTTTTTAAGTACAAATGTTTAAGCCTCATACTGAAGGGTGATCATACTCTTTTTAAATGACAAATACATTTTTATTTTCAATTTGTCCAGAAATATCTCATTTTGTGTATATCATATATCAAAGCCTAAAAATCTCTCTCTCTCTCTCTCTCCCTCTCACTCTCTCTCTCTCTCTCTCTCGTTATCTCTTTCAATTTTTCTCCCACTCAGACACTTATGCATCCACTCATAGACCCTCTCAGTCACTCATGCACCCACCCACAGAACCACTCAAACCTTCGTTCACCCACTCACAGCTCCAGGTGGGACCCTCATGCACCCACTCACAGTCCTACTCAGGTAGTTATGCACCCACTCAGAGACCTACTGAGACTCTCACACACCCACTCACAGACCCACTGACACCGTCATGCACCCACTCACAGACCTGCGCACACACTGATGCACCCACTAAAACACTGATGTACACATTCTCACACCCAGACAAACACTCTCACAGCCACTCTCACCCCCAGATACACACTCTCACACTTATTCTCACACCTATAGAGGCAGCGGCCAACTTCCTCTAAGCACGACCAAAGGGCTATGCACAGCATGGAGTTGGGTGGTTAGGAGGAATTGGCCGCAGAGTCTGGCTGCAGGCCATGTCTTTCGGACAACCTCCGCTATGCATGGGCGAAGGTTGTGCACCGTGCACGGTTGGGTATTGATAGGGGGTTGGCCACAGGGCCTGACCGAAGCCATGTGCGGTGGTGGTTGAATTAACGTATAGTAATTAAAACTACTTTACGTTAAAAAAAACATCGAAATTCACTGAAATAAACCAAAGGTTACAGGGATGTTATAGTTAGCAATCGCCATGCACTGCTAATTTCCCCACAAATTATGGCACTCATGACATCTTTGATAACATCATTGATAATATCAATGTCACATTTGCAGTAACATTTTGGACAAAAAACGGTGAATGGAGGGGGCGCGAGTTATATTTACCTTAGGGCACAAGTTATAGTTACTTGAGGTAACTTTAACTATAACTGGTGAACTTCTAAGGTTTTGTGCTTTTAACATGTTAGCCTAACATTACGTCCCTGTAAACTTTGTTTTTTTAAATGAATTTCTATGTTTTTTTAAAGTTCTATTTCCTAACTATAACGTCCCTGTAGACTTTGATTTTTTCAGTAAATATATATATATATATATATATATATATATATATATATATATATATATATATATATAGAGACTGAAAAAAGCCAAAGGTTGGTGTTCAAATATGCTCTGATAGGCCAATTTAAAGGAGACTTGTAAATCCTGATAATATGGAATGTAGGAGCATTGCAAACTTCTTAAAGGCTCAAAATTAAGAACTTTGTCATAGCTTGATGATGCAGATGAAATGTTAGAAATTGGGTCTCTAGTTGGCAGAGGTATGCACCTTGTCCAAGTACAGACCACAATCCTAGGCAGGGTAAGTCACAACACAACCTAAATTACCCTGTCCTCACCCTCTGGTAGCTTGGAACAGAGAAGGCAGGCTTAACATGGAAGGCAATGTGTACAGTAGTTGTGCTATAACTCATAGAGTAACACAGTGAAAATACCACAAAAGACTCCACACCAGGTTAGGCAAATATAGATTATGATTTTAGAAGTACAATAAGACCCAAATGACAAAAACCCAATGTGTAGAAGTCTATATATGAATTTGCAAAGAATAAATGTGAAATAGTGCTAAGAATCAAACAGCGTTCTTAGGGGTTACTTTAGGTCATGCTGGACTTGGGCGAAGTCAAAGTTCAGGGTGAATTCGATGTCCAGGGAGAACCTGGCCTGGCAGTTCGAGATGGACTGTTCCCATGGGGAACAGGGTCAAGACTGATTTGCATATGGCCGGTTCCAAATTGGGGTGGCCGGGTGAGCAAAAGAATGATGGATTAAATGCAGGTCTGTGACTGGGGTGAGTATTTCAAACGTTTCAACATTCTGTTCATCATCCTCTTGTGTTGCTAAAGATGCCCTAAGTTGTTAGGGTGTGCCCAGATGTGGGTCCCGTGCTCAATGTGCCACTGGATTCAAGCTAGCCTGGTTGATGCTCTGAAACTCTTCCTGGGATGTTTGCTTTTGGTCCAGGGAGGCTCTGGCCTAGCAAGTCAGGCTAGACTCTTCTCGTGGGCAACAGTGTCAAGACTGATTAGTGTATGGCTATACCCTAACTGGGGTGGCATAGTGAATAAAAGAATGATGGCTAAATCCCAGATCTGTGATGGGGATGAGTGTTTGAAAGGTTTTAGCACTCTGACCATCATCCTTTTGTGTTACTCAAGTTGTCCTAAGTGGGAAAGGTATGCCTAGTCGTGGGTACTGTGCTCACTATGCTATTGGATTCAAGCTAGCGTGGCTGATGAAGGGTGATATCCTGAAACTGGAACCAGGATATTTATTTCCAGTCCAGGGAAGGCCTCGCCTGCCAGTTTGGGTTGGACTGTTCAAATGGGGAATGGGGTGAACACTGATTTTCATGTGGCTGGGTCCAAATTGTTTTAGCACTGTGAGCAAAAGAACAATGGATAAAACCCAGATCTGTGACTGGGGGTGAGTGTTTGAAAAGTTCCAGGACTCTGTCAATCATCCTTTTGTGTTGCTAAAGTTGTTCTAAGTTCGAAGGGTATGCCCAGACATGGGTCCCGTGCTCACTGTGCCACTGGATTCAAGCTAGCATGGCTGATGAAGGAAAGACCCTTGACCTTTGTGGCCACTAGATCACTCCCCAAGCGTACAGCGACACCCAGCTGTCCCCGTGTCGCCCCTCCCCCCTCCCTGCCCTCGCTGCTTCCTGCTGGTCATCCCTGGTGTCTAGTGGTAAGCGCCTAACTTTTGTAGGACTGTAATTGCTGTGTTTACCTTGTCTTTTGCCTCGTTCTTGTTGCGCCTGTTTTTTTCTCTTTTCTGATGCTCTGTGTGACCCCTTGTCCCCCCCAGCGCCTCGGCTCCCCCGAGTCGTCTCTTTTTCCCGCCGCTGCGTCCCTGCGGCCCACCCCCCTCGAGCCCCCATTCGTTCTCGCCTCCCGCCTCCCAGCTGCTCCTCCCTCCCTCCTCCCCTTCCTAATGGCGGTCGCTGCGCGCTACGGAGAGTGACCTTTGACCTTTGTGGCCACTAGATCACTCCCCACGCGTACAGCGACACCCAGCTGTCCCCGTGTCCCCTCTCCCCGCCCTCGCTGCTTCCTGCTGGTCATCCCTGGTGTCTAGTGGTAAGCGCCTAACTTTTGTAGGACTGTAATTGCTGTGTTTACCTTGTCTTTTGCCTCGTTCTTGTTGCGCCTGTTTTTTTCTCTTTTCTGCCGCTCTGTGTGACCCCTTGCACCCCCAGCGCCTCGGCTCCCCAGAGCCGTCTCCTTTTCCCGCCGCTGCGTCCCTACGGCCCGCCCCCCTCGAGCCCCCATTCGTTCTCACCTTCCGCCTCCAAGCTGCTCCTCCCTCCCTCCTCCCCTTCTGAATGGCAGTCGCTGCGCGGGCGCGCCAGAGGCAAGCCTGTATGCACCCGTTCGCGCCTGGAGCGCGCCCAGCACCACCCCCCCGGTCCACGGAACCCCCGCACCTCCAGACGCCGCTACACTGCCAGCGACCTCAACGCCCTCAATCCTGGCTGCACCGCAGCATGCTTCCAGTCCTCACCGAGGAACACCCACGGACCCTTCTCCTGCCACACCTGCAGATTCACCTGCAACAGAACCACCAAACCTCCAAAGACCAGAACCAACCACCTCCACTGCATACTCTTTAAAACCCGCTCCGCACGCAAGCACGCCATCGAGCTCTGGGACTTGCTCGACACCGCCGCCCCAGATGTAGCCTTCCTTACCGAAACCTGGTGGAACGACTCCTAGGCGCCCGACATCGCCATAGCCATCCCGGAGGGCTACAAGATCACCCACAGGGATCGCACCAACGGAATCGGAGGAGGAATAGCCATCGCCCACAAGTCCACCGTCAAGGTCTACACCCACACGGACGACACCCTCAAGACCGCTGAACATCTGCACTTCCAAATACACACCGACCCCAACACCACCCTCAGAGGAACGCTCGTCTACAGACCCCCTGGACCACGGGCACCTTTCAGCGACTCCATCTCTGACCTCGCCAGCACCCACGCACTCGCCTCTACAGACTACACCCTCCTCGGGGAACTTAACTTCCACCTCGAGAACAACAACGACACCAACTCCACCACCCTGATCGACAACCTCACCAACCTCGGGCTCAGACAACTCATCACCACACCCACCCACGCAGCCGGCCATACGCTTGACCCCATCTTCTCCACAAGCGCCCACGTCACCTTTAACCACGCCACTGAACTCCACTGGACCGACCACCACTGCATCCATTTCACTTTCCAGAAACAGGGCAAGCACCACCGCACCCTACAACCACCCCGCCGCCACTGGAGCAAAGTCACCAAAGACCAGCTGACCAGCGCCCTTGCCCAGAACCCGCCTACCGACCCCACGGATCCAGACACCGCCGCCCACAACCTCAGACAGTGGATCAACGACTGCACCAACTCCCTGGCACCACTCAAGAAGACCACCAACAACCAAGCCACCAAGAAAGCCACCTGGTTCACCGAAGAACTCCAGACCTCTAAGCGCAACTGCCGGAAACTGAAGAATAAATGCCTCACCGAACACACACCTGACAGCCTTGTGGCTCACAAGGACGCCACCCGCAGACACCACCAACTCATCAGACTAGCCAAGAGATCCTCCTCCAAAGACCGCCTAGATAACAATGCACACGACAGCAAAGAGCTCTTCAGCATCGTGAAAGAACTCTCCAACCCCAGCGCCAACGTCAACGACATTCCACCCTCTCAAGAACTCTGCGACTCACTGGCAACCTTCTTCCACCGAAAGATCACCGGCATCCTAGACAGCTTCAACACCACAGCCGCCCACACCACACCAGACACCACCCCCGCAAACACCACCCGCACCAACCGCCTGACCTCCTGGGCCAACGTCAGCGACACCGAGACACGCAAGTTCATGAACTCCATCCACTCAGGATCACCGTCAGACCCATGCCCTCACCTCGTGTACAACAAAGCCAATGCAGCCATCGCTCCCCAACTACGGAAGGTCATCAACATCTCCTTCGAAACAGCAACATTCCCGGAAAGCTGGAAACACGCCGAAGTCAACACCCTCCTTAAGAAGCCCAAGGCAGACCCCCAGGAGCTCAAGAACTTCCGACCCATCTCCTTACTCCCGTTCCCAGCGAAGGTCATCGAAAAAATCGTCAACACACAACTGACCCGCCACCTCAAAGACAACGACATCCTGGACCCCTCCCAGTCTGGCTTCAGACGAAACCACAGCACCGAGACCGCCCTCCTCACCGCCACAGACGACATCAGACGCCAAATGGACAACGGCGAAACATCAGCCCTCATCCTCCTGGACCTGTCAGCCGCCTTTGACACGGTATGCCATCGCACTCTAAGAACACGCCTCCTCGAAGCAGGAATACAAGAGAAAGCCCTCGAATGGACCACATCCTTCCTCTCCGGTAGAACCCAGAGAGTCCCCCTCCCTCCCTTCCGTTCCAAAGCCACCAACATCATCTGCGGCATACCCTAGGGCCCATCCCTCAGCCCAACATTATTCAACATCTACATGGCCCCCCTCGCACAAGTGGCCCGCCAACACGACCTCAACATCATCTCCTACGCCAACGACACCCAGCTCATCCTCTCCCTCACCAAGGACCCGCGCGCCGCCAAAACCCACCTCCACGAGGGAATGAAGGCCGTCGCCGAATGGATGAGAAGCAGCCGTCTGAAACTGAACTCGGACAAGACGGAGGTCCTCATCCTCGGACCCAACCCCTCCGCCTGGGATGACTCTTGGTGGCCAACATCTCTAGGAACCCCACCGACACCGACCGACCACGCACGCAATCTGGGCTTCATCCTCGACTCCTCCCTCTCCATGTCAAAACAGGTCAACGCAGTCTCCTCCTCCTGCTACAACACCCTCCGCATGCTCCGCAGGATCTACAAGTGGATCCCGACAGAAACAAGAAAAACAGTGACCCAGGCCCTCGTCAGCAGCAGGCTAGACTACGGCAACGCACTCTACACAGGCATCCCGGCCAAACACCTGCGACGCCTCCAACGCATCCAAAACGCCTCCGCCCGACTGATCCTCAACGTACCCTGCCACAGCCACATCACACCCCACTTGAGAGACCTTCACTGGCTCCCCGTAGACAAGAGGATCACATTCAAGCTCCTCACCCACGCACACAAAGCACTCCACAACACCGGACCTGCCTCCCTGAACAACAGACTCAGCTTCTACACCCCCACCAGACAGCTCCGCTCCACAGGCCTCGCCCTCGCCGTCGTCCCCCGCATCCATCGAAAGACATCCGGCGGCAGATCCTTCTCCTACCTCGCCGCCAAGACCTGGAACACTCTCCCTACCAACCTACGACAGACCCAAGACCTACTCACCTTCAGAAGACTCCTCAAGACCTGGCTCTTCAACCAGTAGCAGCAACCCCCCCCCTCCCAGTGCCTTGAAACCCTAGCGGGTATGTAGTGCGCTTTATAAATGTGCTGATTGATTGATTGATTGATTCCCTGAAACTTGTCCCAGAATGCTTGTTTCTGGTCCAGGGAGGACCTGTCCTGACAGTTCTGGCTGGACTGTTCCCATGGTGAACAGGGTCAAGACTGATTTGCATATGGCTGGGTGCCAACTTTGGTGGCATGGTGAGCAAAAGAATGATGGATTAAACCCAGATCTGTAACTGGGGTGAGTGTTGCAGCACTCCGTCCATCATCTTTGTGTGTTGCTGAAGTTGCCCTAAGTTGGAAGGGTATGCCCAGACGTGGCTCCCTGCTCACTGTGCAGTTGGCTTCAAACTAACCTGGCTGATGACAGTTAATACTTTGCAACTCGTTGCTGGATGCTTGTTTCCAGTCTGGGGAGGATCTGGTCTGGCAGGTTGGGCTGGGCTGTTCCTATGGAAAACAAAGGCATGACTGATTTGCATGTGGTTGAGTACAAACTGGGGTAGCATTGTGAGAAAAGGAATGATGGATAAAATCCAGATCTGTGACTGGGGTTTAGTGTTTGAAAAGTTTCAGCATTCTGTCCATCATCCTTTTGTGTTGCTAAAGTTGTTCTAAGTGAGAAGGGTATGCCCACACATGGGTCCCGTGCTCACTGTGCCACTGGATTCAAGCTACCATGGCTGATGAAGGTTGATATCCTGAAACTTGTCCCAGAATGCTCGTTTCTGGTCCAGGGAGGACCTGTCCTGACAATTCTGGCTGGACTGTTCCCATGGTGAACAGGGTCAAGACTGATTTGCATAAGGCTGGGTCCAAACTTGGGTGGCATGGTGAGCAAAAGAACAATGGATTAAACCCAGATCTGTGACTGGGGGTGAGTGTTTGTAAAGTTTCAGCACTTTGTCCATCTTCCTTTTGTGTTGCTAAAGTTGCCCTAGGTGAGAAGGGTATGCCCAGATGTGGGTCCCGTGCTCACGGTGTCATTGAATTTAAGCTAGCCTGGCTGATGAAGGGTGATACTCTGAAAACAGTCCTAGGATGTTTGTTTCTGGTCAAGCGAGGACCTGGCCTGGCAATTCAGGCTGAACTGTTCTATGGGGAACAGGGTCAAAGCTTATTTGAATAGGGCTGGTTCCAAACTGGGGTGGCATTATGAGCAGAAGAACAATGGATTAAACCCAGATCTGTGACTGGGAATGAATGTTTGGAAAGTTTCACCACTCTGTCCACCATCTTTTTGTGTTGCAATATAAAACTATAACAACACACAGAAGTAAAAAATGTTTGTGTAACAGCAATTTGCCAAATAAATATAACTAATGATGCTTGAAGGGGTGCAAAGATACTGTAATGATATGCAACCAAGCTTTGCATGTTATCCAAAGGAGTTAGGTTTGAGCTGAATTAGCGTAAAAAAATGACGCTAAATCAGCGCAAACCAAGTATAAATGTGGGCCTAAGAGGCATATTTATAGGCCCCTAGCACCACCTTGCGCCACATTAACGTCATTGTTTTTTATGTAAATGTGGCCCAACGAGGCCGAAATCCCCACACCTTATTTACAGGGTGGTACAATACATGCATTGCGCCCCCCTGTAACCCTTTGTGCTACATTTTGCCAGCACTAGACACAATGTATGTAATGGGGACCTTCCATTCTTTAGAATGGGGCCCTATGTACTCTGCAGGAGTAGCACCAATATTTTGGCGCTACTCCTGCAGGGTACATCAATAACGTCATGAAAAATTACGCTATTGCCCCCTACCCTGCGCCTTTCCGCTAGCCCACCCTTTGCGGTGGACTGCGCCATTCCATTAATATGGCGCCCGACTGGCATCCTGGAATGGAGCAAACTGGCGCTATACTTTTTGACACAAAACTGCGCAACTACAGTTTTGCATCAAAAAGTATAAATCTGGGCCTAAGGCCCAGATTTATACTTGCTTTGCACTGAATTAGCGTCATTTTTGAAAGCTAATTCAGCGCAAACTTAACTCCATATTTATATTTTGTTGCTAGACCCGTCCAGCGTCAAAATATAGAAGTTAAGGTCATTTTTTGGATGCATGAAACCACCTTGGGGCATATTTATACTCTGTTTGCGCCGGATTTGCGTCGTTTTTTTTTACGCAAATCCGACGCAAAACTAACTCCATATTTATACTTTGGCGTTAGACCCGTCTAGCGCCAAAGATCTTGGAGTTTGCGTCATTTTTTAGCGTAGACACCTTCCTTGCATTAATGATATGCAAGGTAGGCGTTCCCTTCTAAAAAATGACTCAGAGGCATGTGCGCTGTATTTACACTCCCGGGCAAAAATGACGCCCGGGAGTGGGCGGGTCAAAAAAAATGACGTCCTGCCGCTTTAGCGTCATTTTTTAACGCCTGGTCAGGGCAGGCGTTAATGGACCTGTGGGCTCGGAAGGAGACCAGAGGTGCCCTCCCATGCCCCCAGGGACACCCCTTGCCACCCTTGCCCACCCCAGGAGGACGCCCAAGGATGGAGGGACCCATCCCAGGGAACTTAAGGTAAGTTCAGGTAAGTATTTTTTTTTTTTTGTGGGTGGCATAGGGGGGCCTGATTTGTGCCCCCCTACATGCCACTATGCCCAATGACCATGCCCAGGGGACATAAGTCCCCTGGGCATGGCCATTGGGCAAGGGGGCATGACTCCTGAAAAAAAATGGCGCAAATCGGGTTGAGGCGAAAATTTTGCCTCAGCCTGACTTGCCCCATTTTTTGACGCCCAAGCTCCATTTTCCCCTACTCCGGCGCTGCCTGGTGTAAGTCATTTTTTTTTACGCACACCAGGCAGCTCCGCCGGCTAACGTCATTCCATAAATAAGGCGCCCGCATGGCACTTTGGAATGGCGTTAGCCGGCGTTACATTTTTTGACGCACAACTGCGTTGGCGCAGTTGTGCGCCAAAAAGTATAAATACGGCCCCTTGTGTCAATGAGATGCAAGGTAGGCATCCTGTCCAAAAAATGACTCTAAGAGGCATATTTATACTCTGTTTACACCGAATTAGCGTCATTTTTGTTTTACTCTAATTCGGTGCAAAACGAACTACATATTTATACTTTGGTGCTAGACCCGTCTAGCGACAAATCTATGGAGTTAAAGTCATTTTTTGGAAGTGGAAACCTACCTTGCCTTAATGAGATTCAATGTAGGTGTTCCTGTGCAAATAATGACTCTGGCCTTAACGCCATTTTATACTCCAGTGCAAAAATGGTGCGTGAGCGGGAGGAAGGGTTAAAAAATGGTGCAAAGCTTGCTTTGCCCCATTTTTTACCGCCTGGGTCAGGGCATGCGTTAGGGGACCTGTGGGCCTATTTCCATGGTGGGACACCATGGAATAAGCCCATAGATGCCCTCCCCAGGCCCCAGGGACACCCCCACCGACACCTGAGGGACAGCAGAGGATGAGGGACCCCATCCCAGGTAAGTACAGGAAAGTATTTCATTTTATTTTTTAAAGTGCCACTGGGGGCCCTGAAATGGGCCCCCCTACATGGCACTGGGTGCATTGGCCATGCCCAGGGGACCCTGGTCCCATGTGCTGGCCATTGGGGTGGTGGGCATGACCCCTGTCTTTTCTAAGACAGGAGTCATGTGGCATGGATGCTTTTGCATCAGAAAATGACCCTAGGCAGGTTAGAGTCATTTTTTTTACTCTAACCTGCCTAACGTCATTTTTTGGTGCAAAAACCCCTTCTTCAATACTGCCAGCCCAACCCGACTAAAGTCAGTTTTTGCCACTAGCCTACCCTTTGCACCAACTTGCACCATTCCATAAATATGGTGCCCGGCTTGTGCACAGAAATGGTGCAAGCCGGTGCTAAACTTTTTGGCGCAAAACTGAGTTGGTGCAGTTTTGCACCAAAAAGTATAAGGGGCCTAAGCCCCTTGCACCATATTTATCCACATGTGCAGAAATGACGCACGGGTGGGAGACGGACCCAAAAAATGATGTTAACTTCGATTTGTGTCAAATTTTAACGTCTGGGTCAGACCAGGCGTTAAAATGTGGCCCACACACCACTACTTAAGGAAAACAAACAGAAGCAACATTACCAACCCACAGGACAAGATGGAAGTGCTACTGCTCCAGCTTGGGAGACGGCACAGAGGACAGCAACAACAACAGCAACTACCATCACCACTGCAGCAACCACAACCATCACAATGAGGCCCACAAAGGCATTGCAGAAGGCAGGAGAGGATATTCCGAAACAGGACAACCCTCCTTGGCCTCAGGGAACAAGACATCATTAGGACATACACACTCAACCGGCAAGCCATACTACACCTGCTGCACCACATTGAGCCACAGATCACAGCCAGCCTGCAGACCCCACATAATATACCACTGTGACAAAGCTGCTAGCTGTTCTGCACATGCTGGCAAGTGGATCATTTCAGACAACAGTTGCCCTGATTTCTGGTGTGTCACAGCTGTCCTTCTCGGTGTTCCTGCCGAAGGTGTTAGGTGCAATTATCTCACTGACACCCACCCCCAACTCAGCTTCCCCAACACCAAGCAAATGCAGCAGGACAGAAAATAGGGGTTCTACCAATTTGCTGGCTTTCCGCATGTGCTCGGTGCAATTGACTGCACCCATGTCTGACTTGTTCCACCTGCAGCAACAGAGCATTTATACAGGAATCGCAAACACACGCAAACACACGCATTCCATAAATGTGCATAGTAGACCACTGAGGACTATTTACAAACATTTTGCCCAAGTATCCTGGAAGCGTCCATGACGCCTACATATTCAGGCACAGCAGGATCAACAAACACTTCCAGGATGGCCAATATGGAAATAGTCTACTTGTGGGTAAGTCAACAAACATAGCAATATACACATAACACACCAACCCTGTGGGACACACAAGACATACACCACTCCAAAAGCACATGGCCAGGGTAACACAGATGTGCAGGTAACAACACATATGCACCATGCTGCAGTACCGCACAAGCAGTGCACAGCACAAACACATACACCCACATGTTCGTAACACACCCAAAACTTGACAGGCACACCACGTAAAGGACAGGTGCAGATATGTACCCTTTGCTAACAGAAGATGTACACGAACCTCTACAAGTGCCCACAGGTTGCCTACTACGTACACGTCACACACAGTACACTAAACAAAGAATAGCACAGCAATGTCAATGACATACAACATGCTCATGTAACGTAAGTCACACATAGGCACAGACCCCTTAAATCATGCTGTGCAAGTCTCTGCCAAAACAAACATCCAGTGCCAGACAACTAGTTCCAATACCAACTACATCTCATCAACACATACCTGCCTTACCTGTAGTGTGCATATACATCTGCCTGATGCACTGGGTCACACACATAGGAATACAACATCAACGGCCATCACATACCATGTGCCAGATTTGTGAGAAGTGGCACCACACCTACTATAGTGCCACCTCACATGCACCACTTACTGACCAACTACACCATCATGTCTGTACCGTAATCAATAATTGGCCCACCATGAGGCAGAGTCACTGTTAGACAGTACAGATCATAGATGCCATAGTGGGACCCAGTAGGAGGCTAGAGGACATCACTGAGCTTACACGCACTGGGCTAAGGGACACATTTGCAAAGTAGCTGGACTTAGTCGCATAGCCTGCACTGTGCATGTGTTGACAATATAAATGCTGATATGTGTATTGGAAGACAGGAGAGACACTGGTAGTAATGTTGATCATCCTGAAACAATGGGGCACACACACTTGGACACCTGATGGCTGGCACAAATATCAGCTGCCACCCAAGATCACTAAGGGACCTATGTAAGAGCCCCCAGTGACACTGTCATGGCCTGCACTGTTTGTACAAGTTGGCAAATGACCACTCTTTTGTGACTTGAAGCCACATTGTAAATCAGGCACCCTCCCATGTAGCACTTAGGGGCATATTTATAATGCCCTAGCACCACCTTGCGCCACACTGACGTCATTGTTTTTGACGTTAATGTGGCCCAACGAGGCCGAAGTCCCCGCGTCTTATTTACAGGGTGGCACAATGCATGTATTGCGCCACTCTGCAACCCTTTGCAATACATTATGCCGGCTCCAGGCATAATGTATGCAAAGTGGGGGGTTCTCCCATTAGGGGAGCTGGAAAAATGGCGTAAGGAAATCTATGAGATTACATTGCGCCATTTTTCACAGCACTTTTAATGCCTGCTCAAGAGCAGGTGTTGCAAGGGGGCTTCCATTCTTTAGAATGGGGCCCTATGTACTCTGCAGGAGTAGCTCCAATATTTTGGCACTACTCCTGCAGAGTACATCAATAGCCTCATGAAAAATTACGCTATTGCCCGCTACCCTGCGTCATGGTGCGCCGTATTTTAAATACTGCGCACACATGGTGGCAGTAGGGGGTGCTAATGGGCGCAGGGAAAGTGGCGCTGCACTCAGTGCAGCGCCACTTTCGATAAATATGCCTCCTAGTGTGGAAGGCGCGTCTAATCTGTGTTGCTGTTGGTCTTTCAACACAAGATACATAGCATGATGATACTGACTCAGATGTAGGTGTCACCCAAAACCTGAGGCAGTGTCAACATCAAACACCACCCCAGGGGTGCCGTTTGCAGGTTGCAAAAATGAAATAGACTGTGATTTGACCTCATATGAATGTGCCACCTATGCATGATGCATACTGCTGCACACACAGACAGAGCCAATTGGCCATCAAAACAGTATGGCCCAGATTTATACTCACCAGAGGGACATGACTTGATGGGGAACCCCATCCCAGGTAAGTAGAGGTAAGTATTTTAATATTATTTTTAAAGTGCCTATGGGGGCCCTGAAAAGGGCCCCCATACATGGCACTGGGTGCAATGGCCATGCCCAGGGTACCCTTGTCCTCTGTGCTGGCCATTGGGGTGGTGGGCATGACTCCAGTCTTTTATAAGGCAGGAGTCATGTTGTGTGGATGTTTTTGGGTCAAGAAATAACGGCAGGCTGGTTAGTCATCTTTTTTTTAACTCTAACCTGCCTAAGGTAATTTTTGGGTGCAAAACCCCCCGCTACACCCACCCGGTTAACGTCATTTTCCATGACGTTAGCCCACCCTTTGCGCCGGATTGTGCCATTCCATAAATTTGGCACCTGCCTGACGTCCTGGAATGGCACAAGCCGGCGCTATACTTTTTGATGCAAAACTGCGTTTGCGCAGTTTTGCGTCAAAAAGTATAAATCTGGGCCTATATGTATAGGAAGGTGTCCCTTCCTGCACAGATCCATCCACCTCCACAGGGCAGCTAGCCAAGCACCCTGGTGCACAGCTGCATATTAGGCACCAGCGCAGAGGACGACAAAAGGTTGCCTAGTAACATGTCAAACATGGTGCATTCCTGCACAGTGAAAATGATGCAGCACAGCACTGCCAATGTCGGAGCTGTGCTGTGCATTGTCACTCACTCATTAAAATAGGCATAAGTGTTGCACTTCATTGACACATGTCAAAATGGCTGGGATGTCCAGGCTCTGTAGGGCTACCACATTGTCACCACATCTGACCCCCATTGTGTTGAGAGGATGTGTCATGTTCCCTCTAGTGATAGCACACTGACACAAAGGTGCACTACACAACACATGGTACATATATTGTGCATCAGTTATGATTCCAAATTATATGTCCAGGTCCTTGAGCCAATACTCAAGACTGTCATGTTCAACAAAACAGTCCTAATAAAACTTAGCACAAGGGCAGGAACTCAGACCATACCACAAACACGTTATAATCACAACCAACTTCAAATAACAACCTGTTGCATGCCTGAACAACAATTTACACCTTTTATCTTTTGCAGCGGATCAGGGTTATGGCATACAGCCATGGATGAGGCCCCCATTTGCAAACCCAAACACAGGAGCAGAGCGTGCATACAATGAGGGACACCGCACTACACGCAATATTGTGGAAAGGACATTTGGCATACTGAAATCCAGATTCAGGTGGCTGGACCTGACAGGAGGCAGCCTCCTATATGCCCCACATATTGCGTGCAAAATCATCCTTACGTGCTATCCTGCACAACATATGTGTGCGGATGAACGTTCCTATGTATGACAAGGTTGATGACCTACCTGAGGAGGAGGAGGAGGATGGTGGTGATGATATGGAGGGGAAACAGCACAAAACAGTTGCTGGGGTAAGCCGGAGACAGCACATAGTTGACAACTTTCACTCTTAAGAATCACTGAATTCAACTTGTTAATTTTGTAAATAAACACTTCACATATACAACCAATATTGCTTTGGTCTCTTCAGTCTCCACTACATATACCATAGGAATGTGAGTTTAACTTCAGGGAGCATGTTACAAATACGAATCTCACAAGTACTGTTGCGACATCACATGTGATGTGTAAGAATGTACTGCCACCATGACACACATCATTAACAGCCTCATCACTGGTATGTGACAACTGAAGGACATAATACACGGACAACAACATATTTTGTACATCCACGTTGCCGACTTGTTAATCAATAGCTCATCACATACAACTACATCATGTCCAAATAGGATGTATGCAAGGGGCCCACACATGAGGTAGTGGGTGTCAAAAAATAGAAATCAAGTCATGTGGGAACTGAACACTGTCACAACTCAGTGTGAGAGTTGCAATGGCTGCATGGAACATGTGTGACAAGGGGTGGGGGCATCATTGGTAACTATGGTCATCATGATCTGCCCAGGTATAACAACCAATTAAAGAAGTTGGGCCTTGGAAGTCTGTCCATGGTAATATGTCCTGCCAAGTCCATGGGGCACAATCTTGAAACAGGGTACACATGACCTCACACATTGCACGGACACGTCTGTGGAATGCACATCAGTATGGATGAGAAAATGTGCAGCTAGGGCTGCAGGTCCACCACACAAAAACAACAAACATTGGTAAATGCAACAAGTTTAATCAAACTTTTGTGATCAACACATATTCTGGGTGGAATGTAGGCAGAGTGTGTCATTCACACTATGTACCAAAGATGTACACATGTCAGACATAATGCAGGCTTCACACAGGTCTCCATAATATCCAAATCTAAATACGGAGACAGATGTCAGGTCATATTCCCTAGGTAGCAATGGTTCACCCATCATCAGCAATGCCTGACCTGTTTATATAGCTTTACATATTATGCTCTGTATGACAAAATCACAACATCACAACAAAACACAATACACAATCACAAATTAGTACTATTGCATTGTACTGAATGCCAAACCTATGTGGATACACTGTTGTCAAACATGCATATATATGCACAATGTGAAACAATTTGCATGCTGTTGACTCCGTAACACACATATTGGTGGAAAAGACCAATCACACCCTTACCACATTGTTACAAGGACTGCCCCATGTGGTTACTCGATATGCCACACTGCAGCACAGCCCATGTCATGTGTGTTGATTTAGGGTGCATTTAGGGACAATGCAAAAAAAACATGCAATCAGGAAATGAGTCCAAAAATATGATGCAAATACGTCTAAAACATCCGCAAACGTAAAGAAATGGTACATGGGTCATTAGCGTGAGTTCTACCATCGCTCTCCTCTCAATGCTGCCTTCTGTGAAATCGACGCATAACCGTCATGCGTCAATGTAAACAACGCATGTGCGTTATGCATCTAAAAAAAACAACACAAATATCAAATGTGTCAAATTAATACACGTATAACTGAAAAAAGTGACGCACGAGGACAGGAAGTGATGTAATAGGAAATCCTGTCTACAAGCATGTGTGACTGTGTTTGTGTTTTGGAGATGGTGGTTGAGTCTTGGTTGTGTCTTGTAGTTTATGGTGTCTCACCTGTCGTGTCCTGTTATATATTGTGTGCATTTTGTCCCAGTGGTTGTGATTTTGTTTTGTTTTTGTCTAGATTTGTATTTGCACTGTGGGGTGTCTGTCTGGGGTTGTTACTCATTTGGGATAGTTGGGATAAGTTAGTGGGGTTAAGTTTCCATTTATTTTTTCTTTCTTTGTATTTGGGGTCAACTTTGACCATAATTCGACATGTCTGGAATGGGGAGGATGACCAGGATGTCAGAGGATGTGCTAGGTGGATTTCTGTGGCTGGTATCCCACTACCCTCCATTGATGCTTGAAATGGGTGGAGGGTCATCCTTGGATACCGGAACGAGGCCAGGTGGCTGTGGTGGGACAAGGTGCTCCACCACCTGAACAGAATATACAGGACTGGCAGAAATGAGCACCAGTGAAAGCATCGCTGGGCAGATCTGGTGGTCAGGGAGCAGAATCCGCTCGATCAGCTTGGGATTGAGATCAGCGGCCCTGTTGGTGAGTCTCCCATTGGCATACTATTGACTGTTCACTGCTCTTGAATGACAGTAGCAGATGAGTTGGACAGGTTACATGCAACCAGTAAGGTGTACCTGCACCAGACTAGGCCTGGAGTTCACATGTCCAACAGATACCAATGCAGGTCAGATGTCTGATGAGTCCTGCACAGCCATCATGAAGGCATACATTTCAGAGGCCATAGCAACATATGTGCCCCGGCATAGTGTCATGTATGAAAACCCAAGGCACAGCCATCCTACCATATTTTCCCTGGGTCATGTCAACAAAGTGGCGCAATGCAGGCATAGCACAACTTTGTCAACATTTAGTGCACATGACCCCTGCCCCAGCCATTATGTTAGCAAAGGGGGTTTACAAGTCCCAGGTGCTGCACCACTGTTGTCCTATTTGCCCCTTTGTGTCATTAGGCAAGGCCATGTAAGGGAGATTGAACATGAATTGGGAAGAGTATACTGGCAGCTCCATGTTCCAGTTCATGTTCTGTCACAGACAGCCTCTATCACCCCCATACCACACACATGTGCAAAGTCTGTTCTACTGGCCTACAATTTCTCACTGACAGTATGAGGCTGCACTGCATCAGCTCCATCTCTGTCACATCACTCACTAACCTGCAACAACAGATGCATCCTCTGACCACAGAGCAAGTGTGTCTGTGTTGAGTGCTATTTCTATGCCCATGTACTTCTCCCTCACTGGATTGACAATAGTGTACAATGGCAACAATGGCAGGCACCCACTATTTGCAATACATACATGTCACAATGCTGTCAATGTGCAGGTAGGTAAACCAACTGCACATGAGTTCACAGCCACAGCAATTCCTTAACTGTGTCTGCCTTCTGATTTCACACACATTTAACTCTGTTCATTGCAGGGTATGTAATGCAAATCGCCTACACCTTGCAATACCCACACAATCCCAGGGTGGTAGCGTATCTGTGAGCTATGATGATGGTGTAGTTGTTTCTTACATCTGTTGCAGGCAGAAATGCCATGGGTGTGACAACGGTCCTGCCACTGCAATAACCATAGAATGGCCCTAAGATGGAAAATACTTGATCAAACAGTCCTATTTGGTAATGGAGTTGTTGTGCTCACAGACAGCTGCATGACAATGCCACATATAAATGTTGCAGGGTGTAGCACCACAGGAGTCCCTGGCCCAGTGCTAGGGTTCAGATGTGTGGCTCTACCTCATCTGTGTGTATGTGTCATTGAGTGATCGTAGTGGTGTGTCTGTTGTACTGATTTCCACTAGGATGACTAGCTCACTCCTCTTAACTAGTTAACACTGAAATTTATTGTCCACTCGCAGTGACTATGATTTGACATTAAGCATGGTTTACCATTCATGTCTTACAGGTGGACCAGCTCCCTACACATTTGGTGAAGTGGCGCGGTTTGAAGACCCTGATGTATCCAGTAAGTTGGAGAATGTGTGTCCTGTGAAGTAATCCAGGGTTTTGTGTGAGTGAGTCATGTGTGTTGCATACAATGCCAGATGTGATAAACTGTCTAATGATCAGATATCATAGTAGGCTGGATGGTGATATCATGGCCCATTTTTATGAGCCCCAATCACCACCAGAGGGTCACGTCTTGTGAGGCTCTTGGTGCGCAATGGCCAGCATTGTGTGTACAAGGTGGTCACCGGCCCCGTTTAGGGCCATATGTAACTAAGAATGACAGAATGCAATGCTGTGAGAAAATTGGCAGTGGCGCACTCTGTCATTTTCACAACACAGGGATGCACGGTATTTAATCATATACAGAGCACCCATGTGTTGTCCCCTGCGTTGTTGCTAATTTTAAAGCCAAGCCCCAACGCAGCCACCCTTGTGCCATGGTGCACGGATAGCTGCGTTGAGAGTGGGGGTTAGTTGTAGTGCAGGAGGGACACCCTCCGGTACAAAAAGTATCTCCATATGTGATTTGCTTTTACTCTGCGTGTTGCAGAGTGCAGCACGCATTGAAAGAGCAACAAACGAGGAGATATGCCAACTTTTCTCCTCATTGCACCCTGCTAATGCCACCCCTGGCATGGGGTTAGCCAACGCAGACGCAGGTGTAAGTAGACTTCAATATCTGGGCCGCATGATAAGCTGCAATGGGTGTTGCTGTGGCACACCCACAGCGACACCCATTGCATTTAGACGCAGTCCCAGATTAACAGATTTGCTGACACCAGAGCCAGTGCCAAATTCAGCAAGCACCCCAAGGGGGGGCCTTAGCATTGCGCAATGAGGATGAATACTCTTATGTATCCTCCGATTGAGATCTTTCAATGGCTGATGTATTAGGCAGTGCACATCTATTGTATATCCTCTTTGTTGGTTACTTTATTGTGTTGGAAGGTGTCTCTTACGGCACATAATCAAACTCTCCCTCAACACAGCCAACTATGCACCATGGGGCAAGGCTCCCTGAATTGATGTATGTAAGCAATATGTGCCCAGGCATAAGTGGCACTACAGGGGTGCACCATATCGATTTTACATTGGTGCATCCCTGTATTGTTGTGAAGGTGGAGGACTGGGCTGGCAATTTCCCCCCAGCATGGAGCTCCGTCTTTTGCACTCCATGTATGTTTCACTTTTGTGGAATGTCATTGGCTTGCATGGAGGTCAAGGCCCAATGTGTGCTGCCAGGGAACTGTGTGTTATGGCAGATCACGTATTGATGGGTGTCTTCACCTGAACACATGAATGTAGATGTGATTGACCTACGGATACAAGCTTCCTAATTGGCAGCCCTCCTAACAGATGGGCCACTCCTTGACTCCATGTATGAGTGGGCAACTCTTGGTGGATGACCAGGACTGTTGAGATGATGGATAGCATGGCCATCCCCACTTAGGCTCCGGAGGAGAGGAATACCAAATTAGTAGGTAGATGTGATGTTCACAGAGTAGGTGACAGTTATGTTGATCAGGTTTGCATGTGTAGCTATCAGCTCTGACCCCCTATGGTTACCAACAGCATCCCCTCCTCCCACTTACATGTCCAAGATACTGGGGATGTATGGTTGGAAATAGACACAGATGAGGAGGAAATCTGGGCCTGATTTATGAAACATTAGTGCCGCCTTTGCATTATTTTCAGACGTAAAAGTGGTGCAAACTTACTAAATATAAATATAATTTGCAAGTTTGCATAGCTTTTGGGTCACAAATATGATGCAAGGGTGGCGCTGAATTTACATTATTCATGCCCTTTGTCTTTTCTGGAATGCGTGTTGGAGTGCATGTATGATTAGATGTAGCAGTATAAACTAGTAGTCTGTGCAGACTCCAACCAATGCTGACACTGATGATTGCTTGTCTTCATATTACAGCTGCCAACATGACAAATGAGGAGAGGCATGAATTTCAGAAGAGGGCAGTACAGTACCGCAACATCCTTCCAGTGGAGTCAGGGTACCAACGTATAGGTCACCGCTTTCAGGCAGAGAAGGCTACAGGGGAATGGTGGGCATTCTCACATGGAGTCCTTCATTGCCTAAAAAGTCTCAGCAAACTTCAGGCTCCTCAGCAGTGCAGGGGGGCACAACTAGCACCACCCCAACAACATCGTCTGCAGCAGTCACCATACCGGCACAACAGCCCACACCACCTGCTGCTATTGCAACACAGTTGCTACAGGATCTGCAGAGGGACGTGTCCCTCGTTCTTACTCATTTGGACAGATTGGAGGTTGAAGTTGCAGGCAAAAAGAAAATGTCACGATACATCAAGAAGAAGCTCAAAAAGGCCAAACTGTGACTTCTTTGTGATTTGAAACCTCCCACTTCAGTCCCCTCCCTTATGAAGTAATCAGATATTTTATTGTAGGTTTTAGAGGGTTAGTGTTAGGTTAGTGTAAGTTTATAGATTTGTTAGGATAATTGTAGTTGGGGTGTTTTTTTTTATTCTTATGTGTTTATTTGTGTGTGGTTGGGTGGGGAGGTCATGTTGGGGTATCTATGTGTTTTATCAAAAAAATAATAAAAATTAAAATGAAAAAATTACAAAAGAATATATATTTGTTAAGGGTTAGTTAGTAAATGTGTAGTAACACAATATGGCACCTTGGTAACGCCATCCCTGGGGTGGTCTAAGGTTTTGGTGCTGCCCTGGTGTATGTAAAACATGTAAAACTGGGACAGGGGCATATTGCAATGTGTGTTGCTGTGAGTTGACCACTGCTACACCCATTGCAAAAACCTACCATGCACAAGGATGCATAGGAAAGGTCCACAATAACAAGATAGTGTCAAGCCACCAAAAGGAAATACATCATACCTAGTAAATATGACGCAGCCTATTGCACCACCTGAGCTTCCCTTTATGTGACACTCAGGTGGGGCAAAGGGCTAATGAATTGCACCCATGAGGTACCGGAACAATGTTTGGGCTGTAAGTTGTCACTGAGTCCCCAATAGCAAGTCAGTGACGGGACAAGTCAACTGCCAGAATATAGAAAGATTGATTTTACACCATCTCATTGCAGAGGATGTTGGCTCTCCTGCTGATCTGCCTGTCCTGGAGTTCCTCGATGACCTGAATGACCAGCTGACAGCAATCAGCCAAGAGACCCTCTGGTACGCCCTGGTATCCCTCCAGACACCACCTCCTGTTGCAGGGAGGACAACCAATGTAGCAGCCATCCGAGATGACTCACCCAACACCCAAATAGTACAACTTGCCAGCACCGACACAGCTGAGGACTCCAAGGACCCAGGGACAAGCTTCCAGAGGACAGTGGTAGGAGTCCAGCGGGGGCTGGCCAACCAGGTGCATGTGGGGTGGAGACCATGGCAGCCAGCCTAGAGGGAATGCGCATGTGCCTTGTGACAGTTAATGAACACACAGCTGCCAAATGAGGTACACACTCCCCACTGCATGGAGTAGAACAGTGTCTGAAGGACATAGCTGCTGCCATGAGAGAGAGGCCACAACAACTGAACAAGCTGGACTCAATGCAGCGTGAAGTGGCCTCCGTCAGGGCAGACATGGCTGCCTACTACTGGGATGTTGCTGCTATCCTGAAAAATCAGCAGCTCCTCCTTGTAGCAGTGATGCCATATGTTGTTCCACAAATGGCAGCTGCCAGGAATTGGGATTTCACTTCTTCAACCACTGAAGTGTGTGTGTAGCCCCCTCTACCTCCCTACCACCACTACCAATGGCACAGGAGACACCACACACATCAGAGGATGAAAATGTGGAACAGATCACCTTTACTCAAAAGAGTACCCGGTAGCACCAGTCTATGCCACATGGGCAGTGTTCTCCTTTGTTCTGAGCTCAATATCATGCCGGTTTTAGCACAGGTGGATATGTGCACTCTTCAACCACACACTGTTGAACTGTCTGCTATGGACTGTCATTGTTTCTCACTTACCAATTGGAAATTATTGTTTCTCACCACTTATCGACACAACTCCATAGCATGTCCCATGACATGTCCCTCAACCCTGGACTTGTGTTGTGTCACATATGTATGGATTTCACAAATAGGGTCACTGACCTGGATATTGTAACTATCTCACTACAACACTTCCACTTGTAAATCAATCATCATGTCTACATCTATTGTGATCCATCAACTCAGCTAAATGATTGTAATGGGTGAATTCATGTCATTGGTCAAAGACTATCAGTACAAGAGTGCAGGGCTGTGGGGGCACAAAGCTACACACAAGGTTCATAACAAATGTGTATGCTGGTCTCATCACCTACAAGCAATTCACTGAGTATGTCACAAATGAAGAACACATATATGGTTCCCTCACTATATATGGCAGGTATGGCTGTAAAGCAAGTTTAGGGCTATATCGTCAGTTGGGAGTACCAGAAGAACTCATTGGTATGATACAGAGGTAGTTAACCTCATAATTGACGTCCACCGGTCAGTTATGCAGGATAGAGCTCCAATTGAGGCTGTTGTCAGATGTGTCACAGTTCCTCACATTCCTACACAGGACCCCAACACTGACAGCTGAAGGCTCAGACATACCTGTCCAATATGAAGTAAACATAGTCATCATGAGTGATGGGTACACTGGATGGCAGATGCATGGACTAGTAGATGTGATTTTGCTGCCAATGTGACAGCTCAGTTGTCAACAGGTGACACACATGTTCAGAGAGGTATTTGAAGGCAAGACGGAATCCCTAGGCCAATCCCCATCTTGTCCTGTGCACTCATGGGAAGACCCAGAGACTCAAGCGTATTACACAAATTGTATGGGAGAATGCAAAAATGTTTAGTATAAATTCCAGTAACTTAAAAAAAATAAAACCTACCCTACCCTAAACTAACCTATGCTAACTATACTTATCCAACAACTAAAGCTATCTACCCTATGCTAAACTTAACTTGCACATTGAGCACCACACTCTAAACATTGCCTCTCCCCACCCCTCTTAAGTTACAAGACACATTCAGGACAACAACTACTAATACTACACATGCAATGGTTGGTGGGGATATGGTGTGGTGTGCCCCAGGGTGCCCCTGCTCAGCTCATGCCCCTGGCATGCAGGGGGCCCCATGGCCAGGCCCTTTGTGTTTTCCACTGCCTGATTTGCAGTGCTAAGAGCAGCGTGTCCTGTCACACCCAATCCACCCCAAGTTTGGCGCTGACTCTACTTGATCCATCATCAACGTAGTGGTAACGTCCCACAGAGCTGACATGAGGAGACAGATTTCCACCTGCCATCCCAGCATGTAACTCATACTGCCTGGTTGTATGGGGTTACCCTGGGGTCTCTCCCGGCCTGCTGGTTCCATTTTGCCTCTGTTTTGCAATGTTTCCTGCACTAGCATCTAAAGTTGACGCTAATGCGGGGTTAAAATGGTGCATATCTGTTTGCGACATGTTTATGTGCCATAAAATGGGTTATAGTCAATTTTTCTGCGTTAACATCAGTTTGCCTTATGACAAGGCGCAAGGTTAAACATCAACATTTTTTACTCTAACCAGTTACGCCACCTTGCGTCTTAGTATAAATATGGCGCCTGAGTGGAGCTAAAAAATGGCGCAAGCCAGCGCTAAACATTTTGATGCAAAACTGCATTTGTGCAGTTTTGCTTCAAAAAATATAAATATGGGCCTAAGGGGCAAATTTATGGAAAGTGGCAATGCACCGAGTGCAGAGACACTTTCCCTGCCCCCTTAGAAACCTCTTACTGCACCCTGGCAGAGAATAGGGGGCAATAGCGTCATTTTTCATGACGCTATTGATCTACTCTGCATGAGTAGCTCCAAAATGTTGGCGCTATTCCTGCAGAGTGCATAGGGGCCCATTCTAAAGAATGGAACCCCTCTTTTAATGCCTGCTCTTGAGAAGGCGTTAAAAGTGCTGTAAAAAAATGGAGCAAGGAAATCTCATAGATTTCCTTGTGCTATTTTTCCAGATCCCCTTACGGGGAAACCCTCCCTTTGCATACATTATGGTGGTCATTACAACCTCTGCGGTCTTTTTCCAAAACCACAGAGGGACCGCCGTGCGGAAGACCGCCAGTGGTGGCGGTTCGCCACTCGGCCTATTATGACCGTTGGCAGCTCTCTGTCCTTTTACGGACGGAGAGCCGCCAACAGCCATACTGGCGGGAGGCGGGGAAGTGGAGGTTGCTCCACCTCCACCGCCACGCCAACAGAACACCGCCCAGCGAATCACGTCCTGTGATTCGCCGTGGTGGGGTTCTGTTGGCGGTGTGGTGTCGGCGGAGCGGCCCCCATGGCTCCCGTCCCCTCCAGGAGGATTGACGGAACAGGTAAGTCGATCGTCCGTTAGGGGAGGGGGGGTCAGGGGGTGTTGTGTGGGTGCATGGGGGTGTGCGTCTGTGTATGGAGAGGGGGTGTGTGAGTGTGTGTATGCTTGCGGGGGTGTTGCGTGTTTTGGGAATGAGTGCGTGTATGTCTGTGGGTATATCTGTATGGATGTGTGCATGTATGTTTGTATGTGGGTGTGCTTGTCTGTGTGTGTGGATGTAGGCATGTATGTCGGCGTGTGTGCATGTAAGTGTGGGTATGGGTGATGTGATGTTGGGGGTCAGGGTGGGGAGGGGGGCCCTGCCACCTTTGGGGGGTGGTGGGGGGTGTAGGGGAGGGAGTTGGGGTGGGGGAGACCCCTTTCAGTGCCAGGGAAGGAATTCCCTGGCACTGATAGTGCTTACCGCCATGGATTTCATGGCGGTTCAAACCGCAGGAAATCCACGGCGGTAAGCCGGGTCAAAATACCGCCGGCGGTATAGTGACGGCCGCCGGGCTGGAGACCCAGGTCTCCAGTCCGGCGGGCGGAACGGAGAACCAGCGGATGACCATGGCGGTAACCGCCATGGTCATAATAAAAAAAAAAAGACCGCCAGCATGTTGGCGGTCTTACCGCTGCTTCTCCGCCTTCTGCCAGGGTCATAATGACCCCCTTTGTCTGTCGCAGGCATAATGGATCAAAGGGTTACTGAGTGGCGTAATGCATATATTGCATTACTCTGTAAATTCTGAGCGGAGATTTCAGCCTCATTGGGCCACATTAACGTAAAACATAATGCCGTTAATGTGGCGCAAGGTGGCGCTAGGGCATTAAAAAACATGCCCCTTATGACTTCTGCTGTACAAGCCTGCATAACAGCTGCTCTGAGAGACCAGGTCTAATTTAAAAATCTTGAAAGAGCAAATACAATGGATTCAAAAGTGTCAGATATGAATGTACCTAAGGCACCCAGACACTGTTTTACTCCCAGATTGCAGCAAAAGGGCAAAAACCACCTAGATCTCGATTTGTCATACTTATAACAAATTAATGAAAAATGCACTTTGGTTTCCAGTGTATTGGGGCAAAACGGGCAGACAAATTTCTGTTCCCCCTCTTTACACCATCTTGATGTAAACTCCCTAAATGGCGACGTACCAACCAGGAAGTGAGTACACGATTTTGCTGCAGTGGGTGTAATTTTATCCAGAAAGGGCTCAAATATTTTGTGACTTAAGATTTTGTCAGTCAGGCCATCAGGGCTCGTCTCGCTAAACATTTTTTGACTTTTGTAGAAGATGCTCCCAGTAAGTGTCTTTGACCCATTTTGCTGGATTCGTCCACAACTTGCTAGGGTCTTCCCATTCACCCCCAAGTTTTAGCTCACTACAAAAAAATGTCACTGCTTTAATTCATGGCATGGTACAATGCTTATCTAGTAGCAATAGGTCCTGTCGTGCGACGATTTTGATCAACAGGCTCAGGTCCAATTTTAAAGGTATAAGTGGGGTGCTAGCAGGGACACTCAAAACAAACTGATATTATAAATTTGTTTTCTGTTATATTTAATTGTAAACTGTCCCGGAGCCCCAAATTTCCTCCCCATTTAAAGCACCTCCCAAGGCCACAGCTCTATGTACCCCCAAGGCTGGCGACACAGCCCTGATAGTCGATGCTTTACATTTCCTAACATCATTTTTTTATATTGAAAAACGATGCAAAGATCGGAAAAAAAATCATGGGAAGGTTGGCGCTGCATCTCAGAAACTATCTTTTCAATGTTTAGTTTCATTTAGGAAAACTGAATCCTCAGGTCAGATTCTACATTTCCAAGACAATTCCTGTTTTTATTTTTTAAGTACATAAGATCTGAGAAAGTTTTTTCACATAAATATGTGGTGGGGAAAGGAAGTAAAACCAAAGTCTCATCTCTCCTAGCCTCTCTGTCATGTGTAATTCATTTGTTTTATAGCAACTCTCATAACAGTGTGGCAAACTCAGTAACCCACTGTGCTATGCACACAAAATACTGTTCTTTGCATGATACATGTTCTTTGCAGCAGGCATACCAATCTTAGATGAGTCAAAACTGCCACTAGACAAAACTCCCATCTCTCTTCAGCAGGTACATTAATTACCAGAGTTATCTTGGTGCTTTTATTTTTGCCCAAAACTGCTGGATGTACAAGAGCTGTGAAGTGTTTTTAAAACTGCTGCACAAAAGAGGTAATAACTATAAAAACAAGCATGTGTTTCTGCCAGAGGCTCCAGCTGGAGAAATGCCTTACTGCCAGCCCAGGCCTGGGGATCCCCTGGGAATGTGTCACGGACTCATGGAGGGCCACGGACCACAGGTTGGGAACAGCTGGAGTAAATCATGTGGGATCCCTATGTGGACTAATACCTCCCAGAGAGTATGCCTTGGTACTAGATCAAATGCTGCCCTCATGTCCATTAAAACTACATTCGAGTGGCCCTTATTGATGGTGATTTACTTCCAACAGATTGTCATAAAATGAGAAATCTGGTATATAGTACCTATGTTCTTGCAGAAACCCATCTGCAGATATGACAGGACTTGATGTTCCATCCACTCCTGCAAATGAAAAACTACTTGCCTACAGAAGATTTTCTGAGTGTTGTTAATGAGGCTAATTGGCCTATAGTTTGCAGGAGTGTCTTTTGGGCCCTTTTTATGGACTGGGACAATAACGGTACCATGCCACGTCTCTGGGATTTCCTCCCCTTACAGAACAGCATTGCTTAATTATTCAGGTAGGGTACCCACATTTCAGCCTCAGAGTGGAATAAATTCATTGGACTAGAATAGTGTCTGGGCCAGGAGCTTTCTCCTTCCTCATATGTAAAAGAGCGACCCTAGTTTCCTCCTTTGAAAAATGTATGAAAGGGATACTAGAAACGGAAATGACAGGTAATACTGCCACTGTGTTGTCACCAATGTCCTCTGCCTCGGTGCCATTTTCTTTGATCACAGTTGCACTTGTGCTATATAGGGTTTTAAAATGGTCAACCCATAGATCAACTGGGACGTGCATATTGGGAGAAGTAGAACCACCATTGCTGCTTGTTGCAACTATTTTACAAAAGGTTCTATAATTACGTTTCCTCAGAACCTCTAGCATTTTGCTCCACTGCCCCTCCCCCCAGTGACCCCTAGCATAGATCAGTATGGTCTGGTAGGACTCCCTAGCACACAATATATCGATTTGTGACTCTTCTTTAATGGCCTTAATTAATCCTCCTTTTGCCTCTCTGCACTCCTTGGTAAACCAAGGGTGGCTCGAAGAGGCAGCATGACCCTTCGTGCCCTGCTTTGTGAAGTAATATTTGAGGGTACTAAAGAACACTATGTGCTTACTGTGGAACATAGCAGCATCCCAGTCGAGAGGAGTATAGGTTCCAAAGTGGTCTACAAATGACTGATACATGTTTGCCTTGACCTGGGTATCATACTAATATTGGCCCACTTTATGCTGCTGAGGTGATTTGTAAGAGCTAATGGTGTTATGGAGGTGTCACTGACTTGCTCAAGAGATTTGCCAAACAAATCTAATTTAGAGACAGCAGCAAGCATATCATGATAGCTATCCCCAAAAGTGACAACTTCCATATCTACTAGGTAGCACCCATAGCCTTAAATCAAGCAGAATATAATCTATGTGGTTAGTATACATGCCTTTTTTGTAGGTGGGACGAGGCTGATTATCAGATTTACTGTGCACATTAGCAGCTCTGAGGCTGAGGTCTAAACAATGATGGACAATTTGACTTGCTAATTTTGGCCATTTTAACTTGCTGGTTAGCTCAGGGATGCCCCACTCCTCATCCTAGTCAGCTGTTCTCCATATCATCTGTTATTGTGTTCTTCCTTAACCTAAAATATCTTTGTTTCTCAATTTTAGGCAATATTTGATTGACCTGTGGTTTTGAAGGCAGAATATGTTCACTCTGTGGCCTTATACCCTATTGTACCTATGCACGACTTCCTCAATCTATCCTTTTGACATTCGTTTTAATAATAACGGCAGGCCTGGGCCTAGTTCCTACTGGCCAACAGAGCTGGGTCTGCTTTCTACCCCCAAGGAATCATCTAAGGGTCTGGGGGTGGAGATAGATTACCAGGTTTCTCTGACTACCCAAGTCAATGTGGTCTTGTTTAAGTGCATTAGTCTCCTTAAGCATTGGTCTCCTTAAGACCCTCAAGAAACTTGTCCCTGTCTTTCTCCTGAAGCACTGCAGTAGATTAGTAATGTGATTATTCTAGTCCGTCCAGATTATGACAATTCGGTTAACCTGTGCATATCAAAGAGTCCGCTTCATAAACTCCAAGTGATTCAGAACGATGTAGCTCGCATGGTTGTTTAACTTACTAGACACACTCATGCAACCCCCACTCTGAAGAAGTTTCTTCGGCTACTGTCAAACAAACAGTTCAGATTGAGATATCGTGTCACTTTCAAAGCACTTTATAAACTTGTTCCGGCCTTTGTTGCATCTAGACTTCATAGATATGCCCCGTCAGGCATCCTGAGAAGGCAAGGCACCGCATATCTTTCTGTTCCTTGCTTCTGTAAATAGAGGCAGGTGGCAGAAGCTTCTCAGTACTTGCTCCCTCCCTTGGGAATTCTCTTCCATTGGAAGTCGGCCAAGAGCTTAACTCCTGAGATTTAGCACGACTCTAAAGGCTTGGCTACTAAGACACTAGTTTTTCTTTCCTGGTACCCCTTAGATTATCAATTGCACGATACAACCTCTGGGTGACAGAGCGCTTTATAACTCCGCCTCTTCCAACATAACATAACATAACACATTACATTTGCCTGCCTCAAAATATGATTGCAGAATATCTATTATCACATTCACAATTTCGGGAGATCTACAATTGAACAATGATTTCTGAACACCCCTTGCCATTGTGCCACTTCTTGAGAACATAACAAGACAGCGGGCTGAGCGTTTCCTGTCACTGTCATGGCACAAGCTGTGCTAGGCTTTGTCAGCACGTGAGGGGGAGTCCCGGCGTTAGAAGGATGAAGGGTTGAGTCAGCCCTCCTTGGATCTCGTGCAATAAACGCACATATTTAATTGAGGGCACGCCCCATCGAGCCATCTATTATGAACAATTATCAAACTGGGAAGAAATTTCCAGGGGAAAACGAAAAGCGCTCCCAACAGTCCCCTTAACGTATAAGTATAGGTGCTCCCGGCCCTGGAGGAATCTTCCCCACCCCCAACAACTGTACAAGACAGATAATAAAGTGTAAGAAAAAGGACCTAGGCACTCATATAAAGAAACCGCCTCTATGTTTAACAAAAATACATAAGTTATAGAAATATTAATAGATATATAGTCGAACAATAATCCATGAAATCAGTATGTGGTGAACATTTGGTCCTTTAATAAAACAAAAGGCAACATGGAGATTCCATCATCCAAGAAAAGGAAAAACGAACAACAGCCACGAAGAACAGCCAACACGTGTTTCGTCATGGGGGGTATACTCCCCTCGACTTTTTCAAGGCTACAGAAAGTATGACAAATGTCAACACTTATTGAAATAAAACATATTACAAGAAGATGAAAAGACAGTGCTTATTCATATGCAAAAATAATATAATTCATTGCCTCATAATTCTCAAACATGCATATCAGTATATATCTTTTATCACAATCCAAAACAATTTATGTGGACCCTTTATAAGTCCTTAAATTTCATGCATACACAGATTAATTATTACATTGTCACATCCAGTGCGAAGAGTGAGAGTGAACAACCCCGGCGCAGACGTGCGGATGACTACAAAATAGAATCCAATATAACCATAATATTACTATAAAGCTATGTGTATACATAAACCACCAAAAGTATTGTGCTCAACCAAGACAAAAAGAAACACATACCTCACTGAAAATTCCAAATAGCGTTAATGCATCAACCTAAACCAATTAAAATAGGTACTGTAAAGGGAAATAAAATCAAGATTATAATAGAAAAAGTGCCCAAAATAAACCATGAATATCCACACACTTCACCAAAGTGCAAAGAATCCAATCACCTACCCTTTCAAAACGACCTAATTTCGTCAACATGTATATCCAAATAATGTTCAGCACCTGCAACATTCAATTAACAAATCTAGAAACCACTGATACTGGAATATACATCGTAACGCCTTTTATGCGTATTATTACTGATAATATAACCTCCATCAACTCACCCGAAGTTCACATAAATGCTTCGCGTGTACGGAGCTCGCGACAGCGGCTCCAAGACTACAGCCCCGTTGAGCGTGCTACTCAGCCGCCATTATCGGGCAATTATAACATCCGGCACGCTCGTATCCTCTCAAGCGCGACCGCAACCACTCTAACATTAAAAGCTACTGAGCCGGCAATATACTAGCGCCATCTTTAAGAGGGCGCCAATCTGTTACACAGAAATAAACATACATTAACTTTGTATTTTTCTCACAGCAGAAATTAAACAAAATATCCCTAACTAATCTAAAAAATGTGTCTACTATAATGTAAATAGGAAAAAGAATATTAGATTGCGAATTATATTGGAAAGATGAAAAATGTTATTAAGCCCAAAATCAATTTATCATACTATCATATAAAAATTAATAGTGACTATCCAAGAGACTGTAGCCCATTTTATAATCATACGCACGTCCGCGCCACGATTCCCACTCCACACCTCAGCTTGTGAAGATAACAAAAACATCAAAAATAATGAATTAAATTAGACATGTTGGGAATATCATCATATTCTATTCACAATATAAATATAATATATTATTATCAAAATGTATAATGTAATTATTTTGATAATAATATATTATATTTATATTGTGAATAGAATATGATGATATTCCCAACATGTCTAATTTAATTCATTATTTTTGATGTTTTTGTTATCTTCACAAGCTGAGGTGTGGAGTGGGAATCGTGGCGCGGACGTGCGTATGATTATAAAATGGGCTACAGTCTCTTGGATAGTCACTATTAATTTTTATATGATAGTATGATAAATTGATTTTGGGCTTAATAACATTTTTCATCTTTCCAATATAATTCGCAATCTAATATTCTTTTTCCTATTTACATTATAGTAGACACATTTTTTAGATTAGTTAGGGATATTTTGTTTAATTTCTGCTGTGAGAAAAATACAAAGTTAATGTATGTTTATTTCTGTGTAACAGATTGGCGCCCTCTTAAAGATGGCGCTAGTATATTGCCGGCTCAGTAGCTTTTAATGTTAGAGTGGTTGCGGTCGCGCTTGAGAGGATACGAGCGTGCCGGATGTTATAATTGCCCGATAATGGCGGCTGAGTAGCACGCTCAACGGGGCTGTAGTCTTGGAGCCGCTGTCGCGAGCTCCGTACACGCGAAGCATTTATGTGAACTTCGGGTGAGTTGATGGAGGTTATATTATCAGTAATAATACGCATAAAAGGCGTTACGATGTATATTCCAGTATCAGTGGTTTCTAGATTTGTTAATTGAATGTTGCAGGTGCTGAACATTATTTGGATATACATGTTGACGAAATTAGGTCGTTTTGAAAGGGTAGGTGATTGGATTCTTTGCACTTTGGTGAAGTGTGTGGATATTCATGGTTTATTTTGGGCACTTTTTCTATTATAATCTTGATTTTATTTCCCTTTACAGTACCTATTTTAATTGGTTTAGGTTGATGCATTAACGCTATTTGGAATTTTCAGTGAGGTATGTGTTTCTGTTTGTCTTGGTTGAGCACAATACTTTTGGTGGTTTATGTATACACATAGCTTTATAGTAATATTATGGTTATATTGGATTCTATTTTGTAGTCATCCGCACGTCTGCGCCGGGGTTGTTCACTCTCACTCTTCGCACTGGATGTGACAATGTAATAATTAATCTGTGTATGCATGAAATTTAAGGACTTATAAAGGGTCCACATAAATTGTTTTGGATTGTGATAAAAGATATATACTGATATGCATGTTTGAGAATTATGAGGCAATGAATTATATTATTTTTGCATATGAATAAGCACTGTCTTTTCATCTTCTTGTAATATGTTTTATTTCAATAAGTGTTGACATTTGTTATACTTTCTGTAGCCTTGAAAAAGTCGAGGGGAGTATACCCCCCATGACGAAACACGTGTTGGCTGTTCTTCGTGGCTGTTGTTCGTTTTTCCTTTTCTTGGATGATGGAATCTCCATGTTGCCTTTTGTTTTATTAAAGGACCAAATGTTCACCACATACTGATTTCATGGATTATTGTTCGACTATATATCTATTAATATTTCTATAACTTATGTATTTTTGTTAAACATAGAGGCGGTTTCTTTATATGAGTGCCTAGGTCCTTTTTCTTACCATCTATTATGAAGCACTGGGGAATGAACCCCAGTGCTGACACCTGGTCACCAAGAAGCGCCCCCATGTTGTGCTGCCTCACTTCAATCTACAATCATAAAATGTAAACCTGCGGCTCTCATCTGAAGTCTCGAGACCCCAGTTTGCTGAATCAACAGCTCACAAAGCGCTGGTAGGATGTGATAGCGCGTCCAGTCATTATAAATTACCTGTACAAGCACACGCCGGAGGTCGGTGAACCTTTTAACCGAGTTGGGTTCTCCACATCCAAGAATAGTCGGATCACTTGAATCAATAATCAATAACCATTTTAATCAATACCCAATACTTAATTAATGGATCAAACAACACATTAGGAATCAATAACAATCAGTATTTTGACGCAACATGACCTTTCAGTCATGAATAACCACACCAGTTTATTAAAAGTTAATGAATTTATTTCCCTATATTAACAAAGCTAACACAATATATGTGAGTCTCAAAATCAAATGATATACGTATACGAACATTACTAGCTGTCCATAGCGGCAGAAGAAACGCAATCTACGCAAAATCTGAATTATAATGCACTCAGTTATAGCAATACAAATCACTAATATAAGCAACTGAATTTGACTAATTGCATACATCGGTCAGCATAACAAGATTTCAATTCAACATGGTGCATCAAGGGAATATTTCAACTAACCTCTAATTAACATTGGCATGTGGGGCTTCATGCAAAACGAATTTAGTCAACACAAATTTAGAAAACTTCTAGCTTGGGCCCTATCAAAATAGCAGTTGGTACCTAGAAAGGAAAACACAATGCATAATACAATTATCCTTTCATATTTACCAAATACAATCAGCATTCAAGAAAAGTCTTCGTCCTTCAGGTATCGGTTCGACCAGCATGGGGCAGATTTCAAGGGGGGGCAAATTAAGGGCAAGTTTCCTTGCGGCAGCGAGGAGGATGGGGTAAAAGTTACTGCATGGGCAAGACGGGGCAAAGTTAAAGTTAAAGTCTCTAGGATGAGAATTCTTTAAAGTCTCTTTCTCTGCAACAGAGAAAAAAGGCATTGGAGGGTCGTTCAAGATGGCTTCTTGAATCAGGCTTCAAAACGGCATCAAAGAAAATGGCTGACTTATCTTTGTCCGGTGGGTTTAAGTAAGAAACATTCCAAATTCTTCAGGGTCTTCCATTGGAGGGTTCATAGGGTGGCTTCAATTTGACTAATGAATTGTATCTTTCTCCTAGTACTCATTTTTACATACATTGTCCTTGGAGCCTTGGAACACCAGTTGCAACAAAGTTTGCCAATTAATTTTATCTTAGTGCCTTTATTGTCTGCACCTGCAGGAGCTGACCTTGCATCAAAGAGGATGAAACCAGCCTAGCACGAAACCTTGAGATAAGTGTATTGGTCATCTCTACTGGAACAATACAGCCTTAAAATAAAATAATGTCTTTGTTAATGCAAGACAAAACCACACAGTTAAAATTTGAGACCAGGCAACTAGGCCAAAGCCTCTGCTAACTTTAAGCTAAGCAGATAACAGTTTCAACAAGAAAATGATGGAATACATTTGCAATTATGACGGATTACTACATTTGTCAATTCTTCATGATTAATTAAGCCCGTGTATAATAATGGCGAACTACCCCGTGGGCACAATTTCCCATGTATATTATTTTTCTTTGCTAAAATCACACTACCTTAAACGATTTTGGTTACATGATATATGAATGTTTGTTAGTCCTTCTTTTTCTGCGTAATCAGATGTTACTGTTGAACTTCACTTCAGCATGTCTTCAAGGCAGTCTCTGTTACCCTCCCGGTTTGGGTTTGATGTCCATCATACAGCCCTCCATGGGGGAATCATAGAGGCAAGGTGGTGCCAGCTGGAACGTGAATTTTGCTTAGCTGACCTGTGCCTGCCTCTGGGACCTGGAGAGGGTTGAAGATTCATAACTGTGCTAACAGGGTACACCACGCACTGCTCACAACAGAAGCGTTTCCTACTGTGAATGAACTGCATTTATCAGCTTGGCCCGCATGCTCACAAAGAAGAAAGTGATCCGTTGCTTGCTACATTTTGTAAATTACTATACTTGCAGTGGTTGTGCTCCGGAAAGTACTTATGTTTCTCCTCCGCCGGTGATCCAAATGTTCCCGAGTAATCATACATCTTGCTATTTGCCCAGTCAAGTCACTTACAACGAGCTGGTGTGTGTTGGCATTGCTGCAGCTGCACAGGGGAAAGCCAAGAACGACATTTTTGAGGAACCGGGATACAGAAAGATGCAGTGACTGGACACACATTTTGTGCATTTTTTGTGTTGACAAAGTGCACTTAGCAAATCTCTGAACTTACTTCCAACGCCTCACTACTAACCTCACGCTTTAAGCAACTTCAGTAAGAAATGGGACGGACAGGCATATGAAAAGATTATTCCACTTACATGAGAAATTTCAGATAGGCTAGAAAAATGCGTAACAAGCATCCCACTCATCCCGTTGGAAATCGCCCTCCACTTTAGCCTCGGAAGAGACCGTACCAGCAGCAATCCCCAGCCACGTACGGGCTGCGATTTTCCAGGCAAGAACAGATTTATTTTACACACAAATTAATGTGAGGCAGCGCTATCTGCGCACACAGCAGCGCATGGACACGGCCGAGTCTCACTCCTTGGAGTGATATCTCGGCCCTCATAAAGGGTGAGCACCTGTAAACTCCGCCACTTGGCGGTTAGCGGAGTTTTGCCGACACTCCTCGCTCCCAGCAGAGCAGAGTGGCAAAACTCCACAAACACCACTGCCAGAGCGGAGTTTACCACACACCTATGTTCACTGCATTCCACTCAAACCTTTTTGGTACTGAAAAAAAAGTTTCCAGCAGGGCGAAGTTACAATGTACTACATACTTAAGGCCCGATTTACGAAAAGTGGCGTTGCATACTTTTCTTGCGCCCCTTAGTGCCCACCCCCAATGCCAGTATGTGTGCGCCGTATCTAAGATATGGTGCACCATGACGTTAGTTAGGGAACTAGTGTCAACATTTTTGACACTAGTTCGGAGATTTGCAGGATTAGTGTCAAACATTTTAAAGCTAATCCTGCAAAGCCCATTGAGGCCCATTATAACTAATGGTGTGCCTCTTTTTAACACTTGCTCTGATCAGGCATTAAAAGTGCTGAAAAAAATGACACAAAGAAATCTCTTAGATTTCTTTGCACCATTTTTTCAGCCCCCTAACGAGGGAACGCCCCCTTTACATACATTATGCCGGGTGCAGGCATAATGTAGCACAAAGAGTTACAAAGTGGGTCAATGCATACATTGCGCCACTTTGTAAATTTGGGGCATTGATTTTGGCCTCGTTGGGCCACATTAGCTTAAAAAGAATTATGCTAATGTGGGGCAAGGAGGAGCTAGGTGCTCTTAAATCAGCCCCTAAGTATTGGAAGCAGCCATCAGTTATTAGACAGAACCATCATAGCTGACAGTTCCCACTTAACAAAAAAAGGCTGTGTCCACCAGGTATTAAGCTATGTACATATGCTTGTTTTGCTTCAAAAGATGGGGTCGCTGTAAAGTTTTTGCCACAGTATGAAGGCTGCAGGTAGTATAATCTTTAGCACCTTCAGGCATTGCTTATTTCAAGTGAATAGTGTATTTTTTGCCAAGTGTTGCAAAGAGTATACATAGTTCTTAGTAGATACTTTTTAATTCTCAGTAGTGTATTTCTTATGAGAGATTCACTGTCTGCAAACAGTCCGCTACAGGGTAACCTCTCTCCATATCAAGTTTGTTTCTCAATATGGATTGTAGTAAGGCATTCCTTTTGGAACAGATATTCAGTATTTTTAGAAACTTGGCTTTCTCTGAACAGATTTACAGATTTAACATTGTATGCAATGAGGGTTTCCTATATATCTGTTATTGATTGTTAATGTGAACTATGCTACCTGTGATGGATATGGTAAAGGATCAATGTGGCACATAACCCATGTTTTTTGTGATGGCATTATTGATGCCCACATTCTTCTGACCTATTTTGTACTTACATTCAGAGCTCTAATGCTATACCCATTTATAGAGCAATGTGTACAAAAGAAGTTTGGATGACGTCATCAGTGATCTCATCAATGATGTAATTTGAGATGTCTAAAGTCAGGTCATAAATAATGATATAGAACACGTCATGAGTGATGTAAATGTGAGGTCAGAAGCAGTGCATGACGGGTCACAAGTTATAGATAGCTCTGCTAACTGTATCTGGTGAATTTCTGTGTTTTTTATAGTTTAAAATGTTACTGTTGTCACAGACATAGTCACCTAACTATAATGTTTCTGTAACCTTTTTTCAATGAATTTCAAGTTTTTTTTTTTAATGTCAAGTAATATTTTATTACTACAGGTAAAGCCAACCTCTCCCAACCCTGCCACCCACGGCGTTTGGCCATGCACAGCGGGGGAGGGTTGTTATTCGACCAAGCCCTGCTGCAGACCACCCACTTGTAGCCAACTTCACGCTGCACACAGCCTATGGTTGCGCACATCAGGTTGTTAGCAACAGGGCCTGGCGAGGCCTCTCATTGCACACAGCATGGGGTTCCCCAAAAGCAGCCACTCGGAGGCAGCCAACCCTAGGCCATACAGGACATATGTGGGTGTCACTAGCCGCAGGGCCTGTCTTGCTGCCATTCTCCACTTGAAACTCCCCAGAGGCAGCGAACCCCACGCTGAGCACATTCTTTGGCCATGAGCAGTGGGGGTTGGACATAGGGCACGGCCTTCTATCATACCCTATTGCCAAAACCCCAGCAGGCTGCCGACCCCACACCGTGCACAGCCTTTTGTGTGAGCAGCATAGGTTGGACCTTCGGGCCCCATGGACCTCATCCCCTGGGGCCAAATCATAAAAACTAATGGGAGGGGTGAGTGCAGCCCCCTTTCTGACCCTTAACTGACCATGGGGGCTCTATCCCCCTGCTTTTCCACCTCCATATTAAATCACTTGTGACATGCTCATTGACTACATTTATAATATCCCTAGTCCCATCTGAAATCCATCATTGTTGACAGTACTGTGCATCACAGTGGTGCAAGCTATAGTTACTCTAGTGCACAAGGTATAGTTACTTGAGATAATAATAACTGGTGAATTTCAGCGGTTTTGTTAGTTTCAAATGGTATGTTCTACGTAACATTTTCATCTAACTAGAACATCACTCTAACTTTTGTTATTATCAGTGAATTTCTAGAGTTTTATTTTAATATAAAGTTAGATATTTTTGCAAGTCCTAATTATAACACCACTTTATCCATTGTTTTTTTCAGCGAATTTGGTGCTGCCCTGCCAAAGCTTGCTGTCCCTGCCTTCCTCCTCCTTGCCCTCCATTGTCAAAGTCCATGTCCCTTCCCTCTCATTATGCAGTTTGGCCGTTATTCTGCCACTTCCCATCCACCCTTCATGGTTAGCTTACTGACCATACCCACCTCCTCCTAGCCCTTTATTGTTCAAGTCCATGCACCTGCCCCCTCCCTTCAGCCGCACATGGTTCAATGTGCTGCCACTGCCCTCTAGTTATCTTGCTGTCCCTGGTCAATCTTCCTTCCCCTCCATTGCCCAACTTTATCCCTCTGTCACTGCACCTCTGCTTAGCCTCTGTGCTAAACTTGTTGCCACTACCCTGCCTCTCCCTGCCCTCCGATGTCTTTGTGCATGCCAGTGCGCCCTCCCTTTTGCCCATCATGTTCCCTGGAGCTGCAACTGTCCCCCCCCTATCTGCTCTGAGTATTCATTTGAGCTGCTGCTGCCCCTCCTGCCTGCCCAGCAGCATCAGATGGCTGCCACCTGTCCCTGCTCCTCATATCCTGCCTTCCATGGTCCATTCTGCTGTTCTTCCTTTTGCTCTCCATGCTCTATTGTGCTGCAACTGCTACCCCTCTCCACCCTGCGTGGTCTGTTTTGAAGCCCATACCACCTTCCCCTACCATCTGTTGTCTGTGTCCAGCCCCTACCTGTCCCTTCTGCCCTTTATTGTCCTTTGTGCATGTCTCTGCCCGCTCCCTCTTGCCCACCTTGGATGTTGTGCTGCCACTAACTCTCCTGCTTGCCATGCACGGTCTTTTGTGCTACCACTGCCCCTCCCACCTCCCTGTGTGATCAGTTTGCTACCCCTAACCCCCCTCCCACCTTCCCTCCATTGTTCATATACATATCCTTACAGGCTCCATTGTCCTCCATGGTGTGTTGTGCTTCCAATGGCCATCTTGCCTGACCTACATGGTCAGTATGCTACTCCCACCACGCCCTCTTACCCCGTTCTGTCCATTGTCCCTGTGCGGGCCCCTATCCCCTTCCTTCTATGGTCCTGGGCATGCCCCTGCCCCCTTCCTCCTGCCCTCCATGGTCCGTTGTGCAGCAACTGCCCCTCCTGCCTGTCAAGTACAGTCAACATGATGCCCTTGCCTCCTTTCCCCTGCCCTTTGTTGTCTGTGTGCATGGTCCTGTCCCCTACGCATTTCTTTCAATGTTCTGTTGTGCTGCACTGCCCTCCCACTTGCCGTTTGTGGTGTATTGCACTGTCACAAGCCCTGGTGTTTGCCCTATATGGTCAGTTTGGTGCCCCTGCCACTTCCCTTATGCCCTGTATTGTCTAAACCCATGTCCCTACCCCATTTATCCTGTCTGCCGTGGTCCATTATTCCATACATGCCAACATTTTGAATTTGGTAAGAGGAAGATTTTGAAAAAAATCTGAGGAATTGATTTTCCTGACTGACTTACCTTGAAATAGAGGAGATTTTGGGTGTGAGACAGATAAAATAAAGCCCTTTTGGGCTTCACAAAATCGGGAGTCTTCTCCCTGAACTGGATCTGTTGGAATGTAAGATTGCACTGCCACTGCCTCTCTGTTCTGCCCTCTATGGCCCGTTGTTTTGTTTCAGCCTCTCTTGGCTGTCCTGTATAGTTTGGTTTGAAGCCCCTGCTCCCCTTTCCCCGGCCCTCCATGGTCTGTGGTGCTGCTGCTGTCCCTAGTACCTGCCCAGCATGGTCAACTTGCTGCCTCTGCCCAATCCTCCCTACCGTGAATCGTCCGAGTCCATGCCCTTAACCTCTGCCCCCACCCCACAGTGATCTAATGAACAGCTAGATCTCCAGCATTCTGTATTTCTTACAAAAGTGTGGCACACCTGATGTCATCTTGATGGAATCAAAACTGTAAAATCTATAGCATTTCCTTTAGAAATTAGAAAAAAGAGAGGGCACATTTTCTTAGTATTCAAATAGCGACTAAGCACTTTTAAATTGTTTGCCGTCTTTATGCTTTTTTATCCAGTTGATCACTTGATTATTTGTTGCACTGACAGTAGAGGTTGAGGAGCTATGGCCAGAGCTGCTGACTTTGTGACTGGGAAACCAGGATTGAGTTTCAGCATCAACTTTGAGCGGCTCAACATCCTGTGATTCTGGGAAAATCATCGGGACCCAAAAACAAACTGAATGTGTTCTCATTTAAAGCATTCCAATACCTTCGGGTCATGTCTGCACTATATAAAACTGCCCAAAACAAAATGGGCGTTGTGCACACTTCTGCCATTGCGATGTGCTAGGACTAAGCTCGGGGGGTAATTGTGTTACATTTGGGCTTTTTTTTCTCTGGTGGCCATCTTGGGAGTCTTTTTCGTTATGTAGCTCCATAATTCTATTCTGGAGCGGAGGCAAGGATTGTGCATATCTTTCTTCACCTTTATTAACTAGCAGCTTCAAAGAACATCATTAATAAAATAACAACATTAACTACATTTCCCACTAACCACTGGGAATAGGTATCTATAACAACCCTTGCCCAATCATATAACATTCCCTTGTGTGTGTATTATATTCGTACATATTTATATATGTATGAAGTCCCTTCCTGTTCCTTTCTTTCTTTCTTCAATGCTTAACAATTCTCATTTGTCTTTCTTAACTTTGATACTCTTGCTCTCTTAATTGGTGTCTTGTTTCAAGATTATAGTGTTGTTTTCCTTGTAGTTGTGCAGTTTGCATGTGCGGTAGTCTTTTTAGCCTGACTGCGTTTATTTGATACTGTGGGGGACCCCAGGAGGTGCTTCTTTGGGCTTCCAAAGAAATCTGTCATGAGTGTCGGAACCTGACACAGCAGCTTTTTGCGCTCTCCCAGGCTTGTGATACGCGTTGGGGAAGCCCCCTGAGGTTTTCCCAGTGGGATTCCCTTGGGACTTTCCTCCCAACCCACGCTGCAATTGACACCACTAAGCAGGTCGGCTCTTTCCTGCATACCTTGCTCTTGGCCAGACCAGTTGATAATGCCACCTAGTGGCAATTTTGAGTAGGTTCCCCAAGATTTCACGCTACACATATATTGTTTTCATTATGGGTGTTTTTTCTATATTGTGCTCACACCCTCAGCTATTCTGGAGTCCATCAACGACCATGAATATTCCTCATACTATGAGGCTGAAGAGGAATAGCTCCTGGAAGGACAATGCATTCCTGCAAAGTGTGATCACAGGTTATTTCTAAAGCTCTTGGACCCCTGCAGGACCAGATAGATAGGTTAGCTGCCCAGATTCCAGGGAATTTTAGGGAACCTAGCGATTTAGGTGAAGGTTCTAGTGGCCTTTCTATCTCCAGGGAGAAAAGTCCCACAAACGTGAAGCAGGGCAGATGGAAGGATTCAATAGATTGGACAAAGCCTTCCGTAAGAGTGCGCACACATTGAAAAACACACCCTACTGCGAAGTGGACATTCCCAGAGAAAATTGCGACAGTCTCACCAAATCCTGAACCCGATACTGGGTTCCCCAACAAAGGGAAGAGGGAATCTGACTAAGAGGTTTTCTCCAATGAAGGACAAGATTCCGGCAGATGGTGGCACCCTGGATCTACTGTCTCTGATTGACTCGATGGAGAGTCAGGTCATACGGATATGTTTTAATCGGATGGTATGTACCATCCTCGGTCCTGTGAATGTACCTCAGACCAAAGGTGGTGGGCTACATAGCCAGCTAGATCCGTCAACCTTTGCAAAAGCAAATAAGGGCTCATTTCAACACAGAGTGCCCCAGGCCCTCTTTAGGAGGGGAGGTGGCATCAACACCAGGAATAGATGCAAAGATGAGCGCCTTTTTCAGAAAAGATATATAAAGGACCCGAAAATTGGCATTGACAGCTCGTGGAGGGTGTGTCAAGACAAACTTCTATAAATTGTGGGACCACCCACAAAAATTATGGAATCAGCAGAGAGGATCAAACAGTCAGGGACACTCATGCCGACTGACATTGGTGCAGTTCGGACACAGACGGGAGTATGTTTGTTGGGCAGCACAAATTGTGCGTGTTCTGATGAGAGAGGTACGCCACTTCTTATTAAGATTGACCCCAAGTTAGGGAGTGTTATCTACCTCTGCGGCAAGGGCCATAGCTCAGGGGTACTTTATCAGAGAACCATTTGTCAAGGAATTGGACAAGTTCGCTGTCACATTCTGGCCCTAGATGAGGCCCAACCTTCCATAAAAAAGATTTTCCCTGTAGGAAAGTACCATCTTCCTTCGCATGTTACCCCCATTTTTACCTGTATGTCAGTATGTTTTTGCCTTTCTCACTGGGATCCTGCTGGTCAGGACCCCAGTGCTCATAGTTTATTGCCTAATGTGTATGTCTGTGTAGTGCTTAACTGTGTCACTGAGGCTCTGCTAATCAGAACTTCAGTGCTTATGCTCTCTCTGCTTTTAAATTTGCCACTGTAGGCTAGTGACTTAATTTACCAATTTCAATTGGCAAACTGGACCCCCCCTTAAATGTCCCTAGTAAATGGTACCGGGGTACCCAGGGCATTGGGTTCCAGGAGATCCATATGGGCTGCAGCATTTCTTTTGTCACCCATAGGGAACTCAGACAAACCCCTGCACAGGCCTGCAAATGCAGCCTGCGTGAAATAACGCACACGTTATTTCACAGCCATTTTCACTGCACTTAAGTAACTTATAAGTCACCTATATGTCTAACCTTCACTTGCTGAAGGATAGGTGCAAAGTTACTAAGTGTGAGGGCACCCTTGCACTAGCAAAGGTGCCCCCACATAGTTCAGGGCCATTTCCCCAGACTTTGTGAGTGCGGGGACACCATTACATGCGTGCACTACATATAGGTCAATACCTATATGTAGCTTCATAATGGTAACTCCGAATATGGCATTGTAGCATGTCTAAGATCATGGGATTGTCCCCCATTCCAAATCTAGTATTGGGGAGCCAATTCTATGCATCCTGGGGGCTCCACTATCGATCTCCAGTACTGCCAAACCAGCTCTCTGAGGCTTGCACTGCAGCTACAGCTGCTGCCACCTCACAGACAGGGTTCCGCCCTCCTGGGGACTGGGCAGCCCAGTCCCAGGAAGGCAGAACAAAGCATTTCCCCTGAGAGCAGGGTGTTACACCCTCTCCCTTTGGAAATAGGTGTTACAGGCTGGGGAGAGGTAGCCTTCCCCAGCCTCTGGAAATGCTTTAAAGGGCACAGATGGTGCCCTCCTTGCATAAGCCAGTCTACTCCGGTTCAGGACCCCCTTGTCCCCTGCTCTGGCACAAAACTGGACAAAGGAAAGGGAGTGACCACTCCTCTGTCCATCACCACCCCAGGGGTGGTGCCCAGAGCTCCCCCAGTGTGTCCCAGACTTCAGCCATCTTGCTTTGCAGAGTGTGGGGGCACTCTGGAGGTCTCTGAGTGGCCAGTGCCAGCAGGTGACGTCAGAGACCCCTACTGATAGTTCCATACCTGATAAGGTAGCCAATCCCCCTCTCAGGGCTATTTAGGGTCTCTCCTGTGGGTCATCTTCAGATTCTGCTTCCAAGTTTCCTTCAGGAATCCTCTACAACAACTTCAGCTTCCTCTGAGCTCGGGTCCGCTGCAGCCTGCTCCAAAAACACTGTAACTGCAACAAAGTATCCACTAGAGATACTTTTCTTCAGCAACCCTCCTGCTCCAAGTCAGCAATTGCAACAGTTTCCACGGTGTGCACGCTCTGAGGACTCCCTCTCTTCATCCAGCACCAGAAGAACCAAAGAAATCTCCCGTGGAGTGACGGAGTCACTCACCTGCTCCAGCAGGCACCTTCCAAGATGACGACCGGTACCCTTGGATTCCTCTCACAGTGATGAGCGTGCTCCTAAGGACACAGAGGGGGGACATCGTCGACATAGACTGTCCTGAGGTCCTGCTGACGCAATTTGAAGTAGGTAAGACCTTGCCTTCCCAAAGAGCGACGGTGCCCCTGTGTACTGCGTCTCCTTCACCTCGTGAGGCCTCTGTGCACTATTTGCAAAATTCCTTAGTGCACAGCCTGGCCCAGGTCCTCAGCACTCCATCCTGTGACGCTCAACTCGCTGAGTTGTTCTCCGGCGGCATGGGACCTTCCTTTGTTGTGCTGCATCAACTGCATTTTGCACCTCCTTTGTCCCCATGTCCTACGACCTCCGGGGGTGCTGGCTGGCATCCTGAGGGCTCTCTAAAGTGCTGAGAGCCCCCTCTTCCTCTTCACACAGAGTTGAGGCCCCCAGGTCCCTCCTGGGACCATACAGTGCCATTTTGACGCAAAATGTACTTTTGTCGTAGCCCAGGCTTGTTAGCAACTTCCAACACGAAATCACGTCTGCTACGATCCTCTCGTCGTGGGACATCCTTTGCATCACGCAGGAATCCGCTGGCATCTTCCTAGGGTGCATTCCTGCAGTATTCGACTAACTGGGGACTCTTCTTTTGCACCCTCTTCTGGGTTGGCAGGGGCTCCTGTCCTTCCTGGAACTTCTTTCGACTTCTGGACTTGGTCCCCTTCCTTTGCAGGTCTTCAGGCCCAGGAATCCAGCAGTTGTTCTTTGCAGACTTGGTTGGCTGCTGCAAAATCCCAATCACGAGGTGTAGTGTGTCCTAAGGAAACTTGCAGTACTTTACTCCTGGTTTTCTCTGGTGTGGGGTAATTTACTTACCTTTACTGTATTCTCACTCTCCCAGCGATTCTGCACACACTACACTTGTCTAGGGGGGAATTTGTGATTCGCATTCCACTTTCTTAGTATATGGTTTGTGTTGTCCCTAGACCTATTTTCTCCCATTGCAATCTACAGCATTTCGTATTGCTTGCATTGTTCTATGAATATTTACTTGTGTAATTTTGGTGTCTAGTGTATATATTGTGTATAATACTTACTTCCAGAAGGAGTATTGTCTCTAAGATATTTTTGGTACTGTGTCACCCAAATAAATACCTTTATTTTTGGTAACACTGAGTATTGTCTTTACATGTGTATAAGTACTGTGTAACTATAAGTGCTTTGCATGTCTCCTAGTTCAGCCTAAGCTGCTCTGCTATAGCTACCTCTATCAGCCTAAGCTGCTAGAACAGTACTACATTTCACTAATAAGGGATAACTGGACCTGGTATGAGGCGTAAGTACCCAAGGTACCCACTACAAACCAGGCCAGCCTCCTACATTCCCTGGGAAGAATTTTGCCAGGGCCGGACGAGGCAGGGGCCGCTCCTCCAGATCTCCTTTTGTCAGCAAGACTCCACTAGATGTCAATCCAGGCAAAACAACGGCTGGTCTGATGGGCGCAGAGGGACTTTCTTCCCCAACAGAGGCTCAGGAAAAGGAAGAGGAAACAGACCAGGCTGAGGTCGAACAAATGCTCCAGGAGGTTTTACCAGTAAGCAATATCCTTTCTTTCCCTCAAGAACATGGGGGGAGCTCTAAAGGTTTGTTCAAAGGTGGGGAGAAATCAACTTGGACCCCTGAGTCTTAGCAACTGTGCAGGGATACCACATACAGTTCTACGGATCTCCAATTCAGATGGTACGTCCGAGACCTTTGAGTTTCTCATCCCAGGAAATGAGACTGATAGATTCTGATGGAACATATCTTATGACCAAAGTAATTTGCAGGTCACCATTGGATTCAAATGGATTTCTCAGCAACATATTCTTAGTAGAGAAGAAGGACAAAGGTTCAGACCAGTCATAAAACTAAAGAAATTCAATGAATGGCTGGTTTATCAACACTTCATGATGGAAGGTATCCATCTTGTAAGGTATATCCTCTTGGCAGGTGATTGGATGGCATGACTAGACTTAAAGGATGTATACCTCATGGTTCCTATACCCTCCTCAACAAAGGTTTCTTCAGTTTTGTTGGGGGCACAAATCTGCAAGTTCTTGGCACTCCCTTTTGGCCTATCATCGGCCCCATAGTGCTTCACCAAGCTCCCATGACTAGTGGTGGAAGTTTTAAGAACAAAGGGAGTCCGATTGATCATTTATGAGGACGACATCCTACTGATGGATCAATCTCCACTCCAATTAATATAAAACTTGAAACTGACTACTGCACTCCTGCAGGTCTTGGGTTTCATGATCAACAGCCATTAGTCGACACTGAATCCATCTCAGGAGATTACCTTCTTGGGTCTTCTTAGAGATTCAAAATCAGCTACTTTGAGTCTGCCGGATATGAAGATCTAATGCAACTAATGAAAGTTCTTAGATGAGACAGGATCTCTCTCCGCCAGCTGGCCAGGATTGTGGGACTAGTATCATTGAAGAGGACGTATCTCAGGAGAGGTTTCACCTATTTAGAACAGATTTCCCTATCATTGAGGCTTGGAATGAAAGAGTGATTTTTGGCTAAACCTCAGACATGATCATAGAGTCGGATGCCAGACATCAGGGCTGGGGATCCAGGTGCTGCAACATCTCCATGGGGGGGCAGATGGATGGAGGAAGAACTGAGGTGGACATCAACTGTTTAGAACTCCTTGTCGTTTCCTCTGCCATCAAGTCTCTCACCAGGAACAAAGTCACATACTGAATTCTTCTGAACATGGACAACATGTCAGCAGACCAGTAAATAAACTGATGGGAAGGCACTCACGCCAGGGCTCTATTGGAATTAGAGAAGGATTTCTGGCATTGCAACCTACAATGTCAGATTTCATTCACAGCGGAATACATTCCAGGGATCCGTAATACAGTGGTGGACTAGATTTCCAGGTACATCATGGACAGCAGTGATTGGCAACTGAATCACAGAGTGTACTTAACCCTCATGGACAGATGGGGACATCGCAAAGTGGACATGTTCGCGTCCAGTCTGATCTTTCAGTTACCTCAGTATGTGAGTTGGCGACCGCATCCAGAAGTGAAGATGATGGATGCATTCCTTCAGGAGCGGGAACTCTGCCAATTCTAGGCCTTCCCAACTTTCCTGATGATTCCCAGAGTAGCACCTCAAGCCAGGTGTCAGAAAGTGTCATCAATGTTAGTGTCTCCAAACTGGACATCACAGGCATGGTTCCTGACCCTGATGGAACTCTTGTGCGACTGTCCGATAGAGTTTCCCTTCAATTCTACAAGGCCACCAGGGTACCAGGATTCGCTAATTTTGCAGGGACACCTCAATTTGATGGCGTGGAGGATTTCCAGTGATGCGGGAAAATCAACCGGCTTGCAAAAGACGCTGCAAAGTACATCCAACAAGCGTGGGCCATGGGTACCATAAAGAGGTTATTAACATTACAAAAAAGAGACCCAGCCCAAAGAAATGCCACAGGATGGACAGGGAAAAAAAGATTTTTCTCTTTTTTGTAATGTTATATAGGCTATAAGGATGACAGACTCAGCTCAAGAACCTTCTTCTCCCCTCGTTTTCGTACCATAAAGAGGTACCAATTGGCATGGACGCTATGGGTTTGGTGAAGTGCAGAGAGACATCTGGATTCCTGGGGGGCAGAGATTACAGATATCCTAATTTCCTTGGTGGAACTAGCGCAGTCAGGCCTCACCTATTTTACTGTGAATGCTTTTAGGTCGGCCTTTTCTGCTGGTCATGAATCCATTAATGACGTTCCAGTGGGGCAGGAACCCTTGATATGTAAATTGATGAAGTGTATTAGACTCTCAAGAACTCCAGAACCCAGGTATTACGGATTGTGGAATGTGAATGTTGTTCTACAACTTCTTACGATTTGGCAGGATAACCAGTACCTTGCCAGAAAGGAGCTCTCTGCGGAACTGGCACCTTTGTTATGCTTGATTTCGTGCAAGAGATTTTCTGATGTGAGGGCACAGGATATCTCAGCAAGGATCTTCACACCAGATTGTATTACTTTTCATATACCTAGGATGACTAAGACAAATAACAGGTCAGTAACTTATCCCACTTTCAGTGATAAACCAAAACTGCGTGTGGTTAGATGCGTTAAAGCATATGAGGATTTGACGGCTGAGATTAGACCGACATTGGGGCGGGTCATAGCTGAACTCTCCCTCCTAGGTGAGACTGCTGGTTTAGGGATGACAGCTCTTTTGTTTGTAGGCAACTAGGCCCATCCTACAACAAGTTGCAGCTGTCGGCTAAACCCTCCAGGCTCACAAGCAGTAACTCACCAAAATCCCAAACACTAAAAGATTATTTCTGGCAGTCTTACACATGGACTCTAGATTGCGACATCTTAGGGGAGTCATGGTGGAATGGAAGTTATCCTTTTCTCATGTTAGTAATACATCTCAGTCACACCCAGGCAATAAAGGAGATGCAGGATAGTTTTCAATAGGTTTAATGAAAAGACTACAATCTACATTAAACGAATAATAAAAAAGCATGATTGTGAAGATGAGAGTCATGAATACAAAGACCCCCACCGTCTAGCAATAAACATGAAATGTAAAATCCCTAGCATGGAGAATCTAATCTCTAACCTAATGAGAGCTAGGTGTGATAAAACTAATCTGCCAGTTACATGTCCTTGAGAAGCGCCCCCCAACCCTTGTTACCTTGGAATGAGGTCTTCAGGTCAGACTCCGTGGTGACACACCCACCTGGATGGGAGAAAGCTGCCTCAAGCTCACCTCTGACAAGATGGAGCTCATCAACTTCAGAAACGCCACCTCAGCTTGGGACGACTGATGGTGTGGTGGCCCACATCCCTCAGTGCCCCACCACCCCGCGCCGACTGAGCACGCCAGCAACTTAAGAATCATCCTCGGCTTCTCCCTATCCATGGCCTGCCAGGTAAACTCTGTCGCCTCCTCCTGCTGGCACACACACTGCAAACTCCAGAAGAGCTTCAAATGGATCCCAGCAGACTGTCGCAGGACAATCACCCACGCCTTAGTCATGAGCAAGCTCGACTACGGCAACGTACTCTACGCTGGCACCTCAACTAGGAGCATCAAAAAACTTCAACTCATCCAGAAAGCTGCCACCAGACTCATTCTGGACCTCCCTCTCCCAACACCTGAGGACATTCCACTGGCTACCGGTCGAGATGCCAATCACCTTCAAGCTTCCGACCCACACGTACAAGGCCATACACAATGCAGGACCACCCTACCTGAACCACTGCCACGCCAGATCCCTCCCACCGCCCAGATGGCCCTCGCCACCGTCCCTCACATCCACAAAACCACCACCAGAGGACAATTTTTTACCTACACTGCAGCTGGAACACCTCCCCTTGCACCTCAGACAAAGCCCGTCGCTCACCATCTTCAGGAAGAACCTCAAGACGTGGATCTTCGGATGAGGCCCCTCCCCCTCAGCACCTTGAGACCCTCACGGGTGAGTAGCTGCGCTTTACAAATACTGATTGATTGACTGATTTTTGCAGCGAGGTGATGTGCAGCATAGATGGCGTAGATGGCATCTTGTAGGAATCCCTCTGATAACCTTGTCTGTGTGAAGTGTATTTATACAGATCATGTAGGACCCCTGATGTAGGTATGCTCCCATACAATAGATAAGGGAGAAGACTTGTGGCGGCAATTATGTAAACAATTCCCACCAAATGTCCATTATGTTCCTGTCACAAGTGAGAAAGGGACATGATGTGAATACCTGCATATATCACTTGATTATGATCCTGATAGTGAGGCCCTCACAGAGTGGCACTGATAATGCAAATCAAAACATTTCTCTAACTATAAACAATAGCAGCCATCTTAAAAGAAATAATAAAATAAATGGGCTAAGACAGAGAAAGCTACGTAGGTTAAAAGTCATTAGGTGATGGGGCACAGGCCTGCAAGCCAAAGGGCTAAGCTAATCTCTTGAGTCCCAATAAAAGCTAATTTGGATTCACTACAAGTGACAACTTCTTATTGCTCTGAAGAAGCCTTTCAAGGTGGTATCCTCTCATTCCATTGCCAGGTGGGCAAAATGGTGCATGGTGAAAGCAGGACTTGATGTTCAGTGGTTTGGGGCCCACTGTACAAAGGGTTGGGGGGGCATGGTATCTAAGGCCATCCAGGTAGGTGGTAAATTGAAGGCCCATATCAATATGAAAGCTGCTGACTGGTCTTCAGAATACACCTTTAAAAAGTTTTATTTCAAACCTGATGCCACAGCTCTGGTAGCAAGTAGGCTTCAAACATGCATAATCCTTGCCTCTGGTCCTAACATAGAATTAAACATTTCCTAGCTGTTGAGAAGGAAAGTTTCAATTCTATTAAGGACACAGAAGGGAGGTTATCCATCTGGAGACCTCATGAACGGATCTCTTTTCCAAACCAGGATAGTTTGATTTAACATTTAGTAATGGTGCTGAATGATTTCACTGATCTCAAGAAACTGTTCTGGTAAAGCTTTGACATTTGTATAGATGATATGTTAACTTGATGTACTCATGCAATGTATTAGCAGTTAGAATACGAATTCATGGTAAAGATCTGGATAACGTCTTTTACCTTTTCTCCCATAGGTAATAAACGTAAACTCAAATAGGGGTTGCATGAATGGTTAACTTCCTCCAGTGAAGAATAGGAACAGGAAGGGATGTCATACATAAATATAGAAGAGGGGCTGTTATGTGATTGGACAATGGTGTTATAGATATCTATTTCCAGGTTTTCATGGGAAATGTTGTTATTTATTTTATTTATTAATTATGTTCTTTGAAGCTGCTGGTTAATAAAAGTGAGGATATGCATAATCATTGCCTCTGTGTCTTTATTAGAACTGAAACTTTCCTTCTCAACGGTGAGGACATTTTTCATTTCCTGTAGTATCCGGAGCTGAAAATACTTTCAGTTTTCCACTTTGATTCCATCAAGATGTCATTCAGCTGTGCCAAAAGTTTGTCATAAATTCAGAATGTCAGCACTCTAGTTACTCATTAGTATACTATGGCAAAGCTGAGGCTGATCACTAACCAGGGAGCTAACATGAAGTCTGCTGCTGGTGTTGAAAGTGCATGTTTCAGTTTGCATGTTGGAGTGGTTTAATTAAATAGATGAGGAAGATATTTAAGACCTCATTTAAAATGTATCCTAATTTTGATTTCCACAGCACTAACCACAATTTCTGTAACAAAATTAACCCCCTCCTTATGTTCCTTTCGAAATTAAACATTTTAAGTTTCATCAGTTTGTTTCAATCAAGATGGCTTCAAGTGTGCCACATTGTTTTGTCAAAGTTCTGTTAGGGCTCTTGTTCATAAGAACACTCTGGAAGTCTATAGTAGAACACAGGGTAATCAACAGACAGGCTGCTCCTGTTTGAAGTACATTTATTGAGAATGTTAGGCTTTATTCCCACATGGCTGAGGAAGATAGTGTGAATTTACAGAAAATATGCTCTCATTCTAGCTTCTTGAGCACCTTCCATAAACTCTATGAGAAAATCATGAGAGAAAACATTTTCTCTCAAACATGATTAATGAAATTCCAGCAGAGGGTCAGTATTTTTCACAGGGTAAAATCATCTTAGAACACATCACAATTTCTAACAATAATATGATACCACCAACAAATTATTTAAATTGGAACTAAAATCTTTTATCACCCTTTAAATATGATTATTTTTGTGACCGTCAAATCAGTTATTCGCTACAATGAATTTCAACTGGGGCCATGTCCCAAAGTCCTGTAAGTGCTGCCACAGGATGTTGTCCATGTTGTGGACAGCCAGTAAAAGGGGAGGTCCCTTTGGGATCCCCCCACATGCCCTTTGTGGTCTTGATGTGCTCATCCAGTCCAGTAACTATTTTTTAATTTATTTTCAGGACACAGGAACAAAGTCCCTACGTTTTGTAATGGCTGCCAAAACATACTGTTCAGGTTGAAACCAACCAATCAGGATTGACTAGTCTCCTTTAAATTGGCCATTCGGGGCATATCTGAACACCAGCTGTCCAGCTATACAATTATTATCAACCTTAATTTCTCATAAACTACTGAACTGATTTACACCAAATCACAAAAAAGCACAATCCAGGGACCAAGATCTATCTTCCTACCGAATTTGGTGTATTTAAGTTCAGCTGTTTTTGCTGTAGCCAGTCTTAAAGAAGTCTATGGGAAATGCCTGGGGATTTCACGTTTTGGGACCCTCTTTTTTTCTCAGCCCCGCTTGACAGGCAGGAAGAAGCTGATGTGGATTAACTTTTTTTTGGAAAGTTTTGTTAAGATTCATCAATTGCGGCCAAAGTTATTACCACACCAAAAAAAAAACACTTTCTATGGAAAAGCAGACTTAACTATAACTACATAGTGGCGACTGCCACTAGGCAACTAGGTAATAACATTTAATCACATTCTTTGCCACCTTGCTACTCATTTTCTTAGTTGGAACTTCCACTGGTTCTACTTCTCAATGTTCTTGCTGGGCTCTTTCCTGTTCTCTGATGCCAGGGGTGTTTCGTGTTGTGCTAGTAACTCCTGTATTACTGTTCTTCTTTAATCAGGTTTGTTTTACCCTTTGTAGTTTTTCCTCCTGAGACCCTCTGGGGGAGACACTTAACACCTTTCATATGTATCATTAAGTGCAGGATGGAGCAGTGGCTTCAACCAGAAGTTGCTCTTTCCTCGGGCAATCAAGAAGGAGAATTAACTGACCTTATTACCATCCAGTCCTTGACAGATTGGGATGTCAAAGACTCCTTGGGTTTTATTATATCTATCTTTTCCAGGATGTAGCACAGGAGTTACAATGGTTATGCCTTGAGAATTCAGCTCTGAAACAGACCTTGATATTATGATCTAGTTGTTGAAGTAACTTACAACTTGTTTCCGAAAGTGAATGTAGACCTCACTACATATCATCATAGTATGCTACTATCAGCTGTCTTTGGCCCAGCCCTGAAATGATAATTTGTTGCTCAGTGCTGTAAATGAGAAGGGGGTGGTGAGCCCACGCATGATCGGGTTTGAAGTTTGAGTTGTCCGCTGTTCTCCGCCTGTGATGCTAAAGCATGTTTCCACCCAATCTCTGGATCCTTCTTTGGGTAATTGAAGCCTATGAAAATATGGGGAAGGGCCCCTATGTGTAACGCATTAGCCACATCCCCAAAAACAACTGGTTTGAATATGTCAGCAAATGCCGGGAGTATATCAAGATGCAGACCCTACACTCTCGAACTGAAATGACCACTAGATTCTGAAGATATGCTCCACAATGGTTTGTGGGAGAGGGCTCACAAACGTATCCATGGTGCAAGCCGTGGCCCAGTGGCAGAATGAGAAAGCATGGCCCTGGCAAGCAGGCATAGCCACCAGGAGTGGAAGTGCCTGTGGTGAGTTTGGGTATCCACACTGTTAAAGGTGAAGCGCACAGGTCCAGTTAACCGTGACCCCACAAGAGAAGTGCAGGGGAAGGATGTGTCCAACAGGCAGCTAACGTGCTACTAGCAAGTGATCAAGGATGAGGGTTGACATGAGAAGGCTGCTCGAGAATTGTCCCCCACCAGTGGCAAGGAGCCTAGACCAAGAGAAGTGCAAATGTGGTAAGGAACCTCAGGTGCAATAAGGATACCATTCTGTTGGTCACTGAGGCCCTACTGGTGCTGGTCCTCAGTATTTAAACTTAAGTGGTTCAATACGTATCTGGCAATAGTTTCCCTTCAGCGTGTAGACAAGCAGTTGGTGAGATGTTATTGGTATCTTTCAGAAGCCTTTATTAGGTACCAGGATATTCTCTGACCTAAACTTTGGACCTATAAGAACTTTCCCCATCACTCTTTGGATTAATAGTACAGATATTGCTTCTGTACTCAGACCAGTCTGCTGCTAACTGTTTATTGGTAAAGCTCAAATTAGCCACTGTTCAGAAAAACCCTAGGCATTGGACAATATATGTTCTGCTATATATATATACACATATATATATATATATATTCATATATATATATGTATATATACAGACAATTTGTCAGTAAAATATCTATTTACTTTTTAACCTGCCTTTAAAAGATTGCTCTCCACAATTTACCACTAGTTTATTATACCATGATACCATGGGTACATATTAGTTCAACAACATCAACCATAAAGTACTGCCACATACAAATTTGTCTGCTTCTGGTGGTTCAAAAGGTAAAGGGTCTTCTAAAAATAGTCATTATATCAGATTCACATCTAATCACCAATTATTTCACGAAGAACTGCCTCTTCATCATCCAGAGAGAAATATTAGATCTTAAGGTAGATTACCAATTTGCCTATAGCAGTGTCACCTTTTTTATGCTGATAGTAAGAGAAATAATTTGGGTAAAGTAGTGGCTCTTTGTTATCCGGTCAATACACAAATTACAAGGAAGTGGATAAAAACACAAGTTTAAAACTGTAATCCAAAACATTGCTGCAACAAGTAGACAAAGAATGTACAAACTGTGCAGGGCATTCACCTTGATCTCTGCCACTCAAGCTCCTAAATTCTAACTAACTGCATGCCTCTTCTGTCCTTCGGACCTTGAGCAGATGGCCACACCCATCATAGATTACTTCAAAATATAGTCACTTAAATTACATGTAATTGAACCCTATATCCAAAATGGAAATGTCCAACATGTTAGAAATGTGGTTAATTACATTAACCATAGATAAGTCCTGTACTGGGATAGATAAATGTTGCTTATTGGCACATGGACAAGCAGCAACATGTGATGCAAAAGCAAATCTAACACATAATAAATTATCTATCTCCCTCTACAACCTTGGCCACCACGACTAAGCATAGGCCACCATCCCTATAACTTTACAATTATTTGATTTCAACCTTAAGCTTTACAAAAAACATGACATTTAAGGACAGAGGTTAAGGAAACAAAAAAAACAAGCATCCTTATGCCATACAGTCTTAAACTCCAGCTTGTGACTAATCACAACTGGAATATCCAGCCATCTAAGAAAGCTGCGACATTCCCAGAGAGCCTCACATCTGGAAATGTAACTAGTGACTTAATTGTATCGTCTTCTTACAGGATGAGCTCTGCACTGTGGAAGATGCCTCCCTGATCCCTGTGCCGTTGGTGATGAAGCCAAGTCAAGATTCCTGCACTCCACTCACCATTCAACTATGGAAGAGTTAACCATATTCATGTGCTATTGGCAGGTTTCCCACTGTTCAGTGCAAATAGTAAAGAAAATATATATTTTTTTTTTGTATCACTTCATACCTAATGTGATAGATACCAGGTATCACTACCACCCAATTTTATGGTATTTTATTTACGGAAATCAAAAGGACGTAAGGCTGAGTTGGCCTTTCCACGCTTCTAGTGTGTGACCTGCAGGTGAGAACAGTTGTGAGAATACCTCACTCAATCATCTTGCCTGCTTCTAGTAAGAAAAAAGCTGAGGGATTTCCACACTAAGGTATGCCATTTCACTGTGTTGATACCTCAAACGTATGTATACAATCATTGCATACCAGTAGCCATTTCCTCAGATTATTTTATTGCTTTCTCTATAAAACACGAAATAATGACAATACAACACGATCAGAAAAATGCCTTCTAACTCCTCCTGAATATTATTTAAAACAAAAATAGATATTCCCCTCTTTAAGTTTGTTACAGCAAGTATACATTGATACTTTGATAAATCCATCCCATAATTCTATTCACACCCAAAGGCCACTTATACATTAATTCCAATTATACGGACCATTAAAACAAACATCAGTAAATCTGGTATTAGGCAGTCGTTAGAACTCAATGAGTCAATAAGACTCATAAGCAGAAACATAGTATGACATAATTTAGGTCAACAAACAGTGAAGACAATACGTTAACATTAAATACAGCATTTTCAGTATCCAGCCTCACCAGATATGTGCTATTTGATAAATTGCCACCACATGTACAGATTACAGTGAACAACATTGTATGCTGTTTAAAGGCATGTTCAGACTCACTCCTAATTTGTCACTGGATATGATTGGCCTACAGTAGACTCACTTTGACTTTGTCTATCACTGAGTACAAATCTCTCTTCTGACCTTTGGCCTTTCCTTCACACTTCATCAGTCCAGCAGTCAATAAATATAAGGTAGTATTTGGATGGATGTACCTTCACCTGCTGACATGCTCATGTGTCTGCAGGCATTCCATATAATCCACCTCACTTTATAAGTTTACCACAAAGGGTGCAGAAGGTTTCCTACAGTACCCCAAATCAGTTGTTGCAGCAACACAACAACCAAGTAACCTTAGACTCAGATTTAAATGAAAGGAACTCTAATGACAGGAAAGTCTCCAATACTTGAATTCATCCTTTCTGATACAGACACTTTGAGCTGGAAGTTGAGTATCAACAAGGTTCCAATACTGCCTGTTGTCATGTTTCCTTCCTAAATAGCAACTCCAAGCCAAAATCTGTGTCTGAAAATTATGGGTACATAAATCTGCTAAAAAAGCTCCTATGAAGTCAGATTACTCCCTTTTATGGAACCTGTGTTTCAGATTGGTGGATGTATCTGAGTCCCAAATAGTTGGCATCCCACAAACCACCACCATCTTTAGCTATAATAACTAGAGCTTACAAATTGACCAAAAAAACACTGTATCTCATGGGAGATACACAGGAACAAACACTGACACTGGTGACTCACCAGGAGTCACTATGAAAAACAAATTCATATTTTGCCATTTTTAAAATTTTAACACAAAAAAGGATTAATACATTTTGTTGAACAAGCTCATAATCCAGCATTACACCAACTAACGTCATGTTGGGTGGTTTATGTGGCATGTTCCATCTCTATGTCAAACCTCAGGAGGTTTCCATTGTTTCATTCTCTTGTACAACACTTTTAATCTGTAATGTTCATGTGTTGAAATATTAATCCTATCTCCACCTTCACCAGTACTTCGCAGTTTCTTCACTTAATCTAATTTCTTTAGAGCACTGCAGCAGGTAAATGATGCCTGTGACATATTTGCTGTCAACTGTTTTTGAGTAAGTCTATTCATGTACTCTTGGTTGTTTAAGAATAAGAAGTCAAGTTCATCTAACTGTGTTGTTTCTTCTTTTTCGGATGGAACGTTTTTCACGACTTTTTTCAGGAAAGTTCATTGGGCCGTGATGCTTATGTTCCAGTACTGCTTGCTTGATCACAAAAACATCTTTTACTCTGTCAACACTGGCGTATATCTTGGCATTGCAGCCAATTTTAAAAGTTCTGAAACAACAAATTAAATATGTATAGTTTGCATCAGTATGTTTTCCTAATGCACCAGCTGCTTACTTTAAATTATATGTCAACTGTATCCCAAGATCACCTCCATTGTTTGCTAATACATCATTTATTTTCATCATCATCAGACAAATGTTTATTAGACAAAATATATTTCCATACAGCGTTTATAACAAAACAAAAACATTCATCAATTCAATGAATCACAGTCTTTAAAAATGACCCCATGCTAAAACAGCTTCACAGTTCTGCAATATTACAATAAAATCCATTGCACTTTTACCCAATTTAATATCATACTTCCTAAAAAAACAGTTAAAATATGTAAAGAACCTGAGAAACTGAACTTTGTGTGGATAAACAATTGATGAAACAGTTTATCTAATAGGCTTCTGGATATTTGAAAAACGTACTGTAGGAGGCTGGCCTGGCTTGTAGTGGGTACCAGAGGTACTTACACCTTGTGCCAGGTCCAGTTATCTCTTATTAGTGTAGAAGAGGTGTTTCTAGCAGCTTAGGCTGATAGAAGGTAGCGATGGCAAAGCAGCTTAGGATGAACTAGGAGACATGTAAAGCTCCTACTATACCACTTGTATCATATGCACAATATCATAAGAAAACACAATACACAGAGTTACTAAAAATAAAGGTACTTAATTTTTATGACAATATGCCAAAAGTATCTCAGTGAGTACCCTCAGTATGAGGATAAGATATATACACAAGATATATGTACACAAACCAAAATTAGGTAAGTAATAGCAAGAAAAGAAATGCAAACAGTGTAGAATTACAATAGATTGCAATAGGAGCACATAGGTATGGGGCAACACAAACCATATACTCCAAAAGTGGAATGCGAACCACGAATGGACCCCAAACCTATGTGAGCTTGTAGAGGGTCACTGGGACTGTAAGAAAACAGTGAGGGTTAGAAAAATAGCCCACCCCAAGACCCTAAAAAGTAGGTGTAAAGTGCACCTACTACCCCCAGAGAGCACAGAAGTCGTGATAGGGGGTTTCTGCAGGAAGAACAAACACCAGCAATGCAACAACAGTGGATTTCCGGACCTGAGTACGTGTAAGACAAGGAGACCAGGTCCAATAGTCGCGACAGTGTCGAGAGTGGGCAGGAGCCCAGGAAATGCCAGCTGAAGATGCAAGGAAGCTGCCACCTGTTGGAAGAAGCTTGGAGTTCTGCAAGAAAGAAGAGGACTAGGGACTTCTCCTTTGGAAGACTGATGTCCCATGTCGCGATGAAGCTTGCAGAGGTGTTCCCACACAGAAAGACCGCAAACAAGCCTTGCTAGCTACAAGGGTCGCGGTAGAGGTTTTTGGGTGCTGCTGGGGCCCAGGAGAGACCAGGATGTCGCCACTTGGAGGAGGAGACAGAGGGGGCGCCCAGCAACTCAGGGAGCCCTCACAGAAGCAGGCAGCACCCGCAAAAGTACCCTAACAGGCACTTGGAAGAAAAGTGAACCAGAGTCCATGCGAAGTCACAAAAGGGAGTCCCACAACGCCGGAGGACAACTCAGAAGGTTGTGCACTGCAGGAAGGAGTGCCGGGGACCCAGGCTTGGCTGTTCACGAAGGAAATCCTGGAAGAGTGTACAGGAGCCGGAGCAGCTGCAAATCACGTGGTACCCAGCAATGCAGTCTAGCGTGGGGAGGCAAGGACTTACCTCCACCAAACTTGGACTGAAGAGTCACTAGACTGTGGGAGTCACTTGGACAGAGTTGCTGAGTTCCAGGGACCACGCTCGTCAGGATGAGAGGGGACCCAGAGGACCAGTGTTGCAGTCTTTTGGTGCCTGCGTTAGCAGGGGGAAGATTCCGTCGACCCACGGGAGATTTCTTCGGAGCTTCTGGTGCAGGGTGAAGGCAGGCTACCCCCAGAGCATGCACCACCGGGAAACAGTCGAGAAAGCCAGCAGAATTAGGCGCTACAATGTTGCTGGTAGTCGTCTTGCTACTTTGTTGCAGTTTTACAGGCGTCCTGAGCAGTCAGCAGTCGATCCTTTGGTAGAAGGTAAAGAGGGAGATGCAAAGGAACTCTGGTGAGCTCTTGCATTCGTTATCTGAAGAATTCCCCAAAGCAGAGACCCTAAATAGCCAGAAAAGGAGGTTTGGCTACCAGGTTAGGAGGATTGGCTACCAAGAGAGGTAAGAGCCTATCAGAAGGAGCCTCTGACGTCACCTGCTGGCACTGGCCACTCAGAGCAGTCCAGTGTGCCCCCAACACCTCTGTTTCCAAGATGGCAGAGGTCTGGGACACACTGGAGGAGCTCTGGGCACCTCCCCTGGGAGGTACTGGTCAGGGGAGTGGTCACTCCCGTTTCCTTTGTCCAGTTTCGCACCAGAGCAGGGCTGGGGGATCCCTGAACCAGTGTAGACTGGCTTATGCAGAGATGGGCACCATCTGTGCCCGTCAAAGCATTTCCAGAGGCTGGGGGAGGCTACTCCTCCCCAGCCCTTCACACCTATTTCCAAAGGGAGAGGGTGTAACACCCTCTCTCAGAGGAAATCCTTTGTTCTGCCTTCCTGAGCCAGGGCTGCCTGGACACCAGGAGGGCAGAAACCTGTCTGAGGGGTTGCAGCAGCAGCAGCTGCAGTGGAGACCCCGGAAAGGCAGTTTGGCAGTACCCGGGTACTGTGCTAGAGACCCGGGGGATCATGGAATTGTCCCCCAATACCAGAATGGTATTGGGGTGAAAATTCCATGATCTTAGACATGTTAAATGGCCATGTTCGGAGTTACCATTGTGACGCTACTCATAGGTAGTGACCTATGTGTAGTGCACGCGTGTAATGGTGTCCCTGCAATCACAAAATCTGGGGAATTTGCCCTGAACGATGTGGGGGCACATTGGCTAGTGCCAGGGTGCCCACACACTATGTAACTTTGCACCCAACCTTCACCAGGTGAAGGTTAGACATACAGGTGACTTATAAGTTACTTAAGTGCAGTGGTAAATGGCTTTGAAATAACATGGACGTTATTTCACTCAGGCTGCACTGGCAGGCCTGTGTAAGAATTGTCAGAGCTCCCTATGGGTGGCAAAAGAAATGCTGCAGCCCATAGGGATCTCCTGGAACCCCAATACCCTGGGTAACTCAGTACCATATACAAGGGAATTATATGGGTGTACCAGTATGCCAATGTGAATTGGTAAATGTAGTCACTAGCCTGTTAGTGACAATTTTGGAAAGCAGAGAGAGCATAACCACTGAGGTTCTGGTTAGCAGAGCCTCAGTGAGACAGTTAGGCATCACACAGGGAACACATACAGGGCACATACTTATGAGCACTGGGGCCCTGCCTGGCAGGGTCACAGTGACACATAGACTAAAACAACATATATACAGTGAAATATAGGGATAACATGCCAGGCAAGATGGTACTTTCCTACACGTACTTATAAAAGCTATGGTGAGGAACTAAAGCCAACCTTGCTATTAAGATTAAGCAATGCATGTTTATCCTGCAAATCTTTGAAATAAATCAATTCCGCTAGTATTCGGAATACCACAATATCTTTGAAGGTTATTTATATACTTCGGATCTTACATGCAACAGTTAATGTTAATCTTTCATGCAATTTAATCAAGACTGTGTGCACCTTACTTTAAAAATGAAGATTCAATCGCTTTACTGCATCTATTAAACACATTGACACATACCCTTTTGATCTAAAATCCATAGCAATGTTTTGTAATTCCCTGCCAACACTCTTAAGAGCTAGCTTTATTAACAAATGTGATAATGGACTAAGTGCAGAAAGGAAAAAACAGCAGAGCAAAAAAGATACCCTTTTAGTGCGTCTTCTGGGGATATTCACCATTGTAAATGGTCTGCTATTGAAGGCATTAGAACAATTCATCATAGGTTGACTTCTGTGATATTCATGTCCTTGACTGTCAGAAAAACATTGTGATGGTATCAAGCTTATAGAAAGCTTTCACAAAAGTGTTTTACAATAAGAACACCACAGTGAAACAAAACAGTTACACCCAGAAGAGTGAAAGTCATAGAAATCTAATTAAGAACTTACCCGCAAAAGCAAAAGAGAGAGGATCACTTTTTTCAGAACAAAGCATAAGGATGCCAAAGAAGGGGCAGCACAAACAGAGGTAGAAAGAGCATTTCAGTTTTTAACCCTTAAGTGAAAAAGACCTGGAGAGGTGGTACAGAAAGAGAGTGGTGGCAGTCAAACAATTTGGGTGAAACAGCAGAGAGTATGGTTTGGGACTTATAATACTGCAGAAAGGATAGCTAGATAAGAAAGTGACAAGTCTTGGATACATTTCAAGAGACAGATAACCCAGACACATGAAGAGTGAGGAAGCAAGCCAATGCTGACAAGTGGAGAGCAACGGGAGTTGTTAAATGAATCTGAAATAGGAAACAAAGATGTGTTAAAATAGAAAGAAGAGGTGTCAAAGAGTTAGATGGACATCTAACAAAAAGGGAGGAGCAAAAGTCAAGACAGAAAAATCCAAGGTGGGTGAAGATGTGTCACTGAGTTTTCATTGGAGTGAAGGTTGATCTTGCTAATTTGTCTACTTGAGCATTCATTGGTAATTTGGAGTCCATTATAATTTTAAGGTTTCTAACTTCCTTAGATACTTTAGGCGGTGGTTCCAGATCACCAGGCCAGAGTGGGTAATAATATTTCTCTTTTGGAAGCATTCAGTTTTAAATGGCTCCATGTGATCCACTGATCAACAGCTCTGAGGCGATTGAAGATTTGTGAGTTTGTAATGTCTTTGAGGCATTCCAGTTTAAGGAGTATTTGTGTGTCATCTGCATAGTTGTAGCATGTGAGTGGAAATTCATTGATTATTGCCGGTAATTACATCATGTAGATGTTGAAAAGCATGAGTTAGATGATTGAGCCTTGAGGGACCCCTGCTTTTGTAAAATAGGGTTTGGTTGAGAAAAGGGGAGTATGCATGACATTTGTTCTGTTTTGAAGGAAGGATGTGATCCAGATGAGAGCAGTCTATGCAGGCTTCGTAGAGTCTTTGTATTAGGGTGTCATGGTCAACTGTGTCAAAGGCAGCTGAGAGATCCAAGAGAAGTAGTGCATTAACTTCATTGCAGTCTATTGTGTTTTTAGGATCATCCCAGATGTTGATGAGGGCAGATTGTTAGTCTGAAAGTATGGATATATGTTCAATGAATTGTGACATCTGGGTAAAACCTGCTCTTTCTGTCAGTTTGCCCAGGAAGGGTCCATTTGTAATTTGTCTGTGGTTGCTGGGATCATGCAGGTCTAGGTTTGTTTTCTTTAATAATGGATGGATGAATGCCTTTTTAAGGTCTTCAGGAAATATTCATGTAGTTAAAGAACTATTACTGATTCTTCTTGCTGGTGTGGCAGCAGAGGTACATAAAAGAATGTTCTTGAAAATGTATGGTGGACAAGGGGCAGATGGGCAGCCGGAAAGCCTGCATGCTTTGACCAGATCCATAAATTCACTTTGTGATGTTTGTATGAAGGAGAGAAGAGGCTGGGTTGGCTTACTCTTGGAGGGGAGTTTCGGAAACAAGTTAGTGCTGGTGGTTTTCCTTTGTTTAAAATAGGAGTCCAATGTGTCTGTCTTGGTTGTGTAATGATTTGCCAGTTTGTCCGTGAATTCTTGAGTAATAGGAACATTTTATAAAATCCTTTATTTGCAGATAAAGCATTTTGAATTCTGGGTATTACCCTTTTTAGCTTTTTGGTTGATGATTTGTATATTTTGGTAAGTTTGCGTAGGTGACGTTCGTCTTGAATGTTGTTTGTTTTGAGCCAGGTTCATTGCAGCCTTCTGATTTGTTGTTTCATCTTTTTTAGTTCTGTGTGTCTCCAAGGTGCTTGTTTTCTTTTGTTCTGTGTTGTTTTTCCAAGTGGTATTAGGATATTGAAAGCTTCCTGTAGCCACTCGTAAAAAAATGTAATAGAATTTATTGTGTCCAGATCTGTGTACGCTGTTAGCTGTATGTTCAAGTATTCAACATTGAGTTTGTTCCATGGTCAATAGGTGGAGGTATGTAAGGTGGTCTTGTGTATGTTGATTTGCTGTATTTTACATTGGAAAGTTACTAAATGGTGGTCTGACCATGTCACTGGTGTGATGCTTTGAACTGTAACTAGTTCTGGGTTTGCAAAAATGACATCTAGGATGTGCCCAGAGATGTATGTGGGATTATGTACAACCTGATGTAGGTTCAATGTGACTAGGCCAGTCATGATAGCTTTTGGATGAGCCATATTGGGTTTGTTAAACCAAATGTTTCGGTCCCCAAGAATGCAAAGATTGGAGTATAGTGTTATAAGGTTTGAAACTGGGTCTGGAAATGTGTCTGGGAATGTTGAATTGCTTGGTGGTGGTCTGTAAAAGAGGAGAAAGTTACAGGTGTAGGGTTGTATCTGGTGATGAGGGCCTCACAACCTTGTATGGAGGTGCTGTCTGTTTTGCTGAGATCTCTTGCTTGTTTGACTATAACAGCTAGTCCACATTCTCTTTTGTGTGATGGTTTAATAGGCTGGAAGAACGGCTTCATGCAACACTGGGGCAATGTCATCTCCCAACCATGAGTCAGTTTTGAAGAGTAAGTCGTGTTGAGTGTCAGTGAGTTAGTCATAGATGTGGTGCTTGTTTTTAGAGAGTGGTAGAGCATTTATGAGTAGGCGGTTTAGAGATTGTGTTTTGGTGGTGGGGTAATTTTGTTTTGTAGAAGAGTGATCAGTTTATTTTGAACTTGTAGCAGGTGACATTAGTGCTGATATTAACTGTATGAAGGTCATAATAGTGTTGTTTTTCCATACTGTGTTTCTCATCCAGCAGGCTTAGAAGGCATTTTGTTGGGTATGTGTGTTTCGGTGGTGGAGATGGTGGTTGCGAGTGACATGGTGATTTCCTGTTCTTTCTGTACAGTGGCGTTGTTGTGTTATAGACATGGGGGTGCAAAATTGTGAAGAGTGGCATGTTGGTTATTTTGTTTGTGTTTGTTTAGGGTGGAAGGAGAATGGGTTAGGGGTGGTGGTGGAGCACGGGGAACATATTCGAAGGCTCTAAATTGGTCAATGGATGTGAGGCAGGTGAATAAATGTTGGTGTGATGGGGTGTTTGTGATGGATGTTGGTAAAGATTGAGAATTGAGGAGTGGATTTCATCCAGGATTTGTATTATTTGTGTAGTCATGAGGGTGGGTGTGACGGGGAGTATTATGGAAGTGTATGTTATTTTGATGTGCTGGTGTGTGTGTGTGTGTGTGTGTGTGTGTTTTGCTGTTGTGGAGTAGTGAGAGGATATATTGATGTAGTGGATTTCTGTGAAGGATTTGTATGTGTATTTGTATTACTGCTGGCCAGTGATATTTGAATAGTACACGGGGTGGTGATGTGTTTTGGAGAAGTGTATGTGGTGTGTAAGAGGAGATGGGCAAGAGTTATGAGTGCTTATGTTGGATGTGATCATTGGGAGAGGTAATATGTGTGGTGGAGCGGAGTGTTACCACCTACAGTACCAGTAGCTGGTAAAAAGAGAATTAGGGTTTTGGTGGATGGTACAATGGAAGGCTGAGTATAGGTTTTGTCATGATAAAGAGGAGTCTGTTAGAAGGAAGTAGAGGATAGAGCTGGTGTTTTGTATGAATAGGGGGTGTGTGTCTGAATGCATTAAAGTTAGGTATAATGTGGTTTTGTGTTGTGTGTGTGGTGTGTGGATGTGTTAGTTGTAAAGGGTAGAGTTGTGTTTTTTGTGTAAATGAAGGTGCCACACTGTTGTGGTAAAATTGTATAAAGGTGTGGTTTGTGGTGTTTTGTAATGGCTGTTGAGACACTGAAATTTGTATGATGCAGATTGCCCTTAGAAAGGCAATAAATAGAACTTAGACACCAGTAGAACATACGGATTTACCACATGTTCGAATGTTGTAAAATAATCGTCCTATGTTATAAGTGATGTCCAAGCCAACATTATCTCTGTTTTAGAGGCATTCAGGTTGTAGTGTTTTACACACACACTTACACATCTAGTGCTTGATCTCAAATGGATAGTCTCCAAAGTCCTGTTTCCTATTCAGTAGTCAATCGTCAGCATAAAGGTGGTTGGAACACCTTCTAGCTACCTTTTAACATTTCTGTGTGGCTCTTTTAGATTGAATGGCACGACCTTGAAGTCAAAATGGCCCTCTACAAAGTTGAACTTGAATTATTTTTATATCTTTTCTTTACTGAAGTATGGTGGTGTGTATATTGGAGCTCTGTGAAACAGAAGAACTCTTATGATTAGTTTCATTTTCCCAAAAACACATCACAATCTGTTTTTGCCAATATCCTCTGCATAACTGGTTGAGTTAACAGCTTTAGTCACGAAAGTTCATTATATATTATTTCCAAAAACAGTTAACACATTAAAAAGGTAGACTTTGTTCAAAGTCTTTCCTCTGTTCCAGTTAATATGTGAATTTGCTGTTTCAAGCTGCAGCCTCCTAGCGACTGCACTGCTGTACTTTTGTCAACCTAACCCTGTCTAGGTATACTTTGTAGCATCTGCAACCAGTTAATAACAGGTATAAGCACAAATTATTCAGATTTTCTAAGTTAGACCATGGCTCTAACTATGGTTGAAATTTGCTCGCTATTCAAACACAGAGTGAATTTTAAACTGTATGCTGGAAAGGCCAGATCAGGGTTATACCAGAATACCTGATTTAGCTAACAGAACCAGTGATATCTCTGAGAGGCACAAGAGGCACAAGATAAACATGCACTTACAATAAAGTGCTCTGAAGTACATAAACTGCTCCGAAGGTATCCAGGGACAATCCTCTAGCATTATATAAAATCAAACTAATCAATTTGATTATCAAAATAGTTCTAAAAATACTTTTGTGAGAAGGAAAAAGTATAACGTAAAAACATATTAATGGGGATTCAATCTACCAACCTGCACGTCCAATTAATTTTGAAAGATTAGCATTTTTGTTTCATTTGATGGACAGCCATAAAAAACTGACGGCGCATGAATAATCAATAAAATTAATAACACTGAAGAGCCTGGAGTTTTCTCCCAGTGTGTGGTGGTCAGTATGTCTTTTTCTTGTGTGAGACGCAAAGGTTTACACGGTGGCTGCTGACAGGAAACACAACAATGGAAGAACGGTCTTAAATATGGAGGCCTCCCGACGTTGTGAACATGGTAGCCCTGTGGTGGAAAGGTGGCCACCAGGAACTTTCCCATACTGGAGACAGCTGAGATTTTGCTGTCAGAAACTCAGCCCTCCCATAGCTCCTAAGAAATGATGGCTTAAGGTCTCTGCTACACCCTAAAAGAGGCTAACTGTTTAGGCTTTTGCATAACAAAATGTTTTTGTCAAGTTCCATAGCACACACGCCAGTCACAGCTTTGATACAGCAGTTCCTGCTTTCCTCACAGACTGGATCAATGAAACAATATTGTGGAGGACAGCTCGTTCTGGGACACAACAAACAATAGTGAGGATGAGGTAGTGTCTGGTAAAAACATAGAGAACCACTATTTAGCTATTGCTTAACCCCAGGTCCATTCCTCTTCAATGTCACATGCATGTTACAAGGTTCTACACTGTCTCCAGCACTATTCATTGTCTAAATGGGTTCACTCGCCAACATTCTCAATGGCCTTAAGACCAAATACCTTATTTTCAAACCAATACACAGTATCATATTAAGCTGGAAGATGACTGTTTTAAACTTCCATACTTGACATAGTACCTTCACATGTCCATCAGAGGATATAGAAAATGTGGTTATGCCTCAGTGGTGAGAAAACTAAACTCAGATCCTGCTCATGGGGCTTGTCTATCCAGTCCTCTTGCCTTTTTCTTGGAACAAAGCACTGCGATCTGACCCTTGTCCAGCTGAAAAAATCTTTTTATACCATGTGTTAGTACCCTGGTGTACATTATTTATCAGGTACTATAAATAGCACCTTTTACAAGTTTGTGTGAAAGATCATGGATTCTTGTGCTTGCTGCATCGAATTCTGCTTGGCACAGTAAATACTGGCAGGTTTGACCTTCCAAAATTTAACAGAGGATGTAATATCTAATACTACCGATAATTACCGGATGTGGTAAATACAACCCAAATTGTAAATCTGATCCTTAAGTAAATAAGCATTTACAGAGGTCAGAAAAGGCCATCCCACTTCTAATCAAGGCATAAAGTTTTTTTTTTTAACTACTTCATCATCTCTCTCAAAATATTGTTTTAAACCTCACTGAGCGTCATCTCCCACATCAGCTGTAGCAATAATCTTTAGACTGGCATCAAATCAATCTCCAAACTAAAGAATCCAGAATCATGCTGTTCATCTTCTGTTTAACCTGAAAGGACCCCATCCCATTTCATTGATTCATCCTCCACTGGCTCATGCTAAAGGAAAGAAAAAAAGTTAAATATATATATATGTGCTCTCCAAAGCACTACACATCCGCTATCCAGACTATCTTACAAAGCTGTTCGCCCCTCACCCTCAAACTAGAAGTCTAAAGGTTTTCTTAGACCTGTCAGCCCTAGGGTGGTCTTCCTCCAAACTGTTTACCTGCTCACCTCATATTTTTGTGGATTATTTTTATAGGACTCAGAGCACTTTACCACTGCCAACCAGTGCAAAAGTGCATGTGCTTCTCCCCTAAAACATGGTTTGATTGATGTATCCACAATTGACATGTTTAGTTTACTTATAGGTCCCTAGTAAAGATCACTATCTGTGCCCAGGGCCTATAAATCAAATGCTACTAGGGGGGCTGCAGCACTCTTTGTGCCACCCACCCAAGTAGTCCTTAAACATGTCTCAGGAATGCCATTGCAGAACCTGTGTGGGCAGTTTACACTGTCATGCCTACTTGGCATTTAAAACCTCTTGCCAAGCCTTAAGCTCCCCTTTTATTACATATAAATCACCCCTAGGGTAGGCCCTATGTAGTCCATAAGGCAAGGTGCTATGTAACTAAAAGGTGGGGTATGTACTTTTAAGTTTTACATGTCCTTATAGTGAAAAACTCCCAAATGTGTTTTTCACTACTGTGAGGTGTACCCCTCTCATAGATTAACATTGATGATTCATTATTACATTTAATAAGCTATAATGCCTAACTGAGAAGGAGTAGGCATGTCATGTCTAGTGCCTATGGAATTATAATGACAAACCCTCTTTAATGGTAAAGTTGGATTTTTTAGCACAACTTTGAAACTGCCACTTTTAGGAAGTTGCCATTTTCCTGCTCTACGCACTCACCACACACTCACACTTACACACCCACAAAACCACTCACACACCCAGATTACAGGGACGTTTTAATTAGGAAATAGCAATACACATCTAGGGTGGGGTGGCAGCTGGTTTCCTGCATTACCTCTAAACAGCCTCATGCATAGGAAGAGTAGGTGTGACTGATGGGCCATCCACAGCCTGAAGGGTCACCCTGAGCAGGATGAAAGGGAGGAGCTGACATGCTTACCTGAATAGGCTCTGTCCTGGCCCCACACACAGGGCTGCATACCTCTCTGTAGTGAGTCTGGAGCCGGGGCAGGGGCTCTGCACACTTCAAAGGCATCTCTTTGAAGTCTCCCCCACTTCAAGAGCACAACTGGGTATAAGTACTGGACCTGAGACACCACCAACTCAGTACACTGCTGGACCTTTGGATACGCTGCCAGGAAGAAGGACTGCTGTGCTGCTGAAAGGACGGTCACTCTGCTGTACTCCTGCTCACCTGTGCTGCCCTACTGCCCTCCTGGCCTAGTTTTGAGCAAGACTGGACCTACATCTCTCCAACCCAGAACCAAGGTGACTCCAAGGGCTTGCTGGCTTACCTCTTGTTTGCTGAAGTTTAATGGACACAAAAGACTTCCATCTCACCTGCTACAGCACCTGGACTCTGCCAGCTGTGATTCTTGCCCTGCCAAGTGGTACCAATCCAGTCCTGGGCTCTTGGAAGTGGGTATAGTAATGGTGCTCCAGTCAGAACCCAAACACTGCCGCTGATGAGCAGACTGGAATCGGCGCATCGCCCCTGAACCGGTGCATTAGACCCATTGCATTGATTGGAGTTGACGCTTTGCCACGACAGCGCAGACCAACCTCTGTGCATCGCCTTCGGAACCACCGCATCTCAGACACGCACATCGCTGCGTGGAGAAAATCGATGCATCTTCACCTCTGCATGGGAAGGATCAATGCAGAGCCTTCGAGACGGGGATCACACGACACACTGGTAATTTCCGCACATATTACATCACTCATGACTGAATTTCTATGGTTTTGTGTGTGTAAAATGTGAACCTAACTATAACTGTAACCTTTGTTTTTTTCAGTAAGTATATATATATATATATATATATATATATATATATAATAATGATATACAAGTTATGATTAGGAGCACAATCCATAAAGTGTACAACATCAATGCAAACCATAACGTGCACACCAAATGCAATACCTTTGACCTCATAATATTAATAACAATAAAACCAACATCTAAAAGCAAAATGTAATTAACAATACATAATAAAACCAACAGTTTAACAGATAAGGTACATTGAACTGGCCTCTATACATTGTAGAGATCTATTCACAACATATTTTGATCGGGGGAGTACAATTTACGCTGGAGATCTCCCTTGTGATATTACTGATAGTTCATTTTTGTGTTCTAAAAAGGCCCTCGGCTCTACCACCAGGATAAGGTGAAGTACATATTCACTAAACCTCTGTGCAACAATATATGTTTTTATCACGAATACTGTATGAATCTGAAAGACAAATATACTTTACCAATTAAAAAATATATATTTTACATAGATCTATGCAATAACTTTTACCTGTTCTCGATTGTGTCACACTGAACATTGTATCACTGTAACAGAAATATTTTGTATCTCACACCCAGATCGCACATAAGGTTCTGCCCTAGAATAACTAGGGAAATTGTTTGCTTGCTCTTGAGCACCCTAATCTCTAAACCAGACAGGATCAACATATCCTGGATAAAGAATGCCAATGAGGTGAATGATTGGCACAGGAACAAAAAAATCTGTGAGTAAAGAAATAAACCAACACGTGAGAACGTAAGCATACCTTTGGTTTGGACGAATTCCTGTACTTTTTGATTTGTAATCGCCGAAATGCTTGCACACATATTTAATGTATGCATATTTGAATTTCATGTTATATTTCCTCTGATCAACAGCAACTCTTTTGTTAAATGTTTCAACAGTACGGCAGTCTTTCTTTAGGAAAACAACGTTTTGTTGTTTACCAAGGGAGGCGACAAATTGATCCAGTGTTTCGTAGTCCACAAATTCTTTTCCAATGACGTCAATTTCTGTAACAGAGCAATTTAACATATCAGAAGTCTTTGCTGCAAAAGCTGAGGCATTGGGCGTCGTGTATCAAATGGATTCGTCCATTCAGTCTCTTTGTGAAGACCTTAGCACAATATTTAAACACATCACTTTGTAGTTTGGTCAGTATTACATTTTGTAATGTCTTTTCATAGAGGGGAGTGTAAAAGTATCTGCAGTCTGAAAGCATGCAGTTGCTGGCCTACAAAATATGATTGCAGTAAGTACTTAAAACAAAATATATTTCTTGTTCTCTCTTTGATAAGTTATCATTTGTCTAGACATAGTATGACTACGTTCAGAGGAACAGTTTCAAATACAGTATTGTTTATACAGTAGTCTCTACAATTCCTACCTTGTGTGGCTCCATAATGTTTTATAATTAACTGGATGGTGTTTAACATAATATGTAAATAAATATCAGTCGGGTGAAGGCACGAGCAGCCATATGATTCTCACGGGTTAAGCCCTATCCCTCTAAATTATTGTGTCCTGACGAGCATCTAACACCTCCCCTCTATACCACAGATCATACAGAGAAGGATTCCTGGGCTGGGCAAACAATGAGACGGGGGCATTGTGAATTGGTGGAACTCTAGAACGGAAGTTCTTTTGCCAAAATGTAAAGGGCAGCAAAGCTAATATCTCATCTCACCTTTTGGTCCCAATGACACTTAAGGTTTTCACTTGTCCACTCTCAACCCCTTAATAGACTCTTATTTACTGTTAAGAGGCTAAGCAAATGGCAAGGCGTGGAATTTACACAGCTTGATGAACCCTGTTTACAAAGACATCATTCACCAAAATCCAAGGGGTAGCGGAAGTGACATCTCTCACTTGTTGAGCCTCTGACGATAGCACGTGGCGGGCCATTTCTCACACTCTTAGCCCATTAGAAGGCTCCTATTTGTTGTGAAGCCATTCTAGCGATAAAAAATGCAAACAAATGAAAGAAAACTGCACCTTTAGAATTACTGTTTACTTTCTCTTTCTGCCTCTGTCTTTAGGATTCTCAGGACCTCTGACTGATAGGTCACTGTCAGGTATACCAAAGAGCGAACCGTGGCAGCCCCTGCTAATCACGGAAGTTCCTAATTAACCTCCATGCTAGTTTACCTTCTTTTCCTGTTGCTTTCTTCAGGTCCCCTAACACCATGGAAAATGCCATGACACAGATATCAAATGGCAAGCCATGGGTACCATCTACTAGCCGGGTCAACTTTAAATTGTGTAAATGGCTCTAGTGTAATGAGCAGTGACTTCAGCAACTATATGGGTTTTTGGAAATGTCTATAAATTAGTAATGCAGGGGCTGAGCAGGAGGCTAAGTTAATCAGGCACATTACTTTTATACTTAAAAAATCTGTTATTGTCATAAATGTAGGTCAATGTTCAGAAGCATTCTGTGCTAACGTTCAGTCTGGATAACGCCATTGATAGAACAAGCCTGATATACTAATTTAACCAGCTGGGGTGGAAAAAATAAAGGGTGAACCACAATTATTACGTCATGACATGAATTCAACCCTGTTTGACTTTTTTGAATAAAATGCTTAACATTTGAAACCCCTAGGAATCTTCGCAATAAATCTAAAAATACATACCCAGGCTTCTTCACAGTAAGTCAACTTTGCCATGGAGTGGCAGAAAACTATGTCAACTATCTCATCTAAGTAGGCCTGTTTTACCTGAGAAATATGAACACTCTGGAACTCATGAGACAAAAGTAAACTTATAAAGATTCCAGACCAAGGGAACGAGGGACGTATTAATGATCAGATAAAAAGGGCGGTGATGGAATACAAAATAGGTTATTCAGTTGGCCTACAAATTTGAGGCACAATCTGTGATAGGTGTAAATCATGGGGTGCCTTAATATATTCTATTCATTCGATTTTAAAATGATGTGTTCTGTTTTTTACCTGTTGGAGTAGGGATGCTATCTTGAGAATCACAGTCCTGGTGACCTCCACCATCAATCTCTTCCTCTTCTTTCACCTTTACTACAAGTATGTCAGGGATAGCCACTTGTTCTGCTGATATAATTTAAAAGCCAAGTTAAATATCAAAATATATTATAATCAAAAGGAGGCATGTTCAGTAAGCACAAGAAACTTCCAACGGCAACAAGACTGAAGTATTTATAAAGTGTCCGTGCTGAGAACGGATCATTTTGGCAAAATGTAAAACCATTGAGGACAGATGATAATGTGCCATTTTCAGATAAGTTATTACCATTTGGCCAGTCCAAGCTCTCTAACATTTAAAACACATTTCTTGTTTACCTATGGTCTGGAAAGTGCTACTTTCTCCTCCTTCATCAGGGTGACCCATCATACGCATAGGCAACTTGACTTCACTTCTCAAACACAGGTCTGTATGAAAAGACGGGAATCCTGTTAGATTGATACATAGCTCATAAAGTAAGTCTGTGGTACGAAAGCCGCAACAACATTGGAAACTAAAAGTACTGTGCCCAAGAGACAATAGAGGTCAACGTTTTTCACTGAATGTATTACCTTTCTTGGTATCGTCCATTGCAATTTCTTGATGTGGAACGTGTCTCTGTGTGTTGTCCCAGCCTAAAATAAAACCAATACAATTATCATGGTGGAAGGGCAGTTTGTTTGAATAATTGTCTGTATGTGTCAGGAAGAATAAGACATTATGTGCAGCAATGGCAGATGCATTGAGAGTGTTCAAGAACATATGCTCTATAATCCTATTATTGCTCCCCTTGTCTTCTTTGCTGGAACTTTAGTTGGCAAGGGATCAGTATGATGGCTGATCGCACGTTCCCACGTGGGAAACGAAAGGTGGCCATTAAGCTGGCCCATTGTTCAAAACATCTTATGCATAGTGCCTAGAACAATTCATACTTTCGCTGTGAGACAGTGGAATATTTGTACTGTGCCATTTGTAGGAGGCTGGCTCGCTATGAAGTATGCAAAGTTCGGCATACTGTGCAGAGGGTCCAGGCAACCACAAGTTGGTTTACAGAGGTAAAAACTAGACCACGTAAAGCTCTAACTTTTAATATAGCTTGGTCAAGCAGTTAGGCCAATCTTGGAGAAGTGCAAAGCATTTGTTGTACTCACAGTATCAATCATGCAACTCACACATTTGAAGGGATAATTTGAGAACAATTTATAAAAATGATTCAGATTTTTATGTAATGTTTAAGATCAAGATTATCAAAATTGGTTAAGTACTTTTTGAGATATGAATTTTTGAACTTTAAGAAAAATAGTCTTTTTGTGCGTAATTACGCACCACAGGAATCAATAGAAAGTCACCTTTAAAATTACATATAAAAATACACAGTTGCTTTACCAAGCTCTTCTTTTGCAGTTTGGTTGAAGTCGTTGATGGGCACAATGTGCCAGCTGGAGAAGTTCGGGCGGCTCACGGTTCCAGCGGGAGTAGCGGTGAAATGTCTCTGGAGCTGATGCAGGGCTACTGCAGGGGCCCACTTGGAAAAGGTATGTGCAGGTAAGTTTAGAGGTGGCTCCTTGGGGTATCATTGGAGTGTCAAGGTCGCAAGCGGCGAGGGACCCTTAGGGCACAGCAGGTTCTTCGTTGCAGGGCACAGGACGGTCGGATGCAGAGTGAATCCGTTATCAAGGAGCTGTGCGCACAGATGCCCTTTGGATCTGGAGGTAAGTCACTTCAGGGGTCGTTTTCAGGACAACGGGGGCACTCTGGCGGGAGGTGTGGCGTGTTCCTGAAGTCGCTCGGCTGGGGCTTCCTCCTGGTCCTCTTTCAGCCCGGGCGGGCTGGTTTTCTTGGTGTCCGATGTCAGCTGACCAGTACCCAGGGTATTGGTACGGTTCGACCACTGCCACCAAACTTGGCACACTTGCGGAGTTTGTCCTCACGGTTATTGGTGTGTCGTCGGGTCTGGCTGCAACTTCCAGTTGCAGAGTTAGCAGCCGGTCAGTGAAGTGACCTTCACTGGGTTGCTGGTTTCTTCACTCTGTAGGGAGTTCTTGGGCGAGTAGGGAAGCGTGGAGGTCCTCTGGGGTTCTTGAGGTCAGTCCAGTTGTCCATCTTCTCCTCAGAGGCAGCTGTCGGGTCCTGGGTGCAGCAACAGGGTTTGGCACCTTTTCTTTGTGCAGCAGGTCCACAGTTCTCGTGCCTTGGATCTTCTTGGTGCTGGTCTTCTTTGTGCCCTTCAAATCTGATTACCTGTCCTAGAGATTCCCACTAAATACTGTATTCAGTGGACGTTTTAAGGGGAACCTGGTAGTATCCAATGGAACACTTACCTTTGGGTGGCTACACCCACTATAGTGACCACTTCCTCTAGGGTGGGTCGCTTCCTTATCCCTGAATGGCTATTTCCCTTCAATCTAAGATGGCGGAAAATTAAATGGAGTGTCCACTTCGGAGGCAACAACTTAGGGGTGGTGCATGCCAGGTGGGGCCACTCCCCCTACTCTTTGTGTGGTTTCCCGCCTTTGCCTTGGTCAAAAGTGGGGGTTTGCAAAGGGTTTGGCCATCTGCTGCTAGCAGCAGGCCTGGGGGTCAAGTTTCAAAGGCGGTAAGCCCTTTGAAGCTCGCAGCCAGGGCAGCACACATTTCTGAGGGAGGGGGTGTTAGCACCTCCACCCAGGAAGGGCACTGTTCTACAAACCAGAGAGACAGGGCTCTCCCCTAAGGTTTGTAGATTGGGTGTCTGGAGGTGACAGGGTGGATAGAACCAGTCAGCCTCCATGCCAGGGTAGTTAGCTTTTGCAGGGGGCACCTCAAAGGTCACCCCTGGGCCCATTTATGGATAAATCCAATATTGTTATCAGTTTGGATTTATCATTCTGAGTTGTTTGATACCTAACAACCCAGGGTTCAGAGTGGCCATCATGTAGCTGGAAACTTGTGTTGACCAGTGTCCAGCACATGTATTAAAATGGCTGCTCTGTTCACTCACTATGTCCCAGGTTTGGCAAGGGCACAGTGGGGGCATATGGCTCATGTAGCTATGACCCCACATATAATATGGTGTACCCTGCCTTAGAGCTGGAAGGCCTGCCAGAGGTGTGTCTTACCAATAGTAAATGCAGTGTATAGTGGACAGGGCACACAGGCAGTGTGCCATGTCGAGTTTATGTTTTAGGTTTGCACCAGGACACTCAGCCTGCAATGGGAGTGCTGGGTGCATCTAGATGCATGGCCCTAGAGGGTGGCACAATCAGTGCTGCTGCCTTCAGGGGCCTACCTATAGTACCCCATGCCCTGGGTACCTAAGTACGTTTTACTAGGGAGTTTTAGTGGTAGCTAGAGGTGTATCCAATTGTGCCAATGCATCACCACAGTTTTAGGGAAAGAGCTCTGGCCCAGGGAACCTAGTAAGCAGGGTCCCTGTGCACTACAATTTCCAGGTTGCATCAAACATCAAGCAAAAAGTGGGGGCTAACCATGTCATAAAGAGTCCTTTTTTCACAGCCATGAACTGGACACCTTTATTCCCATTGGGGACCTTTCTCAGAGTCTGATTTTCTACTACTTTCAGTTAGCCAATGTACTTCTCTGGTAGGCCAGTTCAGATCACATTACAGAAGCCCAGCTCACCATGCCAAGAGAGCGAGCCTCTCCACTGAGCAGCTAATTTGAAGAAACCGCAGGGAAGTATTTGTTGTCTGACCCCATGAATAAGAGACGCACAACTAGAAATAATATAGTATCCACTTGCAAAAAAATGTTAAGGAAACTATTATGGAAAGAGGCATGCCATCTCTAAAGACATATTTTAGAAGGCATGTAATGCAGTAAAATCAAAAGGAGGGACCCAATCTGCCGTATGACATTACAGGGATATTGTTAAAAATATTCAGCAGAAATCAAAAAATCTTTCTGAAAATATATTTCAGAGGTATACAAAGGAGTGATTTTGGATCTACTTAGTTTTTTGCATCCATATGTGGAGGGTACAGTACCAGAATATTGAGGACAAAATATTGTCCTACGAACATATTGTGGCTAAAACATCGATCACTCAATAACAAAAATATCTATATTACATATGTATACTTAAAATTACAATAAAGGTACCTAATATTGTGGCCACAATATTATTTTTATGGCAATATGTCTGTCCTCCACAATCCACCATACAACCTGATGGAGTTGATTAAATAATGGCTATAAATATTGTATTGTATTTTCAGGGAGTTCAGGGAGATTTCAGAAGTTAGTAAAGTTATATTGGGTGAAGAAATGCCCAAAACAATCTGTGTCTTCGATTATTATGTTGAAATCACAGATGCAATTCAGAGGTGGGTGGTAATGGAAAATACTGTTATTTCCGGAGCAAAAGTGATACCCAGAGGAGAATTCACTGGTGGAATTCCCTCCACCATACTATGCCTATCGTGGAGGAAATTCCACAAGTTGAGATTCCTCAGAAGCACTTCCTCCAAAAATGTAGGGATTTTCCATAACATCCTCAAAGTCAAAGTCATGGAATAAGACATTTGTCTGGATCAGTGTGAATTTGACTGTCAAATGATATTGAACCAAGAGTGATACCTGCACATGCATGGGATGAAGGTTCCTGACAAAGCTGATTTAAGTCTCTGGACATTTCAGAAAAATCACGGGAGTAGAATGAATCACCAAAATCCCCTTGAACAATTGGTTTGCCTGAAAAAGAAAGAAAAACTATGTACATAGTATAGGTAAAGGTGACTCCTACCAGGAACAAAATTACAGTAAAACCATTCAATAGTCTAAGCGTCGCCTGGTATTGATTTTAGACATAACTATAACAGAGGTAGCCTAAACTTCAGTTTGTGACCAACTCTACTTAAATAGCACAATCTAAGCCAGAGAACGTCTCTAGGTACTATTGTAAATCCAGGCCTGCATTAGAAGAATAGGAATGTTTTAAGTTTATGCCTGAATATCAGGAAGGAATACATCCTCCACATTGTAAAAGGAAGCATGCTTCAGGTTTTGTAAATCTAGACTAAGAAAACATCAGCCTACTTCAAGATGAATCTGAAGGAATGGTCAGTTAGGGTGATTGTATGTCAGGATATCATTGTCAGAGATATAGTATGATGTAAATATTGTGTTCTAAATATTGTTTACAAAAACACTGTCCCACTGAGTTTAGATGTTCTATTATTAACACAAAGAGGGTTGATATTTTTGTAAACGATATTTAGAACACAATATTCATGTCAGATAATATTTTTCAAAAACAACAAGGTTATAGATGGAATGCTTGAACTAATCTCAGTCACTGGCAATCGCTCGGGCCGCATTCCAATCCATTGTTTTTTGCCCGTCAGGCCACCTCAGTTGGGACCCAGCCATATGCAAATGAGCCTTGACCCTGCTCCTCATTGGAACAGTCCAGGTCATCCCTGAACTGGAACACAAGCAACCTAGGACTGGTTTTGCCCTAATTAGGGCTCTTCAGCCGGGTATAGCTTTGTTCCAGTGGTACAGTAAGCCCGGGACCCACATCGGGGCACACTCAGTGCATTTAGGCCATCAAATGCAAAACACAAGGTGACGGACGAAAGACTTGAATTAATCTCAGCCACTGGCAATTGCTCGGGCTCCATCCCAATTAATTGTTTTTTGCCCACCATGCCACCTCAGTTTGGACCCAAGCATATGCAAATGAGCCTTGACCTGTTCCTCATGGAAACAATCAGCCCGAACTGCCATGCCAGGATGGATTGGGATGCGGCTTGAGTGATTGCCAGTGGCTGAGATGAATTCAAGAATTCCATCTATCACCTTACTGTTTTTGCTTTTACCACCAAAAATGTTATTCTGACAATGATATTCTGGTATGGTCTGTCTGGGTTGTACATGACTCGCAATAATTATGAATAGGAACTTAAAGGCCAGACAGCCGTTCTCAAAATGAACTGTCTGAAATGGATCACGAAGGAAGGCATTTTCTAGCAGATGAAGGAATTTTCTAGCACTCAACAGAAGGTTTATCTTTCTCAGGATACAAATTAGTCACACCACAATATTTTGCACCATTTTCAGCCTGGAGTTATGGTAATATGAAGACCTTCAGGGAGCTCATCTCCAGAATTTAGGTGCAAGTTGACACTTACCAAGCTTGTTGATTGGTCCTGAGTGAGTGATGGCATGATGATTTTGTTTTAATTTATGAAAATGGAAATATAGTTGCTGCACTTGCTCAGTTATGGAGTCAAGGTTATGATAGTGCTCAGCAAGAAATACATTTTACTTATTAAGGTGCTTGCATTGGCAGACTAGAGAGTAGGCTGGATCTACTTTTAATAAAATTGCACCCTTCAAATGAGTTTGGTGTTGTTTCCACTTAGTTCCCACAAACTACATTCATAGAGGCATTAAGAAGTTCATGATATCACTGAGGTGGGTCAAAAATGTTGGCAATAGCCATTATATTCTGGTAAAGTGTTGTATTGTTGAATAGGAGGGTTTGAGCACACACCAGAAGACAGAAATGAAAAGCAGTCAAATAAACATTACATGAAACTGGAGGCAAGGGCGAGACCAGAGGGACCCTTAAAGTAACTCCAGATATGGAGCAACAATCAAGCCATTACATGTTGGACACTGAGGGCTAACTAAGAAATAAAGAATTACCACAGGAATTAATTATTCATGTTTAGTTCCCTTGGTAGTTCCTCATTCTGACCCACACTTTCAATCACAGGTTTCAGCAGGCATAACGCTCAGTGATAGTAAATCTCCTAAATCTGAAGGGGCCAGTAACTGATATTACCAGTGTAACTGAAATTAAGTTGCTACTCTTGAAGATGGCATTTGTAGTACACAACTCTATCATAGAGCATCCTGTCAAAGGCTGGTACTAAGGTCTGAACATAGTCCTACTCGACTGTTTCAGCTGTGTACCTCCTTCCTTCGGGGGAAGATTCCTCAAAGTCTTCAGAGGAGCAGCATGGGTTGAATGTGACCTCATGCCGTTTTACACTTCTCACTCAATAAAACTGGATTAGCTCTCTCAATGCTCATTACTAGTGTACTCCTATGACAAGAGCTCTTTTCTCTTAATTAAGAGCCATCAGGAAATGTGCTTCACAATGTATACAAAAATAATTGTGACAAGAAGCCAAAATAATTAACAGAAATGTGACTAAGGGACATTTTCTCTGAAAAAAAAGAAAAATGGCACTGGCACAAAGGAAATTGCACTCTTTTCATGTGGGCTGCCCATTTAACATTTTCCTGGTCTTGCATGGCAGGCAAGAGCAGGAAAACTGAGATGATGGTCATGTCCTCACTAAAGGACAATGCCCATCACTTTAACATGATGGCTACTCTGTGGACAAGCACAAATTCAAAGGTTTACAGCAGCAGAGCCAGTAGAGGCTCTGCGGGTGTACAGCTTCCCTACCCTGACTCTAAATGGAGCAGAGGGATCATGAGTTTTGCTGTGCGAAAGTACTGTGGATGAACTGTGTACTTCTGCACCACCAAACTCTACCTTGTCGGGAGCCCTTCTTAGGCCCACATTGGTTCTCCATTTTAGCTTCAATTAGCTTAGGTTCATATTTTATGTTTTACGTGTTTTAGCTGCCATTGAATTTTAACAGTGACATTTTACACACGTTATGCTTGCATAATATCATTCCAAGAATACATGCTACATGCTGCTTGTTTTTATTTATCCTTTTTCAACATATATTTTGTACACTCTGTTCAAGGCTAGGGACACAATAAAAGATATCGTAGTGCTTGCGTTGACTGTTCGGAGACAGCTTTTAACATCTAGACCAGTGGTTCCCAACCATTTGATTTCTGTGGACCCCCACTTTAACATTAATGGAACCCAGGGACCCCCACTGAATCATCATGGGAATCCGGGGATCCCCGCCTGAGTCATTACTGGAAGCTGGGGACCTAATTTGTCAATATTTGTTAATATTTTTTAATTTTCTAGGCTCTCGCGGACCCCCTGAGAAGGCTTCGCGGACCCCCAGGGGTCCCCAGACCACAGGTTGGGAACCACTGATCTAGGCATTATTGCATCAGATCTATGCCTCTAACACAGTGTGGGTCTTAGGAGCACTTCAGCCACTACTGTCCTTGAACAAATGCTGTGTTCGACATGCAGCTCTGCTGATGCTGATCGTTCACCTGGCAGAGAAGGATTGCCAACCCCACTCAACACCAGCACCCTGGCTCAACTCTCCAGGCATGGGGGTCTCTGGCTATGCTATGATCGAGCACAAACTAATAACACCGGAGAAGCAGGAAAATAACTTCAAAAATCAATCCTCTAACAAACACTAATAAATATGTTTGTGAGGTGCACAATCAATTTGCGTGAAAAAATTATAAATTATTTAACAATTCAAACCTTACAAGTGACCAAACTCAGTAATCTTCACTTTGCATTCAGCTTTGTAACTATTTTAACAAAATATACTCCCTGTGGGGAGAAACATTAGCCAATTTTCTCTTTTTTATGAAAAACACAACATTCTATCAATATCATATCATATACAACATGAATCGCAAATATACATTTCATCATTAATCTATTTCTAACATCACCTAATCTATCTAACCTATAATTTTCAGACTAAAATGTCTGCTGGTGGTTACGCATGGAGTTTCCAAACTATAATACACTGATCAGGTAGCCTTTCAAAAAAACACATATATTCCTTTAAACATGTCAGCTTATTTGACAGCGAGAGCATCAGCTAATGGTAATGTTCATTTTTTAAATTCAACTCCTTGAGGACAATAGTGTTGACGCATTTTGGCCCACATGTTTTATAGACCTCAGCAGGACTTATGACTGTACTTCTACAAACCGAGCTTCGCATTGATTCGATATTTTCTTTATTATTTTATACCAAAATGTTTCCAAAGGATCTCTTTAGTTATCAAACATGCCTGAACCGAGCAGAACCAACTGCTTTCACTGTAATCCGCGCAATTTAATCTTTATTTTAATGCTCTTTACCCCCGCGTATTAGTTCAGGCACTAGCTGATAGTACACCCACAATGCTCTCGAATTATAGATAGAGCTAAGTAGGAAGATATAAATCTAAGATCGCCATGGTTGGACTGTTTATTGTTTTCATCATGTTAGTAACGTTGGTTACAATGCTTTGCTTCATTGGCCTAATTATTGCAGCTCATTCTCTCTATGCAAGTATATGATTATTTCAATAAATGTTTGAAAACATTTATTCATATCTTTCTTGTGTTTGCCCAGGGCCTGCATAATTATACAACAAAAGGGGTAAGATGTGTTTCCACAACTTTCTTGAGAGTCAAGAGTGTCAAGTTTATGGTTGCTGTAATTATCTGTTACCCTTGAAAAGTTGGGGATTCAGGCAAGGCATTGTGAACTAGCTAGGAATTGGTTTGCTAGTTAATGATAGTGTAGATGGACTCAATCCGCTCATTTCTGAAGTTCTAGCGCCCTAATACGCAGTCATACATTTTAGTGGAAACCGTATAACAACATAAGGCCTTATGTCTGGACAACGGTCACTGACTAGAAACACATATGCAATAGTTTGTGCAAAGTTTAATCTCTGTAACCTGCTTGCTAAGACTACTGTGATTAGATCAAAATCAAGCAGTACAGATGGGAGTACTGAGTATCAAGAAAGGCTTTCTCACATGTTCACCATTTACAATTCTGAGTATTGCAAAGCATCAAACTCACAAGAACTCAACCGCCCACTAAGTCCTATTTCCTCTGTGCTTTGGTGGTTGCTGTAATATGACTCTTCTTCATGCGTGACTCTGAATAATATGTCCGGAGAGACTGCTGGATGAAAAGCTACAAAGACAAACAAATGAGGTTACAAACAATGGCTTCTGATTTTGTTTTTAGGATGTAAACATAAACATGACTGATGGTGAAGACCACCGTACTAGAGCAGCCTCACTTTGATCAAGCAGAACTCAGCAGAACTCACATTCTATTTCTATGTGATAGAGAAAGTGCAGTCCCAATCTGCTACACCGCCATACCATAACATAGATCCTACTACAGACACCTACCACTAAACTGAATTCATTACATCTATATACCACTGACATGGACACAAGTGCATTGACATGGTTAAACTAAGGGTTTATTCTAAAGTTGTGTAAGCAAGGGGTAAAGATTAGATTGAGGGTTGTGGTTAGTCTTGGGGGTCGTCTAGAATGGGGTAAGATGAAGGGGTTAAAAGAATGATTAGGTTTAGGGTAAAGTTCTGAATTAGACTTACACAGGTAGAATTTAGCATTGCATTTGGAGGTACATGTGGGTTTGGGCTCAGGGTTACAGAAAGGGGTAGGTTTAGACTGAAAGTCATGGTAAGGGTACATCTGTAAGTTTTATGGTAAGTGCTAGGGTTTGGCTTAGATTTAGGGTCAGAGTATGAGGTAGCATTAGAGTTAGCATTCAGGGCACCTAATTTCATTATGTACATAACTGGTCAGGTCACCATTTTTAATAACATCAAGAAATCAATCGACATGGGATTTTTTTGAAAGTCGATAGAAATCTTTTAATTCTATGGTCTTTGTTGTCCCACGGATCTACTTTTACAAGAAACATTGCAGGAATTGAAGATGAAAATTAGACATTAAACAATTCATGAGGAAAAGATATTCTACATCAATTCTTTAATATACATTATCTCAATATATGGTGAATTCAAGTCAGGATGTCTGCTATATGGGCAGCTCATTGCAACCAAAAAAATAACAAAGACTGTTGTGCTTGCAATTACCTCTCAGAGAAAGGTTTTCCTTTATCCTACTTACCTTCAATGGGATAATGCAAGTCGGTTCTCTCCACATCCAGCGTATCTTGAATGTATTCTTCTTTCACCTTGTAAATCCGGAGTAAAATGCTTGGATTGACAATTTGATAGCCTGTTATTAGAGATTTATAAAAGTTACTGCCTTTTAGAATCTCCACTAAACAGCTGATGGAGGAAAATAGAGAAATAGAGAGATGGATCAAAGAGAGGCAAAAATAAAATTACTGCAGAACAAAAAAAAAGAGGATGAACAAATAAAGTGAAAGAGAAAAAGAAAAAAAGCAGATGAGCTCTAAACCGAGTATGTGAAAAAGTAAAAAATGATATAAAGCAACTAACAGATGGCATGAAAGACAGAACGACAAACCTGAGCTAACTGTAACTTGCGCCCCCCAATGCACTGCCTATGACCTCACATATTACATCACTCATGGTATGGTCAGTGACATCTCAAATGACATCACAAATTACATCACTGGTGGCATCATCCATACAACTGCTTACATACCCTTTCACACCCCATACAAGCTGACATACATACACTCACACAAAACTACTCACCTATCCATTCACACACCCATAAAAGTACTTACACACCCACTCACTCACAAAGCCACTGACACAACCACTCACTCACCCATACAGCACTCACTCATCTATTCAGAGACCCATGCAGCTACTCACACAACCACTTACAGATCCATACAGCCATTCACACACACACTCATTCAATCACTCACATACCCACTTACTGACCCACACACCCACTCACCCATACAACTACTTATACACCCACACACTCAGCCATGCAGTCACTGACAGTCACTCACTCACACATACAGCAACTGATACACCCTCTCATTCACCCATGCAGCCAATCTCACATCCACTCACACAGCCATACAACCACTCACTCACCCACACAGTCACTAACTCACACATACAGCCACACCCTCACCCATGCAGCCACTCACACACCCACTCACTCACCGACACAGATACTAACACTTTCACTCACTCTCCCATACAGTCACTTACACAACCCCTCACTTATGCATACAGTTACTCATACATTCACTTACTCAGTCACTGACTCACCTAGTCTCTCACCAATATAGTCACTCACACAGCCACTCACTCACCCACACAGCTACTCACATACTTATATATACACCCATACAGGCACTCACTCACCCACTCACACACCCTTACAGGCACTCAGACACCCACTCAAACACATTCACTCACATAAAATATGTTAAAAATAGTATCACTCATTAGTAGTACAGAAGGTATACTATTTTAATGTTTGTAGTACCTTGGTATATATGCTTAACACTCATAATCTTTTAGAAAACACTCATACTCCCTGGATGATGTGATCAGTGATGTCATTTTAGATGTCATCAGTGATGTCACTGACCATGTCATGAGTTATGTAACATGCGAGATCATAAGCAGTGCATTACGGGGACACAAGTTATAGTTAGCTCATTTCTAAGTTTTTTTTAATTCTATTTCCAAGCTATAACATCCCTGTAACCTTTTGGTATTTTTCAGTGAATTTCTAAGGTGTTTTAAATTCTATTTCCTAATTATAATGTCCCTGTAACCTTTGTGTTTTTCAGTGCATTTTAAGGTTTTTTAAAATTCTATTTCGTAACTATAACACCCCTGTAACGTTTGATTTTTTGAGTGAATTTAAATTGTATTTTGTAACTATAATCTGTATGGTTTCAAAATGGGTGTGTGAGAGCTTGTATAGGTTGGTGCGTGTCTGTATGAGAAGGTGTATGGGTCTATCAGTGTGTGTGTGTGTGAGAGAGTTATTTTGTGGGCCTGTGAATGGGTGCATACATCTCTGAGTAGGTCGGTGACTGAGTGCATGAGTCTGTCAGTGGGTCTGTGATTGAGTGCATGAGTCTGACTTGCTGTGAGTCTGGGTGCATGAGTCTCTGAGGGGGTCTGTGAAAGGGTGTTTCAGTGTCTTAGTGCCTATTTGATTGGATACGTCAGTGTATTGTGGGATCTGTGAGTGAGTGCATGAGGGTCTGAGTGGGGCTGTGAGTGGGTGCATGAGGGACTGAGTGAGTCTGTGAGCGGGTGCATGAGTGTCTGAGTGGGTCTGGAGAGAGTGCGTGAGGGTCTGAATAGCAGTGAGTGAGTGCATGAGTCTGACTTGCTGTGAGTGTGGGTGCATGAGTCTCTGAGGGGGTCTGCGTCAGTGTCTTAGTGCCTATTTGATTGGGTACGTCAGTGTATGGTGGGATCTGTGAGTGGGTGCATGGGTGTCTTAGTGGGTCTATGAGTGGGTGCTTGACAGTCTGCGTGGGTCTGTGAGTGGGTGAATCAGTATCTGAGTGGGTCTGAAAGTGGGTGCATTAGGGTCTGGGCGGGTGCATGAGTGTCTGAGTTGGTGTGTAAGGGTCTTAATTGGTCAGTGGGTGAGGGTCTGAGTTTGTCTGTGAGTGTGTGCATGAGGGTCTCAGAGGGTTTGTGAGTGGGTGCATGAAAGTCTTCGTGGGTCTGTGAGTAAGTATGTGAGTGTCTGAGTGGGTCTGTGAGTGTGTTTGGGAGGCTCTGAGCGGATCTGTGATTGGATGGGTCAATGTCTGAGTGGGTCTGTGAGTGTGTGTGTGATGGTCTGAATAGGTCTTTGAGTGGGTGCGTGAGGGTCTTAGTGGGTCTGTGAGTGGGTGCATGATGGTCTGAGTGTGTCTGTGAGTGGGTGCGTCAGTGTCTGAGTAGGTCTGTGGTTGTGTGCATGAGGGTCTGAGTGGGTCTGTGAGTGGGCGCATGAGTTCCTGAGTGGGTCTGTGAGTGGGGCGTTAGGGTCTGAGTGGGTCTGAGTGCATGAGGGTCTGAGTGGATCTGTGAGTGGGTGCATGAGTTGCTTAATGCATCAATGAGTGTAGGAAGCTGGCTCTCTATATAGTATATCAAAATGGTGTGCACTGTGTAGAGTCCAAGCAACCTAACTTTCGTATCCAGAGGTAATAAGAAGGCCAACTAATGCTCTGTTTTTGTGGTGGTGTGGGCGAACAGTGAGGCTTATCTTGGACATGTGGTAAGCATTTCTTGTACTGACAGTATCAATAAATGTGAATACACACTTGGAAGAATAACTTAAGACAAATTTACAAAAATATTTCACATTCTAAAAAAAATGTAAGACCAATATCGTTAATATATAGTAAGTACTTCTTTTGTTATGATTTTTCAAATTTAAGAAAAGATATGCTTTTTGTGCATAATTACACTCCATAGGAATGATTGGGAAAATTTTTAAAAGTGCATCTAAAATCAGGCAATTCTCTGACAAGTGTCACCTTTTATTTTTAGGTTGAGGGCATCGATATGTCCTGTGGGCCAGCTGGAGAAATTTTGGCGGTTCCCGGTTAAAGTGGGAGCAGCGGCTGAAAGTCTTGGAGCTGAAGCACAACGGAGAAGGGGACCACTTGGAAACACACTGCACAGGTGGAATTAAAGGTAAGCCCGGTGGGTCCCCTTGGAGGGTAGGGGTCGCAAGGGGTTAGGAATCCCTAGAGCACAGCTGGTTTGACGAAGCAGGGGCCAGGACGTCCTTGAGCAGTGCAAATAAGTAAGCCAGGAGTCCTTTGTCTTGGAGTCCTTAGAGCCAGAAGCAGGTCCTTTAGAGGGTGGTTCTTCGGTGTCCTGAAGTCCCTCGACCAGTACTTGCTTCTGGGCTATGGAGAGTCCGGAGTGGACTTTGTTTCTGGCTGTTCTACGTTGGGGGCCAATACCCAGGGCAATGATATGTCTCAGAGCCTGAAAGTCCCAGTGCCACCAAACTTGCCACACTGGTAGGTTTTGTCCTTTGAGTCTGTTGTGTGAATTTTGGTTGGGCTGCCGGGTCAGTTCATTTGTCAGCGGCCGGGCAGTGAACTGGACTTCACTGGATCCTTGCTTGTAGGTTGCAGGAGAGTGATACCTTCACTCTGAGTGAGGTTCTTGACATTTTTCAGAAGGCTGGAGGTGCTCTTGAGTTTTGTAGAGTCCTTCAGGTTTCCAGACGACACCTCAGCGGCAACTGTTGAGTCTTAGGAGCAGCATACAGGATTTGGCGCCTTTTTCTTTGTGCAGCAGGGCTTCTGTTCTCGTGCCCAAGGTCCTCTTTGTTCCTGTGCTTCTTGTGCCCATTGAATCTGATCTGATAGTCTAGGGATTTCCACTAAATACTGCAATTAGAGGGTGTTAGGGGGAGTACCTGGTAGTGGCCACATTCCTTAGAGTGGCTTCACCCACTAAGTGACTACTTTCTGTGGGAAGGGGTCACATCCCTAACCCTTATTGGCTATTTTCCTACCATCCAAGATGGAGGAAAATGAAATGGAGTGGATACCTCGCCAGCCACCTGAAAGGTGGTGCAGGCTGAGGGGTCCTCCTACTCTAGCTAAGTTTTCCTGCTCAACGTGGGGGAAGAACCGCTGGTGGCCATCTATTGCTAGTAGCAGACGCAGGGGTAAGATTTCAAAGACGGTAAAGCTGTTGAAGCTGACTGCTGATGCAAGGGGCCTGCCTGGGGAAAGAGGGGGTAACACCTCTACCCAGCAAAGGCTTTGTGTTCTAGTTCCTGAGAGCAAAAGGCTCTCATCCCAGGAGTCCAGAATTGTGTCTGGTGGTGGCAGGCTGGTTAGGACCAGTCATCAACCATGCCAGGGCTGTTAGGTTTTGCAGGGGGCACCTCTAAGGTGCAGTATGGGTACATTTTGTTATTCTGAGTTGTTTGATACCAAAACAACCCAGTATTCAGAGAGCCAATCATGTAGCTGGGGAACTCGTAATGACCAGTGTCCAGCACATATATTGGCTATGGCTTCCCTGTATATTTACTTTGCCTTAAGGTTTTGCAAAGACACAGTAGGGGCATATTAGCTCATGCAAGTATACACCCTCATGTGAATTATAGTGCACCCTGCCTTAGGGCTGTAAGACCTGTCAGAGGGGTGGCTTATCTTATTGCATGCAGTGTTAGTGGACATGGCACTCTTGGTGAATGCCATGTCAAGTTTGCAACTTTGATTACACCTTTTTTATGAACTTGTAATGGTAATCTGCATGAGGCTGGTGTGGAGGCTTTCAGGGTGTCACAATTGGTGCTGCAGCTCTGGGGGGCCCACTTTAGTACCCATGCCCTAGGTACCAGCGGTACCATTTACTAGGGACTTACAAAGGCGGCTGAAGTGCCAAACATAGTACAGCTTTGGGGAAAGAGATCTGGCTGTTTAGGAGGAGCCCAGGACAATTACAGTTTGAAACCACATAATTTTCCAGGCAAAAGTTGGGGGTACCATGTTAAAAGAGGTCCTTTCCCATAATGTGTGAATGAATTAGTGTATTAATGAGTCTGTGAATGTTTGTTTTTTCACCGACATTCACAAATTTGTCACAACATTACACCGGGGGCTGAGCGTCACGGCGTGTATAGGAATATTGCACATCCTGAGAAAAAAATAATTAGAATGTCATACTATCACCCTCAATGACCCCTTTATCACAGCACTGGAGTCAGAGTACCTCTACCCTGACCCCTTACCCTTATACCAAAGTTGCTTTTATTTTTCAGCCCTGGGGACTGTGTCCCATTACCTAAAATGGCAGTCGCAACTTTCTGGTCAGGTTGCGGCCAGTCAATCACAGTATTCCTAGTGTTGTGTGCATTTGCGAATACACCGCGATCGCCGTGAAAACATCACAACAGATAGCTTCTCTTTACTTTCTCAAAAACTACTGAACAGATTTGCATCAAATAATAAAAAGCGTTATCTGCGTACCAAAGCCTACTCTTCTGCCAAATTTGGTGTAATTCTGTCCAGCGGTTCGGGCTGCAGCCATGTTCCAAAACTCCTCTGGGAATTAACATGGGAAACGCATGGTTTTTGACCCACCTCTTTTCTCGGCCCTCTCTTGACCAATCACCCCAAAACTTTCCGTGCACAACAGGAATCATTGGCACACTTGTTTTGGAAAATTTCATGAGGATTCGTCACACAGTGCCAAAGATACAGGCAAGTCAAAAACGCTTTTTCTACGGAACCATGGTCCTAACTATAACTAGCCAGTTGGTTTTATATATATATCTATCTATATTATATATAGGTATATATATCTATATATATATATATATATATATATATATTCATATATATATATATCCATCTAAATATATATATATATATATAATATATAATACTTAAAACATAAAGTTAAAGTGACGGTATAGTTAGGTATCATAATCTAAGATTATGTTAAGAAAAAACTGTAATTCACTAAAAAAAGTTTACATTGATGTTACAGTTAGGTGTTGAACTGATATAAAACTAGTATTAAAAAAACAGTTACTGGGTGTACACAAGTGGGTCCATAGCACTGAAAGAGAATAAGCACTGAAGACAAGTCTAGGAGAAAGATTAAAGCTTCTGTTGACAACAGATTACTCACCATTAGATATATGGACAAGTGCCCATAATAAATATCTGTACTACAGTGCTGTAGATAAATTCTGTGTTACTTCGCTAAAGATTTGAGTCACTGCAGATTTTTGAATAATGTAGAACATAGGGTGTCCCTCTTAGAGTTGGCTTATCTCACAGTGGCATTGTAAGCATGGTTCTATGGATATATGCAACTGTGCCCATCTCAGGAATGGTATGTAGTGTATTTCATCAAACTATGTTGGGTTGTCTACAGGGCCTTGCAAAAAGTGTATTTTCAGAAGCAAATGCATACCTTTGGACCTTGTAACTTAAAAATGTGTGTGATGTAAAGTTTTTAAGAGGGTAATCCCATTAAGGTGAACATAAAATTGCCCACAGGTCTAGAGTTTTGGATTACGTCAAGTCTACAAGCCCTATAAAACACTGTCACAATGGATGTTGCAATCAGCGATCTCATTAAAGATGACATTTGAGATGTCATCAGTGATTAAATTTAGCATGTCATAAGTGATGTAATATGTGAGGTCATAAGCATTGCCATGGCAGGGGCACAAGTTATAGTTAGGTCAGTATATATAACTTGAGAATTTCAGTTTTTTTTGTTTTTTTAAAAGCTAGCTTTATATCAGTTCAACACTTAACTACAACATCACTTTAATCTTTGTGTTTTTTCCAGTGATTTTTTTAATGTTAGCTAAGATCTTATTACCATACTTGACTAAGTATAATTCCACTTTAACCTCTGTTTTTCAATTGAATTTCTGAGTTTTATTGATCTTACTCAGACAACACACCTTGATGGTTGCCAACCCTTCAGGGGTGCCCATGCCTCCAAAGCAAAAGGCCTATGGCCAGGCCCTGAGACCCCAACCTTGCCCCGGTGGATTGGCAAAAGGGTCTGCTTGACCAACCATGCTGCAGAATCCCAATTCGAAGGCTGTGTGCACTGGGGAGGGGTAGGCTTTGTCCCCAATTTGACATGGGCATTCAACCCCTGTTGAGCATAGCCCTCAGCCATGTCCAGCAGAAGGTTGACTACAGGGTTTGACCTCTACCCTGGCCCATCATCCAAACCACTAGATATGCCCAACCCACTTTTTCTTCCTTTTCCTTTTTACATTTTTTGGGGTACTCCCACAGTACTCACCACACAAACTTCAACCCATGGTACTGTGCAAGCTTCCTGAGTGAAGCTTGCATCATACCGGGGTACGATGGGGGCGAAGCTTTTGTGGCAACTCCCTTGAATTACAATTGCCCCTCACACGAGGACCACATTTCATGTAAACGGTATGCGAGCCTCAAAATTGTTTGTTTAATTTTGGCTTTGGGGGAAGGAAATCCCTCTGCTTCCTCCCCACAAGGGTCTGGGTGTCATGGTGTCCCTACTATGCCTCCTTATATCCTATTTCCTATTGGCCGCTGCATCATTTTCTTCTCAGTTACAGCCAGCCAATCAGATCCTGCAGTACTGAAATTGCCCAACTAAAGAAAAAATCTCTATACTTTTAACCCCTTCAAACTCAGCCTTACACTCCTTTAATAGCTGATTACTCGAAAACGGATGAATGTATTTACCCCAAATCAAAAAAAGCACACTTTCTGAGTTAAGTTCCACCTTTCTGGCAAACTTGGTGTAATTCTGTGCAATTGTTTTCCTGCATTAGAAAACTAAATTTCCTATGGGAATTAACATGAGATATTAACATTTGGGACCACCCTTTTTCTTGGCCCCTGCTTGATGGATAGACGAGAAACTTTCTATGAAGGAACTAAGGTGTATAAACTTTTTTTAGGAAAGGTTTGTGAAGATTCGTCAAACGGCGCCAAAGTTATGAGGGAAACATAAAAAGCTCTTCTTATGTAAGTAAACTCTGATCTAACGATAACTACACAATAGTGACCACATATATATATATATATATATACACATATATATATATATATATATATATATATATATATATAATGTTAGACCGTTAGTGTTATCTCAGAATTTACAACAGCACATCAAACCATAGTAAGTGATTTACTGCATATTTATTTGATTAATTTCATCACATCATGACAGTTTCTGGCAAAAAATTTATGGCTGACTAGTTTTGGCATGATGCCTTCTACTGGGCCCCTAAAACACACACATCATTTTACCCTTTACATAAAGAAGTCCTTCTTTGATTTTGTCACCCAAACAGCAACTAGACCAGTAGCAATAGGATTACATTGGGACATATTTACCACCTTTTTTCCACATTGAGTGTTCCAATATTTGTTGGAAATATCAATGTTGTTCATCCAGTGTTTCCCTATTTCATTCAAATACCATACAACTGTTCTAATACTCATTCAAATTTCATACAATTTTTCAAATTATGATTTTCCAATATTAGTTATTTTCAAGCGTTAGTAATGACAACATTTTAGTCCAACATCATAAGGTGCACAAGTACATTTATGCAAACAGGGTATATACAACAATGGTTCAGCCCACTTCAGCCATTAGCACCCTACACCGACAGTTACAACCATTTGCTTGTAAGTATGAGCACATCCACCTAAAACGTAGTTCATTTCAATGCAAGACTGATAGCCAATTTCTGCTTCCATGTTTATAAAGTGTATTTTTCTAATGGGCCATTACCTACTCATGTACTTATTTTATTTGAAAATAACACGTCACCTTTAGACAATGGCACTTTTACTATTTATTACTTTTAGAGGCAATTCCATATGTTTGCAAAAAAACAAGCATTGGAGGCTTGCTATGTCCACGTCGATTGTCTCTGCCAATGTTCGCTAGAAGTATGGTTGGGTCATTAGGCCAACTGCTATGTGGCTTAATACCATACTTAATCCTTGATGAGGCAGTCCTGACTGTTTAACATGCACCCCCAGGGATGTGGAATTCCTATCGCCTGACTCCCTGGACATATTGTTTGGGGTCAAGGACAACAAGTTTTCATGTTTATTTTGTCCTTGGGACAAGTAGGCCAACCCCCTGCAACACAAACCCTTTGGCTACCAGTTTACAGAGAAGACAACAGTCTGTAGTTGAGGTAATATGTGTGTCCATAAGTTAATGCTGTTCACACTTGTGTTGATGGTTCATGAATGAAAAGCCTTCATTATTAGGATGAGCACTGTAAATAAACGTTTTAAGGTCACACCGCACTACTGACAGTGGTTCCAGTAAAAAATAAAAGCGTGTACACACAAGTTTTAAAAGTTTAATAACATGAGGCTAAGTATAAATGCTCCCAGAATGCTCTCTGATTAGATGCAGATGTTTTCAGAAACTTGTAAGCAAGAGTGATAATTATTTGCTTTCAAAATAAAATGTTCAGAAAAAAATGCAAGTAGGAAAAAATAAGTTTTGCTACTATGAAATTTTAGGTCCTATTTCTTTGAAGCGTTATTTAGTAAAATGTGTTGATGCATGCTAATATTTCCAAAACATATTCCTAATGGAAAATCAGTGTAGCCATTTTCAACAAGATTATGATAAGCATGAAAATAAACAAACACTAACAAAGCCAACCGATTCAACATTTTTTTGTGAGTCTTTTGGTTTTGTCAATGTGTGTCTTGTTTTGACATGGCTTTTGTAACACTTAATTGTTGTGGGAGCGGACAGGCTCTCAACATGGTAACAAACACTGGCAAAAAAAAAAGTTTTGGTCTCAAACAGCACACATTGCCATCAGTGGCATAACAAAGGCCCCGCAGCCCTCACCTGCCCTAAGTTAATCAGTGGTGGGGGGAGGGCTCCGTGTTGTTTGCAGGGGTGCCCCCTCCATTTTCATTACACCACTGATTGCCACAGTAGTTCCTAGCACTGAACAAAACTACTTTGTGTGCCAATATGTTCCTTGTGGAAGAGCAGAAACCGATCATTCACAGTAAACCCAGGCAATAGAGAAATAGAAGTTTAATAAAAAACAAAGGGGGTCATTATGACCCCAGCGGCCGGTGGAACACTGGCGGTAACACCGCCAACAGGCTGGCGGTGTTCTGCCAGCATATTATGACCGTGGCGCATTCGCCACGGTCATACCGCCGGTCCCGCCAGTATACAGCCAGGCTTCTGCCGGGCGGTCATAATCCCCAGGGCAGCGCTGCCAGCAGCGCTGCCCTGGGGATTTGGAGTCCCCAACCGCCAGCCTGTCCATGGCGGTAAACACTGCCATGAAAAGGCTGGCAGTAAGGGGGACACAGGGTGCCCCTGCACTGCCCATGCACTTGTCATAGGCAGTGCAGGGCCGCCCAGGCACAGCCCCATCGCGGATTTCACTGCCCGAATTACAGCAGAATTGCTGCTGCACCCGCTGCACATCAACATTGCAGCCGGCTTTAATGTTGATGTGACTTTTCCGCTGTTCCGTCGCTGGCCCAACGGAAATGTCATAATAGGGGCCAAGCATACCGCCAGCACTGGCAGTATATTGTCTCCTGCGGCCGTGCCTAAGTCGTAATGGGGGCCAAAATGTCCTTGTTAACCCCAGACCTATTTACAGACCCAATTCTTAAAGAAAGTCACAAAAGTGCATCCATGGTATATGTCTTTGAATTAGTGGCTTTCATGAATTCACAAGAACTTACATAGGTAGAGCAGGAAATCGCACTCCTAGAAAATATTTGTGAACTGTATTTTAGCACGAGCAAATATGCATGTGTAGATTTGCTCATGTGAAAATCTATTGAGCATTTACAAGTTCACTTTCCCTCCAACCACTTTTTTCCCAACCCTGGAGGAACTTCTACTTCTGCCATTGTCAGGAGTAAATTTTCATAATGGAAAAAGGTTAGAGAAGAGCTGGTGAAAAGCCTTAAAACATGCAAGTTAGTAGGTTTGCAGACTCAACAGCATTCGAGCCCTAGAACTATTGATTACTGCTTCCTCCAGCCCCAGTATGTAGATCTGCGGAAAGGTGGCAAAATAAGGAATTTGCTATAGTAGGGATTGAAAGTTCAAGTATTCAAGCCCTACTATAGAAGTAGCTCTGGCATAATCAAAGAGGCTATTATCAGAGCTCTTACATAATGAGATTGCTGCCTTAATTTGTCGCCACACTACATGGCACCAAAGGGGCAAGTAGATTTATTTACAGGACAAGTAGATTTAAGAAGCAACCTGTCCTATGGACAAGTAGATATTTTATTAAATTCCACACCCCTGACCCTATTGGTATGCTTCAATGTATAGGCCCACTCCTAAGGTTCAAGTATGCAAGGTGCTCTTCAATAGAAAGCCAAAGCTGGCTAATGGTTTAACACAAGATACCAGTCAATTTGACTGTTATGCACCACACCACGTAAAACCTCCTATCATCCCTAGTACCAAAGTAGGTATATCAATGTGTCTTAAAAGATTTTGGAAAATGAACCCCAAATATATAATTTCTCTCTTTAAAGTGCAAACATTACATATTTACATATTTACCCAACAAGACCAAGGTTTGGTGGATTTCCTTCATTACATTCCTGTAAAAATTCTTCTGCCAGTGGGGTAAAAGCTTCCACTCTTCTTCAGAGAAACAGGCAGCAACATCACGGAATTTAACCTGTTCCAAGAGAAAAGTCTGGTATTAAAAGGTCCGAAAAGTCATTCAAGCATATACTAGGAATGTGCTGTCTAGTTACACACTGCCAAGCAGGAATATCCTTTAGGCTTAGAAAAGGCGTGCTCTTTAGCAAGAGAAATATGTGTGGTAAATGGCAACAGGAAGACCTTGCTTATCCTGATCCTCATTCTATGAGGGTGAGTTGGCACCCTCAGGAGAGGCAACTGCATTTCCCTTTAAGTCCTAAACGTTCTGACCTTAAAATATTTTCCCAAAAAATCTTTTAAATGTATTATCTCATTCTTTTCTGCTATAAATTGAGCTCTCGCCTCTTCTCCTTCTCGTGCAATAACGAGCTATAATATACATGGTAGGAGGACGTCGTTTCTAAGGATTGCTAGCACTAGATAAAGGTCTGTGATGATTGGTTGGACTGGCAAAATGTACTAGTCTGCTGCACCGAAAACGAGAACCGGCCAAAGCCTCTAGGAGATTAAGCTGAAGATCAGGAGCAGAAGGCAAAAACAGAAGGAGCTGCAGGGGGAGATGGAACCTAGTAGAAGTTGGGAACAAATACCTGCAAAGCAAGAGAGGCACTGAGAGACAAAAATAAGGACCAGCCCACCCTCGCTGATCCCAATACCTAGGATGTAAAAAGTGTAGCTCGACCTACACCTGCAAGCTGTGGGGAAACAAGCACTAACCACCCAGTCCGGTCTCAGAACCCCTAATTGCTTCACAAGTTACCCAAAGGAAGCAAGGCCAAGTAAGAATGGATAAACAGAAGGCTTTCCACATAAACTATTTATCTGTGAACTGCAGAGTCACTAACACATTGCAGAATTACGGTTGTGGTGCTCTGCGACCTTGGTCTAACTACACCACTTCAAAATACAGAGTCCAAGAAAGCCAGAACAAATTGGACCAGAAGGCTGAACAGTTCACTTGAAACCGAAGGAACAAGAACCTTAGAGGAGAGGACTTTATATATTCCCATAAAGATCACAAGTACGTTTTTCATAAAAGGAACAAGCATGGTTGTTCTCTCCTTCTCCATTATGATTTCATATTGGCATACATCCTCTTTCTTTGCAGTTTTGTCTTGATGAAGGCATTGTTGGTCTTCTGCACAATGATAAATCTTATAATGATATTTCTACTTAGGATGCTTTTGGGGATTTTTATAGGCAAAAGGAAAGAAGGATTCTGGAACATGTTTAGGATACATATTATTCAACAGAAGCTCAGCAGGCACATGTATTTATGACACAACTTGCCACAACTGCCATGCTGGATTAATGGATTCAGCATCCACTAGACCTCTTGGATTGACTACAACACTTAAAATGTTTATCGATAGACCAGTCGCAAGTATAGTACAAAAGGTACTGTAAATCAGACAAACCCATCAGAGCATAGGAAGTACCTCTGCAGTGTCAATGCATCATTACATAAAGAATTAGCAGTTACATGCATTTTTGGAAAACAACGTTAATGAATCACAGGTTGTCTTCATTGATAAACTACATGATACTCTAGCTGTGCCCTTTCGTGTCTGTTTTACTCCGAAGCATCTCTTTGTAAGTGTATTGTTGTTTCAAACAAATACAGCTGAATGGGCACATGAACGTGAGACCAGTACATAAATCTGATAAAAAAATAATATAAATATTATTACAAAATTATTTCATAAGGCAGTTTAAAATGTGTTTAGGTGACATATTCAGGACGTGCTGCTTGTAGTGGGAAAGTACTCTGCATTACTTTAATGGACTTATCTGAGGCTGCTGGGCTAACCACTTGACATGCCCAGTACAGGTCAGTGAGATAGATGCTTGTGGAAGAAATCTGCAGATCACAGATGTGAATCCCAGTACAGCTAACTATGCCTTACAGAGTTCCCACCTGGTCGGTATTTTATTGAGCTGGTCTGTATTTTTAAGTCCATACTGGTAAATAATTTGGGGAAAACAGTAAAATTCAGATTTTCCTAGCTTTAGTAAAGGAAAGTCTAGATTTTATTAAAGACACGGAGGCGAGTATTAAGCTTCCTTTTCTTGCTTTATTCTCAATAGCAGCCAAGATAAAAAACACACAAACAAGAACTACATATCCCATGAATCAAGAAAAACTAGATGTCATGCATGAAGTCATAGAGAAATAACCAATAGAAAGCGCCCAACCCCAATAACGGTCTTAACTGCGAGCAACAAGTTCTCTTTTCTTGAGAGAGCAGGTCAAGGTAAACGAAACAAAGGAATAATAACCAAAATAAGGGGAAAAGCCATCAATAATGTAAAAAAGTATTTTGCAAAGTCCAGGGCTGATGGAGGAATCGGATTCGGGTGGTCTTCATAACAACAGGAAAGCATTAACCGATGATCGTGACGAGTGTCAGATGGAGAGACTTCCTTAGGAAGGGCCTTGGAAACGGAACAAACATCTTCAAGACGAAGCGAGTGGTGTAGGGGGAGCCGGCACTGAAATAGAAATGGGAGGGTTAATAAAAGCGGTGGGATAATACTCGCCTCTGTGTCTTTAATAAAATCTAGACTTTCCTTCACTAAAGCTAGGAAAATCTGAATTTTATTACAAGAACAGAGGCTCCTATTATGCTTGTTTAAAGCATGTTAATAACAGAATCGGCCACAGAAGAAATTGGTTTACAATAGAAAGTTCTAAAAGTGGAAACATTAGACCAGTCTGCTGATCTAAGAATGTCCTCCAAACGAGCTCCGGCCCAGGGGGCCTTAGAAGCCATAGCACCTCAGGCGGAATGTGCTCCAAAGGAACTGGAATCTATACCCGCGAGGGTCATAATCCATTTAACCCACCGAGCAAGGGTAGGGGAAGAGACGGGTTTATGAGGTTTGGAAAAAGAAATAAGCAACTGGGGAGAGGAGGACGTTCTTAATTCTGCAGTTTTGCAATGTAAGCTTTTAAACAGTTACCAACACAGAGTTTAGGATGTGAAGGAAAATACGGTTAATGAATCACAGAAATATTTGTCTTTGTCCTTCTATGAACTCTGAAAGACACATTGGTAGGAGAAAAACTGGACGGAGGATACATCTAAAGCTCTAACATCGGAAACACGTTTCAAAGAAACCAAGCATAGGAACATAGTTAACTTTGCTGAAAGGCATTTCAGAGAGAGCAACTCGTTATCGAGCCAAGAGTTAAACAAATTTAAAACCAAATTTACATCCCATAAATGATTATATCTAGAAGCAGGGGGGTTGGATAAACCTTACTCCCTTCAAAAGACGGCACACCAAAGGATGTTCACCAACAGGTTTCCCATCAATTTGAATATGTTCGGCAGAAATAGCAGATCTATAAGTATTCACTGTTCTGTATGCCTTTCCCTGGGAGGCTAGAGAACTTTAAAAAAAAATGACTAAAGTCACATCGGCTGAAAAGGGATCTGAATTCCTGTCCAATTAACAGCCACACCAGACCAACCAGGCGGACTTGTAAGCCTTAGTCGTTCCTGGAACCCAAGAGTGGCAGATGTACTGAGCAGCTTCCTCCGAAATTCCGGGGGTTCTCCAGGCTGACCCGAAATCTTCCATGCTGCCAGAGTTAAGGTATGGTCGAGAAACATATCGTGAGGATGACCCTCCGGATCGAGAAGGAGCTCTGGAAAGGTAAGGATCAGGAACGGAAAATCGATTGACAACTCCAGAACCGAAGGGAACCAAGGCTGTGTTTGCCAAAAGGGAGTCACTAGCACCAGGGAGGCTCGATGACGATGAACCTGGGCCAAGACCCTGGCTATCATCATGAAAGGAGGAAAGGCATAGTTGAGATGGAAAGACCAATCCTGGAGAAAAGCGTCTGTAGCAAGAGCTTGAGGGTCCGGTCTCCAGCTGTAAAACTTTGGGAGGTGAGAATTCAATCGAGAAGCGAACAGATCTATCGTCGTGGCACCGAATTTCGAAGAAAGTTTGTTGAATACTAAAGGATGAGAACTCCAATCGCTGGAATCTTTTAGATGCTGTGAACACCAATCCACTATTGTGTTCATTTTGCCCGGTAGATATTGTGCCCTGACCGACAATTTCCAAAGAAGGCAAAACTCCCAAAAACTTTTGGCTAGATCCGCAAGAGGTTTGGATTTCGTTCCTCCAAGATGATTGATATACTTTACTGCGGAAATATTCTCCATCTTTAAAAGAACAGAGCAACTTACCTTGTCCTTTGCGAAAGTCTTCATTGCAAAGGAGCCTGCAAGCATCTCTAAACAAATGATGTGCAGTGCAGACTCCTTCTCTGACCATACGCCCCCAGTCGAGACGTTGCCGCATCTTGCGCCCCAACCTGTCCGACTTGCATCAGATTCTAATACTAGATCTGGGGCCGAAGAGAAAATTGCTCTTCCGTTCCATGCTTCCAAATGATCGAGCCACCACTGTATCTCTGCTCTCGAGTCCTGATCCAACTAAATTATATCCGAGTACCGAAGACCTCTGCGGAAATGTCGAATCTTTAACCTCTGAAGGGCTCTGTAATGTAAAGGACCTGGAAATATGGCCTAAATGGATTAGGCCAAGAGGCCTACAATTCTTGCCAGAGATCAAAGAGAGAGAACGGAAAGATTGACTTGCCGAAGTTCGTGTTTTATCCAACTCACTTTGGAATCTATCAGGAACCCCAAAAATTCCACATGAGTCGAGGGAACAAGAGAAGATTTTTCCATGTTTACTAGAAAACCTAGGGACTGCAAAAGATGAAGGCAAATGTGTAAATGATCCAACAGGGTGTCCTTGTTCTGAGCCATAATGAGAAAATCGTCTAGATAGATGATAGATGATCAATCTTATTCCCTGAGCTCTTAGATAAGCTACCACTGGCTTCATCACCTTTGTGAAACACCAGGGAGCAGAAGCGAGGCCGAAAGGAAGAGCCGTGAACGGGAAAATCAAGCCTTCCCACTGAAATTGCAGGAATTTCCTGTATAAAGGATGGACAGGAATCGCAAAATAAGCGTCCTGGAGATCTAGACGAACAAACCAATCGCCTTCCATCAAGATGTCTGTGAGATGGAGAAAAGTCTCCATTTTGAAATGATTGTAAACAACATAGTTGTTGAACGATTTCAGATTTATCACTGGACGAAACTTTTTGTTTTTCTTTTGGACCAGAAAAATAGTACTGAGAAAACCCGAGGGGTGAAAGCATGTTTCTTCTATTACGTTTTTGGAAATCAAAGACAGAATCTCTAGTTTGACTAAACTTGATTGTCCTGGGAAAACCTTAGTGGGGGAGGAGGACGAGGTAGGCTGGGAACTTGATACAGGTCTATGCAATACCCTTGAATGTTCTGAAGAGCCCAAGGATCCGCAGTAATTTGATACCAATTCGAAAGAAAATGCGCCAATCGACCTCCCACAGGAAGAGGGTCAAAATTTCAATTTCTTACTTGAGACTTGTCCTCCTCTTTGACGGTAATCTCTGCTCCTGAACCCCCTCCCTCTTTGAGGGTAGAACTGAGGTCTGAATTCAGGGGAGTAGAACGAGGAGCCTCTGAGGGAACTGCCACCACGGGAGGTGAAGCGGCCGGTAAAGTGGCTCCTCCCTTTACCGGCCCTGCCAAAAACCCTGGAGCTGAAAATCTTCTTCAGTGAGACCTGAGCCTTATCCAGGCTTGCGAAGGTAGAAACGTATTTACTGAGTTCCTTTATAAGCGAGTCCCCAAAAAGAAAACCATTAGCTTGCTGTCCTTCTTCTCTGGTGGCAAGGTTGCCCAATTTAGGATCCATTTTAAGCAAAAGACTGTTTTGTCTCTCCTGAGAAATAGCGGTGTTCGCATTGCCCAAAATGCAAACTGCCTGTTGGGCCCAGTTAGAAAAGGTAGCGGGATCAATTTGTGAGCCTTCCAACCTGGCCTCTTCAGCCAAATCAAGAATTCTGGTCAGAGGACCAACCAGGTCTAAAATTCTGTCCTGGCAAACGGACCACGCCCTATCGACCCCTTTCTTAGGATCTTTACCATATTTGGAGAAAAATAAAACCATATTAGGATCAATAACAGGAGTGGAAGTGATGTTGTTAGGGAGGGAGGGACGGGGACATTCAGAGCGCAATTTGTTTCTCGTGGATTTGTCCAAAGAGTGTCTTAAGTGAAGCGAAACATATTCCGCCACATGTTCAGACGGGAACCATTAAGTAGAGTTTGGATGGTGTATCAAAGTGGGATCAAACATTGGTTCCCCCATAGCATCAAGAACAGTAAAATTATTTATGTTTGAAGAAAGGTCCGAATCAGAAAGATACATTTTTTGCCTTTTCTCTAGAGGCCCTTGCCAGGGATCATCCAAACCCTGAGTATCATTGTCTTCCCCATCAACATACTCCATATCATCATCTGTGTCCCTTGTGTAATATTAAAAGGAGAGGGACCCTTTTCCACTGTATGAAACTCCTTACGGGAGAAGGACCAGCAAATTGGGGAGAGTCATCAGCGCTCAACATAGCCTGTACCTTGGAAAAAGTGTGCTTTTTCCCTTTAATTTGCTCAGAAACGTTAGCATTTTGGGTAGCCAATTTTTTAAAAGATATTTCCAACTTTTTTGACATATGCAACATAGATGATAACACAGCCTGTTGAACAGTATCTTGAATAAAAGTATTCAAATCAGCGCGATTAATATCAACATTATTAGCATCTTCAGAAGCATTCTTAGACATTTTCTTGAAAAGTTAAATAAGTTCTGGGGCAGAAAAGCTAACAAATTGAAAAAAGGTAGGAAAAAGAAAAAAAAAATTATATACCCAAGATCAAACCAGTAAAGAAAGGGTTAAAAATGTGTTGTGGGCAATAGCGGTGGGCAGGGGGAGTGTAAAGAATGAAAGACACGCCTCCAAAAAACAAAAAAGGCTTGAGGAGGAGTGACTCGCTCCCCGAGTCCGCCCGGAGCAGGAACTGCCTGTTGGCCAAGGACGCTCAGGAAACGCGGTGTTGAACCGCCGTGGAGCCAGAAAGAAAAGTGCCTTGCAAGACGCAGAAACCCAAATGAAAATGACCGCCGAGATGCGCTGCCGCTACGCGATGCAAATCCTACTGAGGTAAGCGCTCGAGTGAGGCGCATACCTCAGAAGTGTGACAGCGGGAGAGCCGAACGTTCTGAAGAGCGTTCGGCTCACCAAACGACGAGCGAATTGGCGTTCGCTTTAGTTTTTAGAAAAACAAGCAACAAACAGTAAGGATGTCACTAAAAAAGCAGATTAATCATACCAACAAATAAAATACAGCAAATAAGACAACAACAGCAATATTATATGTAAGAAGAACATAGAACTTATCTTGACTGCGAGCAGCAAGAAAAGAGGACTTGTTGCTCGCAGTTAAGACAGTTATTGGGGTTGGGCGCTTTCTATTGGTTATTTTTCTATGACTTCATGCATGACATCTAGTTTTTCTTGATTCATGGGCTATGTAGTTCTTGTTTATGTGTTTTTTATCTTGGCTGCTATTGAGAATAAAGCAAGAAAAGGAAGCATAATAGGAGCCTCCGTTCTTGTAATAAAATTCAGTATTTCCCTCTTTTCAAATAGAAATCTAATTCAACAAATGCATGAACAAATACATGAAGATATCACTTAAAAGGTCGTTAAGAGCTGTCTCATTTTTAAATAAGTATTAAATCAGACATAGGGCTAACTGCCATGTTACAAAAGATACCAAGAATTGTGTACAAATTATTTTTTTTACCTACAAGCTTTTCACCCTTACTTTAAGCAAAGTGTAAACAAGTGACTGGCAATTTTCTGAGAAAGGTGCTAAGCCTAGCCTTGCATGCTTCACAGTTCAACAAGCTTCGGACCTGATCTACAGTTTGGCGAATGGGTTACTCTCACAGAGATGATGGATATCTTGTCCATCTTATTACAAGTGCCATGGAGTATAATCCTTTTATAGTACGGCAGATTATATATCCGTCATGTGTGTGGCAAAAGTACCGATCTGCCAAACTCTAAATCAGACGATAAGTTTCTTGAAATTGGGGGATGAAAATACTTTGTTATTTATTGGGTTATGAATATGCAATAAATACGGAATAGGAAAAATAGAAAAAAACACAAAAGAAAAAACAAGCTGTTCTTATTAGTCATCATTGTTGGGGATGCCATCCTACTGCATGTTGGCAGAACACCATGTTTCCATTTATTTAATCTTGCATTTTAACTACCTAAAGCATTTTAGAGTATGTATACTCCTGGGTTGCTCCCAAGGAAGTAATTGGATTAACTCACCAGACAACATACCTGTCAATTCCCTAGGTTGATCAGGCGTCCCATATTTGCCGGGACAGTCCAGGTGTTTCACGAGCAGTCCCTGAAAGATTTGAGGAAATTTAGCTTGTGTCCCGGTTTTTAGAGAGGGTCGCCTGAAAATGGTGGAGGGTGATTTTTTTTCCAAAGAAGAGATAGTTAGCAGGTGTTCTCAGAAAGCAATTTAAGTAATGGGTATTATAATGGCTTTGAAATTGCATTTTATTTATGTTCTTAGTGCCTCTGCTATAATTCTTTGCTGATGAGTGCTGCCATTCTGCACACTTGGCTGAAGTAAAATTGTAGTCCTTCTACTTTTTAAGAAATGTCCCGGTTTTTGGCTTTAAATCTGGTCACGCTTCAATTCCCCCATTTGGAAGGTGTCATCCTCATTATACTGCTATGCACCTGTTTGGCAAAAAAATTGCTTCTATAGTCTTTTGTAGGTAGGGTCACCAGCTTTTCAGACCTACATTACCCTTCAAAAAGTGTCCATTTCCCATTCATCTTGATGAGGTCATCCTTTTAAATGCCTGACTTCACCTGCCTTTTTTGAGTCAAGAGGATGACAGGCATGAGACAATGATTTGTGACAGAAAAGATGAGCCCTCGTGTCTATCAAGGTGCAAGCTACCTTACCATATCTCCCCTTGCTTAGAGCAAAAGCGGCGCGAATGTTAGATGACATTATTAGGTATTACTTTAAACCAAAAACTATTCAAATTTGGATTTTTTGAAGCACAGCTACAACCCTTGACTCACCTCTCCTGTGTTCTTTCCAGATATTTCTTTTCCTTGACACTGTATGTACTTCTCCATACCTGTAGTGCTTTCTCTGAGAACGAGAGGTCAAGGGTCAGCCCTGTAACCAGTGGGGCTGTTATGATTCTAGACAGAGACCGCTCGGACGAACAGCTTCCTCCTAGCCAACGCGGCGCGGCGCTGTTTACACAAGCCCAAAGGTAGACTACTCATGCTCAGAACAGGCGACACGGACCCGCAGCGCATGCTCGGAGGCGCTGTTCTGTCTAGAGAGCGCTCGGGAGGAGGGCGGTAAGGTGATTTAGCAGCCGGAGATCGGTTCCGTGAGTGGCAAAGATGAGTAACGGACAGACTCGACGTGAGCCCTATCTCTATTTTACTTGCGTCTTAACAGAATAAAGGCGCAAGGCAATTGTCACTATTCCAGACCAAGAGAAACGTCACTCAATTGCAAGATAGCGCCCCTAAGCACATGGAGCATGCGCACCTGAATACTTTTTCGAGCTCTAAACACATCATCCTTTTTGAATAAATCTCATAACTCAAAGGAGGGAGTTGTCTGTTCTGCGTCTTGCTGTCTGATCGGGGTTTTAAGTGCAAGAGTTTCTATAGTAAGCGTTCTTTTTGCATCTCCTTGCGTTTTCTGAGTTCGTTGTATTGTAATTACATTTCTATAGCGCAAAATACCTCTGATGAGGTGTTGAAGAGCTTTATGCGGGTAGAAAGCTACTCTTTAACCCAAAGTTAGTGGTTATTCCAGTGGTTGTTATCTATTGGCATAAATGTGTTGGTTATTGTGTTAGTCTTGTGCTGAAAGGAAAATGAAAAACGTACTAAATTTTCAAGTGGTGACGTATTACGCTAATAGGAGTTAGGTGTAATTATCAGAGTAAGTTTAAAGTGGAAAAGAGGTGGTAACAAAATGAGGTGAAGGAGATAAAGCCCATAACTGCCGAGGCTTTTCCCCACAGTACTGAAACCTTTTTTTGCTATTTGGGGTGCTTCGTGCTTACACCTCCATAACTTTTTTCCACATAAATTATCCATGTCAAATTTGTGTCCTTTTTTCCCCCTAACATCATAGGCAGTGCTTTAAATGGGCCGGTACCATCCGGTACTTAGTACCTGCACTTTTTTATTTTTAGATGGAGAGTACTTGTACTTCTCAAGAAAAACGTAATACTTTTAATTGGAGAGTATCAGCACTTCTCAGAAATAATTAGGAACTCTGGTTCAGAGTACCTGCGCTTCTACTTTTCCATTTCAAACACTGCTTATAGGGATCCTAAGGGTCCGGGCTTTGTGGATTCCCATGGAGTAGACCGAAAACAGCCAAATCAAGGCCACATTTGGCACTGCACAAGAAAGTGTGTTTATTTTCCTAAAAATGGCATGACCAAAAGGTTTTCTGTGTTAAAATGACCAGCTTTCAGGAACAAGCAGAGCTGAATAAAAAACATTTTTTACCACAGCTTTGTCATTTTTCTATGAGGTTGTCTATTTTACCTAATTCTGTGCTTTCAACCTACTTCCAATTTGTAGTGCAACCAATGTGAAACCCATGGATGATCCTGGAAAACCATACATTTCTGAAAATTAAGACAGAATTCTGAATTCAGCAAAGGACCATTTGAGTAGATCCCTCCCTATACGTTTTTCCAAAGAAACTAACTGCTGGTAAAAAAAAATGAAATGTATGGGAATAAAATAGCCATTTGTGACAATATTTTAATCCGTAACTTCTTGTCACAATGGCTGATTTACAAAAGCATTAAACCGTTATGTCACCTAGATCTTCTGGTGATGAGCCTATAAAGGGTTTGCAGATTCTCCATGAACCCAAAGTACACACACAGCCAACAACTGAGCTTCGCCTTGCAATGAGTTTTCATTGTGAACCAAGTATAGAGCAAATCATATGGTAAAATATATAGAGTGAAAAATGGTAAGAAGGAAACCTATTTATTTTTAAAATCTACACCATTACTGAGTTTGGGAGCAGTGGTTATTTGTACATTCTGAATTTATGGGTATGCATATTTAGCACGTGATTCAGGGAAAATTCTGCAACATGCCTTTCTTCTTGCACATTGGCTTACATTTGGGACAATAAAATACAGAGAAATACAATTGGTAATTGCATATGTTCGATTATTGTACATTTCCACATGTCTGAATAAAAACGGTATCACACTTGTGTGGCTGGGCCTAGCGTTTGCAACACAATACACCTCAAAACTCGATTTGGAGACATTTTACCCAGCAAAATAAATGCTTTTTTACACTTGTGTAGCTTCAGATGTTGAGCCATAGCTACCCACTAAAACCTACCATACCATGATATTTCTGACAACTGAACACCCGAGGTCGTCCACTGTGGTGTGACTTGTGTGGTTCCAATGAGGTTTTTATACCCAGAAGCCGTCACAAACTGTGGCTAAAACATACATTTTTCCCACATTTCTGTGAGGATAAGTTCTGTAATCTACAGGAAGCCACACATGCCTAACATCCAAGCTTCTGCTAAGTCTCCTGATAAAAATGGTATCTCACTTGTGTGGTTGGACCGAGTGTCCTCAACAGTAAAAGGCCCAAAACGAAATGTGGATAGATCAGATTTGTTCACCAAATTTTTTACAGTGTTGGTGGCTGCTGAATTTGGGCGCTACCTCAAACGGTATTTTCTGAAAACTAGACACCCCGGGCGGTCATGGTGCTATGGCGTGAATGCCACTGACCAGGTTTCTTTTACCCAGAAGCCCTTTCAAACCTCAAACTTTGTCAAAAGCACATTTTCCTCACATTTCTATGACAGAAAGCTCTGGAATATGCAGGAAGCCATACATTTCCTACCATTTAGCTTTTCCCCAAGTCTGCCGATACAAATGGAACACCCCATGTGCATGGGCCTAGTGCCCAAAACAGAAAAGGCAGAAAACCCCACATGGGGACATCAACTTTTTCTACTTAAAATTAACCTTTTTTTCTAATTTGAGTAGTTTTGAATTTTGGGCCCAGCTCAGCTGGCAACTAGGAAACCGTATCAAACCGGCACATTTATGAAAACTAGACACTCAAAGGAGTCCAGGGTGGTGTGACTTCCGTGACTCTCAACAGTTTTGTTTTTACGCAGAAGGCCTTGCAAAACTCAAACTATGGCTATAATCACCTTTCCTCATACTGCTGTGATGTAAAAAACTGAAATCTGAGTGGAGCATCAAATTTTGGACCACCTAGAGTTCCCCCAAGTCTCCTCATGCTAATTGTACTTCACTTGTGTGGCTGGACCTAGCGCCAGAGATACCAAAGGGCGAAAAACACAACATAGAGACATCAATCAACATTATCTGTCAAAAAATGACCTGATCTAGGAGTGGGGGTAGCTGCGCTATCTGGGCCCATGTTTGGTAGCTACCCAGAGAAACCTAGTAAACCCAGACATTACTCAAAACTAGACACATAGGGCAGTCCAGAGTGGTGTCCTTGCATGGATCTCACATTTGTTTCGTACCAGCAATGCTCTGCAAACCTTACATGTTGCCTAAAATCACACATTTTCCTTGCATTTCTGTGATGTAAACTATCAGAATCTGCGTGAATCCACAAAATTACAGGTAACGCACACCACCCTGGCCTTTCCCTCGGTGTGTCTGGTTTTCAGAATGTTTGGCTTTGATAGGTTTATCTGAGTGGCCATCCAGCCCATGCCCAAATACCACGGCTACCCCTACTTCCGATTTCTCCATGTTTCAATTTGGGGCCTTTTGTGTGAAGGGTGTTTGGGTCAGCCACACGTGGGGTACCGTTTTTATTGGGACAAGTGGAGGAAGGCTGGGTGGTAGGGAATTTGTGATTCCACACATTTTGGAACTTAACTTTACCAAAATACGAGGAAATGCATGCTTTTAGGCTAAGTTTGAGTTTGCAAGACAACATTGTGGAATTCATGCAAGGTACACTACCCTGGAGTTCCTATGGGTGTCTAGATTTCTAAATTGCTGGGTTTAGTTGCTTTCCTTGGGTGGCAGAGCATGATCCAGAATAGTGCAACCATTCACAATGGCAAGTAGGAGGAAATTAATTTGAATTTACTCCTACTCTGTCGGTCCAGATGTCAAAACTACAGCCAAAATAATCAACATTCCTCTTGCTTGCCATGGGAATGGGGCTCTGTGCCCCAAAAGAGCAGAAAGACTGTTTGGGAATTAGAGTTGGAGGGCAGGCCCAACTCCACTGCAGTACACCCACACACAATCTTTCTACAAAAATAAAATATATCCATGGTGTTTAGTGGGTTTTGTGACCCCCTTTATTGCCCCCAGGGGACAGATTGGCTTTGCAGGTGGGAGCAGAAAGACTAATAGGGTCAGAGAGCAACAGCCTATGCCATTGGTGCTGTCCTCCCATGAAAAGAAAGCCCTGCCCAGGGATGGGGTGCACATTGGTGGTAAACTCTGCCATTCAGCCATCAATGGGGCAGAAAGCGTAATGGGGCCCTGGTGGGGGAGCACAGGCCCAAACCCTGGGGGTTAATCCCCCACAAAACATGCTTTCAAAAAAAAAAAAAAAAGAAATCCTGGTGTCTAGTGAGTTTACTGCCTACCGGGGGCATGTTGAGGTTGTTGGAAAATGGGTTATTGGTAAGGGCAGGTAGGTACCTACACTTAGCAATAAGCCACTAACCTCCACTTAGGTCCAGTTAGGTCTCAGTAAATTAAACCCAGCTCAACCCTTGGTAGCTTGGCAACAAGGACAAGGATTAACTTAGGAGACAGAGTGTAAAGCATTCAAATATCACAAAACAGTAATTAAATAAAACACAGGAACCAGTTTAAAAATCCAAAACCAATTTATAAAAATAAATTATATTTTTATCTTTAAAATCACACAAAAACGAATAAAATCAGTTAAGGGGAACCGGAGATATGAATTTTTAAAGAATTATTGTTTTTTAGCGCCTAGAAACAAAAAGGCCAATCGGGTCATCTGGTTGCCCCTCGACCGGGGCAAAGTCAAAGTTTAAGGCCGACCTCGATGGAGCCCTGATCGGCTACAGGCCGCGAGAGGCCTCGGTTAAAAGTTTACCTTCACACTTAGTCTCTTTTCTGAAGATTTTCTTCAGCGGGACGAACCTGCCAGTCCAATCCGACCTCCTGTGGTCCCGGGAATCCTCGGTGGAGATTTTTACCTTCGACTTAGTCGTTTTTTCGAGGTGAAAATCCTTTGACCGGGGTAAACCTGGATCTTGATCCGATGTCCTTGGAGCCCTCCTCGGATACGCTGGCTGGGAGGTCCCGGTCAACTTTTTACCTTAGGAATTAGTCTCTTTTTCGGAGACTTTCTTTACCGGGACGAACAAGCAAATCAGGCCTGGTCGCGGTTGAGGCAAGCCGGCTAGAGTTGCCGCGGCGGGTCGGTGCCTCTATGGAGCTTTTTTTCAAAAGTTCTCCAAACTTCTGGGGCTTCTCCCAGATGTTCTTTTGGGGTCCACAGCTCACCCCAAGGGTCCAGAAGCTCTGAGATGATCCTTGGGGGTGCGGACTACAACTCCCAGAATGCACCTGGTGCAAACTCCTTTTTGGCCACTGGACAGTAGTCAGCTGGTCGGTTTCTTCAGGAGTTGGTGCAAGGGACTCTGGTTAGTTTTTTCTCACCTGTAGCAAACAGGGAGTCCCTCCTTGAACCAGTTGAAGCCAGGCAAAGTCCTTCTTGTGGTGAAGCCCAAGTGTGCAGCTGGTGCAGTCCTTCTGAGTGCAGGTTCCAGGTGCAGGCCAGGGGTCCAGCAGGGCAGTCCTTCTTCTCCTTTGGTTCTTCCTTGTTTGAATCTGATGGGGATCTGAGGTGTGGATGCAGGTCTGCCAGTTTTATCCTTGCTCCTGGGTGAAAAGCAAGGGGGTCCTGGTTCTCCAATCAGGTGCAGGGTCCTTCCCCCTGTGATGACCACTTCCTGGGAAGTGTGGCAAAAATCAATCCCAGGAGGCAACATTCTTCAAAAATCCATCATGGCTGAATCTGATTTTTGGAGGTTACATCTGGCTGAGCCGACCCACTGGTGTGGCTAAAAATCATAAACACACCCCTCTCCTGCCCTCTCCTAATCTAATCAAGGGGCACCTTGTTGTCTGAGGTTGCAGGATGTGGGGGTGTTGCTGGTTGCTCTAAATGTCCTTCTCTGCCTTTGAAGACTAGTTTGGCAGCCCTCTCCCTTCCTGCCTCTTGTTGAGGGGAGATTCCCTCCCACAGGCACATTCCTTTGTGTGAAGCCAGTCCACTTTACACCTCATCAAGGCAGCCTGGCCAATCAGAGCACAGCAGCAAAAACAATGCAGGGCTGAAATTGGCAACTTTTCAGGTAAAGTTTAAAACTCTTTACCTGAACAAGTTATATTACATCCAAAAACTGGAAGTTGTGGGGTTTATTATAGCAATTAATTTGATACCAGACCCTTGGTATCCATCATTTAAGGGGACTTTAAAAATTAAAATAAAGTCTCCCCATTGTAGCCTATGAAGGCCATTTACTACCATGAGGGAAAAACAAATTTGGCTGTTTTTACCTCACCAGGGCTTATAAAACTACTTTTATATGGTCCCTGCTTATAGTTACATGGCACCCAGCCCTAGGGGCACATAGGGCATACCTTAGGGGTGACTTATATGTAAAAATAAGGTAGTTTAAGACTTTGGAACTACTTTTAATTCAAAAGTCGAATTTGCATATAACTTTAATTTAAAAGCAGCCAGCAAGGCAGGCCTGCCTTTAAAATGACACTGGGCACCTCAGCAGTGTACCTATGGGTGCACTACCTATGCTGTGGTCCCTAAACCTACATGCCCTACCATATACTAGGGACTTATAGGTAGGTTAACTTTGCCAATTATAATTAGCCTAATTTGCATATCCACTTTACACAGAGCACCGGCCCTGGGACTCGTAAGCAGTACCTAGGGCAAAGCCAAGAGTCAGTAACCACCAGTACCTGTCCAAAAAGTCTGGGGGTGAGCAGGGCAAAAAGGAGGACTTTCCTACAGAGGTGAAGACGCTCATCACCACCCCATGGGACAGAAAGACTTGCCCAGAGCAAGGGAAAGAGCAGAGGCTCAGGGGGGTGGCCTCCCCCCTCCCCGGCAGTCATCATCCTTGGTGTCTAGTTTTTGGATCCCTGCTGGGGATCACCCTTCTGTGGCAACCCCAAAGCAGGTATCCACTAGGGAGAGATGTTTTTGTAAAGAGGAGATTCTCCTTTTTTTAATGATACCTCCCCCATTCAAATTGGGAGACTGAGCTATGCCCAGCGTACCAATTCAGTGAATGCAAAATGTGCTGATCGGCTAATTTCACTTTCAGAGGAATAATGTCAGCGCATCATGCGTGCTGATCATCATTTCACCAAAAAGAAAAAAAAAGACTAGCTGTTGGCGAAACTCTTCTCCAGCAGCCTGACTTCTAAAATGTTAAAAGTAAACCCTCTGGTGCGAGCACCAGAGGATCCTTTAAAGCCCTCCGCAGCATTATCCAGTGGCTGACAGACTCAGAGCAGAGGGAATGCAGGTGTGGGGCTGTGGTTGTCTCCCACACTTAAAAGGTTAATATTGTGGGATAACAACGAGAGTTTAAACAGAATAAAGCAGTGTGATTTATGCAGAAGGGAAAGTTGATAGATTAGACAGGTTTTGCAGTTGCAGGAACAGTTACTCCAAAAGTTTGTTTATGCTTTATAAGGAGAAGTATGGTAATTTTACTGAAAATCTATTAGAGAGTAAGGTGGGAGGCATGTACAAGCGTAGGTTAAACTCAGAGGCACTAATACATACAGAAGATATAATGTAAGGTAAGCATAATTCTAATTTCAGGGTAGGCGAGAGAATTGTCTCCAGCCATAAATCAGGTTATTTTCATGCAAGGTTTTGGAATGTTGAGGCAGGCCCAGCTCTGTACATTTTATGCTACTAGTGGGCCTGCAGCACTTATTGAGTTGCCCACTTAAGTATCCCTTCAGATTGTCTCAGGCCTGCCTTTGCAGTGCATTGTGTGTGCAGTTTTAAACTGTCATGCCTACAAGGGAAGTTAACCCTCTTGCAAGGCCTAAACCTTTCTTTTTAATTAATATAAGTCACCTATAAGTTAGGCCCTAGACAGCCTAAGCCAGGGTGCAGTGCATATAAAACGTAGGACATGCACTTTTAAGTTTTACATGTCCTTGTAGTGAAAAACAAATTTAGGAGTTTTTCAGTACTGCAATGCCTATGTCTTCCATAGGATAACATTGGGGTTACTTTATTACATTTTATAAATGTAATTTCCAATTGGGTAGAGATGGGACCCCTCCAGCCCCCCCAAGTTTGGTGTCTCTGGAATCACAATTTAAAATCACAACTTATGGTGGTCATTTTTAAATTGTAATTCTGAAAATGCTACTTTTAGAAATATGGCATTTTTCTTACTTTAACCATTTGGTGCCTTCTGCCTGTCTCTGAATACACATCACACAAAGGGAGCTTTGGTGTGACTGGTGGGCCATCCACAGCCTGATGGGCCATCCTGGGCAGGATAGGAGGGGGCGAGCTGACACTTTCACCTAAATAGGCTGTGACCTGTCCCCACACAAAGGGCTGCATACCCTCCTGTAGTGAGTCTGCAGGAGGGGCAGGGACTCCGCACACATAAAAAGCATCTCTTTGAAGTCTCCCCACTTCAAGAGCACAACTGGGTATAAGTACTGGGCCTTAGACACCACCAACTCGTACACTTCTGGACATGTGGATACTCTGCCAGGAAGAAGGACTGTTGTGCTGCTTAAAGGACCGTCACTTTGCTGGATGCCTGCTCAGCTATGCTGACCTGCTGCCCTCCTTGTCTGGTTGTGAGAAGGACTGGCCCTGCATCTCTCCAACCCAGAACCAAAGTGACTCCAAGGGCTTGCTGGCATTCCTTCTGTTTTATGAAGTCTCAGTGACACAAAAGACTTCCAACTCACCTGCTACAGCACCTGGACTCTGCCGCCTATGAGTCTTCCTCTGCCAATTGGCACCAATTCAGTCCTGTGCCCTTGGAAATGGGTATATATTGGTGCTCCAGTCGAAACTGACGCATCGCCATTGCTGTGCAGTTCGAATTGGCGCATATCCCCTGTTGCATGGACCTGAACCGGTGCATCGGCCCCATCTAATGGATTGGAGTTGACACATCACCTCCCACTTTGCCTTAGGAACCACCATATCTCAGACGTGACACATCGCTGTTGCTGCATGAAGAAAATTGATGCATCTTCACCACTGCGTGGAAGGTTTGATGGATCGCCTTCATGTTGGGGATCACCCTGATGCATCGCGTCTTCAACACAGACGCAACCAGGATTAAGATACTTTTTGTTCAACGGGCCTCACTGGGTCCCTGTAGCAAGCCCACGCTTCATTATGGTCGGCCTGAACTTTTAACTTTGTCCCGGTCCGGTGCGACCAGGTATTTCCCCGGTTGGCGCTTCTTCTTTCTAAGTGGTATTTCACAGTTTATTCTTTAACAGTTCATATCTCAAGTTCTACTTATTGGATTTATGCTGCTTTGGGATTGTTTTTTTTAAAAATGAAAGTATGTTCTGTTTTTCTAATCAAGTGTGGTATCTTTTTGTGCAGTGTTTTCACTGTTTTACTGTTTGATGTGTTGCACAAACACTTAACACATTGGTTCTTAAGTTAAGTCCGACTGCTGTGTGCCAAGCTTCCCGGGGGTGAGCACTGGTAATTTAGGGTGTGTCTGTGACTTACCCTGACTAGGATTATGGTCCACTTGAACAGGGTGCATACCACTGCTAACCAGATACCCAATTCTAACACTCTGACAGACCACTTTCTGTCAGGACATAGGACGGGGGCTCTTCAAAAGGAATGAGAGGATGTGAGTGTTAGATTTTAAGAAGGATGTTTTTATTAAATATAATAGAAATGTACATACAGCCTGCTTAAGGAAAAATATTGAATACATTACCTTTATGATTTCAAATATATAGTCCCAAATACATTTAGTGAACACAGTTTCAATATCATTTTTGTTATGTTTATTAGTGCCTTGATATATGACCACTGAATAAGAACAACCCTGATTTTTTAAGTGTAACCCAGGATCTGGAAAACATCCCTATCCATCAGGACCACCCCAACACTGTTCCAATTTAGGAAAGAGTTCTAGATTCATCTCTTTAACCCCTTGTGTGTGTCGGGCGGCTGATAGCCATCCGATGCACAGTGCTCATGTGCGTAGGACGGCTTCTAGCCGTCCACGCACATGGCACAGGAAACCCTTCTGATGCGGACACCAAAGGGATTTCCTTCTGCCAAAAATAGCCTTGGGAGCTGGGGAATAGCTTCCCCAGCTGCAAAGACTGTTTTGGTTTTCAGTGAAATGACGATCAGCGTGCTGTCACCATTTTATTGAAAACTGCCTAGGTGCTAAGTGGGCTATCTCATGCCCCTAAGCACCTCGGCAGACAGAAGGGGTATCATTGGAAAGGGGAGAATATCCCCTTTCCGATGGTACCCTTCCCTAATGGAAAGCCACAGCAGGCTGATCCCCAAGCAGGGATCTGCCACTAGACATCAGGGAGGGGGGAGTGTCCCCTTGCTCTCTCCTTCATTTATTTGGCATTATTCAGTCTTTCTGACCCCCTGGGGGGGGTAGGGAGGCAGGTGAGTGCAAATGCCCCAGATCTGTGCCGGGGGAGGGGGGGGGGAAGGTGGCAGAAAGCCCTCTTGGCACCAGGCATTATTATTTTTTTATAAATAGGGTTGGAGGCTTCCCAAAATAAGCATGTCAATGCCCCTCCCCTGGCCTCATAAATAAAATTAAACACTCTCTCTGCCCTCCCTGAGGGACAGACAGAGGTTATTACCCCCGATCTGCCCTCTTGGGGGGTGGGGGGACAGAAAGCCCCCCTAAATGAGGGGTGGAAGCTGCCAACGAGGGGCAAGGCCATGCCCCAACCCTAATTAAATGAGTACTAAAGTATTTCTGCCACCCAGAGGGCAGATGAGGCAATAGCCCCCATCTGCCCCCCTGGGCGGTAGAAAGCCCACTAGGCACTAGGGATTTTTTTTTAATATGTAGGGGCGGGGCTGCCCAAAATGGGCATGCCGATTACTCACTCCTCCCAAACACAAATGGGCACAGTTTGGGAGGCAGATGGGGGTCATTATCTCACACTCTTCCCCCCCCCCCCCAACAGAAAGCCCACTAGACACCAGGGACTTTTCTTTTTGTTAATGTAGGGGTGAGGGCTTCCCAGAATGGGCTTGGCAATGCTCCTCTCAAAAAATGGCCACAGTCTTTCTGCCCCCAGTGGGGCAGATGGGGATTATTACACAGGATATGCCGCGGCCTTACTAGACATCAGGGGAGATTTTTTTTTTAAAGAAGATCAGTGGGTCATGGCCACCCCAAATAGATGAGGACAAAGTCTTTGTGCCCTCCTGGGGGCAGATGGAGTAACTACTCCTGATGCTCCACTCCCGGGGGGGGGGAGAAGGAGTAGGGGGGTCCAACAGCCCACTAGACGCCAGAGAATTAAAAAAACAAATAGAGGGGTGGGGTCTGCCTATCACCATGGGCATGGTTATGTCCCCCATCCCAACTGAAAGGGGTAACAGTCTTTCTGCTTCCCTGCAGACTAAAGCACCTCATCCCAATGGCACACAATTTGACTCTTTTGGGTGTTGATTTTACATATGAGCCAGGAGAGCTTGGCTAACTTCCAGTATCGCCCCGCGTGGGTAGGCTCCCACTTGGAAAACCAACCAGACACATCTGAAAAGTAGACATCTGGGGGAGCTCAAGGTGGTGTGCTTCACATGCACCCTACACCATTTTCGTACCCTTAATGCCCTTGAAACCTCCAACTTTGCCTAAGGTCACACATTGCCTAAGGTTCCCAACATTTCTGTAATGGAAACTTCTGGAGTCCACAATAATGCACAAAATTCCTACCACCCAGCATTGCCCAACCTGTGCCAATAAAAACTCTGCCCCCCTTGTGTGGCTGGGCTTAGCACCAGTAACAGGAACGGATCCAACCAAAGTCAATGGGAGTCTCCACACAAGGACTCCCATTGTTTACGGTTTGATCCGTTCCTGCTGTGGCACTAGTCCCAGCTAAACAAGTAGGACAGCAGTTTTAACGGCACAGGTGGGGCAATGCTGGGTGGTAGAAATTGTGTGGATACCTGTGGATTCCATAACTTTCCATCACAGAAATTCAAGGAAAATATGTGATTTCAGGCCAAATTTGAGGTTCGAAGGACATTGTGGGTAAAAAACCTTAATGGGATCCACACAAATCACAGCATTCTGGATTCCCCTAGGTGTCTGGTTTAAAACAAATGTACAGGTTGGCTAGGTTTCTATATGTGCCGGCTGAGCTAGTGTCCAAAATCTATTGCTACCCACATTGGATAAAGAGGGTCAGTTTTTGGTATAAAAATGTGCTTCATCGATGTTGCATTTTGGGCCGTTTCCTGTCGTGGCACTAGGTATACTCACACAAGTTAGGTAAATTTTTTATCGGGAGATTTGGAGGAATGTCGGGCCGAAGAAAGTTTGTGGTTCCCCACAGATTCCAGAACTTCCCATCACAGAAATGTGTGGAATCAGTGTTTTTTTTGGTCAGTGTTTGAGGTTGTTAAAAGATTCTGGGTGAAAAAAAGTGGTGAGAGCTACGCAAGTCAGCTCACCACGGATACACCTAGGTCTCTAGGTTTAAGAAAATGCACGGGTTGGCTAGGTTTCCCTATGCCAATTGAGCTGTGGTCCTAAATCTAGAGCTACCTACATTGGAAAAAGATTGTCAGATTTTGGTGGAAAAATCTTCTGCGTCAATGATGCGTTTTGGACTGTTTTCTGTGACTAACTCTGTAACAGGCCTTCCCACACAACTAAGGTACCATTTTTGTTTAGAAATTTCGGAGAATGCTGGGTGGAAGGAAGTGTGTCGCTCTCTGCAGATTCCTGAACTTTCCATCTCAGAAATATGAGGACCTTTTTTTTTTTTAACTCTTTTAAAGGGGTAGGAGTGGGAGGGAGGGTTTGGTTATTTCTTTTTTTTTTAGGGGCGGGATTGGGGGGCATTTGGGTTTGTTTTAATTTCGGGCTTAGGGTGGGAGGCGGGCTAGTTTATTTTTAAAGGGGTAGGAGAGGCTTTGCAGGAGGAGATAGGAGAGAAGAAGAGGAAGGATCAGGAGAGGATGCGGTGAAGTAAGTGGGGTTGGAGCAGGGTTGGTGGATAGTTTTTAGCACTGGGGTTAATTTAGGGTTTAGGGTGGGTGGGGGTGCTGGGGTAGTTTAGTTTTTAGGGGCAGGGGTGTGGGGTTGAGGATAGTTTTTTAGGACTCAGGGCACTTGGGGGGGAAGGGGTAGTTTAGCTAATAGGGGGTGGGGTCGTTTTCGCCTCTTTGTATGACAGAAACACACATGGCGTTTTGCATACCGTTTCCACATAATCCTTTACTAGGCATGCTTTTACAACGGAATTCGTCGTGAAGGCATGCGTGGAAACTACAAGGACGTGGGTCTGACCGAGTTGTTAAGGCATGCGTTGTACCGACATGCGTGGCTCTGTCATACAACCAAAATCTTGATCTGCCCATATTGGAAAAAGAGGGTCAGTTTTCGGTGGAAAAATGTGATGCGTCCATGTTGCATTTTGGGCTGTTTCTTGTCACGCGTACTAGGCCTACCCCCACAAGTGAGGAACTATTTTATCGAGAGACTTTTAGGAAGTTACAGTAGTAGAACATTTGTTATTACCAATTGGATTTCGCTGCATTTGTACCTTTCAAATGTGAGCCAGTGTAGAAGAAAGATGACATTTTGAAAAATACCCTCCAAATCATATGCTAGAACGGGTACCCACAAATTCACAAACCCTGCACCTTTGGAATCCCCAGGATGCTGGAAAAAAAGACAAATTTGCCATGGATAGCTAATGTGCACAAAAAATTATGGAGGCCTAAGCACGAACTATCCCAAACAGACAAAAAAGGGCTCAGCACTAGGGGGAAAAGCCTAGTGGCAAAAGGGTTAAAGAACACTATGGCCCTCATTACAACCCTGGTGGTCGGTGATATAGTGGCAGTAATACCACCAACAGGCCGTCTGTAATAACTATGAAATTATGACCACAGCTGAAACTGCTGAGACAGACAGCCACTTTAACACACTGACCGCCAGGGCGAAATCAACAGCCACCACAGCGGTAACCGCCTCAGCCATGCGGAAGACAATGTTCCACCCACTGTATAATGACACACCAATCCACCACCTTTTCCGGGGCGGTACCAACGACATCAAAAGCCTGGCGGAAACTGCACAGAAGGGAAACAACTCACCTCTGGAGACACAAGGAAGAACGATGCCGCCATGGAGCCCGAGTTGCATGTGTTCCCCATGCTCTTCTACGTCCTACTCCACTATGAGCACCATTGCTGGTGAAGACGACCACGGTGAGTACTGCCGCCTAGCACACTCGGGAGGGGGGAGGTAAAACAGAGTGACATACACACGCAACACCCCCACCCCAACACCATACACACAAGCAGATGCAGTAACATTACATATTAACCCTGTACCCCTCAGGAATAATGCAAGGACAACTATAATAGAGTAAAAAGAGTGTTGCAAGATAAATATAGTATTAATACGTGCATCTAAATTGAAAAGTATATACATATTCACAAATCAAGGGACACTGCCCAGTCCTCAATGTTCATGGGCCACAGGTCCACATCACAAAGTCCAAGGCCCCACCTCATTCCTGCAACAACACAGAGAGAACACTGCAGGGGCATCAGGTCGAAAATAGCCAGGCATCTCAGGGGAATGGGGAGGCACCTCAGCCAGAAGATGGTACAACACCACTAGTCCTGGAGGGGGCAACATGCCCTGTGCTCTGTCCTGGGGAGTGCAAGGCCACAGTCTCTCAAGTGGGAGTCTTGCCCACTGGTCCGGGAGGGGGCAACATGACCTGTGCTCTGTCCTGGGGAGTGCAAGGCCACAGTAGCTCAAGTGGGAGACTTGCCCACTGGTCCTGGAGGGGGCAACATGCCCTGTGCTTCATCCTGGGGAGTGCAAGGCCACAGTCTCTCAAGTGGGTGACTTGCCACTGACTTGTCCTGGGGAGTGCAAGGCTAGAGTCTCTCAAGTGGGTGACTTGCCCACTGGCCCTGGAGGGGGCAACATGCCCTGTGCTTGGTCTTGGGGAGTGCAAGCCCACAGTCTCTCAAGTGGGTGATTTGCCCACTGACTTGTCCTGGGTAGTGCAAGGCCACAGTCTCTCAAGTGGGTGACTTGCCCACTGGTCCTGGAGGGGGCATCATGCCCTGTGAGCTTCATCCTGGGGAGGATGGGGTGAGTGGATGGCTTCTCCACTGGCTCAGGAGGGGGCATCCTGCCCTGTGAGCTTCATCCTGGGGAGGATGGGGTGAGTGGATGAATCCTCCACTGGTTCTCCAGGGGGCATCATGCCCTGTGAGCTTCATCCTGGGGAGGATGGGGTGAGTGGATGCCTTCTCCACTGGTTGTGGAGGGGGCATCGTGCCCTGTGAGCTTCAACCTGGGGAGGATGGAGTGAGTGGATGGCTTCTTCACTGGTTCTGGAGGGGGCATTGTGCCCTGTGATGCAGATCTTGGGAAGTGCAAGGTCACAGTCTCTCACCTGGGTGTCAGACCCCCAAGATATGCAGGGGCCAGGCCCCACAGCAACCCATGGACGCAGGACTACACACTGTCTGCTGGCGGTGACGGCTGCTCAGTGGTGGTGCTACTGTTGGAGCTGGTAGTGGTGGGGAGACGCGCCAGCCCATCCCCTGCAGCCTCAGACGCCTGCCCACTGGGGCTGCTGCTGCTTGTGGCGGTGCTGGCAGTGGCAGGGGAGGCTCCAGCCCATCCCCTGCAGCCTCGGACAGCTGCCCACTGGGACTGCTGCTGCTTGTGGCGGTGCTGGTGGCAGTGCTGGCAGTGGTGGGGGAGGCTCCAGCCCATCCCCTGCAGCCTCGGACAGCTTCCCTCTGGGGCTGCTACTGCTTGTGGCGGTGCTAGCAGTGGTGGGGGGAGGCTCCAGCCCATCCCCTGCAGCCCCGGACGGTTGCACCACCATTGTTGGTGGTGTGGGCTCCGACTGGGTCCCAGCACTGGGCCCCTTGTCTCTACTGCCTGCGGTTGCAGGCCCCTTGCCCTTCCTTCCAGCAGCTTGGGCTGCCTCCTTGCCCATCCTTCCTGCAGCTGGGGCTGCCTCCTTGCCCTTCCTTTCTGCAGCTGGGGAAGCCTCCTTGCCCTTCCTTCCTGCAGCTGGGGCTGACTCCTTGCCCTTCCTTGACGCACATGGGGCAGGCACCCTTTCTGTCTGTCTGGCTGGTGGCCGGGATCCTTTCCCACCTGGAGTAGCTGGGGACACTACTGTGCCTGTGGACTGGGTGGATGAGGTGCTTGCCTGGGTTCTGACCACCCTGGTCCGACGTGAGCGACGGGGGGAGTGCTAGGGAAGAGGTCAATGTTGGTGAGGAAAAGCTTCTTAGGGACATTGGGGCGAGAAGAGGGAGCTGGTTTGGGAGTGGAGGAAGAGGGAGTGGTGGTAGGAGGTGTCAGTCTGTTGTGTTTGGGTGCAGGTGCATGGGCTGGATGCTGTTTTGAGGTGGATGGCTGTTGTGCTTGCATTTGTGTACTTTGGGAGGAGGGGGGACCAACACAGTGGGAGAGGACACAGGATGTGTGCATGGATGTGGGGGTGGTGACTGCCAGTGAGGGGTGTGTACTGATAGGTGTGCTGGTGATGGTGGTAATGGATGACGATGTAGTGCATGCATGTGTGAGTGTAGGTGCAACTGGAAGAGAGGTGGACGAGGAGGAGGAGGGAGACACAGTGGAAGTTGATGTTGGTATTTCTGATTCTGGATGGTGTTTGTGTGAGTGCCTGTGGGATGAAGTGTGGTGCTTGTGTTTGCCATGTCCACTCTTGTGTGTTGTCCTAGGTGCCTGCTTGTCTGCCTGTGTGCTTGGGATAGGTTGGGGTTGAGGGGAAAGGGATTGGGAAGAGGAAGTTGGAGGAGGGGGTGGAAACCGGAACGATTGCTGCCATCAGAGAGGAGACCAGAGCTTGGATTGATCTACGTTGGGCCGCCAACCCAGTGTGAATGCCCTCCAGGAATGCATTTGTCTGTTGCATTCGGGCTGCCAGCCCCTGGATGGCACTCAATGGTTGACTGCCCAACAGAGATGGGTCGCAGGAGGTCTATAGCCTCCTCAGTCAGGGCAGCAGGGCTAACTGGGGCAGGGCCTGAGGTGCCTCGGGTAAAGGAGATGCCCACCCTCCTGGGTGAGCGGGCACAGGAAACTCACTGAGGGGCTGCTGGGAGATCAGTGGTGGTACGGGGGTGGCGGCTGTACCTGTAACTGGGGTGGGCACAGAGGTGTCTGCCATCAACAGGGAGCTTCCATCGGAGGAGGTATCAGTGTCCGAACTGTCCCCTCCAGTCTCCGCTGTGGTGCTCCCCTCGCCCTCCTTCCCAATAGTGCCCTCACCGTCGGTGGTTTTGGCCTCCTGGGTCCTGTGGGATGCAGCTCCCTCCGTCGCCGGTGCCTCTGCTCCTAAGCAAGATGATGCTAATGCACATAAGGACAGGGTGACAAAGCAAAAGTGGGGGAGAGAGACAAAGGATACACTTGGTCAGTGGCGGCACCACAACACCACAGTTGGCGTACACAACACACTCACACACAGGGAACAGCCCTATGCATTAGGCAATGCACTATCAGTCACAATGCTAGTCACCAGCCCTTGGATAAGGATGTCTAATGCAAATTGCAGCATACCTGAGACCCACAGACCCCTGCCCAGTAGTGGATGCCTACTAGTTTGGTTGGAGGACTTTCACATCAGAATCCTGCCCAACATTGGACCTACTCTGCAATGCTAGGCCTGGCCTAGGGGCACACACAGGGCCCACACCCCTCACCTGCATACCACCCCACCAGGCGTAAGTTGTAAATTAGGACACTGTACTCACCCCTTTGTGGCTGCTGTGATGCCCCCAAGCACCCATCTAGCTCCGGATAGGCCACTGTCAGTATGCGGGCCATCAGGGGGGTCAGGGTTCGACGGGCACCCCTTTCTCGTTGGGAGGCCATCCCCAGCTGGGCCTCCTCCGTCTTCCGTGCCCAGCTTCTCAGATCCTCCCACCGTTTCCAACAGTGGGTGCTCTGCCTTTCGTGGACCCCGAGGGTCCGCACATCCTTGGCGATGGCACGCCATATACCCTTCTTTTGATGGGTGCTGACCTGCACGGAAATACACACAGGGAAAGGTATTAGTCCGACCGTCCTGCCTGTTACACTCATGGCCCACCATGCCCCTTCCCATCAGCACAGACTTGGCCCACCATACATGCTGTCCACTGCCCAGGGCCCATCCACCAACCCCCCCACATAAGGCCTTCACACACAGCTCTCCATGCATTCACGCCCCATGTATCGTACTCACGGTGTACTCACCTGTTGGTCTGGAGGCTCATACAGCAGTCTGTACTGGGGTAGGACCCCATCCACCAGATGCTCCAACTCCGCCGAGGTGAAGGCAGGGGCCCTTTCCCCAGTAGCACGAGCCATGGTTGGTTCCAGACACAGGTCACAGCAGCACTTGCAGTGTAGGTCCTCTCCTGTTGAAGGTCAGGTAGCAAGTGAATGAACAGATAGAAAATGGTGGTGACGCCCTCAGCGGTGTGTACATCACCATTCGCCACTGTACCCCATAGGTCCCAATTATAACCAATGAGGAGTTCCACGACGGTTCTCGACCGCCTCCCGCAACGGTGCCCAACGTCAGTGGAATTACCTCATTTCCACCTGTCCCTCCATACAGGACGGGCGGACGCCATTTCAGGGGGGTGCAGGCCATGGATCCTAACTGCGTCACAGTACACAAATGCACTATTTGGACATCTCCAAATAAATAATGTTACAATCCCAGTATACATTGAACTGTAGTGTTTGGAATGTACAGAAAATGACCAGCTGCTCACTCTTATACCCCATATATTGCAAGCGCTGCAGATGAATAGGAGAGGGAGACATCCGCCTGTGTACAGACCCCGGATGGACTTGGCAACAGGTGGAAAATTTAGCCACAGTGAAAGCTGACTTCTATGCAATGGGACATATCCCAACATCATTGGTGCAATCGATGGAACACATATTGCATTTGTCCCCCCCCCCCGCATCCCCCCGGCCTCCTGGCGAAATGAACAGGTGTTCAGAAATTGAAAGAGTTTTCACTCCATGAATGTCTAGATGGTGTGCCTGGCGGACCAGTACATTTCCCACGCCAATGCAAAGTATCCTGGGTCTGTGCATGATGCCTTTATCCTGCGGAATAGCAGCATCCCAAATGTGATGGCCCAACTCCGGAGACACAGGGTGTGGTTAATAGGTGAGCCCTGGTTCCCACCCAGTGGATGTTGGTATATGGGTATGATGTGGGCCCTAAGGGTGAGTGTGTGGCTAACAGTTGTCCCTCAATATTTGCAGGTGACTCTGGTTAACCCATCCTCTCATAGCTACTGACCCCTGTGAGGAATGCCAGGACAAGGGCAGAGGAACGTTACAGTGAGGCACATGGGCGAACAAAAAGGATTATAGAGCGGACCTTCGGCCTCCTGAAGGCCAGGTTTTGTTGCCTCCATCTAAGAGGTGGATCTCTGTGCTACTCGCCCAAGAAGGTCTGCCAGATCATCGTGGCATGCTGTATGTTGCACACCCTTGCATTGCGTCGCCAGGTGCCTTTTCTGCAGGAGCAGGCTGGAGATGGCCATGTGGATCCTGTGGACAGTGAAGATGAGGAGGCAGAGGATGAGGATGAGAACAACAGAAGTGCAATTATTCATCAATACTTCCAATGAGACACAGGTAAGACAGTGTTAATACACATATAATTGACAGTTTGATGTGTGACATTGTCACTGGCAGGCTGTGTATTCCTACTTCTATGCCCACTCACTGTACCGTTTGGCATCTCTTTTTGTAGATGTTGGTGCCCCACTATTGCTCCTGGTTTGTTCAGTGCAGCCAACTACAGGTCTTTCCAATGTAAACTTTACTGTACAGTTGAATTGCAATGTTTGAACCTGGTTAAATGAATACATTTTGAATACATTTGACATACACCATAATTGTAATTTCTCAAAGTGTGTTTATTTCAGTGCTCTGAAGAAGAGGGGGTAGTGCAGTGAGCTGGGGTGATGACTGAGGAAAGTCCAGGTTAGAGTCCAGTCTATTTGTATCACAGGTGCATTGTCCAAGGGGGCATAGGAAGGGGAGCAATGGCAGTTAAAGGTGGACAGGCTGACAGAGTGGGACACAAGGGTGACAATCAGGAGAGTCTTATTTCCTGGCAGGGGTCTTGGCAATAGTCTCTGGCTTCTACCTGGTTCACAGGGAACATTGCAGGGTGGTTCTCCTTCTGCAGGGGGAGGGGTGCTGGTGGCCTGTTGGTCCTGTGGTGAGGCCTCCTGTCCACTAGCGGCAGCGGAGGTGGAGGGCTATTCAGTGTTCTGGCTAGTGTCAGGGGCCCGGTGGTGTGCCACTGCCTTCCTCATACTGTTTGCCATGTCTACCAGCACCCCTGCAGTGGAGACCAGGTTGGTGTTGATGTCCTTCAAGTCCTCCCTGATCCCCAGGTACTGTCCCTCCTGCAGCCACATGTTCTCCTGCAACTTGTCCAGAATCTGGCCCAGCGTATCCTGAGAATGCTGGTATGCTCCCAGGATTGCGGTGAGTGCCTCCTGGAGGGTCGGTTCCCTGGGCCTGTCCCCCCCCCCCTGTCGCACAGCAGTACTCCCAGTTTCCCTGTTGTCCTGTGCCTCTGTCCCCTGAACCTTGTGCCCACTGCCACTGACCCCAGGTCCCTGATTGTCCTGTGTTTGTGGGGTGGCTTGGGGTCCCTGTCGTGGTGGACACACTGCACATGGATGTGTCTTGGGGACAGAGGTATGGGCCCGCTGGGCAGGTGCTGTGGTGGTGTTTCCTGAGGGGGAGGCTCTGTGGTGGTGTGAGAGTGTGCCTGTGTAACCGACTGTCCGGAGGTCCCTGATGGGCCAGGTTGGTCATCCAGATCCAGGCGACCAGAGCTGCTGTCATTACTGTGGGCCGCTTCTGTGGGGGGACTAGATGTTGCTGGCACCTCTTTGCTGGTGACATTGGCTGGGTTACCTGAGGGGATGTAAATGCAGTGTTATTGTTTCTGTGTGTGACATATCGTGCATGGGTGTGTTGCCCTCTTTGGTTGGATTTGCCCTGGCAGCTTTGCCTTGTGCGAGATGTTATTTGGTGGGCTAGCTGATTCTCTCTAGTGTGCATGCTTTGGTGTCCATGCAGGTCTGTGAGGGGTGTCCATGCATTGATGTTGCATGCAGGGCTTGGCATTGGGATGAGTGGGTTGTGATGGTGGGGTGTGTGGGAGGTGGTGGAGTGATGCGAGGGAGTGTGAGGGTGGAGTATGTGATGACATGAAGGTAGGGGGTGGTAGTAATAGGGGATTGACTTACCAGAATCCAGTCCTCCTACTCCTGCCAGGCCCTCAGGATGCATGATTGCCAATACTTGCTCCTCCCATGTTGTTAATTGTGGGGGGGGGGGGGTGGGTCCACCGCCAGCCCTCTGTACAGCGAGTTGGTGTCTTGCTGCTATGGAACGTACCTTGCCCGTAAGTCGTTCCACCTCTTCCTGATGTCATCCCTTTTTCTTGGGTGCTGTCCAACGGCGTTGATCCTGTCCATGAACCTCTGCCATAGCTCCATCTTCCTAGCAATGAATTTCTGCTGGACCTGTGATCCAAATAGCTGTTGCTCTACCCGGATGATTTCCTCCACCATGACCTTTAGCTCCTCCTCAGAGAACCTGGGGTGTCGTTGTGGTGCCATGTGTGTGGTGTGAGTGGTGTCGGTGAGGGTGTGTAGGGTAATGTGTTGGGGGGGTGTTGTGAGGTGTGTGGGTGGTGTATAGGTGATGGTGGAATGTGGCTCTGGTTGTGTGGATGCTCTTGCTGCCTCTCTGTCGGCAATTATTGGTATTCGTAAAGAGTTGTGGGTGATGTGGGTGGGTGTTTTATAGTGGTGTGGGTGTGTGGGTGTGGTGTCTGTATAGGTTTTAGGTGTGTGGTATTTAAATTGACCAATGTGGTGGTGTTTTGTATGTGTGTGTATATTTTGAGCGCGGCGGTATGTACCACCAATAGTTTACCGCCCTTGAATGTCCGCTGTGGTGATTCGTGGGTCATTATGTTGTGGGCGTTTTTCTGTTGGCGTAACGGTGTGGGTTTGGATACCGCCAGTTAATCACTGACCTTTGGCCTGGCGGACTTTAGTGTGTGGCTGTATAGTGACGGATTGGTATGTGTGTGTCATAATATGGTTGGTGGATATCCACCGCAGTGGCGGCAGTCGCCATGGCGGTAGGTGGAATTTACCGCCAATGTCATAATGAGGGCCTATATCACAAGGCTTTAAAAATCTCATAAGAAAGCTGCCTCTCTTATGACTTGTTGACTTTATGCTTGTTTTTGTCTCTACAGTGGTCTGGTACTTTTTGGCTGGGTTTGCACTATAGAAATACCACATGCTTCAATACATACAAACGTGCTAGCTCCATGACTTGGTTCTGTAGCGCATAAGGTATAAAGAGACGTCCACCTCTGAGGAAAAGTCCATGATCATTTTTATCCAGTTCGTTCTGAATGTGCCTAAAACACTTGCCGTCTATTAGTCATGTGTGAGCATTTTCCAGTTTTCTCCATTGTTAAGTGTTTACATGTTGCAATGAGAAGCCTTTTGAAAATACCTACATGAGAACTGTTTTTGCAATGGGTACATGATTTAAATTCTTTAACCACATTGTGTTAAGGAAAGAATAAAATGTGAGGAAATATCACCACCACAGACATCAGTAGAGAGCACTACAAAGCTATACGTAGTTAAAGAGCAGTACAGACCCCAGCTACAAGGACACAAAGTAGGTGGGAGTTCATCCGAACGCAGAACATAAACTCAGGAAATTTCAGTTAAATGGAAAAACATGTTTAACAAGTCTTGAAGAGTTTATGATTACAGACCACAAGTACGTATTTCATTCCCATAGTCAATATGGACGTGACTTAGAAAATGTTGGTCAAAGGTAGCTTTAGCCAAGAGTTTATAGAGTCAGATAACAAATTTTGGGAACAGAGAAATAAACACACACTCTGGAAGAAAGGTTAATGTTTTATCAAAGCTAAATTAGGATTTTGATAAGGGGAACCTAGAGAAGAAGTCACAAGTTTAAGGACACAGGTGATGTGGTGTTTATGTGAAAGTATAGTATTAACTTCATATACTGCAACCTGTTATTGTTTTTAAAGATAATATGTAAAAAGTCAACATTTTTGTGACTATATAAAGGGCTACTTGCAAGCAGTCATTTGAGATCAGCTTTTCAGCTCTACAGAGGTGACTGGTCTCCCAGCTGTTATGATTAAACCTACTTTTGCCTTGCCAGAGAAGTCTTATCTCTTTTTATTCCGGTTTTCACCCAAAAATTCCTCAAATATTCCTCAGTTGTAGACATTCTGGGTTTGATATTCTTCAGCGAAATCTGGGAATGAAGTCTGTTTTTTTTTGTCTTTTCCAGTCCTTTGACAATTGCAGACTTGTTGTCCTCCAAACATAGGGTCCAGCTCTCTCTTGTGAAATGTGTTTTTGTATTCTGGTTGCCAAACTGCACAGAATAGCTTGATGATTGGTGACAACCGTAAATGCCTTTCATTAAAGAAAAAAGTCAGACTGCCTCAGGCTGAGAATAGGCCTGGTTCAGCTTGCTGAGACTCCGACTGGCATAAGTTATGGTATGGTGCCTTGGGGTCAGGTTCTCTGTGCACCAGTTTAGCTCCATGGCTTACAGGGCTGGCATCTACAGTTACTTCTGTGTGCCGTGAGACATCATTTTAAGCTAGGTTATATGCTGATATTTTCTGCCATATGATGTCAAAAGCAGATTAGTAATTATTCTTCCAGTCAAAAGGACTGACTTTCTTTGTGAAACCAGCTAAAGATGCACTTTCAGTGACAAATACAGGAAAGTAACATGAAAGTAGCTCTCTAGGACCAGAAACGATCGAAAGCCAACACATTGTTGGGCACCAATGCAGACATCAGTGCAGAAACCTTATCATGGTCAGGGTGTATCTGTGCTTGGAGAAGATTTTGGCCAAAAAATAAGATCTTGCCAAATGACACAAGTCTTTACTGACTGTAAAGTTTGCATCTTGGAGTTCTTGGCAGACTTTTATCAGTCATGTAATGTGTTTGCTGTGATTTTCCAAAAGTCAGGTCCTTGTGTGTGGAAGGTGCCTGCCACAGCAATAGCAGATGCAGTGGAACATACATTCCTCGGCATGAAGATAATTCAACAGATTAATATTCAGCTGCACATGGTGTCCAATTCAGAGTCAAAATTTGATTTAATTTGCAAGGCTTTTGCAGCAGTTTCTGGAGACGTGTAGCAGATTTGTAGAAGCCATAACTTGCAAGCATATGGCTTCTTCGATTGAATAATTGCTTAAGCCACAGTCTTGATCATCCCCCATCTGTAATTTACCAAATCTTTCTATGCACATTAATGTTCATCGATAGGAGGCCCAAATAGTTTGCAGCAGGACAGAGAGTCTTATTCACCTCCAGATAATCCTGTCCATGTGTCTCTTCTGGAGAACATGAGAGATACCATGTTGCATTCAGGAAACAATGTAAAAACCAGAAGACTACTGCACCAAACAGCAAGAGTGAATCGATAACATGTCACAGTGCACAGGAGCGCTTAGTTGGAAGTGTGTTGAACTGCACTGTGGCCTACATGTAGGGTTGCCATCCAGTATTTATTCCACTGGGTCCACTGTTAAGTTGAGCGCTGGTGCCAGTTCCAGTAATGTTGATATACCCACCATCATACTACTGATATTATGGCCCTCATTACAACATTGGCGGTAAAAGCCGCTTACCGCCGTGCAGAAGACCGCCAACACACCGCCGTTGAAAACCGCCACAACTATTTTGACCCACATTTCGGAATCCGCCAAAATTCAGACACCCACACAAGTCCGCCACACCAAAGGTCAGTGATAAACTGGCGACAACAAAACTGACACCGTCACGCCAACAGAAATATGCCCACACTATCACGGCACACGAATCCACGCGGCGGTCTTTCAACTGCGGTATTCTATTGGCGGTACACACCGCCGCGCTCAAAATACACACACCTTTACAAAACACAGCCACATTGGACAATTCAAAATACACACACCTGATACACATACACACACCACTCCCACACACCCATTACAATATAAAACACACACCCACATCACCCACAAACCCCTACGACAAAAAATCTTGAAAGGAGGCCAGAGAGAGACACCACCAGCAAGAACAACAGCATCCACAGGCACACAATACCATCACCCACAGAACTTCCACGCACCTCACACAACACACCACTACATATCAGTACACTTATCACCACACAATCCACCCCACACATCACCTACACCACCCCATGGCACGGCAAAGACACCCCGGGTTCTCGGAGGAGGAGCTCAGGGTCATGGTGGAGGAAATCGTCCGGGTAGAGCCACAGCTATTCGGATCACAGGTGCAGCACATCTCCATTGCAAGGAAGATGGAGCTATGGCGCAGAATAGTGGACAGGGTCAACGCAGTGGGACAGCACCCAAGAAATCGGGAGGACATCAGGAAGAGGTGGAAAGACCTACGGGGGAAGGTGCATTCCGTGGTCTCAAGACACCACCAGGCGGTTCACCGGACTGGCACGGACCCCCACCTCCTCACCCACAACTAACAACATGGGAGGAGCAGGTCTTGGCTATTCTGCATCCTGAGGGCCTCGCAGGAGTAGGCGGAGGAATGGACTCTGGTAAGTCAAATCTTAACTATTACATCCCCCACCCTACCTGCATGCCAGCACATACCCCCACCCTCACCCCCATCACTCCAACTCCTCACATATGTCCCAACATCACAAACCACCCATCCCAACACCAAGCCCTGCATGCAACAACAGAGCATGGACACCCATCACTAAAGCATGCACACTGCACATACCCATACAACCCCCTAAACCACCATCACACAAGCTCCCACACAGGAATGCAAGCACTGGGGTACACGCTCACCCACCCATTGCACACCATGACACACACAGATGTAATAACCATCCTTTTATACCCCTGCAGGACCCCTACCCAACGTCACCAGACAGGATGGTCCACACATGTCCACACCACCAACAGAAGAGGCCCACAGTGATGACAGCACCTCTGTCCAACTGGAGCTAGATGACCAGCCTGGCCCGGCCCGTTGGGGACCTCTGAACAGTCGGTTCCCCTCACACTGGCACAGGCCATCACAGACCTTCCCCCCTCTGGAAACACCAGCACAGCACCCACCCAGCGGGCCCATACCTCCGTCCCCAGGACACGTCAATCAGCTGTGTGTCCACCACTACAGGGAACCCAGGATAACCCACCACCCCAACAACAACAAGGACCTGGGGGCAGTGGTAGTGGGCACACGGTCCAGGGGACGGAGGCCCTGGAACACAGGGGAACTGGGAGGGCTGCTGTGCGACAGGGGGCGGACAGGCCAAGGTAACCCACTCTCCACGAGGCTCTCTCCTCCATCATGGGAGCCTACCACCACTCCCAGGAGACGATGGCAACAGTATTGGCCAAGATTCAGGAGACCCAGCGCCTGCAGGAGGAACAGTATATGGGCTTCAGGGAGGAACTCAGAACCATCAGCTCCACCCTGGGCACCATCATAGGGGTGCTGAAGGAACTCGTGAACACCAGGAGGGACACTGTGGCACTACAAGGGGCCCCTGACACTAGCATGGACGATGAACTGCCCACCACCTCCACCGGCGCTAGTTGACAGGACGCCCCGCCACAGGACCACCACACCAGCACCCCACCCCCTGCAGAGGGAGAACCACCCCGCAAACGGTCCCTGAGATCCAGGACAAAGACAGAGAACGATGCCAAGACCCCCGCCAAGAAATGAGACCACCCTGATTGTCATCCTACTGTCCCACTTTGTCACCCTGTCCATACTTAAACTGCCCAACCTCCACTTCCTATGCCCATTTGGGCAATGCACCTGTGAGACTAATAGACTGGACTCTGCTATGGACATTCCTCCGCCATCACCCCTCACCATTTCACTACCCCCTCCAATATTGAGCACTTAAATAAATACACTTAAAACACAAAACAATCTGCAGTCTGTCTGTGATTTCGAAATAGTGTATTAGCAATTACAGTGACAAAATGCTCTTTCAATTGTAATGTCAACATACCTATGTCACACAGCTCAAGTCCATGAGGAATCAAAGCAGATGTCACACAGTGGGACCCAAATCTGTGAAATCATAAGGGAAAGTGACAACTCAGTGACCATACACTGGGTGAAAACGACAGACAGTAGAGAGGTAGTAGTGTTTAAGTACATGTAGTAGGCAGGTCTGTACTCTTACCTGTGTCTCACTGGAAATATTGCTGGATCACTGAGTCCCTGTTGTTCATGTCTTCTTACTCTGCTTCCTCGTCTTCACTATCCACAGGCTCCACAGCTGCAACAACACCGCCATCTGGACCATCCTCCTGCAGAAAAGGCACCTGTCATCTCAATGCCAAGTTATGAAGCATACAGCAGGCCACAATGATCTGGCACACCTTCTTTAGTGAGTAGAATAGGGATCCACCTGTCATATGGAGGCACCGGAACCTGGCCTTCAGGAGGCCGAAGGTCCGCTCGATCACCCTCCTAGTTCGCCCATGGGCCTCGTAGCGTTCCTCTGCCCTTGTCCTGGGATTCCTCACTGGGGTCAGTAGCCATGACAGGTTGGGGTAACCAGAGTCACCTGCAAATGGCGAGGGACAAGTATTAGACACACACTAACCTGTATGGTAACCCAAGACCCAGACAACCATTCCCACTGTCTTGCTTCCAGGTGCTCACCTAATAGCCACACACAGTGCCTCTGGAGTTGACCCATCACATAAGGGATGCTGCTATTCCGCAGGATGTAGGCGTCATGCACTGAGCCAGGGAACTTGGCATTCACATGGGAGATGTACTGGTCTGCCAAACATACCATCTGTACATTCATAGAATGATAACTCTTCCAGTTTCTGTACACCTGTTCACTCCTGTGCTCCTGTGGGGGGGGGACCAAAGCAACATGGGTCCCATCAATGGCACCTATAATGTTGGGGATATGTCCCAGGGCATAGAAATCACCTTTCACTGTAGGCAAATCCTCCACCTGAGGGAACACGATGTAGCTCTGCATGTGTTTGAGAAGGGCAGACAACACTCTGGACAATACGTTGGAAAACATAGACTGGGACATCCCTGATGCTATGGCCACTGTTGTTTGAAATGACCCACTTGCTAGGAAATGGAGCACTGACAGCACCTGCACTTGAAGGGGGATTCCTGTGGGATGGCTGATTGCTGACATCAGGTCTGGCTCCAACTGGGTACACAGTTCCTGGATTGTGGCACGGTCAAGCCTGTATGTGATTATGACATGTCGCTCCTCCATTGTCGACAGGTCCACCAACGGTCGGTACACCGGAGGATGCCGCCATCTCACATGTCCCAGCGGACGGTGCCTATGAAGGACAACAGCGAGCACGGAGTCAAACAACTCAGAGGTACATACCCACAGTTTACACAGAACACCAATCATACACAAAAGGTGGCCTGTATGTGTGTTGAGTCTAGGCCTAGGTATGTGTGACGCAGTTGGAAATGAAGCCATGTGGGCCCCTGAAATGGCGGCTGCCTGACCTCTAAAGTGGGACAATGGGATGTGTGGTAACTGCGCTGGCGTTGTACACCGTCGCGGTAGGCAGTCGAAGACCGCGGCGCAATGCTGCATTGGTTAACATTGGACCCTATGGGTCCCAGGAGCCAATGACGATGTGCGTCGGCGGTGACGGTACGCACCGCCGCGGACGTGACCGCCATTTTCTATCTGTTCAATCACTCGATACCTGATCTTCGACAGGCGAGGACCTACACTGCAAGTGCTGCTGTGACCTCGGTCTGGAAGAGACAATGGCTCGAGTGTCTGGGGAAAGGGCCCCTGCATTCACATCGGAGGAGTTGAAGAAGCTGGTGGATGGGGTCCTCCCCCAGTACACGCTACTCTACGGTCCTCCAGACAAACAGGTAAATACACTGTGAGCATGCTGTATGGGCTATGACTGTGTGGAGTGGGGTGGATGAAAGATTGGGGGGGGGAGATTGAGGCATGCATGAAATGACGGTGAGTGCATGTGCATCATGGCAAGGGTAGGGATGGAAGCCAATCACTTTGACGGTGCAGTTGGTAATAACTACTCTTTTTCCCCTGTACATTTCATGTAGGTCAGCGCCCACCAGAAAAAAGATATTTGGCGGGCCATCGCCAAGGACGTACGGACCCTGGGGGTCTACCACAGACGGAGCACCCACTGCCGTAAAAGATGGGAGGACATTCGCCACTGGAGCAAGAAGACGGCGGAGGCTCAGCTGGGGATGGTCTCCCAACGTGGGAGGGGTGCCCGTCGCACCATGACCCCCCTGATGTTCCGGATCCTGGTGGTCGCGTGCCCGGAGTTGGATGGGCGATTTAGGGCATCACAGCAGACACAAGGGGGTGAGTACACTCTCATTCTGCTGACTTTGCGCGCAGTGGAGTTGTCTGGGTAGGGGAGGTGTGCTGTGGGTTTCCCTAGGCCAGGGCGAGTTCCGTAGGCAAGACCCCTCCGTAAGGCAGGCCATGTGGCACCCCAGCCCACCTCTGTAGAGTGCCAAGTACACCTAGTCATGCCCCTGTGTCATCTATGTGTGCAGATGTCGTCCATAGCCTTGTAGGCCATTTCCCAGGTATTGAACAGTGGAGCCCAAGAGCGCGGCGTAGTGCAGGGGGCTTCTGTGTCTGTCATGTCCGCCAACGGTAGCGATAATGCATGGACTCAACATGTCTCTTTTCTGTCTTCCCCCCCTTTTTGTGGTCTCCCTGTTCTTGTGTGCATTAGCATCATCAGGCGGAGGAGCAGTGGCACCAGAGCAGGAGGGCGCTGCATCCCACATGGCCCTGGAGGGCGACACTACGGAGTCTGATTTCACCAGTGGGACAGAGGGCGAGGGGAGCTCCACGGCGGGGACAGGAGCTGAGACCAGCGACACGGACTCGTCCTCTGATGGGAGCTCCCTTCTGGTGGCGGCAACATCTGTGCCCCCCGCATCTACAGGTACAGCCGCCACCCCCCCTACCAGCACCGCCCAAACAGTAGCCCCTCAGGCTTTGCGCCGTGCCCGCTCACCCAGGAGGGTGGGCATCACCTTCGCCCCAGGCACCTCAGGCCCTGCCCCAGTCACCCCTGCTGCCCTCAGTGAGGAGGCCATTGACCTCCTCAGGACCCTCACTGTTGGGCAGTCTACCATTTTGATTGCCATCCAGGGTGTAGAGAGGCAGTTGCAACAAACTAACGCATTCCTGGAGGGCATAAATTCTGGTCAGGCGGCCCTTCACCGAGCTTTTCAGACTCTGGCCTCAGCACTGATGGCAGCCATTGTCCCCGTCTCTAGCCTTCCCCCTCCAACTTCCTCCACCCAGACCCAATCCCCTCTACCTCAGCCCATCCCAAGCACACCTACAGACCAACATGCACACACGTCAACACCCAAGGGTAGTTCAGGCAAACATAAGCACCACATATCCCACAGGCATTCACGCAAGCATCACACACATGCAGACACACCAACATCCACTGCCTCCACTGTGTCCCCCTCCTGCTCGTCTCCCTCCTCCCTCCCAGTGACATCTACACTCACACCTTCATGCACTACCTCTACAGCCACTACGTCCCTCTCCAGCACACCCACCACCACACCCCGCTCACGTGCAGTCACCACCCCCACTACCATTCACACGTCCCCTGTGTCCTCTCCCAGCGTGTCTGTGACGCCCCCTCCCAAGATACACAAACGCAGTCACACACTCACCCAACAGCCATCCACCTCACGACGGCCTCCAGCGCATGCACCTTCACCCAAAGTCACCAAACGTACACCTCCTACAACAACCACCTCTTCCTCCACTCCCAAACCCCCTCCAGCTACCCGTCCCAGTGTCTCCAAAAAACTTTTCCTGTCCACCCTTGACCTCTTTCCCACACCTCCCTCACCCCGTCCATCTCATAGGTCCAGAACTAGCACCTCAGCCACAACATCTCCGGGACCAGTGGTGCCTGTAGTCACCGGAATCTGGAGTGCACCGGCCACCAGGGCAGCCAGTGTGGCACGGAGCCACAGCACAGACAGTCCCCCACCTGTGAAGCATCAGAAGTTGGCCAGTGCCCGGCGGGAGAGGGGGAAGATTCCAGCCACCAAAGCCGCTCCCAGGGGTCCCGGTGGGAGTGTGGAGTCAGCTGTGACACCTTCCAAAGTGGGGAAGGGCCACAAGAAACCCGCCAAGTCTGGGAAGAGCAGCACGGCGGAGAAGACCGCCATCATCCCCGCTGCCCAGGAGACCACCACAGCGCCAGCCCAGCTGCCCAGGAGGCCACCGCCAGCACCAGCCCTGCTGCCCAGGAGGCCACCGCCAGCACCAGCCCTGCTGCCCAGGAGGCCACCGCCAGCACCAGCCCTGCTGCCCAGGAGGTCACCGCCAGCACCAGCCCTGCTGCCCAGGAGGCCACCGCCAGCACCAGCCCAGCTGCCCAGGAGGCCACCGCCAGCAAAAGCCCCGTTGGGCCATGAAGGACCGCAAGCAAAAGCCCCGTTGGGCCATGAAGGACCGCAAGCAAAAGTCCCATTGGGCCATGAAGGTCCGTCAGCAAAAGCCCCGTTGGGCCATGAAGAACCGCGAGCAAAAGCCCCGTTGGGCCATGAAGGACCACCAGCAAAAGCCCCGTTGGGCCATGAAGGACTGCCAGCAAAAGCCCCGTTGGGCCATGAAGGACCGCCAGCAAAAGCCCCATTGGGCCATGAAGGACCGCCAGCAAAAGCCCCGTTGGGACTGCCAGCAAAAGCCCCGTTGGGCCATGAAGGACCGCCAACAAAAGCCCCGTTGGGCCATGAAAGACTGCCAGCAAACGCCCCGTTGGGCCATGAAGGACTGCCAGCAAAAGCCCTGTTGGGCCATGAAGGACCGCCAGCAGCTGAGACCCTGCAATGGAGACCGCCATCTCAAGCACCACTGAACAGGGCACCGCCGTCTCAAGCACCGCTGCACAAGGCACGCCATCTCAAGCACCGCTGAACAGGGCACTGCCGTCTCAAGCACCGCTGGCCCATGAGCGGCAAGGGCACTGACGCAACTGAGTCCGTCACGGGGTGAATGATGCACTCTGGGCACCATGCCCCCTCCAGAATCAGTGGAGAGATACATCCACGACCTCTGTCCTTAGCAGGATGAAGCACTCTGGGCACCACGCCCCCTCCAGAACCAGTGGAGAGATACATCCACTCCCTCTGTCCTTGGCAGGATGAAGCTCTCTGGGCACCATGCCCCCTCCAGAACCAGTGGAGACTGTTATCCACTTGAGAGACTTTGGCTTTTCACTCCCCAAGATTGAACAGTGGGCAAACAACCCACTGTAGAGACTTGAGAGACTGTGGCTTTGCACTCCCCAGGATTGTACAGTGGGCAGCCCACCCACTGTAGAGACTTGAGAGACTGTGGCTTTGCACTCCCCAGGATTGAACAGTGGGCAGCCCACCCACTGTAGAGACTTGAGAGACTGTGGCTTTTCACTCCCCAGGATGGAACAGTGGGCATGTGGCCCCCTCGTGGATTTGTTGTCGTGCACTCAAGCGGCTGAGGTGCCCCCCTTTCCCTCTCCCTGAGGTGCCTGTTTAGTTGCTGTCTGATGCCCTTGCAGTGTTCTCTCCGTCATGGTCGGGGATCTTGTGTGGGCCTCGCCCATACCTTGTGGTCCCAGTGTTCCACGGACTTTCTTAGAACACTACCTGGACTACTATGCTTGGTATATATTATGTACATGGTGTATATATCTATTTCTGCCTACTTGCTTTTAATATATTACAATGGTTACACTCATTTTCTATTGTCTTTGCATTCTTCCGGAGGGCTTGGGGGGTGTAACTGTGATGTATTGATAAACAGTGTGTGTGTTGTAGTGGGTGAGGGTGTGGGTGGGGGTGTTGCTTGTGTGTGTCCCTGTTTTTTTCCCTCCCCCCTCCCCTGTGTCGTAGGTGCAGTACTCACTGTGGTCTTCGCCGCCGGCGTTCGTGCTCCTGGTAGAGGAGCAAGAAGATGAAGGCTGGGAAAATGTGAAGCTCTGGTTCCATGGCGTCCTCGTGGAGTGTGTAGAGGTGAGCGTTTTTCCTTCGGGATTCCTGTTTCCGCCGTGTTTTAATCCGCGGTGAATCCGCCCCGGAAAAGGTGACGGATTGGCCTGTCATAATAGTGTGGGCGGTACATTGTCTCCCGCCTGTCTGTTGGCGGTGACCGCCGCGCTGTTTGTTTGTACCGCCGTGGCGGTCGGAGTGTTAAAGTGGCTGTCTTTGTTGGCGGTTTCCGCCACGGTCGTGATTCCAAATTTTTTACTGCCGGCCTGTTAGCGGTCTTACCGCCGCTTTAACACCGTCCGCCAGGGTTGTAATGACTACCTATATTTTTTACTATTGAGTATTTTATGCAAACAGAAATTAAAGTTGGATGAAAAAGGTGGAGATCTCTGAAGGTGTCTCTTGGCATAGATTTTCTTGCCTCCATTAGTCCTTATGTTTACGGTGGCTTCATTTCCTCTTGGTCTTACAGATCCTCATTCTTCCAGTCTTCTCTAGTCATCTTGGTGGCCATCCTCCTCTCCTGGTCATCTTGGTGGCCATCCTCCTCTTCTTCACCTGGTTCTCCCACCCCAACCCCCATTCCCCCTTTCTCTCCCTGAACCTGTCCTCCAGGTTATGTCCTGTGAGTAGTTCTGGAAACAGTCCTAGTCCTGGGTTTCCTAGTCATCCTCCTCCCTGTGCACAACACTTCATCTTTCTAGTCCTAGTCTAGGTAGTCCACATCTTGCTCCTTAAGTTCTTGTTATCTTTGCCCTCCTGGTTGCCCTCTTCCTCCTCTTCCTGGCCCTCTTGGTCCTCCTACCTCTTCCTTCTACCCCTCTTTCCCTTAATACTGTTTGTCTTGCTCTTTGCTGTGGTCTGCTTCTCATTGAGGTCCTGGTCCTCATCATTACCCTCCTTCTCCCAGTGATCTTGATCATCCTGACCTTGGTCTTCTAGGTGGTTCTGCTCTTGGTCTCCTTCTCCTCCTAGTCTTTCGGCCATCCTTCTCCACCTCCTCACACTACCTTACACTATGCTTCATATTTTTGATCCTCCTGTAGGTACTCCTCGCCTTGGTCTCTGTGAGAAAGTGGATTATGGGTTGAGGGTTGATGTTAGTCTGCCACTAGGAACAATGTCACAAATACTGTTAGGTTCAGTAAAGGTTTCAGTAATTTAAACCTGAGCTCAACCCCTGGTTGCTGTGGCACAGAGCAGACAGTCTTAAATTAAGAGTATATAAAGCATTTAAAATTACTAAAAACAGCTAAGAAGATGGAAAACCGAATGCAAGAAAACCCCACTCCAATTTATAACAATAGAGAATATTTTGATGTACTAAAAAGACACCAAAAAGCCAAAAGTCCAAAAAGGGTAAGTGAGGACATGATATTTTAAATCTTTAAACATAAATAGTGCCAAAAACCTCAAAGCACCAGCTATGGGGAACTGGTCACGTTTGACCGGGGCATAGACAAATTTAAAGCTGACCGCGGTCGAGCACCGGTTGGATACAAGGACTTGGGCCCTCATTACAACCCTGGCGGTCGGTGTTAAAGCGGCAGTAATACCGCCAACAGGCCGGCGGTAAAAAAAATAGGATCATGACCACGGCAGAAACCAGCAACACATACAGCCACTTTAACACTCCGAACTCCACAGTAGTAGCAACAAACACTGCAGTGGTCACCGCCAACAGCCAGGCGAAATACAATGTACCGCCCACCCCATTACAACACGCCCATTCGCCAGCTTTTCCGGGGCGGTACCAACGCCATCAAAAGCACGGCGGAAACAGTACTTGGAAGGGAAACCACTCACCTCTCGACACTCAAGGAAGAGCCAGGACGCCATGGAGCCCGAGCTGCACGTCCTACCCATGCTGGTGTGTCTTCTCATATATCAGGAGCACCAACGGCGGCCATGATGACCAAGGTGAGTACAGCACCTAGTAGACAGTAGGGGTGGAAAAAGAGTGACACACACACGCAACATGCAACATCCCCACCCTCACCCCCAAAACCATACACACAAACACATGCAACAACATTACATATACACCCCGTAACCCTCTGGAACAACGCAAGGACAAAAGGAATTGAGTCAAATTAGTGTAATATTATAATTCTAGAGAAATACGTTCATAAATAAATAAACAGTACGTACAATATTTACAAAATGAGGGACAATGTCCACACAAAAATAGTCCGTGGCCCACTGGGCCATATCACATAGGCCAAGCCCACACTTGACTCCTGCCTCAAAACAGAGAGAACCCTGCAGGGCGATCAGGTCGAAAACACACAGGCACCTCAGGGGGACGGGGAAGGGTGGGGGCACCTCAGCTGTAAGATGGTACAACGCCACTGCTCCTGGAGGGGGCTCCATGCCCACAGCGATGTCCTGGGGAGTGCAAGGCCACAGTCTCTCAAGTCTCTCCAGTGGGTGGTTTGCCCACTGCCTGGTCCAGGGGAGCGCAAGGCCACAGTCTCTCAAGTGGATGGCTTCTTACACTGGTTCTGGAGGGGGCATTGTGCCCAGTGTGCTTCATCCTGGGAAGGATGCGGGCAGTGGATGCCTTTCTCCACTGGTTCTGGAGGGGGCATTGTGCCCAGTGTGCTTCATCCTGCCAAGGATGCGGTGAGTGGGTACCTTTCTCCACTGGTTCTGGAGGGGGCTTTGTACCCAGTGTGCTTCATCCTGCCAAGGATAGGGTGAGTGGATGCCTTTCTCCACTGGTTCTGGAGGGGGGCTTTGTGCCCAGTGATGCAGCACTTGGGGGGTGTCAGGTCACAGTCCCTCACCTGAGTGTCAGACTCACGAGATTTGCAGTGGTCAGGATGCATGATAGTCCATGGAGGCAGGGCTACAGTCCATCTGCCGGCGGCTACAGCTGCACAGTGGTGGTAGTGCCGGTGCTGGTGGGGGTGCTGCCAGTGGTGGGGGAAGGCTCCAGCCCTTCTCCTGCAGCCTCGGACGGCTGCCCACTGGGGCTGCTGCTGCTGGCAGTGGTGCTACTGTCAGCGGTGCAGGTGGCGGTGCTTGCGGCAGGGCTTGCGGCGGTGCAGGTGGTGATGCTGGCCAAGGGGGAGGTGCCGGTGCTGCCAGTGGTGGGGAAGGCTCCAGCCCTTCTCCTGCAGCCTCGGACGGCTGCCCACTGGGGCTGCTGCTGCTGGCGGTGGTGCTACTGTCAGCGGTGCAGGTGGCGGAGCTTGCGGCGGTGCAGGTGGCGTAGCTGGCTGTGGTGGAGGTGCCAGTGCTGCCAGTGGTGGGGGGAGGCTCCAACCCTTCTCCTGCAGCCTCGGACGGCTGCCCGCTGGGGCTGCTGCTGCTGACAGTAGTGGTGCTTGCGGCGGTAAAGGTGGCGGTGCAGGTGGCAGTGCTTGCAGCAGTGCTTGCGGAGGTGCAGGTGGCGGTGCTGGCGGTTTTGCTGGTAGCCACCAGGCCTTCACCTACAGGCTCGGACGGCTGAAGTGCCTTGACTGGTGTTTTGTGCCCCTTCCCGCCCTTGGCAGAAGGTGGTGTCACCTTGGGTCTGGCAGCTGGAGTCTTTGAGGTGGCCTTTCTGGGTGGTTGTGGCTCCTTCCCCTTACTGGATGCTGTCCCCTTCTTCACCTTGCCAGGTGGCGGAATGTTCTTTGCCTTGGCAGGGGTTGGTGGCACACTGGCTGGCCTGACAGGTGCCCCGTTTGAGCCTGTGACAGCTGCAGGAACAACAGCGGACGTGGAGTTGGTGGCTGAGGTGCTGGGCTGGGTTTTGGCCTCCCTGGCCCGAGGAGAAGGACGGGGTGGGGGAGGGGACAGGTCAATGTTGGCTAGGATAAGCTTCTTAGCGACATTGGGGCGGGAAGAGGGTGAAGGTTTGGGAGTTGAGGAAGAGGGAGTGTTGGGTGGGTGTGTGCTTACGTTTGGGTACTTTGGGAGGAGGGGGTCACAGACACAGTGGGAGAGGACACAGGGGACGTGTGCATGGATGTGGGGGTGGTGACTGCCAGTGAGGGGTGTGTAGTGATAGGCGTGCTGGTGATGGAGGTAGTGGATGAGGATGTAGTGCATGCAGGTGTGTGTGGAGGCGCTACTGGGAGGGAGGTGGACGAGGAGGAGGAGGAGGGGGACACAGTGGAGGCAGTGGATGTTGGTGTGTCTGCATGGGGATGGTGCTTGTGTGAGTGCCTGTGAGATGAAGTGTGGTGCTTGTGTTTGCCTGAGCCACTTCTGTGTGTTGATTTGGGTGAATGCTGGTCTGAAGGTGTGCTTGGGATATGCTGGGGTTGAGGGGATTGGGACTGGGTAGAGGAAGTTGGAAGGGGGAGGCTAGAGATAGGGACAATTGCTGCCATCAGTGCGGAGGCCAGAGCCTGAAATGCTCTCTGTTGGGATGCCACACCAGAGTGAATGCCCTCCAGGTATGCATTTGTTTGTAGCAAATGCCTCTCAACACCCTTGATGGCATTCAGAATGGTTGACTGCCCAACAGTCAGGGATCTCAGTAGGTCAATAGCCTCCTCACTGAGAGCAGCAGGGCTGACTGGGTTAGGGCCTGAGGTGCCTGGGGCGAAGGAGATGCCCACCCTCCTGGGTGAGCGGGCACGGGCAACACGCTGAGGGGCTGCTGGGAGGGCGGTGCTGGTAGTGGGGATGGCGGCTGTACCTGTTGTTGTGGTGGGCACAGAGGTGTCCGCCACCACCAGGGAGCATCCATCGGAGGAGGAGTCATTGTCTGTAGTGTCCCTTCCTGTCTCCGTTGTGGTGCTCCCCTCGCCCTCCTTCCCACTGGTGCCCTCAGCCTCGGTTGATTCGGCCTCCAGGACCATGTGGGATGCAGCTCCCTCCGTCGCTGGTGCCTCTGCTCCTCCGCCAGATGATGCTAATGCACACAAGGACAGGGTGACAAAACAAAAAGGGGGGCGAGAGACAGAAGATACACTTGGTCAATGCCAGCAACAACACTACCGTTGGCGTACACAACACACCGGGATCTGCCCTATGCACTAGGCCATGCACTACCATTTACAATGCTAGTCACCAGTCCATGGGGGACATGGCATAACGCCATCAGCTGCACACCTGAAACCCACAGGACCCTGCTCAGTAGTAGATGCCCACTAACACCATTGGGTTTGGAGTGCTTCAGAGCCTGCCCAACAAGGGACCTACCCTGGCTTGTTCGCCCTGGCCTAGGGGCACCCACAGTCCACATCCCCCACCCAGGTAAAACCTTAACATGCGCCAACTCATGAATCTGAATTTGTACTCACCCCCTTGTAGCTGCTGTGATGCCCTCAAGTGCCCATCCAACTCCGGATAGGCCACCGCCAGGATGCAGAACATCAGGGGGGTCAGGGTACGATTGGCACCCCTTCCTCTTTGGGAGGCCAGCCCTAACTGGGCCTCTGCCGTCTTCCTTGCCCAGCGGTGCAGTTCCTCCCACCGTTTGCGGCAGTGGGTGCTCCGCCTGTCAAAGACCCCCAGGGGCCGCACCTCCTTGGCGATGGCACACCAAATACCCTTTTTCTGATGGGCGCTGACCTCCATGAAAAATACATCAGAAAAGGGATTAGTAATAACATCCGGACCGTCACACTCACGGCCCACCATATCCCTCCCATCCACTAAGGCTCATACATTGACCACCATACCTGCAGCACTCTGCCCAGGACACCTCAGCCCCCCCCCACATGTGGCTTACACACACAGCACTCCATACAATCATGGCCCACACATCATGCTCACAGTGTACTCATCTGTTTGTCTGGAGGACCATAGAGTTAAGTGTACTGGGGTAGGACCCCATCCACCAGTCTCTCCAACTCCTCCGTAGTGAAGGCAGGGGCACTATCCCCAGACACATGAGCCATTGTCGCTTCCAGACACAGGTCACAGCAGCACTTGGAGTGTAGGTCCTCTCCTGTTGAAGGTCAGGTAGCAAGTGAGTGACGAGATAGAAAATGGCTGTCATGTCCGCGGCAGTGCGTACCGTCACCGCCGGCGTACATCGCCATTGGCTCCGGGAACCCATAGGGCCCAATGATCACCAATGCGGAGTTGCGCAGCGGTCATCGACTGCCTCCCGCAACGGCGCACAACGCCAGCGGAATTCCACTTGTCCCTCCTCACAGGTCAGGCAGCCGCCATTTCAGGAGGGCACAGGCGATGGCACCTAACTGTGTCACAGCAAACATTGGCACGTCAACTGACTCGGATTCACATACTGGTTCTGTAAATGAAGAGATGTATCATTATAGCAATTGATGTGTGAATATGACCCTCTGCTCACCGTTTTCCTCCCTAAGCTTCAACTGCTGAGGATGAATATGAGATGGAGACATCCTCCAGTGTACAGACCCCTGGTGGACCTTGCGACAATGGAGGACAGACACATTATCCTAACATGCAGACTTGATTGGGCCACAATCCAAGAACTGTGTGCCCAATTGGGGCCAGACCTGATGTCAGCTAGCCACCTGCCCACAGGTATCCCCCCTCTAGTGCAGGTCCTGTTAGTGCTCCATTTCCTGGCAAGTGGTTCCTTCCAAACAACAGTGGCCATAGCATCAGGGATGTCTCAGCCAATATTCTCCAACGTGTTGACCAGAGTGTTGTCTGCCCTGCTGAAACGCATGCGCAGCTACATCGTATTAGGATTTGGCCACAGTGAAAGCTGACTTTTAGCCCCTGGGACATATCCCCAACATCATTGGTGCCATTGATGGTACATATGTAGCATTTGTCCCCCCCACCGGAAAAATGAACAGGTGTTCAGGAATAGAAAAAGCTATCACTCTATGAATGTGCAGATGGTGTGTTTGGCTGACCAGTACATCTCCCATGTGAATGCCAAGTATCCTGGCTCTGTGCATGATGCCTTTATCTTAAGTAATAGCAGCATCCCATATGTGATGGCTCAACACCAGAGGCACCGGATGTGGCTAATAGGTGAGCCCAAGATCCCCACCCAGTATATGTTGGTGTCTGGGTATGGGGTTGTCCCTATGGGTTAGTGTGTGTCTAACAGTTGTCCCTCGATATTTGCAGGTGACTCTGGTTACCCCAACCTCTCATGGCTACTGACCCCAGTGAGGAATCCCAGGACAAGGGCTGAGGAACGTTACAATGAGGCACATGGGCGAACAAGGAGGATTATTGAGAGAATCCTCTGCCTCCTGAAGGCCAGGTTCCGGTGCTCCATCTGACTGGTGGATCCCTGTACTACTCACCCAAAAAGGTGTGCCAGATCATCGTTGCATGTTGCACAACCTGGCCTTGAGACGCGAGGTGCCTTTTCTGCAGGAGGATGAGCCTGGAGATTGTCTTGTGGCAGCGGTGGATCCTGTGGACAGTGAGAAAGAGGAGGCAGAGGAAGAAGATGTGGACAACAGAAGTAATATCATACAGCAGTACTTCCAGTGACACACAGGTAAGACACTGTAACTTCACTTTCCTTTTCAGTTTTCTGTTGGACATTGTACATGGCAGCATGATTTCCCTATGTCAATGGCCACTTACTGTACCCTTTGGCATCTCTATTTTCAGATCGCTGTGCCCCACTCTGGCATCTGGTATGTTTACTGCTGCCCGCTACAGGTCATACCAATGTATAAATTACTGTACATAAGATTTGCAATTTTTTCAGAATGTTGTAAAACTACATATTTCAATCAATTCACAGACTCCACAATTGTATTTGTTCCAAGGGTGTTTATTTAAGTGCTAATAAGTAGAGGGGGATGTGCAATGGGCTGGGGTGATGGTGGAGGAATGTCCATTTAGAGTCCAGTCTCTTGGTATCACAGTTGCATTGTCCAATGGGGCTTAGGAAGGGGAGCAATGGCAGTTCAAGGTGGACAGAAGGGTGACAATCAGGAGAGTCTTATTTCCTGGAGGGGTCTTGGCAATGTTCTCTGGCTTCTGCCTGGATTGCAGGGACCGTTTGTGGGGTGGTTCTCCTTCTTCAAGGGGTGGGCTGCTGGTGGCCTGTTGTTCCAGTGGCGGCGCCCCCTGTCCACTAGCGCTGGTCGGAGGTGGAGGGCTTTTCATTGGTGTGGCTAGTGTCAGGGGCCCGTTGTTGTGCCATTGCCTCCCTCATGGTGTTGGCCACGTCAGCCAGCACCCCTGCAATGGTGACAAGGATGGTGTGGATGTGTTTGAGGTCCTCCCTGATCCCCAGGTACTGTCCCTCCTGCAGCAGCTGGGTCTCCTGCAACTTGGCCAGTATCTGGCCCAAGGTCTCCTGGGAATGTTGGTATGCTCCCAGGATCCCTGCAAGTGCCTTGTGGAGAGTGGGTTCCCTGGGCCTGTCCTCCCCCTGGCGCACAGCAGTCCTCCCAGCTTCCCTGTTGTCCTGTGCCTCTGTCCCCTGGACCGTGTCCCCACTGCCACTGACCCCAGGTCCCTGATTTTCTTGGGTTTGTGGGGTTGCCCGGGGTCCCTGTAGTGGTGGACACACTGCTGATTGACGTGTCCTGGGGACAGTGGTATGGGCCTGCTGGATGAGTGCTGTGGTGGTGTTTCCTGAGGGGGAGGCTCTGTGGTGGTATGGGACTGTGGCAGGGTAACCGACTGTCCAGAGGTCCCTGATGGGCCAGGTTGGTCATCGTGATCCAGGCGTGCAGGGCTGCTGTCATCACTGTGGGCCTCTTCTGTGGGGGGGACTGGATGTTGGTGGCACCTCCCCTCCAGTGACGGTGAGTGGGGGTCCTGTGGGGATGAAAATGCAGTGTTATTGTATCTGCGTGTGCCATCTTGTGCATGGTTGTGTTTCCCTGTATGGTTGTGATTGCCCGGTCAGCTTTGCCTCGTGTGTGTGGTGATTTTGTGGGCTAGGTGATTCTCTCTAATGGGCATGCTGTGGTGGTGGGTGTCCATGCAGGTCTGTGATGGGGGTCCATGCATTGTTGTGGCATGCAGGGCTTGGTATTGGGATGGGTGGGTTGTGATACTGGGGTATATTTGAGGTGGTGAAGTGATGGGGTTGAGGGTAGGGGTAGAAGTTTGTGATGGCATGCAGGTAGGGTGGGGGATATAGTAGTAAAGATTTGACTTTCCAGAGTCCAGTCCTCCTTCTACTCCTGCGACGCCCTCAGGATGCATGATCGCCAAGACTTGCTCCTCCCATGTTGTTAGTTGTGGGGGAGGAGGTGGGGGTCCATCGCCAGTCCTCTGTACTGCTATCTGGTGTCTTGCTACCACGGAACACACCTTCCCCCGTAGGTCGTTCCACCTCTTCCTGATGTCATCCATTGTTCTGAGGTGCTGTCCCACGGCGTTGACCTTGTCCACAACTCAACGCCATAGCTCCATCTTCCTTGCAATGGACGTCTGCTGCACCTGTGATCCGAATAGCTGTGGCTCTACCCAGATGATTTCCTCCACCATGACTCTTAGCTCCTCCTCTGAAAACCTGGGGTGTCTTTGGGGTGCCATGGATGTGGTGTGAGTAGTATGTGTGAGGATGTGTGGGGTGATGTGTTGTGTGCTGTGAGATGCTTGGATGGTGTATGGGTGACGGTGTTCTGTGGCTCAGATTGAGTGGGTGCTCCTGGCTTCTCTCTCTCTCTGTTGGCAATCTTTTTTTTCGTTGAAAGGGTTGTGGGTAACGTGGGTGTGTGTTTTATAGTGGTGTGAGTGTGTGAGTGTGTGAGTGTGGTGTGTGTATGTGTGTCAGGTGTGTGTAGTTTGAATTGTCCAATGTGGTGTAGTTTTGTTAGTGTGTGTGTATTTTGAGCGCAGCGGTGTGTACCGCCAGTGGTTTACTGCGGTTGAAGGACCGCCGCAGTGATTCGTGGGTCCTGATACTGTGGGTGTATTCCTGTTGACGTATCGGTGTGGGTTTCGGTACCGCCAGTATATCACTGACCTTTGGTCTGGCGGACTTGTGTGGGTGTCTGTATAGTGGCGAATTTCTCTCTGTGTGGGTCATAATACCCATAGCGGTATACCGCTGTGGTCACGGTATGTTGGTGGCCGTCAGCACGGCGGTAGGCGGCATTTACCGCCAAGGTTGTAATGAGGGCCTTGGTTTGTCCTGGTCAGTAGTTACCTTTGTGGAAACATTTCTGAACGTTGAAAGGTCATCAGAAGGTTCATTGGTGTTAAAAAAAAGTGAAATTGATTGGATCCTTGTCAATAGCAGTGTCAAGAAGGCTGTGGGAATGAGCTAAAGCAGCTTCTGCATCGGAGGATTCCTATGTTTGGCAGAGAACCTAGTGGGAGCTATGCTGAAGTTAAGCCCTCCAGCAATGCACATTCAGCAGATCAGCTTGGCAGTTTGATCCTGGTCTTCTGTCGGTTTTCCGGTCCAAAAATCTTGAAAATATTTTTAAGTCTCAGGTTTTAGCTTTTGAACAGAAAGACACATTTTACTCAAGCGGGAAAATTGTAACTTTCTAAAAGTGAGATTTTCAAAATAATAATCTAAAACCCGACTGGACCATTAGGTTTGATTTGGGATAACCAGCGTTACCGCAGTGAAAAACAACTTTTGAGGTTTTTGACTGCCTGGACATGTAAAACATAAGTGCGCATGCCCAACTTTTTAAATGCCATGCACCCTGCATTATGGGCTTTTATGGCCTTCTTTAGTGGTGATTTACAAGTATTAAAAAGGAAGGTTTAGGCCTTGCAAAATGTTTATTTTGCAAAGGTACAGTGGCAGCTTTAATACTGTCTACTCAGTGGAAGGCCTGGACACATCCTTTGCCTGGTCACTTGAGTAATGGCAACAATGTGTTGCAGTTCTCTAGTGACATTTATCTTATAGGCCTGGGGTACACTTTTTTTCCATATACCAAGGACTTACAGTTAGGTTAAATATAAATTAAGAGAACAGCCAATTTAACATGTTTTTATGGAGCAGAGCACATACATTGGTCATTGGAAAGCAGGGTCCCAGTGTGCAGGGTCCAGAAAACAGCAGCAAACTCTAGAAAACAATTGTGTGACCACAAAAGAGGGGAATTTTCATAAAGTCTGTCCTAGTGGCCCTACTCCTTCTCCTCTACCCCTAATTCTTCTTATCTTGGTCACCCTGATCTGCCATGTGGACCTGGTTCTGCTGGTAGTCCTAGTCCTGCACCTGGTGGTCATAGTCCTCAGGTCGTCCTTCTTTATTACCTTCTGATCATACTGGACCTGTGGTCCTCATCCCCCTGGTAGTCCTGTTCTTGTGATCCTGTTAGTCCTCATAATACTGGTAGTACTAACCCAACCTGCCCCTTCTCCTCCTCCCAATGTAATCCTCTTATTCCTACTCCTATGGGTCTATTTACGATGGTGGTGTTAGCATTATTCCTCCTTGTGTTCCTAGTCTCTGTGGAAGTCTTAATGCACCTCTCCCTGGTTCTCTCCCTCACCCTGTTGCAGGTCTTTCTCTCCCATCTGTCTCTCTTCATCTTAGCCATCTTCCTCTTACGTTCTTAGTTCTCTTCAAAGTCATATTCCTAGTACTATCATTAGCCCTAACCCTAGTCGTATTTCTGTTCCCAGACCTCTTCGCATTTTTATTCCTAATTCTCTTCCTGTTAAGATTCTTGTTCTTTTTACTAGTCATGTTCCTAGCCCTCTTCCTGGCCTTTGTTACAAGGTCCAAGTCTTCCTAGTCCATAGACTAGATATTTCTAAGATCTAATCCTACACATAACCCTCTTCCTAGTCATAGTTCTCTTCCTAGTTATAGTCCGAGTCCTCTTCCCTGTCATATTCCAAGTTCTAGTCCTCATCTTTGTTCTAGTCTTCGCCTAATCCCATTTCTCTTCTCTTCCCAGTCCTAACCCTCTACCTCCTAGTTCTAGTCCTATTCTCTTCCTAGTCAGGGTCCTCTTCTTGGCCCTTGCCCTAGCCTTCTTTCTAATCCTAGTTTTCTTCAATGTCCTATTCCCTTTTTTCCTTGGGCCTAGTCCTCTTTCTCATTCTAATCCCTTCCTAGTCCTATTCCTCTTCCTAGACCCTGTTTAGTTCATTTCCTACTCCTACTTTTCCTTTTACTCATAGTCTGTGTCCTTTTCCTGTTTTCCTAGTCTTTATCGTATTTCTCTTCCTAGTCCTTTTCCTAGCCCATTTTTTTCTAGTCCTTGTTCCCTTCTTAGTCCTAGTCCTTTTCATAATCCTAATGCTTTTCCTAGTCCACTTCCAAGTCCCAGTCCTTGTCCTCCTCTTCCTAATATCACTTTCTCTGCTCAGCACCCTCAAATTAATTCAGACAGGTGTGAACTCCAAGTAGAGGTGGACTGTTCTCAAGTACTTGGTGGGTTGGCCATCTGACAAACCAGGTACCGCAAACAGGGGCTGTGAGGAGGTACCTGTGAGGGGGCAGTATTTGTTTCTAGGTGTCTAGGAGGCAGCAGTTGCAAAAAGCAATAACTTTTAAATTTTGGACATGAGAATATGGACAAGTATGAACCAGTGCGGTGAAGCAGCTTCTAACTAGCACAGAAGTGGCCCCAAAGTGGTATTAACCAAACCATGTTACTGTCAGTACCCTGCCCTTAAGCCTGTTTGATTTTTTTCCTAAGCGAGACATCAAAAGAGGGCCTAGTACAGACCAGTCTCAAGTCATTAACCCTCTTTGGCCAGCATAATTTCATAGATTCTTTATTGTGTGTTTAAATTGGTGCAAAATGGCTCCACACATGCCCTAGCTCATTCATTGTATCCCCTAGTAAACATCTCTAAAAGATGGGAGGCTTACTTTACTGGAGATTTTGCTTATTGAGATGCACCCCCAGTGCAGCTTCTTGTGGGATTGTTTGTAGACTTTTGTCCTCCACTCCTTTAGCTACTATAGAAACCTACTACTTTCCTGATCTTTCATTAATCTACAGAACCATCCATCTGACCTGCTCCCAGTCACCTGTCTACTACTTTTCAAGGTACAGTCATCTACAGAACCATCCTTCCGACCTACTGCCAGTCACCTGTCAGCAACAGTGGCTCCTTGAAACAGTGATGCTCACTAGGCTGCAGACAATCCACCAAGGCATCTAAGGTTTAATCTCACCAACCACTATTCCTTAGCCCAAGGAGTGACTCAGTCAGTTTGGGCATAATATCAGGAGCCAGAGATCCTCATTCAGGCTAATTAGGCCAGTGTAAAAGTTTTAACATGCAAGTATAATCCTACATTTGTGTAAAGATAAGTCTTCAAACGTAGTTTGTTTCCACCTTTCCTTTATTTCATGTTATATGCGCAGCATCTCCAGCATAGCAAAGTACAGCACCACCATCACAGCACTTCCTCTTCCTCTCCTTCTCCTTTTTTCTCTCTCAGCCTCCTCTCTACCATTCTAGAATCTCATCATGTCCACAACATTCTAGTATTAACCCATCAACATTACATGACCATCTCTACACTTCTCCCCCCTATACGATACACAACGCATAGCAAAACAAAGAGAATATAAACAAGCTTAAATACATATATACTAAAGGTATAACCAATACTTAGGAAACATTACACTCTGATGTATCAACGATGAATTTTGCACACACTTCCCATACTCCAGGAAGAACCATCCTCCAAAACTACCACATTTCGTTTGACTTCCTTCACCAGTTGAGGAGCAGAATACTTGCTATCCCTCTTCACCAGGACTCCACTTTTCCTTGTCACCACCCAATCCCCTTTATCTATATGAGTATATTTCACCCTTATTTTTTTATTACATTGTTGGATATTTTTTCTTTGCATCTCTTCTACATTTTTTTTTATTGCGCTCCTGTCCACTCTTACATTCCTTTCAGTTTTCAACCACACCGGGCATTCTTTCACACCAGGAATTCTCCCCTTCAGAGACACAAACGGTGCTACTCCAGTAATCGAATGAGGAGTCGTGCGATAAGTCCACATCATTTTACATAACTCTTTTTTCCAAGAAAGACGATTAGCCAAAGACAACTGTATATTATCCATTATCACACTGTTCACCTTTTCGACCAAGCCATTGGCCTGTGGCCGGAAGAGAGCAACCCTCTCATGATTAATACCCATCCTCCGTAAATATTCCACCATATCATGTGATACAAACTGTACTCCATTATCAGACACAATAGTTTTTGGAATACCTTCTTCTAAGAAAACTTCCTCAAAGAATTCTATGACCTTTGCTGTGTTCACGTGGTCAACAATTTTGACCACAAACCATTTTGAATGATAGTCGACCAGCACAATAATGAATTTACTCCTAATACCCAACCTGGAGACGGGACCAATGAAATCCACAGCTAATTTTTCCCAAGGCCCTTTCGGAAAATGTATGGGGGCCAGAGGAGTTTGTCTTAAAATTTTTGTTTTGTCACTATTACTACAAGGTACACAATATTTCACTGTCTCTTCTACTTGTTTGTCTATTCCTGGCCACCAGAACAATTGTCTTATTTTCCTTTTCATTACTCCTCGTCCTAAATGTCCCTGGTGCGTTATGTCAATAATGTGCTTCCTAACACCTTCTGGAGGAACAATTTGATTCTTCCTATATACCCTACCCTCCAGTATACTCAGTTGGTCCTTAATCCTATAGTAAGAAGACACATCACTATCTTGTTCATCTTCATACGTCCACCCTTTGATTATTTTACTTTCCACCTTATTCATAACCAAATCATTCACTTTAGCATTCGCCCACTCATCCTCGCTTATAGCCAATTCACCCAAGATGGTGCCCACAAAGTCCTCAACCACTTCACTCACGATTTCACCCCCATCCACAGGCATTCTAGATAAACAATCTGCTACCACATTTCTATTACCTTTTACAAATTCCACATCTAAATTATATTCCATTACAGACAATAACCATCTTGAAATCCGCGGAGTTATGTTTCCTTCCAAACCATGCCCCCCTTTAAAAATATAAATCAAGGGCTTATGGTCAGTCTTCAATTTAAAAGGCACTCCCCACAAGTAAAACTTGAAATGATTGATTCCCCAGCAACAAGCCAAGGCCTCCCTTTCAATTACCGAATATGATAATTCCGCACCCTGCAATCGTCTCGAAGCGAAACCAACAACATACTCATCACCACCCTTTCTCTGTGTCAAGACTGCTCCTATTCCAACATTACTTGCATCCGAAGTCACATACATCTTTGCTGTCACATCAAAGACATCTAAGGTAGGAGCACTCAAAATACATTCTTTTACACTCTTAAAAGCATTCTTGCAGTCCTCAACCCACTCATATGCTACTCCTTTCTTCATCAACCTCCTTAAGGGTTCCACAATCTCTGTAAAATTCTTTATGAATTTTGCCCTGTACTCCGCAAGACCCAAAAAAGATCTCAATTCATCCTTGTTTTTTGGTTCTGGAGCTTTCTCAATAGCAGCCACTATACTTTTCTTAGGTCTAATACCGTTTCCACTCACAGAATGTCCCAGATAAGTTACTTCAGATTTTCCAATTTAGCACTTCTCCACCTTTATGGTTAAGCCCTTTTGTTTTAATCTGGACATCACTTCTTCAAATAAGAGGTTATGCTCCTTTTCGTTATTACCCACAATCAGAATGTCATCTTGAAAGCGTAACACCTTATCCAAATCTCCGAAAATCTCCTCCATTAGTCTTTGGAAAACAGCAGAGGCAGAAGCTAATCCATAAGGCATCCTCTTATAAAGGAATGCCCCCGGAGGTGTTACAAAGGATGTCAAGTGCCTAGAATATTCATGTAAATTAATCTGATGATATGCTGACGACATATCTAATACACTAAAAATGCATCCTTTCCCTTTTACAGACAACATCTGGGAAATATTAGGCAATGGTTGTCTGTCCACCCAAATGTTTTTGTTCAAATCCCTAAGATCAATGCATAGGCGAATTCTCCCTCCTTCCTTAGGTGCTACAACAATGGGAGCGAGCCACTCTGAAGACTCAATAGGTTCAATGATGCCATCTTGCAATAATCTATCCAATTCATTCCTTAAAGGTTCTTTCATTAAGTTAGGTATGCCACGCACCTTGTGAACGACCGGTTTAGCATCTTTCTTTAAAACTATTTTATGAGAAAATCCTTTTAAGACCCCTAGTCTTGAAGAAAAAACTTGTGGATGTTTCTGGATTAAAGGATGGCTATAGTCTTCATTAACTTCATTAACTTTTCCTTTCTCCATTACCATTACAGGTTCTTCAGCATTGGGATTTAGGACTATCCCTAAATCTTTCTGGTGACGCCAACCCAATAGATCGGAATCCAAAATCTGTGACATATATTCTTCCTTTCACTGCTCTTCCCTTGAAAACAATTGTCATCCAAATCATACCTAACATAACTATTCTTTTCCCCACATACCCCACAGCTTTTATGTCAGGTTCCAACATTTTCTCCTCTCCAACCTTATTCCATACTTCCTCATAAGATTTTTTAGAAATGAGGGTAAACAGACTTCCTGAATCCACTAACAACTTAATTGGAATGCCATTCAATAATATCTGGGCATGAGGCTTGTCTAAAACATTTGTACTTTCCAAATCAATTTTGTGTATCAAATCGTGAACATTCGTTTCAACATTAGGTGCTGTATCAATGAGGCTTTCATCCACAGTTAATATTATTTCTTCCAGGTTCCCACACACATCTTGGATTTCCTGGATTGTACGTCCGACACCTTCGTTGTTTTTAAATTTACAGACTTTGGCAAAATGTGCTAGCCGCGAGCACTACAGGGTTTCCTTCGCGTACCGTGTGCGCACGCTGCTTACAATTTGTTAACAGTGGCAGCTGGTTTCCTTCGCGTGCCGTGTGCGCACGCTGTTTACAATTTGTTTAACAGTGGCAGCTGTGCTCGCGGTTGCCGCGCGCCCCAGACGTCCTTTAGAGACGCGCTAACACTCCGTTGGGATTGCGTTAATAGCGATCGTTATTAGTTAAAATTACTATTATAAACCGCAGTATACAGCGTCATTTTAGGCCATAGTCATTTAGTGCAGTTTGTTATTTATATTTCTCCTACATCAATATTTAAAGTTCAAAAACAAGTTTGTAGAGTTTTCTTTGCTCACCAGATCCAGCAAAGAATGATGATAGCAGGTTCTTTAGTAGTCTTCACGTTTCTTTTTTTTCCTTTTTTCCTTCTTTAATTGATTGATAGTTGAATTGTTGATTTGATCCAAGAGTGGAGATGCTCAAACCGTCTCCTGCACGGTATGGCCCTTCGTCGCCAATGTAAAGATAAGTCTTCAAATGTAGTTTGTTTCCACCTTTCCTTTATTTCATGTTATATGCGCAGCATCTCCAGCATAGCAAAGTACAGCACCACAATCACAGCACTTCCTCTTCCTCTCCTTCTCCTTTTTTCTCTCTCAGCCTCCTCTCTACCATTCTAGAATCTCATCATGTCCACAACATTCTAGTATTAACCCATCAACATTACATGACCATCTCTACAATTTGTTTCTTTCTATCACGAGAAAATTCGTTCAAGCAGAAGTGTTTTGAGGGGACTGTGAAAATGAGTGTGTGGTGCACTGAATCATCTACCTTCACCTCATGACTTACCAAAACCAGGAAGTGGACTGTCATTAGGTAAAGGTACACAAGATGTTTTGTGCTTGTAAAAGATGTGAAAGTAAGGCTTTCACAATGAAGAGAATAGCGAAAGTCCAGATTTTCACTCAGACACCTGCCATCACATAGCAAACAGAAAACCGTAGTTCTCACAGTAATTATGCATACAGCACGAGAAAAGAAATATAAAATTGATCATAATGATAACTTTCAGAATACTTCATCATGGATAATATTTCTCACATATAGTAATGATGCCCTTATGAGCCCATTCACCATGGCAGTAAGCCTTTGTGTTTATGAGCTTTCTCTACATTTTGACTGATTCTGGACCCAGCGGGCCTCATTGCATTATAACCGCTTCCATGATGATATATCCCTGATCTCTGGCAACACCCTTTGGACAAGTTGATACTACTCTATCATCCCAATTAATGTCCTTTTACGTGCTTTTATTCTCACAATGGTTGCTCCATAATTGTTCTTTGTCCTGGTGATGACCCTGATTAAATAAGTCCCTTAGGGTCGAAACGTCGACAACTGGACCAGCTGACTGTTCATATTGTATAAATTAATCTCCATATACTCGTATTCCGAGTCAGATAAAGATTAAAATAGACAGCCCCTAGTGGCTTTATGTACATGTTTATTTTACTAAGAATCTTTATATATAGCACTTATTCACATTCCAAGCTCTCATGTCACTTTGCGCTTTCACTGAGACGGCTTTTGGAGCACCATCTCTAATATTGTTTACTTTAACTATTTGATATACTTGAATTTTCTGGTTGATATATTCTATTGAAATTTTGTTGTAAATTCTGATGATTCAATCTGGAATTTATAAAGCAATATTTTATCCAGCCTAGGAAGTCTAGGCTTTGTGTTTTCCCCCACTGGAACTCCTAATCCATTACGGCCTTATGCTGCTGGCAAAATCAGTTAAAAAAACACAGCAATACTGATATGTATTGGTGGTGCCGCTGGAGGGCCTCCCTATGCCCAAAGGGGGATTCTTCACTGCGCACCAAGCACACAGCACACGTGGACTACAGCAGAGTTACAAACTGTGTTCGATTGGTTTAAAAGAGGGAAGTTGAGAGATTTAGATGCATTACACATTGAACCTGGCCTCCTGGAATCACAGTTTCTGGAATATGTGACTGTTGCTTGAGCAATACATGCACTCTGGGGGAGCACTTCAGTGAACCACCTACACATAAGGTGTTGCAGATACGCCTTACTTATGGGGGTGTAACTTAGTTTCCTAGTGTTACAAGTTTATGACCAAAGTGGAGTTAGCACAGTTGAAAAGAAAGTAAGAAGACGTCCTGAGTCACGAACCCCAGGAGAAGGAGTGGAACAAAATCCTAGGGCACACACATATAGTTTCAAGAAATACTAGGTTCCGGTACACCCAATTTAATTATCTCAGCATCTCTTATTTGTATAAACTGAATAGAATGCATGGCAGTGAGCATAAATCCTACCCAAGATGTATTATGACTGATCCAGACATTTTACATATGACATGGTCATGGCCAGGTAACGTGGGGTTCTGGCAGTCAGTAATGGGGAACCTTGATCGCACTCTTGGGCGGACAGACCTGCTACAAGCAGAGGTGCGTCTTGATCCGAGTTCAAAATCCACATGAGTGATCAGCAGGTTTCTCGACTTAGCTCTGGTGCTGGCTAGGAGGGCATAGCAATACATTTGAGATATACGGGAAGAGGAAGCCTCCCCTCCCCCCCACTGTAGGCACCGTAGGTAGAAGATCTGATGTAGTAGAGTGGTGGCAGTTGCTGAGGAGGTGGCATTGTGAAAGGAGGTGTGAGGAGTGCGCAATAGATCTCTAGCAAGGTAGGTACTACATTAATCTGTACTTAACTCTCTGGTAACTTGTCAAAAACAGCCAGGCTTAACTTAGAGGTAAAGTGTAAGGTATTTATGCAAAACACAAACAGTAATAAAGTGAAAACAGGACACAAGAAAAAACCCACACCATCTAAAAAATAGAGTAAATGATACCAGAACAATAAAGAAACAATCAGTAGAACTGGAGATATGCAATTTTCTTCTCTTTAGTAACAGTAGTACTAAAGAGCAAAAAATGCCAACTATGGTTATCTGGTCATGGTGGACCAGGACAGAGTCACAAGTTCAGGTCAACCTCCATGGATTGAAGGTCGGGTACATGACCGAGTTCAGCCGCTGGACAGTGTACCTAGTTGTAGTTGTGCTGAGATGCAAGGTCCTGCGCCAGCTGCATTGAGTTACAAATCGGTGCAGTGGTTCCGATGAGGGTGCCGATTAGGAGCTGCGAGGTGCTGTGATGTGAGGTCCTACATCAAAGTGCATTGTACTTCGTTGGTTTTGAGAGAACCTGCAGTTGGACAAGAAGGAGTACATTCTAGTGCAAGTCAAGGGTACAGAACCTTGGGGCACCTCTTGGGATCAGGACTCACACCAGCAGAACCCAGCAGCAGGGCACAGGTAGTGGGGCTGGTCAGCTAGGCAGATACATGGCAGGTCTCTGGAGCTTGTTGTGTCCCAGTAGCTCACACTGGAGTCAGAGCAGCGAGCCCTTGGAGTCACTCTAGTGGTCCAGGTTTCAAGGAGCAGGTCCAGGCTTCCTTCCTTGGGCAGCGGAGAGGCAGGATACTCCTTCCAGCAGCAGGACAGCAGAGAAGTTCCTTTTCTGGGTCTTTCACTGGTCCAGATGGGATCTGATGAGTGGTTCAGGAGCTCCAATATTTATAGTTGTTGCCGGCCTTAAGGTGAGGGGCTACCTATACTACCCCTACAACTGTTTCTGGAAGGTTCCTTTCTTCCCCTGCCAAGCCTCCAAGTAGTCTAGGGTGAAAAAGACTGGTGTGAAGTTTCTTTATGTGTAGGTTGGGGGCAGCCTTTTGAAATGTAAGTGGGGCAGGGAGCAGCTCCGCCCAACCATCCAGGCAAGATGGCCCATCATGCCAACACCCACTCCTGCTTTGTCTCATTTTCCAGGAGGCATACACGAAGGTCAGTGGATTAACTATTCACAGTTATGTGACCCAGGATACTGGCAAAAGGTACAAATGGTTAGGACAAGAAAATTTCAACTTTCTAAAAGTAGCATTTTTCATAATTGTTTCTTGAAATCCAACTTTACCATTAAAGAGAATTTCAAATTACAATTTGTTTGAGTGTGTGCATAACTTCTCTAGCTGTTCTCATACTTGAGTTATCAGTTATTAGGTGTAAGGTAACCCAATGTTATCCTCTGAGAGAGATAGGAATTGCACTGGGGGAAAACAATTCAAGGCGTTTTTCATTCTGAGGACATATAAAACTTAAAAACACATGTGCTACCTTTTAAATACAATACATCCTGCCCTCTGGTCTGTTTAGGGCCTTCCTTCGCGGTGGGATATGTTTTAAAAAGGAGGATTCAGGCATGACAAAAGTCAAACTGACCATCCTAAAGCAACGCCTCCAATCCCTGTCAGGGTAAACCACAAAGGTCACTAAATTAACTTATGCTTAACTCTCTGGTAACTTGGCACAAAAACAGCCAGGCTTAACCCCTTCGCTGCCAGGCCTTTTCCCCCTCAGGTGCCAAGACTTTTGTTTTGCCTATTTGGGGCAGTTCCCGCTTAGATCCTCATAACGTTTTGTCCACATAAGCTACCCACGCCAAATTTGCGTCCTTTTTCTTCAACATCCTAGGGATTCTAGAGGTACCCAGAGTTTGTGGGTTCCCCTGGAGGAGACCAAGAAATTAGCCAAAATATATTGAACATTTTGTTTTTTTAAAAGCAAATGGGAAAAAAGGGCTGCAGAAGAAGGCTAATATATTTTTCCCTGAAAATGGCATCAACAAAAGGTTTGCGGTGCTAAAATCACCATCTTCCCAGCTTTCAGGAACAGTCCGACTTGAATTGGAAAACCATATTTATCAACACAATGTTGGCATTTTACTGGAACATACCATATTTTCACTTTGTTTTGTGCTTTTAGCCTCCTTCCAGTTACTGACAGAAATGGAGGTGAAACCAATGCTGGACCCCAGAAAGCAAAACATTTCTGAAAAGTAGACCGAATTCTGAATTCAGCAAGGGGTCATTTATGTAGATCCTACAAGGTTTCCGACAGAAAATAACAGCTAAAATAAAAAAAATATTGAAATTGAGGTGAAAAAACAGCTATTTCTCTCACGTATTACTGTGTAACTTTTTCCTGCGATGTCAGATTTGTGAAAGCAATATACCGTTACGTCTGCTGGACGCTTCTGGTTGCGGGGATATATAGGGCTTGTAGGTTCATGAAAATCCCTAGGTACCCAAAGCCAATAATGAGCTGCACCTTGCAATGGGTTTTCATTCTACACCGGTATACAGCAATTCATTTGCTGAAATATAAAGAGTGAAGATAGGTATCAAGGAAACCTTTGTATTCCAAAATGGGCACAAGATAAGGTGTTGAGAAGCAGTGGTTATTAGCACATCTCTGAATTCCGGGATCCCCATACTAGCATGTGAATTAAAGGGCATTTCTCAAATAGTCGTCTTTTTTACACACTGTCTTACATTTGGAAGGAAAAAATGTAGAGAAAGACAAGGGGCAATAACACTTGTTCTGATATTCTGTGTTCCCCCAAGACACCCGATAAAAATGGTACCTCACTTGCTTGGGTAGGCCTAATGCTCGCGACAGGAAACGCAAGATGGACACATCACATTTTTACATTGAAATCTGACGTGTTTTTTGCAAAGTGCCTAGATGTAGATTTTGGCCTCTGGCTCAGCCGGCACCAAGGGAAACCTACCAAACCTGTGCATTTTTTAAAACTAGACACCTAGGGGAATCCAGGATGGGGTGACTTGTGGGGCGCTCACCAGGTTCTGTTACCCAGAATCCTTTGCAAACCTCAAAATTTGGCCAAAAAAACACTTTTTCCTCACATTTTGGTGACAGAAAGTTCTGGCATATGAGAGGAGCCACACATTTCCTTCCACCCAGCGTTCCCCTAAGTCTCCCGATAAAAATGGTACCTCACTTGGGTGGGTAGGCATAGCGCCAGCGACAGGAAATGCCCCAAAACACAACTTGGACACATCACATTTTCCCAAAGAAAACAGAGCTGTTTTTTGGAACATGCCTAGCTGTGTATTTTGGCCTCTAACTCAGCCGGAACATAAGGAAGCCTACCAAACCTGTGCATTTTTTAAAACTAGACACCTAGGGGAATCCATGATGGGGTGACTTGTGGGGCTCTCACCAAGTTCTGTTACCCAGAATCCTTTACAAATCTCAAAATTTGGCCAAAAAAACAAGTTTTCCTCACATTTCAGTGACAGAAAGTTCTGGAATGGGAGAGGAGCCACAAATTTCCTTCCACCCAGCGTTCCCCAAGTCTCCCGGTAAAAATGGTACCTCACTTGTGTGGGTAGGCCTAGTGCCTGTGAAAGGGAATGCCCCAAAACACTATCTGGACACATCAAAATTATCAAATACAAAACTACCTGTTTTTGCAAGGGGGGGCACCTGCGTTTTTGGTCCTGGGCTCAGCAGCCATACAGGGAAACCTACCAAACCCAGACATTTCTGAAAACTAGACACCAGAGGGAGTCCCGGGAGGTGTGACTTGCGTGGACCCCCCCGAGTGTTTTCTTACCTAGAATCCTCAGCAAACCTCAAATTTAGCTAAAGAATCAAATTTTTCCCACATTTCTGTGTGGATCACCTCACCAGGGCTAATTTTCTGTCACCCAACGGTCCCCTCAGTCTCCCAGTAAAAATGATACCTCACTTGTGTAGGTGGGCCAAGTGCCTGTAACAGGGAAGAGCCAAAAACATTTTGAAATTGAGGGGGAACCAAAGCGGGTCCAAAAGGGCAGTTTTAATTTTTAGGCTGACAAGTGGGGTAGAATTTTTATCAGTATAGATGAGGCAATGCTGGGTGGTAGGAATTTTGTGGATTCCCGCAGATTCCGTAAGGCTCCATCACAAAAATGTGGAAAAATTGTGTGATTTCAAGCAAAGTTTTGAGGTTTGCAGAGCATTGTGGGGAAGAAAATGGTGCTTGTGCATGTGAAGCACACCACTCTGGACTCCCCCAGATGTTTAGTTTTCAGATGTGTCTAGGTCTTGTGGATTTTTCTACATGGCAGCGTCCCAAAGGCCAAAAAGTGCAGCCCTCACCATTCCAAGAGGGACGATTTTGAGAGTTAGCCAAGATCTCATGGTTCAAAGTAAAACCAAAACCCAAAATAATCAAATGTCCTCTTGCTTGCCGTGAGATAAGATGTTTTGGTGGGTGGGGGGAGAGTTGAAAAGACTGTTACCCCCTTCAGTTGGGGGTGGGGCATAACCATGCCCATACTAGTTGGTAGCCACCACCTCACATTTTTTTTTATTTTTATTCCCTGACATCTAGTAGACTTTCTGCCCCCAGGTGTGGATCGGGGGTGATTGCTCCATCTACCCACTGGTGGGCAGACCAACTTTGTCCCCATTTATTTGGGGTGGGGGTATGGCCATGCCCCCACCCACTTCTTTTGAAAACAAATCTTCCCTGGTCTCTGGTGGCCTTTCTGCCCCCCTTTGGGGCAGATGGGCCTTCCAAAAATAGGCTGGCCAACAGTAATGTGCCCCATGGGGAGTGACCCTTGCCCAAGGGGCTGCCCCCCCCAAACAAAACACACACCCATCCCTGGTGCCTAAGTGGTTTCTGCCCCCCCCGGGGGCAGATCGGCCTAATAGAAATAGGCCGATCTGCCCTCAAGGGGGGCAGAAATGGCCCAAAAACAATTTCCCCATCCCCCCCCCCCCCATAAACAAATTGACCTCATTAATATAGGCCGATCTGCCCTCGGGGGGGGCAGAAATGGCCTTTAATAGAATGCCCCCCTTATATCAATTCCCCCCCCCCAAAACAATTCCCTGGTGCCTAGTGGCTTCCTGCAGCACGATCGCTATGCCATTGTGCCGCCTGCAGGATTATGGCGTTTGTCACCTCTCCAGATAAACACCCACACCCCCCTACCTCTCCAAACCCCCCCAAAACACCCAACATCCATGCCCCCTTCACACACACATACACACACACATACACGCATGCATACATCCAATCGCAGACACATCAGCACACACTTCCAAACATACACACACAGACACACATTCACATTTCACAACATGCACACACTCACATGTCCGTACATGCACACATGCATTCAACACTAAACACACACCTGCATACATGCACACACATACATGCACACACCCCCACACACACACACAACACCCCCCATTCCCATCCCTTGTCGAAGACCTGACTTACCTGGATCCAGGGGGTCTTTCTGCAGTAGACGTGACGGGGCGCTGCTACTGCCAGCACACAAACAGTAAAAAAGTGAGACACAGCACAAGAAAAATCCCACACCAATTTAGAAACATTAGTAAATGGTTTGAAATCAAAAATAATTAAATCCAATCAGTAGAACCAGAGTTTTGAATGTTTAAAATTTTAAAGAGAAATAGCGCCTTAAAGACCAAAGTGTGAACTGCAGGCATCTCATTGAGCGAGACCATGGCAGAGTCTAAAGTTATGGCCCAACGCGATGGAGCCAGGTTTGGCTACACAAGGTGGATTGGGACCGGTCTCATCTTACCTTTAGACTTTAAAGAATTCTTTTTTTTTTAATGACTGAGAAGGTAAAGTTTGGAGGGGAAAGGCAGTTGCAGGTGTCCGAGGAGGAGGCATCGTCGTCAGGGAGCCGCTGGACAAAGGCACAGTGAAGATTTCTATGTTCGAACTTTGACACTTTTTTGGAAGTCCAAAATCTCCAGCAGGGCGAAGCCACTTGCTGTAGCCAGGCTCGGCGGGGCTTGATACCCTTCAGAAGAGGAGTCGATGAACAGAATTTGCTGCTGTAGAGAAGAACGTAGCAGGAGCTACCACAAAGTCGGGCTGACCAGCGAGGCTTCTTTGGCAGATCAGTGAGCAGGTAGGTCTCTGCTTCTGTCTCTGTCGGTTCTCATTCCACTTTTACATGGAAAATTGTTTAAGTCCCAAGTTTTGCTTTTTAGCACCCCTTTCAAAAATCGAGGACTGAGTGGTCACCACTTAGAGGGCAGAACTAACTTTGGGCAGGGTCCACGTGCAGGCTCAAGGTTATTTGAGCTTTTTGTGTCCCTGTAGCTCAAAACAGGAGGCCAGCCAACTTGCCCTAACAAAAGACTAGTGTCAAGTTCTTTGCGAGTGTGCTGGAGGCAGTAATTAGCACAGGAAACAGCATTGCCCCACCCTCCCTGTGCCATCACCTAGTCCCTCTTTGACTCACTATGTGGGAGGAATACACAAAGGCCAAGTATTCATAGTCATGTTTGCCAGGCTACAAGCTGCAGGAACAAAATGGTTAGGACAAGGAAATGCCAACTTTCTAAAGGTAACATTTACAGAATTGTGATTTAAAATCCGACTTTGCCATAAAAGAGGATTTTGAATTAGAATTCTTTTAAGACCAAACATGATATTTCTACCTGTTCCCACGCAAAACTTAGCATTAAATAAATGTAATAAAGTAACCCAATGTTATCCTAAGTAAAAGGTAGACCACACAGTAGTGAAAAAGAAATTTAGGCGTTTTTCACTACCAAGATATGTAAAACCTAAAAGTACATGTTTACCTTTTTAAAGATACTACACCATGCCCTAAGGTCTGCTTACAACCTACCCTAGGGGCGGCTTATATTTATTGAAATAGGAGGTTCATGCCTGGCAAAAGGTTTATTTTGCCAGTTTTAATTGTGAGAGATATGTGTTCAATGTTTAATGTTTATTTATTTGATAAAGTACTCAGCTCCCGGAATGGTTCTTGCCATGCAAGGTGCAGCGGTATGTCCTACAGGAAGAAGTGATAAACACAAAGGGGTTGATTCTAACCCTGGCGGTCGGTGATAAAGCGGCGGCCAACCCGCCAACAGGCTGGCGGTCCAAACAATGGAATTCTGACCCTGGCGGGAACCGCCAACACAGCCCGCCACATTAGCACTCCGCCCGCCACGGCGGGAGAGACAAACAGCGCGGCGGTCACCGCCAACAGACAGGCGGCAGACAATGTACCGCCCACAGTATCATAACTCACCAATCCGCCACCTTTTCCGGGGCGGGAGCCCCCCCGATTAAAAACACGGCGGAAACATACTACGAACGGGAAAACGCTCACCTCCACGCACTCCACGGGGAAGGAGGACAGCATGGAACCCGAATTAAACATCCTACCTGCTCTCGTCTACCTGCTCATCTACCACGAGTACGAACGCCAGCGCAGACGACAACGGTGAGTACTGCACCTACGACACACGGGAGGGGGGAGGAGGAAAGCTTACAGCACACACATATGCGACCCCCACCCCCCTAAACTATGTACACACCAATGCAGAGCAACAAGTCACAGTGACACCACCCAAACCCCCCAGAAAAATGCAAAGACATAATTAAATTGTGAATAAAAATTTATGTACAAAATAGGCTCTGAAAAGTAATGGTCAACTAGCCAAAAAAACAATATCAAAATAATTCTATATACAGTGCAATGGATAACCGAGGCAATTAGTCCTGCACATCAAAAGAAAATCAAAGTGTCCGTGGGCCAAAGTGTAACAACACAAGGGCAAAGCCCACACAGGAGACCTGAGTCCTCTGGAGAGAACACTGCAGGGGCATCTGATGAAAAAACTACAGGCACCTCAGGGGGAAGGGGGGGGGGCACCACAGCCACATGAGTCCACGACGCCAGATCCACGAAGGGGCCACCATGCCTACTGTGCCATCCTGGGGAGTGCAAAGCCACAGTCTCTCGAGTCTCTACAGTAGGTGGGTTGCCCACTGTTCCATCCTGGGGAGTGCAAAGCCATAGTCTCTCAAGTCTCTACAGTAGGTGGGTTGCCCACTGTTCCATCCTGGGGAGTGCAAAGCCACAGTCTCTCAAGTCTCTACAGTGGTTGGTTTGCCCACTGTACCATCCTGGGGAGTGCAAAGCCACAGTCTCTCAAGTCTCTACAGTAGGTGGGTTGCCCACTGTGCCATCCTGGGGAGTGCAAAGCCACAGTCTCTCAAGTCTATACAGTAGGTGGGTTGCCCACTGTTCCATCCTGGGGAGTGCAAAGCCACAGTCCATCAGGTGGATTACAGTCTCCACTGGTCAAGGAGGAGGCATGGTGGGCACAGTGAACCGTTAACAGTGCATGCAGGAAGGGCCCAGCAGAGCGGTGCTTGAGATGGCGGGGCCCAGCGGAGCGGTGCTTGACAGGAAGGGCCCAGCGGAGCGGTGCCTGAGACGGCGGGGCCCAGCGGAGCGGTGCTTGACAGGAAGGGCCCAGCGGAGCGGTGCTTGAGACGGCGGGGCCCAGCGGAGCGGTGCTTGACAGGAAGGGCCCAGCGGAGCGGTGCCTGAGACGGCGGGGCCCAGCGGAGCGGTGCTTGACAGGAAGGGCCCAGCGGAGCGGTGCTTGACAGGAAGGGCCCAGCGGAGCGGTGCTTGAGACGGCGGTGCCCAGCGGAGCGGTGCTTGACAGGAAGGGCCCAGCGGAGCGGTGCTTGAGACGGCGGGGCCCAGTGGAGCGGTGCTTGACAGGAAGGGCCCAGCGGAGCGGTGCCTGAGACGGCGGGGCCCAGCGGAGCTTGACAGGAAGGGCCCAGCGGAGCATTGCTTGACAGGAAGGGCCCAGCGGAGCGGTGCTTGAGACGACGGTGCCCAGCGGAGCGGTGCTTGAGACGGCGGGGCCCAGCGGAGCGGTGCTTGACAGGAAGGGCCCAGCGGAGCGGTGCTTGACAGGAAAGGCCCAGCGGAGCGGTGCTTGACAGGAAGGGCCCAGCGGAGCGGTGCTTGACAGGAAGGGCCCAGCGGAGCGGTGCTTGACAGGAAGGGCCCAGCGGAGCGGTGCTTGAGACGGCGGGGCCCAGCGGAGCGGTGCTTGAGACGGCGGGGCCCAGCGGAGCGGTGCTTGACATGAAGGGCCCTGTTCAGCGGTGCTCTTCTGCACGGCGGGGCCCTGTTCAGCGGTGCTCTTCTGCACGGCGGGGCCCTCTTCAGCGGTGCTCTTCTGCACGGCGGGGCCCTCTTCAGCGGTGCTCTTCTGCACGGCGGGGCCCTGTTCAGCGGTGCTCTTCTGCACGGCGGGGCCCTCTTCAGCGGTGCTCTTCTGCACGGCGGGGCCCTCTTCAGCGGTGCTCTTCTGCACGGCGGGGCCCTCTTCAGCGGTGCTCTTCTGCACGGCGGGCCCTGTTCAGCGGTGCTCTTCTGCACGGCGGGGCCCTGTTCAGCGGTGCTCTTCTGCACGGCGGGGCCCTGTTCAGCGGTGCTCTTCTGCACGGCGGGGCCCTGTTCAGCGGTGCTCTTTTGCACGGCGGGGCCCTGTTCAGCGGTGCTCTTCTGCACGGCGGGGCCCTGTTCAGCGGTGCTCTTCTGCACGGCGGGGCCCTGTTCAGCGGTGCTCTTCTGCACGGCGGGGCCCTGTTCAGCGGTGCTCTTCTGCACGGCGGGGCCCTGTTCAGCGGTGCTCGTCCAGTAAGTCAAGGGAGCCAGACCTGGCCTGGACTCCCTGCTCAGTCGCCCTCCAACCGTGCTGTTGCTGGACCCTTCGGTGACGGAGTCCTGGGCCCTTTGGTGTCCTCCCTAACACCTGGGATGGGGCTTGTGGGCCCCTCCTGCTCCGCGCTCCTGCTGGCTGACTTCTCCGCCCTGCTGCCCTTTCGCTCCTTAGATGGGGCTCTCGGGCCCTTGCCTCCCCTAGATGTTGTGGCTGGTGTAGTGGGCGAACTTTGCTCCTTGGGGGCAGCCGTGTCAGTCCTCTCACGGCGGCCCTTTAGTTTCCTGGTCCTCTTGCCTGGGGGGGGCAGGCTGTCCCCTTGCTGCTGATTGAAGTGTCACTGCTGGCAAAGGGTGGACTCCAGAACCCATGCACCACAGTGACACTCGAAGCTGGGCTGGTGGTGGCTGAGGTGCTCTTGGGACTCTTTGCAGATGGAGGGGGTGGGTCATGGGAGGGAAAGAGGTTAAGATTAGCGAGGAAAAGTTTTTTAGGACCAAGGTAAAGGGTAGGAGAAGTGGTGATGGGAGTGGAGGAAGAGGATGTGGTTGTAGGAGAGTCAGGTGTGCTGTCTTTGGGTGCAGGTGCTTGTGCTGGAGGCTGTCGTGAGGTGGATGGCTGTTGGGTGGGTGTCTGCCTGCGTTTGTGTGTCTTGGAAGAGGGGGTGACAGACACAGTGGGAGAGGACACAGGGGACGTGTAAATGGTAGTGGGGGTGGTGACTGCACGTGTGCGGACTGTACTGGAGGGTGTGCTGGTGATGGAAGCACTGGCTGATGGTGGTGTGCATGCAGGTGTGAGTGTAGACGTCACAGGGAGGGAGGAGGGAGACGAAGAGGAGGGGGACACAGAGGTGGTAGTGACTGTTGGAATGTCTGCATCTGGGTGTTGCTTGCGTGAATGCTTGTGGGTTCTGTGGTGCTTGTGTCTGGATGAGCTGCCCTTGGGTGTTGAGGTGTGTGCAGGCTGGTCTGATGGTGTGGATGGGATAGGCTGAGGAACAGGAGACAGAGACAGGGTGGAGGCAGTCAGAAGAGGGAGGCTGGAAACAGGGACAATGGCTGCCGTCAGTGCTGAGGCCAGAGCATTGAACGATCGTTGATGGGCAGCCTGACCCAAATGAATGCCCTCCAGGTGGGCATTGCTCCAATGCACCTCCCTTTCTACCCCCTGGATGGCATTCAAAAGGGTAGTCTGCCCAACAATGATGGTCTGAAGGAGGTCAATGACCTCCTCACTGAGGGCAGCAGGGGTGACAGGGGCAGGGGCTGAGGTGCCTGGGGCGAAGGAGACGCCCGCCTTCCTGGGCGAGCGGGCACGGAGCGTAGGCTGAGGGGCTGCTGGGAGGGCGGGGCTGGTGCGCTGGGTGGCGGCTGTACCTGTAGAGGCGGGGGGCCACCGCTAGGGAGCTCCCATCCGAGGACGTGTCGGTGTCGCTGGTGTCACCACCGGTCCCCGTTGTGGTGCTCCCCTCGCCCTCCGGATCACTGGTGCCCTCGGTGTCTGTTCCTGGGCCCACCGGGGCCTTGTGACTTGCAGCTCCCTCGTGCTCCGATGCCAATTCTCCTCCGCCTGATGATGCTAATGCACACATGCACAAGAAGATGAAGAAGAAGGGTGGGGGGAGAAAAACGAAGACCAGGTTGAGTGCATGCAATGTCAACACCGTTGGCGGAGAGGACAGACACAGGAGCCTCATGCACTAAGCCGCGCATTCGGGGTACACTACTCAGTACTTCTGACTAGGACAACAGGTCTAGAGACGACAAACGCGCACATGTGTGATGCTGGACCATCGATAGCTGTACTTGTCACCCTACAGAGGTGGGGGCCGGGAGCACAGGGCCATGCCTAAAGGAGAGGACTACACTACAGTACCACTGTCTGACTTTTTATTTTTCACATACAATCAGCCAAATATCCTGTGCACAAGAAAATGAACAGTACTAAAACACCATCTATGTATTGTGAGCATTTATCACCAATGTGAGTGGATGTTTGTGAAACGTGTTACATGCTCCTGATTCAAACATAAGAAGGTGATATCGGGAGGGACATGTCACAGGAAATGGCATCCTCATTTGGCATTTCTGCAATCTCACCCAGTGGCACTGCTAGCTCCCCCTCATCTGGGATGTATTGTATCTGTCGCCTCATAACAAGGTTGTGGAGCATGCAGCAGGCCACAACGATGTTGCACACTTTAGCAGGTGAGAGAGGACGGATCCACCAGTCTTATCAAAGCAGCAAAATCTTGCCTTCAGGAGCCCAAAAGCCCGCTCCATGACATGCCTTGTCTTTCCATTAGTGTTGTTGAAGCGGACTTCCTCTGGCGTGGTTGGGTTCCTCACTGATGTCAACAAGGGATGGTTTGGGTATGTAAAGTCCTCTGTAAGGGAATGCAACATGGGTGGAAACTTAGGTTCAGAGCATCATCACATGTGGCAGCAGACATAGCATACTAACACACGTGACATATGTGACTCACCAAGAACCTGTAGCCAGGAAATTAAGCACAGACATGACTTGCACAATGGGGGGTATGCTATTTGGATGACTGGTGGCAGGCATTAGATCTGGCTCCAACTGATGACAGAGACCCTTGATTGTCTGCCTATCCAGACGGTAAGTTTGTATCACTTGACGATTCTGTCATCTCCAAATCTACCAGTGGACGGTACACAGGAGGTTGTCTGACTCTTCCTATTCCAGGAAAACGATGTGAGAGGGAATACAAAGGTATTTCTATCAATCATTGTGTCATTTGTACTAGACAATACATGTGTCACATAAAAACGTTGACATGGCAATTGAAACAGTGATAACATGTCACACAAAACAAACCAATGAAATCAGTGGCACCATACCAGCAGTTCTTGACATTGTCCAAAATAAATATATATCCCTGACATTATACCACAGTGAAAGTATGTGAAATTTACATCAGACATTGGCTGTGGATAATTGCCCAAAAGACGTCTGCCCATGGCCGAGAGGGTGGTGACAGTGCCCGCCATCGATTTCTTTGAGATGAGCATGCCAACAGAACAACGTGACCCATATATCAGTAAATACACATATTTGTGGTTAAGACCAACACAAATGTGTAGGATGTAGTACTGTTCTAAACATTGTGACGCATCAAAAATTACATTTTCCTACCACATAAAGACATTAAAATGGCGACTGCCTCACCTACTCCACTGGACAATGGGAAATGACCGCGACCACTGAAGGAAGTTGTCATCATGGCAGCAGGCCTCTGCTACTGTGGCGGACTTACGCATTGGATAAAAATGCTGCCTATGGCGATCCTGGGCCAATGGCATTGTCCGCCGGCGGTGACCGTTATGTACGTGGCAAACGTGACTGCTATCTCCAGCTGAATCTCTCATTTGACTCCTGGCACTGCTGCCAGCAAGACCTCCACGACCTGAGTGCTGTGTACTGCCTCTGCCTCAATCATGCCACGTCCTACAGGTGAAAAAGCCCCTGCCTTCTCACAAGAATAGCTGGGGAAACTTGTGCAGGAGGTCCTTCCCCTGTATGGACAGCTCTATGGTGTACCAGAGAAGGAGGTAAGAGCACCATGTACAGAACTCTTTCAGTTGCTCTCCTCCAACATTAGTTAGTCCTGCCCCGACGTATGGGTTAAAAGTGAGATTGTGTCAGTTACTCACTGTAGGTGCTATCAATGTGCATACATGGTATAGTTACTGTGCAGGTAACTACATGAGATGAAACGTTTGGAGTCCAGAGACAACAAATAAAGTGTTCAATGAGTGTCCTCTGACCCAACGTGGAAAAGAAACACATGTGTAGCTAAGGTGTGTGATGGGCACCCTTATGGTGAGTGTGTGCAGTGATATCCCTCTATCCAATGACCACTATGTGCCACAGGTGGACAGGAGTTTCTGGACACGTTCTCATTGACTTGTTGCCATTAGTTGAATATGACACTGGCTGTTCTTGTGTGGGACTTGTGAACATGATTTGTTTTCTTGTCTTCTGCATCCCTGCAGGTCAACGCCCATCAGAAGAAGGGGATTTGGCATTCCATCGGCAAGAAGGTGCGTACCCTGGGGGTCCACAGCCAGTGGAGTGCCCACCGTTGGAAGCGGTGGGAGGACCTGAGACGCTGGGCCCAAAAGATGGTAGAGGCCCAGCTGGGGCAGTCCTCCCAACGAAGGGGGGGTGCCCGTCGCACCCTGACCCCCCCCTAATGGCCCCCATATTGGCGGTGGCCTACCCTGAGTTGGATGGGTGTTTGAAGACAGCACAGCAGCCACTAGGGGGTAGGTGTTGTCTTAACTCATGTTTGACCACTAACCAGGTCAATGAGTGAGGGACTGAATGCTACATCTGAGTATGTGGGAAGTGTCATGTGTCACAGTTTTTCTGTGCCCACATTGGTGTGCTTGGGTCATGTATTGCCAACATGTGTGCACATCCATTTGGGCTCTGGACCTAGTACATACCATGAATTCCCCTCAGTCCTATACTACAGCATGGCTAACATTTGAAATTGTATTGTTTTATTATGATTAGCTGTAACTCCCCAGGTGGATGTGAGTTAACACAAACAGGTAGATCATCCCTAATGTTACACTAGGAAGGTGGGTAGGTTGGTGGGTAGGTTTTTAGCACACAGTCCACTATTATGTATCATAGGATATGTTTGTGTGAGTGTGTGATGCAGAAATGGGCAAGGCATCTCGACTGAATGTTACTCACTGATGTGTCAAAGCTTTCTGTGATGCATTTGTGTCCATCATACGTTACATGATTTGCAGAGATGAACTCTTGTCGGCTGTTGCAGGGTTATTTCTCTTGGTAAGTGAGCTTTGTACATAACCATGTATTATGTTACACCACTGCTGCCCGAATACATGTTGCAGGCCTGTGTGCTTGAGCTACTTTGCCGATGTGACACAGTATTGTGTATGAGATGTAAGCCTGTGACAGCCATTATGTTGTCCTCATGCATGAGACTTCTGACAATGGTGTCCTTCTGACACAATTAGTAGGAATAGCACATAGGCAATGGATGTCCAATCACAGCAGTTGACCAGAGAGTCATCTATCAACATCATGGCCCTCATTATGACCTTGGCGGTCAGCTGACCACCACGCCGGCGATGGCGGTAGTACAGCCATCAGGCTAGCGGTGAAGACCACCATATTATGACCACTGCGGTGATCTTTTCCATATACAGCCAATGCACCGCTTGAACCGCCAGTGCAGTCTGGCCACCGACCACGGCGGTGGCCATCTTTAGGCTGGCGGAACACCATTCACCGCCCACCATATTACAACATAGCAGACCGCCAGGATTGCCGGGGCGGGACCACCACCATGAAAAGTCTGGCAAAAATGACCCATACAAAAGGAGACACTCACCTCCAGGGACACAGAGGAGTATGCGGCCGACATGGACCCCGAACTGGAAGCCCTGCTGATGCTGTACCATGCGATGGGAGTCCAGGAGCAGCAACGCCAACGAAGATGACGGTGAGTACAGCCGCTTAGCACATAAGCGAGGGAGGGGACAGTGACACACCCATACGCACAACACACACCATACACACATACCACACACAGAGAACAATCCGCTGAAAAGTACAACAAAAGAAGCCAGAAGTAAAAAAAAATAAAGCCAGGACAAATACCTTTGGTCCAACCACTGTATTCCAGTGGGAATAACAATCACAATAACATCAGTGAACTATATACACAAAGGACTATTGACCAGTCCAAAAGTGTTCATGCCACTACACATGGCAACGTGAGAGGCCCAACTTGACTACTGACAGCCCAAGTGACTTCACTGGACAGGGACATCGTTATGGACGGCAGGCACCTCAGGGGGAGGGGTGGGTGGTGAGTCTTTTTTTGGAAGGGGTTACTTGGATTTGGGTTTCGGAGGGGGCCGGCTTTTGCTCCTCTGTTTAGGGGGCAGAGGAGTGTGCTTGGAGCAGGGGGTCGGAGTGGCTCTCCTAGGTCCCATAGTGGGAGGTGTTTTAGCGGGGTGAGGGACATGTGTAACACCAGGGGGGCCATGAGAGGACTGGGAACTGGAGGTACTGGGCTGGGGGAGCGGGACCTTCCTTTTCTGGACAACACAGCCGATGATGACATCACAGGAAGTGACATCACGTTATGTTTTGACCCTGATGATGTTAGAGAGGGTGTTGCCACAACCTCGGACATAACATTATCCCTCCTGACCCACCTGTGTGGATGGGGTAGGGAGGGTGGGAGAGGACAAACAGGTCGTGTGCATGTATGTTGTGGTGGTGTCTGCAAGTGAGGTAGGTGTGCTGCATGCAAAAAGCCAGGTAGTGGTGGTGACTGTTCATTGGTGTTGAACGTTTGGATTCCCCAGGCTTTTTGATGAATCAACGCCAGTTGTATCTGTGGATCTGTGACCCCAATCAGAGCCCCAGAAATCCCTTTCAGAGACACTTAGGCCCTCATTACAAAAGAGATCTGTATCTTGTACCTGTCTACCTGCTTTAGAGACCTTTTTATATTGTTTTAATAATCTGTAAATTAATATATATATAATACACATGTGCAATACCTCTGATTGCATATTGTAGGTGGCCCCACCAGTTGTATCTGTGACCCCAATCAGAGCCCCAGAAATCTCTTTCAGAGACACTTAGACCCTCATTACGAGGCTGGCAGTCATGAGACCGCCAGCCTTGCCATGGCGGTCCTTCCGCCACGGAGTCGGCAGTAAGGACTGCCACATTAAGAGTTGTGAGGCTTAGCAGACGCCAAGCCTACACAACCCTGCCTGGCCCGCCCGTGGGGTCACACCACCATGGCCGGTGGGGAGTACCTTCAACCCGGCGGCAGGCCTCAGCCTCCCGTCCGGATTACGAGGTTGCACTCTGCCAGGATTTCCGTGGTGGTCACTCCACCATGAAAACCCTGGCAGGCACGCACGCACCCAGCAACAGGAATCTTCATTCCTTTCGCTGGCACACACATGCACACATGTCCCCACACATCCCCCCACCCATCCACACACTCACACCCCCCCACCCCTTCACACTCACATGCAACATACGCACACATGCACCCAGACACCCCAGTCACTTGCATTCATCCACACAGACACCCCCATATACGCGCACATACATGCACACACACATTCACTCGCAACACTCCCTCCCCCTCTGCAAACATGCACACACAAACCCACAGACCCCCACCCCACCCTTTCCGATGCCCACTTACCTTCTCAGTTGAGGGGGACAGCCGAGAGGGGATGAATCTTGGTGGTCTTCCCTCACCACCATTACCACACCAGCAGGACTCCGCCAAGCCAGAGTCCTGCTGCCGTGGCGGTGCTGGCGAGGGAACTGCCTCTGCAGGGCCGACCGCCATCACGACTTCTGGCTGCTCTCCGCCTCAATCATGGCAGAAATCAGCCAGCACTTGTAATATGGCGGTCTGCTGTCCGCCATCACTGGCAGTCGTCTGGCGGGTTGGGCTTTGGCAGTCAGTGAAATTGACCGCCAAAGTCCAAATGAGGGCCGTAGTATACAAATAATTGAATGCAAACATCCCAACCCAGTTTTGAACGAGCAGCAAAAAGTAAACACAGCTAACGTGACCTTTGTTTTCTTTATGTTTCTGCCACTGCCTTTAGATTCACTCAGGCCAGGGGTTGCAAAGGCAGCGTCAGGAGTTGCAAGGAGCAAGCAAGGGGTCGCAGCTGCGACCCCTGGTGACCCCTAAATGACATCCACCCTCTTGTTATTCTGTGACATTGAGCATGGATTCTTATTTTGCTTCTTAGATTCTGATTTCTCGGTCATATCAGAGTTTTAGACCTGAGGCAGTACGGGAGAAGGTGCATAGTGGGTAATGTGAATTAAAGAACTGTTTCAATTACTGAATAGATTAAATTATTAATTGATTTGGGTGGGATGCCCTTAGTGTGTATTTGATTCATCTCTTCTGTGAGGATACCCTGAGAGTGTTTCCTATTTGAGGTAAGTTGTTAGAAGGAGAATGGAGGGATCTTGAGTATGTGTATGATCATGCTCACATGTAGAAGGATTGATGGTACGTTTAGAGTAGAATAGTGTGTTGGGTACTAGTATAAGACTTAGAAAGTTCCTTAGGTAATGGACTGGTGAGAAGGCTAGGTTGATTAAAGAGAGATCTTGTAGGAGTTGTGAAAAAGGCTATGTTGTAGTTGACTATTTATGGCCTGATTTAGAGTTTGACAGATGGGTTACTTCTTCACAAATGTAACGGATATCTAGTCCGCCTTAATATAAGTGTCACAATTTATAATACTCTTTGGGTCAATGCGATATCCATCTTGTTTGTGACTAGCAACCCATCCTACAAACCCTACATCAGTCTCTAAGTGGCAAATTAAAATTGCCCAGATGAATGCTTGGAGTGATGGGTGCAAGTGAATCAAGAGCAATGTCAAATTTCTCAAGAAACACCAAGACTCAGTTTAGTGTCAAAAAGTATACAGTTTGGCTAGCGCCATCCCAAGACGCCAGCCGGGCGTCATATTTATGGTATGACGGTAGCCGGCGGTAAGGCCCAGCTAGTGTCATAAAAAAGGACGCAAGCCGGGTGGGGGAGGCATAGGGGGAACTGGAGGTTTAGCATCATAGGATGACGCTAGTAAGGGAAGAGGCATAAAAATGCTTCTAACCAGACTAGCATCATTTTCTGATGTTAAAACCCCATGGACATGACTCCTGTCTTAGTTAATACAGGAGACATGCCCACAACCCCAATGGCCATGCCCAAGGACATATGTCCCCTGGGTATGGCCATTGGGCCCAAGGTAGGCCCTCCTATGGCACTACAAAAAAAAAACCTTACCTCTACTTACCTATACTTACCTGTCTCTGACCGTGGAAAAGGCCCACAGGTCGCCTAGCCCCTGCCCTGACCCACGTGTTAAATAATGGCGCTAAGCAAGCTTAGTGCCAGTATTTAAGGCCCTCATCCCCCGTGCTTGATTTTAACATGGGGGATGGATATGGAGCCAAGGCCATATTGTCATTTTTTCCCAGGAACGCCTACCTTGCATCTCATTGATGCAAGGTAATTTTCTGCATGCAAAAAATGACTTTACCTCCAATATTTTGGTGCTAGACATGTCTAGCACCAAAATATAAATATGGAGTTAAGTTTGCGCTGAATTAGCGTAAAAAAATGATGCTAATTCAGCGCAAACAGTATAAATATGCCCCAAATGTCCTACTCCCAAGACCATCTTGCCGAAGGGTAAAGGAGGGATTTGCCACTCTAATAAAAACACAATGTGACTCCATTTGGAACTGCATTAGCTGACAGATGTCCAGGGCATCATTCCTTGCTACCTCACATGATCACCTCTTTAAATGCTAATTTGTTTTAAAAACTACTGAAAAAATGTACACCACAATAAAAGAGGCACTATCTCTAAGTAAAGTTCTAACTTTGTTTTAAGGTTGGTCTAATTCAGCTGAACTGTTTTTTCTGTATCAAAGAAGAACAAACTCTTTGGGAATTAAAACGGGACACCTCCTTTTTGTGGCATCCACTTGACGCACAAGACTTTCCATAAAAACCCAAAGTGTTTAAACATTTGTTTTGAATTTTTGTGGAGATTCTTCGAACAGCTCCAAAGTTATTAAGAAAGCAGAAACACTTTACCAAATGAAACTTTAATATATATATATATATATATATATATATATATATATATATACCCAAGTATTAGCAGCAGTCTAAGTCAGTCAGGTTGATCCCCAGGGATCCAGATTCTGGTCAAATGGGTGTTGCTCCAGCCCCGCTCCCAGCTACTTGACAGTCTTAGACCCATCACCCCAAATGCATCAGCCACAACTCATCCAGAGGATGTCCATGTCCCAGCCTTGGTTTTGCTGGTCAACTAGTGTATAGTGGTGAAGTCGAGGCTTTGCTAATGTACCTGCTCACAACTGTGCAGGAAGATGCATTCTGGTCTACAGCATGTCTAGGAGCTGGAGTTATTGTGGAAATGGCAATGCAGCAGAGATTGCAATGTCTACAGATCTTATGAAGTTCAAGATCTCATAAGAACTTCAAATCTCTGAAGCCATCTTTCCATGCTGTATATAAAAAAAATATGCACAATATCCTTGCTAGGCAATTGAGAACTGGATGAGAGATATTTTCCAGACCTGAGATTAAACTTGATTTTTGATTACAAACATTAAAATGTTCATAAATCGAATCGGTTAACTAATTTAAAAAAACCTGCTACATCTCAGATAATAATAATACCTATGATATAGCAAGTTGCTCTCGTAAGGATAAAACTGACAATGTGTCAACATTGGAAGGGAAAAGAGAAAAAAGCAGCACACCAGAAGAGCTAATGCTGTATTGTGCATAGTGGATGAGACTTGGACCCATCCTCTTACGCAGACGTCTTCCCAAGCTGTCAGATCTGATCCTAAAAGTAAAGGTCCTTTAGCCTTCGTGTTCCCTGATGATACAAGGTCCTTTAACCTTCATGTGCCCTGGCCAGTATTATACGGTTTAGAAACACCCCCAAATCTTGCCGTAGGTCCAGGGGAGTGCAAAAAATCCTCTTTTCCTTTCCAAGTGACCAGGGCATCTCTTTAATCATTTTCCCCATCCCTTTTAATCTCCCCACATAATGTAAAGGAGAGGGCATTTTATTAATTTTTTTCCTTTTCAGACTTGCTTACGAGCTGGAGAGGGGCATTTTGTGCCTTCCACCGTGGCCAGGGGTAAGATACATATGCTTTGTTCACTCTAGGGCCAACTGCTGCAGTGGTGCCTGATCCACCCAGCCATGTCTTTGGGACTGGAGGGTAGTTTCTTTCTCCCACCCCTCCTTCTTTGTGACATGATGGAGATAATAACCCTGTGCTTCGCCTGTCTCTCTTTTTGGCTTATCCTGTACTTCCAGAAGGCAGAAGGGTATTTCCAACACCCTTCTAATGGATTGCCAAAGTAAGAGGAGCATTTTGTGCCCATGAAGAGGAATTTCTTCAATTTGAAATAAAAAAAATAATATTTCTGGGGCACCTCAAAACTGCCCTAGCATCCTCTTCACAATTGTGCACCTGGGCTGCAGTTTCGTGTCAACACTCTTTCCATGCTATTTTTGAGAGGGAGAGAAGGGTGGGGTCAACTGGTATCCTGACCACAATTGCAAACAAAGCACCCGGCGGCAGTTGGATTGCCATTATTTATCTTGAACCAAGCTTGCTGGTCAGGAAGGACTAGGATAGAGCACATCCACTTTGGTACCCTGTTTGGAATCCTGACATTGATCCTCATTCACACTACAATTTTGCATTTGCAATCAGAAAACAATCAAATTAACTGAAAAAATAATCTAGTTAATATGTAGACAAGGCTGACGTAAAGTGAAGAGTGCCTACGGCACAACCCTCAAAGGACAGTAAATACCACATTTCAATAGTATGGTAACCTTAGCCAGATGTGAGAACAACTCGTGGCATTTGCATTAAGAGATTAATTGAGACTGCTGCTCAGATGAAGGCACGTTCAATGACTAATTTCGTACATTTTGGAGTGATTACTATTTTTACCAAATGTGTAATTGCATTTTTCTTCTCTAGAGTATTATTTTCTCAAAGCATTTTATACCAAATACATAAGGTATAGGCTTCTTCCTACTCTGATGACGTACCATCTAATGTGTTTGCTTGCTCCTCATAAAACATTGTGTTTCACTTCTTGTCCATTTATATATTTGATTCTATCTATTTTGAAACAATAGTCGGTTGGTTTTACTGGTATTGTTGATATGCGGTACTGTATATGTGAGATAATGTACTAGATTAAACAGATGGCCTGGCAGGGTGTTTGACTGCTAACTTATTACCTTTTTTTTTTTTAAAGATGTTTTTTATTGAGTCAAGTACAAGAACATTAACTTAACATTGCCAGGACAGAGATATGCAGTTGTGAATATATATGCATAAGGAATATTGTACTTATAAGTGCATATTAAACATGTACATGAATTAGGCATATACAGCAATATAGTATCAAAGACTCCAAGTTTGAATAAAGAAAGAAGAAAGAGAGAGGGAGAGGGAGAAGAGCTATAGGGATAGAAAAGGGAATCAAGTGATAGCCATGTGGAGAGAGAGGTAATAGACATTAGTTTCAGCAAATGTAAGAGTAAATAAGTATATATAAGAAGAAAAACAGGAAATATATTGAAATTTTTTAAAAAGGATGAGAAAAATCTATTTCCTTTGCAGTGCGTGAGAGATAGTTACTTAATGGCAACCATAGCTGATGACGTTTGAAGAAAGTTCCTGTTGAATCAAGCTTGTAGCTGTCAAGTCTATGATGATAACATACAGAATTCCACCACTGTCTGAGAGTAATGTTCTCCGAAGATTTCCAGTTATAAGTAATAATAGAGATTGCAATAGAAAGCAAAAGGTCCACCAATTTTCCAAGAGGCCTGAATGAACTCCAGGTATCGTGTATGCCACCCAAAACCAGTAATTCATATGACATTGGTAAGGAGATCTGAGCTATTGCTGAAATGCAAGACCATATTGAGGATCAAAAAGTAGATAGTGATGGACAGTAAAAAAACATGTGAAAGTCAGTACCCTGCTGAGTGTGGCAGCGCCAACAATTGTCATTTTGTGCAAGTTTGAGTTTGTAAAGGCGTACAGGAGTGTAGAAAAGTCTATTATAAAAAAAATATAGGGTCTGTGTGAGGCTTGCAGTGCGTGCAGTGGAATGTATCTTATACCATATTCTATCCCATAAAGAAGTTGGCCAAACAACACCAAGATCTGATTCCCACAATGTCTCAATAGGTGATTTGAGTCTAGGTGAAACAGACGTTCTTAAAAGTTTATAAATTTCAGCTGCCCTAGGATAATTAGAAGTTACAATTGGGTGTGGAGATGATGCAAGAGAAGAATGATTATGACGTATAAGTTTATTGAGGGCCTCTTGGTCTAGAGTAGAAAGAATGATATATTGGGATTTCATGCGAATAGGGAGATTATAAATTGCTGAGAGAGTAGTAAAAGGGATGATAGAGTCTTTATGATATAATTGGGAAATGAGAAGAATACCTTTAGTCATCCAAGCCTTCCAACACAAGGTTTTACCTTGTTTCCTAAGCGAACTATTGTGCCAAATAGGACTGTTAAAGAATTGATTAATGGGGGTAAGATGCGAAATAAAAAAAAGGTTTCAGTAAGTTGACTGAATGGGAGATAGTGCTGGGCAACCAGAATTTTGGGGGGTTAGACATAAATATAATGTGTTTATGGGAAAAGGGAGAAATAAATGTTTCTTCCAAAGAGAACCATAGCTTTTTAGGGGCATCATCGAGTGTAGATAAATAGGGATGTATTTGCTTAATGCCAAAAGATTTGTGATAAGTTATAAAGTCAGGGAAATTAACTCCACCTTGTACTTTAGGAAGTTTTAATTTCACGAGAGAGATTCGGGATTGTTTACCGTTCCACAGGAACTTGGATAGAATTTTATCAATTGAACTAAAAAATAGTTTAGGTATCTTAATAGGAATCATCATAAGGACGAAGTTAATGATAGGGCGAAGCATCATCTTAATGGTGTCGAAGCGGCCCCGCCACGTGAGATATAACGGAGACCATTTCTGTGTGAGATCTACAAGCTTTGCAGATAAGATTTCTAAATTAGTCCTTAATGTATCCTTGAGAGTAGTGCAGTACCATACCCCCAGGCATTTAATCTTAGAAGAATTCCAAGATAATCCTGCATCAAGGAATACAGAGCCAGAGCAATGAGCATTAAGTGGTAAGACCACTGTTTTGTCTATATTAAGTTTATAGCCAGATACATCAGAATATGAGTTGAGCTCATGCAGGAAGAGAAGTGTCAGGGTGAGACATGAACAAAAGAATATCATCAGCATATGCCATAAATTTGATGTGTGCATTATTAATTTGAAACCCCGTAAATTGTTCAGACGTTTTTAATTGGTATAGAAAAGGTTCGAGAGCCAAAATAAATAGTAAAGGAGATAATGGGCATCCCTGACGAGTACCCCTTTTAAGAGGGAAAAAAGGAGATCGGATACCGTTTGTTATAACCGAGGAACATGGTGAGGAACAAAGAATGGATATAAAATCTCGGAATTTAGTACCTAGTCCATGCCATTCCAATGCTTTCGACAAGAAACCCCAGTAGACCCTATCAAAGGCCTTTTCCGCATCCAATGATAAAGCTGCCAGAGGAATCTTAAGTTTAGATGCCTTGTTAATAATATTTAAAAAAGTACGGGAATTATCTGCTACATTTCTATTAGGGATAAAACCAGATTGATGAGAATCAATAAGGTCAGGTATATATGGGAGTAAACGGAGGGCTAAAACTTTGGCATAGAGTTTACAATCAGTATTAATTAAAGATATGGGTCTATAATTTTTACAGTCAGTCGCATCCCGATCTTTTTTGGGAATAAGAAAAATCATGGCCTCCGTAAATGAGCCAGATGCAGAACCTGACATTATAAAATGATTAAGTAATTGAAAGAGTTTGGAGAAAAGAGACTTAGCAAACTGAATAAAGAATTCTACTGTGAAGCTATCTGGGCCTTGAGCCTTACCCTTGGGGAGAGTTTGTAAAGCTGTATATAGTTCGGTAAGTTGTAGGGGTTGGTCTAAAGATGAGAGGTCAATCTGCAATGGGTCTCTTGGTTTGAGGTTAGAGAAATATTGGTTGAGAGATTCAACTGTTGGTATGTGTTCTGGAGTGTACAGTTCCTAATAGTAAGAAGCGAAACACAATGCTATATCTTTATCTCTAAAGTGTTTAACACCATTGTTATCTGTTATAGATTTAATAGTTGATTTTTCTTTTCTTTGTTTCAAATATCTAGCTAGAAGAGAACCAGCTTTATTGTTACCACCATAATATCTGGCATTTATTTTCAGGAGGGTGCTGCATGCTTGTTCAGTGGTATATTGGTTAAACTCCATTTTAGCTGAGACTAGTGCTTCAAGATGTGATTTACTAGTTTTGTGAGTATAGTATTCATGTTCTAGGGACTTTATATTTTCAAGGATGGAAGTCGATTTTTGTTGAGCAGACTTTTTTTTTGAGTGACCGTAACTTATGATGAAACCCCTAGAGGCTGCTTTGAATGCATCCCACACAAAATGAAATGATAGTTGATCACTATCGTTGATGTGAAAGTATTCTTCTATAAACTTACTGTAGGAAGCGATAAAAGTAGCATCTGAAAGTAGAGAGTTATTAAACCTCCATGAAGATGTTTTAGAACCATTAAGAAAAAGATCAAGGTCAGTAATCACAGGTGCGTGATCTGAGATCAAAATAGCACCGATTTCAAAGTTGACCATATGTAGCAATAAACCTTTACTCAGAAAGATATAATCAAGCCTGGAATGCGAATGGTAGGTAGGAGAATAAAAAGAGTATTCCAAGAGGTCGGGATTGCATACTCTCCAGGAATCAGAGAGAGAATGCTGTAAAATAAAGTTTTTAAAATCTTTGTGGGAGGCATGAGGAATGAAACATGACGTGGAACGTCTGTCCAAAAATGGATCGAGAATTTGGTTGCAGTCACCACCTATTAGTAAATTGTTTGAGGAATGTTCAGAGACAATATGTGAAAGATTCTTCCAAAAATTTGGATCTGGATGTGTGGAGCTGTATATATTTAGGATAGTAAGAGAAATATTGTCAATTGTAAATGTAACAAGTACCCAGCAACCTTCTGTATCTTGATGCTATGAAATTATGGTAGGTTTGAGAGATTTATGACAGAGTATAATTACCCCATTTTTGTTTGTGATGGAAGGGGAGTCGAAAATGTCCCCCACCCATTGTTTTTTAAGTTTAATTGCCTCAGAGTCGTTGAGGTGAGTCACTTGCAACAAAGCAATGTGGCATTTCAAACGAGCTAGGTGAGATAAGACATGCTGACGTTTAATGTGGTGTTTAAGCCCCTTAACATTCCAAGTAACAGTTCTAAGTTGCATAACAAGAAGTATTAATAAACAACTGCTGTAACAAGGAAAAAACTAGGCATATAAATTTTACAAAAGCAAGGAAATGGGAAAGAAACAAGATAGCGAAGAAAAAGAAAAGGAGGAAGATGACCTCCAGAAGTTGTATATACATGGATGTGGCAATACAGGGACTAAAGTCCACGAAAGCTAAAGAAAACAAGATAGAAAGTGAATACCCCGTAAGGTAGAGGGACAGCGGAGAACCTGAAAAGGCAGGCAAGAGTGGCTTCAGCACAAGAAAAGTGATATTAGATATTAAAACATATGAAGGCGAGTTTCATGGAAGAAAAAAAAACCATACAAACGAAAAATGTACCATTCAGGAGACCAAATAACGTAATAACTACAGTAAAGGACTGTGACATGAAAAACAATAAAAATCAAAGCTTACCAGTGGAACGTGTAGGAGAACAGTTTGGATGGTGAGAAAATAAGAAGATGCAGAGAAGGAAAACCATGGATATAAATATTAAACATAACTATTACTATTAAACTGTCCAGAAAAAAAAAAAAAGAAAGGCCATTAAAGACAAATTAAATTATATCTTCAAGTAATTGCAGATGCTGCTAGTTCCATTGCTTCTGTTTTGTGTTGGTTAATAAACGTTTGTAGTGCTAAAGGTTCCTCAAATGAGTAAGATTTGTCCTTGAATGTAATTTTGAAGAGGCATGGGTGAAGAAGACCATATTGAATATTCAAGGATTTGAGTTGTGGACGTAAGTCCAAAAACTGTTTGCGACGTGCAGCTGTAGCAGGAGAGAAGTCTTGTGTGAAAAACACTTTATGACCTGACCATAGCAAAGAGCCCATCTTTTTGGCTTCCGAGAGTATTTGTATCAAGTCAGTAAATTGGAGAAAGAGAATAATAATTCCTCTAGGATGTGCACGTGTTGGTACCATTGCTCCTCAATACGTTGCAAAGAGGCATTAGTGTCCATCATAAAGGGCTTTAGTGCACGCAATTCCTCCATGACATCATCTAGAGTAAGATGTGTAGGTGATTTTGAGGGAGAATCACGGTCTTGTTTTGGGCGCTTGACGGAGAGGTGTTAGATGTTTTTTTCGCAATTGCACCAGCAGCATGAGATGAAGAGGTGCTATCCTTTAAAAAGACTGCAGCACTATCCATTGTTAAAGCTGATGGTAGAGAAGATTTAGTTATATGTGTGTGTACCACTCGAAGAGGATTATTAGACTTGGAGAAAGATGATGACTGGCAACTCTGAGAATTATGTGGTCTCCCCATAAAAGCCAGCAGCAATTTGGTAATAGGAAGCCAGCAATGTGAGGTGTTGATGAAATTATATTACGATGAGAAGCTGCTGCCAGAAGTTTCCAACAACAGAGCAAAATATAATAAAAAAATATATCAATAGAAAATCCTAAATTAGTCTCTCATAACAGGCATGACAGAATACCACAAGAGCAAAGCACTTTACTGCACATAGTCAAACAATTGGTGACTAGTTTTAAGAGAACCTTCTGAAAAGGAAAAAATCCCCTCCATCAAAGGAAAGCATTTACCATGTTATGATGAGCAATTTGAAAGAGCTCCTTGACAAGAGCTGCCAGTGAATACTGAAAGTTGAAAACCTCAGCTAAATGTGTTTGAAGAGAGAGGTCAAAAGTTCAGCTGGCTGTCAGAAGGTAATAAATATTCCATTGCAGAGGAAACTAGATTTGTAGAATCACATCCAGGCAAGCAGTTAAAAATCAAATAGAAACATCTCTGTGAAAGTTTAGGTTTGTGCAGAGGCTTCCCAAATCAGATAAATAATTAACTCAGGCCCTCACATGAAGTCTCTGAAATGACTGCAAAACTCGATGTCTCTGCAAGATAAAGGCATATTTATGCAGCCGCAGTGCTCCAGTGCTCTAAAAAGCTGAAGAAATTAATCATTTAGATGTGAAAATATCTCCTTCTTTCCAGGAAGTGCTGAAGCCTCACGGAGCTCTAAAGAGCAGCGGCCATCTTGCGTGACCTCCAGCCACGCCCCCGCTAACTTATTACCTTAAGTGTTGTATTTCTTATTTTTTGGGTGGCTTCTATCTTAGGCACTATTCCCCTTCTGTTAACGCTGATCTAAACCTGCACTAAATACTTTGTCCACAGAGGCTTTACTCTCTACTTGGATACCCTATTACCTATATTGTTGACTTGGTGTTGCATTTGGTCAATGTGGCCTCCTATAGACAGTCTCAAACCCGCTCTATGGTCTTGTCAGTATCCATCTATGTCATCAAGCACACAATGAAGCTGCTCACTGATTGACCCTTTGGCCAAGAAAAGTGATTCATTCTGAGCGATCTCTTCACTTTCATAGAAACTATAGCACTCAGTGAGGCAGCCAAGTCTGAGTAATGTGCTGGATCGGCCCTCCCTCCTCCTGTGTTCTACCCTTTTTGCCAGTTACATTCATACAACCACCTGACTGAATCATATACATCTCACGTTTTTTGTCCATCTTTTTCTTTTTGGAATTTGGTAGGACTTCCAAAAGCCCACCATTAATCCTTCCTAAATCATCTAAGACCTATCCATATTGGGTAGTATTCCGGGCATCCTCCAAAGACGTTTTAGCTAACTGGAGTATGTGCTTTTTCTCACAGTCCAGTTCACCCATTTGTGTACCTGGCTGTCCTTTAAAGTACTCCACTGGGTAAGAATGCGAGACCTGGTGCTGCATTTTGAACAGACAATCCAACAGTATCTAGTGCACAGAAAAGTAGAGGTGTACAACATTTGTGGAAATTGTCATAGTGTAATTACGCAAAATCACTGTGAATTTAAGTGTAATTTTACAAAATGCATTTTGCACTCAAAAACCTACCCGAACGGTCCAAAGTGTAATTTCAAGTTGATTTCCAGTTGCTTATGTTGAAAACCCAGCCCCTAGCATTCAGACTTGCAGTGCCTACTGATGAGCTTTGGGAGTGGTGGGGCATAGACAGGAATGAACAGCTTGAAATTATAATACATGATCATGCGAATGCCTATTCTTTATCTACTTTGGCTGCATATCATTCTGTGGTATCATTCATGGTATGTGGGTATGATCTAACCACTTAATTAGCTATGCAAGGCCAATGGCTTTCGAAATTGAGATGCCTCATATAATACATTGATGTCTTTGACTGCTATTCTGCTTGTTTACTGTTGACGTGACAGGCAGCTGATACATGTTTGGGGATGGTGGTCGTACCACATGAGAACCTTAAGAAAAATTACATTTCCTAGCAATAATTGATGCTTAGATGAAGACAGGCAATAACAGCTCTCATTAAGGTAACAGTGATCTTCAGAATTTAGGGTTAAAATCCAAAAGTGGAGACTGTGCTGTATTCACCCCAATAAAATGCCCAGTTAATAAACATGTAAATGGTAAAAAAAACACTGCCTGAAAAGCAACCCTTTCAGTTTCACCTCAGACGTTATAACAGATTTGAAAACAGTAATTGCAAAATAACATAATGTAAAGGCTGTGCTGATTGAAGACATTCTTGTGTAGCTCATTCTGAACATAGGAGCTTTTGCGTTTCAAAGCATTGGTTAATTTCCTGACTGCAAGCACATTATCACAACGAAATGGAATGCACAATTAACTTCCAGCTACAGAAAAAGTGGGTGTTCCTTTATCTTAGTGAAGAGGTGCTAACGGGAAGTCCTTCCCCCTGTTATGACACTTGAAAGTTTCACTTTCAGGATGACTTGTGAGAGGGTCCGGTACTTCCCAAAAAATGTAAAGAATGAAAAATGAAAGCCAGAAAAGAAGGGCCCTGAGTGGCACAAGTACCCAAGATAAGTAAGAGCGCAGAAGCAGTAATTCACCACACCCAGCAGACACCTTGCATTTGGATTAACTCTAACAATTACAGATAACTGTTGCAAACACTGTTACTTTTCCCTAATGTTAAGGCGCTTAACTGTGCTGTTCTATTTTCATATGTGAGCTGAAGCGAGCAGCTGCAGATGTCTCAAGTCAGTCTTTGTGCAACTCTGATTTGGTTCTTTAGGCAACAAAGGACCACAGGCCTAGCGGTGCCTCTAACATCAATTAGACAGTAAGACACATGTAGCAAAATTCAGATTTGCGACTCACAAATTGCAAGTCGCAAATCCGAATGTAGGGCAGTGTCCTTGACACCAATTGCGATTCGCAAGGGGGTCGCAAATGCCCACCTCATGAATATTCATGAGGTAGGTCGCAATTTGCGACCCCCTTGGGAATGGCGTCCCTCATAGGGATGGTGGCCTGCTGGAGACAGCAGACCACCATGTCTGTGACTGCTTTTCAATAAAACAGTTTTTTTTTTTTTTTGTAATGCAGCCCCTTTTCCTGAAAGGAAAACGAGATGCTTTACAAAAACAAAAAATGTTTTCTGTGACATTCACAAAGTGGAAGGGGTCCCAGGCGGACCCCTTCCCGTTTGCGAATGTGTTACCACCAGTCTGACACTGGTGGTAACTGCGATTGCTTTGCGACCGCATTCGCAATCACAAAGCAATCCTACATCGCACTGCGAGTCGCATTAGGAAGGGAGCACCCCTTCCTAATTGCGAGTCGCACACCCGTTTTGCTCTTCAGTAACATTGGTACTGAATCGCAAAACTGGGATTGTGCATCGGGAAGTGCTTTTTGCACATCGCAAACAGCCACATTTGCTGTTTGTGAGGTGCAAAAAGCTACGTACATGTGGCCCATTGAGTTTTAAATCATCTCTGCAGCAAGTGTTTTTATTTCACTTTAGACCTAACACACACTCATATTCTTTTCCTCTTCAAAGAGAGAGACAGGACTCCTTTCTGAACTCAATCCTTCCCCCTATGTTACAGAGTGGGGTGGGGTCAGTGAAGATTGCTGACTTTATGTCAGGACCAGAGGCTTATGTTCTCTTTCATTACTCCTGAAAAAACAGCAGCCAATCAAATGATTAAACAGAATAAACATATCAACTACATATACCATGAGTCACTTGTCTGTCATCAGTACTGCCCCACCAATCAGGACCCACTAGCGCATATAAGCGCTGATGAGCACTTAGTCTATCCTATTTCTTTCCTACAGCACGGCATCAGATAAGTGATCTCGGTTTTATAAGCAGTAGTCAATCTTTCCCTTTGCGCACTATGGGCTGTTTCCTTATGCCAATGGAATATATTGATTTGTTTCCTCTTCAGGATCCTGCCTTGTCTAATTGATGTTCCTTCACGATCATGATCCCTTCTTGTTGCTGGCCTGGAGCAGGAGAAGAGAACTGAGAGGATGCGTGGCTGCTCAGAGCATGAGAGGCATAGTCCTCTTTCTATGCCGAGCGCCACGCCTTCGAGCTGTAGCCACAACCAGCTTTGAGTTGGGTGAACTTGGGAGCGTGTTTCAGTTACCCTGCTGCATCGATTACGGCAGTGCTTCTTCCCTTTACGCCCGACGGGGCTGCATAAACGTTTTAAGGGTTCTGCTCGAGGACGGCTTGATAAAGCCTAATGCTCTCTTAAAGGAGTATTCAATAGCTGCCTTTTAGCCAGAGCCGGGTGCCTCAGAGGTCATGCGCTGAACCGAAGCCTCCACCAGACCTCTACCAGAGGTTATACCCACAGAGGGCGAGGAGCAAGTTCATACTAAGGCTTAAGTGCCTTCCACCCTACCAGAGCTAAGGGGAGAAGTGGGTGGTTCCAAAGGAGTCATTATCGTGGAGGAAACACAACCTCAACCCCTTCTATGAAGGTAACTATCATTGCGTGTTCCGATGTAATTCTGAAGGGGCAGAATCAGGCATTTTCTCTACAATTGGGAAATTATCACACATAATTCACAGGTTTAGGAGACTCTGCAGGTGTACAAGCTGCAATTCTATGTGACTCCCAGTCAGGACTCTCTCCCATTCCCTCTCCATTTTTCCCAGCCAGAAAGTTTTTTTTATGGATTCCTAAATCCAGGAACTGATCAAAAAGTAAGTGGTGGCTCCCACTCTCCAGCATCCCAGGGGCTTTGTCAGCACTATTTTCCCCATGCAGAAGAAGGGACGATGTTTCTGTATAGTTCTCAACCTCAATTTACTACTTGTGACTTATCAACTTTTAAAAATGGAGGGCATTACCTTCTCTGAGACCTTTCGCAAGAGAGGGACTGGATGGTGAGGCTGGACCTAAACAATGCTTATTTGACCATTCTGATTTACCCCCCAGAGGAAATGTCTTCAGTTTCGTTGACAACAGATGTAGTACGAACTTGCAGCGCTACCCTTTGGCCTATTCTCTACCCCTTTGCGTTTCACCAAGCTGTTTCACCTAGTGGTAGAGACTCTCAGCAAGAAAGAGGTGTGACTGATTGTATACCTAGACAATTGTATTATCATGGCTCAGAAGCGAAACAGGGTCCAAAGATTTCTAGCACTACTATCTAGAACATCAAATAGGGGTGACAGCAAAATATATTCCAGGTCGGGCAAACATAGTAAGAGGACTGGAACTTTCAGTTCCTTCGAGGTTCCAGCGACTGAAAATTTCATGCTCGCATCTTCCATGCCCAGAATCATCTGTGGGGGCCATGGGTGGCAGATCTTTTCGCTTCACATTTGAATGTGCAACTTCTGATATTTTTCAGTTGGAGGCCGGGCACCCTGGAGGTGAGTTTGAATGCATTTCTTCTGTCATGAATGGGGAACTTGTATTATGCTTTCCCTCCATTTGCTATGATTCAGAGGGTTCTCGTCCAGGTGCGACGGCAAAAAGCAAAGCTGATTCTGGTAACCACCTGTTGGAAGGTGCAACCGTAGTTTCAGGTGGCTCTGGAACTATCTTGCAGTTTACAGGTGAGTATTCAGAGCTTTCAGGACCTTCTGTCACATCCAATGGGGCTTTCACATATATTGATAATAGAGGGGTGGTTGTCCCTCATGGCTTGAAAGGCTTTTGGAGACAATGCCAAATGCCAAGCATTTCAGTACAAGTTGCTTTCTTTCTCACTCAGTCTTGGGCCCCCAAGACCCATAAGAATTATGCTGCGGAATAGGGGTGATGGGTTTATTGGAGCGAGTGTGGATCCCATGGGGGCAGATGTGCAACTGAGTATTAATTTCTTATCCCAACTTGCTGCTCAAGGCATGGCTTACAGGATGGTCAACAACTTCCGTTCTGCCATCCCGGCTGATTACCCTCATTTAGGCAGTCACCAGTAGAGGAAAACCAGATTGTCTGCAAACACTTTAGAGGTATTAGAATGGTTCGTCCTCCCAAGCCTAAATATTCAGTGTTGTGGGATGTTGGGTGGATGCAGGTTATTATGGTCTTGGCCTGTGAATGAAGATCTTTCAAGGAAACAACTGTTGGCTAAATTGACTATCTTTTTATGCCTCCTTTCATGTAGGCGGGTTTCAGAGGTAAATGCACTGGACACAGCAAATAGAGTATTCTTGCCTTCTAGGGTGTCTTTTCTGATCTCTAACCGTACTAAGACTCATTCACATTCTGTAAGCTATCCTGCATTTCCAGACAATCAGAAATAATGTGTGGCTAAATGTCTTAAAGCATATCAAGGTTGTACCCTTGAGCTTCACCGGTACCAATCTGGTTAGTTACTTATTTCCTTCCGGAAACCTTTCAACAAGTTTCTTCAGCTACTTTGACTAGATGGGTCCAGTGGCTTTTAGCAAAAGCAGGAATTGATGTGTCCATCTTTGGAGCTCATTCAGTTAGAGTTGCTGTGGCTTCCAAGGCGTTTTCAATTGGCTCACGGTTATAAGATATTCTGGCAGCTGCAGATTGGTCTTCTGATTCAATCTTTAAGATATATTTCACAAATCAATAGCGGATGTAGCTTTGTTGGTGGTGGCACAGCTTAAACAGGCATAATCCGAAGCCTCCGGTCCTGACAGACAATGAAACATTTTCAAGCTGATGTGTCAAGAATTTTCAGTTCTAATAAGGGCACGGAGGCGATGTTTATGCCACCTGATGTTGATTTTTATCGTATGATGTAGTTGATAATCACCACTTTGAAGAACAAGGGAAACCCACGGTACTCAGGGACCAGGACCAGTATTTTATAAACTGAACAACAGTGCCTCAAGTGAAAATATAAGAATTAAAATTTCTCATAGAAACTCAATGGAATCTATGTTCAATATACAAATGTAAAAAGTCAAACCATGTATGACAACTATAGTGGGGAACCACAGGCACAAAAAGGATAACATCCCACTTAAAAAAATCAAAAATGTAATAAGCAAGTATAAATATTCAGGCATTGTATATGTGACAGAGATTGTAAATCACGAGATGGGTTCACAGTATTACAGTATTCTTGCTCGTATATACTCAGGAAATTGTTCAGAAACCGAGTCAAGATACTCCAGTTGAAGACATTTTTGTTCCCTTACTACAATGCTGGGATCGTCATCAGGGCATAGGATTATTGCCTGAGATAAAAGGGTCATAAAACACGTAACCCATTGCCTGTTGAAGTCAGAATCTCAATCGAGGAGGCCGGACAATGGGGTGCCAAAATCTATATTCAGACCCTGGTTAAGACGCTGTGAGGCAAAATAGACAGAGTGATGAAGTGTGCCACCTTGGGGAGAGCACGGTAGCCTCATATGAGGATCAGGCAAGCCATTTAGAATGAGCCATGAGAGTGCAGGTGAGGTGGAAATGAGGCAGCAAGAATGACCACTCTTGGTTGGGTAATGAGCGTGCTATACAGCAGGCGAGCACGCTTTCGAGACGGGTGTGTCCCGTTTCTCATGGGGGGAAAAACAGTAGTCCTACCCGATCCTCACAAAGAGGCTACCATGATCTCCCCGTTGTCAACTGGGAGTACATTTGTATATTGAACATAGACTCCATTGAGTTTCTATGGGATATTTTGATTCTTATATTTTCTCTTGAGGGACTGTACCATTTATAAAAGGAGTTGATCATCATTCATATGTTGTTGGGATTCTTTACCACCCGTTGCTTGGTTTCATGGACTAAAGCGAGATACTATGATTAATTTTCTTGTTTGACAGGCATGGATACCAAAGTGGCATAGATGTTTACTGGGGAGCATTTGTTGACATGCAAAGATGACGTTGGAATCGCGATCTTGAATTCTTGGACGACGAGGTAACTGGGGTGGACAGTTGGATGGCATTCTTCCTGGATTCCATGCATGGACGACATTTAGGAGTTGCCAGTAGTTGCAGCTAGACATCAGTTGGGGCTCCACTCTGTTTTCTGTCAATTGTTATTACACTAATAGTGCATAATAATATATTATTTACCTGTAGCATTATAAAAAATGGAGTGCAGTTAGCTGGAATATGCCCTTCAATGGCAGCTGAGGTAAGGAAAAAATGCTTTTAAGTGTATGTTGTGTGCATTCTTGCAGATGAAGGTGTGATTATGTGACAGAGAGTGTATGTAAGTGTGAATTTGTGTGTATGTGTAAGTATGTGTCTGTGAGTGAAAGTGGAGGTCAAAGGACATGTGACATTACTTTTGTTACCCCTGGCATTTTGGTGAATTGACGTCCATGATTCCATGTTGGAGACAGGCCGTTCATATTTCGTTGGAACTGTGTAGATTTATGCAAATAAAGAGGATGGACTAAGTGCTCATCAGCTTTTATAATGGCTAGTGATTCCTGACTGGTGGAACAGTATTGATGACAGACAAGTGACTCATGGGATGTGTAGTAGGTATGTTTTTTTCTGTTTAATAATTTGATTGGCTGCTGCGTTTTCAGTAGTAAAGAAAGAGAAGCATAATCCTCACAATCATGTCCTTAATACAATTGAAAATTCTTGATGCATCAGGTTCAAAAATGTCATTCCACCCCAGCTTGTGATAAGAGGGAAATGGTGTAAGTCTGGGCTAAGAGATGTGAAGTGCAGGGCTTCTCTCTGCAATGCCTGATGATGCATCAGTCTGCTGTGCTGCTCCTTGCTGTCCTGCACCACCCATCTGTTGTAATAAAAAAATGGAAGGGCTGTAAGGCGGTGAGCTAAACGACATTGCATTCGTCCTTACTGAGCCCCACACAGGAACTGCAGGAAGTGCTTAGCTGCCTGGCCTTGACTACGAGCGTGGCTCAGACAGGTATCTATAATTATTTTACATATGCTTACTGTCTGTCAGAGTTATAATCATGTAAAAATGATAATTGGGTTGCCAAATGGGTAAGTGAACACAGCCTCAAAACCCTAATCAATAGATAGCTGCAGCAGATTTGTAATTTTTGCGCTTGCAAATAATCCTGATGGTCTGCTTGGGTAAATAAATCTACTTGAAATGCCTCTCATGCTGAAAATCTACCCAAACTCTACATCCTTCATTAAAATAGTTCATCAATATTATGTGGTGTGGAACAATGGTGGAATCTTGGTAATTTTATGTAAACTTTGATACACAAACTTACAAAAAAAATCCAACAACTAAACCAATGTATTTAAAATGTTTCTTGGGCCTACTGAAAAGGGCCAACAAGTGCGTGGGAAAGGTACTGGAAGACCAGAGGCTCTAGGCACTGCTGACACCAGTCTTGTGAGTTACTGTCCACTTTAACCATATGTCTTTGTGCATCTCTTTCTTCTCAATGGGTATGGATTTGCATTTACTTGAGAGAAACCCTTTTTCAAATCATCGCCAAGGAGGAATCTTAAATATTACATACGCTTATCATACTACTTACATTTAATCTGTCAGAGTCACCAGATCCTCGGGGTCTGTGCACGTTCCCAATACGTCCACCACTGAACAGCTCCAAGACTCTGATAGATAAATCACAGAGACTGAGAGAGTCCAAGAGGGGAAGAGGGGATTAGGAAGGGAACAGCTGGGAAGGAGACCTGTAGTAAGAAAAAGGTTAGAACACACAATATGAAAATTATATCTCCTGAAATCAATACTAGACTATGATTCTAAGCCTAGTCACTCTGAAAACATGAACAATCTAAGAGTTAAGTTTAAAATGACTAAGTTTCAAGATGGCCGGATACCTGTAGAGGAATCAAGATGAATTAAATGAAAACTTTCTTATTCAAGTACTTTCCTTTACATGAGAATCAGAAAAAACATTCTGACCAAATTTTAAACCAGTCATATAAATCCTGTTTTGAGAATGTATACTACGACCATACAATATTGCATCTAGAAACTCTGGCCTTCTGTGTACTCTTAAAATGTTTCAACACAAATTGCGCATATTGCAGATATATATATATATATATATATATATATATATAGTAAACACCATAAAAGGATTGTGCACCATGAATAACACAATATGGATTCAGGAAACAAATCACATAACTTGTCAACTCGAATATTACATAATAAATATCTTAAAATAGTAGCATACAATAAACAACATGAATTAAACTCGAGGAGAGAATCGTGCGTCTTGCCAATTCGAGTGTTACCATGTAAAATGCCAAGAAATGGTAGCACGCAATGAATATCAAAGTCAAATCATCATTAATGGAAAAGCGTGTCTTGCCGATTCGTAAAACACGATGTAAATGTCAAGGAATAACAGCTCACAATAAATAACAAGATCAAAGTACAATGAAACGAATCGCACTTCTTTTGCCGATTCTTAAACCACCATGTAAAATGTCAAGAAATGGTAGTGCGCAATGAACAACAAAGTTAAATGCTCATGATACGAGTTGTGCGTCTTGCCAATTCGTAAAACATCATGTAAATGTCAAGAAATAGTAGCGCGCAATGTACAACAATGTTTAAACACCATAAAACGAATCGCGCGTCTTGCCGATTCTTAAGCCACCATGTAAATGTCAAGAAATGGTAGCGCGCAATGAATAACAAAGTCAAACCTTTATGAAATAAATCGCGCGTCTTGCCTATTTGTAAACTACCATATAAATGTCAAGAAATGGTAGCGCGCAAGTAATCTGTTACTCATTTAAGAATTTAAACTAAGAATATGAAAATTCTAAATAAAGGTGTCAGGACAGTCCAACCACCGTCTTACCGCCTGGAACAATGATCACCAATGAAGGATTAGGGCAGAAGACTGGAAGATCCAAATAGGCCGCCGGGACAGGAGCTCAGGAAGAAGCTGCTGCTATGCACCGGGACCTCTGAATAGTGAGCACTGGGAGTTGGGCTGGCTCTCTTTTATAGAGTCTTGGCCCAGCCCAGAACCACACCCAGGCATGTTGCAGGGAAAGTCTCTGGAAGGCCCTGTAAAGGGGCCACACCCTAACACACTCTGAAAACCTGCAGCAATACATTGCAAAGGAACAGTATTTGTAAGCATATTAAAAATAAGTTTTCAGGATTGAACACTGCAATGCAAAAGGTTAAACCACAACATATCAGCACAATGCATAAATTACTTTGTTTTGAGAGTGCTGGGTTTTTGCATTTTTGTCGCCAATAGAGCGGGTATTGCTCTGGTGTTGACATAATCAAACAAAGCCACTCATCCAAATTTTTCTCGTAATACTTACTGGTTTATATTAGAAAGCAGAGAGCTGCCTTTCTAAATACCACTTACACAAAAAAGTGTGTCCTGTTACTACATGCAGGGCAGTATTCCTGCCCTCTCCAAATTTCTTTCCTGATCAAACCACAGATGTATGTTTCTTAATCGTCATAGCAGCGCCTTAGCTGCCTCCCACCTTCTTCATTCTTCTTTGACATCTGTTCTGTGTGCCATTTTCATTACAGGTTTCGTTCCATGGCCATCTCTCCCCTTCATCTTAAGTCTTACATTTGCTTCATTTCCTTTGCACCATTCTCTACTCCTGTGCGGGACCACATTGACCTTCCCTCCAGTAAGTCCTCCTGACTTCTAACACCCAACAACTTTCTCCACTCCCCCTCTTAGTGCTTTCCCTTTTCCTTAAAACATCCTCCTCCCTCAAGTGCCTTGATGCTCCCTAGTGATACACCAGTTTTTCCCAGGTGCCACCTTCCCAAGACAAAGAAATGTCACAGTTAATGTGTACATTGGTTGGCCCTGCCCCAAAATCCTGCACGCATGAAGGGTGGCATCCTCACCTTCTTCCATTGCCCCGTTTTTTGGAGACAGTGAAATGCTGCAGGAGGATTGATCTGTACAACATTTTCAGGTCAAGCCTAGCCAGTTCTTGCCCTGTCGCTTAGTGACCTGTTGTATATGGTTTGTGGGGTTCAACTCCACCTATTGCTTGTAATGTGTCTATGTGAGTGTCCTCGACTGAGGCACTGGATCCTTATGCTGTGCTTGGTTATCTGTTGGTGTGGGGAACTACTTTTTTTTCCCTTTCCCTTCCACATACCTAACTTGTATTTGCACTTCACTGCGCTTCATGTTTCAGCTTGGCACCCGCTTTGTTTACTTTGTCTAAGAGCACAAACTTGTATCTGCAGGGGCGCCGCGCTTCATGTTTCATCACTGTGCCCACTTTGTCTTAGCACAGCACATGACAGTGTGTGTTTGTGTGCGTGCATGGGCTCTTCAGCCTTGGGATGTGTGCTCTGCACTTATATGCTCCTTCCCAGCTGGTGAGAGAGAGACAGCAGAGGTGTGGCTGGTGGGTGAGGCTGGTACTCCTCCCCTGTTGTTGGTTGCTTCCCCAGTCACTAAAGATGGGCTGAGGCTGCTTCAGGGCACTTGCTTGTATGTTAATAGTGGCTCTTTCCGCAGCATGTACAGATCCTTTCTGAATGTTACTCTCATTGCCTGTCCCTGCCATCCTCCCTCACCTGCAACTGTACATGGCTTCCGGTCACTCCTCAATTGCTTCATTGTTGGCATTCACATTATGACGTCACCCCGCTAGCATTACCGGGCTAAAAAGGGGAAAAAACAACTGTTGCCTCAGATACTCACCAGTAACCGAGCAAGCGTTGCATGCAGCCATGTGAATACCATAAACTCTGCCTCCTCATCTTCAGGGAGTAGTTTTTGCATTCCTGACCCACCCTTCCATAATTATGAATGAGTGTGGCCAGGAAGAGGGCTTCATGCAAGCGGCAGTAGGAGAAGATTTTCTATTCTTCCCCTGTGTTGTTGTTGCTAGACTCCACTTGTCCCCTCCTGCGCTGTTGCTTGCTCCATCGTTGTTGTTGTTTCCTTCCCCCGCATTGTTACTTGGATTATCAGTTACTAGTCAAACCCTCTGTTGCACCCCCTCCCTCATCTTGCCCGACCAAAACTTACATTTTACAGTAATGACTCCTGGTCCGCTTCATCTGGCTAACCCAGAAAGATTTAATGGAGATAGTGCACGATTCACAACATTCGTGAGTCAGTGGCAATTACATTTAATTTGTAAGCCCCAGATTTTTAACTCTGATGCAGCCAAAGTTGCCTTCATTATTTCTTACCTGGGTGATGTGGCCCCTAATTGGGCCTGTCCATTGTTAGAATATAATGACTCTATCCTATACAATTTCACAGCCTTTAAGGCAACGATTAATAGCCTCTTCACACAACATGGTTTCATTCAGTGTGATTCTAGGCATCCCTAGGGTTTAGAGTATCACAACCCAGAGATAGATTGGGTCCTGACAACTATAACTTTGGATTCCCCATTTTGTAGCACAACATGTTATCAAGAAGCTCAGGAACCAGTCGCACCAATTCATTGTGCGGCTGCAGATCATTTTGACCCTGCCGCAGGAATATCATGACTTTTCAGATGTCTTTGATCCTATCAAAGCTACCCAGTTACCACCTCACAGGGTGTATGATTGTAGAATCGATCTCATTCCTGGGGTAGTACTCCCATGGAGTACAATTTATGATCTTACTGAGCCAGAAACCCAACATTTATGTAAATATTTGTACATATTTGTGCTAGAACTAGGATTCATAAGGCATTTCACCTCATCTGTTTCCTCGCCCTTATATTTCATCCCAAAACAGAATGGGGAATTACGGGTCTGCATTAACGTTCATGCAGTTAACAAGTCCACAATTAAAAATCGTTACCTATTACCACTCATTCCCGTGCTATTAGAACAAGTATGTGGCTCCACTATCTATACAGAGTTAGATCTATGTGGTGCTTACCACCTCATACGTGTTAAAGCTGGCGATGAGTGGAAAACTGCTTTCAGAACAAAATTTGGCCTATTTGATTATACTGTAATGCCTTTTGGTCTCTTTAATGTCTCAGTGGCATGCCAGTATTATATCAACAAAGTTTGCCATGACGTCTTGGACGTTTGTGCAATTGTCTACATAGACAATATTTTGATTTTCTCTAAGACTGAGCAGGATCATGTCCTGCATGTAAGCACTATTCCTCAGCATTTGAGAGAACATTCTTTGTACACTAAATTAGATAAATGTACATTTGACTCCAGGTCAATGGAAATTTTGCGTTACCATCTGTCCCCGGAAGGTATTAGAATGGCCCCAAAAAGGTAGAAGTCATTCTATCTTGGCTGTCACCTACTTCTGTTAAAGAGATCCAGAGAGTTCCTGGTTTTGCGGTACCAATTACTCAGTTATTAAAGAAAGGACAAACATTCTTGTGGTCAGAAGTGGCTACACAGGTCTTTCAAACCTTAAATCAAAAATTCACAACAGCTCCCATTCTGTCACATCTAGATCCTGATCAGCCATTCTTTGTCAAGGAGGACAATTCACAAAAAGCCATTGGTGGGGTGTTATCTCAGAGACATCCCAAGACCGTCAATCTGCACCCTTTATCGTATTACTCTCAAAAGCTACTTCCTGCTGAACAAAACTACACAGTGGCAGAGAGAGTGTTATTGGCCATCAGGGCGTTTTTTGTAGAATGGGGTCATCACCTATTGTGGGCAAAATACAGCATTACAATTTTCACAGATCATAAGTACTTAGAGTTCTTTGCTTCAATAAAAGCTCTCACAGCTCGCCAAATGTATTGGCTAAACTTTTTAGCGATTTTGATTTCCTTATCACTTATTGTCTTGGAACAAAGCAATTACAATCAGACATTTTGTCTAGGTTAGTGCAAAAAGAAGACACAGAGAACTCTACACCTCCTCTAAGTATTATAACCTCCGAAAAGATTATGGCAGTGACAATAGCCGATACTTTCTTAACTTAAGTTAAGAAGGCACTACAAACAGTAAAGACCCAGGATTGGTTCTTAACCCAAAACACAGCATAAAAGATGGTTAGCTTTTTCATTATCAAAAGATGTTTATACCACAAGGAGATCTGAGACACCAAATCATAGAATGGCACCATGACTCAGCCTTAGCTGGGCACCTGAGTATCCAGAAGACCCTAGAGAAAACTTTAAGTAATTTCTGGTGAGAAAATATTCGAAAAGAGGTTCAGGCTTATATGAATTCTTGCACTGTATATGCTCATAATAAGACTCAACACTTAGCACCCTTTGGTCTTCTACAGACATTACCCACTCCATCAGCTCCTTGGCATCCGAGCAGTTTGGATTTTGTCACTCATTTACAAGAATCAAATAAATTTACCACCATTCTGGTAGTGGTAGATATGTTATCCAAAATGGCCCACTTCTTTCCCCTCAGAAAGATACCCTCAGCTGTGGAGTTTAGTGATATATGCTTACAACAAATTGTTAGGTTACATGGATTACCAACTAAGAGTATTTCAGATTGTGGTTCACAATTCATGTAAAAAATTGGAAAAGTCCTATGTACTATATTATGAATTAAGTTAGCTCTTTCAACATCCTATCATCCCCAAACAGATGGCCAAATGGAGAGAGTCAACCAATCCTTAAAACACATTCTTAGGTGTTTAACCTCAACTCTTACTAGTCAGTGGGACCAGGTGCTACCATTGGCTGAGTTCTCATATAATAATAGTGTTCATACCTCCTTGGGGTGCTCTCCTTTCTTCTTCCTCACCGGTTATCATCCACCGCCTCTTCCAGTGATGTTACCCAACACACCAGAGTTATTGTCGTCAGTTTCCAAAAGGTTAGTGACATTGCAAGACACACAAGAACAAGCCCGTAAATGTTCAGCAAAAAACAAACTAGTCATGAAAGCACAAGCCAATAACCGTAAAACTCCTGAACCTAATTATAAGAAAGGAGACATGGTGTGGTTATCCACTCGCAACATTAAACTTGAGGGCCCAAGGAAACTTCAACCATGATTCATTGGTCCTTTTCCAATTAGTGATATTCTGACACCTGTCACAGTAAATTTACATCTACCAGAAGAATATGCTATACATCCAGTGTTTCACGTTTCTCTTATTAAACCAAGTCATCCACACACATGAAAGGATATACCTTCTCCCCCAGTGGTTGTAGGAGATCATAAAGAATATGAACTACAATGTATCCTAGATGCGAAACGCATTCAAGGAAAAATGTAGTTTTGATTGATTGGAGGGGTTACCCCCCTTCTGAACACTATTGGGAACCAGTGGCCTTTGTCCATGCACCTTGTCTGATCCAACTTTTCTATGCTCTGAACCCCACTAAAACTTGGCCAGTTGGTGGCCCTTTCGGAGGGGCAACTGTCATGGTCCCAGCTGTGAGAAGGGCTAGTCATGCCTTATTCCTTCCTTTTATGAGTAATATTAGAGATGCTTTATTTTCTTTTCATCACAGTACCAGTTTGAATCAGGTTATGCCTTTGATACCTTGTGTAAATTGACAACTCAGTTATTAACATAATGGCAATGTTTAAAGCAGATCTAGACCAATGCTTGTTGTCAAGCTAACTTCCAAACATCTGGGCCTCACCCAGGTAACACAGGAAACACATGCCAACTGTCTACAACCACCTGGGCCTCACCCAGGTAATCCAGGAAGCACATGTCAACTGTTGGTTCTTTAATTGATCCTCCTGTTGGAAAAAAGATTGTTCAGAAATGTGCAATTACAATAGTGACTAATGAGTTCTTCTGTTTTCCTCAGGTGTTTTCTTGCACCTGGTTCGGGCTGGCTATAAAAGATGGCATTTCAGACTAAATCCTGCTTAGCCTTGTTTCACTTTGAAGTGACTCTCACCTGTCTCCAGTCTTTGGCAGCCTTCCCTTTGCAGCGGCAGTACTCTGTTCGCAGTGTCATCCATACCTTCACAGTGACAGGCTTCTCCTTGCAGTGACGGGCTTCCTGAGTTCTGATCTAGTATGTCCTATCTTTTCCATAGCTACCACACTACCTGTGAAAGGCGGGCAGCTTGCAATTCATCTCTCGCATTGAGCTTTCTTGCGCTGGCAAAAAGACACGAGTTACCCCAAATAACGTAACACAAGTTTTTCTGTTTACATTGGGATCTTGACTAGTGCTGATGAATCAAACTTTTCTAAAGCCAGGAATAATTTTCGGATCAATCTTGTGACTGAAGAGACATTAGAGAAAAGTCATATTTCTTGTAATAGCTGCGCCTTCCTGGATCTTGTGCTCATAGTTGGTTTTCAACCCGTATTTTCTCGATGAGAATCTGATGTTGGTGTTCTAAAGACTTTTGGGACAATTAAGAACTATAATCTGATTGCCATTGCATATTTTCATATGAACCTTGAACACTTGAAACTCTTGAACTACCGAAGAATTTGAAGTAGTTGAACCAGTTATTTTCTCTCCATTAAATCTTTGTACACGTAAATCCATATCAACTTTATTTTGGTTCAAAGCACCATAAAAGCACAATAAAACAAATATACATTTCACAGAGCCTAATAAATACAATACTTGGCCCTCATTATGAACTTGGCGGCAAACACTGCTTACTGCCATTGGTGGCGGATTGCATACTGCCGTATAATGATGCCAAAAAGACTGACCGCCCAAAAATTGACAACTTCCACCCACTGCCAGGGCCAACGATGGCAGAAACGCAGTACACATCACCCTGCCACCGCCACGCATACAAACCCCTGCCCACCAAATAATGATGCACAAATCAGCGCAGCGGTTAGTGCATGTCGAACGACCATTGGCGGTATGGGCGCTGCGGTCAGCAATGGGACCTGTCAACAAAAAATGCACACATTGGGGCACAGGTGCAACAGACGCCCTTGGCCAAGAAGATGGAGCAATGGCAGAGGACAGTCAACAAGGTCAACGCTGTGGGAAACCATCCACACACAAGGGATGACATCAGGAAGAGATGGAACGACCTGTGGGGGAAGGTGCGTTCCATGGCATCACGACATAACATCACGGTACAGAAGACTGGCGGTGGTCCCCCACCTCTACCCCCCCATATACACCGACTGGGAGGAGAGGGTCTTGGCTATCTTGCACCTGGAGGGCCTCCCTGGAGGACTGGACTCTGGTAAGTCAACTACAATACCCTAACAGTTACCACACCTGTAATGCATGTATCACCCCATCCCTCTCACTACCGCCATACCCCCATTCCCTACCCAGCCCACAACACCCAGGCACTCCTATGCATGTTTCCTGCATGCCCACAACCCCCCATTCAAATCACTATCCAGCCCCCTGTGCACAATCACCAACCCACGCATGTAATGTCAGGAGCACTACAACACCCAGAATGCAATACCACCCGCTCACTAAATGCATCAAAAAGAACACAAAGGGACCCTGCATGCTACTACATGGGGAATGTAACCACCAATTACTGGTGACCAGTGCTGCAAGGGATATGACAATGACTGTATAGAGAGCAATAGACAGGAGACATACAAGACAAATGCAATCAACCCCCAGACAAATACTCAAACTACCCCTATGAGACCAAGGGACAGTACTGCCAATGCCATATCCCATACAGCACTGCCACTACACAAACACACACACACCGTTATGTATAAGAAAGTGCAAGACACCCACATCTTTATTCTCTCACACACAGGCACCACAACCTAGGCCACCCGGACGGAGACGTCAAGGAGTGCCAGTCCTCCACCTGAAGATGAAGGCCCTACTTAGGAGAGTGCTGAGGGATGTCTGGACACAGAGGAAATCCCTGGGCCATCCCACAGTCCTGGACAGTCACCCTCCAGAAGCCCCACCCAGGACACCACTGATACCCATACCACTCAGCCACCACCATCAGCTCTGGCCCTACGCCCCCACACCAGTGTCTCCAGGCCACGGACTGTCTGCCCACCTGTACGGGGGCCTGCGTCTCCACCCACCACCAGGCATGATGATGAAAGGCCTAGTGCAATTGGGACTGCCAGACCTGTGCAGGGGACACAGGCACAGGGGGCTAGGGCCAGTGGGAGGGTATCAGTGGCCCAAGGGGGTGGCCCAAAGAGGGATGCTGCTGATCAGGAGGCCATTGCTGAGGTCCTGGGAGCATACCACCATTCCCAGGACAGGATGGCCCATATCCTGGCCACGTTGGAAGAGAATCAGAGGCTGCAGGGAGCACACCACCAGGATGCCATGGAGCAATAGAAACAGCTCAATGCTACCATGGCCTTTATTGCAGGGGTGCTGCAGCGCCAGACCAACATCCAGCCTGAGTCCTCCACCCACCTGCAGGCCCCTTCCACTAGCCAGGACACTGCCCAGTCATCTACATCTGCAGCAGCTAGTGGACTGGTGGCACTGCCAGAGGACTCACATGACACTAGCACCCCTTCCCCTGCAGCCCAGGTTCCCCTTGCAAACGTGGCCTCAGACCCAGACATCCCAGCCAAGACCAAGCCCACCACCGGGAAGTGACTCTGCCCTGAACTGTCTTCCCTTGTGTGCCACTGAACTACCATGTTGACATGTCACTGCCATTTCACCATCTTCCAATAGCCCAGTGGACTCTGCCCTTTGCTAACAACAGCTGTGGAAAAGTACCTGAGTATATTGTTCACCATGTGCCCGCATCCTTCCACTGTCCCATCACTCATGTATGTTTTATCTTCAAATAAATACACTTGCACACACAAAATATCGGTCCTTATTTAATATAAGCAATCAAATGTTAATTTGTATGTATTAGCCAGTTTCCATCATAATCCTGCTTTTAATGCAGGAGGGGGTCTAACAGACTGTAGTGTTTGAAGTATGTCACACTGTACATTCCATTGCTGTAACACACATCTGTTTATTTATTTATAAAGTTGCCACATCACTGGTAAGTGACACCACAGCAGCATCTGTCTGCAACGTAAAGGTTACAAATTAGTACTGCACTGTTCAAACACAATACTTCACAATTTCCATTTCTGATGTACAGACACACACAATTCACCAATTGCAACATAGGGGAGAGTGCACAAATATCACTTAGGTCATCAATAATATTATCAACATGTTACCTAGCATAGTTTCTATCATACAATGATGTAGATTGGCACCTGAAAAGTGCTTTCTGCACCCATCACCAGAGTGTAGGCACATGGGAACATGCCAGAAGAATAGTGTGCCCCTGCCCAAACAACACTGATGTCTCATATTGAAGGATGCAGACCTACTCCAGACAAGTATCTTGTCTGAGGGATGTTGATTCTAACCACTATCAAAGCTGCAAACAGGTAACTATGAGGTGCCCTCAGTAACATTACACACTACAATATAGGAATGTGCCCCATGGGTGGTTCCCCAAAAACACCTTAGTGAAACATACCGAAGGACACACAGCACTGTGTTGGTACTTAGTACATAAGTCACCCTGAAACAATGCAGTAAACCCATTTGCCTAGTAGAAAATGTACCTGAGAGTCACTGGAAGCATAGCCGGATTAGCTGGGTTCAGGAGTTGATGTCTTCCCCCTCTTCTTCTCCATCACCCTCATCCATCCTCTGAGGTGGCAGGGGTGGATGGACAGCATCCTCCTCTTCCAGATGTGGGATAGCTTTCCTCACAGCCAAGTTGCGCAGGATGCAGCAGGCCACCACTATCTGACACACCTTGTCAGGGACATAGCACATGGATCCTCTAGAGAGATGCAGGCAACAAAATCTTGCCTTCAGGAGTCCTATTGTCCGATCAATCCCCCCCCCCCCTTAATGCGACCATGTGTCTCATAACGGATTTCTGCACCTGTCCTGGCATTTCTCACAGGTGTCAGGAGCCACTGCATGTTTGGGTAGCCAGAATCCCCTGGAAACGTGAGTGAAAGAGGGTTAAAACACACACTTTCTACTTGCATACAGTCTCCCTGTCAGGTATGTAACTAATACAGTATCATACACACTCACCTATGAGCCAAGCTCTGTCCCCCTGTAGTTGTCCCATCATGTGTGGCACACTGCTGTTTCGCAGGACAAAGGAATCATGGACTGATCCTGGGAACCTTGCATTGACATGAGAAATGTACTGATCAGCAGGACACACCAATTGGACATTAATGGAGTGAGGCTTTTACGATTTCTGAACACCTGTTCATTTACTCTTGGGGGTATGAGGGCTATGTGGGTACCATCAATGGCACCTATCACATGGGGGAGATTTGCAAAAGCATAGAATCCTGATTTGATGGTGATGAGATCAGCCGTTTGGGGAAACTGGACATAACTTTACAGGTATTGCACGAAAGAATTAAACAAAATTGTACCTGAACATTGGCTGAGATACACCGGCTGCCATGCCCGCTGTCACTTGGAATGAGCCTGTGGCCAAGAAATGTAACACAGTTAGTACCTGCACAGTTGTAGGTATGGCATGGGGATTCCTATTACCTGGCATCAGATCAGGCTTCATTTGTGCACAGAGTTTCCAGATTGTGGCTCGATTCAGGCGGTAATTGATAATGATGTGACGTTTCTTCATTGTGGCCAGATCTACCAGGGGTCTGTAAACAGATGGGGCTCTCCCTCGCCACAAGGGTCTGTACCTATGGGGGAGGAAGAGAGACACATTGAGTTGGGACATACACTTCCATAACAAGGTTCCTCTATTTATGTTGTACATGCGACACAATTGTCCCTCACACAGACACAAAGAACGTGGTAATCCTGTCAATGCAATGTGTGGTGAGGTGTGTATGGTTTATTGCATCACAGTGTAAACACACTTCCCACCATGATTCTATGATGAGGACCAGTATTTCTAACAGTATTCGACGAAGGGGAGAGGGAATGGAGCCATGGACTAGGACCACGGCCAGACTATGAAGGCGTGGTGGATGCAAAATGGCATCCCCATGCTCTTCAGGTAGTGTAGTGTAGGATGTGACCTCATTCCGCTGGCGTTAGTCGTCATGGCGGTAGGCGGTGTTCACCGCCGTGCACCTGATAATTGCATAACATTGTTGTCTATGGGGAAGCAGGGCCAATCATGATCACCACCACAGTATATACAGCCATTTTGCCATGCCCTTGCCACTTGACTCCTGCATCTCGAGTAGGGGGGAACGGGCCACAGCCTTTATCATGGAGGAGTTGGAGAAGCTGGTGGACGGGGTCCTACTCCTGTATGCAAAGCTGTATGGGCGACTAGAGGACCAGGTGAGTTGCTATTTGTCCTCCTTGAATGTGTGTGAATGTGGCGGATACGTGTACGCATTTATGTTGGCTGTGTGAATGCTTACCCATAGTGTGTCTGGCAGTTTTTGGCTTGGCTATTGTCTATATGTATGTCTCAATGGGCTATGTCAGGTTGAACTGGCATGGCATTTGTGTATGGGGCACCCACACTGACATCTGTTTCTTTACTCTGTGTTCCATGCAGGTCAGCGCCCATAAGAAGGAAAGGATTGTGGGAAGCCATTGCCAAGAAAGTGCGGACCCTGGGGGTCTACAACCGGCAGAGCACCTACTGCAGGAAGCGGTGGGAGGACCTGAAGCTCTGGGCCCGGAAGGCCAGAGATGCCCAGCTGGGGTGGTCCCAACAAGGGAGAGGTGCCCGTCGGACCCTGACCCCCCTAATGGCCTGCATTTTGGCGGTGACCTATCCGGATTTGGATGGGCACTTGCAGGCAGCACAGCAGCAGCCACAAGGGGGTGAGTACCAACACTTGTGATGCTACTATGCTGAGTGTAGTTAGGTGCTATGGGGTGCATGTATAGTGATGCTACTCCCATAGACAGGTGTGTCCGTGCAGTCCTGCCCCCATCTATGTCCGTGGGATAGTGTCCTTAGGTAGATATGGCTGGGAATGTAGGTCTGTGAGGGGTCCCCTGTTTGGGCTATTGGTTTTAATGTAGCCTCATTGATTTTCAGGTTTGTTGTCTTGGCATCGTCTCTCATTGTTTCCCATGGCAAAGTGTAGCAGAGTACAGGGCCAGGATGGTAATGTAGTGTACTGTGGGACGCGCTAGACCTGCGGCTGGGGGTGGACTTTGGCCCCTTTGGACTTCTGTTGCGCGCCCGCTTCGTGGGACGCGGCTAGGGGCGGACCTGAGCCCATTTGGACTTCTGTTGCACGCCGAATTCGCGGGACGTGCTAGACCTGTGGCTGGGGGCGGACCTGAGCCCCTTTGGACATCAGTTGCGCGCCCGCTTCGCGGGATACGCTAGATCTGCGGCTGGGGGCAGACCTGAACCCCTTTAAATTTCAGGTGCGCGCTCACTTCGCGGGATGGGCCAGGGCAAAGCCCAGGCCAAGGGCGGGCCCGTCCTGCGCCTGGAAGAGGCTGGGCTGGGCCACACCTCTTTATTCCACGCTTTGGGGACCAGCGACCAGAACCTGAATTCATAGCAGTGAGGCCTGAGGAGTTCAAGCTTACTGTAGGTGAGCGTATCATTACAGTGTCCTAGAAGAACCTTACCCGGGGGAACAGAGGAACCTAGCGTGCACAAATGAAACTCTGACCAAGGAGCCTCCAGAAAAGCGAGAAAACGTGCCTATTGGTAAGGGGAAGCATAGGATCTTGCTTGTGGCGGCGGGACTAAGCCCCTTTAAACCGAACATTGCCTGGGCCTAGCCTTTGGGTTGTCTTTTTCCCGCTATATTTATCCTTGAGAAATTTTATTATTTTAACTAGGATGGGAAAAAGGAAAGCTAGTGGCAATCCTGCTGGGCAGGGAGGGGCGAAGAAACTACCTCGACATGCTGCTGAAAACTGTACACTGACTCAAATTGATGACCTAATAGAGGAAATAGAGAGCTTGCTAGCCACTAAATCTTCAAGTCCTCCAAGAGAGGATCTGACGCTGCAACCAAAGACATCAAGTCTTTCTTTATCCCTGCGAATAGAGAGCTGCTGCCAGAATTATCTCGGGGAACCCGGTTGGAGTTTATCATACCAGAAAACCCTGCTAACTTTATAGAGAACCCCAATTTGAGTGTGCCTAACCACCAGGACAGTCCGTCACCTCCCATAAACTGTTCTAATAGTTTTTTACCCCTTGTCTCCCTGGCATCCTTTACTATAGAGAAGAGCATGCCAAGGGAAGCTGAGGAGGCATCAACACACTTAGTCACTCAGGGGGAACGTCCTGCTGAGGCACAGTTAGTACAAATAAGAGCAGAGATAGTGAGTCTAAGAGAGTATCTTACATCTTTCAGTCTTATGATACATGAGAAGCTGGACGGCATAACCGCCGTAATTGGGGACATAAGAAAATCCTCTTCAAAACCTGAGTTTAACTCTCTATCTATGCAAACTCAGCAAATTGAAACATCTACGGCAGGAAAACGCAGGGGAAAGAGGGCTGGAGTGTCATCACAAAACTGCCAATGAGAAGACTGTGTAGCCCCAGAAGTGGCTAATCTAAGCAAACGTGATACCAATTTGATAAGAGGGGCAAACCATGAGGTGTACAGAAATAAGCCTCTAGATAACAGCAATAAAGACCCCCCAAGGAGTACTCTGTCAAGCCAGAATAAGCATAGTCAGTATGATGTATATATGATGAACATTCCAAAGTTAAACTACGATTTAAAGGAACAATGGGACTCACTCAAAAACAAAGTAATTCATTGGATAAGGGGTGTAAAGAAATGTAGGTCTGTCATACGGGATGACATAGTTATGGCCCAGAGATATTCAAGTGATAGCTCAGTAACGGACCTCATAGGGCTGAAATTGAACAGCCAGAGCCTAGTAAAGGGTCTTCTAGCGCTTGAGCAAAGATTGAGACCTGGTACCTCATCCCAAGTGACTCTTACCCAAAGTTCCCGCCATTAATGGCTAATTTGTTTTTTAGAGGCAGTCCTAACAGCCCACTGCTTACCAATATATGCACTTCAAGGCGGGGTCGCAGGAGTAGCCCAACTTCATCTGTGGATTGACGCAAAGCCCCCATAGCGCAGGGAGGGAGGATGTATGCATCAAAATGGTTCTGGAATTGTGTGCCCCAAGCAATTTGTCGCTGGGCATTGCGGGAGAAGAGGTAGGAAAGCACTGTAATGGCCAAGTAGAAGGGAGGGACTGTGAGACAGCATCCCCCACAAATAAGACCAATGAGAGATTGCAAATTACTGGGGATGGTAATGATCCCCTAATCAAACTCTTATCTTGGAATGTGGCAGGTGTGTTATTAAAAACAACCAACCCGGAGTGGTGCAGTTTCATAGACCAGCATCACATTATTCTACTACAGGAGACATGGGCCCCTTCTATGATTTATAGAGCACGTTACTGGACCTTCCAGAAAGCTGCGCTTCCATCGCCATCTGGGAGGGCATAAGGGGGCCTGATAACTTGGCTAAAGCATGATCTGTTCCCCAAGGCAAAGGAGCTATCTACCCCCACTAGGGATATATTAGCTGTGGAGGTTGAATTTAGCAGTCCAATGGGGCCTACACGCATAGTATTTGTAAATATATACATCAGACCTGGACCACAAAGCACCCGGATTGCTCTGTTAAATTCGCTTACAGATCTTTTGAACCATTTACCAGGGGGGCAGAGCTTAATCGTTGCAGGAGACTGCAATATACAGCTGAGTTGTAAGGATGATTACCAGCAAGAAGGAATCCAGTTCACAGACCCCTGGGATAGATCAGGCCCGGTCCAGGACACAGCAAAGAAAACAGGGACAGCATTAGATCTATTTGAGAACTTAGTAAAAACTATGGGGCTAAGAATAGTAAATGGAAATACGAAGTCGGACACCCCGGCGTTGCCAACATATAGAAAAGGATCATACTCGAGCCATCTAGATTATATTTTAGTAGATGATGTACTCTGGAATTCTCTTTTTGATATGGTTGTCTCTCCACGAGACGATAGGGACCATCAAGCTCTCTGTACATCTTTCTTAACTTCCACATTTAATTGCAACTCACTGACTAAATGGGTGAAGGGTAACGCTTTGGTAGCGACAAATGATTATAAAAACGTGAGATGGGAAATGGTGGCAGAAGATGTAAACTTCCAGATAGCAATATATAAAGTAGTTATAGCGACGCTTCTCCCCCTGAAGCACACCTATTTTGTACTGGTTGACCTGATTAACTTGCATGGTACCTTGGTCAACCGATTAAGACCACATTTTCAGGTAGTAAGAAGGCGGATAGGAACTAGGGACAGATCACTGGGATGGTTTTCTAGTTCCTGCCGACAGGCTAAAACACAGCTACTGGGAGCATTGAAGGTAAGGAGTCGCCGAGAGATAAGAGCAACCAGGACTGAATATAAAATAACACTGAAAAAATGCCAAAAAAGAGTGGGAAACCAAACATTGGAATGATCTGGTAGATGCTCTCCGTGAGAAGGATACAAAATTGTTCTGGAAATTGGTGGCAGGAAAAGGACATCCCCAAAACGTGGAGAGCTATCCAGCAATCCTGACAGAAACCTGGGTGTACATTTTGTATAGAGTGGCTCAGATTAGCTGCACCACCATCCCTTCACCAACATCAGAGGGGTCTTTTACTTTTTATACATCAACTTCTGGGGCAGCTATCTCATCTAACTTTGATTTGGACCTCTTTTCCTTAAAAGAAACAACTTCTGCTCTTCAAACATTACGCAAAGGAAAGGCTCCTGGTTTTGAGGGTATCCCAGGTGACTTGTATTTGTCCCGACCCAGAACTTGGTCTTTATATTTAAATGCACTTAGCAATGAGATCCTGAGGGGTGGTGAGCTTCTCCCACATGGCAAGGAGCAATTATAGTTCCTGTTTTTAAAAAGGGGCCAAGGGAATCACCAACTAACTACAGACCAATAAGTTTAATTGATGTGAGTCAAAAAATATTTTGTAAGCAGGTCCAGACCAGACTGCAGACATGGATAGAGGACTCTCAGATCCTCTCCAATTTTCAGGCAGGATTTAGGAAAGGAGTGAGTACAGTAGATCAAGCGTTCAGATTTAGCCTCCTTTGCTGGAAATATCTGACACTCATTAAGAGCCACTTGTATGTGGCCTTTATTGACTTAAAAGCCGCCTTTGATATGGTCCCACGGGATTTATTGTGGAATGTCTTGGAGTCTTACAAACTTGATAAAGAACTGCTGAGATTGATAAAGTATCTCCATGAGGGCACTTATGCTCAGGTACGCTGGTCTCAAGGCGGAGATCTAACAAAAACCATACCCGTCAATAGGTGGGTCAGGCAGGGGTGTGTCTTGGCTCCCACAGTGTTTAACCTCTTTATCAACGGTGTGGTAGATCAGCTGATGCATTGTACCCATGATGCCCCGAAGCTAGTAGGAGCCCCTGTCCCCATTTTAATGTTTGCAGATGATACTCTATTGATTTCAAGAACACCAATGGGCCTTCAAAATGAACTTGATGCTTTTTCAAATTTTTGTGATAAGAGGGGCCTTGCAATAAATCCATCTAAGACCAAGTTTATGGCCTTTAATCCGCAAAAGTCATTTAGGGGGAAAATGACCATAGCTGGACAATTGGTAGAGAGAGTTAGCCAATTTGATTATTTGGGGATTAGGCTAGCGTATGATCTACAGTGGGCGGCACAGATTGGAAAGAGTTTGACTATTCTCCAGCAGAGGTCAGCAGTGATAGGGAGGAAAATTGCCAAAATCTCGGAAGGGGAAATCTCACCTGCCATTACAGTATACAAGGCAGCGGCAGTGGCTGCTTCAATTTATGGTGCCAAGCTATGGGGGTACTGTAATTCCAGATGTTTAACAATGGTAGAAAATCGCTTTATGCGTAACTTCTTGCGGCTGCCGATGAGTACCCCACTTATACCCTTCAGATTTGATCTAGCTCTAAATTAGATTCATAATGAAATTTCCCTAAGACCTCTCATGTACTGGGTCCGTCTTTGGACATCGGAACACCTATCCACCTACCAAGCAGCAGCAGCTGAGCTTTTAGCGGATGGTGGTGTGCTAAAAATTCCTTGGTTCAAATATATTTGGGACATGAGTCAATTCATTAAAATGGAGGAGGTGTGGAGAGATCCTCACACTTTAACTAAGGAAGTAAAAGCACGTATACAGCGGTCCTACTGGGAGACCATATTGGCACAGATCTGGACCAAAAAGACCCTAGGTAGTAGGACATTACAGTTTTTAGATTACAAATGCAGTCCCAAATTTGAGGCCTACATGGACAATATAAACCCTCCCTATACCAAAAGCCTTTTTATTAAATTTAGGCTAGGGATTTTGCCACTCAAGACATTCACTGCAAGGTGGAGTAAGGAGGATAACAACTTGAGCTTTTGCTATTTTTGCCATGAGCAACCAGAGACTCTTGCACACTTTATGTTCTTTTGCCCCAGATACTTGGGGGCATATTAATACTCCGTCTGCGCCGATTGTGCGTCAAAAATTTTTACGCACATTCAGCGCAAACGTTGCCCCGTATTTAAACTTTGATGCCGAGCCCGCGGACGACAAAATTCCGCTGTGTGCGTAATTTTTTGGATGCGCCAACCCACCTTGCGTTAATCATATGCAAGGTAGGCGTTCCCGTCCAAAAAATGGCTTAAACGGGTGTGCGTCGTATGCATTCGGGCAAAAATGACACACGCCCGGGAGGCGGAGCCAGAAAATGACCACAGCCCGATTTGCGTCAAAATTTAACACCTGGGTCAGGGCAGGCGTTAAAATGGGGCAAACACACCTGTATTTAATCAGAACAGACAGAACAAAGAGCAGAGCAGCAGAGCAGCAACAGGGAGACATGGAGGTGATTCTAATCCAGCATGCACGCAGACGCAGAGCCCAGCAGCAACAACAGCAGCTACAACAACACCAGCAGGGACCCCAAAGGCAGCGCAGAAGGCAGGAGAGGATATTCCGCCCAAGAACCACCCTCCAGGGCCTCAGGGAACACAACATCATCCAGAGGTACCGGTTGAACTGGCAGGCCATTCAGCAGCTGCTGCACAACATTGAACCGCAGTTGGCCCCCACTTTGGTGACACCCCGCACCATCCCAACAGAAACCAAGCTGCTTGCCGTACTTCATATGCTGGCAAGTGGCTCTTTCCAAACAACTGGTGCCCTGGTTGGCGGAATATCACAACCATCATTCTCCGCCTTTTTGCCCAAAGTACTGGATGCCATCATTGGACTGACACCCCACCACATCTGCTTCCCTAACACACTGCAGAAGCAGCAGGAAACAAAACAGGGGTTCTACCTCATCAGTGGCTTCCCACACGTCCTTGGTCCAATCGACTGCACACATGTACGCCTTGTGCGACCTGCTGCAACTGAACACCTCTACTGCAACAGGAAGCACACACATTCCATCAACGTGCATGCCATAGTCGATCACCAGGGATTGATCACCAACATTGTGACTAAATATCCTGGGAGTGTCCATGACTCGTACATCTTCCATCACTGCACCATCAATGAACACTTCCAGGATGGACAGTATGGCAATGGACTACTTGTTGGTAAGTACAAAAACCTACTTATATACACACTGCACAGCAACCCTCTAGGACACACAACACATACACCACAACAGCAACATGTGGACAGGAACATACTGAGGTCGTTACATCGCTAGCCATGTTTCATAGGTCAACATTGAACCTGTCACACATTGGAAATTAGTGTACAGTCTAATGTTAAGACTTCAAAGATCACAACGTGTGGAGTGGGTTGCCCAAATGTCACCTTGCAAAATGTAAGTGTCCCAATGACCTTTACATTAATCCATTACCTAAGTCTAAAGGTATGGAATGTCCAGGGTACATTGATATGAACGTGTTAACAACACTGCCAATTTTAACTGTGTATGGAACTATCATCTCACCCCCAGTGAAGACACATGGACACCTGTATCACAAGTCACAATGCTAGGGAGGGCACACTGTACTGCAAATCCCAAAACATACTGCTGACAAACGGTTAGCAGACAAACACTCATTCAGCCAAGTAAACAACACAATGCAGATGGTACATCCTACAAGCCTAGGATGCTATATTATTACACAAAAGTGTCACATACAACACAAGACAACTACTGCCATGAAAGGTCATTTCAATAGTGCCAGCTACATCAACATGATCTCAATCATTTTCTCTTGCAGCTGATCAGGGGTATGGCATCCAGCCATGGATTATGACACCATTTGGCAACCCAAGTACTGCTGCACAGCGTGCCTACAACGACGCACATAGGAGGAGACGCAGCATTGTCGAGAGGACCTTTGGCATCTTCAAGTCAAGGTTCCGGTGCCTCGACATCACTGGTGGTAGCCTCCTATATTCCCCGGAGATGGTCTGTAGGATCATCCTAACATGTGCAATATTGCACAACATTTGCATCAAAAGGAACATTCCCCTCCTGGAACCAGAGCCACACATGCCTGAAGAGGAGGAAGAGGAGGATGCTGGCCTGCAACATGAGGGAGAACTACAGAACACGGCCGCTGGTATACGCAGGCGGCAACAGATCGTCAACAATTTCTTTTGAATATGATCACCTTCACCACTTTAGTTAACAAATTTAAATAAACACCTATTATAATCACCATATAATGGTCTGGCTATTCATTTTTGCACACCTTCATCTCTACTTATCAGAATAAGAGTGTTGCCTCATGGAGCATTGCTGATATACTGAGTAGGACACTGAACATCCCAGAACTAATGTGATGCCTAACATACAATGGTCACATACACACACACTCTTAATGACATATATCATGTACATTTCTCCTTTGAAGGCCAATAGCAGAAGACCACAACTATTTCACACATACATGTTGAAATCAAGGTCCAACGCAGCATATGGCACAAAACTAAGACACCATCACTCAATAAGGGGAAAAAAAGCCTCATACATGAGGCAGTCAATGTGCTTTGGCATCAGTAACAGGAATGCCTGACCAGACCCTTGACAGCAGTAAGTCCAACTGCATCCAATATTTGCAAGGACTATCTGTGACCAGAGTCCCATAGAAGCAGAACATAGACAGCACAAGTGCCACACATATGAGCAGCATTGCACACATGACATTCCATGTACATGTCAGCCCATTGCCTAACTCCTGACACACCCATGCACCTTGTCACAACCCACCTGTCGGAAGAGGTCCCTGGAATACTAAGATGTGTACCCTGATATTCCCTCCTCTACACACACAGACCAACATTAGCAAACCAGTGTGCTACACTCTTTCCTATGGTATGCCATTGTCATAGAACATCTGACTGCATGGACGTCAGGTTAATTTATACACTGTCTTCTAGTTTCAAAGCCCTGTTAGCACATGTAGATTGCTTCCCGTGTGAAAATGTCTGCTGGCCCTTAAAATGCAAGTCTCACCTACAGGACTGGTGAGAAACAGATGCAGCCCACACCTGTGATCACCTTCATGCACACCACCCATTTAAAAAAGCACTGCCCCTGCTGATGCCTGGAACAGCATAGGAGTTGCCATTATGTCAAATACACCGTTAAGCATTGATACTAATTAAGCCGTGTAACACAGCCACTGGGTTCATTTGTCACCTTCAAAAACACAGGACATACACAGTTTGACATGTCACCTCTCTAGTTTGTCCTCCAAACAGTCTTAGTCAGACTACTGATTATGTAACTTGTGAAATTGCTGGATCCTGAATCACCTTGCATTCTGTCTGCCTGACTGGCATCTGTCTGTAAGTCACACTAAAGTATCCCTGTGTCTACATATGTACCACACTAGCATTAGCAAACCTCTCATTCATCAGGGGGTATTGGGCAATGCTTCTTCAATGCACACACAAATACATTGTATTGCATCATCTGCCTTTTAACTGTACCATTTGATTTACATCCTCTTGGAAAAGCAAAATTCATGGCCCATCCCTTGTCTGGGTTGCATTTATGAATGAATGACAAAGTGTGACAGTGTCCCAGGGCGTAGGCAGGGATTGGGTACGGGGCTTTCAGCACAACCAGCAACCTCTGATAATGTCCATGAATAATACACAAATGTCAGGACCATGACAGTTCACGCACAGAATCACAGTGCTCACAACATAGTGATGGGCCGTGTGTGGTTAATAGCTGCGAGAATAATCAGCACAGAGGCTATGATGTTCCCAGATGCAATGGGAATTGCAGAGGCTAACCTGTGTACAAATGTTGTAATGACACCTGCCGGAACATGACACCTGAGACATTATCTCACTCAGCACACCAAGGTTGCCCTGTTGACTGTCTCTTTACACGTCTTTAGTGACAGGGTGGGACCATCCACATGTTGGTTCACATGTCCAGCTCTCCTTTACTCACATTGATCAACCAAGGATACTCAGTAGATACAGGAATAGCTGCCAATGACTCATGATGAGTCCTGGACCGAACTGTGACAAATTACACCCCAAACAATATACAGGATCATCATTGAACCACACACATGAACAAGACACCTATGTGCAATTGATCACTGGAAATATGTGAACACATGCTGCCTCGTATGCTGGTCCACCACAGCCACTTGATAGTTGGGGCTCACTTCTATGGCCTCAACTGTGGTGTCATCATACATTTGAGATTCACCCTTGTCTGTCTGTGCAAACAACATGGTACCCACTTCCTCAATGTATGTGTATGACTCACTGTGGGATTCACCAACTAGTGTCTAGGAAGCTCTTACCAATACTCTAGGACATAGGATGTAGAAAATGTGGACCATTGACATGAACAAGCGTCTGCCATCCATCTGGTGCATGCTATGTCACATATGGTGTCTACGTTACCCTAAATCTTGGAAGTCCATTTTACGGGTGTTGTTACATGTATGACTAACACATGCCCTCTCTCATTTCCACACTGACTTGCATCTAAGCATTGGACACATGGACGTCACATTCATACAAGCATATGTACAAAAATGCTTCTTGTGATACACACACACTTGGTCAACAAATACATTAGTTGCCAAAGCACACACTTTGAGCCCAAGGCATTTAGGTATTGTACATATGTGCGTCACATTGCTATCCTCTCTTTATGCCAAACATGCAAAATTTCTGCAACACATGTATGTAGGCCACACTTATGACCAACTATTGCGTCAGCCAATCGTAAAAATACTGTGAAGGGCGTAGCAGATCATGGTCCGCTGCAGTATGATGTCACACATGTGACCATACACCATCAACACCATAGTGTCTTCAATCAGCCTATCTCTGATGTGTCCCAAATGTAACATAACCAAAAAACAAGAAAACTTGCCCAAAACCAGTTAATGCACTGTAATTTTGATGTTCCTAGCGTTATGCGTCATTTTTTGTCTACCAAAACTGTATTTACGTCATTTTTTTTGACGCACAGGAGTGAAATTTAGCCCGCATCCAGATATTTGTACAGGCCATGTACTATTATGTGGATGCGGGCTAATTTTCATTTCTGTGCGTCAAACAAAAATGACACAAATACAGTTTTGGTAAACAAAAAATTACGAGAAAAAGGCGGAACTTTTCATACAGGAAGTGATGTAATAGGATATCCTATTTACAGATCATGTACAGTGGGTGTACTTTCACTTTGCAGTCTATGATCCTTCTACACTGTGTGGCTGTGTAGAGAGTGTTGTCCTGAGATTTTGTTCTGTTTTTGTCCTGTGTGCTATCTGTAAAGTCCATTTGTGAAATAAATATTGTTGCTGTATACTGTACTACTGTGTTTTGTCTACATTTGTCCATTTATCTTGTGTTTTTGTTGTTTGTGGGAGTCTGTTGTGGGTAGTGTTAGTTTGGGGATAGTTGGGCTCTTTTAGTGGTTAAGTTTACTTTTCATCTGTATTTGTACCCCTACTTTCCCCCTTTTCCCCTTTCTATTTCTTTTACCCCTTTTCCCTTTCACTTCACAAGTATGTCTGGTAGGCCACGTCTTGGCAGGATGAGGAAGAGGAGTTGGGGGTGGGTTCATCTGGCTTGTGTGCCATTTCTTGCCGCTCATGATCCTGGCAGGGTGATACAGGGGTATCCAACAGAGGCGCGCAGAATCCGGTGGGGAAAGGTGCTTCATCACCTGCAGCGTGTGTATGCCAGCCAGAGGAGTGACCACCAGCTGAAGCACCGGTGGGCTGACCTCATCACCAGGGAGCAGGATCTCTTGGACCACCTGGGAATCATGATTGGTGGCACTGTTGGTGAGTACGAATCATGTTAATGTGCACGATTAAATGCTCTGTAGTGACATAAGGGGATTAGTAGAATGTCTGCCAGCTAACTTGCTGACTGTGTGTGTAATGCTGGGGAAACATAAAGGGATAATTGATGCACTATGGCAAGGATCACAATTGCTAGCTGTCAGGTAGCAAGTGCTCAGAAAACTTACAGGTTACTTTCCCATGAAGGAAATTGGTGAGGCCTATTTGTCAGAAAAGCAAACAAAATAGGAGCCAATCATGTCTATATAGGGTACTATTGACAGAGAAGTACAGATGTACCAACATTTAGGCCAAACTTGTTGACGCAATTGCTAGACTGACTTTAGAATCACTACATGATGCAGAAAATGAGTGCTGCCTTCACGTCAATTGATAATAGCAAAGTGGCTCAGACTTATGTCTCATGTGAGTCTGGTGAGTGTGGAAGGAAAACGTTCACGGAAGTACTATGAATGTGTGGGATTATTGTGTTCCTTGATCTTTTTGGATACATGTTAGATCTGGATTTGAAAACATCGTGAAAAGGTGTAAGGTGCCCTCAGCTAACATCTTAGAATGTTTGTTGGAGTTAGTTGTGCCACATTCCAATTAGGGATGGCAGTCCAAAGGTATGCACATGGCTTCACATCTCCATGGTTGGTGCAAATCACCATAGCTGGGCCACATCAATTGAATAAACTGTAACAGGATGGCTTACAAAAGTCCCTGCCCCTCCCTCTGTACATTGTACCTATGTGTCATTAATGTGCCATGGCCACAAGGCATGTTTGACTGGTAATGCAGTCCTCAAGTAACCAGGCTATGGATGTCTCTCTCAGATGCACATGATTAGACAATTACACTCCATAATTTTTTTTCTGGTCACCAATTACGGGGCATGTTTGCAACCACATGATAGTTAGGGCCAATGTATGTGTGCAGATATGTGTGTAACTGTCACAGGAGACCCATGCTATGTACAAGTTGGCCGTGATATATCAGATGAAGTACCATCATGTCTGAATGGCTGCCATTTCCTTATTCAGCCTACACATTGTATATGTTTATGAAATTGTTGCGCTGTGCACAGATTTTGAGCACATTTCTTCCTTCCATACCTTACAGGTGGACCGGCACCCTACACTGTGGGAGAGGTGGTGACATTTGAGGACCCCGACCACTCCAGTAAGTGTTGATATGTCTGTTATGTGTTGTGTTTGCTGGTTATGGACTCGTGTGAGTTGGACGCATAGCAAGGGGTGATGCGTTGGGCAAGCTTTTCTCTTGTTCCATGAGTGGGAATTCAGTTTCTCACATGTTTTGAGTTGGCCAATGCGTATCCAATGGTATCATGTAGGGATTGTAGGCCATTCCTGTAGGCCCCACTGTGAGTACAAGGGTTAGTCATGTGGATGACACTTGTATCACCAAGAGTCGCACTGGAAGTCAGCTCTGATTTAGTCAGCCTGTCAGACCCACATTCTTCAAGATTGGTACAGCAAATTGCTTTCCAATAGACATCTGCTTCCCTATTTACCTACGTAATCATGAAACAGTAGGTAGAACCTCCTAGCAGCATGTACTTCCACATGTAGTGCTACAAGTATGTGGAACTTGAGTGCAATGGCCTAGATGTGCATGCAATTCATGATCATGGATGTTCTAGCAACTATGTGTGTGATGTAAGTCAGGCCTCACTGGAAGTATATGTTGTGTACCAAGTTCTGCATTTCCTGACATGTGTGGCCCTATGAGTGCTCTAGGGTTTGCTGACTCATAATTGTTGATAGACCTTACCTGTGGTGTGTCTGTAGAGACAAACATGTGGGGAGTTTTCTATACACTCCTCGGTGTACATGTTGTTGGCAAATTATAGTTGTTTATCCACCCCCCCACCCTCAAACACGGCATGGGTTTGTGAATGGGGTACCTAGTACTGGTGCTACCAGTATCTTACACATACATGTGAATAAGTGACGGTTTGGTTGCAAACTAGTATACACACTCAGGTTTGGCAGTTGGTACTATACTGGCAAGTCCAGTTACAACTTGCAGACCATGTGGCTTTAGTTTTGATTTCCGTACACTGACATTTGTAGCCCAGGTCTTGGCGGAGGATATGCAGCATGAATCTTAGCTGATAACTGGCAGAACTCAGATTGCAAGTCAAAGCCAGTTGTTACCCATCTTGTAGGTTATGGATGTGCTATGTGTGATGTGACCTTTGTAGTCTGGCCTGCCATGTACTTCCTCAGGGACATTCAGTGATCTGTACTGTGATATGAGCTGTTACAAGTACAGTAGATGTATTGTCTGATTAACTTCTTGTGCCATTTCACACAATGCAGTTACTAATGTAGAATATCTGCATTTGTCTTCACAGCTGCCAACATGACTCCAGACCAGGTCCGTGAATTTCAGCGCCGGGCCATGCGATACCAGCACATCCTGCTGGTGGAGTCGGGGTTCCGGAGGATAGCCCGCAATATCTCCATGAACGGGCCTCCGGGGCATGGAGAGCCTTCACACAGGGTGGGCCTACTTTGCCCACCACAGACACCACCAGCACAACCACCAATCCGAGCCAGGTGGCCCCACCCACAGCTGGCACTGTAGGTCCGACATCTGCTGGATTTCCAGGCCCCAGAATTGCCACTGGTGCAGGAAAGCCCACTAGGCCTGGCACCACACCCACACAGACCTCCTCCACCGGTACCCAGACTGCCACAGCTCCATCTGTTGACCCTGCAGCCTTCAACCAAATGGAACGTAAGATGGACAAAGTGCTGCGCAAGTTGAGCCAACTGAGCCGGAATGTACGCCACATTAACCGGCGTGTTAAGTCTATTAAGAGGACCTTCCGGAGGGCCAACCTCTAGACATTTATAGTTGGACATGATTCCCTCCCCTCCCTCCTCTTTCCTTGTTCTTATAGTTAGTGGGCTTAGGGGGCTTAGTGTTAGGTTAGTTTAGGCTGTTAGTTTTGTTAGTGTTAGTGGGTGGGGGGTACACAGTCTTGATATATTTACTTCTTAAGTGTGTGGGTGGGTTGGTGGGTGGTTGGCTATGTTGGGGTTCTTGTGTGTTTAAAAAAAAAAAAAAAAAAATTACAAAACAAAAAACCACAAAAATATATATTTGTATAGGATAGTATAGTATGTGTTTAGGTTAGTATGTGTTGTCCTCCATGTGTCCCGTCTCATAAGGGGGGTGGGGGGTAGATGTTTAGAACGTTTTGTTACATGTGATAAGTAAGTGTAGCTTAGGTTAGTTAGGGACAGTTGTGGGTAATGAGTAGTCAGGGTAGATTAGGGTAGGTAAGATTTTTCCCTCAGTTTCCTCATCTGTGATTAGCATTTAATAAATATTTGGCTAACCCTTAATAGTATGTGTTGAATGATACTTGATCATGGGTTTGGATTCAGTGTACATCAATTTTGTACTATAACATCTGTGTCCTATGCTACAAACAAATCCCAACTGAGCTGTACGATTGGCAGGTAGCCCAGAGCTACCTTGCAAAGTGTCGGCCCTTTGTTGCAACCACCAATCACAGTTAATATGGATGACAATGTGTTTCTGTTGATAAGTGTTTTTCAAAGTCACAAACAGTGCTTCCAGACTTGGTATTGGGGAAACAGTTTTAGGTCTGACTGCAGTGTGATGATCATGGACACCCTTATAAGATGAGTGCTCATTGGCAATCTTGTATTCTTGTCTTCATGACCCTCATACATCATTTGTGGCACAGTTCAGCATGATTACCTATTTGTATGTTGACTCAGACACCTTCATTTATGCAGTTTTTGTAGTGTTTACTTAGATTAGTGTGCCATGATATTTGTGTTATTTTTGCATGTTGACAACATTTTGCGGCCACTATTTGATAACTTAGATATCCCTGAGGAAGCATTCTTCTGTCCAACACAGCATGATGGTGTATGGTTTCTCACTTCATCAGATTTGTCCCTCAGGATGGGCAGAGTATGATGCAATCATGGGCACTGTGCAGATTTATCTGACTACATATTATCAGGACAGTTGTATTGACAAGCTACGTAATTTGACAGTAGGCACATTTCAGTTATCTACTGCACAGTTGATATGTCACATTACCCAGAGATAGATTTGTTGTGTAAGTGCTATTTATTGAAAAGTGCTGTAGTGCTATCTGTACATTGTCCATTATTGTGAGTCCATTATAGTGACATCTTACATTGTGATCCTACACAAGGGGTTACGGAAATGCTTTTGACATGCTGGGGTTGATGTTTCAGACAGTGCAGAGGGACAGGATTTGCCAATGAGAAGGAAAGTAACAATCACTGGGCTGGGTGACAAGATATACAGTGGTTTGCAGAACAGTGCTTGAGTAAAGTTGTTGCAAGACTGGCAAGTTACAAAGCGCAGGACCTTGGTAAATGTGGGCCATGTGGCAGGGACTAGTGCTTCTGGGTCATTTTCCTTGTGAATGTGATCTGTTCCGTGTCTTCTTCTGATGTGTGTGTTGCCTCCTCTGTCCTTGTTGTTGTTGGTTGTGAAGGGGCAACACACCTCAGTGTTAGAAGACGTGGAGTCAGACATCCCGGTCGCTGCTCCCTGTGAAGGTCTTAAGGGCAGTACTGCAGCAAGGAGGGTTGGCTGGTTCTTGAGAATAGCAGCCACATCACGTTGGTAGGCAGCCACGTCGGCCCTGAGGGGGTCATGATTGCATTCGTGCATGCATTGGAAGGTTTGGGGTGAGAGGTGTTGTGGCAACTCCCTCACTGCAGTGGTGAATTCCTTGACAGTTTCTTGTAGTCCTTGCAGGATGGATGTTAGGGCTTGCATAGCTGCTGCCTGATCTGCAGATTACATCATGCACGAGCGCACCCCCTCAAGGCTGGCTGCCATATTTTGCATCCCCACCCGCACCTCCTTGGCCAGCTCCCGCTGTACTCCAACTACAGTTCTCTCAAAGCTGGTGCCAGTGTCGTCTGAGTCCTCAGCTGTATTGGAGCTGGCAGGTCTTACAATTGGGGTGGTGGGTGGATCCTCTGTTATGGCTGCTTGTTCTGTGCTCCTCCTGGTGACTGAAGGTGGGGTCTGGAGGGTGTCAAGGACCTTTTGGATAGTCTCCTGGGGAATGTTTATCGTCTCGTCATCCATGTCATCAGGGAAATCTGGGACAGGCATATCCGCAGGAGATCCATCTTCCTCTGCAATGAAACAGGGTACAATTAGTGTGTCTGTGTTGTGGCTATTTTGATGTGACGTGCCCGCCTTTTGATTAATTCACTTTGTGATCTTGTTTTGTGTTAATTTCTCCAGTCCTTCAGATGGGCATTCTTCCAGGCCTATGGCCCACCTGTATGTCACATGTATGTTATTGAGTTATCAGACTTGTCAGCCTCATCGCCTCTAGGTGTTGGTTTATGCCAAATAGAGAATTGCCACCTTCTTGTCCTACTCAACCCTCCGTCTACATCCATTCTCATGGTGAGACCTTTCACTGGCTGTGGGTGTACTGATGGCCCTAGCAGCACACTTAACAATCTGGACCTGGCCCAATCTCTGATCTTTCACATCCACTTAAATGTAATTGACATGTGGCATATCCTATGCATGGCTATGTTATGGTCTGATATGGATGTTGACATTGGTAATGTGTCCTGCTGATGTTGGGGAATGTGTGTTACATTGGATTGCCCTGATAATCGTATCAGTGTCCTATTTCCTCCTCTGACTGTGCAGGTGTATTTCAGTGACCAGTTACATGTGTCCCCCCCCCCCCAAATGCTGTTGTCTGAGCAGTATGACATTTGGGATGTTGCATTGTTACCCAGGCACAGGATGGACCCAGACATATGCAGCATGGGTGTGTCCTTAGTGCTGTGTAGCTCCTATTGTTGTTTACATTGGCTGATGTTTGCAACAACTATGGGCATTGACATTTGAGAGTACGGGGGCCTTTGTCTGGTTTCTGGGGATTGTTGTAGTTGTCATCCTCACCCCCTAATTTAGGTGTGTATGATCCATGGGGAGGTTACTGCCATTGGCTACTTGAGCTGCACACAGAGCAGAGGTGGTAGTGGCAACTGTTGTCGCAGTTACATTCCAGTTGTCTGTATGGCTAGAGGTTGTTAATAGGGCCCTAGTTAATGTAGGGGGTATGGTGGCTGACGTGTGCCGGGATGTCAGTTTGACGTTGTGGCCTTCCCTCCTGGCGTGGCTTTCCCTTTGCTCCATCGTTGGCATGACAGCATGCCCCCATGGGACTGTTGTTGGTGTTGTGTAATGGTGTGCCCCAGGTCTTCTCAGAACGGGCCAAGCCCCCCTGCCGTGCCCCTTTACCCATGCATTATTGCATTATAATTCCCCATGCGACTTACCCTGCATGTGTGTTGTCTCCTGGTAGTCTGTGCTGTCCTGTCCTGTCCTTGAATCCCTGTGACAATCTCCTCAGGGATGACGGCTGCGACCATCTCCTCCATGTGGTCCAGGGCCTCTTGGTGTGCTGGACTCCTACCTCCAGTCTTCAGTGATGCCTTCCTGTTCCTGCCCATCTTTTCCTTGGTCCTGTGCTTGCAGTCATGCCAGCGTTTCTTGCACTCGATGACAGTTCTGCGTACTTCAGCCACACTGTTAATCTTGTCGACAATTTGTTGCCATATAGCCTCTCTCCTACTGATTGGCAACTTTGAGGTGACAAACAGTTGGTGCTGGTGTTCCGTCACCTCTTTAACCAGAATTTCCTGCTCCTCTGCACTAAAGCGACACTTTCTTTTCTTCTGAAAAGTGTCCTGGTTCTTGTGTGGGTCCTCCTGGCTGGTTCCTGGTCTGCTGTCATCTTCCTGGGGTCTGTAGTGGCATCTGGGATCCATTTTGGCTCTCCTCGGGTGAAATGGCAGTGTTCGCGTTTTTTTTTTACGCTATTGCGTCAAAAAACTGCGCATATCCGGTTTGCGTGGTCGTAAATCGACCCACAGTCATTTCCGCCGCGTTAACGTCGTTTTGCTTTACGACTTGACGCTGCGGTGTGTGTCAAAAATAATGACTCCCATCTGTGGTTTGCGCCGCCGTACGTCAAAGTATAAATATGACGCCCGCACAGCGCACCAAAATGGCGTTAGCCGGCAGTAATATTTTTGACGCAAAACTGCACCGACACAGTTTTGCGTCAAAAAGTATAAATATGGGCCTTGGTTCCCAGGAGGAAGGGGATTATTCCTTGATGCAGATTAATGGGGATAAAGAAATACAATACATCCCTACGAATTTTGATAAGCGACACAAGCGAAAAGGTAGTCTTTGCAGTCGCAAGACATCTCCAAAGTGCATGGGCTATAAGAAATAGAGAAATTCCTGCTGACTGATTGGCAAAACTAAAAGTGCTTAAGGCTGAAGTAGACTATTGAGTGAAATTAAGAAAGAAAGGCTTTTATTTATTAAAATCTGATGTTCGTCCTGTATTGTTATCAAAATTGTGCATTTTAATAATCTATTTTAGAAGAAATTGTTAAGGCTTTTTAATGTATCACGTGGTACCCTTCTTTTTTATTCTTAACTATTTTATTGTATGATTATGGTATGTTGTTTTATTGGACACTTTTATGGGTTTTATCCGAAATAAAGTTATTTATTGATTGATAGTGTACTGTGGGATCATGCCTACCAGTCAGGGGCACATTCAAATCATATATTGTGTTTGCTGAGGGTTAGTGCCTGAGATGGGTGGGAGTGTATGTGTCCCAACATGTATATTTGTCCTGGAATTGACATACTTGTTTCTTGTTTTGCCCCCCTGTGCTCTTGTGTCCTTCTGTGCTTTAGCATCATCTGGCAAAGAAGCTGAGGCACCAGTGAGTGGGGATGCTGCAGCCCACGGGACCCAGGAGGCAGAGTCCACCGATGCTGAGGAGAACCGTGGGTCGGAGGGCGAGGGGAGTACCACGGGAGAGACAACTACCACTGGAGGTAGTGACTCTGACACCTCCTCCGATGGCAGCTCCCTGGTGGTGGTGGACCCTACTGGGCCCACCAATTCTTTGCCATCTTCCGCTACCCCCCATACCATCACCGCCCTCCCAGTAGCTCCCCCCCGGGTTGCTCGTGCCCACTCACCCCGGAGGGTGGGTGTCTCCTTCACCCCTGGCACTTCTTCTCTTGCTCCAGTCAGCCCTGCTGCTCTCACAAGGAGGCTATTGACCTCCTGAGAAACATCTCTGTAGGTCAGACAACCATTGTGATTGCCATCCAGGGGCAGGCATCTGAGATGCAGCAATGCAATACCTACCTGGAAGGCCTTCACGGTGCCATGTCTGGCCTACAGAGATCTTTTCAGGCTCTGGCCTCCTCTTTGACAGCTGCCTGTGTCCCTGGCCTTTCTGTCCCCCCTTCCACCACCTCTACCCCTTCCAGCATCCCACTCCCTTCACCCATCCCAAGCACACATACAGACAGCCATGCACCTAAATCAACACACAAGAAGCACATAGAGAAACACAAGCACCACACGTTTCACCACATGCAGGCACACACCAAACATAGCAAAGCAGACACACCAACATCTACCTACCCCACCGTGTCCCCCCCCCTTCCTCCCTGTCTGTCACCTCACCATGAACACCCACATGCACTACACCCTCAGTCACTGCTGCTGCCCCCATTCTTGCAGTCACCACATCAGCTGACATCTGGTCATGCATCTCAGACACCACACCTGCACTCACCATGACTACATTTACAGACACTTGCAGCACACTCACCAGACCTGCAGACACCCACACAACATCCATATACACTGGCAGCCTGTCTTCTCCCACTGTGTCCACCCCCCTCCTCCCAAAACACACAAACGCTCACACTCATCCACTCCACACACATCCACCAAACATAAGCATACTAAACAGGCACCTGCATCCACATCCAGCACACCTACACCTCTTACCACTACTCCAAAACCTGTCTCCAAAACTCCTCCAGCTGCACCTAAAAAGCTTTTCCTCTCCCGTGTTGACCTGTTTGAACCCATTGGCCCACCCCGTCTTGTCCCTAAACGTTCCCTCGGCCTCCCCAAGTCCACTCCTTCCTCTTCAAAGTCCTCCCCAGTCCGCCCTTTGCATTCCCGTGCCCCTTCCCCAGTGAGGAAGAAGGCCTGTGTTGCCCCTGGTCCCTCTGCCATCCCCCAGCCCTAGCCCACTCCTCCTCCTTCCAAGGGCAAGCCCAAACCCTCTCCACCCCTGAAACCTAAGCCCAAGACCCCTCTTCCAATCCTGGGTCCCCACCCCCGCTACCCCCTACCCCTGATGTGCCTGGCTGCCCCATCGATGGCTTTCACAGTGGAGGCTTTTTTTAATCAAAGGAGTCAAGTATGGGCTATATTTGCCCTTCTGGGACTTCAATATGGACTGGCCTATGGCCTTGTTTGGACAGTAATAATTATTTGTCTAAAATAAATTTTAGTGCCCAGCAGACATGTTGTGCAGCGTTTCACTGTGGGGGGGGGGGTGGCGTGCACAGGTGTATGCATTGGTGCAGGTATTTGTTGGCTTGTGTCTGGTAAGTACAGTTTGTTAGGGTATGTATGGCTTGGGGTGGTGGGAGGGGTTGGTTGTGCAGGGAGTTTTGTAATTGTGCCCTTTCCTCCCATTTGTGCTAGGCTGCGGTACTTACCGTTGTCTGCTTCACTGGGGGTCAAGGTCCTAGAGAAATATGGCAAGGAGAAGCACTGGGATTACTTCCAACTCTCGCTCCACGTCGGCGTCTGCATGTTCTGTGTGCCTCCTGTGAGTGTTTCCTTTTATATGGGTCGTTTCCGCCAAGCTTTGCGTGGCAGTGGTTCCCGCCCCGGAACTGATGGAGGTGTGGTGTTTTATTATATGGTGTGCGAATAGGGCCTTCTCACACAGCTGAAATGGCCTCTGCCGTTGTTGACGGCGCTACCAAAATGGCAGAGAGTGGCTGGGCCGCTGGCTGATTCTCATGTGCTTCATTATATGGCGGTCAGGACCGCCAGCCTGTTGGCGGTAGTTACCGTGACCGCCGGCGGGGTGGTCTTTCCCTCCAGGTTCATAATGACCACCTTAGTCTACTTCAATATGATCAGTTAATCTGCTAACAATAATAAGTGCATCATATAGCACAACCAATTAATGCGTCGAATAAAGTGCCCCCACAAAATAGTAGCACACTTGGACAAAAAGCCGGTAAAGCAGAAAACCTCAAGCCTAAATCTGGTTCCAAATATGTAGATCATGCCATCCGGCAAAAAAAATCCCATAGGAAGAAACTCAGACGCTCTGTCTCTCACTGAAGGTAAAATGCGTTGTGCATGAACCAATAAAATTTAAAGTAAAAGCAATGTGAAAAAAAAATCTTAAAATTCAACTGTTAAAACACCAAATAAGTGAATTAAAACAAAGATAAAATCCAGATATTACGACTTTCCTTCCAGAAGAGTAATATGGAATACTCTAAGTCTCAATAACACGGATGAACTTAGACCACCAGATCCAGGCTGCCTGGAGGTATTTGGTAACCGCAAACACCACCATCCTGGAGGTATCGGTTCTTGAAATCCTTGCAGCAGCCAAATTACTCCTGACACCATAAGGGTGGTAACCATTTTCTCCTCTGGGCATCGTACGCACGGCAAAAGAACAAAAAGTGAGGTAGATCTTCTATAGGTCCTGTGCAACCTGAGCATATTTGCCAACCTAGCACAGAAGTACCTAATCGGTAAAGTCTGATATCTGAATTATAAGAACAGTTTCCTGGCCAGGGTGGGAATAATCTCATCAATCGTGTCCTCATACTTGGGGGTTAACTTAAACTTTAGAAAGTCCAGGGTCAAACTGCCTCTGCTATTTCCTATAATCTCCTGGTACATCATCTGCCAATAGGCTGATTAAATTATAGTTTTGCAGCTAGGTGTACAAGCCTCAGGCGTTACCCACAAATCTTCCAAACCCCAGCTTCCTGAGCAAGTACCTAATGGGCATGAGCCAGGGTATCCGCTGAGTCCCTTAGAGAGCTAACACATCTCTGAGAGATGCTTTATAAGCACTTAGGGCAGGTTTGGACCAGATACTGTGCCAATACAATAAAAGACTAACTTCAACTTTCCAGGAAATCGTCTTGAATGCCAAATCTAAATACCATGGGACTGGAGGAGTGCTCTTTGGAAGTGCAAATAGCTTCCTGAGGAACCTATTTTCGGAGAGAGATAGGGCATTACAGTTGGCATAGTCCCACATCTCTTCTCCATATAATGCTGCACCCAGAACCTTGATATTATAAATTTCTATCGCTGAAGCGTCTTTCTTAGAAAAAGTTTTAATAAATAGCAATAGCAATCAGGATGAGCAGTGTAAACGTGAGAAGTCAGCCTTGGCAACCTGCATCGATCAGTCTAAGTTAGGTGTTAACTTCAACCCTAGGCAGTCGAAGTTAGATATTCTCTCAATAGGAACTGTATCAACAACAAGTATGCATTTATAAGCTTTGGTTCTAGCTGGATTGAAAACCATAAAGTTCGTTTTTGTGCTACTGAGTTCCAGACCCCACTCCAGACAAAAAAAATTACAATTATCCAACAACTGCTGCAATCCCCATATCAATTTTGAGATCAGGAGAGTGTCGCCTGCGAAAAGCACAGCCCGCACTCTCCTGGTCTCACAACATCATTTATGTAAAGGGAGAATAGGGTCGGGGCCATATGCATCCCTGCCTAACTCCCTTACAAATGCTTATAGGTGGGGTCAACTGCCCCTTGTCTCCCCATCTTACACAAGCATAATTCTACTCATGCAGCCTTACCAGAATAGCCAATAAATTGGGCAGTATACCCATATTATCCAGAATTGTCCAGAGCTTGGCTCAAGGTACCAGATTGAAGGCGGCACGTAGGTCAGCAAAAGCAACAAAAATCCACCCCCTTTTTACCATCACTGCCTTCCAGAAGAGGCAGTTGAAGTGGAAAATCTGATCTACGGTACTAATACCGCTTCTAAACGCTGATTATCATTTGCCTCTATCCACTCTAGGATGTGGTTCAGAATTTGCCTGAAAAAAAATCTTCTGGGAGGCATTCATGAGGATAATCGGCCTACAATAACTAGGGGCACTATATTGGCCCTTCTTGGAATGGGAATAATTTCTGGCAGCCACCAAGAAGCGGGGACCGTCATACGCTTTAAGATGGCATTAAATAGATGGGGCAGGTATGGACCCTATATAACCACATTGAGTTTGTCTAGCTCATTTAGAGTCTGGTCAGGACCAGTGCCTTCCCTTGCAACGTGGAACTAATGGCCTTCACAGTCTCTCCAAGGGTTACCTCTAGGATATCTTGATCTTTTAGTTTTTCTGCCAGCAGGGGGTCCAGATCGACTCACCCTTGGATGTTCAAACAAGAATATAAGTTGCTAGAATAGGAGACCTATTCCTGGGGTTGTACAAAATATTCTACAGGTCTCTTGCCACCATTGGATCGCAAAGCCAGATTGGCCCTGAAGTTATCATTGTCTTTAGAGGCCGGTGCTTGTACCAGCTCATCCCACTAAGAATCATCCCAGGCCCTCATGGTCTTTCCAGTACTTTCGTATAATTTGCCCTCCAAGCCACAATCTGCAACCTGACCTTAGTGTTAATTTCTTGCAGTAGTTTAATTTTGGCTCCCCTACAGGCCTTGGTATACCAGGGACTTTCTTTCTGTTTCTTATGGGTGCACTTAATATCCTGGGCCAGGACTTTCGTATATTTTCAAAAAGGCTCATGTAGTTTCGCCAAAACCAGCCCTCTCTCCTCTGGGGCGAGATTCTTCAGTAGTTCTACTTGCTCCATTACCATAGAATTTAGGGCCATATTTATACTCCGTTTGCGCCGAAATTGCGTCGTTTTTTTTTACGCAATTTCGACGCAAAACTAACGCCAACTAACGCCATATTTATACTATGGCGTTAGAGGCGAATAGCGCCAAAGTTCCCGGAATGTGCGTCATTTTTTAGCGTGAACCCCTTCCTTGCGTTAATGATATGCAAGGGAGGCGTTCCCGTCTAAAAAATGACTCCCAGGCCTTTACGTGGTATTTATACTCCCGGGCAAAAGAGACGCCCGGGAGTTGGCGTGACAAAAAACGGCGCATTTGCGCCACTTTTTAACGCCTGCTCAGGGCAGGCGTTAAGGGGCCTGTGGGCTCAAAATGAGCCCACAGGTGCCCTCCCATGCCCCCAGGGACCCCCCCTGCCACCCTTGCCCACCCCAGGAGGACCCCCAAGGATGGAGGGACCCACCCCAGGGACATTCAGGTAAGTTCAGGTAAGTATGATTTTTTTTTTTTTATATTTTGTTTTGGTGGCATAGGGGGGCCTTATTTGTGCCCCCCTACATGCCACTATGCCCAATGACCATGCCCAGGGGACAGAAGTCCCCTGGGCATGGCCATTGGGCAAGGGGGCATGACTCCTATCTTTACAATGATAGGAGTCATGTTGATGGGGGATGGGCGTCGAAAATAAATGGCGCAAGTCGGGTTAAGACGATTTTTTCGACGTAACCTGACTTGCCCCATTTTAAGACGCCCATGCGCCATCTTCCCCCTACGCCGGCGCTGTCTGGTCTACGTGGTTTTTTCAGACGCAAACCAGGCAGCGCCGGTCTCATTGCGCCGTCTAACGCCATTCCATAAATACGGCGCCCGCATGGCGCTTCAGAATGGCGTTAGACGGCGCAAAACTTTTTGACGCTAAACTGCGTTAGCGCAGTTTAGCGTCAAAAAGTATAAATATGGGCCTTACTGCCTCTACAAGATCAGGTTTCCTTTCATCCCACCCCCATTTAATAGCCATGTCATTGTTGGCAAGGTCGGCGCTCCCTACTTGAGCACGGCCCCGGACTTTTGGGGTGTTAGCAAAGGAGGCCGACAGGGTAAAGCTGGGGGCATTGTGATCGCTATTCACCCTGTCAAGGATTACCATGTCATGGATGTATGGCCAGCACTTTAGACTAATCAAAAAATAGACAATACGACTTGTGTTACCAGGCCTATTAAAGGTACGCTTTCCACTCATATCAGATTAAGTCTGCCCATTTGTGGCTCTTAGATCAAAAGTTAACCTAAGAGTAAGTATCTGTACCACTTATAGGGACCAATTTACAGGAGGAAGATCTAGGGGTGGAGTTCTCCACTCTCTATCTTGTTCTTCCACTAAGTCTGGGTCAAGTGAGCAGATGGGTTCAAAAGTAGCATTCAGGTCACCCGCTTTTGAGAGACCCCCAACACCATTATGCTCAATCAGGAAATTCTCCAGGGCAGATAACACTTTGGTTTCATCTTTCCTCCCTACGACTCAAATATAAACATTAATCAGCAACATGGTGCTTCCACTGCTAAAGACAACTCTTACGGGCAGCAGGCCCGGGGAACTAGTGGGTAGAATTGTAGCTGGACATTGTAAGCCCTCTGAGGGCCTACCTCTGCATGGTTGACCTGTATAGGAGTAAAAAGAAGTATATCCATTCCTAATAACTGGCCCCAGACTCCAGGTTTCCTGAAATAGACAAATATTGTATTTTTTTATAAACTTACCCCAGTCAGCATCTACCAACTTAGCACCAATCCCAGCGACATTCCATGACAAGTTTTTTATTCCAATAGCTTGCTCAACTGTCAGGAGTTTCGTGATGGACCCCCCCTGACTCCCACAAATACTCATCTGTGTACAACAAGGCATGCCGTTCCTGCAGCCTCCATGACCAATTTTTCCAGTAAATACAACTCGTACATTGGTCACTCACTCACTTTTTCTCAGATTTTGTGCAATCCAGGGGTTCCTTCCCAATGACCTTGTGCCAGCTCGCAGGCTACCCACATAGCTGTCCCCTTTGGAAATATTACACAGTCCATCAATGCCCCCCAGACCACTATGTCTATCATGATCACCCTGTAAAACACAGCTAGGGAGATTCTGCAGGTTATAGTTGGCCCCCTATTTGATCTGAATGTGAGAAGGGGCGAGGCATATTCTGCATGCATCCATGGACAGTAAACCGATGACCAACCCACAGTCCCTCAGGGACACTCTCAGGCTTGTCTGGAATTTCAATGTGCTCTACTCCTGTGATGTCACTCCTAATAATTGAGTAACATCCAGTGGGTGACTATTTGCCAAGGAAACCTGGTCCTCCCTACTACAGGACATCATCTTTGGAACATCTACCAGGAAAAACAGTGCATGATTGGGGTTGTGCTGCTGGGGTCTCATACCCACTGCGCTACTGTTATGATACTAATCAGATTGACCAGATCTATACGAGCGATAGACATGCTAGGTAAAGCATATGGGCCCCTTAGTATTAGGCTCATGTAGGACCTCCCCCTGGCCCACCGTTGGGAACCCCAGGTTTTGTGAATTGGCCCATCCCCTTCCTTCATTTTTCATATATGTCCCACCTACATCCCTAGAACATTCAGAATTCAAGGGATCACTGCCGGGCAGGTGGCAGGCTGTGAGAGGGAAGCTTGTTGGGATGGTGGGACCAGTTCCAAGGGCAAGGGAATGACCTGTAGGGGTCGGTGGCAAACTTGCCTTATGCAGGCTTGCTCATGTTCTTGAGTGTCAGGACCACCCCCACCATCCCCGGGTGAGGCAATCGCGGCAGAGTTTAAAACACCCCTTATCGGCCTACCCTCATCATTTTTAGCTTCTACAGCTTTTAATAGATCTTTCAAGACCATAACCTCATCCTTATGCCCCCCAATTGTATCTAATAACTTTGCCGAATCTACAGGTGCCCCAGAATGTTCGATATCAAGAGCCCTCTTCTCTTTGGCACTTGAGCTTGTGTCCTGAGTGCTTAGGATGGCAAACCTGTTTTCCCAAATAATGTTCAGGTGTGCTGTGGACACAGCAGTGCCCCCTCTGGGAAGTCCTGTGTGGTAAGAGGGTCGAAGAGAGTCCGGGATCAAATCAACAGAGGATGAAGCAGGGCTCACTTTCCTTGTAAACATCTCTGGGACTCACTTCTTAGCCCTTCTCTTGTTTGCATGGCAGGCCTGAGAGTTGGGTGAAGTGTCATTAGTCGAACAGACTGGAGTATTTAACATCTCATACACTTCCTCCAAAATAGCATCTGTATTGTCATTTACACAGTTCACACTAGTTGAGCTCAGACTGTTTTGCGATGGGGACCTTTAATAGCCTCTGCTTCCCCATGACCAGTCTAGGGCGAATGAAAATAATTACAACCTCAGCTGCACCAAACCACAACCCACTCACAATGTGGAGTTCCAAGGATTTAGATGTGAAATGGAAGTCTGGCGAAAATATATCGTTGGTAGCAAACGCACACAGTACCTTATGCTGGTTGTTCGAGTGGTGGCCCAGTCCAGCCTACTCTGGGCTCTGACGGGCACAGATGGGCCTGCCCTTGGACCGGGCTTCACCCCTGTGTGGCCCGCACAGGTCCTGCACCACAGGAGTGGAAAATGCGGTTTGAATCGCATCCGGATAAGCCCCGTCCCCTTGGAGTGACTCTGCAATGGGAACTCCTGGCTCTGGAACAGAGAGTCCTCTGGTGTCTGCGGGATCTCTGGGATAAAGTCCTCCCTCCCTGGTGTCACTGGTTGCCCCTTGTACATGATAATTCCTGTTCATGCTAATTCCTTGATAATTCTTGAATCACACTGGAGAATGTTTCTAGTGTGAATTATTAGTATGCTGATTTGACGTTAGTTAATGCCAAAATCTGTTTAGTTTTTCCTGTTTTAAAGTGTGGGTTTATTACAGGGAAACCACAGTTCAGACCCTATCTGAATAAATCTGATTGCCAGTATCTTGAATCCAGAACCAGAATCCAGATATCTTTGAGCCCAGCAGTCCCCAGAGTAGTGAAATCTGAATGTGCAGATTCCTTGTATTTCTCTCTTTCTCTCTCATCCCAACCACCCATCCCCTTGTGAAATTCCTAGGGTTGCAGTTTGTCCTTCACTGCTGCCCGCCAGTTCTCACTGGGCATCGTTTATTATCGTTGCTCCATCGGAACCACCTGGAGTTCAAGTGAGCGGCTTGCAATATCATCTATCTGAGTGGTACCATGCCTTGATCATGTGGTGTAACAACTGCTTGAACCTTGATGCATTTCTGTTCCTTGCACAATGCAAGGCAGCACTTGAATGCAGCGTTAAAGGCCCATTTGATTTTGGTAATCCTCCCTTACCATCTGAGGAGGTGCCTAGCTTACCTATTGTGGTTTTTGACACTTTATAAAAAAGTTGATTGATCGCTACTGGCTTATTATCCTGGACAAAGTGTTGAAATGTATTGTAATGTAGTGTGGCTGTGTGCCATGCATCGCACCTAGTGTGTTGTGCTGTATTGTATTGGTGTGGAGTACAAATTTATGGCTTTAATGTATAAACTTGATAAAAGTTTGCATTATTTATACTACCTGTAACTCCCCACAACACGTACCCCTAAGAAGTATCCCCATACAAATCTTCAGCAGAACACATTAGACCTAACTTGTATCATACTTCAAACACTCCTCAGATGTTGTTCTATGCCTTATGTCAGGAGGCTCCCAAAAACACATACCATCTAACTATGGCATTCAAACCCATCCAGTAGAACACATTAGTCAAAACATTGCTTATAGATATAAACAGCTCAGATTTATTTAGGAAACAGTTGGGAGCACACCTCCTCACACTCCAGAATGCAGTTTGCCTCATTGCATTATGGTAAGTATAGTACAAATTCACCCTTACTTCTTTATGTAGTCTGCAGTTTTTCACCTTGGAGGGTGCAGCTAGTATACTGTAAATCTCTGGACATGTGTTTCTGGGTTTAGCCCTTCATCAGCAGAGAGCAACAGGCTTTTTTCTGGGGTTGCTATAAATGCTGCTTAAGTCCTCTCAGATCTCAGAACCACTCACTGGCACACAGGTGCACCAACTTTGGTGAAAAACTACAGAAACTTTGAAGTAAGCATACATCATTTACCAAGATGCAACAGGGTGAACTGTGCTGGGATGAGAGACAGTGTGCTCCCTCCCCCTTGTAGCTCATGTTCATTTGCTTACTTTGCTTGTTGTAAATCACTACATGCCTAGCAGGAACTTTGAGAAGAGGGAATATCTATAAGGGAGAAATGAATTACAATATCAACTTGTGCTCTAATTGTGCTTAGAGTGGTGTTACACAAATGAGTAATATTGTAATATAGTTGTGTTCATATTCCGCTCTATAAACCTGATGAGGTGCCGAACGGCATTTACAAACATATACAGTCCAGTAGATTGAAATACCTTTGTTGACATTCTCAGACCCCTTCGTACCCCCAAAAGGCCTTGAACCCAGAATCACAATCTCCCCAAATAGATATAATATTGAAATGTAAGGGGATGTCATTATCAATGAGGCAGGCTTACGGGTTTTGTCAGGGTTTCACCACATAAGTAAAATCAGAAACATATTATAATCCACAATTGCAAAAACACTGAAATTAACAGGGACAGTAACATCATTCATTACTATCAATTATAATATAAAAACTTGCATAGCCACGCATCAACATTGTCAATAATGTATTATAGTGAACACGGCATACCAAAGAAGTTTACTTCTACCTTTGCCCTGCTCTCACTGTAGTGTGAGGACCAACCAATATAGCTCCAAGAGTGCTTGAAATAATAAAGAAGAAACTCTGCTGGGATCATCGCTTTAAGCTCCTGGGAGACCTAGGGACACTTTTGGAGGGCTACTGCACTTCCTGCAGATCCCAACCACAATTTTAAAAAGTTGGAGGTGTTCCTGCCCTTTTCTCCGGCACCACATAAAGAACCCATGTGTACGTTTCTGAGCCCTTGCAATAGTTTATTGGGTGCTGTTAGGGCTGTAGCATGCTTATTTTATGAGCAATCAGAATTACACAATGCAAAGCCCCATCCCATGATGTTTGTCACTGAGATCTCGATGTAAAATCCTGTGCTGTTTTATGTATCACAGATTTAACCCGGTAAAATACCTTCCTATTGTATTTGTTAGAGAGTTCACAATGTAAACCCACTTCATTTTGCATTTCTCCGAGAGTTCTCAGTGTAAGACTGTAAGCAGACAGTTGTCCAGAGCAAATATGTTGATGAATGGATTAGCACCCAAATAAAAGAAAGCATTAAGCATTTCAATCTAGTGAAGAATGTTTTCTCAAAAATGCAGCATAAACTGTAAAATAAAAATAAACATTACTATGATTTTGATGACATTTATATATTTAACTACAAAGGGAGCTACATGGCGCCAGGTATTTCTCAATTTTAACTAATAATCTGGAGTAGGTAAATCTGTGCATAGTGGAGATTTGTGAATGGACTTTAACTTAAAGTTTTCTAACCAGACTTGATTTAACTTTATCCTCCCTGACGAATACTATGAGACATATGAATCCATCTCATGATGTTTGCATTCAGGACAAGCTCAGACTGTGAGAATGGCAAAGGGTTGATATTGACATGGTGTAAGAAACTGGATAATTAGCTGAGGGGCTAGGTATCAATCTCAAGTAATAATCACAATCCTTGTCAATGTGAACCCTAAAAATCACCAAATTATCCTGAGCTCAACGCCTGGTAGCTCTGGCAGAGAGCAGACAGGCTTAACTTTGAGGTAATGTGGAAAGTATTTCTGCAGTACTCAAACAGTAAATAAGTCAAAGCACAACACAAAAATCCCAATTCAATTCAGAACAATAAAAAATATTTTAATTAAAATAACACCAGACCTAGGGCTCAGCACTTAGGGATCAAAACTCGCTCCAGCTGACGCCAGCAGCAGGGTCCAGAGCAGGCTTCTCTAATAAGTAGCTCGTAAGCTACTGGTAGCTCTCCAGCTACCTTTAAATCGCAGTTCTGTGTCCATCCCAGCCTACTCTTAAATTAGAAGATTTTAGTTGGTTGAAATATTATATCCATTCCAAAATTAAAATGCGCATATTCAAGACAAAAAAGTGTATATTTTCACAATTCATAAGCTGATGTCAGGAAAAAATATGGTTGGATTTCCAAAATAAATTTAAACTGATACTTGAGTAGTAAACTGAAAAGACTTGTCAGCATGATAAGTAACTTGGTACCAGAGGCATTGCAGTTATGGCTGTCATGTATATTCAATGTTGAAGCATTCCAAATTGATAAAGCATTTTTCACAACAATGCTGGCAACCTTGCTTGATGAACTAAAGTGACCACTGCTGGTAATATCCATGGAGTGGTAATTTGTTAGACCGGGCATCCTTGGCTTGGTTCTCCCTAACTTTTTGCCCTCTGACCTTCTGTTTTTCTGACTCATTTTTGCTGACTTTTAGGGTTCTGGGCACTTTACCACTGCTGACCAGTGGTAAAGTGCAGATGTGCTGCACTCTAAAACATGGTCTTTGGTTTACCCGCAATTGGCATATTTACTTGTAAGTACCTAGTAAAGTGCACTATGTGTGCCCAGGGCCTGCAGATTAAATGCTACTAGTGGTCCTGCAGCACTGATTGTGCCACCCACTACAGTAGCCTTACAAGCATGTCTCAGGCCTGCCACCGCAGAGTCTGTGTTTGCAGCTTTAAGGTGACATTTCGAACTGGCAAGTGTACCCACTTGAGAGGCCCAAACCTTACTTTTTATCACTTGTAAGTCACCCCTAAGGTAGGCCCAGGTACTGGTCACCTCACGTTGGACACCCGGGAGAACAGTCCACACCGGACCGAAAAAGGTCCAAGAGGAAGCCCTAGTCGTGGGACTTTAGGAACCTTCAAAGGCACCTTTGCGCCCAGCTTCTAGCTCACCGATTCGCTCTGCTGCCGGCTGCCATGTGCCCTGCAACAAAGATCCAGCTGTGTCCTAAGTCACCACCATCCCCTGTGACCTCGACACTCTAAGGGGACCCACCGGACGTACCTCCAAGTCCACCAGTGCGGCACTTTTCCAAGTGGTCCCCCACAGTGGCCTGGCACCAGCTTCATCAACTTTATGCAGCTGCTCCCGCTGGAACTAGGAGTTGCCCGAACTTCTCCAGCAGGGTACCTATCAACGACATCGACATACCTACGAAAAGCGACACTGGTAAACGCACTGCCTGATTTACTGTGAATTTTCCAAACATTTTGCCATTGATTCCAATGGTGCGTAATTACACACAGAAAGACTATTTTTAATAAACTTAAAAAATCCTTAACTGAAACATTACTTACCCAACCTTGATGATCTTGGTCTTAAAATTTACATACAAATCTGAAGTATATTTATAAACTGGCCTTAAGTTATTTCTTTGAGTGTGTGGTCTTATTTGTTGATATTGTGTGTACAACAAATGCTTTGCACTTCTCCAGGATTAGCCTAACTGATTAACCAAGCTACCATAAAATTAGAGCATTAGGTGGTCTATTTTTACCTCTGTAAACCAACCTGTGAATGCCTGGACCCCCTGCATAGTGTGCCTAGCTTTGCACACTACATAACCCTTCATTGTTGGGGGGGGGGAGTAGTAGGGCAAAAATAAGTGATTCTGTTCTCATCCATCCCAGTACATTGCCTGCTTGGAAATTACCTGGAGCATTCCACCTGGGCTGAAGTAGAACTGAAGACCATGCAGCAATGCTTGAGATCTCAGAATAGGCCTGTGTCAAGACAAAGGCAGTGAGTAGACTTTAGAGAGAAACAGGAGATCTGGATCCTGAAATAGTGGACCAGCCGCCAAAGAGAAAGGGCAAGATGACTGGGGAACCAGCATCAAACCAGATCCACAATCAGAACCCCTCTTCCCAGGAAGGAGACTCACCCATCCTGAAGGGAATGGAGTCTGCAGAGCTTGGGCTATAACACCCTGAGCTCTTGGTACCAGGGGGACCCAGAAGGGAAGATCTGTGCAGGGGCAGAAAACCTGCCCCACTCTTGAAAGCCTGAGGTAGCACGCTGCACAGGAAGAGCTAGGTAATATCAGTGGTACCTACAGGGTTTATTTGGAGGAGGGGCTCCTGTACACTGAGTCCAGAGACCTCAAGTCTGGTGCAACCAGGAAAGTGGTAGTGCCCCAAGCAATTTAGAGAATTCATCCTCACTCTAGCCCATGATATTCCCCCAGCTGGGCATTTGGGCCAAAACAAAAGTTAGGTAGGTTGGTTAACCACTTCTACTGGCCCGGAATGTCACAAAAAGTGAAAGACTTTTGTCAGTCCTGCATTACCTGCCAAGTCAGTGGCAAGGCAGTAGGCCCCCTTAATGTCAAGCCACTGGCAAGGCAGAAGGCTCCCTTAATGTCACTACCTGTAATTGGGGTTCCCTTTGAGAGGATGAAAGTGGACATTGTTGACCCCTTTAACCCCCAAACAGCATCAGGACACAGATATATACTAGTGGTAGTGGATAATGCCACTAGATATCCCTTAGCAGTATTACTCCTCCTGCAGTTGCAAAAGCCTTCCTGGGTATTTTCAGCAGAGTGGGGTGGGGTGGAGGTAGTATCATACAGGGGTTCAAATTTCATGTCTGCATACTTAAAACACATGTGGAAGGAATGTGGTGTGACTTTCAAATGTACTACTCCATGCCATCCTCAGACAACCAGAACCTAAAAGGCATGATCAGAGGACTCCCTGAAAAACCCAGGAGAAGATGGGATGTCTTACTTCCATGTCTGCTTTTTGCTTACAGGGAAGTGCCACAAAAAGGGAGTAGGATTCTCTCCATTTGAATTTTTGTTTGAGCATCCTGTTAGGGGACTACTAAGTCTTGTTAGGAAAGGCTAGGAGAATCCTCTCAAAGAGCCCAAGCAAGACACTGTGGACTCTGTACTAGGCCTATGATTAGGGATGGCAGAGTACATGTAGAAAGCCAGTCAAAATCTTCAGGCCAGCGGGGGGCTGCAAAACCTCTGATATGACCAAAAAGATGCTATGGTTGAGTTTAAACCAAGGGCACAAAGTTTGGGTGTTGGAACCTGTTGCTCCAAGGGCCCTCCAATACAAACGGTCTGTGCCCCATACCATACTTGAAAAGAAGGGGGAGGTCACTTATTTAGTTGACCTAGGCAGTTGCAACCCCCGCCCCAAAATTATCCATGTCAACCGCCTAAAACCCTATTATGACAGAGCTTATATGACCATGCTCATGGTTAGAGATGAGGGACAGGAGGATGAGAGTGAGCCTCTCCCTGATCTTCTCTCCCGCAACCCACAAGATGGTTCTGTGGATGGAGTGGTGTTATCAGACACCCTTACAGAACAACAGCAGGCTGATTGCAGGCAAGTCCTCAACCTCAAACTGGTGTACCCATGATGTGGACACTGGTGACAGCTTGCCTGTCAAAAACAAAATGTACAGACAGACCATGTCAGGAAGAACATCCAGGCAGAAGTTAAAAAGATGGTGGATTTGGGTGTCATTGAACTCTCAGAGAGCCCCTGGGCTAGCCCAGTAGTTTTAGTCCCCAAATCTTACTCCAAAGGTGAGAAAAAGGAAATTAGGTTTTGTGTGGGTTACAGAGGCTTCAATTCTGTTACAAAAACTGATGCACACCCAATTCCAAGAGCTGATGATCTCATAGACATATTAGGGACAGCCAAATATCTGAGAATTTTTGTTTTAATATCTGGGTACTGGCGGATTGGTCTGACCCCAGCAGAAAAAGAGAGGTCAACATTTTCTATTCTTAGTGGGCATTATCAGTTCACTGTTAAGCCCTTTGGACTAAAGAATGCACCTGCCACCTTCCAGAGGTTGGTGAACCAAGTCCTTGCAGGACTGGAATCTTTTAATGCAGCTTACCTTCATGACATAGCTGTCGATAGTTCCACCTGGCAGGATTGCCTGATCCACATTGGGAAGGTCTTCAGGCTCTGAAGAAGGCTGGCCTCACCATCAAGGTAAGTAAGTGCCAGATAGGGCAGGGTAAAGTTGTTTACTTGGGCCAACCGGTTGGTGGATGCCACGTTTAACTCCTCCAGTCCCAGAGCTGGACCATTCTGGCTTGGGAAGCCCCCACAACCCAGACAGAGGTCAGGGCATTCCTTGGCCTAACTGAATACTATAGGAAGTTTGTGAAGGGCAATGCCACCATAGTTGCCCCCCTCACGGAACTAACTTCCAAGAAAATGCCCAAAAATGTTAACTGGATAGTGAGTTGCCAAAGGGCTTCTGACTGTCTTAAGAATGCTATGTCCTCTGCTCATGTCGTACAAGCTCCAGACTACTCCAAGGAATTCATAGTCTAAACAGATGCTCCTGAAATGGGGATAGGAGTGCTCATAGCCCAGACAAATGATGAACGACATAACCAGCCTTTTGCTTAGGAGACTACTCCCTAGGGAACAACAATGGAGTGCCACTGAGAGAGAAGCCTTCGCTGAGGTTTGGGCCCTGAAGAAGTTTCTGCCATACCTGTTTGGCTCTCACTTTGTGGTTCAGACTGACAGCAGGCCTCTCAGATGGCTACAACAGATGAAAGGTGAAAACCCCAAACTGCTTAGGTGGTCTATTTCCCTAAAGGGGATGGACTTTCAAGTTAAACAAGGACCTGGGACTGCCCATGATAAGGCAGATGGCCTTTCCAGGTTTGTCTACCTAGATGATGAAGACTCACTAGAGAAAGGGTAGCCTCATCCTCTTTTGTTTGGGGGGTTGGGGCTAGTGTGAGAAAAGGCCTCTTTGACATGGTTAGCCACTCACCTTTTGCCTGGTAAATGATGTAGACTTAAAGTTGAAAGTGTCGAGGGCTCCTGCTAACCAGGTTCTCTGGGCCGGTTCTCTTTCCCCAAAACTGTTGTGATGCATTGGCACAATTGGGGACACCTTTAGCTGCCACTATAAGTCCCTACGAAATGGCACATGGGTACCCAGGGCATGGGGTACTAAGGTTAGGCCCCTGAGGGCAGCAGCACTGATTGTGCCACCCTCTAGAGCCATGCACTCAGATGCACCCAGCACTGCCATTGCAGGCTGAGTGTCCTGATGCAAACCCAAAAGACAAACTCTACATGGCACACTGTCTATGTGCCCTGTCCACTAGTCGCTGCATGAAGTATAGGTAAGACACCCCTCTGACAAGCTTCCAGTCCTAAGGCAGGGTGCACTACACCGTATGTGAGGGCATAGCTGCATGAGCAATATGTCCCCACTGTGTCCTTGCCAAACCTGGGACATAGTGAGTGAGCAGAGCACCCATTTTAATTCCATGTGCTGGACACTAGTCAATATGAGTTTCACAGCTACATGATGGCCCCTCAGAATCCTGGGTTTTGGTATCAAACGATTAATATTGTGGCAGTTGGCACAACCAGAAATGAACCCCGCCTGGTCTGTATGAACCAGGCGTGGTGTGCATTAGCCAGTTTGCAAGCGCCTCAGATCTTCACCTCCAGCTTGAGTAATGAGATTCGACGATAGGAGTAATACTCCTCTAGGGCCTGCTTGGCTTGGGGATTACCACAAACCCTGCATGGCAACAATCGGGTGGTAGCGGCGCATCTTGGGCTGAGGAGTGGATGGCCTCTAACAGAGGGTCCCGCAGTTTAGGCATAAATGCTTTATAGCAGTGGTTCACAACCTTTTTGACTTCAGTGGATCCCTACTTTATCAATACTAGAACTCGGGACCCCCACTGAATCATTATAGGAATCTGGGGACCCCCGCTGAGTCATTACAGAAAACTGGGGACCTAATCTGTTAATATTTTTTAATTTTCTAGGCAGTCGCGGACCCCCAGAGGTCCCCGGACCACAGGTTGGGAACCATTGCTTTATAGAATTCACACTGAAAAGCATTAGGGCTCGGGGCTTTCCCACTGTTTGATCCTGCTAGGCCCAAGGAGAGTGTGTCTCCTGTTAATGGATAGTCCAACACATCAAGGTCGGTGGCAGAGAGATTTCTGAGGGGCAGGGCCTGACAAATTCCACCATCTGATCCTGAGACCTGACCTCCAGATGGGTGCAGACTCCCTAAAAATGTGGGGATGCCATTGGCAACACTCTGCAGGCCTGTGAGTACTGTTCCAGATGAATCACAAATTGGTGGAACCAGAGAGGAATGCAGTCTGTTGACATAATCTGTGAAACATTTTACTAGATTTGTCTCCCTACTGATATATACAACTCTGGCCCGCTTGCCGCGAGTGCTTGACCTTGTCCAGCAGAACCTACTGGTATTGATGTTGCAGGAATCCTAATTGCCTGTGAGTTGCCTGCCCATCTGCCACCCCACCCCACCCCTGCAGATGCATCATTTTAGTTTCCATGAGTGTGCATCTTACAGCGCTTCAGCTCTATGCAGTAGCTAATGTCATTCCCTGTCAGTGTAGGCTTCATGTCCTCCCATAACACCACCGGTGAAGGGGTAGACAGGATACTATGTAGGAAATATTTGGTGATAGAGTGCTCCATATGGCAACAGTTATCTCAATCTTGCAAGTACTAGGGTGATAGACACCAATGAAAGGTTAGACATCAATGACCCACCCGTAGCCTCAAAGCCACCGGGGAGTGGTACTACAGTCCCCTGGCCAACATTGCAATCTACGAGATTCTATGTAGGTAGGACGGGGAACTAGGAAATAGTCTAGGCAGGAAAATTAACCATGGGCTGAGGAGAAGAGTGTGTAGCCCTCATCTGTACTATAATGAGCCCTCCATATGTCTGCCAGGCCTAATGGGGAGATGAAAGAGAACATGTGCATTCTCCTCGACTCCAGGAGTGCTTTTTCTGGTCCCATTGGTCCTCGATAAGGTCAACACTCCATTCCAGTCCCGTCCCACCACTATGAGTCCCTCAGGGAGGTCCCCCAGAGCTTTGTCATGTGTTCTATAAATGTAGGGCAAAGAGAGGAAGAGGCATACACACACACAAATGTGATGTTTTCTCTATATAGCGTTCCCGAGATTGCAAGATAATGGCCCTGGCGATTTGACCACGTTTTTGTAACCTGGTAAGGGATCGTATGTTTGATTAATATGCCACTACTCCTCGATCCCCTAATGAAACCGGGATGAAAGACATGAGAATAGCCAAATCTAGCAAGGCTAGGGACTTTGTTGCCGAGCATATGTTTCTTGCAGGGGAAGGATATTTGTGCCCATGCATTTGGCCTGCCATGTTCAGAGGTCAGGCCACGCCCCCTGCCTTTAGTGTTTCATCAAACACACAATCCTCTCTAAAGAAAAACATACCTATGGAATGTAAGAAAAGCTATAGTTACTTGCTGTGAGATAGTGGTTTGTTAGTTGGGAGGTTTGAGGTCTGCCACAAGCTATAAAGTCAATAGTCTGTTAAGTCCAGCCAAAGGTTTCAGTAACTTTAGCTTGAGCTCAACCCCTGGTAGCTATGTCACAGAGCAAAATGTCTTAACCTAACAAAAATACATAAAACATTTAGAAGTGCAAAACAGTTCAAAAGTGGGAAACACAACGCAATAAAAATCCTTCTCCTTTTACAAAAAGAAGAGTACATTTTAATTAACAAAATAACACTAAAACGTCAATAATAGACACAGTACATTTTTAAAGGGACATATCGCTAAAAAGCATAAAGCTCCAATAATAAGCAATGGTTGCAGTAGACTGGGACCTAGGTATGATGATATGTTGAAAATGTAAAAATAAATGTCAGTCAGTCAGTAAAAATAAGTATTTATTTAGACCATGGTCTATAAACATGATCATAAATACATCCTAAATCAGACCTAATGTAAGATTGGTTAAAAAAAGTGCTTCTTAATGTACAGAGGAGGGTTTAAAAGAAATAATTTGATAAAAGGTCTCATACCACCCACCTGATTCCTTACAGTTTGTCTGGCAGCCCTTTCAGGGTCGCCCGTATTGCATTAAAAAATCTCCCAGTTGCTTATACAATTATTAAAAAGCTCATACTTATCAACAGGCTGAGAGCTTGATTCTGATTAATAATCTTATAAGCAATAAAAACAGGTTTTAAGAATGTTCTGTTCACCTAAGAACCATAGGCAATCCAATAAAATATATAGTCCATAACATTTTGCCTTCAGCCCACATGTACACAAGCCCTGCTCATCTCTCATTGCTGCTTTTATCTTCATACCTGTGTAACATGGGTGTAGCCCAACCCTACATTTTAGCACAGCATTCCTAAGCTTGGGACTTGACTGGGCATCAATATAAGAAAACAAATCAGCATTGCTCCAGCATTTAATCAAGAACTGGGTGACGATTTCCTCTTCAAATAGAGCAGGTGCTCACAATAGCGAGTAGCTCCTGCTTGGGGATCTGTTGTCCTGTCTTCTACTGATCTGGCGCTAATTACAATTAGCTTCTCTAGCATGGTCTAACTTGGGAGGCTGAGTTCAGTTCACTTTTCTCTATCTCCATTTTACAGAGGTGCGATATTTTAAGACTATCCTCTTCATTTATCCTCTGCCAAAAATTGAGCTTAGTTTGGAGCCCTTGATAACGCCAGGCCGTAAGTTGCCATTCTGCTCTTATGGCCAGGATCATAGTTGAGGGTGGTTCCGCTAGAAGCTGTTTCACACATGTACCCTCCTCAAGGTTCCAATCCATTTTACCATCTAAGGTTAATACTTCCACACTGTATTGAAATTGTGGGCGAAACATTGCATTAAGGTAGACCATATGGGGTATAGAAACGGCCCTCCATACTTTGGACTGAACTGTTTTAGGCCCCATAAAAAGAATAGTGCAGTTTATTTTAACAATTCTTTGTGGTCTCTCCGATTTATTTTGGGGTCAAATCACATACCCAGGTATTTATATTTGTCGACTACATCAACTTTGTTCCCTACCATATGCCAATTAAAACCCCCTTTCCTTTCCCCCGCACCAATATTTAGTTTTGTTTTCTAAATTAACCATAAGTCATTTACTTCAGCAATAATCATGAAAGAAATCCAATTTCCTTTGCAGACCCAATTCTGTCATGTCCACTGTCACCATATAATCAGCATATTGTACGCATGGCATATGGGTCCCGCCCATTTTGGGACAGGGGCCATCAGCTTTATGTAATGTCTTTGGTAGTTCGGACAAGAATAAAGAGAACAATAGGGGAGCCAGAACTCAGCCCTGCCACAACCCATCCTGTATTCTCTTTGATAATGTCCCACTCAGACCCATTTCTGGCTGTGCAAAGTGCAGTTCCTGAATAAGTGAGAGCAACGCCTCGTTGATACGGAGCTGCCTCAACATATCCCACAGTAGCTTACGATCAACCAGGTCAACATGGCCCAGAACTCAACAAAGCAACAACATATCCTGCCTTGGAACTCAAATGACTCCTTTGACATTGCCCATAAGCTACAGCAGCGGTCTATTGTTGAATGGCCTTCCTGAAAGCCACCTCACTCGACCAGGATTCAATTGTTTTGCTGTACCCAAGACTTCACCAACCCTAACAATACTTTGATAAATACTTTCTCCCTCACATCCAGCAGACTAACTAGACAATAATTCTTGGGCTGTGTGGCATTGTCCTTCCTATAGATTGGCCTAATTATTGCTCCTGTTCAACTCTCAGGAAAACACCAGAGGTCAAGGTTTTTTGGAAGATAACACAAAAGAGGCTTGCCCACCAACCCACGTTATTTTTTATTATAACTGCTGATAGATTATCTGGGTCTGCCGATTTAGTTCATTTAAGGGACTGCAGTTTCGTTTATCTTCTGAAATGAGAAATGTGACTCAGTATCCACCCCAACCTTGTCAGTATTCTTCAGGTTCTCATCTACCTTGCTACTACCTTATAGATTACACAAGTGGTTGATCCAATCATCCTCTCCTACTAAACACCTCATTTCCCTTTGTGCGTTCCCATCATGCACCAGATGCCAATAAATCCTGATGTTATTTGTTCCTATAATTTTAAGCATAATTTCCCAATTTTTGTTTATAAACTCCAGTTTCCTTTCCCTCAGCTTATTTTTATACTTGAGTTATGACAGAAGGAGGCTCTCTATTATTAAGTATTATTTCCCATTTTCTTACCCTTAATTTTAATCTCCTACATTAATTATTAAACTAGCCATTTCGCTTGACCCCCTTTATCATGCTCACGTTCCTTATTCATAAGCCCTGATTTGAGTTTTACCCTCAAATAGTTTACCACTTTCTCAACCACCTGATCGTACAAGTTATAACATTATTCTGATCCTCAGACATGCCGATTAAAGTATTGTCTACCATCAGGTCATTCAGCAGTTTTAAACTGCCCTCTGTCATATGGGTAGTTAGTTATATGTTGAGGATACTCTACATGCAGCTGGGCGACTCTGTCTCTTTGCTCTCTATTTACTAAGATCAGTGTTACCTATTAAGGGTCAGTGATCACTGCCCTCAATTTGCAACACTTCGAACCCCTATACCTCGGAAAAGTGCCAGGTGTTTCTAAAAGCATAATCAATTGAGCAGATCTGATTACCAACTCGGAAAGTCTGGCTTGCGTTGCAGTCTGTATCAACCTGTCCATTCACACAAAACAGCCCTATCGACTCTAGAAACTTTACTAGGGTTTAATCTCATTCAGTGCCACCTCATCTAGGTAAAATAGCAGGAGGCACCCGTGCGGCAGCTAACAAATCTTTATACATCTTGTTAATGGAGGATGGATCCAATTTATGTTTAAAATCCCCTAATATCATTACCAACTGAGTTGCCTTTGCCATACAGATTGACTCCAGATCTTCTTCTAGCAATCCTAACTGAGCTTCATAATCTACTATATTCCCTGTTTGGATGTAAATATTAACTACAATTATTTGTCTTTTTGCCCACAGGCCACTGTAGAGCTCAATCTGACCAGCCAATAGCCATCGACTTTTGACTTTCAACATGGTTACTTTGTTTTCTATTTTAGTTGATAATAAGGTGATCAATTCATCCGAGGCCGACCTGGACCCAGTCGCATAGCATCTTTGGAGAGCAATAAAAATTCCTCCACTGGCTCGGGTACTTCGCACAGCCAAGTCGACTGTAAGCACATCATTTTGTACCTTCCCAACATCTCTTTAAAGCTGTCTTTAGACAAGTGTTTCATATACCTCCCAATGTTCCAAGTCAAGGTCAACAGACTGTGCGAAGAGTCTGACCCTATTCCAGCCCTGAGGCTCCTTCCCTCCTTTCCTAACTCACCCGTCTGCATGAGTCTTATGCGCCCCTTCTCTAATTCTTCCTCAACACAATCTGTTTTACACATTCAGAGTAAAAAAGGGCCTTTATTACCTCTTTTCCTTCTAGGTTTGTTGTGAACCCTATTTGCCTTATATCATAGGATGTAATCTCACTTAGGCTAGGACATTTTTATGAGTCTTTCCCAGCCCATTATTCATGGTCAATGCTCCTAATATTGCTTGAAGGTTTTTCTGCATTACAAACATCACCTCTAATAAAGATGAGGCTGGTGTTGCTCTGTTATGTTAAAGCCCAGGGAGGACTGTGTGAGACGGGGGGGGGGTGTTGTAGAATACAGCTGAGGGGTATCACTTCCTACCTCTTCCAACGGTCTATTCTCCCCACATCCCATTCCTTCTCGAGCCCATTCGCCACTTGATACGGGGCCTCACTATCCTCCATGAAGCTACTGACCACAAAAGGGGAATGGCAGGGTGACGAAGACAATTTTGGTTTGGGTAAGAACATCCCTCCTATATTTATACCCATTTCATCCCCCAGAGCTAGCTCCAAGTCCAGTACTGTTTCCAAGATAAAAGATTCACTTATTACATTCCTCTCGCTCTCTCTCCGTTCACTGTTTCGTGGCTTTCCCGGCATTATGGATTGGTGGCCGCCGTCACGTTTCCTTTTGAAATACGTCCCTACAAATTCCTTTATGGATTGTCCCAAGGGCGTTGCACCTGCTTCTTCCGTAGAGTATACTGAAGTACCTATAAGGTCTTTCTCTCCTAACATGGTGGGAGTCATATTTGTCATATATTCTTCAAGGGGCCCAATGATAGTACTCCCCACAGACTCAGTATGTTGGTGCTCCCTGTGGGGTAGGTACTTTTCTACTGAGGTGTCTATTCACCCCCCACCTTTAGGCCATAGACTGCACATGTCTTCCCTTTACTCAGTGCATTTTTCCCTTTATGCGTTCTTTGGACAGTTAGTCAGCTGCACCTTAAGTTAAACCATCTGGTTTTTAACAAAAATGCAAAAAGACTTACCTCCCCCTCTGCCTTGATGCTACCACCAGCCTCAGTATTGCGTGATCAGCTGGGCACTTCGTCATCAGCAAATTTGAATTCCGACGCCCCGCACTTCTAAAGTAGCTCCTAGCTCCTGTCTCCTAGCACACCCTTTCAGCCCCCAAAGCTGAGTTACCGCTCCACCGTACACCCTAACTCAGAGGTCTCCAAACTTTTTAATGCCGCGCCCCCCCAGTTGAAAAATAAAAATCATTGGGCCCCCCCTCAGACTTTTTCACAATTATTTTATAAACATGGCAATGTTTAAATATGTCTAAACCTATTTAAACATTGCAGTTAAGTACTGATACCTTTTTAAAACTGCAATAACATGCTTCTGCTTAAAACAAAGGCCTGTTATCTGTATAATATTGATTTTGGCCAGAGTCTGGGCCCCCCCCGGGATCACTTCAGGCCCCCCAAGGGGGGCCCGCCCCCCAGTTTGAAGACCACAGCCCTAACTCCATCTAGCTTCCCTTGGGGGCTAGGCGTGGTGGCAGTCAGCAGGGGGGAGACCTGAGGCTTGCAAAACTTATTTTGGAACTAAGATAACCACTCTAATAGCCGTACGGCTGTCAAATCCTGGCAACCGCAATTGGCGTGCCAGAGTACCAAAACAGCATCCACCATCCAGACGTTAATGGCAGCGAGACAGCAGTACACAAAAGTCAGGCAGGCTTGTGGGCAGGCAGGTTTGCGGTGGCCAGAATCGGGCAGGATCACAATTAGATTGGGCAGAACTCAAGCAACACAGTTGCATGGTAAGCACCGTGGTTGGAAGCATGGCGGTGGGCACGAGGGCGGTAGCGGTGAGGAGGAGGCTCTTAGTCCAAAGGGAATTTGTTGTTTTTTCACGTGTGACAAAGCAGAAATTGTAGCTATCGCAGAGGAACTGAAGGTCGGATACTCAAAGCTGATTAGTCCCACTGCAGCTGAAGAGCTTTGAGGGTTTTTGGCACTCTGGAACAGTCAGTAGGATACTTTTCACAGCAGGTCCCTTTGAAGCTTTTAACAGGTTGCACTGCAAGTTTCACAATGCAGCACTCACTCTACACTGGTAGGCCTATAGCCATGCTTTCCTTTGTTATACTAAAGGATGGCACAATGAGTGCTGCAGTCTACAGGTATAAGCTTTTCATGTCACGGTTGTCTTTCTGCACCATATACTATGGCCTTATTTAAAAGTTAATGTTGTCAATTTGGAGTTAGTCAATGTTATCAAACTTTAGAGTTTAGAGCATATGCACTGGGGCCTTGTTTAGCAGTATAACAGTGCCAGAGTAAAAAACCCAGCAGCATTAGTCCAGAAATAGGGGGGTAATCATTCCAAAAAGCCACTTTCTTACTCTCACCAGAACTAAACCAACCCCACTGAACAGAAATAGTAAAACAAGCATACTGTTGCCCTTACAGCTAACCGGAACTTAAAAACAAACTATAACTACACTTGCATCTGCAGTAGTTTCAAACCTCTCAAATTTAAATTAATTCAATTTGAATAATAAAATAATAGTGTTAATGATGTTCGTGTCTCATAAACATGTTCCTATGTGATGCATAAGTGTCCTAAAAAGTTCTGTATGTCATAGTTTTAACACATTACTCATTTGTCAGTATTTTTGTGACATTCTTAATTCTATGAGAAAACGTAAATATCAAACAAGTGGCTCCCTGACTGTCAGGCTCCCTGTCTTAAACTCAGGAAGTATTTGCCTAATATTTGTTTTAACTACTTCTTTGATTTATGACTCCACCCCCATCGGCTTTAAACGAAGAGTTTTTGAGTGGTTAATATAGTGTACTTAAAACAGTAATAGGATATCTCATTCCGCAAAATGTGTATTTATGATTGTCCACCAGAGGACATTGGGTACTAAGCAATGTCCTTAACGGGAATTCATAGGTGCTATACTGCCTCCTAAATAATGTCCTTCTTATGGTGCTCAGTTCGTAGCTGAGCCAGACAACCTGGGAAGTTGTCTGCGATAACAGATTAATTTAGCACCTGGAAGGAGAGAATACAAGTGAACATGTCTCAAAAGGAGATCTCTGTGTTCTGGTGGTTCCTAGCTTTCAGTGGGGAAGGATGTATCAAATGTATTTTAACATTATTTATTTTTTTCATTTTTTGTACAGCACATACAAGACCCAGAGGGCAACAGAGCAGTTTACATTCAACATCAAATGTAACATCACAGCATAAGGAACAGAAAATGAAATTACTTCGTATTTACATTCTGTACATTAAAATAGATAACTTGCGGTACAAATGGTTGTCTCATAAGACAGTCCATAGCAACATAGTAATGTGAGGTAGACAATATAGACAATTATTCTAACAAATTGTAAATAACATAAAATTGGTGACATCTTGGGAAAAAACACTTCAAGGGATGAACAGGATGAGGAGTGGTGAGGGAGACACTTTAAGAAAACACCAGTCTATTACTTACAGTTAGGAAAAAGAAATCACACCATGCATATATATTTGGAAAATATATGGTTCTGGTAAGTTTCTATATGACCCAGGGGTGACACTGCAACCAAAACACAGGAAGCCACTATACACCAGCACTTCCCTTTCAGTTGCCTCTTAAAGTTCATGAATGCACTGCACTCAGTTTATTTCCTGTGGTCATCCCGATATCTACTGAAAAGCAACATATGTTTGATTCCCCCACACTCTACAGACTAAGTGGAACATAGATGTGGGTCATGCATAGCTGCGTTCAGTCCCTGTGTGAAGAAGACTGGAGGCAACTACCATGTGTTGGCGAAAAATTGCAGAAAATCTGACAAACATCAAGTTTAACATGCTCTGCCCAAAAACACAAAGATCGAGGGAAATCTGGCTTACACCAGCAGACACCTTAGGTTTTACAGAATTAGAATGTTTATAGTTATTATACTTTTCCTATAGTCTTGGGATTGACATCTTTCATTAAATGAACAGTGTACAGTGATACGGCCATAATTTATTGACCTGCTCCGATCTTTCATGATTGATAATGCAGAATACCTCATCATTCAGAAACCCCTTTCTAGACTCCAGAAAATCAGAGTAATCTGGGATTTATTTTTGTTTTAAAAAAAATGGAGAAAACCCATGTTATATCTACAGGGCACAATGAGATACTGATGCAGAGGTTGCACCTAAATAAAGCCCTGAATGTGATGAAAAAATATAGACTGCACAGGTGTGCAAGAAGACCCAAAATGTACATGTTTGAACATCCTAACACAGATCTTCAGAAGAAAAGAGTCTGATACACAGGTGCAGAAATACCTTTGCAGATAAAGAGTGAAATCTAATACAAGTTATCCAGTGAGCTTGTCTATGATGCACTGATCCAGCTGGATTTTAACACATTTTTGAGTACCTTTGACAAAAATAGGAACCTCAAAGTAGGGCAAAACGTACAGATCATCTGGATACTCGTCTGTGATGGAAGGGCAGATGCTGCTTTTATGATCTCAAAACTGTGTTTTTGTTCAGTTTTACCATGATGAATATTTGATTTAAAAGAGATCACTATCGCTTCAATTATGTCTTTCTTGTACTTGGATTTATGGTGGTAAGAAGATGTTCTAGGATAGGTATAAAAGGGCTTTGCTGTCACATTTTCCCCATTGGTTCTCTTGATCTACCTCCTTGGGATGATATAGAACAGATTTCGTGCCTTTTACCTTGAGTTATGTGAAGCTATTTGTAATTTCATTCTATAGGGCAGCCAAATCAGTGATCTTCCGATCCACTAAATCAAGAAGAAGAGTAGATGAGAAACCTGAGGCTAGCTTGGTGAGATCAAGAGTCTTGGAATTAGGAACGATCCAACCCGACAATAGGAAGTGGGTCAATGACAAGATTGCTATCTTTATTGGCACTACTGAGTTTTGAGAATGGCCCATTTTACATGGGCAGGGCTTTTACAATGCAGAACCTCATCAGTCATACAAAAAGAGGAGAGAAGAAAGCTATTGGGGTAATTGTATGTACCCCCACTGTATACCTGAATCTCCTAGAAAGCTATTAACGTAGGACTGGATCATCGGAGTGGTGAAATGTATAAACATTGTTCACAGAAAGCTATTTCCACCACCAAACACTGGAATGTGGGTAAGGTTTCAGAAAGAACATGTGAGCGAATTCTTGGAGCGTGTCAGTCCACCGAACAATCTTTGTCTCTATGAAAGCAGATAGAATAATCAAGGGGTTGTTGCACAATTAGGCTTGGGAATTCAAAAATATAACTAGTCTTATGGAGAATAAAGGAGGTGTCAAGCTTCCTCAAACTGTGTTATAACACGGAGAGCAACAAAGAAGTGGCTGACAATCACTCATGAGACGATGATGCTAGGTGGCCAAGTGATGCAAAATAAGTGCTCCAGCAACTTGATGAACTCTGTCATTAGGAGGAGGGTCATTAGCTCAGGTACTCACCGAAGGACTGGGGTGTGAATGGATGGTTTCTTGTAAACTGGAACACAAAACCAGCATTAAGTAAAGGAAGTGGAGGACATAGGATCTCTGGTAAATTCTACAGCTCCTGCGGCAGTAACTTTGCAATGCTCAAGACAAGAAAGAGCAGACAGAAGAAGACACAAGGTCAAGCCTTCTCCTAAAATGCACTTAGGGTCTGGAACTTCATTGCATGCTTACTATCTATATTGGTATGAATCTCAAAAACCTTCTCATCGACCAACATCTCATGGGCCTGTGCTAGACTACCCTCTGATGGTGATACCTCCTCTCAATTAAAGACTCCCTTTTTTCTTGTTTGTCTAATTCTACTGTAAATCTCACTTCCTATCTTTCAAGCTACTCCCTCCCTTAGCTCCATTATCCTTACACCCAAAGTTTATATTATAAGGCCCTCCTCATGTACAATGTTTCATTTGAAACTACGTTCATGAAACATAATTCCTCATCCATCCATAAAGATATCTGCCTGACAGAGTTTGAAGCTTCTTTTTAGGCTATTGGTGCACCTAAAGGAGCAGCTGGAGAGCTGCTGAAGCTTCTGGATTAGGTCTGAACAGGTTCCTCCACATCCCCACCATCCACAATGCAAACAAAATTTAAGGGTTGCCTCAGGAGTATGGATCTCCCTGTGACCATGAGCAGGGCAGATTCTGCTTCCTCCCTGGGGGCTTGGGTATTCCACATATTTATTCGGAGGAAGTGCTCAGTGACAAAGCAAGAGGCACTTTGTTGGACTGCCACCATGAGCAATTAAATAAGCTAGGTCTAGTAAGACAAAACCATAGTCTTTTACAATTTACTAACAAGACTGGGCACCTTGTCAGAAACCTCAGTTCGCATGTTCCCACATCTTAGCCTTCTACAATCTACTAGCAAGACTGGGCACCTTGTCAGAAACCTCAGTTCGCATATTCCCACATCTATGGTGTTGATCTTTTATATGGTTAACTGGTTTCTTCTACTCACGTTACATATGTACATAATGGCATTCTATCTCACATATCCTGTATCAGGGTAAGGAACATTCTTCAACTTCCACTGGAATCACTTCTGAGGTTTTCCAATTTCCACAACTCAGAAGACATTTCTTCCATCTTGCGGAAATTGACATTTTTAACAATTTGTATTATTTAATTTATTTTAGTTTTTATGTATTGTGAATAAGACTCCCACGCATGACCAAATCAATGTACAAAAGACCAGACATGTCGGAACATTATGCGTGGCCAGGACATACATTTCACACTGTGTCCTACATTGCATTCGCACCTCTAAGTTAAAAAGTATTCTCCACTGTTAGAGAAAACATGGCAGTTCTTGTAACAAACTGGGCCAGATTGCTTCATATTTTATAAATAAACTTTGCAGTGTTTGCGCAGAGTAATGAAAAAGCACTGATGCTGGAGAATGTCACCTCTGCCCCACCCCTTTCTCATGGCCCTGCAGAAGACAGTAAAAATATTATAAAGAAATGCAAAAACATTATAGCAAGCATAGTATAAAGGTTAACAAAAATGGGAACTGTTAAAACATTCTTAGCAAGTATATAAAATTATAGCAGCATTTGTAGAGCACGGGAGCACAGTGCCTAGGGATGCATAAAATATTAGGAGTGAGGAAAAGGGAAACTGCATAATCAGAGTGCCACAAGGAGTGGTTATGATTCAGCTTGCATGTAGTGGACTAGGAGGGAGAAATACAGCACTGACATATTGAGAAGGGACAGAGTATTACAGGGTTTATAATAGAAAAGGGGTCAGGTAAATGGCAAGCGAGTGATTAAGCAGAGTTAAAAGATCTGAAAAAGAGAGAAGAAAAAACTAACTGAGAGGATCGGTTGGATGTGATCAGACAGAATGGCTTAAATTAACGGTGATGGTAGCAGTTAGAGATGTGTGTTCCATTTAAGGTAGAATTGTTTACCTTACTCTCCTCTGTCTTGTCTTCTAGTATCTTAAAAACGTAGTAAGTTACAGCTATCTGAACTGGTAACTTGTGGATCCTCTTGAGAATTGCTAATCCATGGAGATTTCCCAAAAGCAATTAAAAGAGTATATACACGCTATTGGGTGAGGGAACTTTTTCTCCTGTCCAGATTAAAGAATCTAGCTGCAGATTTGCGAACTAGCCATGCTCTGACTGTTTGTTTATCACAAAAATAGGTCTGTGGCCGCCACACTGACCCAACAAGATGCATAGAGCATAGTGATGGGAAAATAAAACAAGCATCTGACTTAGAGCTATTAGCGTTGTAGTCCTAACCCGACTTTTCTTGCCACATAAATTGAAAATTAAAATGAATACAGTTTTACATAAGCGAGTTGATTCAAAGTACCACGTCATGAGCATGAGCGTGAAGGAGCACACAAAAGGAAACAGAAGTTCTCTAGCAGTCAAATATATTGGCCGTTATGCTATTATCTATGTAACAGCATCGATGTCATGCAAAGCGCTCGTCTACTGCACCACGTCATGAGCATGAGCATGAAGGAGCACACAAACTGAAACATACGTTCTCTAGCAGTCAAATGTATTGCCTGTTATGCTATTATCTATGTAACAGGGTCGATGTCATGCAAAGTGCTTGTCTACTGCCCAGCGAGATGGCGCTACATAGGAAATAAAAAGGAAAAGTAGTCAAGAAGCCATGCGGAAAACATGGAGCCTCGTATGTTTTCAGTGGTTTACCGGTTCTGTCGAGGAGGGCTAAACACTGGAAAAGGCATGACGTATGCATGCCTTTCACAAATTAAATCAAGCGAATTTTAAAAGGCAAGCCCACGAACCAATGAAAAAGATGGGCGTGACATGGGTGTGGTTAAAAGCCCACAGAGAGATTACAAAAGGGGCCACGGCGCTTGCACGCTCGACCCTAAAAAGGGGGCTTAAGAGCACAGAGTCAGCATCCCCTGGCATGTGGAAACATGTGGGGGCGCTCCAAGAAGAGGAATGCGCGCTGCCCATCACAAAAAATGCTGTTGCTGCAGCCATTACCCAATATGAAGCACTGTTGGGCCAAAATAAAATAGCATAACAGCAGAAGTTGAGCATATCCTGAAGTCTGGGCCCATTTCGATGTGGCCAAAATGTATTCCACCCGCCATTAAACTAAATAATAAAAATAAAAAAAATCACATGATTTGCAAGTTCAGTTGTGGATTTCTGATTCTTAAACCCTTCGTGGGTCCTGCACACACTCCACGGGTGTCAGCTTTCCAAGCTAGATTTAAAAAAAAAAAAAAAAGATACACAGCAAAGCTTGACCAACCCGAGCTGCATACTGTTTTCAGCTGTGTGCAGTGGGGATTGGCCGTCCCCCAGGAAGGTTTGGTCTTTGGCAACCTCTGACGTGCACCACCATATGTGAGGCTTCGGGAGAAGAGCTTCACATTTGGTGTGCCAGTTATGATTTGGAGCCAATCATAATAGATTTTTTAGTTTTTCACTTTACCAGCATGTTTGTGCATGTGTGTTGTCTTTTATGTGGTACTAGCACATGTACTAAAGGTAAAAACATTCTCAACAATGATTTTAAAGGTCACCTAGGATAGCTGACTGAAAAGATTGACATGTGTATGTGTGTTGCTGGATTAGATGTGACAGCTGCCTGATGTGACTCCTAGATAAGGAACCGGTACATGGTTTCTCAGCAGTTTGCTCAGGAGGTTGTTTAAAACTCTTTGCGCACTCTCTGTTATTTAATACTGTGCACGCAATGCTGATCAAATCGTAAGATGAGTCCAATCTTAGAATACAATTGTCTTTTCTCCCCTTTGAAGATTTGATGGAGTATACACGTTAACAACAGGAACTGAACTTCCCATATGCTGCACTTCTTGGATATTCATCTGTGTGTAGTCTTTGATGACACTGGATTTAATACCATTTGACGATATTCACAATATGAATGTTCTTTGCATATTGTTTGTGATTGTTATTGTTTCTTGCAGTTTGCTGATTGTCTGTCTCTTCTTTCTTTCACATTCTATTGTTGTTTTTTGTTGTTTCTGGTATTTCTTTGGGATTAGTCTTTTCATTTGCAGGTTCATTTTTGCTCACAAGAATGGGGACAACGATCTTCTGAGAACACATTACGTTGTCCCAGTGTCTCAGAATAGCCTCCTGGTTACTTGAATTAGATTTAGATCGACATCCATACCCTGTTGAATTGAGAGGATTATACAAATTAGTTCATCAGCATATGAAAAATACTTTTTCTATTATTAAAACATTATTGGCCTCATTTAGAGTTTGGTGGTTGGGTTAGGATATCCCGTCCGCCGTATTACGATCCCCATAGGCTATAAAGGGATTGTAATATGGCAGAAGGGATATCTGTCACATTTGTGATGGAGTAACCCCATCTCGCCAAACTTTAAATTAGGCCCTAGGTTTGGACAAATGCCTGAAGTAAGGTCATTTTTCTTTCCCTTCGAGGAACTATTACAATTTTCAGACAGTGTGGCTACTAGAAATGCAATGTGCTCTTCTTAGTACACTAAGTTTATGTTTAACTAAGCAGGCTCACTTCCATGAGTACAGACTGTCTACATTTAAAAAATTGTGAGGGCTGAATTTAGCAAGGTTGAGGGCAGGCTCTGTTGACATTTACAGATGACATTACATTTAGCAGGCTGAAAATCGGAATTCAGCTCAGCCAATAACAGGAAAACTTCATATTGAATAAGATCCCAACATGAAAGAAATTGGGGTACAAAAAGTGAATTCAGTAACTAATCAAAACATTTGACCCAACCCCACAATTAGTTCAACATGAATACTTGTGTAACTGAAGTAGCTACATTTAAGGCCACATTACGACCTTGGTGGATGGGATACTCCATCACAAACGTGACAGAGATCTTGTCAAACCATATTACAAGTTCCAATATATCATATGGAACTTGTAGAACGGCGGGCGGGATATCTGTCAAGTTTGTGATGGAGTGTCCCATCCGCCAAGGTCGTAATCAGGACCTTATTCACAAGGGTATCCTTGGAGATTTTTCTACTAGTGTACACTATTATACACTGCTAAATCTCCGGTGGAGTAGTGTGTCATTTGCCCATATGCTGCTCGGTCAGAATTGTTGGGACCTACTTTGGCATGGAATAACCATCATCATTTTCTAGGTAAAATTCAGCAACCAGGCCACTGCAAAGGTTTAACAATGCAAACGCCTTGTCAAATACGTTATCAGAAAAGACAGGTAAAACTAGAAGCTGGATCACAGAGACCAGAAATTACACCTTTAAATGGAGAAGACAAATTATGTCCTGCAATGAGTCAAATAAAACACAGTGAGGTGAAGCTGCAGACAATACCTTAATGTAACTTATAGCAGACTTCAGAGATCCAGCATAACTTGAAAAATAATGGGAATTTAAAGAAAACATTTCTACAAACCTACAGGAAAGAAATGAGCCAAACATGCCAAGGAACCCAATTCACCAAATAACAACTACATTATACATTGACCACCAAGCTCAGTGTCAAATAATAAACAACTCAGACTCTGAGTCACTTTACAGCAGAGAAGATAATTCACATACTGTACACGGAGTAAGCCCCATTGGATTATGGAATTTTAATGAATCCCTTTACTAAACAGAACTAATAAATTAAAAAGATGAAATTATGGAAACCAAAGGGTTATATTCCTCCAAAGATTTACAACTGAACACCCACTGTAATATATCAATGCAAATAACACAGGAGGAATTAAGGATACAAAACATCAGTATATCCGGAATTAGAGGCTAAGGTGGCTATCAGCAAAACGCATTCGACGATTTCAGTAATACTGATTGCACAAAGTACACTGATAAAGAACCAAACTGAACTATTGAATAAAATGCACAGGAAATTAAAACCATTGAGTATAACAAAAATGGAACATAGAAATGATTCTGAAATTATCATAATCAAACTACGGTTTAGCCTTCAAACCACTGCTTTAAATGGAAACATAGAAGTGCTCATACTCACTACCTACAGTGCCGGTTTGCTACTGAAAAGTGCAGGTACTCTCTTATTAAATGTATTGTAGCAGGGCTGGGAAGTGGAGGTACTCATCCTTTTAAATCAAAGAAGTATATGTGCTCAGTACCTGGCAGTGCCAGTCCATTTAAAGAACTGCTTCGAAAGTTATTGACCAACTACAATTATTACCCAATAAAACGGCGGCACAAATCGCAGATTCATTTAAAAAAGAATAAAGTATAGACGTTTCACTGATAGGGTTGCTACAGGTCAAAAGCAGGATGCAGATGATTAAAAGGAAGTTCGGAAGCCAGATACACTCAAAGACATGACTATGTCCACGTCATCCAAAGTAAACAAGCTTATTTCAATAACCATCCTAAATGCACTGGCAAAGGACATGCATGATACAATAACGGTAGCCAACACACAGCAACAGTCATTCTTTTAATCACTTAGAAGTCAACTTTACACCAGAGATGGATATGGAAGGGAAATTTCATGGACGTCATTGAGGGGTCACCAGGGGTCGCAGCTGTGATGCCTGCTTTACCCCTTACGACCTCTGGCACTGTCTTTGCGACCCCTGGCCTCAGAGGTGGCAAAATCAGTACCAGAAACACATGGCAACACGTTGTTATGGGCATTGAGTGAGACTCCCTTTCTTTGTTTTCTGTCCCTTTTTTATTATATTAATAGTGAATAATATTAAATTGTTCACAATTAGTGTAATAAAAAATGGAGAACAATAAGAGAGAGAATAAGACCCTGTCTGGCTTCTTTAATTAGTAAAAAATGCTTGTAAATGTATGTTGTGTGCGTGCTTTTGGATGAATCTGTTTATGAGAGAGACGTGTTGTATGTGTAAGCGTGTGTATGTGAGTGAACATAAAGGTCAAATGGTATGTGATGTCACTTCCTCTACCGATTGTTTGGTGAATTGACACCCATGGGACATTTAAAATCTATATAAGCAAAAGAGGACGAAAAATACTTAAGAAATTAAACAACTGCAGACAAAAGAACTTACATTTTCTCCTAAAAATGCCTAATTCTGGCACTCACAACAATATTTGCAATTTTCGAGGAAAAGAAGATACAAACCACAATTTAAAATTCGTGCAACAAACCAGAAAACAACTGCTCCTGCAACACCAATAGTTATGAAACATAAAACAATGTGGCGATGACACATTGAACATGACCCAAGGAATCCTGGTCACAATAAATGCATCTCTAACAATCATGTTTTAGTACATATTTGGTTTCCTATGTAAACACGTACCCAGCATAGGTTAAGTATGCACTATATAGATGCGCCCAACAAAATAAAATGTATAAAGTATTATCATGCAGTACTCTGAGGATATACCGACATTTTTAGAAATTCATAGGTAGTAATATTTTGAACTTTGAAGGCCTCATTGAATGACAGGTTGTGTAGAGAGCAACCTGCCCTCAAGTTTATATAAATTTTAAAGAAATCAATAAGAAGTAAAGTAATATTAGAAAGTTTTGTTGAAAAAAAATCAGGCGCAATGAGTTGAATACAGTGATGTCAACAATATTTTAAAAGTAAACAAACTTACTTTAAACTTCCCTTTGTGCGAAGGTTATATTAAAAAGAGCATTATATTAATGTTGGATTAAACATTAGAAACACGGATTTGTTTTGAAATATATTTAGAAATGTGGAATGTAAGATGCAGGCAGGGCTGTCGATGGCACAGAGCAGAGAGGCTTTCTCTGAGCTCCAAGCAGCCAAGGAAGAAGAAAGGCCTGGGGTTGTGAAAGTCGGAGAACAGGACTTTAGCATTACGGACAATGACTTCCTCATTTTACCTGCATAAAGTCACTTGCAGAATACGGCAATGGCTACCAAAGGCCTGATTTAGAGTTTAGCAGGCGTAGTACAGTCCGTTAGGGTGGCAGAGCGCCCTGGAACTTTATACATAGAAATCTCTGTAACCTTAAAAGAACAGCTATCACAGCAGTTCCCTTCAATGTTCTACATGTTTGGTGAAATATCAGCTTTGAGGGATGTATACCACACTTTTACACTTTTTTTCTTTTTCACAAACCAACTCTCAAAGCCAGAGTTTGTTTTTGAAAAAGAAAAAAACTAGTGACCCCCACACTCTGGGACTTTTCTTCTGAAAAGGGGGGAGGTGAGGCGCAGGTTTTTCCTAGCGACTGTGCACAGGAAAAAAAGCTATTACATCATTCAACCTAAATTGGGCAGATGGTGTAATGATCTTCCTCTGATGGCCCCTGCTCCATTGGAAGTACTCCAATGACAGAGCCAAATGGCACTCAGTCGATTGAATACTTAAGGTCCACCTGTCTCTAACTGAGGTTGGAGGACTGACTGTTCGAAAGGGTGGATTATTGTGTCGCATTTGTGACAAAGTACACTGTCTGCCAAACTCTAAATCAAATCACAAGAAACATGTGACCTCCTCAGATGCCACAGTGCCATCCTTGAACAAGAGACTGGAATAAATCATAGAGGGTGAATAAAGGGGTGATGAAGGACATGAACTTTCCAAGGAAGTCTTCAATTCCTCTGCTGGAAGTGGGAAATTAAGTGCAACAGGACGTCAGGATCAGTGTGTTGCCAGCACCTAGTCTGTATGGAGGCATAGATGGAATTTTTGCAGAACACAACCAGGGCTGCACATGTTCTTCTGGGGATCCCTGGCAATGATGAAAAGGAAGGTCCCTTTTGTTAGTGCTCCAAGGCCTCCTTGAGAGGAAGATTTTGCTACACAAATCTCTTGGTTCACAATGCTTACAGACTTTCAACCAGAACCTTGAACGTGTCCTGGGAATCCAAAGGGACCATAATTGCTGAGCTGGGCAGCTCAATAGAGAAAGAGATGATTATGTGTGTAGCTGACAAATGAAGGCACATGGGTGGAAAGGACCCTGATCTTCCCCGACTCCAGTCAGGCTACGGACTACAGATTACGTTATTTACAGAACCCCGTGGCACCCCTTGAAATTAAAGGTCTGCTATAATATAATGACTTCCATCGTATATTCTTGCAGATTGAAGCTGCAAAAATGTTTCTATCAGCAAGACGGAGTAAACATTCATCACCCACTAGGACTTAAATGTATTGGGGCAGCTATTTGTGCAATTTATCTCTTTCCACCTATAAGGAGTTAGGCATAAAGAAAACACCTCCTTTACAGGCTAGGGGTGGGTTATTATTGCTCTTGTATTGTGAGCATACAGGAGTATACTCAAAGATATGTGAAGGTTCCAAGTTGTGAGTCACTGGGGATATATTTCAGGTCTTTACACCACAGAAATAGTTAAACCATGAAAATGTAAAGGTTTTGGGAGCTTTTTGTAACTGGACCAAGTCAATAAAGGATATTTAATTAAGTATAGTGTATTTAAGGGTAAGGTTATGGTGATATGAACATGACTCGGTTACATCATACCAGGGTTTGATTGAGGAGATTACACATTACGATTATGTGTGCCTTCTGCACCAATTTATTAGGGAGATAAATGAAGATACACAAGCCTGCATGCTATTAGAGAGTGACTGGAGGAAGAATTACCTGGTTGGAGATAAATTACAAAGAGGCTTTAAAGAAATGTAAGACACAAAAATGTGTACTGTTATAAAAATCAAATAGTGTCAAGTAACAACTCAGTGAGAGAATTGTTTAAAGAACTAGCTACTTTATTTGTTGATAAAATGCATGGTATTTATTCTTCCTTTTCCCAGTCCGGTGATTTGGTTCCTCCTCTAATGACTGTGGATTACACAGTCAATACATATTTCTTCAGTTGTGCAAGTATAGACCCAGATTAAATTTCCAAGGTAAACATTTCTGTGAAATTGGGCTCTCCGATGACCCCCACCCAGTGCATGTATTTCAATTAGTAACTTCTAGAATTTGTCTGATTCTGGGCCGCTTCATCCATACTTCTTTAGAAACAGAAATGGCTCATGTCCCTTATAAAAAATACTCTGCACTAGGCCCTCCTATTCCTAGCAACACATGGACAACCCCCTGTTCATACATTTGTGGTCGGGAGAGTCTCTGCTTATGATTATCATACCAGATTAAAAGCTGTGGCAGACTGGCTCAATAGCACTTGCCCTAGTTTAAGCTTAGATAAAACAGAGGATAGCCAATTGGTGGCCTGATTCTCTAGGTCCTTTCCCAGAACCAGTAAGTTTGGTGAGAAATCTTATGGTGATCTTTGATTCTCCTCTTGTTTCAACCGCAGCTGATTAAACTTATTCCTGTTATTCTTCAGTAATTCGTAAGGAAAATTCATCCTTTTCTCCCAGCATCTGCTCACTTTCCCATTTCCAAGCCATAACTGGAGTTTGATTGGATTAGTGTAATGCCTTGTATTTAGGTTTTATGTTGTACACAATCCGAAGCCTAATTATTCACAACAATGCTGCTCTGCTACTTCTGAATAATCCTAAGCATGTTTTAGTGGTGCACCATCTCCATAGTTTGCATTAACAACCAACAAGGAAACAAGTTCTATTTAAGAGCATGTGCATTTGAAATTTCAAGCACTGCAATTCCTTAAAGAGGGAAGGTCAGCTGTGACCATATCGGGCCTATACAAGGCAGAAGAGTATAGGTGGATTCTGAGTTTTCTATGGGAATGTCGTACTATCTCCTTGGTGGAAATAAACGATTAGAACTTGTGGTAGCCATCAAGCATGCTGTGGTTGGACTAGGACATTGAAGTGCATGCTTTTTGACATCTAAATTATTTAAATCTATTTAATTATTTTCTCCAGGAAAGTGCTCGGGTTCCATAATCGATCTATTTGGGGGGTTGAGTTCTATTATTTATCACAACAAAAGTTTTTTTAAATAAGTGGCAGTAAGCGATATATAAATACAGTTAAAATAATCAGTGATATACAAACCTTTCAATAGTATTTCAATATACTAGTGACTATATCATGCCATTTCAAGATGATATAGGATCCTGTGATATAGTTGTGCACGGAATTATTGATCCAGGAGATTAATTCAACATATGCAAATATGTTTAACCATGTAATTAAAATTGGCTTATCTCACCAGTGCTGTAGCCAGAGGATGGAACTTGTTGGATGCATGACCGCTGCAACTTTGTTCTGATGACCCTGCAGAGGAGAAAAACATAAGATTGTTCAGCATGGCATGAATATTACAACCGAAACAATTCATTGATGTTGCTCCTTACGGTACATCTACTCCTTTGCCTTAAAACAGAGACTGGTTTCCAACCATGCTCAGATTTCTAATGTCCATCAGACTCTGCTATTGACCAGTCCATGTCCTGTGTTCATGGTTTTATTTACAGTTTACTTCAAGTAACATTTCAGTAGAACATAACAAATCACCCAGAATTTGAAGATAATTGAAAAACTAAGTATCTACTATTATTTAGAAAGACAAAGGAATGCCTTTTTATGTTTAAGGAATGACCTATCTAATTCCATAAACATATTTATTGCTTAGCGTTTAAGGAGGAAGACTGACATGTTATGAATAGCTTTGAAGAATAGCCATTATACACATTGACAAGTAAATCCAGACAAAAAGGTAAAACATTGCATTTTTCAGTCCAATTTTCCTAAATATTTACTACTAAAATGCTACATCTTTTCCTTGCATTTCAAATAAACTCCCTACCCCATTAGAGATAACTGCCAAAGTGTACAAAGCATATTTTCACTCTTATCTTCTTTCACATTCCCATTCTGTTGCTTCCAAATAGATTTCCAGTATCATCTTATAACTAAAACTTTTGGGGAGACAGTACCTGAAAACTAAAAGTTACCCATATCTCACTATGTACACTTTTTTCAACTTTTTGGCGCTTCCCTTCTCTGGGCTTTATTTTATAGCATGTACACACGTAGTTCTGGACAAGGTAATTGTTTATTTTCAAGTAATCAAAATTCAATTTGTTCCTTAAGTTAATCAATTTCTGTACAATTCACACTGAAAATTATATATCATAATTGATTAGCCGACGTGTTTCACAATATCCTCCACTTTTCAGGACTCCACATTTTCATGATGCGCAGTTATGTCTATTTGTTTTCTCAGAATGGGTTACATTGAGTGTGCTGTGTTAAAAAAAAAGTCATAATCAGATGAGACAGCATTTGAATCCCTCTGCACCATGAAAGTGGGGACATTGATTTTTCTTGTATATCACTGCTCCCTTTTCACACTGTGTAACACATCATATAAGAGGTTTTATAATCACATCATAAACAAATGGCAGATTATTTGTGTGCAAGAATAATCCATGCCATGCTTGTGTTTACATTGACCCATTTTCCTTTTTACAATAGTGTGTTGATGGCAAATTTGAAACTACTAGATTACATTTAAGGCAGTCTTTGGAAACTTTAAAGGCAAAGAAGGAAAATAGGTTGATAAAGGTAGACAGTGAAAAAATATAATTAAACGTGAATACACTATACAATAACAGCAGTAGTGCTTAGGTGCGCAAGAGAAGGAACTCAGATAATTTTGCAGGAATGTAAACTATGGCCCAATTACTAAACAGATGGGCATATACCAGGTAGATGGAATTTCCATATCTGACTGATTTCCCTGCACACGTACGCCTAATACAAGTAAATGCCCACAGATTAGAGAATAACTATGCAAACCCAAATTTATCTGACAGAATTCTGAATGGAATTTCCAATTCTGTAGCTGGTGCCTTTTCGCAAGTGAAGGATGTTGTCATGCATAAAAGAGGAGTAACTGTTCTTGCATGCCTTGCCAGAGGGTCGAGAAGGAGCTGGGGAATAGGGAGGGATGCACCGCTGCCTAGTTCCAATGTGATTTTACTGGCCAAATCCCTACTCTGCCTCCTGACATCACTGCCAGTGGTGAGGGACTAAGTCAGAGAGAAATAGGCAGGGCACACAATGGACAGAAGCAGCTCTTGAACCACAGCGTGAAAGGTAGTAAGGGTGGACCAGTCATACAATGGCCAGGCTGCCATATACGGGGAACTCATGCAGAGCAGACTCCTGCAGAGCAGTATTATCTGAGCTCAGAGTACTAGGGAGACAGGTGAGTCCTGGGATTGGGCTTGGGATCCAGGCAGATTTTATGACTGCTGTGAAACTTTTTTACTGTAGAAATAATAATGCTTATGCAAATTTTTGGTATTTACTTTGGGTTATATTTATTATACAAATTCTTCCGCTTCATGCCCCAGAATATTAAACAAATGAAACTAGTTATATAAACTGCATTATAATAGTGGCAATAGCACAAGTGTGTTATGGTTAGTAAAAATACAAGGGAGCATACAATCTCAGTTTCTATTTTTAGGTCGCAGAGTACCAGATAGTGCAGCTGTCTGGTTTGCAAGAGATAACTTGGGGACTTGGGGACTTTCAGAAAGTTGACGTAGGAATGCATTCCGCTCACTGATTACCATTCGCTTTGTAGTGTGTAACTCACACTTTTTGCCTTTCCATTTGTTGGCCTTATTTGCTTTCGAATCTCCAGGTTCAGTCCTGTATTCTTCCACAAACTCGCTTTCTCTTAAAAGGCCTTTAAACCTTGTTCTTATTGCAATTGCTGTGCATTCAAAGACCGAGGTGAATGCAAGGCGCTGTCTTTCAAGGGTGCTTGTTTACTTTTCTTTCTCTGACTTCAAAGTGAGAGGATTTATGTGACAATGTTGCCCTATACTGGGAGTAGGAAAGAGTTTTTTTCTAGCATAAGACATCATTCTAATGAACTGTGCAGGTATTTCAAAACTTTGTTATTTCTAAAAATGTGTTGCAAACAAATACTCCACTCTACATCATGGCACTCAACGCCACTTTACGCTATGCCTCTCTATTCTACCTTGTACCACTGCACTCTATGACAATGCACTCTTCGCCACTGCACACTACACCACTCCAGTATAGGCCACACCAATGTACTCTACACAACTCCACTCTTCACCACTCTGCAACACTGCACTCTATGCCAATTCACTCTACTCTGCCAACGCACTTTACACTGTAAAACTCAACTCGAGGCCCCTGCACTCTACACCAATCCACTGTACACCACTACAATTTACACTGCACTCTATGCCACTACACTCTACACCACTTTACTCTACACCAGTGGTTCCCAACCTGTGGTCCAGGGACCACTGGGAGTCCGCAAAGCCATCTCAGCGGGTCCGCGACTGCTTCAAAAATGAAATAAAATTACCAGATCGAGTGGCTAGGTGTACAATTAAAAAAAATTAAACGTACTGTAAAAGGCAAGGAATTCGAATTTGGAGGCTAAAAATTAAATTAGTATCCTCAGATTGATTCATGGGAGCAGTGGAGGTGCATTAAACAGAATATAGTATGGACGATGTGTGGCTTCAGCTGATTTCAGAAAAGCTCCAACCTTCCTATTAAAATTATTTTTTATTGATATTTGTTTGCAAATTAAATAACGTGTTATCATTTGTGTATGATGAATGCTTGTTTCTGTATTTTGTGTTTCAAATCATCAACAATGTTTAGGCCAGGGTCGCTGGCTTCCAGTAATGTCTCAGTGGGAGGTCCCTGGATTCCAATAATGATTCAGTGGGGGTCCCCAGGTTCCAGTAATAATAAAGTGGGGGTCCACAGAAGTCAAAAGGTTGAGAACCACTGCTCTATGCCACTCTAGGCAACTGCATTCTAGCCTCCACTCTATGCCACTTCACCTGCGCCACTCTACTCCACACCGCACCACTCAATTCTGCCACTGCACTCTACGCCACTCTACTCTTAACCACTGCACTCTACTCTGCATCACTGTACACTACGCCACTGCTCTCTATGCCACTCTACTTCAGTCTTCACCACTGCACTCTGAGACTCTACTCTGCAACACTGTACTCTCTGCCACTGAACTCTTTCACTCTACTCTGCACTACTCCACTCTAACCCACTGCACTGTTTGCCACTGCACTCTATGACACTAAGCTCTACACCACTCTATGCTACTCTAATCTATGCCACTGCACTGTATGCTACTTGACTCTACTCTGCACTCCATTGCACTCTTACATTCAACTCTACACTGTGACTCTGCCCTCTGCATCACTCAACTCTATGCCACTCTACTCTACGCCACTGCACTCTACTCTGCCCCACTTCAATCTGCGACACTCCACTTTGCACACTCTGCTCTACTATGAACCACTCTAATCTACGACGCTGCACTCTACGCCACTATACTATGCAACATTCCACGCCAATGCCATTAACACAAGTGCACTCTACTCTAAGCCACTCCAGTGTATGCCACTCTACGCGCCTCCACACTATGCCACTCCAATACACAACGCTCCCTGGCACTCCACTCTACAACACTCTACAACACTCTTCTCTAGGCCACTAACTTTTAACCATGCTGAACAGCAGCCACGCAGGTGAACAACATGGCTAAAACATATTGGCAAAGCCAATAGCTCTTGCATAGGTGAAACCTATTGGCATTGACATTGCTTGTTGTTTATAACAGTTAAGTAGTTATGTCTTTTGGCACTTGAGAAGGGACACAGATGCTCAGCTGTTATACCCTATTACTGTTGAGTTTTGATATTGCAATGCCTCCTGTAAGAACAAGCAGCCAAGTTGAAAGATGTCACAGAACATCTATCCAGCTGCAGTTTGAACAATAAAACAAGAATGTACTTTAATTATTTTGATCTGCTTTTATAAAATTAACAGTGATAGGCAAAAAGAAAATATTCATGGCAATGTTTACTTTTTGCATGCTATATGTCGTTACAGGAAAGACAGTGTCCTTCTGCGTGTTTCTACACATTCTGAGCTAAAAAAAAAAATATTTGACTTACCTTAAACTGATTCCAATATCTCTTTCGGAAAAATTACTAACAACATTTTGGTGTGTAATGTATCACCCTACAGAGTCTCCTTCTATTTTTCATGTCTGAAAATATACCATCTCTTTTACATGAAGGAACAAACCCCCCAAAATGTAAGCAGTTTGTGGGACGAGTGATGGCGTGACCATGTATTATAAGTAATAAAACATCCTCTGCCGTTTATTAAAAGGATATTTCAAATCACCTCAAAATTCCATGACCTTATAAAGGAGCTCACCATTCGGCTTCATTCTTCTATATTGTCACAGAAATCCTCTGTGACTTTAAATAACCTTATTATGTACAACAGGGGCACTTTATGCCATATATTCATTTGTACCGGACTAAAAATATGTAGATTAAATGGTGTTTCACGTCTACAATAATGTTCTTCCCCAAGCCTAAAAAATTGTCATAGAGGTAGATTAGTGCAGTATAAAAGCAACAAGAAGCTTATTGTACTGAGTCTGTTGTGATGTACTTACTATACACAGCCAATGTGAAAGCTCATAATGGCCGTAGGTTCTGCAATGTGGCAATCCGGATATAAAACAGAGGAGTCACAACTTTGTCCTGTTGATGCAAAACCATAACTATGTTGTAACACATTGGTGCTGAAATATCATGTTACCGGATGTGATGTATCTGAACATTCTTTTTAATCCTACTAACATGGTAGCCAAGATTGTGTTAGCTAAACTTTTAAGGAAGGAATTTGTTGTAAAGTTGAAACGACCAGTTAATAGCCTTATATCTCTTGAGTATATCTTACAAATTATTGTTTAGTGCTATTTGGTGTTATTTAAGTGCTTCGCAGTTGTAATGGCCTGAGTGAGTCAGCACTACTAGCATCCGCATTCTAAACATAAATGAGGGTGTGTACAGCTACCGAGAAACTCCTAGCAAACTTTGCTCTGGTCGTAATCTTTTGCCTTGCTCCTGCAGTTAATGTGCTCTAAGTTATTTGTCATTTCGAGAAGTTAATCAGCAATCAATACACTTTTACACCATGCATTCTCTAAGGACGCTAATGCAAATCAGAGGTATGGAGTACTGTATAAATGCTACAAGACAAAGATATGCATGTTTAGCTTTTATTCGAGAAAAATAGAAAATTCTGCATCTCTGGATAAAGTATATATTTTTGTATTTGCAGTAAAATAAAAAATCGTCGGATCATGCTCCCATTTCAAATTTATGTGTTATAGTGACGAACACTGAAGTTAAGCATGGGCTTTTCCACTATTTGAGCTGTATCTCGAGATTAAGATAACCATTGTTATCGGTTTAACTTTTTTGAGTAATGTTTACAAAAATGTGCTTTGTCAACCCTAGTATTGAGTATTAATAGAATGCTGTATAGAATGTGCCACGTAAACTATGTATATAGTACTGCTGAAGAGGTGTGTAGAACTGTACCCAGTCCACCATGAATACAGTACTACTGAAAAAGTGTGCAGACATGGTATTGACCATGGTCCAATAGGAAATGTCCAGCCCGAACTGCCAAGCCAGGTCCTCCTAGAACTGGTGGCTCAACAGTCCAATTCAGATTAATGAGTTGCAAATACTTTTTAGCTTATCTATCAGTGGCTTATAAAATGTAGGGCAAGAAGGCTTTTGTGTCCAGAAAAAAGTGGAAAATACTACTTGTTAAAAATAAATAGGAGCTGGAAATAAAAGTCCTCATTTAACACCCAACGTGCAATTAGCCAAATATATATATATACCTTGTTGTCTACAAGGCTTCCAGTTTAATGGACAGGCAAATGTTGTAGTTAAAACCTGGGGCACAGACCCGGAGCAGCCAAGATGTATAGTCCAACTATAGTACTACACACTGACAAACTTAGATTGAGTTTGACAGAAGGGGTATCTAATCAAAAGAGGTCAAGACAAATAGCCACCTAAGTAGAACTGTGTCCTGGTTCCCATACTCTTCATCCTAACCATAAATGATGTTGGCAATCAATTGAAAGGTCAAGGATTTTTTCACAGGACCTGCAAACCACATCTGTGAATGTGTTGTACAGTGATGAGCTTGTATTATGTTACTAAGGTGGATAGGGTGGTAACATTTACATTCAACATTCAAAGCCTGGAATAAATGAATACAAATTCACATATCTGGGAAAGGTGAAAACTTCCCGAACTTTAGGCAGACCGTTTGGAAAGCCCTGGTTAATGTAGCCTCAACTATTCACTTGTTGGATTTATACCTGTTTATTGAGCTCACACTGGGTACGGCATCATTGTCACACACACGTTCAGCAAGAAGTCTGGCTCTGATTTCCCGGGCAAACATTGTGGGACTCTGGCATTTGTAATCTGCAATTTTGTCAATAACTCCGGGTGTGGCGACCTTTGGCTTTGAACCTCCGATCACTCCAGGTTTAATACTTCCAGTTTCATAGTACCTGCAAAACGAGAAGAAGCAGGACCTTCATTAACATGGTAATTTGAATAAAATTGTTTGATACCAAAGAAAAAGGAAATGTTATTTCTGAACTTTCCTCCATGCCAGTGGTCATTTGAATAAATGTATTTGATACCAAAGTAAAAAGTAAGTTTTATTTCTGAACGTTCCCTTCATTTCAGTGCTCATGCCAAACATGGCACACTTATGTATCTCGAGCACAATATCACATATTATGGCCGATTAAATTAAAACTGATTTACAATATCTCCTTGGAAACATTTTCAGCTTTTTTTCCCCTGAAAATGTTAAGTGACACAAGTCACGAACCTTAAGACACACTACATTCAAGGAAGATCTAAAATGAGCTATAAATAAGTACAGACGTATGGGAAAATACTCAACTAAAGATCTTCTTTTCCACATAGAAGGGTTGCTTTTAGGTTTTTTTTAATTTTTGTGCACACTTTCACATGTGCTCACCTGCGTTCTACGTTGTATTGTCCATTGTCCATATAATTTTGGTAATACACTGCTACTCGTCTTTTCCACTTGTGTTCAAATCAAATATGTATCCTTCTTCTAGAATACTGTTCTGAAACTGCCATTCTGCAAATTCAATTTCCAGATAATCTATCATCTGCCATTCCAAATGATTGATTCTTACTTTGAATTTGAAAACCCCCCCAAAACAATTGACTGCTTCGTACATTACCTATTCTATGAAGAATATTGGGTTGCTCTCACTGCATCATCTAATGTCGTCAGAACTGACTTGGCCTCTAAGATTGTAGAGGAGAGATCATGTTGCAATGGGAAAGAGCCTTTTTCTGATCCATCAATGCTACCCATAGGGAAATGAAGGAGGAAACATGCACCATTAAGTCACACAGTTGAGAGCAGGTTATTGACTGGGGAGCAAAGTACGGAGAATACTGATAGAAGAATTCAGGCACTGGAGGAGAGGAAGCGGCAGGATTCAATCTGAAAGAAGTATTGGCCTTTAAAAGTAATATAGTAGTAGTCTTTACAGCCATGGAGGAGAGGATTAAGGTGTTGGATAATCTACCCAATGGCAGTCACTTTAGAATTCTTGGATTACTTCTGAGATTGGCTTTGATATCCTTTTCGTCGATTGCTGAGATTCTGCTGAAATACTGGAACTATTGCAAACTGCTGGACAGGAGACTGTAGCAAAGGCCTTTACACTCTCCCAGAAGCTGGGTCAACACAAATAGGGTTCTGCTCGTCTGGCATAATTAAGGTTGTTAAATCAGGTGAGTGGAGAGATCAACTTCAGAGGGCAGCAGTGCTCAACAATGAGGTGAAATAAGGGTAGGTGAGGTCACTGTTAATTCCTGATCTGAGCCCTGACATATTGGCTTAGTAGATCAACTGATGGGTATCCCATTTGGGTCTCATAAATAGATGTCTTGCTGCATTCGTTAGTACCAGATGACACTGAGGGTAATGCAGTAGTGGAAGAGATTCCTATTTTCTCATGTGTACTCTGTGAGGGCCTCCGTTGAATGTTTGGGCTCGTCTTCAGGCTGATTACACTCTGGGAGCAGGGCATGAGATAGAGACGGGGTGACAGGCACTGGGGAGAGGGAGAAGATGTGACAATTCCCAATGTAAGGTCTGTGGAGTGACTTCTCTGGGGAAGGAGAGATTGTTTTTTTTTCTATTGATCCCTTTACTACGCATATTCCTTTGCTACTCTGCTCTCCTTTTTCCTTCAATACATCTTAGGGAGTTGTGTGAATTTAATGATGTAAACTTTATTTGGGAATCTCTAAAACGATTGTTGAGATTGTGAATGACGCTTCTGATATACTCCAGCTTGCGACAAGTAGAGAAATATAGGGATTATGTTTTAGTGACGTAGGTTATGCCTTTGACAGGCATGGCAACAGGAAATGTGATAAAAGCTCTCTGAGCCTATTGGAACTTAAACCTCTTGGACGCCAAATCTACTGTCAGTGAGAAAACACACAAGGAGCTTTCAGAGATACCAAGAGAATACAACACAATACGATTTCTTATTGCTCCTTATTTATGCTTGGAGAAGGATGCAAGGAATCGAGTTTTGATTTAGCACCATTCTCATAAGGCATTTGCTAATGTCATTGGTGCATTATGCTCAAAGAACCCTGTTTTCACATCAGCCATGTCATGGTCAGGTCTGCATTACCTATCAGCTTAGCACTGTGCCTGATTAAAGGAATGGCATTAAACTATGACGTTTATTGTTTACTGCTACTGCTGTGTGCCTGTTACATTAAAATGATTTGGTGAACGAGAACAAAGATATGTCTTTAGCTAATAATTGGTCCCTTGTAGGAAGGAAATATCAACGCTAACTGTATTGGTAAATAATCTCACAGAAGGGTATGGATCGTTATGGCAAAAATACAACAAATATTTGCATTGTGGATTTAATATTACTTACACTACCACAGGGTGCTGCTCCTAAAAGTTTAAATCTGTGGTCAATGTGCATATTTGTTCACGATTCCAATGGGAAGAATATGCACAGACTAATATGATGATTCTTAGACGTCAATCAGTATAAAGTGATTGATTTCTGATAAAGTAGAGACTTAGCGTGGAGTTCCTCTGCCAGTAACAACTTTATCTTCTCCTACTCCTTTAAATCCAACTATGTGCATCCAGAACCGTTTCAGCGAACTGTCATTTAAACTCTTATTGCGTCCGAAAGGCCATAAAAGTACAAGAAAATACAATTATAAGACAAGAAAAAACAGCTGATAACAATTAAGAGTCCGTCTGGAAGTACATGCTCTAACGCTACAGGTTAAGTTAAGTGCAGATTCATATTATATGACAGTGGATAGCATTCATATTATTGAATATTAGTATGAGTCCAATTGACACTAAAACGATTAATAGCTTAAAATGAAGATCTGATAAGATACACATGAAGCATAAAAGGGATTTTGTTTTTTAAGAAGTGCAAGTGCAGTTGGCTGACATGGGCCTAGGCTCAAAGGATCGTGATGGGTGGTGATTGTTCGGTGTGGAATTCGCAGGTTAATGCAGAGTAGAAAAAAGACCTCAAAACAGGGCCCATCAAGTGCTCCTATCAATGTGAGTACTCGAACGCAGGCTGTTGCCACATATTGGCTATGTAAAAATAATATAAAATACCTTTTACTCGGGTCTCCAGCCCTAGGCGCACATCTAATTAAAAGCCAGTCGCTCAACTACACTTCATGCTAGCAGTGCTACATGTGAAAGGTTTTAGAACTAACACATCCTTTTGATTTCAGCCCTAGTGTTCTAAGGTTATTGTTACTGCAACAGGTTAACGAACTGGAGTGAAGCATGTGCTGTTTCGGGTTCATCGATCAATTTCCTTCTGGTGGTGACCCAGGAGGTAATGTGATAAACTACAAGGGTAGGCCCACAAATGTCCTAATTAGCCATTCTGCTTGGAAGAAGCTACCTAGGCCTACTATGACTGAGGTACTGCAATGTGTTCTAAGGGTTCGATATGCCACTTTGTAATGAGGTACCCCAAGCCTAATACAAATAGGTCTCACCCTGGTGTTCCTGGGTATAATATACGCAGGGCAAAAAAACAGAAAGTGCTATACGTCCTTAGTGCTAGAGGTACAACATAGGCAGTTTCTCATTTTAATTGGATTTGAGTCCCATTTATCGGTGAAATTATTCACTGACAAACTGCCTAGTCTTACCTTTAGGAGCAAAGTATGCACTAGGGGCTGGATATATGTATCAATATACGTTTCTAGTTTGGGTTTGAAGGACAGGAAGACTTCAACTAGTCCACAGTACTTGGCATCCCGATGGTAGCTATCAATTCTATTTGACCACTAATGATCTTTTACAATTGTTTTGGTGTACCTTCTTATTAGATATGGATTAGACCAGTGCATGCCCACTCCTAGAATCCCCAGTTGCTGCTTAATATATTGTAGCCAAGGTATGGACCTGCTAGTCCCTAGGCTAATAACCTCCTCAAATGCTAGGCTATACATAGGCAACTCTGGGGTGGATTCAGAATAGTAGTGGCTTCAGTCTGGCTTGGTCACCTATCCTTTTAAGGCCCAAGTCTGGGACTGTTGGTGTGTATCTTTGCAGGCTAAACCTCAATTTTACCAGATTATTTTCATTAGCTGCTAACCCACTCAAATTCCCCGTTCCCCAGATTTTTGAACCGTAGAGGGATACTGATAGAGTTTTAGCCCTGTAAATCTCAATTACAGGACTTGGGCGTTGACACCTTATATCTTTTAATTTTAATGATTGCAGAAGCGCTATGAATGAGGGTCAGATTTCAAAATTTGGGCTCTCCAGTTTATGGTTTTATTGGTTTTGACTCCCAGGTAATCAAAGTGATCTACTTGCTGGAGTTTAGTTCCCCTCATATAGACACACCCTTTGAATGACCTGTGGGCTCTTAAGACCATTATCTTTGTTTTAGAAGAATTAACTTCTAGCCTGTGGAGATCACAGTAATCTGCAAAATGATTCAATAGGTTCTGCAACCCACTCAAGGTGCATGAAATTTGCACAGTGTCAACCGCGAATAAAAAAATCAGGGATAGACAACCCAGTTTTGGGCAATCATGTATACTGGTTAATAAGTGTTTAACTACGATGTTTAGGTAGAGTGTGAAAAGGGTGGGAGCAAGAACACAACCTTGCCACACACTGTGGTTGATGGGAATTCAGTCACTGAGCTCTTCCCCCTTCTCCCCATCTTACTTGTGCATAATTGCCTTCATGGAGTCGAATTAGGATATCCAAGAGTTTGGGCTCAACTCCCATTTCAGCTAATACAAGCCACTGTTGATTTCCTAGTACCAGGTCCAACGCAGCCCTCAGGACTACGAAGGCGGTGTATAGGTGGCCATTGGACAGCTTCAAATATTTCCAGGCTATAAGATTTAGTTTAAAAGACTGATCAACAGTGCTAACCTTAGGGTGAAACCTAGCTTGAAGCAGGGTTAGGATTTTGGCTGTATCCATTCAATCTAATATACTATTAAGCAGAAGACGTTTTGGAGATTATCGCGTTGGCTAATTGGCCTAGAGTTACTGGGGAGTGTTTGTTTTCCCTTTTTATGCATAGGGATAATTTCAGCAGCTTGCCAAGAGGAGGGTATCTCACATCCTTTTAGAATTTTAGGAGAGAGGGCATTAATATATTAGCCCCAGGCCTTAGGTTCTGAGCAGAAAAGGTCGCCCGGGATCTTATCTGGGCCCTGTGCCTTATCAGGACATATTGACTTAATAACTTTTGTAGTTTCTTTCAGTGTAAAACAAGTGAATGAGTCACCAGGTGGTCTGGTACGGCAGCCAGCATTTGCTTGCTGATCAGAAGATAAAGCTACCGTCAAAAGGGAGTGGCATACATGTCAGAGAAATGGTCCACCCATTGCTGTGTTTGGACTGCATATTCTACAAGGCTTTTAGCCTTAGGGTCGACATGAGAAAAGATCTGTAGGGTTTTAAGAGTTACTGTTTTACTTTACTTTGTGTTATGTATGTTGGCTGCTCCTCTACAAAATAGGGTGCATTATGTTGTTTTGGGTCATCGTTCTACAATAGGATTCCTATACAATCAAATCAAATCATTAACATTTATAAAGCACGCTACTCACCCGTGCAGGTCTCAAGGCGCTAGGGGGAAGGGGGTTACTGCTGCTTGAAGAGCCAGGTCTTGAGGAGTCTCCGGAATGCGGAGTGGTCCTGGGTGGTCCTGAGGCTGGTGGGGAGGGTGTTCCAGGTCTTGGCTGCCAGGTAGGAGAAAGACCTCCCACCCGCCGTGGAGCGGCGGATGCGAGGAACGGAAGCGAGCGCGAGGCCGGTGGAACGGAGGAGACGGGTGGGGGCGTAGAAGCTGAGGCGTCGGTTGAGGTATTCAGGTCCCTTGTCGTGGAGGGCTTTGTGTGCGTGGGTGAGAAGTCGGAAGGTGATCCTTTTGCTGACTGGGAGCCAATGCAGGTGTCTCAGGTGTGCGGAGATGTGGCTGTTGCGGGGTACGTTGAGGATGAGGCGGGCGGAGGCGTTTTGGATACGTTGCAGACGTTTTTGGAGTTTTGCGGTGGTCCCAGCATAAAGGGTGTTGCCGTAGTCCAGGCGGCTTGTGACTAGGGCGTGGGTCACGGTTTTTCTGGTGTCGGTGGGGATCCAGCAGAAGCACTTGCGGAGCATGCGGAGGGTGAGGAAGCAGGAGGAGGACACGGCGTTGACTTGTTTGGTCATGGTGAGAAGAGGGTCCAAGATGAAGCCGAGGTTGCGGGCGTGGTCTGAGGGGGTCGGTGCGGTGCCAAGGGCCGTGGGTCACCAGGAGTCGTCCCATGCGGTCGGGGTGTTGCCGAGGATGAGGACTTCCGTTTTGTCTGAGTTCAGTTTTAGACGGCTGAGCCTCATCCAATCTGCGACGTCCTTCATGCCGTCTTGTAGGTTGGTCTTAGCGCTGGCGGGGTCCTTGGTGAGGGAAAGTATAAGTTGAGTGTCGTCGGCGTAGGAGGTGATGATAACGTTGTGCTTGCGTACGATGTCGGCGAGGGGGCTCATGTAGACATTGAAGAGTGTCGGGCTGAGCGAGGAGCCTTGAGGGACGCCGCAGATGATCTCGGTGGGGTCTGAGCGAAAAGGTGGGAGGTAGACTGTTTGCTGGCGGAGAAGATGGGGTCAAGCGTGTGTCCGGCGATGTGGGTGGGGGTGTTCACCAGTTGCTTGAGGCCAAGGTTGTCGAGGTTGTCGAGCAGGGCGGTGGTATTGGGGCCGTTGTTGTGTTCCAGATGGAAGTTGAGGTCGCCTAGGAGGATGTAGTCCGGCGAGGCGAGGGCGTGCGGGGAGACGAAGTCGGTGATGGAGTCGCTGAAAGGGGCCTGCGGTCCGTGGGGACGGTAGATGAGGGATCCTCTGAGGGTGGTCCTGGGGTCGGTGCGAATCTGGAAATGCAGGTGTTCTGCGGCGAGGGGGGTGTCTTCGGTGGAGGTGGTGACGCTGATGGAGTCTTTGAAGACGATGGCGATTCCTCCTCCTACTTGGTTGGTGCGGTCTTTCCTGGAAATCTTGTAGCCTTCGGGGATGGCTATGGCGATGTCTGGGGCCAAAGAGGCGTTCATCCAGGTCTCCGTGATGAAGGCGACGTCCGGTGCTGTGGAGTCCAGGAGGTCCCAGAGTTCAACGGTGTGCTTGTGGACGGATAGAGCGTTGACCAGGATGCATTTGAGGTGGTTGATGGCGCGTGGGCTGGTGGTCATGGTAGTTGCGTGGTGGAAGATACGTTTGCAGGAGTGGCAGGCGAAAGGTCCATGGGTACGTTTTGGGTTAGCTTGGAAGCAGGTGTTGGAGCGTCCTGGGTTGAGGGCGTGGAGGGTGGTGGGGTCGTAGCGGAGCAGAGGGGTTTGGGAGTGCTGAGGACCAGGGGTCGTGGCGCTGGGCGCTGGCCAGGCGCGGACGGGCGCAGACGGGCGGCGCGGTCGCGCAGCGGCTGCCATAAGTGGGAGGAGGGGGGGAGGGGTCAGCTGGGGGCGAATGGGAGATGGGGGGCAGGGGCGTGCAGGAGGTGGCGGCGGGAAAGCGGAGGGAGGGGGGACAGGTAGAGGGGAGAAGAGCTGGGGGATGGGGGTTAAGGGTAGAGGGGGGGGTTTAGGAAGTTTAGGAGTTTAGGGAGAGAGATAGGAGTAAGGTTGGGAAGATAGGGGAGGGGGGGTTGTAGAGGTGGGTGAGGGTGAGAGGTAGAGTGAAAGGATAGGAAGATAGGGGTGGTAACAGAGGGGGTGGCGAGTGGGGGGGAAGATAGAGAGATAGGTAGATAGGAGGAGGTGGTGAGTGAGGGAGACAGAGAGAGAGATAGAGAGATAGGAAGATAGAGATGGGGGTAGATAGGGGTGATAGAGAGGGGGAGAGACGAGTCAGGAGCGGGAAGAACCAGGGAGTAGGTAGCAGTTAGCTCTGTTGGGAAACAGAGCTAACAGAGGAAGAGGAGCGGGGAGCAGGAGGGAAAGAAGAGAACAGGAGGAACAGAAGACAGAAGACAGAAGACCACAGAAGAAGAGGAGCCGAATACACAGAAGACAGAAGACCACAGATGAAGAGGAGCCGAATACACAGAAGACAGAAGGCCACAGAAGAAGCTACAGAAGAAGAGGAGCGCAGAGGAGAGAAAAGTACAGATGAAGGTGAAGAAGAGGAGCGCAGAAGACAGAAGAATACAGATGAAGGTGAAGAAGAGGAGCACAGAAGACAGAAGAATACAGATGAAGGTGAAGAAGAAGAGGGGCGGCGAGCAGCAGAGGAAGGAGCCAAGAAGAGGGACAGAGAAGAGGAGGCACACGCGGGTCGCGGTGCAGAGGAGAGGGAGAGAAGCACACAGATGAAGAGAGAAGACGGGGAGCAGGAGGGAAAGAAGAGTGCAGAAGAAGACTACAGAAGGAGAGCGCAGAGGAAGAACAGAGAAGAAGAAAAGAAGCCAATGCTGGCCCCTCCACATTGTTCTAAGTTTTACTCTTGAGTATTATCAATGTAAACATGCTGGGATGGACCTGTCCATCCACTAAAGAAACAGATTTATTATTGTATCCTGTGCATCTTGTAGAACCTGTGATAATATGCCAATAAAAACATGAGAAAAGATCTGCTAAAAATGTTTCTGGTCTTTAGATCAAGAAGACTCAAGCAGAGCTAACCAATTTGCATCGGTCCATTCTTGCTTATCCTTGCCGTAAAGCTTTTAATGTTGGCGCGGGTGCATCCAATTTGCTCATAATCATCCTGTTTAATTGTCTGGATTATGGGTACGTTAGCTTTGGGACACTCACCTAAGTACCAGTTAGGGGATTATTATTTTTTTTCCCCTTTCTCTTCTTCATTTCTTTGGTACAAGACTGTGTGGGGCTTTAAACAAATCCTTGTGCAGATCACATAGCTCAACCTACATGGCTGAGCGGGTTTTAAGTGGGGCAATTACACTATTAAATGTTGTGTAGATTTGTGTGAGAACATGAGGGTTAAGACACAGCTAAGAGCATTTCACTGTCTGTCCATTGTTTGAAAGGGTTAAGGTCAGGTCAGATTGATAGACTGCGTTTGAACTAGGCAGATGGAAATGATCCTTCATTGTTAACCTTAGCGCATTATGGTTGCTTTCTATTCTTGTCACTACTTCGAAGTCTAATATCTAAAATAATACAGTCTATACGGCTCTGGCTTTTCCCTCTTTTGAATCTGTGAGCAAGGTGGGAATCTGATCTATATCTACCGTTGCATGATTGCAGACTCTAGGTCATAGTTAAGGAAAGTAGCTGCAATGCAGTAGAAGCACAGTTTTTATGGGCGAGCGCAAAGCGCTCTGTCCATGATGTTATCTCTCTTTGGGCTTCAAACCACGCCCACATCACGTCAGTCACTTTCATTGGTTCCTGGGCTTGCTCTTTCAAATCTGCATGCTTTCATTTATTAAAGGCATGCATACGTCATGCCTTTTCCGGTGTTTAGCCCACCTACACAGCACCGGTAAAGTACTGAAACCATTCGAGGCTCGATGTTTTCAGCCCAGGTTTTTGGACTACTTTATCTGTTTATTTTCCCAGCAGCGCGATCGCGCTGGAGTTTACATAGCGTGATCACGCTCCATTTTCACGTTTTCAATTTCAGCGCGATCGCGCTCCATTTTACATAGCGCGATCAAGCTTTTTTTTTCCTTTTCATTTGTGTCAAGAAAATTCCGGTTAGGAGTTTACAATGCAAATAGCTCTAACTCTATATTAAAATTGCCTGCTAACACAATAGATGCTGGGAGAGCAGCTTTAGGGTAGGTGATTCAGTATTCCTATTCTTGGAACGATTATGGATATTGTATATTTCCATACTAAAACCATTTTGCTGGCTGATGCTCACTCCTAGAATAACCTTGCTATTAATCACTAGCTTCCTCATAGAAACGCCTGGTTTGCTTTTGATGCCGCACAATAGGCCACCATACGGATGCCCTACTTTAGAAGGTACTGCCTCTATGCTGTAATTTGATTACCCTTGCCTAAATGACTGCTCCACAGCCCATGTCTCTTGAAAGATTAATACATCAAAGTGGGTAATAAAAGCTAACCCATTCAGAGTCTGCTAGTTTCTTGCTTAAGCCTGCTATATATTCGATGACAATATTGTGATTGATGAGTCATTATTCCCTAGTAAAACAGTAGTGCCTGTAGTAGTGTTATCAGGGGATGGAATAGCAGAGTGTGGTAGCTAAATAGCTGCGGGAATGCAGTCGGTGGGAGTGCCATGGTTTTCCGAAGGCTGTTGCGAAAAGCCAAGGATCTCTGAGGATTCATTAAGTCAGTGGGTGAAGACAGGATAAAAGTTGCTTTAGATATAGATTGCATCGGGTCACTGATAAGCAAAAGTGGGTAAACCGAGAGTTGGAGGGGTGACAATAGAGCCCTCTCGGTCCGAAGTGGTTGCTCAATTTGCCCCTGGCTAATTGCCTTCTTAGGGCCTAGTGCATATGCACTCCCCAAACACTTATTTCTGATGTACACTCGTTTTGCAATGACATAGAAGGGCTGTGGCAACTGTTTTTAAAGTGTCCACGATATCAATATATTTATGTGTGCACAATTTCATAGTATGTTTTCAATATGATTACTGATTCAATATGTTCATTGCATGCGCTGTTTAAACGTCTGATCTTCTTTTCAAACAGCCACACCATTACCTCAAAGTGATGACAACATTTCTTAGGAGGACAAGGTACAGAGTATTGATTGTACACTTTATGGAGTGGGAAACACTTCTGGTTTACTTGCGCTAAACAGCGCTTAGCTTTTTTTTGTTATTGAAGCAAAACTAATGCATGTCTTCCATTTTGTTGAAATACAAAGTAAAATATACTGGATTAAATGTTTAGTTATCATAATAATATTCTCATTTCCAGTTTCGTTAGGTTCGCATCATGACTCACATCACACATTGACTTTTGTAGATAGGTTAAAAGTCATTGCTATTATTATACCTGCCAAGAATTTTGCTGACACAACCGTGGCTGACCCGTAACTGTCTGGAAATTTCACATGGTCTTATGCCTTGATGGGAAAGTTCCACAATCTTTTGCCGGACACCATCGGGGAGTGGGCGGCCATTCACAAAACTTCCTCCAAGTTGATTCACTCCTCTGGGTCCTGGAAAGAAAGCTACCAGAAAAGAGACCTTTATCACAACTAGAGACAAAAATAAAATGTGCTGTTGTTGGAAATGTTATTTCATGACCTATCAATATGTGGTGAAAGTGGGTGTGCAACAAAAAATGCAATGCAGATTGTAAATCTTACAATAGTATTGGCTTTTTTGTGCACTGTCAAGGTACCAGACTGCATTGTTTTCCACAGGTCACAGCAGATCTCTCAAGAGACTGTAACTCACAACAGTGTGAACCACTGTATTCTTATTTTGTTTGTACGTTGTATGCTGGTTGACTATTAGATAAATAATATTAAATTGTATTTTATTGTATAGTAGCATCTATAGAGAGCAGCATACCCCTAACGAGGTGGCAAAGCGCTTTAGTTTGCTTCAGTTTCATGGGCGATGTTCCAGACTGCGTAGTTGAAAGGGAGCTAGATGCATTATGTTTTATGGAAGATGTGTTGGGTAAGGTGTGTAAAGTTGACATACATGCTTTAACCATGAAGTGAGATAAATGGCATTTTTAGGAGTGATCACTATCCTCTAATCAAGGCCATCATGGAAAGTTTCAGTTTGAATCAATGGATCCACCATGGTGTATGCCATATGGAGTGTATCCTGAAACAACTGATGCCTAACCCCAGTATTTGCTGTAAAAAAAACACGCAATGCAGCCATTGGAGTCCACCCAGCAGTAACAAACACACAGTTGCAAGCATGCACTGTTAGGCAAACTGGATATGTGATATGTGGGGACCACCCAGAGTGAAAGATGCCCAACCCCAGGCTGCACTGTGAAGCAACCTGGGATATGCATCCTTTGGATCCCCCGGAATCATCAGAGGACGATCTTTCAGAAACATGTTCAGCAACCCGGGTATACGAGACAAATGCAAGGATACAGGGGTATAACATGCAAAGTAATAGTGCAGTCACATTAGATAATCTAATGTATATAATGAATGGATGTGAGACAGATTGTAAGAGACAGACACCACGCTAAAACATGATTGTCTGAATAATAGCTTTGGAGAATTTGCTTGCTGGCTTTGAAGACTTGCAAAACAATTTGCCACAGGCACACGGATGGCTACCAACACAATACGTGATGTGCCAGACAGATCTATTATTTCCAGCCAATTTAGAGAATGTACCACTTGAATAAATACCACCCATGTATTTGACCCCTTACATTCTGAGTCTGGGGATACCAAGTACATAGAACAACAGGTGAAATACACAGCTTAATAAACAAGCTTACATACATTTCAAGGGTATCGGAAAGCATGTCCTGCCTTGAGAAAACCATAGGGACAACAGGCCAGTTTTGGTTGAGTTGCTACAATGCTATAATACATGCTTAGAAATCAAGAAGGACAAAGAAAGAAAATAACATTTATCCAAGTAGTTTAAGAAAATAATTGACAATTTAAGAGACTAGCTGGATACTAAATATTCCCTCATTAAGTAAATGTGTTACACCATGCGGTAATATCTGGCATTATCTGTTTCTGGGGTCCATATAGCACCGATACAAGCAGAAGCCTTCCATAAGCAAAGCAACGAGTGCTCACTTTCCATTGTAGCACGTATTGCCAGCCAATGTTTGCAAGAAACTGAGTTGGGCTCAGGGAGGGAAAGCACTGTCCTCAAAATCCCACAATGTGATCAAGTCAGGATGGAAGGCTTATAAACCAGACCACCTGATTTCAATTTCAGAGAATTAAACCCCAACATTTTTCTTTCTAGGGATTTGCACTTCCCTTTGCTCTGCTTTAATATGTATCTATTGGCTATTAAGATGATGATATGCAACAAATACATTCAGTAGTCCTATCTAATATTAATTTCATGAAAATGAGAAAACCTTATGCAGGTCTATTTTTGTCAAGTTTTATTACTACTATTATTAATAGAAATATAGGTTATATTATAATGGGTTTTTATGACACATTCCGCTTTCACTTATTGTGAGGTCACTTCCTATTATGCCATTGGTAGCAAAAGCCATGTAACATCAATTCCTTATGGAACATCACTTCCTGGGGTGTTCCTTTCACTCCAAATGGCAAGTGATAACATTGTAATTTGGATCCTTACTATAAAAGGCTGGAAAGTCCTGGTTTAAAGAATCTCCGAAGCTGTTCCACAAAAATATGTGCCACTCCAAGCACCCATCCAAGTACCCTTAGGCCATACAGTGCAAGGCCTTTGAACGTGAGCTTTAGAAAGTGTTCTTTTGGTGCAGGGCTTGACATTGTGCTGTGTGAAATGTGGACGTGTGTGCTTGTGATTGTTCCCATAAGTTGCTGTGAACAACTGAAGGCATTAAGCAACTGTTTTGGTGCCATGAAGGGCCGGCTCGGCTTGAAGCCTGGTTGCAGACCTGACCAAGTGGTAGCTGTGATTTTCCCAACACCAAATGCTATTGGGCACCCAGGATGCAGCAGATCACAGCTTCTTCTGCACTCTGCACGCAATTGTGAACAATGTGCACAAGAAACTGGAGCCTTTCCCATTCCTCCTTTTGGCAGATACTCAAAATTATGTTTTCTTCGTTTATTGCCATGTGTACTCGAGAAAGGTACATGAAGGATGAGAATTTGCCTCCCTGCACTTTAGCAATACGTACAGACTAGTAACTATCTTCAAATTCTAGGCAAGACAGAAGTTGTATGGTGATCCTTTGTCCTTGGGCAGGAGGGGTATTGGAGGGGTGGGGGAGTGGAGTCAATCCGTAAATCTTCCTTCCACACTCAGACAATCTGAAAGTGAGAGCTGGTAGGAAAAGCAATATTTTCCTGGTCATAAGGCAAGGCCAGCAATTGGAATGACACTGGGGCAGTGGTTCCTTTCTTGCCAATCTGCACGGAGGGGAGCTATGGGACCAGAATAAACTATGCCCCACAGCCCTTAGGCAATATCAAGAATAAAAGTCATACAAAGGTGGGATGGCATATTTGTTGGCCCCCTGGTCCTGGCCATAGTTGGTGGTAGACGGCATTTTTAATTTACCTCTTTTTCCTGCCAATACAATAGACCAGTGGTGGTCATGGCCCTCTCAGCAGGGTCAACCTGAAACTTTTTGCCTTCATCCAAGATATTTACGGAAACTGTTTTTGTTGGTTTTAGGACTGTATGCACTTTACCAATGCTAACCAGTTCAAAAGTGCTTGTGCTCTCTCCTCTAAAGAGGGTATGTTTTACTTACATATAATTGGCTTATTTCGTTTACTTTAAAACATGTCTCTGACCTGCCACTGCAGCCTGTGTGTGCAGTTTTAAACTGCCTTTATCGACCTGGCAAAATAAATCTTTTGCCAGGCCTAAACCTTTCTTTTTAATACATGTAAGTCACTGTTGAAATAGCCCAAAGGGCAGGGTGCATTGTATTTAAAAGGTTGGACATGCACTTTTAAGCTTTACATGTCCTGGTAGTGAAAAACTTTTCTACTATTACAATACCTACCTCTCCAGTAGGATAACATTGGGTTAGATTTAATAAGTGATAACTTTTGTTTGGGAGCAGGTAGGAATGTCATGTTTGGTGTTTGAGGGACTGTAATTTAAAATCCTCTTTAATGGTAAACTTGTATCTTAAGTCACAATTCGGAAAACGCTACTTTTAGGAAGGTGACTTTGTTGTCCTAACCATTTGGTGCCTGCAGCCTATATTCAGGGTCACATGAGTCTGTTTAGTTGGCCTTTTTGTATTCCTCCCAGACAGCCACACAATAGAGGGTCTGGGTGTTGGCAGAATGGGCCATTCTGACTTGATGATTGGGTTGAGCTGTCACCCTTGCACTTCAAAGACTCTCCCTTAGCTCACACACAAACAACTTCACATTAGCCTATTGAGCTTGCAGACAGGCTCCACAAAGGCAGGAAGGAAAGAGATTCCAGACACTTCTGTAGGAGAGAAATTCCATACGGTTCTTGAACTTTAACTTGGGCATCAGGTATAAAAAGGGGACCCACAGACTCACTCTTCAAGTACATTCCGCACTATAGCATCAACAGTCCACGGTGACCACCAACATGAAGCCCCAGCAACGATTTATGTACTGATACATAAACTGTCTAACAGCACAGGTGGTTTGTGAACTGCGCAGGAACTGGCTGTATAGGAAGACACTTTGACAGAATGGTTGGTTTATGAACCGTTAGAAACATCACTCAAACTGACTGCACATAAAACACTTTAGCAGCACGCTTGCTTTTTTAACTATTAAGAAAATTCATAAAGCTTTTAGAAAACTTGTAAAAAAACGTAGCCTACAAATGTCTACATGCTATGTGCTATTGCCAGAGGAACTGTAGGTTAGGCCAGCCAAACCAAATTTCTACACTCCAAGCATTTATTCAGACAGCTAAAAGGCTTTCTCATACATTAATGCACTTTTGATTTTTTTTTTATTGTTCTCCTTTGTTTCAATTTTCGTATAATAAAAATAAATTATTCTCCACTCACTCACTGATATACCAGAATATTTGCGGATCTACAAACCTAAATGTGTGAACCCCACAGAAAAATAGTGGATTTTATCATTTTTCGGAGTGGCATTGCCCCTCTGGATCCCCCATCCACACTTAAATGTACTCCAGGTCATCCAAAAGCATAACAGTTGGCACACAGCCTACTTTGTGTAAGGCTGGGCCATGTGGTTAACACCCACTGCACTTGGCCATCAACTAGTCAATTCTAGGTTGGACATATTAGAGGCTGGATAAACTGGAGGTTGGTGTGTGGGTGTTGCACATTCTGGAAGTTTAGTGAGCTGGAACGAAGGGCAGGTGTAATGGACAACCTCTCTGTGCACTGCTGAATGCAGCACACTGTGGGGAATGGACGTACAAGAGTTTGGGCACACTGGAGAGGCGGTCCAAGACCTGTGGCAACGCCTTTGCCATGTATTGCAAAAGGTTTTGCGAAGTGGCAGCTGGTTTTGTAGAAGGTGACTGTAGTATAAAATTAAAACAAATAATTGAAAAAATCTTTGTCAAGGCTGAGCTATCACTTCTGCTTATATCACATTCAAATATGCTATAAACAACAACATAGAAATTTTCTTTAAAAAAAAAACACAGTTAAAGTGAAGTTATAATTACGAAACAAAAGAGAAAAACACCCTGAAATTGGTCAGCTGTGACTAGTTACATGCCATAAAAACTGTAACTCACACCCTAAATGAACTCCCCACGACTTCACAATATATATATGAATGAATATATAACATGAATTAACCACACATTATTCAGTAACAACTCATCTCCAAACAAAAGATTCTGTATAAAAACTGATGCCAATGAAAAAAGTTATTTGACCGTTTTCCATGGCGCAACTGTACTTACAAGTATTAATACTCTTTACAATACAAAAATAAAACCACATACTCAACAACAATTTGGGACAGTAGACCTTAATAGAGTAGAACAGGAAGTTTAACATCATGACTGGTGTAATCTGTAATTGCATTTGTCACATCATTAGTGCCGTCAGAAGCTGTCCAATTCGAAGGACAGTTATGGTTTTCATGAAAGGACTGTTATAGTGTGTGTACCTAAAAGTGGTCCTTTCCGGGAAGGGGGTGGGGGGAGGTGATTCGATTTCAATAAAACTTAATTTCAACTGTATTTGTATGGCAGTATATACATTTTGATATCATGTCAGTAAAAATAAACATGACCACAATAAAAGAAGCTATCTGAAGTAAGTGTACACATAAGCACCCATCGCTACACTTACAATGGGCAGGAGATTGAATTTAGCTAGCTATGAAGCTTCTAGGTAGACATTTTGTTGCAAGAAGAGCTAGAGAAGTAGAGAAGGTGAAAATGTGAGCTGGTGACCTTTAAGAGGTATCGAGATGCAAGAGGAAGAGATAGGCTTCAAATTACTCAAAACAGGTATGATGTATCTTGTTTGTTATAAACCCACATTTCAGTTAGCTCAGGCTTTTACCTTCTGAGGTAGGTGAAGCGCAAGCTGTTAAGTAGGGTAATGGTATCACAAGTTAATTATAGTGTGAGAAATGTCAAGACTGCTGGAGTGATACTAATGAGAGCCAGTTAGGGGAGTTCATGAATACTTTTAGGGTAAAGCTGGGAATTAAATTAGCAGCTTCAAACAGGTGTTGATACCATTTAGTGGGGTTCAGATGCTCAAATTTATGAAAAACTGTCTTTGTACCAGGCCCTTTATGTAGGGATGAGATTTGGGAGCTGGATTTAATTACAAGTTTCTTGTGGTTTCTGAAACAGAGCCATTGATACAATGAGCTATCTTAAGAGGACTCTCTCCAAATATTGTAACTTTTAAAGAAGCTTAGATCAGCAGAGCAGATGGGAGCATGCCTTAATTCGAGGAAAGGTTCCTTTGGCACTGTAAGTCATTGAAAGAGCTTTCTATTTCTCGTAGCAAGGTTTGTGAAGGCGGCAACAAGCTTGGGGTCAGCACTAAAAGGGGAGGTGGTGAGCTTGCTAGGGTTCTGGCTGACTAATCTCTAGAATGCCAAGAGGTAACAGGTGTGACAGGGCTGCTGTTCCCCTCTGTCCTATCTCTGAGGTCACAATCAATATTATTCGCCACTACTGCCTGCTGGCAATGTAAATACAACGCACATAAAGGATTATTATCTCTAATTCGTATTTGCATTCCAGAGAAAGATTTGTTTACTCACAATTTTGATTATTACTTACAACAACCAAAAGTGATGTTATCACTTTCACAATTGCTTAGAAGCCAGAAACCAATGTACTTACATTGCTGACAATGACTATTACCCAAACGTCAAGGGGATGGTCTACAGGAGCACGGCCCCAGGTAGGTCCTCGGTTCATTCCAGGAAGTGGATTTTACCACACTCTTGGTTTTGTGGCCTGTGTACTCCTAGGAAGCCCGTACCTTGTGATGGGATGGGCGACTTGCTGACTAGACTGACTATGGCGTGCAGCCTATATAAGTAAGTGACCGACCAGTACTTACTTTTACATATTAGCAAGGGAGAAGTATTACTAGTGGTCCTGAAGAAGCGTCACTGGATCAGTAGTGACCATTTAGACACAAAACATGTTGACCTAGCATCATAGGATCTGGGGCACGACCTATTATCCTTCACTAGAGTGCAGCTGAGCATTACCTCTACTAGCACTCCCCTTTTCATTTTTAACCTTGGCCTTAACCTATTTCTGATTTATTACACATGATGGTGATGGTTCTGAGCCAATTTTACCCTTTTCTTTTTTCTCTCTCCTACATACACCTATAGTCTGTGTTCATCATAGATCTGACCAATTTTGGTAGAAGATCTTCGGTTAAGTACCACCACCTTTATAAGGGGTGGCCCGTCAGACATTGCAGCGCCGGTCTGACGAGGAGCTTGCCCAGTGATGAAGCTTGACATCCTATTGGGTGTGTGAGGGCTCTCCTAAGCTTCTGACTATCCTCAGCCCTGTGTGTGTTCTTTCTACCTTTTCATTTCTGGAACAGTGTACTTTAAAAAATTTCACTAGTTATTTTCATGAAGGCAGATTTCTTTTGGTCTATCACAACTACAAAGAAAGAGACACATGTATTCACTTACATTACTGCCTAACATGCAGAGAGAGATTTTAGATTCTGCACTGTCACCTAGAACTCAGAGAAAGCATTATTTTTTCCTCTTCCTGCTACAGGTGAAAAACAGATTTATTCTCTCTCGAGGGAGGCATGGTCGAAGGAGAAAGACAGCGGTTGCATCTTGCTAGAGATTCCAGCCTGAACCCACAATCAGTCATTTGCCTGCTTTCAACTTGCACCTCACTGCCTCTGGGGTTGTGCCCTGGTTCCACGGAGAACAGGTTTGGCACTCTGGTGGCAACATTGGCGGGAGCAGTGGCTGCCAGAGCTGACATGAGAGGTCGGTCAGAGCGGCCGGGGTCCATACGGCGCAGTGTATCCTGCTGAAAGGGAAGAACTGTTTGCAACTTAAAAGCTGGACCGGGGAGCATTGTGGACTTGGATGATGGACCACCACCCAACGAGATGCCAATGAGGCGGAGGGTTTGGCGGTGCCTCTCTCCTGCTCGCACGGGAGCCATTGGGGCCAGGAGCCCATTGTGGAGGGGGTTGACCAACTTCTGGAAACCTACTGAGGCTGAGGAGGTGCTGGGGCGTCCCACGGCAGTGGCAAGGCCTGGGAGAACTTTTCCATGGAAGAACAGCCTTGAAGACCCCAGGAGACAGCGCATCCTCCCCCAGCTGAAACTGCTGGAGCAATACGCCTGTCGAGTCTGGTGAGAGCCAACATGGTGCAGCTTGGTGAGGGTCCTGTTGAAAGAACAACTCCTGGGGTGAAGGAAGGAGTTGTGAATGGCTGGAGAGGCGCCCTCTAAAGTTTCTGGTGGTGAACTTTTACCACCCATCCTGACCTGAAGAGGTCCCCTAGCAGGGCTCAAGGGGCGCACTGTCACTCTTGTGCTGGTCAAATGGAGGGATCGCTGTAAGAGCTTTAAGCCAAAGGGACTCTGGGCTGCTCATGCCACTTCCTTGTAGGGGTCAGGCGGGCCTGGTCAGCCTGAGGACACTGCAATGGGGAAAGACTGTTGTAATGGCCCTTTAGTGCCGGGCTGGACACTCGGGGATTTGTTAGTTTCAAGGCCTGCACCTTTAAGCACACACATACATTTTATTAATTGTCATTTATATAGAAGAGCCTGTTTTAATTGCATTGCTTTATATTTTAATCAGCTGCCTCCTTCTAGGAATACAGAGTACATACTGCACATTTTTATCAGCCTTTAGCACAACACGCATTCTGTGCCTTCTCCAAGGCTGTTACGTTCGGTACATGATATGCCAGCTTGGATGGTCGTCTCAGGAGACAGTACCTATCCTCTAGACGTATCATGACATTAGGCCTACTTTCACAAACTGCATAGGGTTTATTATATAAACAACACAGAGGCTAAGCAGGGCAGAGGGCATTCCAGTCATGCCCGTCCTGGGATGTACATAATACTTCAGCCAGATTTACCGATCCTGATGGTACCCCCTTCAGCTCCCTGAGAGAATTGCCATCCAGACAACAGGCAGACACCTGCTGTCCAATTCAGGAATGGGGTTCTTCCCTTAGAGCGGGACCAGCAGATGGGTTACTACCACTATGCTGCCATAGCTAGAGGTTAGGCAGGAATCACTATACTTTCTATGACCATACAAAATGGTGGGGTTGTTTTATTATCCTTACGGTGATTGTTATGATGATCACTGTATTATGCTTCATCTGCCTTATTATCGCAGCCCATGATTTTTGTACTAGGATGCAATCACTTCTATAAAGATATTGAAATTCAGTTTGTATCTCATTTGGCATGTGTGGGTCACTGAGTAATAGAGGGAACGGGGTATGATCTGTTTCCATGACTTCCCTGAGGAGTCAGAGTGTCATGTTTAGGTTCCCACAAATCATTACCACACTTATTGGGGTGGGTGAGGTACTGCGGACAAGCCAGGAGTTAGGCCAACAGCTTCCAGATGGTGTGGAGTTGATTCAGTCTCCCACACTCAGTGGTGGTGCGGCCATAAACATGCAGTCTTATTATCATAATAAGAGCCAGAAGACAAGATGGCTCGCAAACAAAGTAAGCTAGATAGGTTTGCCAATCCACTTTTGCAGAGCGGAAAATCAGAGGAGATCCAGGCAGGGGGTGCTACCTCAGCAGAGACGCCCACAATGGGAACCATTGCTAGCAATGCATTACTAATACATGCCATTCAAGAATCCAGACTCACCCTCCAACAAGATCTGCACATGATGGGCAGAGTGGCAGAGGTGAAAGGTCGCATATCAGCGCTTGAAGACACGTTAACAGTCAGAACCCCTTTCAGAGGGCCATGGGGCACAGAGGGGTTACTGGGCCCAACCAGGATGGTTGAGGCCTTTTACTTCTGATGTCAAGGGGCCCGACTTACTATGGATCCTGATCAACTGGGCTAAGTACCCTTTCTGCAATCTACTCTCAGTGGCAGATGTGAACGAGCAGTCAAGGATTGTTCGGGAGGGGACAGGTTAAAATGTAGCATCAGGTAACTGAACATGACTTACAACTCAAAGTGCCAATAATATGAATAATAAATCAATGTCCAGATACATACCTTCTTTTATAGGAAAAAGTAGCATTTTATTTCTAATTCTACACATGCAAAGGAATAACAACATTTATGAGCAATAACACAATCCCCTTGAGTTTACGGTACTAGTCGTAATACCTGTCTCACCCTCCTTCTTATTACGTGGTTGGGGTTATGCCTCTATTCACTAGTGGATGTATCCACGGAATGGTACTAGTAGGCCATACGCTAGAGTTCCCCTTTAAATCTTCAGGATTTAGGCAAAAGTGTCTACTGTGCCGCAGCACAGTTAACAGCTAGTCCCCAAGGGCCTAACAGGCTCAGTTCAAGTCTTACCAACTCCTGCTGCACAGAAGCGTTCAGCATCTGCGAGTTCTAATCCTGCTCGAGAAGTCGGGCTCCGTGTGGCCCATGTGGCAGCACCATACGGCTCAAGCTCTCTCTCCTGAGCGGTGCTGATGGAGTCTTCCAGGTATCGGATCAGCTCCCAGCTCACAAAAGTGCTGTAAGTCGACTTTCCACAGCAGGGGTTGGTGGGATTCTTTCTTTGCCTCCTTAGTGGAGCCCAGCAAGGGTGCAACATCATCTGCGGTGTCCTTGTTGAATAGTCACTGGAAGTTCTCTCCCCTCCACCACAGCATTTACAAATCTCAGCACGCTCACAATAGATATTTCCCCGGTGGCTTATACTGGCATATGGGTGTCACCACAGCAGAGCGGTATGGTCTGGAAAATTCCACAGTGTTATCTCACAGATCAGTCCAAGAAGGCCCTCTCCTGCATTATAGGTGTTGGTGAAAACAGCAATTGCCACCTTGCCGACTCACTCCAGGTAGGAGAGCAGTGCTAGACCATTCGCAGCTGGGGGAACCCTTGGATGTCCTTGTGCAATCACCAGGCTTGAAGCAGAAGGGGTCCCCGTAGGCAGTGACATGCTGCAGGGGCTCCCAGCAGCCTCTGATATCACCATTCACCTGCTGCCGCTGCTGAGCAACTCACCGCCCTTGGGGCAGCAACAGTCCAGTAATGAGGGGGCTTCAAAAGGGGCACGAAGCAGGCCTCAGGTAGCCAGGACCTATTCGCAAAACAGAGAAAGTCAACCAGCGTGCCCAGAGGGCCCAAAATGCTCTCTAGGATTCTGCCTGCACATCCCCTGAAGCCCGGGCCTCCCCTCCCACGAGACTCACTGGTACTACCAGCCGGCTCACAAGAGCCCTCCGATTGGGCCCAGCAATTCCACAACAGCCTGCTCCATCCTTAGGGGACCATCGCTGCCATGCATGCACAGGGGAGCCCCCATGTCTCAGGTCGGCTCGTAGTCAGTGCTCTCATCAGCTGCACCTTGACTGCCTCTCTTCGTGCTGCACCTTACCTGCCTAGATCTTCTGTGGAATCTGCTCTGTGCTTCCTGCCAGGGCCCCCGATGGAGACAGATCTGCGCTGCAGCACGGCTGCCGCCTCCATTTTGTTACTGTGAGGTTGCAGCAACCAGAGTCTCCAGCGCCACCAGTGAGGGCCCCTGGCACCTGCAGGGGGCAACAATCCCAGCAGGGAGGTCCAGAAACCACTACTATGCCCCTGGATTTCCCATTTGCCTCTCCTATGGGTAGCTGAGCAAGAGATAGTAGGGCGGCTGGTGGAAAGCTCTCCTAGGATGCAGCCATCTTCCATGGCCACTAGCCAAGCCCTCAACTCTAAGGCAACTCTGAGTGTACTGTTCAGTATTACTCTTAAAAATCCATGAGCATTCTATCCTATCACGGTTCTCTTTCTAGCTTAGAGGCATATTTATTCAGTCTCACTGAAGGCTACAATGCAGAGGCAGTTTTGGAAGACGTTTGTCTCTGAACTTCAGAATGTAGCTCCTAGAAATGATTTGTTTTGCAGTGTGCACTATCGTGAACTCCTGAATACGAATATGTGGCTAGTTCCAGCTTTGTGAGAAGATGTTTGTCCCTGCTGCAACTCTTCCACTAATGGCAATCCCTGCAGGTCTGTCCCTGCTGCCCACAAAGTGTACAATCTTCACACTGTGTCAACCCCAGAGAAATGATGCTATGTTTGTATCACATATAAATATACAAATATGCAAGTGAAACCAACTCCATAGGGAAAGGGTACATACAATGTCATGATGAAGCACATGGTTCTAGAAGTCAAGGACTGTCGTAACAACAAAGTTTTTACCTATTTACAGAATGATGGCTTTATCTAACACTTACTGTCATTAAATATCTTAATGAAAATTAGACAGTTTCTGCATAATTTTAAGAGGTATTTATTGAAACGCAGTACACTATTAAGTGCTCAGATACACATCCCAACAATGCCCTGAAAGGTAAGAGGATTCTAAATTGAAAACTCTAAATGACAGAAACATTTCGTTGCACCAAGCTTCGATGGCTCAATGCCCTTCAAACAGCCAGGAATTTGGATAGTACTTCTACTCTCAAGTACATACAGCATTTGGTCCAGGGTGAAAATGTCAAATGTATCCTAATGTTTTCAAAAGATATACATGTTTACATACATTATTAAATATTTTCCCTTCTTTTTACTGCAGATAACCAAAGACTGTAGTCCCTATTTTCGATAAGCATTTCCCAGTTGGATACAGTTTTTTCAACTAACTACTCCGAAAGAAACATGCATTATAAAAAAATACATAGTGAGGTGTAATATTGTTCCATAATGCCATCTCATAGTTCTTGTGATGTTTACAAACAACTCAGCTTCCATCCCTGTGGTTTATGTCAATAGAATCCCCCTTGATGGCAATGTTAGATCAAATTGCAGAGAGAGAGATAGTGAACCAGAGAGAGAGTGGGTAATGTGTATTTTGTACATTTTGCAACCCTCATACAGTGGTTTAGCAGACATTCAGACAGAGAAGTAACAAGTATGCCTGGTGAAATATATTCTCCATGTTCTTACCTTTGCTTTTTCTCAAAGGCTCGGTCTCCTTCTGCAAACGTGTTTCTTGATTTATCTTTAGATTTAGTGGCAAAACAGATGTAATAACTGGAACATAAGTGGCTTTAAAGAAAATAACAGTAACATATTTTTGATTAATTGGCACAAAAATCTTATATAAATATATAATAATAATATTTTACTCAAAGACCAATGTAGTTTTCAGATAACTAGTTTCTATCTCTGCTTCTCATTCCAGGTACACTGTTTTCTGTACTGAGAAAATCTGTAAAACAAGGAAAATGTGTAGACACTATATTGATGATTCTAGGTCTAGCCATAGGTAAATGTTTGAGCAGCAGTTTATAGGAAACATGTGTCCTTCTCCAAATATTTGCTGATTTACTGGTGTTGGCTAACCACTTAGACTGGCAGAATAGGATTGGAGTAATATATAAATAAACTCCAGAGGCCTTGAATCTCCAACTGAAATATAGGCACATGGCAATAATTTATTTTTAAATTCCCTAACTTCAAAGGGTGGAAGAGCAGCAGTCAGCATGAAGGTATATCTTTGAGAGAGCACTGCGGATGATGCTGGAGAAGAGAGCTCAACAAGGATTTAATAGGCAAATATCCTTCTGCAGTGAGTATAGTAACACTGAAGTGGTTAGAATTACAAAGAAGATATTTCATCTCAGACCAATGCATCTAAAGGAAGGGTGAATATTGGAGAGGGAATGTCAGTCACATAAGTGGTATGCTTAACTGAGTCACCATACTATGGATAAAATAAAGGGGGGACATTTCATGACTGTTTAGTAAATTTCATAAAAGTGAATAGCTCAATCCCAGCCCTACATATTCTCTGTAGCTTTGGTGTGCCTGGAAATAGTCCATTCTCTATTAGGTTGCAGCCTCCAAAACATGACTAGGGTTCAGATAGACATACGTCTTCCACTCCTGTGTTTTGAGTCTTCTGCTATCAAGTCATATCAATTAGTTAATGTGACAGCTTAGACATTAGAAGTGTATTCTGTCTAAACACGCACATCATTTTACACAATATTACACGATAACCCACATCAGATAGGTACCAACCGGAACATTTACTTAATAATCCCGAAATACTGACTCTAGGGCCCCCCTCCCCTCCCTCAATCCTATTTAACCCTCCCTCCCCCAGCTTTATTTTTCTTTCACCCTACCCTCTTCACCCCTACCTCCCTCTCCCATGGTTACTCTTCCCCCTACCCCCCACCCTCTTTCCTTATTTAGCCCCCACTTTCCTACCCATTATCCTACCACCTACTACCCAGAATATCCATCATATCGTACACACTCATATATTCATTGTGAAATTATTTGTTGTAAAGGGGAACGTTGAAAATATGCTCATGCATACTTTGTACCGTCCTATATTCTTCCTTAATAAAAACTTAAGAAAAAAAAAGAAGTGTATTCTGCAGGTCATCAACTACAACTCCAGCGAAATGAAGCAAGAAGAACATACACTTCCTACAGATTAGTGTTTCTGAGAATTAGAGACTCAGCCTTTCATGCATCCAGAGCAGAAACATCTTGTGACTCGCAAGAAGTAGGCAATTTTCTTCAGCTACTGCCCACCTGTTTACTGGTGGAAGACAAATCTGATTTTTTACTCACTAGTTAGCAGCAGAGGTACACTTCATTAAAGTTTTTTGGCAGCTCCAAAATTAACACATAGTTTTTCACGTTAATATTAACAGGTAGGAAATGCCTTTTGTAGCCATAGTTTACACTGCAATCAATTTGGCTGCATCTGTCCTTATGAACATCAACCAGAATCACCAAATAGAATCCAGACATTTGTCAAACTCAGAACTGCAGAAACATTCAGGGGGTCATTCTAACCCTGGCGGTCGGCGACCGCCAGGGCTAAAATGACGGAAGCACCGCCAACAGGCTGGCGGTGCTTCCTTGGCCATTCTGACCGCAGCGGTAAAGCTGCGGTCAGAAAAGGGCAACCGGCGGTTTACCGCCGGTTTACCCCTGGCCCAGGGAATCCTCCATAGCTGCGCTGCTTGCAGCGCCGCCATGGGGATTCTGACCCCCTTACCGCCATCCTGTTCCTGGCGGTGAGATGGCAGTAACTGGGGTCGTGGGGCACCTGGGGGCCCCACTAAGATTTTCAGTGTCTGCTAAGCAGACACTGAAAATCGCGACGGGTGCCACTGCACCCGTCGCACCCCTTCGACTCCGCCGGCTCCATTCGGAGCCGGCATCCTCGTAGAAGGGGGTTTCCCGCTGGGCCGGCGGGCGGCCTTCTGGCGGTCGCCCGCCGGCCCAGCGGGAAAGCCAGAATGGCCGCCGCGGTCTTTTGACCGCGGTGCGGTCATTCGGCGGTTCCCGCTTGACGCCCGCCAATGTAGGAATGACCCCCTCAGTCACATACTTGTTGTTGGCTGAATCAGTTCACAAAGAACTGCTCTATAACTACAGAATGAGAATTAATAATTCCTTAAATGCCCATCCATGAAAAAAGACAACTTGGTTGTTTGCACGTTCATTTTTGACAGCCTGGAGGTAATAAAAGTAAAGTTACCAGGAAACGAAGGATTGAAAGTCTTTGAAAACTGGGTGCTGACCTTATCAAACACTATGCAGATTAGTCTGAACTGTATGATGATGTATTTTGAGATAGAGGTGAACTGTATAAAGTATTACCTTGTGTATTTTGCTGCCAAAATCTAGAGGTTCTCTCAACAGAGCTGGGTCTGGTTAATGGAAACAAACACAAATTCAAATAGATGATGCAAGGTACCACTTCTATCGCAGACTTTCCCAGGTTCCAAATGTATTTGGAAACCTGATATAGGCCTAGAGTACTAATGCCAGTGCAAATTTCCCATAGTTGTTTCCATGGTTCTATAAACAATGAAACAGAATTCCCCCAACTGCTGAGCGCTCACCCCCACATCCGCATCTAGTAACCACTTGGTCACATATGACAAGCTTACCTGAAACTTTTCTCTCAGGTTCGGTCTTCTTTTGTAGACAGTTTTCATTCTCCTGTTTTATTCTCAGCGAAAATAAAGATGTAATAACCGGACAGCCTGAAATTGAAAGTACTATGCATGAGAGTACACCATAGTAAATAAGGCAGGGTCAAGAAACCAACACTTAAAGAAAGCTGTACAGCTATCAGCGCAAAGCTGTGAAACACTAACTGCGTAGAGGAATAGAGAGGAGTGAAATGCACTCTAGCCCTGAGGTTAAAAAAACACTCTTTCCAAACATACAGGGCTACCCAGTATACTGACCTCTTCAAAAGGGAAACATTTGAAAGAAGGAGGTATCAAATGTGTCAACCGCAACAGTAATGATTAAAGGAATAAAATACAATACCTTCACAATATGCGTTCCAAGCTCTTCATTTGGGGATGCATTCAAACAAAATGGCCTGCCATAAGGTGGGAAAGACAGGTGTGACACATATCAAAGAAGAACCCCAACACCCATTCTTTAAACTTGATAAACAGAAGATATGCACCAAAATATGCAGAAATTGCGAAGGGTACTTTCTGAGTAGAGTAGGCCTGAAAATGTTCCACATATTTTCTGAAGTAATACAGTAAAGCAGGTTGGAGCAGGTGGTTGGAAATGTCTGGCTGAACTAGGTGGTAATCAGGATTTTCCTGCTCACCATTGTTGGCGCACCCGGTTCTTAATAAGTAAACTTACAAGGGGACGCGCATAGGTCAAGGAACCTTTCGATTCACATGGAGTATCCTAGCTATGATGTGACCAATGTTTCTCAATGATCAATACACAATATCACTTGACTAGTCATCAATCAGCAGTTAATAACCATCACACCATGACCTTTCAGTCATGAACTCAGTATACATTTAATAATTTTATTCCCTATTAGTTACAATACTAATTCATAAGATTAGTTCAAGCTTTATTCAAATTCAACAATTCCGCATTCATTCATTAGAAGGAGCAAAAAAACATAACCTAATCAGACCTTGCATCAGAGTACATTCTAAAGCATTAGCATAGATCAACAATTGAATCAAAGGCAATAAGTCAACATGAGACATTAAGGGGGTCATTCTGACCCCGGCCGGCGGCGGTAGCCGCCGGCCTGGCTGGGCCCGCCAGAATACCGCTGCGCGGTCAATAGACCGCCGCAGGTATTCTGGGTTTCCCGCTGGGCTGGCGGGCGACCGCCAGAAGGCTGCCCGCCAGCCCAGCGGGAAACACCCTTCCATGAGGATGCCGGCTCCGAATGGAGCCGGTGGAGTGGAAGGGGTGCGACGGGTGCAGTTGCACCCGTCGCGATTTTCAGTGTCTGCATGGCAGACACTGAAAATCTTTGTGGGGCCCTGTTACGGGGGCCCCTGCAGTGCCCATGCCATTGGCATGGGCACTGCAGGGACCCCCAGGGGCCCCACGAAACCCCATACCGCCATTCTCTTCCTGGCAGCCAAAACCACCAGGAACAGGATGGCGGTCGGAATCCCCATGGCGGCGCAGCAAGCTGCGCCGCCATGGAGGATTCCCCAGGGCAGCGGAAAACCGGCGGCACACCGCCGGTTTTCCGTTTCTGACCGCGGCTGTACCGCCGCGGTCAGAATGCCCAAGGGAGCACCGCCAGCCTGTTGGCGGTGCTCCCGCGGTCGTTGGCCCTGGCGGATTTTACCGCCAGGGTCAGAATGACCCCCTAAGTTCAGCAAATCAGTCCGTCAACCATTTGTCTCTGTCACCTATTTATCGTCATAGATGGGAAACCCTTATCTAATTCAAAATAGCATCAGCATGTGGAACTTCATGCAAAACAATTTAGAACAAGAATTTAGAAAACATCTTAGCTAAGAAAAAACTATTTAGACAACGCAGTTGGTACCTAGAAAGAAAAGGCACAAAAAGATAATTCAGTCATATTGTCATATCTACCTATCCTCGGTATGGATCAGCAACACAGTCAGTCTTCGTCTTCAGGTCATCAGTCGATCAGCATCACATCAGGCTCACAAAGAGTATGAGCCCAATGACAGAATCTTGAATCACCTCTTTGATCTCACAGTCTCTCCCCTAACATCATCATCATCTGCTGTCTTTTCCTCTGTCACCTTGAACCCCTTTCTCCCTTTGTCAAATCGATTAGCAGCTTGTCACACATGGTTTTTAATGTCAAATCAGGTTATTAATGTCTCTACCCGTTTATTTTCAACAGTCTCTTTTCTCAAGATATTTTCAGATTGTTTCAACAATTCAGCTTCTTGATCACCTTCAGGTTACATCAAAATATTGACTTGGAATTTCCCTTTCGAAACAAAAAGACATAAACTTGTGTTGTCATTCGTTTGTAGTTGCGTATGCCCATTCAGGACCTGCGCATCTTCGACTTTCTATTCTCTTCCTCCTCAACTTTCGATCCCCACTCTCCTTCACTCAATTCTTCTTTTCTCATAGTATCTACTTCTTCCTCTATTGTTTCATTTATGACCACTTTCTTCCTTTTCTCTTCTTGCGATTCAGGCCAATTACCTCCTTTTCTCAATCCTTCTGTCAATACTCTCTTCAGAATTGGACTCGTCTCTTTTTCTTTCTCTATGGTGTTTTCTCTTGATGGACCTGCAGCAGGCTCAGGAGGAGTCAGACCACTTTGACTCTGATCTAGCTCAACTCCCTCCCCTTCTTGGTCTGGCACTTGCCCTGTTTGTTTCTCAGGACCGTCTGCTTCCGGGAGAACCCCTGCTGTGCTAGGCTCTCCTGCTGTATCCATCGAGATTGATTCTCCAGCACCCTCCTGAAGTTCTTCACCTTCATCTCTTACAGGGGTGATAGATCCATCTTCCACAAGCTTTTGTTCAATTTCAGGCTCTCTTTGCTCCTTTTCAGGTTCAGGTGCTGCAACCTGCTTCGCAGCTGTTGGTGCTCTCAACAATGCTTCTTTATGATCCAGTGGACATGCCACTTTCTTTATGTGAGTCGCGTCAATCCAGTCGCGTCAATTCCTGCACACTTCACAGCTGTCGTAGTGGTCAAAATCACCTGGTGAGGCCCTCTTCAACATGGCTCCCAATATGTCTTGCGAACATGTTTTCGAACAACGGCCCAGTCGCCATCTTTCAGGTTGTGCCCTGGATCGTGAATTGATGGCAGTGTGGTGGCCTCCACCTGCTGAGAAAAAGAGCAAACCACATCAGCCAGACCCTTGCAGTAGTCCAACACCATATCATCTGTAATATTCACAAGTGCATTCACTGGAACTGCTGGCAATCTCATTGCTCTACCCATAAGGATCTTGTGGGGCGACAATCCTGTCATACTGTCAGGTGTATTTCTCATTGACATCAACACCAAAGGCAATGCATCTGGCCATTTCAGATTCGTAGCTGCACACATCTTGGCAGTTCTTGATTTCAAAGTACCATTCATCTGTTCCACTAGTCCTGATGCTTCAGGGCAGTAACTACAATGCAACTTCTGCTCAGTGTTTAGTGCTGCACACAAATGTTTAATCACCTCATTATTGAAGTGCATTCCCCTATCTGATTGTAAAGAGATCGGAAAAACTAAACTCTAACGGTATCAACTCTCTAAGCAACAGTTTCGCTATGAGACTATTATTCCTTCTTGTGGGGTACGCTTCAAT